>NC_059379.1:20207379-21684879 GCF_019703515.2 Myxocyprinus asiaticus
CAAAAATTACAAATAAAATGTTTTGTAGTTGAAAAACTCAAGTCACACAAATATTTGTGTATTTATTATCGATCTTTGTTGTGTCTTTCAAGTACATGGGTGCACACGTTCATCCCAAAATGCATAGTCTTTATGTATGTGTGTGTTTAGTATTATAACTTCTGCACTGTAATATGTTTTTATCATCTTCTATAGATTTTCCAATGACATAACCAAGAGTTTGCAGACTCTGCTTGGGGGCAAGTTGTCCGACCCCAACACTGCAGGATTGTTGTGATAACATTGACAGGAAGTGGATTCATTGGTCACCATGCCGGTCCTCTCCACCAGAACCGACAGTGAAATAGGTATCTCATCCTTCACTTACCTTACTACATCAAAACCCTTGATACACACAACAGTCCATAGCAGACAAGAATCCTGATCAAGATTAATTTATTTTCCTGTGTTTTGTGACCTTAAGCACATGCTCATATTTGCATTCAACTTTTCTTGATAAAAGAGTGAGTTCTTCAGAATATCAGGTTTTCCTCCATAACATTTATGGTTACACATCAGATGTTGGAACTAGTATAGACAAGTGGAAACACAGACCATCAATTACTATCATGGTCATTTCACCCAGTTACTGACCTGCATGTGGATCGACGGTCACACAGACAACCACAAGATTCAACTTTGCACTTGTGATGTGATTATCTTTTTCAGCTTGTTAGTTCAAAAGTTCAGGGATCACTTTATCGCAATGAGTGTGTTTGCATTTGTGTTTGGAGACCAAACACACAGCTTAATATTAATATTATGTCTCCCAGACACACCGTGTTTCCTTTTTTCCTTTTTATGCCCACATCCCTCTCTAGGCCATATTTCTTTAATAAAGAAGGAATTACTAAGGAAATGTAATCTATTAGAAAATAATGCCTAGTTCTGGTATAAAAATCTGATGGACGACTGTGAGGTTGCCGGGAGACATGTGGTATGGTTAGGTTACATCCGCTGTGCACGATCTTGTCTTACCCAGCAGACTTTTAATGAACACTTTGAAAGCCCAGTAAGCCACTGTGGATCTGATATATTGGGCCCATTACATACCTTATGTCAAGATGTGTGTGAGCACTTGAGTGCCCTAAACGCTCTGCCACTTATTTGAGCTGCTCGTAATGTGTTATTGGCTGCTATTTTGTTGTTGGACACCTGACACAAACCCTCTCTCTAACACACACATATTTAAACATCCCATTCATGAGGCAGGAAATTGAGATTTAATCGCCAAAGCCCACAAAAAAATTTATCAAGGAGGATTGGCACTAACATATAAGCCTGTTTCTGGCTCTTTGTTCTCTTTTTTTTTTTTTTTTTTTTTTTTTTTTTATTCTTCTTTCTCATTTAACGACTCCATACAGTGTCTTCTGTTCTCATCTAATCTCCATTCATCTGTATGGAAGAGCGGTATGGATATCAGAATGCTGTTCATGTACTCCATATGTATCTTGTTTTTAGTGTGGGAGTTTTTCTTCCTGATGAAATTTGATTTCACTACCTTTGGGTGTCCTTGGACTGACAGACCCATCCACCCACTACCTGTAGTGTGGGTATGTGAGAGAAAGAGAGCCTGGTGTTGATGTCATGTGATAAATTACTATAATCCCTTTGACATCAACTGCAAATGCAGTCATCCTGTGCAACTCAACTCACATTCACACATTGTTATTCTCTCATGCTTTCAAAACGAACAGTATCCAAGGCCTTTAAAAAGCTTCCACTGCTATCATGTTATCAATACAGAGATTAATATTCTGCAAATCCCAAGAAACATTACTTTATTCCTTTTGTGTTTTGTTCTTTCTCTTTTTTTTATTCCACTCCAGCTTAGTTCGCCTCCAATTCAGCTTTACATCTGTGTTCCCCGAGTAGACATTTATCAATGTTGTATGTCATTGTTTTCATGAAGTGAGTGGTTTGGTCCTCAGATCTGCATGCCCTCCTGCACTATGCAGTCTGTTAGCCTGATCAATTTGAATCTGCAGTTTGATTGGAGCATCTTAGACCCTTGCCGGGTTTTTATGAGCCACATGAAGTTTTACGGTGTTATTCTGGGCTGGCCTGCTTGTCCAATTACTATACCTCATCCCAAGTCATCACTAAAAAGATAAGAGTTCCCAGAATACTCAAGAGAGAGAAAAAAGGGACATATGGGAAGCTCTTAGGACAAAAGTTCTTTACCAGATAAGCTAATTTAATTAAAATGTACATATGCCTGTGTGATAGTTTAATGTGTGAACAGGTTTTATGCATGAAACGTTCTAAACATGTGTTCAACTTCAAAGTGTAGAGTTATATAGTCCTTACACAGTATTTGTTGGGGTGGTATTTGAGTAGTGCTTGAGTAAGTGTGTGTGTGTGTGTGTGTGTGTGTGTGTGTGTGTGTGTGTACAGTTGAAGTCATTAAAAAAATTTTTAACCACTCCACAGATTTCATATTAGCAAACTATAGTTTTGACAAGTCGTTTGTGACATCTACTTTGTGCATGACGTGTAATTTTTCCAACAATTGTTTACAGACAGATTGTTTCACTTTTAATTGACTATATCACAATTCCAGTGGGTCAGAAGTTTGCATACACTAAGTTAACTGTGCCTTTAAGCAGCTTGGAAAATTTCAGAAAATGATGTCAAGCCTTTAGACAATTAGCCAATTAGCTTCTAATAGGCTAATTGGAGTCAATTGGAGGTGAACCTGTGGATGTATTTTAAGGTCTACCTTCGAACTCAGTGCTTCTTTGCTTGACATCATGGAAAAATCAAAAGAAATCAGCCAAGACCTCAGAAAAAAAAAATTGTGAACCTCCACAAGTCTGGTTCATCCTTGGTAGCAATTTCCAAATGCTTGAAGGTACCACGTTCATCGGTACAAACAATAGTACGCAAGTATAAACATCATGCCATCATACCACACAGGAAGGAGATGAACGTAGTTTGGTGCGAAAAGTGCAAATCAATCCCAGAACAGCAAAGGACCTTGTGAAAATGCTGGAGGAAACAGGTAGACAAGTATCTGTTTCCACAGTAAAATGAGTCCTATATCAACATAACCTGAAAGGCTGCTCAGCAAGAAAGACTACAGTTTGCAAGTGCACATGGGGACAAAGATCTTACTTTTTGGAGAAATGTCCTCTGGTCTGATGAAACAAAAATGTTACTGTTTGGGCATAATTACCATCGTTATGTTTGGAGGAAAAAGGGTGAGGCTTGCAAGCCGAAGAACACCATCCCAACCGTGAAGCATGGGGGTGGCAGCATCATGTTGTGGGGGTGCTTTGCTGCAGGAGGGACTGGTGCACTTCAGAAAATAGATGACACCATGAGGAATGAAAATTATGTGGATATATTAAAGCAACATCTCAAAACATCAGCTATGAATTTAAAGCTCGGTCGCAAATGGATCTTCCAAATGGACAATGACCCCAAGCATACCTCTAAAGTTGTAGCAAAATGGCTTAAGGACAACAAAGTCAAGGTATTGGAGTGGCCATCACAAAGCCCTGACGTCAATCCGATAGAAAATTTGTGGGCAGAACTGAAAAAGCATGTGCGAGCAAGGAGGCATACAAACCTGACTCAGTTACACCAGTTCTGTCTGGAGGAATGGGCCAAAATTTCAGCAACTTTTTGTGAGAAGCTTGTGGAAGGCTACCCAAAATGTTTGACCCAAGTTAAACAATTTAAAGGCAATGCTACCAAATACTAACAAAGTGTATGCAAACTTCTGACCCACTGGGAATGTGATGGAAGAAATAAAAGCTGAAATCATTCTCTCTACTATTATTCTGATATTTCACATTCTAAAAATAAAATAGTGATCCTAACTGACCTAAGACAGGGTATGTTTTCTACAATTAAATGTCAGGAATTGTGAAAAATTGAGTTTAAATGTATTTGGCTAAGGTGTATGTAAACTTCTGACTTCAACTGTATATATATATATATATTTCCATCCATTCTATTCAGAAACAAGTGTATGGTGCAATGATGCCATTGTCGGTAATGAGATCAATATTGAGTTCCAGATTGTTTATCGTTCAGGTGCTGCTGAGTCTCTCTTATGGCTTCAGCAGAGTACTGGCTGAATATGGCTGCAATGAGGAATATGACAGGAATGGCCATATTAAATTTCTTCTCGGCTAACAGTAAATTTTTCCATTCTGATGTCAAGAATGCAGAGCATCTGGGAGCTGAGGACAGAACGAAAGAGAGAGAGAGAGACGGGAACATTTGTAGCGGCAGCAGCATGTGCTTTGGGAGCACTTTATCGATTTCCAGCCTTTTCCATCATCTCTCTCTCTTTCCTACTCTCCAAGTCTCTCTCTCTACTGCCACAGGGATACAGAACTGTAACACAAGGATTTGTTGCCACTGGAAAAGCTCCCTGTTTCCAATTACATCAGAATGAAAATTTCCACTTCATTTTACCAAATGCATCAGGAGAAAAGCAGAGGTAGAGAAAGATAGAGAGGGAGTCGGAATTTCATTTATTTGTATTAGGCATATATTTTTATACCCCCTTTTGAAGAGGATAAAGTTACCTGCTACTGTCAATGAACAGAACACTGATTTAAAAAGGTGGTGTGGTTGCTGGAACATAATAAGAGTCTGTTAAATGTAAATCTATAGGATTTGTTTTGCCTGTTTAATTGCCTGACAGGTGAACATTGTTAATCTGACCACTTAGAGAAGTAATTGCACATCTCTCTTAAACAAGCCACTCAGTTTGAGATCACATTTATGTCCATAGCACAAACTGTGTAGGATGCAACAAATGTTAATTTTCAGGCTTAGGGGGTTTAAAAAAATTATGAGCAGTAGTAATAGTGATGCTTGCCTCCGCTAGTTTTCAAAAATTGTACTTCGAACTCCAAGTTAAATGACAGTTATCAGTTTCAGTCAAATTAACCTGTGTATGACCAAGCTCAAATACAGACTTGAAAAAAGTACTGTCACATGGAATATGTGATGGACAAAGTTTTCTACAGGTATTCAAAATGCTGTTTCAAGATAGGATTCCCTCCTGTTCTCAAGACTTAGTGCTCCAGAGATGCTCGCGTCAAGGGATCCTTTGGCCTTGGCTTATGTGCAACAAGATCAGAATAAGGAAAGCAAACATTTGTATTGACATCGTATTGATAAAATTATTTATTTATTTTTTATTTTTATTTTTTTCGTGTGTCTACATGTTGGCATACATTTAATAGGCATAATGTGATGGAGTTTAATGCTAAAACGCAATTATCAGGGCGGTGTGTCATGCAATGTGTATGTGTGATGATGATTTATATGAGTAGTCATCATTCAGTGGGTGGCTGTGTGTGTGGATGATTGGAGTAGATGGTCTAGAACATGCTAGTAGATCTTTTGAGACACTGGGCAAGAGTTCTGATGTGGTGTTGTGGTTTAAGAGGCTGGGGTTCAGAGCTGAGAGCACAGCGATGAAGCCCTGCAAAGGGCTTGGACTGCCAAAAAAGCTTTTCCGCAGAATGTGTGTGTGCTTCATGCATATTGTCCATTTAAAAACAGCTCCTAAAGAGCAATAAAAGACTGGAATAACTTCTATTGTCTGGAAAGTAAGAAGTGGATGCAATCAGAAACCAAACGGATACCCCAAGTTTGTTGAAACAAGAAAAGATCAAAGAGTGTCACTAGAACATAAATTGTTATGTACATGTAGCTGGTGATTTCTTTCTCTCTTTGTCTCTCTCTGTTTTTCTCTCTCCTCTTTCTTCTATAATTTGTCAGCACTCTGGAGGGCCTGTCTCTTTCTCTCCATGGATGTAGTATTTCTGTTTTAGGAAGTAAATCAAAGGGGAAATGAATGGAAGGACTCAGAGTGCAGCTGTTCTTGTTTTCATTTTTCCATTCACTCGCTCAGTTGTTTCGCAGGCAGACTTAAACCATGTTCTCTTAGTAGCACCTGAAATACTGACCCCTGAGGTGGTCGTGTGTGTTTGTATGTGACAGATATACTGCATCATAGAGTCGATTTCTCAGCACCTGCAAAAGAGAACTGCTGTGTAAGTTCAGTGTTCATTTCCTGCAGCACAGTTCAGTGAGACGAGTGTGTGTGAATCTTTTTGCACTATTGACTCCTAAATCCATCCAAAAAGACAATCACAGAAAAACATTTGACTGTTCTTTAGATATGTGGCTTGTGCTATAAATCTATCTGGTCTGTTTTCTGCCAGTTGACCTCTTCCTGGCCAGTGCATTAATGGCCTGAGGCCAACCTGGATCAGATAGAGACAGCAGGGCATATTTGCCATATGGACAGCCTGTTTGTGGCATATGTTTGTGTGTGTCTGGGTGTGTGTTTGCATGTTCTGTTCTTTTTTCAGACCTGTGTGTGTATTTGCCTAAGAATATCGTACCAGAAAGCCATCTTTGTCTGCGAGGATGTGAACGTAAGCGCTTAGGCCTATGCGTGTCTGTGAGTGTTGTGTTGACTCCAGACAGTTTAGATGACCTTTCTGCCTTCCTGACAGGCTGTGTAATTAAATTTGGTCTCCATGCCCTGTGCTTTTGACCAATAATGTTGTGAATTTGAGAAGCATGGCCTTCCACCCTGTGCTCCTCCCTGCCGTACTCCAGCACTGCCATTGATGTCTGAGGAACGCTATTATTTTCTAGAGGCCACTGGGAAGTGTAGGCGTGTGAAAGGGAAACACTTTTTGGCACAGCATTTTTTCACATCCCATCCAGTAAATTTGGCTTGGCAATGGATAATGGTCAGTTTACGGAAATCCTTTTATAGCCTACAGACACATAAGGTTAGATGTTGACTGTTAAACTCAGCCTGGGTCCAGCTGGTCAGCGGTCAGCAGAAGAACTTTAGGAAAGACTTTGATGGCATCTTGTCGTGTTCTGCTATTTCTGCTCAAGTGACTTTATAGTAAATGTTGATGAGATAATAAAGCTGTGGTCAGATTCATATAAATTGTAGCAAGTAGGCTTTTCAGTTAATTACATAATATGCAGATTAATTAATCAAATTAATCTCAATTAATCGCACATATCAATATTTGCTGATAAATGCCCGAAATAAAGATAAATCAATAATTGTAAATATAGAGAACATATAACAAACACATTGTGGTCTGGAGCAGTGCAGGTGACAAACAGAGCAGGGGGATATATTGCATACAGCCCATTAAATAATAGGGCGCAGTCAGTGCAATAATCGGAAAAGAACCTGCACTTTAGTTAAATTGCACTTGACCCAGCCCATTAGCGCAATGCGCGCCCTGTTTTGCCAACCCACTTACACTTTGCGCATGCTTGCACGAAAATATCAAAACTTCATGGCCATGCCCACTGACTTTGTGCTTATGGTGTATCACATATTGAACTTAAAGGTTATTTTCTTTTTGGATATGTATGCTCCAATGTTGCCTGCATCTTTAGAGACCGTCACTAAATTTGACTGTTTGTGAATAAAGAACGTCCAACGTCAAGCCAACTTTACTGCATTATTTATTGACGTGGGGACGCTTGGTCACTTGTTTCTGATTTCGCTGCAGTATCGTGGAAAAAGAAACTACATGTAGCCGTGCCAACGTAGGATCAGTACATAACGGCACATTCAGCAACATGGAAAAGCAGATCAAGTTGGGTTCTGAACTCGCGACTACATTGGTACAGCTAGTAAAAACATGCATCAAACATCCACACCACACCAACCCAGCCTTTTTTTTTTTTTTTTTTAGATATGCAGCCAATAACCTACAAACATGGAAGTCTTAAATAATGCCTAAACTAAAGACTCTGCTAACTAAATTCAGCTGACTCAATACATGTTAACAGACTATGATAATGGTCTACTCAGATGACACATTGTTTCCTAGAGCTGGTAGAAATTGCTCAAAACAGACACAAGACACATGAAAACATTATTTTGTTTGCAATTCTGATGACTTTGCTTTAATTTTTTTTGCTGTTTTTTTGCAGCATATTTTAAATGTTTATATTTTTGATTAATGCATGTTATTTTTTGATCTGCCCTAATTATTTTGATCTGTGCTTTTTATTTATTTTTGTGCTTATTTTTTTATCTGCACTTATTATTTTTTGTTTCACGCTTATTATTTTGATTCACACTTATTATTTTTGGATCCGTGATCGCAATATATTTGACGGGATTTTGATCCCATAGTATTTACATTGATTTGTTGAAAATGTGCGAAAAACCCGTACTATCTTTGGACATACATTACACAGAACAACTTTTACTCTCCACGTGCTGTGAAAGGATCTCGCTGCTGAACACTTCACGACCAATCTACACAATTACTAGTGAGTGAAATGTAAACATTTACCAGCCAGTTGCCAAATATATTCACTTTAGTCGCAAAGCGCGAAATTTGGTTGCAAATGCGAGTAATTTCCTCTCATTGTAGTAGAGGGTTTCGCATTGAGTGAAAGATCGATCTTGGGACTTAAGAATCGGTAATATATTTCGCGATTAATTGGAAAAACAATATTTTTACCCATCCCTACACCTAATGTGTGGATACCTCCTTTATTTTGTTTGTTTTGTGTTTAAAAATCATCTTGTCTTTGTCAATAAGTGAAAAAGAGAAAAAGAAATATGAAATGACAAAATGGGTTAATGTTTTCCCAGTAAAATCACTTGGAAACACGTCTAATCATATTTACGCCTTCTGACCTTGTGAGTCAGAATTTCCTAGAAGGACTTGAATGCACCATGTGCGCTGACTGCCTCCTGCTGACTCCGAGTCGCAAAAACATGAAGGTGGTACTTAAAGCTTGAATTAGAAAATTCCTTATTACGAAATTATGTATGACCAGGGGGCATGATTAATTGCTGTTTTTTTTTTTTTTTTTTTTTTTTTTTTTTTTTTTTTAACATTAGTTTTCATACAATTAACCACACTGAATTAAACCGTTAAGTTGACAGCCTTAGTAGCAAGCATCACATCTACCTTTCTCTTCAGTCTTTAAGTGTACAGTCTGTAAGTGTGTTAAAGATTACACCAAACATGACCGTGTGTTTATGTTTTTAAACATCACAGCCCCTTAATGAAACTTTAGGGATTTGATTCACAGTTCCAGTTGTGATTCCTGGAAAAACAGGAATTAGACAGACAAAGGGAGGAAGTGAGGTGCAGCCTGGGAGAGGGCCTTTTTTTTTTTTTTTTTTAACCCTCAGTCTGACCCAGTGTGCATGTTAAATGAATCCATGATGTTTTCTTTCTGTTTCTGTCTACTGAAGTTTACTAACATCACACCATGTCAGGAGATTTAATGGAGAATCATCTCTATAACCGCTTTGACATACACCACATATCTGTATTCATTTGGATTTTCTGGGCAATATTTGTGTCTGTCTATATTTTCCCTTTGGATATTGAGTGTGTGTGTGTCTGGGTGTGTAATGTGTTTCCTGTATTTCTTCTGCAGGTCTGTATGAGCTGTTGTCAGACCTGCCATCTCAGCTGCAGCCTCATGTTGAGAGCGCAGATGACTGCTCCTTTCTACACGCTATGTTTGGGGAGAGGAGTATGCACTCATTGGTCAAGGTGAGTTTGTGTACATGTGTATCCATATGTGTGTGAAATGGCAGACATAGCTATTCTGTAAGACGTGTGGCTTAACATTAGGTCCCTAAATCCATTTATCTGTTTTACAGTCTCTCTCTCTCTCTCTCTCTCTCTCTCCCTCTCTTTTACTTCATTAGTATGATATGTTGTTTCAGAAGAACCCTTTTCTTTTGGTTGTATAAGACGCGCTACTATAAAGACATATTCAATCAGACTCTGTAAACCCTTGAAGGAAAAGTTTAAGTCATTTTTATTGAATGGGAGCCATTTCTGATTCGAAAGAGAATTTATGCCATGTTGACATTTAAATGTGAATATTTAGTAAAGACTAGTCAAAATACTGTTTGTAATTCATGCTTTTTTCTTTAGTGTCTGTTTTTCTTCTCTCTCTTTTAACACAAATGGTTGCATTGAGTCTTTAAAATGCCTAATTGGCTAGTTTGAAGAGAATTCATTTTAGTATATACAGTGTCAAAGAGGACTGATTGGAAGGCTGTTAAACTGTGTAAAATTACAGGTGCATCTCAATAAATTAGAATGTCGTGGAAAAGTTAATTTATTTCAGTAATTCAACTCAAATTGTGAAACTCGTGTATTAAATAAATTCAGTGCACACAGACTGAAGTAGTTTAAGTCTTTGGTTCTTTTAATTGTGATGATTTTGGCTCACATTTTACAAAAACCCACCAATTCACTATCTCAAAAAATTAGAATATGGTGACATGCCAATCAGCTAATCAACTCAAAACACCTGCAAAGGTTTCCTGAGCCTTCAAAATGGTCTCTCAGTTTGGTTCTCTAGGCTACACAATCATGGGGAAGACTGTTGATCTGACAGTTGTCCAGAAGACAATCATTGACACCCTTCACAAGGAGGGTAAGCCACAAACATTCATTGCCAAAGAACCTGGCTGTTCACAGAGTGCTGTATCCAAGCATGTTAACAAAGTTGAGTGGAAGGAAAAAGTGTGGAAGAAAAAGATGCACAACCAACCGAGAGAACCGCAGCCTTATGAGGATTGTCAAGCAAAATCGATTCAAGAATTTGGGTGAACTTCACAAGGAATGGACTGAGGCTGGGGTCAAGGCGACAAGAGCCACCACACACAGACGTGTCAAGGAATTTGGCTACAGTTGTCGTATTCCTCTTGTTAAGCCACTCCTGAACCACAGACAACGTCAGAGGCGTCTTACCTGGGCTAAGGAGAAGAAGAACTGGACTGTTGCCCAGTGGTCTAAAGTCCTCTTTTCAGATGAGAGCAAGTTTTGTATTTCATTTGGAAACCAAGGTCCTAGAGTCTGGAGGAAGGGTGGAGAAGCTCATAGCCCAAGTTGCTTGAAGTCCAGTGTTAAGTTTCCACAGTCTGTGATGATTTGTGGTGCAGTGTCATCTGCTGGTGTTGGTCCATTGTGTTTTTTGAAAACCAAAGTCACTGCACCCGTTTACCAAGACATTTTGGAGCACTTCATGCTTCCTTCTGCTGACCAGCTTTTTAAAGATGCTGATTTCATTTTCCAGCAGGATTTGGCACCTGCCCACACTGCCAAAAGCACCAAAAGTTGGTTAAATGACCATGGTGTTGGTGTGCTTGACTGGCCAGCAAACTCACCAGACCTGAACCCCATAGAGAATCTATGGGGTATTGTCAAGAGGAAAATGAGAAACAAGAGACCAAAAAATGCAGATGAGCTGAAGGCCACTGTCAAAGAAACCTGGGCTTCCATACCACCTCGGCAGTGCCACAAACTGATCACCTCCATGCCACGCCGAATTGAGGCAGTACTTAAAGCAAAAGGAGCCCCAACCAAGTATTGAGTACATATACAGTAAATGAACATACTTTCCAGAAGGCCAACAATTCACTAAAAATGTTTTTTTTTATTGGTCTTATGATGTATTCAAATTTTTTGAGATAGTGAATTGGTGGGTTTTTGTTAAATGTGAGCCAAAATCATCACAATTAAAAGAACCAAAGACTTAAACTACTTCAGTCTGTGTGCATTGAATTTATTTAATACACGAGTTTCACAATTTGAGTTGAATTACTGAAATAAATGAACTTTTCCACAACATTCTAATTTATTGAGATGCACCTGTAGATATGCAGTACACTGTTTTATCTTTTCAGACAGGACCATCTATCACCTTTACCTTAATTTCATCTTCATTCTTGGGTTTACTTTTACTCTCCTGCTTGTAAAACCCAATCTATGTTTTCACATACGAAATCAGTTTTGCCAGTTTGTACTTTTCCCATGCCTACCTGTGTTCACCTGCCACGCTCGTCCCTTAGTTCCAAATCTTTCACTGTATACACAAGGGTTGTGCTGATACAATCATATCGATGTATCGCAATACTTCTCTGTATTTAATCAACACTTTAGATCACTGTATTTTTATTAATCTTTTTGTGTAGCCATATCATGTCCAGCATTTCAGTAATGAAGAAGCAGGTTGTCTAAATATACACAAACTTTGATACTGGCATTTCTCGGTGCAGTCAGAACCGTTTCTGTGAAGTGCAAGTGAGACTGATTGAGATTTCTCTTGCGGGCACGTTGAGGGCTTATAGTATGAGGTGGTTGGGGATACCCAACCCTATTATTCACTCTCCTTGATGCTTAAACACTAATGCATACAGTATATTCATAATAGGAATGTACATTATAGTTATGCTGCTTAAGGCATGACTGGTCAAGACTGGTGATATGTCCCACTGTACACTGTTTAAGGACTGGACTGAACTGGCCTTTGTTTCAAAAGTTCTCTGTATATTAGTCTAGCTACAGAGGCAGAGGTGGTATAATAGGCAGGACAGACAGACAGACCGGAGTCCGAGCCAAAGCCCTCTGCTCTCCATGCAATTAAAGCAGAGTTTCATACATGTCCCTCTCCACTCTGTTCTTTTGCCAAACTGCCACTCCAGAGAGCCTTACAGGAAATCTGACACAATCTGCAATTTCCACCTGGGTTAGATGGAAAGCGGAATTTGTCATCAGTGTGTGCGAGTCTCTATGAGATGGAAAAGATAGACATAGGAAGAGAAAGATAATTGGCAACTTTTCTTCAAATTATTTCTAGTGGGAAATAAATGGTTCTTTCCCAAGGTCTCTCCTTTACTTTAAAGTGTAGTTGGATTTTTCACTTTGGTTTGATTATTTTCTGGAATTGTAAGGTGCACTATTCTGTTATGTGTTCCTCTTAGTGCCCTTCCTTTCTCACATCCACACTAATAAAAGGGTGTTCACATCCACACGCACACTCTCTGAGTCTATGAGTGGTCCCACACGCAACACCCCTAACACCTATAATCCCCCTCTGTGCAAGGCACTGCTCGTAACCCAGCTATGAGATCAGCTGGTAATGCCTGTGGTTTTCACCTCTGTGCCTTTCTGTATTTGTTATTACAAGAGGAAACCAGATTCAGTTCAAACTCCTGTATCCAGCCCTCCGGGGACAGCACAGCACGCACCTTTGGGGCACTGGGGGATAGGTGACCTCCCTCTCATGAGAACTCAAAGGAGGCTCAGGTTTAGGCCTCCCATCTCTAATCCTACACCATTTATCTGAGCTTTCTGGCTTGCTAAAGAAATTCTGTTGGCATAATGAAGCTCAAATGGAGCTTGGAGCTCTTAATACTTCTGTGTCTAACAGAACGTAGCTACGGTGTTTGCGGCATAGCCCACACCGTAGCCTGACGTGCACCTCTTCAAAAATGTAACTGCGTGTTGCATTGATGCAGACTACAACAGCTGTGATCCAGTGTTGTAAGAGGTGCAGGGGTGAGAATGTCCTCACCACATAAAGTTTTCAGAAAAACAACTCAGCCTGGCTATGTTGTTGCAAAATAAAACTCATTATAATCACTGGAGCTGTCTGCACTGGTAGTGCCTGATGAGTTTACATGCATTCTGTTGTCAGAAACTGAATTTCTAGTTTTGTTACACTGCTCCAATCACTTTATTTAAAAAAAAAAATCAAATGTGTGACTTTGCTATAAGCATATTTAAACAACTTCTCACTGTTTTATCAAAGCTATCTTGTAACAGCATAAAGACACTTATTGAATGATTTGTAATTTTAATACAAAAGTTATCAAACTAAGATTAAGAATTGGAAACAAAGACTGTGAGGTGGCATTATTGTTTATGGGAAGGTTATGTAATAACTTTGTTGTTTAAAGCCTGGTGCACACTGTACGATTTTGGCCACGATTCTGCCATCTGAGACAAATTTCTGAAGAATTTCTGTCGTCATAGGGCAAAATCTGCAGTCTTACAACATTTAGTGAGACTATTACGATGGCCAGATGAGATATTCCGCTCCTCTCTTACACCCCAATTCACTGTTTTCAGAGAAACCCACGGAGTATGATCCTTGGAAAGAGACTTGCTCCTCAACTGCACCATAGCAACATTATTCCCCAGTTATCACTCTACTCAAGCTCTTACAATGTTTTTTCTTCTTTTAGTTTTATCTAAAATGTTTTAATAAATAAGCAGAAAATACTTGGAGAAAAGTGTAACACTTCAGCAATATGAAAGCATTATTCCCCCAATTAAATAAATACAGAGCTTACAAAACGAAAATAGGTAATTACATTTTCTTTACATTTATCATGCATTTTCTTTACAACTTTATAAATTATTTGAATTACTATTTTATTAATAAATTTACTTTTAAGCATCTGTAAACTTCTTTAGTTAAGATTCACCACTCCAATATAATACAAAAAAAACGAATGGAACAATTTATATTGGTAAGTATTTATCAGACATTTTAATCCAAATCAACAGATATAATTGGAAACAATTGTAGAAATCTGTCATGTTTGTGCATTATCCATAGGGAATTTGCAACCGTGGAATATTATTAGCCTGCATGAATTTCCATAATTTTGCATGGCCTTTAGGTTACTAATCTAAAAGAGGAGAAAGACGTAGCCTACTATAACCCACCTTTTTTGTTTTCCCTATGTGAACGCAGAACTTTGTCATTTTTCGGGCCACAAGTCTTTTTATTTCCATAATGAATCTTTGCTTGTGGTAGCTAATTATTACTGTAGGCTACCTCCCCCACTCACGTTCATTCTCAGCATCTGTAATTTTCTGTATTTGTGATCAGGATGTCTTATTACAAGCCTATTTGACAAAATCCATCTTTCTTTTTATATGTTATGTTCATGATGGAGTGGTATTGGAGCAATGGAAATGCTGATGCCCTGACTTTTAGAAAAAAAAAAAAAAAAAAACGCTCCTCCGGGCAAATATTGCTGTTCACTTCTATTCCGCAACGCTCACGTTCGCTGATCTGGAGGATTTGGACCACAGTTGGCTACGATGTGTATCGTACAGTCTGATATAATGTCGCACAGTGTGCCTTGGCAGTCTCAATGGGTTCATGTCGTACAGTCTGGCAAGTAACAATCTTAAAGGACTGTAAAGCTCCTACAGTGGATAGCGTGCTTTGTTGTTAATTTCTCAAGTCATTGGAAATGAAAGTTCTAAGAAAAAGGGTATCTCAGAACTCTTTTGGTATGGTGGTAAAAGCTGTTTTCCTTTTTAATTTCAGTTTATGAACTTGGCAAGACCAGTCATAGAATCACTTCTTCTCTCACCATACAAACTTTTCAAATATAGTCAGTCAGATCAAATCTCACAGAGTGCCTTATCAGTTTATTGCACAGACGCCAAGAGACGGCTAAGTTTAGATTGAGCTAGAAATTGTCTGCCCTTCTGTTGGATGTGAGACGCTGAAAATTTATTTGTTGGAGTTCCATTTGCTGGCAGTTCTACATTATGGCTATACATTTTCCTATTTAACACAGAGCCCCCATATTAATGTTTGTGAAGTCTCTTAAAGAGCAGCTGGTGTCTGATTCCGATTCTTTATAATCCATATTCTTTATCCAAAATAAATTCCCTAAGTAATACAAGCCTTCTGCATTTAGTGTCTGGGCTCAGCGTACTCCAGAATAAACAAATGCATATATCGGAGCACACATACACACACTCGCTTGAGAGAGAATGTGTATTTTTTTTGTGTGTGTGCAGTGCACATGTGCATTTGTCAGGGATACTTTATGTGATTGGATGGAATGTAGACAAACGGTATATGTTTAACCCAGAAAGTCACTGACATATTATATTAATACTCACAATCAGAACACTAGTGCTTGATTGCAGACACAAATAAGTGCAAGACCTTTGCGATTTTCTACCCATCAAATTTTCTGCCTATTTGTGACAAACAAACCCTGGTCACATTTTTTCCCTGGTCATCTTTAGCTTCTTTTTAAATAAAAAATGTGATGATCTCTCAACAATTCTGGCTTTCACTCTTCTTGCTGTGTTCGAAATGTGGTAGCTTCCATAAATCTGATAAATTAGTGTTTCATGAGCCACACATGCAGTTATTCTGTGCCGTTCCTTCTGCTTTATGAGTCGTGAAACTGGATATTAGAAATTAGGAATGCCACTCATCACCGCAAAGATGTTTGCCCTCCATTTCTGGATTTATTTTCTCCAGGTGTGTGTGTGTATGTGTGTATGTGTGTGTGTGTGTGTGTGTGTGTGTGTGTTGGCTGGCCTCCTTAACCTCAGTATGTCCTGTCAGTATCCAAATGTTAAAAATTTTGTATCCTCTGTGAAGCATCTGTCCTGTCATCTCATCTGAGACTGTAGAAAGTTTCCTGACTTCTGTTTTCAGTCTATATTATTTTGTCTTCATGCGTCCTTTTCCCCACCTTTAGAGTGTTTGCTAGATAGTCCAACACTTCTAAGCCTGTGCATTCAAAACAAATTAAATCATGTGAACACTCAAGACGTTTTTTGCAGAGTCTCATCATCCAATGTCAGCCATAACCAATGTCTGTCACACCCTGTCTAAACTGGGCGCGAGCGATGTCACACGATGCTCTGGACACATCGAAGCGAACGTTATAAATAGGGTTGCCCCCGACCAAAGATTTTCCTAGTCGACTAGTAGGAGTTAATTTAAGCCATTAGTCGACTAGTCGCACATTTATGATATTAATTTAATTACTTGAATATATTTTGGGGGGGGGGGGCATTGAAAATGGTTTGAGTTCCAGGGCTGAGAAAGAATAAGTAACATTGCTAACACTGTTCTACATTACAGAGAAATACGAAACCGTAATAATGAGCCTTTAAAATATAAATTTTACAAGCGCACGCAAGCGAAGCAAGCCGCAGTGACACCGGGAAAAGCTGTAATGATCCTGAATGTGTTGGAAAAACCAGCAAGGAGACTGTCCGAACATTTAGTTAATTTATAAAGAGAAATGCACATTAGGGTTGTGCCGACAGACGACGATCTCGGGGATCGACGATGGTCAGAGTGATCGCCAATAGCTGATGCCTTTGACGATGTCAAGACGATATTTGGCTCGTTTTCCCATGTATTAAATTATTATTATTATTATTAGGCTATTATTATCAAATTAATATTACAAATAATTTGCCCGTAGAGACACAGACATGAGCTTGAAGAAACACTTTATTATATTTTTAAGAACAGATGACAGAAAAGCCGTCTATGCGCATGTCTGACACACTGTTTGTTCGGAGGCGTGCAGTCTCGTGGAACACGTGCATCTAAAAGGTTCTCACTCTTTGTTTCATTCTTCTGATATTTTTGTTTTGTTTTTTGTTGCAAGAACAGTATCGTCTATGAGTGCTGCAAATGACCTCAGACATCTCAGACAGCTCAGGAGGTGTTTTGAGTTCAGTTCACTTTATTTCCACAGAGCAGTTTATTGTGACCAACTCTGCAGCCTATACATCTGTGATTAAAACATAAAATAATACAAAAACATGTTCACCTCCAACCATGATTTATATTTAAGTGAGAGATTTTGACAACTCTTGTAAAACCATCTTTCAAAAAGTTGAACAACACACATTTTAATTGTTTTTTTAGTTTCATTTGAATTTTTTGTTAAAATAAATAAAAAATAAAGTTCTAAGTTTGAAATCAAGGTGTCTTGCTTTATTGTGTAGGCTGAACCCTAACCTGCTTAATGGAAATTACCCCATAGGACCACCTAGCATCCAACCAGTGCTAATATCAGTGTTCGTTGTTTTTATGTAGAGTTTTTTCTGCGACCAACCGACCAATCAAAACTTGGTCGGCCAAGACTCTTCTCATCAACTAACCTTTGGTCAACTATCAGGGGGTAGCCCTAGTTATAAATAGGGAACTCAGTTTTCAGACATTTTTATAATCGATCGTTGTGGAAATTAACGATCAATTAATCGTTAACGTTAATACTGCAAAACGCACGTGGAGGACTCCAAATAATATGTGCATGTAGCCTACTGTTTAAATATAATTTAAATTATTACACTTAAAGGTGCAGTATGTAAGATTCAGAAACCCTTGTTATTAATGACATCTGTGCCCATTAAGTGAACTGCAGCCAGCTACCTGTTGCTCGTGATTGCGCACACACTCCATAGGGACGCGGGCATCGACCAAAACAATGACGTAACGTACAAAGAGACAACATGATTCGCTGACAGAGGCTCAGATACACAGTTATGACTGTTTTACTACAAACTTTGAGACTGTATATTATATTTGACTCTCCAGTGCTGGAACAGGGCTAAAACAAAGTGTGGATATAGGTCTGACTATGCGAGACTGTAGTTTGAAGTAATCACTTTTCTTTGCATGATACATTGACTGCATTTATACGATAGCCTATGTCGACGTTAGCTAGCTAGCCAGCTTTATCAATAGCTGTTAGCTAAATTTGGTGGGTGATGACAGTAGTTTTTTATAAAATAGTATGTACATTATAAATATGTTGACACAATTCAGTATTGATGTGATTCCATCACAACTGTCATTTTGATATATTGATGCACTATTGTTTTATAATAATAGATTGTATATATTTTCTTTATAACCAAGTTACGTTACACTAATGAATGGAGCTTTTTGCATTATCTTGAACATTGTCTAGCATTCATTTCATGTGTTATTGTAGTTTACCTTGCTGAATAATTACAGATTAACATTGACATTAACCTGACTTTTAGTATTAAGAGAAGATCATTGAAATTATTTGAAAGTTACGAAGCAAGGTAGCTTGCAATTTGTCAGCGTTAGCAGGCAAGATCAAGTTAGCTCAAATTACACAGATCAGTCCTTATGGCACTATATTTCACATGCTTTGCAGTTATGTAAGCTTACCTGTCCAATAAGAATACCAATTCAGGGTTGGTTTTGATCCCCAAAACTGAATGAAGGTCCCTCCAGGAATCAAACACCCTGCCGATGTTCACTCTAGTTTTTGCTCGACCACGATCACGTTTCTGTTTTTTTTTTTTTTTTTTTTTTTTGTGCTTATTCTGAGTTTGTGTAGGAGTCGGTGTTGTGCTGGGTGCTGGAAGGGCTCATTTTTGCGTTACAAACCATTCACACATTGGCAAAAAAAAAGGCAAATATTACATGAAAGATGTTACATATTGCACCTTTAAAGGGTTAGTTCACCCAAAAAAGGAAATGCAGTCATTGTTATCTTACCCCTGTGTTGTAATAACCCCATATGACTTTTTTTTTTCTTAATACAAAGGGAGAAATTGTGAAAACATGTTGTGCTCAGTGATGTCATACAATGGCAGTTTATGGTGACTACCTCTTCAAGCTTCAAAAGGATGCAAAAGTATAATTCAGAAGTCTAATAAATTATTCCATGAGACTCATGATTGTTATGAAAGCATACGATTAGCTTTGGTGAGAAACAAACCGAAATTGAATGTATTATTTAGTGAAATTGTTAACTGACCTTTACCCTTCTCTTTGCGTTCATGAGACTGCACGAAAGCCGGCTAGTGAGATGCATGCTTCAATATACTGTTATGAGAACGTTTTTGGACCGATGCCAGTTCATAGTGGGCGGGTTTCCCGGTTTCCCGCTGTGCTGCTGAAAAAATAAACCAAGCGATTAACAGAATGTACTTTCGCTCGTCACGGCTGGGTAGTACCAGAACTCTGATTAACATAGAAAATATACCTTTTATCATGTGTTGTTTGCCATCAGGTTAGTGTGACTGTAGCTCCTCCTTTGTCTATCTCTCTCTCTCTCTCAGTTTTGAGTACTCTGTTTCAAACAAAAGATGCTAGGCAAAGAAATGCATCTATTCTCTGACTATACAAACTCATCAGACATATTTAGTAAGTTCAGTTCTTTGGTGTATGTGCAGCTGTGTTGTGTTCTGTTGTTTCTATCACTGTGGTGGACCTGTTTTTAGATAAACAAAACGCATTTTGTCTTGAATGCCCCATGTTGTGAGGGGGCTGCGTGAATTGTTTCTCTCATGCAGTCTCATCATGAATGCGCAGAGGAGAGGAACGGTCAGTCAACAGTTTCACTAAATACTACATTAGATTTCAGTTTGTTTCTCACCAAAGCTCATTGTATGCTTTCTTAACAACACGAGTCTCATGGAATAATTTATTAGACTTGTGAATTATACTTTTGCTTCCTTTTGAAGCTTGAAGAGGTGGTCACCATAAACTGATATTGTGTGACATCACAGAGCACAATTTTTTTTTCACACAATTTCTTTGTGTTAAGAAAAAGAAAGAAAGTCAAATAGGGTTATAACAACACAGGGGTGAGTAAAAAAATGACAGAATTTTCAATTTGGGGTGAACTATCCCTTTAAGAAATGCAGGTATTGTAATTTTCTTAAAATATTCTTAGTTCAGTATATTTTAATACATTTAGGCTATGTTTAGAATGAATTTGTGAATTGTTTAATTACTTTTAATTAATTTCTCTTTATAATAATTTTTATGGAAAATATACTGTATAATTTGTATACATATTTGAGTTCATTAAAACTTCACATTGTGGACTATTTCTTTTTTTTTTTTTTTTTTTTTTTTTTTTTTTTTTCTTTTTTATAAATTAAGTCAAATCATAACATGCTGCATAATCACAGTACATTACATAGCCTACCGTTTCTCTGGTGATTGATAGATTTTAGCTGAATGTGCTTTCCCGGCGATCACGTAATTTGAGGATGAAACAAGGAGTCCAGCAGATCAACTGTGCTTGTTTTCATGTTGTACTTTAACACACTATCACAGTGTATACAGAAAATTAATTTATAGAGGAACGCTCCAACACTGATTACATTGAGCCTGCTTCATCTTCATCTTTGCGTCGTCTTCTGTGACGCAGAGAAGATGTGACATGCAGTGTGCAAGCACCCTCTGGTGACGGATCACTGTATAGACAGCCTTATCAACGTCTGCTGGCATGGTTATTGAACACATTTGTCCTAAAATTAATCAACGATTGATAAGCTTAATTGATCAAATTATTAATGACAATTAATCAATTAATCATTGACATCCCTAGTTCTAAACCGTTTATTTGTCTTGTTGATGAGAGTAGCGCCAGCGTGTGTAGCGCAAAATTGGCGTTTACTCTCAGCATGGCCGCTCGCGTCTGGTGTCACTCTGGTGTCAATACATCACCTGTATTCCTCCTATTGCCTATTGGATGGATTTTCATATATTAAATCATTATTATTATTATATTTAATTGAACAAAAAGCTATCTAGTCAATATTATAAACCCTCTGTTTACAGTCAATAAATACAGTCAAATTTTATTTATGTGTGTACATGTTTGTATGTATGTTTTAATGTATTTGTTTAAATTTGTGATAGTTTGAGGAAGTGGATTCCCAACGCTGAGTCTTGGTTTCTTCCTCATCCTACCTAACCATATTGCTGTCCGTATTGTGAAAATTGCGAGACAAATACATTTAAATGTTCCTGTAGCTTAAATGTAAGAGCATTGTGCCAGCCATGCCAAGATCATGGGTTCGTTAATGAGGGAAAATGCGTAGGCCTACAAGAAAGATGTTTACCTTGAATTTACTTCCGCTTTGGATAAAATTGCCTGCCAAATAAATAAATGTAAATGACATTCATTGCAGTTTGAATTCTGACAAGTACTTTTTACCTAGAACATTAACCAGTGTATCTGCTGCACTCAGCTTGCAGTTTTAAGAAAAAAACGCTCTTTAAAAAGACAAGTTATAGAGGTGTGTGTGTGTCACACCCATCCTGTATGGTGGGGTTTGTGTAAACATCCCTCTCTGACAGGCATCTCACAGTCAAGCCCGTCTGTCTGCAGGCCCTTCCTGTTCTGCTCTCTGATGGTTTGTGATCAGTTTAAGCGTGAGGTGATGAGGTGCAGTATAGCTGCCGGTGCTGTCCTGGGCCATACGGACCTCTGAGCATCGGGTGTCACTCGATCCAGCTGCTCTGGTCAGTGTGAGACAAGCGGAAGGGAAGAGGTCAATATCATTTTAACCAGCGGATGTTAACAGCAGCCCAGAGCAGAAACACTACACCACTTATGCCATCGTCATACAGCTCTCTCTCTCTCTCCATTCCACATGCCTTCACAATTTGTGAATCGATATTTCTAAGTGTGGTGTTATTTTACCTCACAGTACTTTATTTAGCTTCTCATGGCAAATACTATATTTATTACTTTTTTCAGATTATTATTTTTAGGGATGCACTGATAAAATATTTGTCAATTCTTAACTCACTGTAACTGGATTCTGAATGATGAAGCTTCTCCCTTTATAGCTGAAGTAGCCTCTGCTTTAGCTTTAACAAACTTATAATATCCCTTGCTGTATCAAGGTTTAAGGTGAGTAATCAAATGAGTTGTGTTAAAAGTTGATGTATCGCCAGGTCTCTGCTGATTCCCACCCCAAGTGAATACTATGTAAATGTCTACGTATCCTTCTTTGTCTCTTGTCTATATCCCATCCTCATCTCCCCCTTTTTTCACCTCTTTCTCCCTCTGTTGTCCTCAGTCATCCTCCATCATATTCTTTGAATTCCACATCAAGTTTCCTCTCCTCCCTATCTGTTAGCATTCAGTGTAAAAGCTGTGTTTGTTTGGCTGCAGAATGCTCTTGGAGGACCCGGAGGCCAGCCTGGCTGCCGTTTCTCTCGGCTGTTTATGTTCTCTGCTCATGTGTTTTGTCAGAGGCCTGTGGGCATTGAAAGTCTGGTCGAGAGGGTTTAGACAGTGGTCCTTTGTAGTATTTGACCTGAACCCTGACCGCAAAACATTTTTCACACCTAGTGTGTTTACTGACGTATTGCTTTGTTTATTCATATGTTAAAATACTCCTTTCTAAAGTGAATTAGTGAAGCATGAAGGTTTATTTCAAGTCTGAGATCAGTAGATCAGTAATATGCTTTACAGTCATGATGGACTCACATTGTTCTCCGTCCTACTGTGAAATTTAGAGCTGGAAAAATGAACCGATTGTTTATCACTTTGCAAGGCCTCTGTGATGTAGTGGAATATTGTGCACTAATGCTTGATGGTATTACTCTGATTCATGGCTCTCATTTCCTGCTCTATCTTTCCTTCCCTTACTCTCCTTTTTCTGTTTCTTTCTCTCTCTCTCTTTCTGTCTCTCTCTGTCTCTCTCTTTCTCTCTCCTTCTCTCTCTTTCTTTGGTGGAATGTGTGCTATGATCAGTGTAAGAGCTCTGTAATGGATTTTAAATGTCTGCTGTCTGGCGCTCCTGTGTGGATAGGCAGGTATCTGGAAAATGGTCCGAGCTGTAAATAAAGGCATTGAATCTCACTCAGCCTCTGATGGAATCTAAACTGTACAGGGCTAAACCGCTGTGCCACGGCTCAGACGACATAAACAGATGTCGCTTCTTGGAATGCACAGGGACCAGTCAGTTACGTTCCATCCTTCACCAGATTCCACATTCCATTCCCCCTCCAACAAGTGTGCTTGTGTCTATGTGTGTGTTTGAGTGGATCAGAAATATTTATGTCTCTTTTCTTTGCCTGCGAGTGTATTTGCCGGTGTGCTAGGGATTCCACTTCGACAATGCTGTAGTTACAGATGGTGACATAGCTCTCTTTCGAGCTCAGTGTAATTTTGAGTGTTGCAAGCAGGATGGCTGAGAAGAGATTTTCTCTTTGTCATGGACCCGGTCTAGGTTTCTTTTTTTTTTTTTTTTCTCCCCAATTTGGAATGGCCAATTTACAATTAGCACATAGCTTGTGTGGAGGCTTCACGCTATTCTCCGTGGCATCCACGCACAACTCACCATGCGCCCCACCGAGAGCGAGAACCACATTATAGTGACCACAAGGAGGTTACCCCATGTGACTCTACTCTCCCTAGCAACCGGGCCAATTTGGTTGCTTAGGAGACCTGGCTGGAGTCACTCGGGCTAGGTTTCTTAAAAGAGACATGGTTCACCACATCACAGCCATCTCTGAAGAAGCAGATCCAGAAAAATTGCATCTTTGGCTTTCTCCATACCAGCGTTCCAGGCCAGGTTCATAGTATTCCCTTTCCTGTCCGCGTCATATCACCATGACAACCAGCCCATTGGCAGAGTCATTTGTCTTCTCCTGAGAAGGCACAGATAAATATCAGGGGTGGAAAGAGTACTGAAAAATAATACTCAAGTAAAATTACTGGTACTTCCTAAAAATGTAGTTTGAGTAGAGGAAAAGTACCTGTCCTAAAAACTACTCAAGTAAGAGTAAAAGAGTAGCTCATTTAAAAGTACTCTTGAGTAGTGAGTATTGAGTACTGAGTTGCGAAAGCTATGCCCCTTTATAATAAAAACTCTATGCTGCAATTTAAAAATGTAGCACACATACTGTAATTTACATTCCCTTTTATGGCCAGAAAAAATAATAAATATTGGTATTTTATAGGTGTTTGTGACTGACAACTTTTAAAATACATCACTTATCTATGATACATTACATGAATCTGATGAAAAAATAAAAATAAAAGGGCAACATGATTACAGAAATGAAAAGATGAAAAAGTTATTTTCAATACAATGATCCCAATTTTATATCATAATGTATGAAACAATTACATTAAAATCAGTTTATGTGTAATGTCTAAATTTCCCTTAATGTCGACAAAGAGAGTTACTGTTGCGCATAAAACATGTTCAAAACAATCAGAATCGGAATGAGCTTTATTGCCAAGTATGCTTACACATACAAGGAATTTGTCTTGGTGACAGGAGCTTCCAGTGTACAACCATACAAAAACAATACAAAAAGAGCAGCAAGACATGGATAATAATAAAAAATAAAAAATAATTATACACATTCGTACAGACACACATACATACATACACATGGGTAGTGCAAATCTAATACAATCTGTTATGTATAGTGTAAATACAAATCTGTTATGTACAGTGCAAATGTTTTTTTTTTTTTCGTTTTTTTTTTTTCCAGAGGAATGAAATGGCAGAGGAGGTTGGATGTGTTGGATAAATATAAGAAAGACTAAACTGTGCATTGCACATAGTTATTGCTCAATGGGGCAGTGTAACTGTTCATGAGATGGATAGCCTGAGGGGAAAAAACTGTTCCTGTGCCTGACGGTTCTGGTGCTCAGAGCTTTGAAGTGTCGGCCAGAAGGCAACAGTTCAAAAAGGTAGTGGGCAGGGTGAGTGGGGTCCAGAGTGATTTTTCCAGCCTTTTTCCTCACTCTGGAAGTGTTTAGATCTTGAAGGGGGGCAGGGGGCAACCAATAATCCTCTCAGCAGTCCGAACTGTCCTTTGTAGTCTTCTGATATTTGATTTCGTAGCTGAACAAAACCAGACAGTTATTGAAGTGCAGAGGACAGACTCAATGACTGCTGAGTAGAACTGTATCAGCAGCTCCTGTGGCAGGTTGAATTTCCTCAGCTGGCGAAGGAAGTACAACCTCTGCTGGGCCTTTTTCACAATGGAGTCAATGTGGGTCTCCCACTTCAGGTCCTGTGAGATGGTAGTGCCCAGGAACTTGAATGACTCCACTGCTGCCACAGTGCTGTTTAGAATGGTGAGGGGGGTCAGTGTTGGGCTGTTCCTCCTAAAGTCCACAATCATCTCCACCGTTTTGAGTGTGTTCAGCTCAAGGTTGTTTTGACTGCACCAGACAGCCAGCTGTTCAACCTCCCTTCTGTATGCAGACTCATCGTTATCTCGGATGAGGCCGATGACAGTGGTGTCATCTGCAAACTTCAGGAGCTTGACAGAGGGGTCCTTGGTGATGCAGTCATTGGTGTAGAGGGAGAAGAGTAGTGGTGAGAGCACATATCCCTGGGGGGCACCAGTGCTGATTGTACAGGTGCTGGAAGTGAGTTTTCCCTGTCTCACAAGCTGATGCCTGTCTGTCAGAAAGCTGGTAATCCACTGACAGATAGACAAGGGAACAGAGAGTTGGTGTAATTTATTCTGGAGTATAGCTGGGATGATGGTGTTGAAAGCCGAACTGAAGTCCACAAAAAGGATCCTTGCTTATGTCCCTGGTCTGTCCAGATGTTGCAGGATATGATGCAATCCCATGTTGACTGCATCATCCACAGACCTGTTTGCTCGATAAGCAAATTGAAGGGGATCTAGAAAGGGTCCAGTGATGTTCTTCAGGTGGGCCAACACCAGTCTCTCAAATGATTTCATGACCACAGACGTCAGGGCGACAGGTCTGTAGTCATTAAGTCCTGTGATTTTTGGTTTCTTTGGGATGGGGATGATAGTGGAACATTTGAGGCAGCAGGGGACTTCACACTGCTCCAGTGATCTATTGAAGATCTGTGTGAAGATGGGGGCCAGCTGGTTAGCACAGGATCTAAGACATGCAGGTGAAACGCAATCTGGTCCCTGTGCTTTCCTTATCCTTCGTAGTTGAAAGACGCGGCTCACATCATCTTCACAAATCTTAAGTGCAGGTTGAGTAGCAGGAGGGGGGAGGAGGAGGGTTGCAGGAGGTGTTGGTGTTTGTGTGAAGTGAAGGTCAGAGTGGGTGTGGGGTGTGAGTTTGGGCCTTTCAAATCTACAGTAGAACACATTCAGGTCGTCAGCCAGTTGTTGGTCCACCACAGAGTTGGGGGCAGGAGTCCTGTAATTCGTAAGTTGTTTCATGCCACTCCACGCTGATGCAGGGTCATTAGCTGAAAACTTGTTTTTCAGCTTCTCAGAGTATCTTTTTTTAGCCACTCTGATTCCCTTATTCAGTGTGTTCCTGGCCTGACTGTACAAGACTTTATCCCCAACTCTGTAAGCATCCTCTTTGCCCTGACGAAGCTGCCTGAGTTCCGCTGTAAACCATGGTTTGTAGTTGTTAAATGTTATATAAGTCCTAGTAGGAATGCACATATCCTCACAAAAACTGATATATGATGTAACAGTATCTGTGAGCTCATCCAGATTGGTGTCTGCAGCCTCAAAAACACTCCAATCAGTGCAGTCAAAGCGGGCTTGTAGTTCCAGCTCTGAATCGTTGGTCCATCTCTTTACAGTCCTTAATACAGGCTTAGCAGATTTTAATTTCTGTCTGTAGGTTGGAAGAAGATGAACCAGACAGTGATTAGATGGTCCCAAAGCTGCTCTAGGGACAGAGCGATATGCATCCTTTATTGTTGTGTAGCAGTGATCCAGTATATTTCTGTCTCTGGTTGGGCATGTAATGTGCTGTTTGAGGAAAACTCCCGCGGCGAGTAGAAAGGCTTACAGTTGATAAGGAGCGCTTCTAAATTTGGACAGCACATCCTCTTTAACGTTGTTACATCTGTACACCAACTTTCATTGATGTAAAAGCATGTTCCACCGCCTCTCAAAACAATGCACGGAATGCAAAAAAAAAAAAATATGATAACCCCCTAAAAAGCAGGGTCACTTGGCGCGTCATGTCCCACACAATAGAGGGGGTAGAGCAGTTGTTTGCTACAGGGGCCACATAGGGCTTTAAAGGGCTTTAATTCACACAAAAATGAAAATTCTCTCATCATATATTCACACTTATGCTATCCCATATGTGTATGACTTTCTTTCTTCAGCAGAACACAAATTAAGATTTTTAGAAGAATATCTCAGCTCTGTTGGTCCATACAATGCAAGTGAATGGGTGCCAACATTTTGAAGCTCCAAAAATCACATAAGTCAGCATAAAAGTAGCCTAATCCATGTGACTCCAGTGGTTAAATCCATGTCTTCAGAAGTGATATGATAGGTTGGGTGAGCAACAGATCAATATTTAAGTAAATTTTTACTATAAATTCTCCTCCCTGCTCAGTCAATCTCCACTTTAACTTTCACTTTCTTCTTCTTTTGTTTTTGGTGATTCACATTCTTCATCAGTGGCGGATTTAGGCATGGGCGATATGGGCAGTTGTCCAGGGCGGCATCTTGTGGGGGGACGTCACGAGTCAACAACTTCGGGGGTGTTCTCATTTACAGTCAAACCCAGGGCGCCAGGTTTTCTCGTTTGCTTGTTGTTATTTGATTAATAGTCTTTATGTGACATAGCCTACTAGACAGTGCTCTATTCGGTTACATGTACACTTCAAGTCCGACATTTTGATGCAAATAAAAAAATGTTGTCCCACTGTTTACGTTCACTTTAGACCAAACTGACTGCGTTTACATTAATGGCTCACCAAGATGGGCACTGGCTGAATTATAAAGTGTATTTGATCGTTTAGTCGCGTACCGGCATTAGCGCTCTCGGAGCACACACGCATGTAAAGCGCTCAAACATTAGCCGCCTGTCAGTCAAACAGCACGCAGCTACAGACGTCAGGAAATAAAAAGTCAATCTTTTATATTTTATCTAGATCAACCAACCATTGGTTGTCTTGCTATCGTGATTGATGTAATGAACACCCCTGGTCTAGATGTAGAACATAGGCCAAGTAGCCTATAGAAAATTACTCAAAAATGTAACATCGATATCGAGGACATCTCTCTCTCTCTCTCTCTCTCTCTCTCTCTCTCTCTCTCTCTCTCTCTCTCTGTGTTTTTTCAGATAAACATCAAGATTGATTTATCGCCCAGCCCTATTGATAACATTGCCTTAATCTCTCACATCAACCCAATAAACTTAGTGATAGATAGCCTGTAAATTAGCTACGTTATAGACACAGAATCTTGTAAGCAGAAATAGGAAATTTACCTCGATATGTTTCTTCAAATTAGAGGCAGGATTAATGCTGATATCTGGCTTGAGCAAGTTAAACTCACATGACACAATCAAGCAATTGGCCTTTGGCCTTTTTCACTGCGAAAAGCCCTTTCAGGTGCGGCCGTGATGTTCAAGTGTTAAAAAATGTGTTTGAGGCATCCTCCACTTCCATAAGAGTTGGTACCAGATCTACAGCTGCCATTCAAGTTTTTTACATGCGATTTGATTTGAGTCACGAGACTCTCCCTACCCAATCATGTTGATAGATCAAAATAAAATCAGGACAGGGAAGTAGCGAACACAGACGGTGGGAATATAGCACATTAAAAGTACAGTTACAGCACTTAAAATGTACTCAAGTAAAAGTATACAATTTTTAAACTACTTAAAGTACAATTCCTGGGAAAAACTACTTAATTACAGTAACATGAGTATTTGTAATTCATTACTTTACACCCCTGATAAATATTTAGTCCCCTTGGTAGCAGTAGGGTTCTCATTGACTGCTGTGTGGTATTACATAGTAATTCACAGGACAAATTCTAGTCTGGACATGTTGGTAGCTTCTGCATATTTTAAAGGCTCAGGACCATGACGTTGTCCTGGTAACACAGTTTCAGCGAGAATGAAAATGATGAATGGACATATCAATTCCAATGCAACTCACAGTTGTTAAAAACATGTCAAAACATTTATTCTTTGCTGCTTTCTACGTTCTATATAGGGTACAAAAATACATATTTTCAGATTCAACTAGTCGACTAATTGGTCTTAAGGAAGCCCTGTATAATTAGACTGGTTTCAGGTAGACCGGACCCCCCATCGGCCGTTTCGTTACATAAGACGTATTTGTGCAGTCAAAAAAAGCTAGACAAAGTTGAACAAAAGTTGGACTACTGTATTTTAACTTCATACACCTCACTACACCAACTAGTCAACCTCCATAATCCACTTGTTGGTTGGTATAATAGATCATTGTGACCCATCCCTAATTCTATATATTTCACTTAATTTTATATATATCCAGTGTTTATAGGGTAATTTTGTTTCTTTACACTCTCTCTTCCTATTAGATTCATGAGAAGCTTCAGTGTTATGAAGACCGCTCACCAGCTCCAGTACTGGACAACGCTTGCTCACTGGCCCAAGATGTGAGTGACCCACATGCACATCCTTCCTGTTAAACGGCAAAACACCTTTAAGCTCATAAACTTTACACACTTTTGCATGGGTAAACACGCACACACTTTCGAAGAAATGCATGAAGTGCGCCTGCAAAAGCACACACAGAGATGTCTCCCAGCATGTCTAAGACTGACTCCAAGAGGAACTTGTCATTAAAGGAAAGAGAGGAGATGGATGGATGTCTGGGGCAGAGAACACAAGTAGATGGGCTGCAGATGAGAGTGTGAGATGAGGCGTGGAGAATTGTGTGTGTCTGTATAAGACATTAGTCATCAGTATTATAAAACTCTCAGTGTTTAAACTCTCAACGGCTTGCATAACGTAAACTGACTACTATATCAACATGGCCACATAGACATACACACTCACACACACAAACCCATGTAAACTTAGAGGAGTTTACTCTGGATATGATCAGAGAGAGAAAAGACAGAAGGAAAGAACACAAAAGTGAATCAGAGCAGAGCAGCCCAGGTCAGCACTGACATTCATATGGGTCGAAATTAGGGGTGTAATGGTTCAAATTTCTCATGGTTCGGTTTGTATCACGGTTTTAGGGTCACAGTTTCAGTACGGTTCGGTATTTGTTATGTTCAGGGGGAAAAAAAAATATTACTGCCAAATCCAAAGTAAAAATATTCTATTTGGTAACAGACACTTCAAGAGGTTTGCCCTCACTAGTACAAATCACCATGGTTTTACTACAGTATCCATAGTTTAAACAATGAATTTGTAGTGAAATCTTAGTAACCACAAAATTAACATGGTTACTGTCATGGTTACAATACTATAGTAAAATCAAGGTTACTATATGGAAACTACAGTATTGCTGTTGTAAAACAATTGTTAATTGTATCAAAACTATGATTTCTGCCAAGAAAACAATGGTGACAGCAATAATTGTTACTTCAGTCATGGCTACTACAATATTACTATTACTTTAGTAAAACCATGGTTCATTTTCGTTAGGGTCCTTAACTAAAAAAAAACTTTCTCTAATTACTAACTCAACATTTTAACTTAATACCTGCATTATCAAAATCAAATCAAATCACTTTTATTGTCACACAACCATACACACAAGTGCAATGGTGTGTGAAATTCTTGGGTGCAGTTCCGAGCAACATAGCAGTCGTGACAGTGATGAGACATATACCAGTTTACAATAAACATCAGATTAACACAACACAATTTAAAGTCTAATATACACATAATTACACACAACACAATATACAAATAATAACATACACTGTACAGTATACAGTACACACAATATAGATACACATTATTCATTCAAGAAAAAGTATATAAAGAATGTACAGTAGGTTGTATTGTACTGTATTGACATTCAGGCTGTCAGTTGATAGTAAGTTGTTAAGAGAGAATATAATATAATAATAATAATATAATTTATGACAGTCCGGTGTGAGATAAAAGAGTAAGAATAATAAAGTGCAGTGCTGATGTATTTTGATCGTGGGAGATCAAGAGTTCAAAAGTCTGATTGCTTGGGGGAAGAAGCTATCATGAAGTCGGCTGGTGCGGGTCCTGATGCTGCGATACCGCCTGCCTGATGGTAGCAGTGAGAACAGCCCATGGCTCGGGTGGCTGGAGTCTCTGATGATTCTCTGAGCTTTTTTCACACACCGCCTGGTATATATGTCCTGGAGGGAGGGAAGCTCACCTCCGATGATGTGTCTGGCAGTTCGCACCACCCTTTGCAGTGCTTTGCGGTTGTGGGTGGTGCTATTGCCGTACCAGGCGGAGATGCTGCCAGTCAGGATGCTCTCTAGAGTGCAGGTGTAGAACCGTGTGAGGATGTGGCGGTTCATTCCAAACTTCCTCAGCCGTCTCAGGAAGAAGAGGCGCTGATGAGCCTTCTTCACAACGGCTTCAGTGTGGATGGACCATGTGAGTTCCTCAGTGATGTAGACACCCAGGAACTTGAAGCTGCTGACTCTCTCCACTGGTGCTCCATTGATGGTGATGGGACTGTGTTCTCTGTCTTTTCTTCTGAAGTCTACCACAAGATCCTTAGTCTTACTGACATTGAGGGAGAGGTTGTGCTCCTGACACCAGTGTGTCAGAGTGTGCACCTCCTCTCTGTAGGCTGTTTCATCATTGTCAGTGATCAGACCTACCACCGTCGTGTCATCAGCAAACTTAATGATGGCATTGGAGCTATGTGTTGCCACACAGTCATGTGTGTACAAGGAATACAAGAGTGGGCTGAGAACACAGCCCTGTGGGGCTCCAGTGTTGAGGGTCAGTGATGAGATGTTGCTGCCTATTCTAACCACCTGGCATCTGCTTGACAGGAAGTCCAGGATTCAGCTGCACAGCGAGCTGTTTAAGCCCGGAGCCCGGAGTTTCTCATCAAGCTTGGAGGGCACTTTGGTGTTGAATGCTGAGTTGTAGTCTACAAATAACATTCTCACATAAGTGTTCTTTTTTTCCAAGTGGGCGAGAGCAGTGTGTATTGTAGATGCAATGGCATCATCATCAGTGGAGCGGTTGTTGCGGTAAGCAAACTGCAATGGGTCTAGAGAGAGAGGCAGCACAGAGCAGATGTAATCTCTGATTAGTCTCTCAAAGCATTTGCTGATGATGGGGATCAGAGCAACAGGACGCCAGTCATTTAAGCAAGTGATTTTGGATTGCTTTGGAACAGGCACAATGGTGGACATTTTAAAGCATGTGGGGACTATAGACAAAGAGAGGGAAAGGTTGAAAATGTCCGTAAAAACACCAGCCAGTTGGTTCGCGCGCGCTCTGATGACTCAGCCCGGAATGCCGTCTGGACCCGTGGCTTTGCGGATATTCACCCGTCGGAAGGATCGGGTTACATCCGCTACAGAGACGGAGAGTGAACTAACCTCTGTAGCTTCGGCCGCGAGAGCTCTCTCCACGAGGTCGGTGTTATTTCCCTCAAAACGAGCATAAAAAGTGTTTAGCTCATTCGGGAGAGATGCAGCGGTGTTCATGGCGGAGTTTTTATTCCCTTTAAAGTCCGTGATGATGTTAATTCCCTGCCACGTGCTTCTAGAGTTGGTGGTGTTAAACTGTCCTTCAATCTTGTTCCTGTACTGACGTTTTGCATAACTGGCTTGTTTATGCTCCTCCGTGTTCCCGGAATTAAAAGCGGAGGTCCGCACATTAAGTGCCGCGCAAACATCGCTATTAATCCATGGCTTCTGGTTCGGATAGATCCGTATTGTTCTGGTCGGAACGACGTCCTCTACGCACTTTCTGATGAAACGCATTACGCTATCAGCGTAAAGCTCGATGTCGTCATCAGAGGCGGACCGGAACATCTCCCAGTCCGTATGATCAAAACAGTCTTGTAGCGTAGTCTGATTGGTCTGACCAGCACTGGATCGTTCTGAGGGTGGGTGCTTCCTGTTTCAGTTTCTGTCTGTAAGCGGGCAGAAGCAGAATGGAAGAGTGGTCTGATTTGCCGAATGGTGGGCGGAGGAGGGATTTGTAGCCATCCCGGATGGGAGAGTAGCAATGGTCCAAAACCCAGTTCCCTCGTGTGTTGAAACTGATGTGTTGTTGGTATTTTGGTGCGATTATTTGAAACTGGCTTTATTAAAGTCCTCGGTCACAATGAACACGGCCTCAGGGTGCATGGTTTCCTGCTTGCTTATAATCCCGTACAGTTCCTTGAGTGCCTGGTCTGTGTTGGCTTGTGGGAGGATGTACACAGCTGTGATAATGATCGCTGTGAATTCCCTCGGTAGCCAGAGTGGTCGACACAGAAGCATGAGAAATTCCAGATCAGGAGAGCAGAAAGACTTGATAGAATGTACGTTCCTCTGATCACACCAGGATTTGTTGATCATAAAACATACACCACCACCTCTGCTTTTACCTGAGAGGTCTTTCACTCTGTCCGCTCGATGCACGGAGAACCCCGCAGGTTCGATGGCTGAGTCTGGAATCTCCGCAGACATCCAAGTTTCCGTAAGGCAGATAATGCAGCAGTCCCTCATCTCTCGTTGGAAAGAGATCCGCGCTTTCAGCTCGCAGATCTTGTTTTCCAGAGACTGAACATTTGCCATTTAGAATACTGGGTAGCGGGGGTCGATTTGTGCGGCGTCTTACTCTGATGAGAACGCCGGCTCTGTTTCCCCTTTTACTCCTGCGTTTCCGCGGCCGGGCAGCCCAGACAAAGGGCTCCGCTTGCGTGTTTGTAAACAGTGGGTCGGCATTGAGGAATTTGAAGTCTGGTTTATGGTGTGTAATTGCTGAACCAGTGTCCAAAAGTGTTTGTCTGTCGTAGACAATAAGGCAGGCAACATCCAAGACAAAAAACATAAGAATTGTAAACAAAACAAACAAAACACTACCATGTTGTGTCGGAGCTCGCAACGCAGCAGCCATACTCGGCGCCATCTTGAGTCCTATGAGTCAAGTTAAATTGATTATTACGTTATTATTATTACGTTAAATGCATCAACATAAAGAGCATTTCAGACTCAACTCAGCATATATTCAACGTTCAGAATCAGTGCCAGTCCTACCCCATTTGACACTCTAGGCAAGGCGTTATCGGAACACACAGGGTGCATTCACTCACTGGCTGAGTGAAGCTATTCCGGACAGCGCGTTACATATGCCGGGCTTTCAGCTGTTCAGAGCGGATTGCATCGCGGAGTTAATGGGGAAAACGAGAGGCTGTGGAACATGCATTTACATCAATGAAAGTTGGTGTACAGATGTAACAACGTTAAAGAAGATGTGCTGTACTAATTTGGAAGCGCTCTTTATTAACTGTAAGCCTTTCTACTCGCCACGGGAGTTTTCCTCGTTTATTCTGGTGAGTGTGTGTATATCGTGCCAAACGCGTGTTTGAATACCGCGCTGCAACAGCTGGCTGATCAAATCATAGACACAGAACAACAATACTCGGACTCAGTTATTATTATTCTTGGGGATTTTAACAAAGCAAATCTCACACGTGAACTGCCCAAATACAAACAGCACATTACATGCCCAACCAGAGACAGAAATATACTGGATTACTGCTACACAACAATAAAGGATGCATATTGCTCTGTTCCTAGAGCAGCTTTGAGACTATCTGATCACTGTCTGGTTCATCTTCTTCCAACCTACAGACAGAAATTAAAGTCTGCTAAGCCTGTAGTAGGGACTATAAAGAGATGGATCAATGAAGCAGAGCTGGAACTACAAGCCTGCTTTGACCTTCACTGATTGGAGTGTTTTTGAGGCTGCAGCCACAGACCTGGATGAGCTCAAAGATAATGTTACATCATATATCAGTTTCTGTGAGGATATGTGCATTCCTACTAGGACTTATTTAACATTTAACAATGACAAAGCATGGTTTACAGCAGAACTCGGGCAGCTTCGGCAGGCCAAAGAGGATGCTTACAGATTTGGGGATAAAGTCTTGTACAATCAGGCCAGGAACATACTGAATAAGGGAATCAGAGTGGCTAAAAGAAGATACTCTGAGAAGCTGAATAATAAGTTTTCAGCTAACGACCCTGCATCAGTGTGGAGTGGCATGAAACAACTTAAGAATTACAGGACTCCTACCCCCAACCCTGTGGTGGACCAACAACTGGCTGACAACCTGAATGTGTTCTACTGTAGATTTGAAAGGCCCAATCTCACACCCCACACCCACTCTGACTTTCACTTCACACAAACACCAACACCTCCTGCAACCCCCCTCCTGCTACTCAACCTGCACTTAAGATCTGTGAAGATAATGTGAGCCGCTTCTTTCGAAAACAAAGGAAAGCACAGGGCCCAGATGGCGTTTCACCTGCATGTCTTAGATCCTGTGCTAACCAGCTGGCCCCTATCTTCACACAGATCTTCAATAGATCACTAGAGCAGTGTGAAGTCCCATGCTGCTACAAACGTTCCACTATCATCCCCATCCCAAAGAAACCAAAAATTACAGGACTTAATGACTACAGATCTGTCGCTCTGACGTCTGTGGTCATGAAGTCATTTGAGAGACTGGTGTTGGCCCACCTGAAGGACATCACTGGACCCTTTCTAGATCCCCTTCAATTTGCTTATCGAGCAAACAGATCTGTGGATGATGCAGTCAACATGGGATTGCGTCATATCCTGCAACATCTGGACAGACCAGGGACATATGCAAGGATCCTTTTTGTGGACTTCAGTTCGGCTTTCAACACCATCATCCCAGCTATACTCCAGAATAAATTACACCAACTCTCTGTTCCCATGTCTATCTGTCAGTGGATTACCAGCTTTTCTGACAGACAGGCAGCAGCTTGTGAGACAGGGGAAATACACTTCCAGCACCTGTACAATCAGCACTGGTGCCCCTCAGGGATATGTGCTCTCTCCACTACTCTTCTCCCTCTACACCAATGACTGCATCGCCAAGGACCCCTCTGTCAAGCTCCTGAAGTTTGCAGACAACAAACAACTGTCATCGGCCTCATCCGAGATGACGATGAGTCTGCATACAGAAGGGAGGTTAAACAGCTGGCTGTCTGGTGCAGTCAAAACAACCTTGAGCTGAACATGCTCAAAACGGTGGAAATGATTATGGACTTTAGGAGGAACCCCCCAACACTGTCCCCCTCACCATTCTAAACAGCACTGTGGCAGCAGTGGAGTCATTCAGGTTCCTGGGCACTACCATCTCACAGGACCTGAAGTGGGAGACCCACATTGACTCCACTGCGAAAAAGGCCCAGCAGAGGTTGTACTTCCTTCGCCAGTTGAGGAAATTCAACCTGCTACAGGCGCTGCTGATACAGTTCTACTCAGCGGTCATTGAGTCTGTCCTCTGCACTTCAATAACTGTCTGGTTTTGTTCAGCTACGAAATCAGACATCAGAAGACTACAAAGGACAGTTCAGACTGCTGAGAGGATTATTGGTTGCCCTCTGCCCCCCCTTCAAGAACTATACACTTCCAGAGTGAAGAAAAAGGCTGGAAAAATCACTCTGGACCCCACTCACCCTGCCCACTACCTTTTTGAACTGTTGCCTTCTGGCCGACGCTTCAGAGCTCTGAGCACCAGAACTGTCAGGCACAGGAACATTTTTTTCGCTCAGGCTATCCATCACATGAACAGTTAAAACTGCCCCTTTGAGCAATAATTAATGTGCAATACACAGCTTAGTCTTTTTATATTATCCAACACATCCTACCTCTTCTGCCATTACATTCCCTTTGCACTGTACATAACCGATTTGTATTTAAATTTACACTACATATGTGTATATTTGTGTGTATGTATGTATGTATATATATTTGTATATGTGTGTATGTGTATGTATGTGTGTGTGTGTGTGTGTATATATATGTATGTATGTGTGTGTGTGTGTGTGTGTGTATATATATATATATATATATATATATATATATATATATATATATATATATGTGTGTGTGTATAGGTATGTGTGCGTGTGTGTGTGTATAGGTATGTGTGCGTGTGTGTGCGCATGCATGCATGTATGTATCTATGAGGCCCCAAATTCTTGCAGGTGGTATAGCTGCCCATTCGTCTTGGCAAAATGCCTCCAGGGCATGCAAAGTCTTTGGTTGTCTTGCATGAACCACATGTTTGTGATCTCCCCAGAGTGGCTCAATGATATTAAGGCCAGGAGACTGTGATGACCACTCCAGAACCTTCACCTTTTTCTGCTGTAACCACTGGTTGGTCAACTTGGCCTTGTGCTTAGGGTCATTGTCGTGCTGGAAAGTCCAAGAGCGTCCCATGCGCAGTTTTCATGTAGAAGAATGCAAATTGTATGCCATTATTTTCTGATAACATGCTGCATTCATCTTGCCATCAATTTTCACAAGATTCCCCGTGCCTTTAGAGCTCACACACCCCCAAATCATCAGTGAGCCACCACCATGCTTCACAGTGGGGATGGTATTCTTTTCACTATAGGCTTTGTTGACCCCTCTCCAAACATAGCGCTTATGGTTGTGACCATAAAGCTCTATTTTGGTTTCGTCACTCCAAATTACAGTGTGCCAGAAGCTGTGAGGCATGTCAAGGTGTTTGTGGCATTGGTGCAGTAAAGGCTTCTTTCTGGCAACTCGACCATGCAGCTCATTTTTGTTCAAGTATCATCGTATTGTGCTCCTTGAAACAACCACACCGTCTTTTTCCAGAACAGCCTATATTTCTCCTGAGGTTACCTGTTGGTTTTTCTTTGTATCCTGAACAATTCTTCTGGCAGTTGTGGCTGAAATCTTTCTTGGTCTACCTGACCTTGGCTTGGTATCAAGAGATCCCCGAATTTACCACTTCTTAATAAGTGATTGAACAGTACTGTCTGGCATTTTCAAGGCTTTGGATATCTTTTTATATCCTTTTCCATCTTTATAAAGTTCCATTACCTTGTTACGCAGGTCTTTTGACAGTTCTGTTCTGCTCCCCATGGCTCAGTATCTAGCCTGCTAAGTGCATCCACGTGAGAGCTAACAAACTCATTGACTATTTATTCACAGACACTAATTGCAATTTAAAAAGCCACAGGTGTGGGAAATTAACCTTTAATTGCCATTTAAACCTGTGTGTGTCACCTTGTGTGTCTGTAACAAGGCCAAACATTCAAGGGTATGTAAACTTTTGATCAGGGCCATTTGAGTGATTTCTGTTATCATTATGATTTAAAAAGGAGCCAAACAACTATGTGATGATAAATGGCTTCATATGATCATGATCCTTAAATAAAAGACAGTTTTTTTCTAAATCAATGTCAAAATTTCACAATTTCTGCCAGGGTGTGCAAACTTTTGAGCACAACTGTATGTCTATTGTGTATTCTATATATACTTATTTCTTTTCAATATTTATCTATTTGTTATTCAATTTTAATTATTTTTTAAAAGTCTTGTTTCTGTTTTTGTATTGTTGTGTACTAGAAGCTTCTGTCACCAAGACAAATTCCTTGTATGTGTAAGCATACTTGGCAATAAACAGAGTAAGGGCAAGGGCAACATAACTTGGCTATGAACACCCCAAGCGCTTTAGTTCTTGTTTCATGTCTGTCCGAACTAGCACCAAGTGCCTGCTTAAAGATGGAAGGGAGTGTGTCTGTGTGCAGTTTCGGGCTCACCTGCTGCTCTGTGCACACCGCATACTATATATCCTCGGGTGATGTAAGCGTAAATAGCTAATCAAATATTGATGTATTACCAGTATACAGAACTCGCGTCGAGCAATGTTTGTAAACATTGCCTGTTTTGTAAACGTTTTTTGACCATCGCTGTTGTGATTGGCTGCATGAAGAAAAAGTTTCCAGACAGGAGACTTAAATGACACAGGGGCTTCTTTCTTGTGGCTTGTTTTCTCCGCTTGCCATTTTGCCAACTAACGCGTGCAGAACTGTAATGTCATCAACTGATTTAACATACTAACAGTTAATAGGATAGGGCTGTTCGATTCCAGAAATTTTGAGTCGATTCTGATTCCTTGTTTTCAGAATCGATGGAATCAATTCCAAGGGTTGATTCCAGACTCATTTTTTCAATTCTTTTTCGATTCCAATAAAAGAGGGAGGTAAAGTTAAATCTCATAATAAACAGCTCGTTTTAAAGCGTGCTTTGCACTATTTGTGATAGAATTAATGGTATTTACTATTTATAGGTCTATTCTAGTATTAAATTTGGTCCTAGGTGCTAATCCCAAAGTGCAACACTTCAATCGGGATACATTTGAGGGAACTTTTATCTACATTGAAATTGCGATTGCATCATAGAGATTTAAACAAACTGAGTACGTTTTATGGCTGATAAACTGCAAAAGATTCAGAATCAGGTTGATCATTTATTTTAAGTAATTTTATAATCCTTTTGTGAATTAAATTAGTGCTGTTAAGGCTTCTGGAATGTGTAGTAGTTCAGTGGTCATTTCCCTGAGTGGAACCGATTCCATCTTTGGAATCGATTCTAAGCTTTAGAGTCGATTCTCGATTCCCAACGCCTCGGAATTGATTATTTTTGGAATCGATTCCCAGACATATAATAGGACAGCTTCTCTCTGTAGAAAGTTGACCCATGTGAAACACAGGCGGAGCGTGACCATCTACAGAGCCATAAAGATGCATTAGGAGGTTACAACTTTGCATGTCTATTTGGCACTTTATTTTCTTTGCCAAACTGTATGATCCAGATGCATTATTAAACTAGAGATGAACCGTGGATCAAATGCTCACCGAACCGTGGTTGGCGAACTGTATGTTTCGAAATGCATCAGTTCACTATCCAGACCTAAAAAGATGCCACATCTGTTAAAACAAAGTGTTGTTTTGTCCTCAAATGTACAGTCTCCACTGACTGGTTGCTATGCTTACCCAAGAAGAGCTAATCAGCATTGATACACGTCTGTTTCCTGTTCGCTTTTGTCTCAATAGGTGGCAGCATCCAGCCATCTCGTGTTTTCATTAATCTCTGCTTCTGTTACGGAACTTTCTCAACCTGCAACTCAGATCCGACCCTCAGATTTACACTTTCCTTTTGTGTCCCTAAAGGTCCCACACACGGATAATCCGATATATCTGTGTGTGCGTTACTGTGTGCATACGCGTTCCATCAAAGGGTTGAACAGCCAAAGCAACCAAATTACTCAGAGCGCTCCTGTGTTTTTTCAAACATATCATTTTCATCCATTGCTGTTAGGAATATACGGCCTGCTGCTGTTTTGAACACTGTAGCGTCTTTGCCGCCGCAGCTCATTTGAGTGTTAAGTTTCGCTAATGGAGCTTTAATTTATAGTTTAACATAAAATGCCATTTTAACCTCCGCCTGGCCTGAGATGCTGTCTAGAACTATCGCAGCAGGCAAGCTCCTCTCATGCACATACTACACACTCACATTTCCTCAGAAAGCTTTAGCAAAGATGACACAGTCTCTCTCTCTCTCTCTCTCACACACACACACACACACACACACACACTGAACGGCAGTAGTTATGAACCAGGTGTGCAGTTTTCATTTTGGCCACAGGAGGGCAGTAAAGAGTATAAATTCCACATGCTGTTCTCAATGCGCAGAGACTGCATCAAAACAATTGCCAAAGTACAGTCCTCTTCATGTCCCAAGTGTCTTCCATTAGACGGTGGAAAAATGGACCTCTCTAGTGCCTGCTGGATGAGACACCACTCAGCTCATTCTTCTCAGATGCAGCAGTCTGTTCTGGAGATGTCTGTGAGACAAATACATAACAACAATGTCAGATTACACCAGAGCAGCTTAAACTATCATGGATAAATTAAGAGAAACCAATTGTAGAGTTATTTTAGATTATCATTATATTGCCAAGCAAAATACAGAGATCCTAAGCCAGATGCACACTGTGCTTTTTGCCACGATTTTGCCATCTGTAACAAATTTCATTTATCGTAAAATATTTATTTTGTTGTAGGAAAATTTGACATTCTTGGTTTGACATGCTCACTGTTTTGAGCCACATCATAAAAGTGTGACTAATGAAGACCCAGAACCACCAAGAAGAGCACAGCAATTGATATTAATCAATAAGTCAACTACAACAAATGTTAAATATTTGTCTTTTTTTTACAAAGTAGCGCGTAGCACATAGCACTTGCTTTTGATTGGGCGGCATCATTTGAATTTTGTGTCAATAGTATTTTTAGAACTTGATGCAGTAAATGCTCAGACAGCTCTGTTAGTTGTGATCAAAGTCTTAGTTAAGGTGTGTATTATACAGTCTTAATATAAAAGACTGTTGATGTCACACAGTCTGCCATGGGATTTACCCAAGATCTCTTTGAGATCATATCGTACAATCGAACAAAACAATTATAAAGTGCAGGAAAAAACTGCACAGGGAGATGACAGATTTCTATGTTAAATAAACCACCCTGAAACACACCCAAATACCATTTAATAGTTACCTTGAATTTTCCAGTTATACATGTTAATAGCAGCTGCAGTACATAGAAAAAGAACTTCAGAGGTAGGTTGACTATTGGTTAGTTCAGATTAGTTCACAACATTTGTCTATAGTAAGGAATGAATAATGTTTATGTCATTGTTAACAGGATAAATCTTATTAGATCTAAGCATTTTGGTGTATTAATAGAAATTATATACACACAACACAGTTATAACTTCACTGCAAAAGTTACACATAAAAATGAGACATATTCAAAGTTACAAGTGTGTGCTCCCTTATAAACAATAGAATGCTAAATAATATTAATCTTTATTATGTGGAGCCATTGGCTCATATGTCATATTTACAACCCCAATTCTGAAAAAGTTGGAACAGGATGAAAAATGCTAATAAAAACAAAAAGGAGTGATTTGTAAATTATATTTACCACAACTACACATAATATGATGTTTTACCTTGTGAATTATTTTTTTATTTTTTTAAAATTATTATTATTTTTTAATGTACAGTAATTTAAAATCAAATGGTTGCAACATGCTCCAAAAAAGTTGAGACGGGCAATTTAAGACTAATAACAATTTGACAAGTTGAAATAACAAGGCGATGTTAAACAGGTGAGGCAATTGTGTCATAGAACTGTATACTGTATAAGGAGCCTCCAAACAGCCTAGTCCTTCAAGAGCAAGGATCATTCAAGACTTGTCAATTTGCCAACAGATGCTTCAGCAAATAATCCAACACTTTGAGAACAATGTTTCCCAAAGACAAATTGGAAGGATTTTGGGCATTTCACCCTCTACAGTGCACAATATAGTTAAAAGATTCAAGGAATCTGGTCAAATCTCGGTGCGTTAAGGGCAAGAAGAAAACCACTGCTGAATGCACGTGATCTCTGATCCCTCAGATGTCACTGTCTTAAAAAACATCATTCATCTGTAATGGATATCATGAACATGGGCTCGGGATAACTTTAGTAAACATTTGTTAGTCAACACCACTCGCCGCTGCATCCACAGATGCAAGTTAAGACTTTACTGTCAACACTGTCCAGAAGCGCTACAAAATTCTCTGGGCTTGGTCTCATCTTAGATGGAAAGTAGAATAGTGGAACTGTGTTTTTGGTCCGAAGAATCCACGTTTAAAAAAGTTTATGAAAAAAACTGCCGTCATGTTATCCTGGCCATAGAGGAAAAGGACCATCCAAGCTGTTATTAGCATCAGGTCCAAAAGCCAGTGTCTGTATGGGCCAGGGGTGTGTCAATGGCATGAGTAACTCGCACATCTGTGAGAACACCATGAATGCAGACACATGTACAAATTTTGGAGCAACATATACTGCCATCCAGCACCGTCTTTTCTAGGGATGTCTCTGCATTTTCCAGCAGGACAACTTCAAACCACATACTGCCCGGATTACAAGTGCATGGCTGTGTAAGCAGAGAGTGTGGGTGCTAGATTGGCCCGCCTGCAGTCTTGACCTGTCTCCAATTGAGAATGTGTGGCGCATTATTAAGCACACCATCCGGCAACGAAGACCCTGTACATTTGCGCAGCTAAAGACCTACATAATGGATGAATGGGGGACAATTCCGCTTTCTAAACGTAACAAACTTGTGTCTTCAGTGCCAAAATGCTTATTAAGTGTTATTAGAAGAAATGGTGATGTTTCACAAAGGTAAACATTTGACTGTCCCAACTTTTTTGGAGCGTGTTGCAGTCATCTGATTAGAATTGCTGTACATTTAAAAAAATAAATAATTATTATTCACAGGGTAAAACTACAAAAAATACTACAAAATATAATGTGTAGTTGTAGAGCTTTTAATATTAGCAAAGGGTGATTATAATTTACAAATCACTCATTATTGTTTTTATTAGCATTTTTCATACTGTCCCAACTTTTTCAGAATTGGGGTTGTAGTTCAGTGTTGTATGACAGTTAAATGGGGTCCCAAACGTTTTATGATTTCATCACTCAAACCACATTCAGGGGTTTTCAGAAATTTGTAGTGTAAATGCTTCACGTACAACAGCGAAGGACTGCCTACTCACTTGTCAATCGATTATGGTGCTAAAACAAGGGATATTTTTAGATAGTTGCTAAAGTGCTTTGACCCTGGAGTTGATCTACCACACATACACAAATATAGGGAAATCTACCCAATAACGCTGACCTCAGATCTGTGCTCACTCTTTGTTTTTCTCCATATGTGACCTCTGTTTGCCATGACATCAGCAGCAATGGATGATATCTCTTGTACACTTGATCGTGTGTGTGTGTGTGTGTTTGTGTGTGTGTGTGTCACTATGGGTCACTGTCACTATTACTCACTTAAACGTTGCCTCCCATTTGGCTGGTTACTGCCATTGGAAATTTCTACTGGCATCCTAAAGGGAGTGATTCTTTAAAAAATGATCACAGCATTTCAGCACACATGGATCCAGAGTGAGTGGGGTCAGTAGTAAGGTTGTGGCCCAGGAGTAACACTTCAAAATTGACTGGGGAACAAGCCCATCTATCTCTTCATCTGGGTTGCATGGCTACCTATAAATCTCTCAGTCTCTTAAACATACACAGACATGCACTCCACCTGCTACCTCCCACAAGGGATACATTTATTCTCCAATTACTCATAATATATGTGTTCATGAATGTATGACCAACACATGTGCTCTTGGATGTTATCAGTTCTCTTTCTTTCTCACTTACTGTTTTTTTCTCTCTCTTTCTTTCCTCCTCATTGTCTCTCAACTATCAGTTGATGGAAGAACTTCAGGGAAGGAGAGCAAGTGACGAGACCAGAGAGCTTCTCAAGCTGCTGTCCAAACCACATGTAAAGGTAAGAGAAAATGCACAAGTTCCAAAACAAAATCTTAACTCTGCATCTTGTAGTCCTTTTTTATCCAATGGGTGCGTATATCCATTTTGCTCAGTGAGTTATGAAAAGGGATAAGAGTCCACAAACAAAAGGATGGTTCAAACCAAAACTTATTGAAGACCGAAAACTTTGCATAAGTAGTTCTGCAACAAGAAATGTTTTGAATTGATTAACTCAAAGCGGTAGTTCAGATAATTTAAATGAAGTTCAGACTTTTCAGTATTTCTTTTAAAAGAATTTTCGTTTTGGAAAAGGTCATTTGAAAGAAGGCGAATGTGAGGACCAGCGTTTGACGACGTGCCTAAGATCTCAACGTCAGGTCATCCTTACTTATTCCAGTGTTCCTAATTGAGAAAAAATGTCTTATAATGGTCGATTCACTGTTTATTTGTATACACTTAGCTGTATACTACCTTACTGTACCACCACAACACACTGAGGAAGGCCTAGTGCCAAAATCGTGTTTTTTTTATTTTATTTTTTTTTTTTTTTTTTATTCTCAGTGGAATTTAATAAAGACTAAATGCACACGTGCACATATTATTGTTAACACACAAGGCCACCAGCTTTCTATATTCTTCTCTCCCTTTAGCTTTTTCTTCCTTTCTGTCTTTAACCCTATGTCTGTTGGCTGAGTATGTAAAGCACTAGCAGATGGCTTCTGGGGACTAGAATTGCGTCTCTGTACGATAGTAACTGTATCACTCTCAATTAGTGTTGAAATGATCCATTCCCTGCGACCAGACATAAATCAGAACCTATTAAACGATCTCCTTTCTCCTCTCTCCTTTATGATTCACACATGAAAAAACAAATTTTGCTCATATTAGACCCGCTTACAGACTTACGTTGACATTGATGAAAGCGGCAATTATGACATCCGCCTGTTATGGAAAGTAAGAGCTACTCTGCTTTGAGTAAGACACAAGGGGAGAGAGAAAGCAGGAATGAGTGACCGACTATATTGTGTAGAACAGTAGATAGAAGTGTATTACTTTGCCCTTTCCTCTCCTTCAGTGTGTGTTAAAAGGTATGGGTAGTTAGTTCAGCAGATTGAATAATGACTGTTCAGATGACAAACTCATTCTTAATGAGAGCTGCATGCCCAGTTACATTTCCCAGACTTTGTTTGGACAAGTTCAGCAATTTGTTATTGCAGGAGGCCCCTATAACTAATTAACATGCACATACACAGACGGTGGAGTACCTGAAGAGAGGAGTGAGTGCTTTTGACCCCAAGTCCCCCAGTTCACTCTTTTCTACCTGGCCTGATGCTGACCCTGCCGCTGCAATCTCAGGAGAAAGTTTACCTCCACAAAACACCCTTTGTACCTGTCTGTGTTTGAGTATGTGGGACAGGGCAGGATAGTGAGTTTAAACCGGGTTGTTAGACTGTAGGCAGATGTTGTGGGAACAGAGTGAAGCTATTACGCTGCCCTTCAATTTACTCATTAGAAGAATGTGAAAATGAGTGTTTTGGATTGGACTAATCAAAGTTAAGAGGCAGAGAATTTTCACAAAAAAATAATAATTTCCATAAAACGATAGTAAAGTCAGATTTCACTACGCAGTCTTGTTTCAAATACTTTTTTCAATCAGGGGAAGCATTTCAGCTATCAACAAACCTTATCAAGTTAAAAGATGAGCTCCTATCATCACCATACAACTATTATATTATAACACTGAATATTGTTGGTCTAACATGTGTTTTTATATAGATGCAAACTAATTTACATTTTGAGTTTCTGTGACTTAAAACCCCCCATAACCTGGATGAAATGCAATTTCATTTTTTACAGTTTGTGTATGCATTGTGTGCATTGTTTTTCCTTTCGTGTGGCTTGGTGTTGACATGGCAAGCACTCCATGTTTTTGGAAAACTCCTGAAATCCCAAACACAACAGCCACATCGACCCCCAAAAAACGATTTTGCCCTCGGAAAAAAGAGAATGAAAGAATAACGGGAAAAAATGTGATCACAGATGGGTAATGCCTTGATGCTTTAATAATATTTATTCTGTAATATTTTATTCAGCTCTTAGTGTAACACTGCCTGGTGTGAAGTGTTTTTACATAGTTAAAGGATAGACCTGGTCTTGCGCTGAGGAGGAATCCAGGTCACTTTGTGTGTAGGTGGGTGCCTGTCTTATGGAGGGATACTTGGACAGAAGAAATGAATGGCAACTCAGTTGCAATTAAAAATCTTCCATTTTAAGTTCCCTTAAAACAAATGCACCATTCAATTCAATCTGCAGAACTGTGTTTAATGTAGAGGCAAACAACATTGTTCCCTACAGGGCAATTGCATGCTCTGCTCTTCATTTACATCTCACAATAAAAAATACACAAACACTGGATTGTGAGGATTTTTCAGGCCTCTAGTTGTTTTAACTTGTTTACATCTCATAATATATTCCCTATTACTAAAAAAAAAAAGACAAATATAGACCAGTCAGCCAAATGTTTTTGCTGACTGAGATGAGGTTTATGGTGGAAAAATTATCATTGTATCATAGTGTTCTGCATTTAAGTTATTAAATAAGCTTTGACTTAGTAAACCAAATCTGATTCCAGAGGTTTTTGCAAAGGACTATTAGCAAACCTTTATGTGTAAAAAATAACCTTGCACATGTTCATACTTGAGGCAGGGTTCAGCTAAGAGTATCTCAACAGATTTTCATAACATTTTTACCTGCATTTTATTATCAGCAAAGATTTAAATGATCCTGGCGGGGGCAAACAAAATGAATTACCTTTGTCCAGATAATGGCTTGTAATTGCCGGTTTACCCCTGGACACTTGACACATGCCCCTCTCTCTCTCTCTCTCTCTCTCTCTCTGTCTCTCTCTCTCTCTCTCTCTCTCTCTCTCTCTGTCTCTCTATTTCTCTTTCTCTCTCTCTGTCTCCCATCTGTTCTGCTTTAGCCACATGTCGAGTGTTGTTCTGAAGCTTGATCCCATGTCACAAAATAGACACTTTTCTTCTCCTCTCTGTCTTGTCTCTTCTCTTCTTTTTTCCCTCCCATCTCATTTTTTATCTGTGGCACTTAACTGGAAGATGGTGTTATATTGGATATGTGAGGGAGGAAAGAAGCAAAAGCAAAAAGAAAAAGTGTTTCCAGCTGCATTTGACACACACAGCATCGTTAAAGCGTTTGAGTAATGAATCTTTGAATGCTGTCATTCTTTCGCTAGAGCTCACTCATCTATTTACTCTGGGAGCAGAGGTGTGAAATATCTGAAATGGCTGAGAACTTCATTGCCTTCTGTTTGTCTATCTGCTTCAAAGGGTCCTCGCCCAATTTACATTGAACGTCTATGGAAACTCTCACACATGCTGCTGTCATACTCGTAATACCCAGAAATCCCAATCTATTGGCTGTGTAAGACTAATCCAATCTTACAAATTAATCTTTGAAAATACAGTTTGACTTGGTTGTGATTCAGTTCTTTTTCCGCTGGTGAAGCTGTAACAAACAACATTGCCAAAGAGGGTTGTAGTGAAAAAGTAGCCGTAATCAATTCAAAAGCAGCTTTATTTGTCAGTAGGAGGTAGTAATCCAAAGCAGACTTCTAAAGCTCTGTGATTTATACTGTAGGGTTCAGACAAATGCTTGGAGTATCAAGGCTGCAATCATTAGCCAACACAAGTAGCTACACAAAATCAATCAAATGACTCTGTCACTACTGTTTGTCTCGCTGCATGTGTGTTTGTGTGTGTTTCTGGGGATTTTATGTGTACAACTCTTTTCTCTCTCACTGCAGAGTTTGTTGTCTGTTCACGATACGGTGGCCAAGAAGAGTTATGATCCAGAACTTCCTCCTTTACCAGATGACATTGATGATGAAGAAGACTCTGTCAAGATTATAAGACTGGTCAAGAATAAAGAGCCTTTGGTGAGAGCTCAGTAACTTAACCTCACTATTACACACACACTTACAAACACATGTAGATTTCCACATACTGTCATCTGCATGCAAAGCCAGGCAAACATCGCTGCCATAATTCAAACATGCATATTGGAAAACACCCTTGTGAACATGAACCACATAAATACACACACTTTGCCTGGAGTGTTAGTGATGTGTTTCGCTCACATTTCTTGTTCACACTTATACTCTACTTCCTGAGTGACCAAATATCCTTAACATGACACAATCCACATTACCATACACAAACACACACACACACACACACACACACACACACACACACACACACACACACACACACACTCTCAACCATTCAGTGCAGCGGTCAGCATTCTCTCCTGCTGACTTATAGATGAGTCTGTTTCTTATACCCCCTGTGTACCGTTCACAGCTCCCTGTGTTTTGCTGGCAGGCCAAATTTTTATGGATAACACTCTGTCCTCCATATAATCTAATTTCTTTGTGAGCTGTCTATTTCAGGACCTCTGTCTACTCTTAAGGCCTCAATATACTTCCTACGAAACGAATGGGTGTGATGTCATTTAGAACAAAATCTGTCCAAAAAGATGGTGTTTTTGCGTTTGTTTCTGTGGTTCGTAACTGCTCGCTTGGGCGAACTTTTAGGAAAACAAATTAGGCCGATGGCTAATTTTGTTTATGTTGGTCAGCGAGTCCAAATCTGTCAACATAAACACATCGATTTGCAGAGTTATTACTGAGCTGATGCAAATGTACCTACATCTGTACGATCGTTCACTTAGAGGCATTTTCCAAGACAAAGTCATGTGATTTTTTTTTAATTTTATTTGTTTGTCTACTAAAGGAATCAAATCTTCTCAAATACTCTCAAGTGCCCATTCACTCATGTGTCATTCACACATCTGTCTAAAGTAAGATATGCCTTTATCATCATTGTTTTATATTTGTTCTGCACAATTAACACTTATACACTCATCTTTGCAATGGTATCAGTGTCATAGTAAATTACTATAACAGAGTGTAACCGGCGCATGTTATGGCCGTGTGTAGCATGTTAGTGCATTAGCGTCTTGAATTCATAATGTAAACAAGACAAATTAAACATTTTCTACTGAAAATATATTACTTTAAATCATCATCGAGTGGTTGAAACAGCTTCTTTTACTGACCTCATGTGAATTCTACTCAGAATGAGGCATAATAACACATTTTTAAGGTTTTACATGTAGCGTCATCATATTTAAATGTACTTCTAAATGCCTCCCACATCGGTGTCTGAATGTTCGGTAACAGTATACCATTGCTCAACTGTTTAGAACTTCTTTTTACCCCTGAACGAAGAACGAAGAAGAACTTCTACTGAAGTATATCAAGGCCTTAACTTAATATGCACCAAAGTTATCCCGCCCTCTGCTTGATATCAGAGGCAGCACCTCAATGTGAGAAAGGAAAAGCATCAATATCTACAAGTGTTGAGACCCAAAATGCCAGTTGCTATCCACTGCTATTTTAAAGGTAAAACTTGGCTTATACAAGTTTAAAGTCAGGTCAAGAGCTGTGGTGCAGTGGGTAGTGCTTATGACATATAAGGGGGCTTTCACACTAGCAGTTTTGTCTGAAACGGAGCACGGTTCGCTTGAAAAATTAATTATATGTTTTGCAAACAGGGGAGTGGTCCATAGTACAGAACCTGAATCTATCTGTAGGAGGTGGTCTGAACTCTGTTGCAATGGAACTGTGGCACAGTTCGCAAAAGTGAGAAAGCAACATGTACTCTGGTCGGCATTTGTTCAGAAAGTAAAGTAACGTGCGTATGAGATTTTGCCAATTTAACCATGACGACATCATCAGTTGCACAAAAACACACACATGCATGAGTAGCAGGGAAACATTAGCAGCGCTTCAAAAATGTTGCTCGCAACCAGTTGTCTGCTCAAAAAAGTATCATTTGCGAGAATTCGATATAGTCGCCTTCTCCTGGATATGGATATCTGCTGAATTATGCCATGCGACGCACAGAGGCGCAAATGGAGTGCATAATGATACCAAATTAATACAATACACACAAACATAGCGACCCACATTGTGTTCTCATGTACATGTTTGTGATTATGCAAGTTCATGACGGAAAAGCATTGGGGTTTGACAGAATTTGAATGAGTCTGTAACCAGGGAACAGTCGTACTCGGATTCGGACAGCAGCAAACGTTCCCAGTTTGAAAAACCACCTAAGAGTCATTGGCTCAAGTGGACCTAGGTTCAATTCCAGCCTGTGTCTTGTCCTGATCCAACTAATATTAAAATACATACATAATATAATACAAAATGAATTGCGGGGTTACTCACTGAAAACTTCCTTAGACAATTTTAGCTGTAAAATAAAGAATTAAGGCTGTGTTTTGTAAATTTAAAAACTATAACTGTTTTAAAATGATGGCAACAAGCAATATGGTTCAAGACACCAGTATTGAATCAATAATTAAATTTATTTTTAACAATAATCCCAAAAACCTTTTCTTTCTATTATAACCATTCTTATTCCAAGCAGCCTATTTATACAATGGCTTTGAACGTGGCACATCTAATCAGAATTCTATCCACTATATCAGTACTGATTTAGGCTACATAGGAAATCATTTTATAGTGAATGCCAAATGTTTTTGAAATCAGACATTACAGAATGCAGATTTAACAGCTATAATCGTTCAACATATGATTTTATAGCAATTTTTACATAATCAATGATCAACATATGATTTTATAGCAACGTTTCTTTTTCTAAGTGAAATGAAGTACAAAATAAACCTTTCCTCTCAATAAATGAAACAATTTAAATTTAGAGCTATGGTTGGTCGATTTACCTTTTAATTGAAGAAAAACTGTAGCCATTTTCAGAAATGTCATTTATCTCACCAGTGTTGAGTAGAGAGCTTGTCAGCTCACTGTGCGTTTAGATTTTTTTTGCAATTGTTTTTGATTTGGACTTGTACACTCAAAATCAGGTGCAGACAGCCAAAATGGCCATTATCACAAAAGGACTGCAAATTTTAACTTTACTATCCCTTTCTTTCTCTTTCTCACCCACACTCTGAGTCTTTCACCATCGCTATCTCCAACGTACAGTAGTTAGCAGGTCTGGCCTCAGACAATGATTCATCCATTTGTGTAATTGTGACTAGTCGAAGGGGTCGGTTTCAGTAGCTCTGATTAATTGCTATCATTTTTCAGACAATGACATCATGCATTATTTTAGCAAGGGGAGTAATGAAGAGAAGGGGGAGGGGGTTCAAGCCCCTGGACTTTGGGGATGGGACCCAAATCCTCACAAACTACCTCTGTTTGGTAACTTTAACCTGCTGATTTATTTGCAGAAATGGCAGAACGTTGTAATAATTGGGCTTTGAACATCACACGTGGTTTGGAAGCAGAAGTGAGCCTAGTGGTGGATTTTATTGAAAGCATGTGTTGTTTTGGATAAGGTTACTGATAGCCCTTTTCCACCGACATGGTGTGACTTCCTGGGCCGGTGCGAATTCTGGAAATGTTCCGCACATTTCCACTGCAGAAAAGGCCTTTCCGGGGCCGAAAACCTGGTTCGACACCAGCTCCAAAAGCTTGCTGGTCTCTAAGCTGGAACTGATTACATCAGGGGACGGAGGGTGGGATAATGTTTCATCACCATGGTAAAGTTTTCCCAAACAACAATAGTAGCTACCGTCTGCAGCAAAGAGTACTACTTCGCTCTATAACAACAATAAAAAAACCCACAAAATTAACAGACATAAAAAGCGTTCAGGTAACATGACAAAACGAGTGCTCTATTTGCGATATGGTATTTACGAAGATCTGAGATAAACTAGAGAGATCGCAAAAGAAAAAATACTCTACGAGAATGAAGATATAGCAGGAAATGATGCACGCCTCTTTCAATCGGTCAATTGTCCAATCATAAACAAACACTTAAGGGAGTACAGGGACAATAAGAAGGACATAAGCAAAAGCGACAGTGGAGGAAGCAACAATGTTTTGGACTCGGACACCAACCAGCATGCTAACTAACTGCGGCATTGAATTCAGCCAGTAACGCTCGTAATAAACAGTGAATCGCCAGTGTCCTTTACAGCTGATTTCAGTAAGTTGTTATTTTTGTCAAATTTGTTAGCTTTCCTTATACTTTTGTCCTCTTATGCATTTTGTTCTGTAAGGGGATTTTTGACCAGCTACTCACTAAGTTCGGAAGATTGCGGCTATCTGTTAGTAAAACGGTGGGATTCTCAATCAATAATATTATATGCTATGGTGAAAATCTAAATACAACCATCTGTTACACCAATGTTAATAATGATTCCACTGTAACAGTTTACAGTACTTAGCAAGTTAAGCCATATTTAATGCAATTATATTACCTGTCGTCTTTAGCGTAGATGTTGTTTCTGGCAATCTTATTGAGCAATGTAATAACGATGGATTGCATTAATTCGTATGTTTAAATATGTCCTCAAAAACAAGTGTAAAAGCTGTATACAAACACACTGTGACGCGCCATGTTTGTTTATGTTTGAGGTAGTCACGTGAAACTACCACATAGACCGTAACCTGTTAAATCACCGTTCGGCTCTCAGGTCAGTGGAAAAGCATGGCCGGTTTACGATAGGCTCCAGATTGTCCCGGCCGTGAACCAGCAAACCATAGGTCTGGCACGAGAACCATCACAATTTCAGTGGAAAAGCTGCTATGAAGGTTCTATATGGAGGCGAAAGACTCTGCGTAGGGTTGAATAGATAAAGTGTGTATGTTCTACCCAGATTTTCAGACTGAGTAATAGGAGGATTTTTGACAACAGACATTTGCCAAGGAGATTATTTAGCTGTAGTGTGTGTGTGTTAATTTCATCACACTGCTTGTGTTGTTTGGCAGCCATCTCCACATCTTTATTGCACATTTAAAATGGAGCCTGACTAACAAAATCTTTCATCCCTAAATTTAGAAGGCTTAATAGTTTGTCTAGTGATGTACTTAGTCTAAACAGGGCCACATCTCGCATCTTCTCTTCACTCATCCTTATGACTGTATTCATTTGCCCCGTGAACTTTTCCAAAATAAACACTTAGTCTGGCTATTATTTGTGTATTATTATATATTATTAGAGATGCACCGATACAACTCAAACTTGGTATCGGTGTCATCATTTAATATTTCCAAGAAATCTTAACATAATGACGTGGTTACACATGCTGTGCATGGCGCTTCTAAGACCAGTTTTAAACATGAGAAACATTTTGGTGTTTAAACCATTTAAATCTAGAATGTAATTTTTCATTTTATTAATCTTTACCTGATACAGTATATGCAGCTTCTCTCATGTGCGTGCTCTGTCTCTCTCTCTCTCTCTCTCTCTCTCTCTCTCTGTGGCTTCTCCCTCTGTCCACACGCTTGTGTCTGAAGGAGAGCAAAATAGCATTTTCTTTAGCCTCGTGCCGTATGATCATTGTTGTCCTAAACACAGCCACTCCAAAAATCATGACGCTGGAAAAATTGATGGGAGTTATGCCACAAAATGACAGAAATGCCCTTGAAATTCAAAGGGATTCCTCTGTTTGATGTAGTTCTTAATATTTTAAGGCCAAGTTATACATACTGTATATTAGTGGTCGACCAATATATCGCAGAGGTGGATAAATCGGCCGATATTCTGACTTTTTTAATTATCCGCATCGACCAATAAATTTTCCCGTTTGTCCGAGCTTTTTTTACGTGAGAGCGCCGAAAATCGCCTGTTTGCATGTGAAGCGACTGAGACATGTAAGCGACCATTCACGGTTCATTTTGTTGTTACGTGCCATCGTGTTACTACAATAATAAACCGGTGTGCAACACATTGTCATTTAAACGGTCTGCATATCAGAGCTGTGGCAGACGCGTTTGAGCTCATAATGTTAAAGTGCTTGCCTGTTTCGTTCTCCCTCTCTTATCAACAGTTCCCTGTAACTTAACTGTCTTGTCTAATAAGAAAAGGCAAATATTAATAAAACTAATATCATATACCGTCTTCAAATATGCACATATCTCGTTTAAACAGATGTAATAAACCAACCTCACACATCTTTAGCAGACCCAGCATTCTGTGGAGCGCTAATTTATTTACCTCTAAAGCATGTATTCTAACAGTCTCCTCAACAGTTCCCTGAAACTTTTCTAATGATGAAAGGCAAATATCAATAAAACTTGTATTATATACCATTTGCAGTTATGCAGATATCTCGTTTAAATGGATGTCATTCACAAACCTTATGAAAAGTGTTTTCTGCCCGTCGAGCACTCATCTAATATCTTCTTCTGAAGCACGTATTCTGTCAGCCAGAATCAAAAACTTCAGGATCAGGATCAAAAGTTCCTCTTATTCACAAATCATGACGACAATCCAAGCAGGCGATCCAGGCCGTTTAAACTGTCAGGAGATTGAGTCTCGTGCTGGATCCGCTCGAGCGCGTGAGTGCAACTTCAGTGCTGCATCCGAAACTAAGAAAATGCTGCCTCCGGAAGCTGTATTCGGAGGTACGATGAAAATAAGGTGCTTTTCAAACTGTTCGGAGACCAGTTTCCTTAAGAGTTCCATTCATTCAAAACGGATGTCAGTTAAACAATTAACTGATTAGGCAGAAAGTCAGCTGCCTACGTTTTCGGATGCAGCCCAAGGTAAAAATGTTTCACGTGTGCTATAATTAAATGTCTTATTCACTATGCACTGTATGTACAATTGATTTGAATAAAATCTTTTTATTTATTTTTTTTAATTTATTTTGTTTGAGTAAATGTGATTGCTAACGTGGACATGCCATCCAATGTTGCTGGACTACTGTGTGCACTGTTATTTCCTTCTTCCTAATAAATTAACAATTTCTCATGTGCAAATCAGTTACTATAATTTGATGACAGAATACATGATTGATACAGAAATCTGAAGAAACTGCTATCTACCATTTAAAATACAATATAATTTTTTTTAGTTTTGTGTGAAATTGAGTAAATATAGTGCTAAATAATAATAATACCCTGCTCTCTGGATATCGGATATTAAAAAAACCATATCGGTCGACCACTACTGTGTATCCCATACAATATGAGCTAATTTTATGGTAATCAGTTCTCAGTCTATTCATATTCAGTCTATTAATTCAGTCTGATGTCTTACAAATTCTCAATCATGATTGATTGACTTCATTAAATTGCAGTATTTAACACCAGTATATGGCACCGTATATTTTTATATGGTTAGAAAACACCTCATAAAGGTGAAAAAGTGTTTGAATGCCTGTGTGTAGATTTGTCATGTTGAGTCTTGGAACCCAACTGCAGCCAGCATACATTCTGTACTGTAATAGTTCAGACCGTTCTAATTTCCTCAGTGACCTCTCGTTGGTTGATGACACAAGGCTTCATTAATGTGGTTTTGGATTCAGCCTTATTAAAGTCATCTTTGTATATTGTTTTGATGCTGGACATTACCCTTTTTCCCCGCAACTGATATGTTGCTATACAGTAGTTTTTGGTTCTTGATATTAATAGGGCTCTTATGTGTGGCAATGATGAGAAATAACTTGTAAATGACAGACAGAAATAAATGGTTTAAATGTAGACAGCCTTTCCTCAAAAGGGCCTTATAAAGAGAACCAGTATGTGTGGTACTGAATTACCAGAATTAACTACCAAGCCATCTCTTTCTTCCTTAATTTTCTTTCTGACCTGGAGCTCTATTTTTTTCTCTGTTCTTTTCTTTTGAATCAAAATGAGTATTATAAGTTCATCTGTTTGCGTTAGTGGTGAAAAATTTAGCGCCAAGGTACTGGAAGTAATGTCACTCTCTGGAAGTAATGGAGGCGCAAATTAGATTAGGGTGAGAGACGGGAGCACACATGTTAGTGCTTTTGAGATACATCTGTTTGCTCAGGAGAAATACATCATGACTCTGATGGCTCAGGATTGGTTTTAAGGCTCAGACTCAAAAAGAAAGTTCTATCAGTGAAACATTGAGGACAGGAACTGACATGCACTGTCCTTGAATCATAGGGCAATATTCACCGGAGAGCTACTGTCTCACTAATCTCCTGGTTTATTTTCGATTTATCTTAGCGATAGAAAGATATTGGCCAGACCAATTTTTCATAATCGTGGATTAAATGTAAATGTTAGTTCCTCCTTGTATCAGTTCCAAAATCTAACGATAGCCTTGTCAACTGAGAAGCATTTTCTGTTTTCATAGTTTTTTGTGAATCTTGAGTAAATTTTTGTGTTTAAGTGTTTGGTTGATTTCAGTAATTTGTCTCTTTTGTCATCAATGAATAATGTTGTGTATATATTGGTTTTATATAATAATCTATAGTTCAACGCATGATGCTCTATAGTTATCAACCCTTATCTGTCACCCTTATAAACCACGAGAGATATATGGCCTGATTTATTGATTGCACACACAGATGCATTTATATTCAGAACACAAATATTCTCTAAAAGAATGGATTTGTTTCTTGAGACTTAAATGCCATTTTTGTAAAAAAAATAAAAATAATAATTTGGGTAAGGTAAGGCACAAAGACAGATAGACTAGATCTTTTCTGTTTTATTGTTTTTTTTTGTGTTTTTTTTTTAAAGAATATGCTAAATGCTGGCATTTACTTTATGAGGGAATTTATCACTGATCAGCATATGATTGTGGGGTTCAAACCTCTCTCCTCACCTCTTGCTGTTTTTCTAATCTTTCATTCCTTCGTCTGCAAAGTGTGCTCTGGTTTTCCCGAGTATCCATCTTTCCATGTTTCTGTGTCTCTATATCCTGTTACTGAGAGGACAGGAGGTACATGAGCGCACACATTAACACACACACTGTGCTCTTTGTGTAGTGAGCTCTCTGCTTGTCTTGGGAAGGCATTTCCTCATGTAGCTGCAGAAATAAAATATGACTTCTGAAAGGGATGTTTTCTTGGTGGGATAATTACAGTGAACATAGGCAACACTTAAAAGGCAGCCTTTAGCATTGTGTGTGAAACCACAAACAATATAAACCCACCACACACATAAGGCTTTGATACTCATGTTATGCAGAAACCTATACATTTTTCCTTTACATACATCTCTAACAGTAGCCACTGAAGCGCATATATACAGGTGCATCTCAATAAATTAGAATGTCGTGGAAAAGTTCATTTATTTCAGTAATTCAACTCAAATTGTGAAACTTGTGTATTAAATAAATTCAATGCACACAGACTGAAGTAGTTTAAGTCTTTGATTCTTTTAATTGTGATGATTTTGGCTCACATTTAACAAAAACCCACCAATTCACTATCTCAAAAAATTAGAATACATCATAAGACCAATAAAAAAAACATTTTTAGTGAATTGTTGGTCTTCTGGAAAGTATGTTAATTTACTGTATATGTACTCAGTACTTGGTAGGGGCTCCTTTTGCTTTAATTACTGCCTCAATTCGGCGTGGCATGGAGGTGATCAGTTTGTGGCACTGCTGAGGTGGTATGGAAGCCCAGGTTTCTTTGACAGTGGCCTTCAGCTCATCTGCATTTTTTGGTCTCTTGTTTCTCATTTTCCTCTTGACAATACCCCATAGATTCTCTATGGGGTTCAGGTCTGGCGAGTTTGCTGGCCAGTCAAGCACACCAACACCATGGTCATTTAACCAACTTTTGGTGCTTTTGGCACTGTGGGCAGGTGCCAAATCCTGCTGGAAAATGAAATCAGCATCTTTAAAAAGCTGGTCAGCAGAAGGAAGCATGAAGTGCTCCAAAATGTCTTGGTAAACGGGTGCAGTGACTTTGGTTTTCAAAAAACACAATGGACCAACACCAGCAGATGACATTGCACCCCAAATCATCACAGACTGTGGAAACTTAACACTGGACTTCAAGCAACTTGGGCTATGAGCTTCTCCACCCTTCCTCCAGACTCTAGGACCTTGGTTTCCAAATGAAATACAAAACTTGCTCTCATCTGAAAAGAGGACTTTGGACCACTGGGCAACAGTCCAGTTCTTCTTCTCCTTAGCCCAGGTAAGACGCCTCTGACGTTGTCTGTGGTTCAGGAGTGGCTTAACAAGAGGAATACGACAACTGTAGCCAAATTCCTTGACATGTCTGTGTGTGGTGGCTCTTGATGCCTTGACCCCAGCCTCAGTCCATTCCTTGTGAAGTTCACCCAAATTCTTGAATCGATTTTGCTTGACAATCATAAGGCTGCGGTTCTCTCGGTTGGTTGTGCATCTTTTTCTTCCACACTTTTTCCTTCCACTCAACTTTCTGTTAACATGCTTGGATACAGCACTCTGTGAACAGCCAGCTTCTTTGGCAATGAATGTTTGTGGCTTACCCTCCTTGTGAAGGGTGTCAATGATTGTCTTCTGGACAACTGTCAGATCAGCAGTCTTCCCCATGATTGTGTAGCCTAGTGAACCAAACTGAGAGACCATTTTGAAGGCTCAGGAAAACTTTGCAGGTGTTTTGAGTTGATTAGCTGATTGGCATGTCACCATATTCTAATTTTTTGAGATAGTGAATTGGTGGGTTTTTGTTAAATGTGAACCAAAATCATCACAATTAAAAGAACAAAAGACTTAAACTACTTCAGTCTGTGTGCATTGAATTTATTTAATACACGAGTTTCACAATTTGAGCTGAATTACTGAAATAAATGAACTTTTCCACGACATTCTAATTTATTGAGATGCACCTGTGTGTGTGTATATATATATATATATATATATATATATATATATATATATATATATATATATATATATATATATATATATATATATATATAGTCAGACACACACAAACAAACACAGCTACACCAGTCTGTGCCGCTGAGAATCTGTGGCTAACATTGTATCTGACACAACATTTTGTAATTTGTTGTTTGGTTTGTATTTTTGTAATTTCACCCTGGCTAGCTCCACCCACTGAGAAGTCTCATTGATCTAAAATTAGTCTAAATATCTTCCACTATAATTGTATTGCTTCGTGCAGTGTTTTGGTTTCAGTGTGAACCAAAAAATTACTTAACGCTGGAAACTCACATCACCGCTGCTAAGGACACATGATTAGTGTATTTTCCCATAGAATGTATTATGGCCATGTCTAGCCTTAAGGGTCATACTGCAGGAGACATGAACGATGGTATCCAGCATTTTATCCCAGGCCTCGACTTCCCTCTCCCAGTCATTCCCATTTAACTCCACCCATTCCCATTTACCTTCCTGTCATTCTTATTTATTTCCATACGTCTCAGGCCTGCCCCATTTTCAGCACATACCCTGGAATTCCTCAGCTATTATTATATTAATGAGACCCAATTTTCCTTTTTCAACATAATACCTGTTAATGATGGAACAGTAAGGCAGCAGGGTTAAAGCAACATTTTGAGTATTAGTGTGTGTGTGTAATTTACATTTACTGAGCAGGTCATGAAAGGGGCACTATAACACAGTAAAAACACTTTATTGCTCATCAGTATATATGGAGGGAAGTGGAACATTACACTCTTCGTGTGTTTGTTTTGAGTGTCACGGTGTGTTGGTATGTGTAGGAAGTTCTAATAACCCTGTTTAATGTGTATCTTCTGCCTGCTGGTATTCTCACAGGTGGCATAAATCAGAGATGTGATAATTGAAGCTAATTGTGTTTTAATGACCTCGCTGTATTCTGTTGTTCTTTTTGCTGTCTATTCCCTCCAGCTTTCTTCACCTCCACATCTGCAAGGACAAATGCAGCCATGTGGTTCAAGTGGCAGCTTGAAGTGTGTGTGTGTGTGTGTGTGTGTGTGTGTGTGTGTGTGTGTGCGCGTGCGTGCGTGCGTGTGTGTGTGTCGTCGTTTATGTTTTTGCACCAGTTTAAGTGACTTTGCATCAAACACCCGCTCTGTCTTGGCCCAGGTCTTGGTATTTATTTTTTCAGGTCTGTCTGGATGGCTAGAACTTTGGTTCTGCTGAAATGATCTGAGCTTGAAACTCTTACCATGATGACGTTTACAAAAAAAAAAAAAAAGGTTATGGTGTAATGTCAGAGTGTGATTCTTTATTACATACATATGCACAAACAAGAGATGCCGGGAATTTTTTATTGCAATATTTTACCTCACAATACTGTATTTATATTCTAACACCTAGAATTAATATTTTTATCACATTTTTAAAAATAAAAGAGGTTGACCACCGCTCAGAGCAAGTGTGTGTGAGAACTCTATTTAATCAAAACGCAAACCCAGAAGAAGCTAAGAAAATAAATCCATAACTGATACGTTTCGTTAGTGGGTCATTGACAAATAAGGTTGTCCGAGGTGATAAAAATTACACATCTCTTAAAAATCTAGTTTAAAACACGTGTCAAGTTTAAAGAAATGTAATCTTTGAGTCCATGTTGGACATAATTTTTTGAAAAACATTAGTAGTATTTTCTACAAAAAAAAAAAAAAAAAAAGACAAAATTCACACAAAAATGAAAATTCTCTCATAATTTACATCTCAGATGTGTATGACATTTGTTCTTCTTCAGAACTCAAATTGAGAATTTTAGAAGAAAATTTCAGCTCTGTAAGTTCATAAAATGCAAGTGAATGGGTGCCAAATTTAAGCTCCAAAAAGCACTTATAGCCATCATAAAAGTAAACCATAAAATTCCAGTGGATTAATTAATGTCTTCTGAAGCTAAACGCAAGGTGTGTGTAAGAAATAGATAATTATTTAAAACTTTTTTAGAAGAAAATATTCTTCTGAAAATCTTCATTTGTGTTCTGCTGAAGAAAGACAGTCAATCACATCTGGGATGGCATGAGGGTGAGTAAATTATAAGAGAATTTTCATTTTTGGGTGAACTATTCCTTTAACGACTTAAACAATGTCATGTGATGTAACTATCAAGTAAAAGGTGTTAAAATACTTTCTCTGCAGTGAAGTAAAGCAAGACATTCAGGACTTTATCACTAAGCATCAAAGTCCAGTGAAGATAAATGAGAAACAAGTGAGTAAACGATTGTAATATGCTAAACAAAAAGAATCACAATATTATTGTATCGTGACATATGATATGATATTGATACAGTATCTATCACTTTTGATTCCCACCCTTAGTACAAACACATGTGCAAAATCCACTTTTTGTTTAATGACCGCTCCTAGTAGATTTGTAGAAAAGCACACATACAGCATGATATCTTATTCCTCTGCCGTGAGAGTACACGATAGGAGTTGTTGTCATCACGCAGTCATGAGCGGCAGTGATGTGTGCTTGATTTTTGCGTCTGTCAGTCTGGGAGGATGAACTGTTTCTTTAGAAAGGCAGCAGCCCCAGCGCTCTGAGCTCCATACAGATTAAGCTATCCAATTTTGGCCAGCCTTATAATAGCAGTCATAAGCATTTATGCGTTAGAGTCTCTGCATATGGAGCTGATCACTTCCACAACTGGCAGCCTTGGGTCACGTTACTGATGAGTAATTCAGGAAGCCGTGGCCTCTGATTTTAGCTTGCTTAATTTTTCCTCCCTCTTGGTCCCTTAGTTTCTGCTTTCTCTTTATTTCTCTATTTTCTCTTTTTCTGTCCCTCCCTCTCACTTGGGGGATCTTGCTCTTTTCAATAAAGTCTATTTATAGAGCATATCCTAATAGGCAGACAGACTTCAGCAACAAGAGGAAATAAGAAAACCTTGAAAAATGCTCATTCAAAGAACTTCCTCATTTCCTCCGGCTGCCTATTTTAGTGACCTAACTAGAATTAAGTTGTACTGTTGATGATTGTGAGTATAACTCAGAGAGGTGGAGATTCTTATGGTTAAATTGGGCCTGTGTGATGAGTTTGTTTAGTCAGCCTAGCATTGCGTGGCTCCCTCATCAGTAGGTGTGATTGGAGGATGTCCATCATGTCCGAGGTTGAGATGACTGCTTCAGGTGGGACCTGCTGCTGGATAATGACTGCATGTGCTGGATGGTTATAGCTGCTGAGATGAAACCTGCCACCCAGTAGTCAGAGAGAGTCTTGCTTCAAACCTCATTCACAGTCAAACATGGAGTGAGAAGCAAATGCAGTCAACCTAAAGGCCTGTTCACACCAAGAGTGAAATGAAAGAGAACTTACATACTTAAATGCAAAATGCAACCCATCTGGGAATACAGATTTCAGACTTTTTAATGCTTTTATATTTTTTTGCTTCACTTGTTTGTTACTCTTATGGCCTTTACATGTTCCATGTACTCAGAGACCAACAATATCTACAGTTGTCAGCTCCACATCTATCTGAAATACCGGTTCTGGACACCAGCCCCGAAAGCTTATATCTTAGTAGAGTTCCAAAAGAAAACAATCTACCAACAGCATAAAAACAGGGAACTTGAGGTTTTAAGAAGTCTTCAGAAGTGGGGAGCACAGGGTGTGAAGTTTTAATGACCCCTTTTACACTTTTTGGTGATCATATCACATGAGGTCAGCACTAAAAACAGGTCAAAATGGAGTCTAAAACGTTTTGTGATCAGATCACAAAAACCACATGTGACTGCATCGCATTTGAGTTGTAAATGCTAATCTATCCTGTATACATCTTGGCAGCAGCAAAGCACCTCCCCTTACCTTTCAATCAACCGCTGCACTAAAACAAGAGGTTAAACTTTGTCGGTTACCAGCGACTTTAAAAGGAAACAACTGTCCGATTGGAAAATGTAAAAAATCGGATACATACACAAACACGAGAACTTCACGGATCTTCTTTAGTGTGTCTGAAATCAACATGCAGGAACGTATGAGAAGCACGAACATCTGCAGCTCAGGTTGATACAGTTAATCCACTAAAATAACTTACAATTTTGCTTTTGTGCTTTGATTAAAGTTCAGCTGCATCTGGGAGAAATATTGCACTGTTTTTTTTTTTTTTTTTTTTTTTTTTCACACTTTCTTTGTCCCTCCCACACTCCCCTCCAAATCCAATCACAAGTGGTCACAGGAGATGCATTTAAGCAACCAGTTGTAAACAACAATGTGTCTCACTTGACCACATGTGATCGGATCAAATGAGACGAGATCTAATACCAGGTGTAAACCGGGGCAATGAAAGACTTGGAGAAGGCTGTTTACCTGGCTTCTGTCCTAAGTGTTTGAATAGCAGAATGATGTCATTATGAAATGGATTCATTTCTAGATTACTAGTGTAGGACTTTGCACTTTCCCCTCCGTCTCCCCTATTTTTTAAAAGTGATGAGTGATTTCAGCCATTTTGATAACTTCTCAAAACCCTAGTTGTGAAGACATGTCAACTGTGATTTACAGGCAGAGAATATTTCTGATTGGGTAGTTTTCTTTTTTGTTTTCTTTAGTCTGGTCTAATTATTTAAATATATTTATTTATTTTTGCTGTTTACAGGTTCTAGGACAGTTACAGAAACAGGTGTGGGTTCTTAGGGTGCTTAAACACTTTGTTCATATTATTTGGGTCTGAACCACGATCCGTTTGCATCATCAACATGAGTACAAGCAGCAGCTGTTTACCACTGTAACTAGATAACAATTCAAGAAGACATCAGCTTCTCTGTGTTAATAAAGAATTAATCTCTTTGGATTTACCACTAAAATTTGGCATGCACTGAGCAACAATTGTGTTTGTCTGCCATGGATGGATTGGATCAGAATCAGAATTAGCTTTATTGCCAAGTATGCTTACACATACAAGGAATTTGTCTTGGTGACAGGAGCTTCCAGTTTACAACAATACAAAAACAGCAGCAAGACATAGATAATAATAAAAAATAAAAAATAGTTATACATACATACATACATACACACACATACGTAGTGCAATCTAATACAAATCTTTTATCTGTTATGTACAGTGCAAATACAAATCTGTTTTGTACAGTGCAAATGTTTTTTGTTTTTTTTTCCCCAGAGGAATGAAATGGCAGAAGAGGTTGGATGTGTTGGTTAAATATAAAAAAAGACTAAACTGTGTATTGCACATAGTTATTGCTCAATGGGGCAATTTAACTGTTCATGAGATAGATAGCCTGAGGGAAAAAACTGTTCCTGTGCCTGACGGTTCTGGTGCTCAGAGCTCTGAAGCGTCGGCCAGAAGGCAACAGTTCAAAATGTAATGGGCAGGGTGAGTGGGGTCCAGAGTGATTTTTCCAGCCTTTTTCCTCACTCTAGAAGTGTATAGTTCTTGAAAGGGGGGGGGGGGGGGCAACCAATAATCCTCTCAGCAGTCAGAATTGTTCTTTGTAGTCTTCTGATGTCTGATTTCGTAGCTGAAACAGACAGTTATTGAAGTGCAGAGACAGACAGACTCAATGACCGCTGAGTAGAACTGTATCAGCAGCGCCTGTGGCAGGTTGAACTTCACCAGCTGGCGAAGGAAGTACAACCTCTTTTGGGCCTTTTTCACAATGGAGTCAATGTGTGTCTCCCACTTCAGGTCCTGTGAGATGGTAGTACCCAGGATCCTGAATGACTCCACTGCTGCCACAGTGCTGTTTAGAATGGTGAGGGGGGTCAGTGTTGGGGTGTTCCTCCTAAAGTCCACAACCATCTCCATCGTTTTGAGCGTGTTCAGCTAAAGGTTGTTTTGACTGCACCAGACAGCCAGCTGTTCAACCTCCCTTCTGTATGCAGACTCATCGTCATCTCGGATGAGGCCGATGACAGTGGTGTCGTCTGCAGACTTCAGGAGCTTGACAGAGGGGTCCTTGGCGATGCAGTCATTGGTGTAGAGGGAGAAGAGTAGTGGGGAGAGCACACATCCCTGGGGGGCACCAGTGCTGATTGTACAGGTGCTGGAAGTGAGTTTCCCCTGTCTCACAAGCTGCTGCCTGTCCGTCAGAAAGCTGGTAATCCACTGACAGATAGACATGGGAACAGAGAGTTGGTGTAATTTATTCTGGAGTATAGCTGGGATGATGGTGTTGAAAGCCGAACTGAAGTCCACAAAAAGGATCCTTGCATATGTCCCTGGTCTGTCCAGATGTTGCAGGATATGATGCAATCCCATGTTGACTGCATCATCCACAGACCTGTTTGCTCGATAAGCAAATTGAAGGGGATCTAGAAAGGGTCCAGTGATGTTCTACAGGTGGGCCAACACCAGTCTCTCAAATGATTTCATGACCACAGATGTCAGGTCTGTAGTCATTAAGTCCTGTGATTTTTGGTTTCTTTGGGACAGGAATAATGATTGAGCGTTTGAAGCAGCATGGGACTTTACACTGCTCCAGTGATCTATTGAAGATCTGTGTGAAGATGGGGGTCAGCTGATTAGCACAGGATCGAAGACATGGTGGTGAGACGCCATCTGGGCCTGAAGCTTTCCTTGTCTTTTGTTTCTGAAAGACGCAGCTCACATCATCGTCACAGATCTTAAGTGCAGGTTGAGTAGCAGAAGTGGGGGGAGGGGGGTTGCTGGAGGTGTTGGTGTTTGTGTGAAGTGAAGGTCAGAGTGGGTGTGGGGTGTGAGATTGGGCCTTTCAAATCTGCAATAGAACACATTCAGGTCGTTAGCCAGTTGTTGGTCCACCACAGGGTTGGGGGTAGGAGTCCTGTAATTTGGGAGTTGTTTCATGCCACTCCACAGTGATGCAGGGTCGTTAGCTGAAAATTTGTTTTTCAGCTTCTCGGAGTATCTTTTAGCCACTCTGATTTCCTTGTTCAGTGTGTTCCTGGCCTGATTGTACAAGACTTTATCCCCACCCCTGTAAGCATCCTCTTTGGCCTGACGAAGCTGCCTGAGCTCTGCTGTAAACTACGGTTTGTCATTGCTGAACTTTAAATAAGTCCTAGTTGGAATGCACATATCCTCACAGAAACTGATATATGATGTAACAGTATCTGTGAGCTCATCCAGGTCTGTGGCTGCAGCCTCAAAAACACTCCAATCCGTGCAATCGAAGCAGGCTTGTAGTTCCCGCTCTGCTTCATTGGTCCATCTCTTTACAGTCCTTACTACTGGCTTGGTTGATTTTAATTTCTGCCTGTAGGTTGGAAGAAGATGAACCAGAGAGTGATCAGAGAGTCCCAAAGCTGCTCTAGGGACAGCGATATGCATCCTTTATTGTTGTGTAGCAATGATCCAGTATGTTCCTGTCTCTGGTGGGGCATGTGATGTGCTGTTTGTATTTGGGCAGTTCACGTGTGAGATTTGCTTTGTTAAAATCCCCAAGAATAATAATAACTGAGTCCAGGTATTGTTGTTCTTTGTCTGTGATTTGATCAGCCAGCTGTTGCAGTGCGGCATTTAAACACGCGTTTGACGCGATATACACACTCACCAGATGTAACGCACTGTCCGGAATGGCTTCACTCAGCCAGGTTTCTGTGAAGCACAAGGCAGCATAGGTTGAAAAGTCCTTGTTTTTGCGGGTGAGGAGCTGTAGTTCATCCATTTTGTTAGGAAGAGAGTGGAGATTCGCAAGATGAATGCTCGGCAGCATTGTTCCAAAGCCCCTCCGACGGAGTTTGACCAGCGCTCCGGCTCGTCTTCCTCGCCTGCGTCTCCTGAACAACAAAGCCGCGCCTCCAACTAAAATGTCTAGCAAAACGTCTGAATATTCAAAAACCGGGAAAAGACTGTCTTGTATAAGCTGTCGAATGTTCAGCAGTTCGTCTCTAGTAAAACTGACTGGAAAAAGATTACTAAACACAGCACAAACAAACAAAACAATAGGAGTGCTCCACACCGAGGCGGCCATCCGCGGCACCATCATGATGTATCATGATGTGCAATGTTGTGAAGAATGTTAGTGTTTGTTTGTCGTGAGCCCGTGGATGCATTGCAGAAGATGTGAAGAATGTGAGCTGCTCTCTGTAGGTGATTTATTTAGAGACAAATTTGTCATTTGGAGACAAATGACACAAATTATACATCATCAAGAGCGGTTCACTTCCTCAATTTAGGACGATTGCATTCATATCAGCAGTGAACCATACCGGAGTTCACATGTGGTTCGTGGGTGTGCACCCAAGTTCAGAAAACGATCATGCACGAACCAAACTTTGACGTCATTCGAACTAAAAGTGCTAGTGTGAAAGCGCCCTTAAAACATCTCTTTCGGTGGTATCTGTCAGGTCATTTAAATTTAATGGAAAAAGGAAATTTAATGTGTGGTATTCCAAAAAAAAGTGTCTGTGAGTAAAGGAATGCATGGAGTAAAAAATGCAGATGTAGTGTAGCGGCTGTTTTTGTGGTGGTTATCAGATTCCCGCAAGGAGCGAGTCATGAACCATCATTATTGTTCTTTTGATCAAGGCACTTAGCCCTTGGGTGACTACAGGGGATTGTCCCTCTAATAAGTGTACTGAAAATTGCTCTGGATAAAAAAAGGTATGTTAAATGACTAAATACATTTCTTATTGATTTTTTTTTTTTTTTTTTTCTGCATTTATGACAGCAGCATGTTTGTATAAGACTTTGTGTTCTTTGCACAGTGAGCCATCCTAACAGAGTGTTGAGTGTGTAATGATGTAACGGTATGGATTATAACCATGTTGAGTGTTTGGTGATCTGATCCAACACACTGAAAGACGCCTTCCAGACTCAGTTAAACTGGACAACCTTCAGCAATAGTCCATTGAAAGTTTTGATGTTTTGATTAAACAGAGGTTTTTTTTATTTTTTTTTTTATTGTTACTACCATTCAATTTATCACATTTTTGCTAAATTAAATGATACAGCTCTGGTCTAATTCACTTTCTTCTCTCACGTCTTCCTCACATTTGTGTCAGTAATAGTACTTAGCTCTTGTTGAGCTGTAACAGCTGAGCTCATCACTGATGTCTGTAACCTCCTAAAACTCTGGGCCAATCGTGGCCTTGTCATTCCAGGTCACCAAAGTGGTCCAATTATTTGATCAACAGGAAACATTCAAAGACTTCTGAAGGGAGCTGCAACAAGGGCTGCACTTTCCATCATAGAGCCTGTGTTTAACACATCAGAGGATGACCTTGAGCTTGTATATTAGCCCTGACGTCGCAAAATCATTACTGGTGACTAGGTCAACAAAATGCATTTGACAGAAGGTTATTGGTCTTTACTGAGGTAGTGTAGATAGAAGAGGAGTGTGTGTGTCATTGGTGTTTGCAAATTCTGAGAATCCTTTTGATGTGCCAATGGAATAATTTTCTCAGAGGTCAGTTTTCACCTTTTTCAGACATCTGAAATTTTCTCTTTTAAACATGAACATGCATGCACGAGAAGAGTTTTCACTCTAATGGAGGAACTTCTTTACACCTTTATCCACTGTCATGGATGCTTTAGAAATAATACCAGCCTCAGAGACACTGATGTAGAAAACAGATGGAGAAAGAAAGGTGGATAAAGCTCAGGCTGTCTGACATGTTTGTGTGTGTGTTAATGGCTCTTCGCCCGGCTAAGAATCTTGCTATCTAAGTCTCGCTGTCTAATTTCATTGTGTGTTTGTGCGTGCGGTGACAGCCCATGCTGTGAAAGTCTTGCCACGTGTGTCTCCATTACAGTAGCATTTGAGAGTGTATAGCTGGGGGATGACACACAAGGCTGGCATATTGTTGGCATACCATTGGCATGAAAAGTTTGTGCTTTAGCAATCCTGCCTGTTTAGTTGGCAGTGGTGGAAGTCCATTTAAGTTAAGTGGTTGCATGGTCCACAGTCAGAACACTTTCTTGCATACGTGTACACATAGTCACATTCCCATGCATTAAATGACTCATCAACCACATTTGCTTGCAGATGAAAATTCAGATTGATATCAGAATTTTGTTATATTCAGATTATGTTGCATCATGTAACCCATTAAAGTCAGTATTCAGGTTTTTAAAACTCACAATAATTAATCATAATTCTGTATCATGGAAATAACTCATTCAGAAGAACCACTGTTCAAATCTGCACAGGTCCAAATGGAAGTATCTATGAAATACTGGCATTTTTGGAAAGTCAAGCCACTGACAAAAAACAAAAAATTTTGGATCAAAGAGTAGATAGATTTTTTTTTTTTATTATTTTTTTTTTATTAAAAGAAATTAACATAAATCACTATACAGATGGGTGAAAGCACTGTAGAGTCTCATGACCTACATTTTGCAATTCATTGTGCTATTGTGTGCTGTTGTCCAGGACATGACTGTAAATTAATGAGTTGATTATATTACTCTGCACAATACCAGATATGTCTGTTGAGCAATGAATCTGTCTATAGCCCAGACGCTTGCTTTGTTTCACCTCTGTTTGCCATGGCACATGAAAATGTGTGCTTTACGAATCATTACCTTACACTCAAAGAAGTTTTAGAACAATCCTCAGTGGTTAGCACTGTCGCCTCACAGCAAGAAGGTCCTGGGTTCGAGTCCCGGCTCAACTGGGTCTTTCTGTGTGCCTCCCTGTGTTTGCGTGGGTTTTCTCCAGGTGCTCCGGTTTCCCCCACAAGTCCAAAAACATGCAGGTTAAGGGAATTGGAGACTCTAAATTGCCCGTAGGTGTGAGTGGGAGTCCCCAGCCACCGGGGGTTGCGTGAGGAAGGTCATCCGGCGTAAAATCTGTGCTAAGTCAGTGGCGACCCCTAACTGGAGCAGCCAAAAGAAGTTACATGTCATACAGCTCACTTGCAATGTTAGACGGTAAACTGCAGACGTGCAACGCAACAAAACTATATTTAACAAGACGAAGACACCATTTAAATCATTAATATATTGTGCAGTGTAGATGCCTTCATTTATAATAAAGCATTCACGAGAGTGCACTGTAAGGTTCAAACTGTAAACCTTCAGTCATTTTAATTGGAGAGTCCTAATATGTGGCGTTTCTCAATATCTGTGTACAATTTATAAAAATTGAATAACATTTTATTTTTGTCATGCTACTAAGTGGGCCAGTGAGAAGTTGATTTACTGATGATTTAAACAGTAAGTAAGCAATTTAGCTCAACAGTTTCAGCTTGTTTTGGATGTATACATAAAGAAATGGCATGAAGTTGAAGAAATAAGTATTTAATGAAACTTTTAGTAATCAGCATTAATAATCACGATTGCCAGATAAATAGAAATAATCTTTTTATTTTTTATTTTGTTTTGCCCTAATTTCTAATCTGAAAATGTTATGTATGAAAATGTGGTCACTGTTAATCTCAAGTTTTCTTTGAGCAGATATGATTGTGAAATCTTTGTCTTTATTTCTGTGTGTCTGTCATAGGGTGCCACTATAAAGAAGGATGAGCACACTGGAGCGATCTTAGTGGCACGCATCATGAGTGGTGGTGCTGCAGACAGAAGTGGTGAGCACTGTCTCTCCTCTCTGTATGCAAGTGTGTGGCAACAGTGCCCTGTTGTTTAGTTCATGTTTACACAAAGCTAAAAGATCACTGAATCAAGAGCTGTATGTGGTCTGATATTCTCTTCACTTTTACTCACTACTTTTTCATCATGATGGCGCCGCGGATGGCTGCCTCGGTGTGGAGCGCTCCTATTGCTTTGTTGTTTTTGTTTGTTTGTCCTGTGTTTAGTAATCTTTTTCCAGTCAGTTTTACCAGAGACGAACTGCTGAACATTCGACAGCATATACCAGACAATCTTTACCCGGTTTTTGAGTATTCAGACATTTTGCTAGACATTTTAGTTGGAGGCGCAGCTCTGCTGTTCAAGAGACGCAGGTGAGGGAGACGAGCAGGAGTGCTGGTCAAGCTCCGTCAGCGCGGATTTCGAACAGCGCTGCCGAGTATTCACTTAGCGAATCTCCGCTCTCTTCCTAATAAAACAGACAAACTGCATCTCCTCACCCACACAAACAAGGAGTGAAGCCATTCCGGACAGCGTGTTACATCTGCTGGTCTTCCAGCTGTTCAGAGAGGATCGCATCGCGGAGTTAACGGGGAAAACGAGAGGCGGTGGAACATGCTTTTACATCAATGAAAGTTGGTGTACAGATGTAACAACGTTAAAAAGGATGTGCTCTCCTAATTTGGAAGCGCTCTTTATTAACTGTAAGCCTTTCTACTCGCTGCGGGATTTTTCCTTGTTTATTCTAGTGTGTATATTGCGCCAAACGCGTGTTTGAATGCCACGCTGCAACAGCTGGCTGATCAAATCACAGACACAGAACACCAATACCCGGACTCGGTTATTATTATTCTTGGGGATTTTAACAAAGCAAATCTCGCATGTGAACTGCCCAAATACAAACAGCACATTACATGCCCCACCAGAGACAGGAACATACTGGATCATTGCTACACAACAATAAAGGATGCATATCGCTGTCCCTAGAGCAGCTTTGGGACTCTCTGATCACTGTCTGGTTCATCTTCTTCCAACCTACAGGCAGAAATTAAAATCAACCAAGCCAGTAGTAAGGACTGTAAAGAGATGGATCAATGAAGCAGAGCGGGAACTACAAGCCTGCTTCGATTGCACGGATTGGAGTGTTTTTGAGGCTGCAGCCACAGACTTGGACGAGCTCACAGATACTGTTACATCATATATCAGTTTATGTGAGGATATGTGCATTTCTACTAGGACTTAAAGTTCAACAACGACAAACCGTGGTTTACAGCAGAGCTTGCTTACAGGGGTGGGGATAAAGTCTTGTACAATCAGGCCAGGAACACACTGAACAAGGAGATCAGAGTGGCTAAAAGAAGATACTCTGAGAAGCTGAAAAACAAGTTTTCAGCTAACGACCCTGCATCACTGTGGAGTGGCATGAAACAACTCCCAAATTACAGGACTCCTACCTCCAACCCTGTGGTGGACCAACAACTGGCTGACAATCTGAATGTGTTCTACTGCAGATTTGAAAGGCCAAATCTCACACCCCACACCCACTCTGACCTTCACTTCACACAAACACCAACACCTCCTGCAACCCCCCTCCTCTGCCCTCCTGCTACTCAACCTGCACTTAAGATCTGTGACGATGATGTGAGCCGCGGCTTTCGGAAACAAAAGACAAGGAAAGCTTCAGGCCCAGATGGCGTCTCACCACCATGTCTTCGATCCTGTGCTAACCAGCTGGCCCCCATCTTCACACAGATCTTCAATAGATCACTGGAGCAGTGTGTAGTCCCATGCTGCTTCAAACACTCAATCACTATTCCTGTCCCAAAGAAACCAAAAATCACAGGACTTAATGACTACAGACCTGACGTCTGTGGTCATGAAATCATTTGAGAGTCTGGTGTTGGCCCACCTGAAGAACATCACTGGACCCTTTCTAGATCCCCTTCAATTTGCTTATCGAGCAAACAGGTCTGTGGATGATGCAGTCAACATGGGATTGCATCATATCCTGCAACATCTGGACAGACCAGGGACATATGCAAGGATCCTTTTTGTGGACTTCAGTTTGGCTTTCAACACCATCATCCCAGCTATACTCCAGAATAAATTACACCAACTCTCTGTTCCCATGTCTATCTGTCAGTGGATTACCAGCTTTCTGACGGACAGGCAGCAGCTTGTGAGATGGGAAACTCACTTCCAGCACCTGTACAATCAGCACTGGTGTCCCCCAGGGATGGGTGCTCTCCCCACTACTCTTCTCCCTCTACACCAATGACTGCATCGCCAAGGGACCCCTCTGCCAAGCTCCTGAAGTTTGCTGACGACACCACTGTCATCGGCCTCATCCGAGATGACGATGAGTCTGCATACAGAAGGGAGGTTGAACAGCTGGCTGTCTGGTGCAGTCAAAACAACCTTGAGCTGAACACGCTCAAAACGGTGGAGATGATTGTGGACTTTAGGAGGAACACCCCAACACTGACCCCCCTCACCATTCTAAACAGTGCTGTGGCAGCAGTGGAGTCATTCAGGTTCCTGGCACTACCATCTCACAGGACCTGAAGTGGGAGACACACATTGACTCCATTGTGAAAAAGGCCCAGCAGAGGTTGTACTTCCTTCGCCATCTGTGGAATTTCAACCTGCCACAGGCGCTGCTGATGCTGTTCTACTCAGCGGTCATTGAGTCTGTCCTCTGCACTTCAATAACTGTCTGATTTGGTTCAGCTACAAAATCAGACATCAGAAGACATACAAAGGACAATTTGGACTGCTGAGAGGATTATTGGTTGCCCCTGCCCCCCCTTCAATAACTATATACTTCCAGAATGAGGAAAAAGGCTGGAAAAATCACTCTGGACCCCACTCACCCTGCCCATTACCTTTTTGAACTGTTGCCTTCTGGCCGAAGCTTCAGAGCTCCAGAACCGTCAGGCACAGGAACAGTTTTTCCTTCAGGTTATCCATCTCATGAACAGTTAAATTGCCCCATTGAGCAATAACTATGTGCAATACACAGTTTAGTCTTTTTTTATATGTTTATCAACACATCCAACCTTTTCTGCCATTTCATTCCTCTGAAAAAAAAAAAAAACACAAAAAAACAAACAAACATTGCACTGTACATAACAGATAACAGATTTGTATTAGATTGGAATACTTATGTGTATGTGTGTATGTATGTGTGTGTCTGTGTGTGTATGTACGTATGTGTATAACTATTTTTTTATTATTATCTATGTCTTGCTGCTGTTTTTGTATTATTTTTGTATTGTTGTACACTGGAAGCTCCTGTCACCAAGACAAATTCCTTGTATGTGTAAGCATACTTGGCAATAAAGCTGATTCTGATTCTGATTCTCTCTGTTGCACAATAGGGCTGATACATGTTGGAGATGAGCTGAAACAAGTCAACGGCATCCCTGTGGATGACAAAAAACCTGAAGAAATAATCTGCATCCTGGTATGTGCGAGTGTCACTGAGAAAGAAAAAACAACATGAAATAGCAATCACAACAACTTAAATAATATGTGGCAAAAAAGAATGTTGAGTGTGACTTGCTTTTTCCATCAGAATTGTATTGTAAGAGGGTGAAACATGTAGGCCTATGATATTAATATTGTTTAATATTATTTTTCATCGGGCAGGTTTGTTTATGTCAGGATCAATGAAAAGTAATTTCAGAGGTGGAGAAAGTTATTACATTTTGATGAAAGGTTATAAAATCAAATGAATAATATGCACTGGTGAATTGTGCACAAAAAGACCAGGGACATTATTAAGAAAGTAAATGAGGTCAATTTGGACTTCATGGTGACTTTAACTATATGAGCTGCACAGATGTTGATTTGTGTCTTTTTTGTTCTATTTGCAGTCTCAATCACAAGGTGCCATCACGTTTAAAGTTGTCCCAGGTATCAAAGAGGAGGCACCAAACAAGGAGCCCAGGGTACAATTCATCCTCACTACTACTGATCAGACAAGTCAAACAGCTAAAGAGAAAGAGAGGGATGATACGGGATTTTGTACTCAAACTGTGGGGGAGTTTTTTCCCTGAATGTGTACCACAGGCTGCTGGCTTTATATATGAGATTTAGTTCCCATCCATCTTCAATACAAATGACTTGCAGTAAACCTCTCGGCTGTCGTCCAGCTTACAAACAGCCTCTCTCGTTTAGTTCAAAACCTAGTAAGCTGCTCACTGTCAACTACCTACACAGGCAACTTGCTTCTAAGGAGACATCCTAACTGTATTGGAACCTTATAAGTGACTGATTTAAGACGCTCTATAAAGACAGATTTTTTTTTTTAAAAGTCACTCACACGCAACACACAAATAGTGCTCTTCCCCTGAAGCTTGACTAACACATATTAACTCTCCCAATAGAATTTGGTGTTGGTACATGTAACAGAGCTACTGACCTGATACTCTAATAACCACAAAACACACACTCACTGACCAGTTTATTAGATACACCTGTACACCTACTTATTCATGTTATTATCTAATCAGCCAGTCGTGTGGCAGCAGTGCAATGCATAAAAACATGCAGATATGGGTCAGGAGCTTCAGTCAATGTTCACATCAACCATCAGAATGAGGGAAGAGTGTGATCTCAGTGATTTCGACCGTGGCATGATTGTTGGTGCCAGAAGGGCTGGTTTTAGTATTTCTGTAACTGCTGATCTGCTAGGATTTTCACACACAACAGTTTATAGAGTTTACTCAGAATGGTGCCAAAAACAAAAAATATCCAGTGAGCGGAAGTTCTGCAGAAAGAAACGCCTTGTAGATAATAGAGGTCAACAGAGAGGCCAGACTGGTTTGAGCTGACAGAGGCTACAGTAACTCGGATAACCCCTCAGTACAATTGTAGTGAGCAGAATAGCATCTCAGAATGCACAACACGTCCAACCTAGAGTTGAATGGGTTACAACAGCAGAAGACCACATCGAGTTCCACTTCTGTCAGCCAAGAACAGAAAGCTTGAGCCGAAAGCAACGGCTTAAGTGTGAGTGTTGCCACCTTGTGGACCCACTAATTTTTGCAAACAATTCCAGGCGCATGCGCACACTGTGTGTTAACAGTATGCATTGATTTAAAAATCTGACCACATGTGTTCAGTGCTCAAGCATTCTGCTGGTGATGAAATTTGTTTCATGCGTCCTGTACACAGATGCCTAGAGTTTGCGTCTAACCGAACAGGGCTCCAGACTGCGACTAAATGGTCAAATTTTGCGACTGTTTTCCTCGCCGGTGCGACTAAGTTTCGCTACAGGTTGCACCAGTGTGACTACAATGTTTGTCAACTTTCCCTCTTTCTCTCTCTCTCCGTTTATACACTGCCATTTTCTATTAAGCAATATTAAATGGCAAACACATCAAATGCGGAACAAAACAGCGTTATCCACTACCTGGATCAAATATCAGCACGGCTCAGTGGATAGAGCAGCGCAATCACAGAACAGGTGTGTTCACTTGCGGAGCATCAATCATTACAGCGCTGCAAGAACCAGTAAGAAGCACAGTGCGAGCGCAGAAAAGTTGAGTTTACTCGCCGAACCAGTCTCGAGCTCTCGACGCACACCACTGATCATTACAGCACTGCCTACGAGAACCAGTGAAGCTCGGCGCGAGTCGCAGAAAACATTTGAATTCAGCACAGAATTCTCAGGTGCAAACCTCTATGAAACCCTCGTTGATTAAAGTAGTTTAAAATCACATTAAACGGTCTGACATTCAAAACAGTAGGTTGAGCAGTACCCGTAGAGAATTACCATATATTTACTATAGTAACACTAACTGTATTAACTAGTTTTTTAGACAGAAATAGATTCATAATAAATATTATCATTTATAATGGGCTACATTAGGGGGTGAGGAATCATTAATTTTTGTTACAAATATGGCAGTTTATAAATGTTGTTATTTTGAATTAATATTTTTTAAAAGTGTTTAGAGAACGGTTTTTAATGACAAAAATGCCATAGTTTGTTTTATAAAAATTATGTTACATCTAACCATGGTAGTGAACATGTTCTTTGTTTTACCTTGGGTTAACATCATCTTGTTAACCACTGTTAATCTATGAAAAAAAACCTATGGTTGTAAGGGGGTTAGTGGTAAAGGAGGAGGCGAGAACCAGCTTGAGAATATAAATAATAGTTTAATGATCAACTTAACCAAAAACGCACAAACATAACCACACACAGGGCAGCTGCCTGTAATTCTCTCTCTCTCGAACTGTCGTCCCCGGACACCTTTATCCCTTGCGCGCCCCATCAGGCTGATTGGGGACCGGCGTGCATCATTCCAGCCCAGCCCCACCCTCCTCCACTCTACGCTCTACACTCCATTGCCTCAGGCCGGGGAGCTCCCCAAACAGGCCAGAGAAAGGCCAACACGGAGCGACAGAGAGGGAGAGAGAGAAAAAGAAACTCACTCACCGGTTCTCTGATGTGCCGTCGCGTGGTCCTCCATCACTCCTCCACCCTCTCAGATGGATGGCAGCCACTCCTCCCTAGGCGGACCAGAGTCAGACCTCTGACCCCCAGCGGACAGAATGCCCCTCCACGTTCCTGGCGACCCGTGGGGACACTCCTCTGCCCCTGGCAGCAGCCCTACCGCTCCAGGTGGTCAGGGAGACGCTTCCCTCCTCCCCTCGCGGACAGTGGTCTTCGCTCGACCCCTCCGTGTTTCTGGGGGACGGCAGGGCACTCCTCCGCCCCTGGTAGCGGCTCCATTGCTCCAGGCGGTTGGGGAGTCCAGTCCCCACTTGCCTCGTGGACGCCGGCCGTTCCCCGCGTCGGGGGGGGTCGGGCTACTCCGTCCTCCAGCGGATGGCAGTGGCGCTCCCCTGGGTGGACGGCAGTGTCGAGGGCTCTGCGACGGGCATCCCTCCTCATTCCCAGGTTTTGGCACCAGTGTAAGAGGGTTAGAGGAAAAGGGGGAGGAGAGAACCGGCTTGAGAATATGAATAATAGTTTAATTATCAACTTAACCAGAAACACACAAATATAACCACACACAGGGCAGTTGCCTGTAATTGTCTCTCTCTCTCGAACTGTCGTCTCTGGCCGCCTTTATCCCTCGCGTGCCCCATCAGGCTGATTGGGGACCGGGCATGCGTCATTCCAGCCCGGCCCTGCCCTCCTCCGCTCTACAATGGTGAATTTTCATAAGGGCTAATGCAAAATATAATCAACGTCTTTAAAGCCTGGATCTTTGTGAATTATGGTGAATTAAGTTAGTTTTCTTTCTATGTAAAAATCTGTTCTCTTCAAAAACGCTATGATTGTAGAAAAATATAATTGGTTTTGTTTGCCATCAAATTTCAACAAAAACCTGATGAAAGGAGTCACAATTTAGTCGCACTGTCAGAATAATTTAGCCCTATATAAATTAGGTGTTAACTTATTACCGATGTTATAGATAAGCTTCCGACTTCCAACTACAACCTAAACAGTAACATGATTGGATATGGTAACAGATAAGCCTATAATACATGAGAGGAGGGTATGTGTGTGTGTGTAAGGAGAGACTGCACAAAATGGTAGGCATGGCTCTCGTGGAGAGTACGTCACGCGAGATTTCCGGCCAGAGAATGTGGCCGCGAATGTGGGCGGAGAGACTGGTTAATGCCGTCTGCCCGTTTAATGCGTGTCTCCACTGGTACGATATCTTAGGGACAAAGCTGGACTCTATCGCCAAGTTATCTGTTCACTAAATGTGTGTGGTTATGTTTGTGAGGGGTCGTGTGCGGTTAGTACGAGAGAAGAGAACTGGGTAACGGCACCGAAGCCGGTTTAGCGATCGTGGGAGAGACTGCAACTGTTAGTTTTATCACTCAGAGACGCGGTGAATGTCATTGGTTCTTTAATGGATAAACTCAGCGTGCCGGTCTCACCCGCGATGGCGGAAATGCACAAACAGCCCAACGTGGTTGGACGACAACACAGCAAATCTCATTTGTGGTAACAGTAAGTTACAGTAATACCTTGAGTGTTATTAGCAGCAATGAGCGGACTTGGCAGTCTGTAAACTGTACAAGCAATAACCTTGATGCACAATAACACACTATAATAATCTATCTCTGCCCAGACGTAAACTTCTTGAGTTGCGTGAGGACGCAGGTAGAATGTGTGTTCATCCGTCGTTTAACTCCGACTCGGTTCCTCGAAGCTCAGGTGATGATGGGAGGCTCTTTCCTCGCTCTGTTGGTGGGTGGTACGGTGGCTGATTCTCGGTGGGTTGGCAGAAAAATCAGCAAAGTCGACTCGGTTGAAGAAGGAAGAGAAATCTTCTTTCTACTCTTCTGCAGCCAAAAGGGTGACACGCAGATTGCTCAGCGGTCTCCGTTAGCGTGCTCGGTGGAACATGGAGAATCTCGGCTCGTCCAGCGAGATGGAGATTATATGGCCAAAGTTCAGGTACATACGTTACTTCCTTGGGCAGCGAGGCTACACCTGGGAGCAGTAGGGCTGCAACTAGACGCGGCAAATACTGTCCCTGGAAGCAAGCTTAGGAGGAATCTCCGGGGTTTTATACTCCAGATGACATCATGATTGAGGGACATGTTCTGTCTTGCGTTTCATCCAATAGGAGATGAGAGTTCGATCCTTCAGAATTTCACACCTAGGTGTAAAGTGAGCAAGGCTTGATGGGATCTGTAGTCTGTTTGGACTCCCTTTGTTTGATTTTGGCGCCATTTCCTGTGTTATCAGGCTTTGAGTGTGTGTAGGCCTGCCTTTGTCTCGTATCTGAGCACATGAGGCCCAACAATCACTTTTATTATTAGTTTCTTTCTTTAAACTTTTAATTTTATATAAAAATGCCTATAATGTATAAAAATGTTGCCTAGTTGGATATCTCACTGCCAATGTGAGAGTTGTGATGTAAATGAGGGCTGTACAAATTCTGCACTGGTCTGTTACTGTGCTGTAATGGTTTAAATATGTTTCAGTTTTGAATTCAGTCATAACCTGCATATGTGTGTCATCCATATTTTATTGTTTTCCGCATATGTAATGTATGTTGAAGTGCTGCTAATTGGCTACACATGTGTAAGAGGGATAAAAAATTATTGAGTACGAGACCGCAAGATGAAGCATTCCCTCAGGATGTATTGGTGTGTTTGTGGGGAACATTCTCCTTTGTAACATCATTTTTCTATATGGCACACACAGCTCTCTAAATCAACACAAGCCACTGCTTTGGGCTTTGGGAACTTTGCTTTCTCTCTTTGCTTTCAATAGCTCTTTTACCTTTAATTTGTCATTTTATTTATTATATACTGTATGTCTGCTCCATAACACCAATCCTCCAAGCATCTTCCTTTTTTGAGAAACACTAATGAGAATTACACAGCATTTCCAGGTAGAATGAAAGTTTCTGTGTGTGGAAAATAAGAGAAGCAGACTCCAGCACTGATTAATCTGACCTTTCTGGCCAATCAGGGTGAGCCTCAGCGCCGTGTGCCAGGTCTCTGTCTGTTACCCAAAATGCACCTTGATTTGGTCATGCTTTAGAAAGAGGGATGGAACAGATGTGATTTGAATAAAATTGCTTTCTAGTCTCTCTCTTTCATTCTCTCTCATCCTTTTCTCAATAATTTCATGCTTGTAATCCTCTCAATCTCATTTTCTCACTCCTTGCTCATTTTCTAGTCTTTTTCTTTTTTTGGTTATTTTTCCTTAGGAACTCTCTGCTTCTCTTTCTTTTGCTCTCTAGATGTTTGTGAAAGCACTTTTTGACTATAATCCAGCAGAGGATAAGGCGATCCCTTGCAAGGAGGCTGGGTTGGCATTTAGCAAGGGAGACATCCTGCAGGTTATGAGCCAGGATGATGCCACCTGGTGGCAGGCCAAACAAGAGAGTGGCAACAACCCCCGTGCTGGGCTCATCCCTTCCAAACACTTTCAGGAGAGGTGAGCCAACACTGTTTTCAATCTTTCTTCACTGCTCCTTTACTCCCACTATCACCAGTTTTAAATTCACCTACACTCCATGACCCCATCATCCTGTCTGTCTTCTGTCCAGCCTTTGCATATATCATACTCTCCTGCCATCCATCCATCTCTCTCTTTCTATCTCTATCATTCCAGACTTCTTCCACTCCATTACAACCTGACTGCTACTCCCTACTATGAAAGCAATGACTTTTCTGACTCCTCTTTTTTTTACTTTTTTTTTTTTTTTGTCATTTTCCCCCCCTTTTTTGTGCAAGAGGGCTCGGCCATTCTGCCAAAATACTTTGGATTTCCGTGGCTGTCTGGCCTGGAATGAGTAATGACAGACAATGATAGCACTGGTTCACATCCACTTTGGACGTTCATGCATGGAAAATTGCACATCAGTGATGCTCTGCGTAAAGTGGACGTGCGTGCACATGTGTGCTGCCCTAAGAAGCAGGACAGTTTATTTTCTCTGTTTCTATTAAAAAATACCACCTGCAAGAGTAAAACATTTTTGAACCTGTCAAATGTACAGTAACAAGCATGTCTTTCTGGCTGAGCTTTTTTTCTGTCTTTCTTTTTCTGTCTGTTTCTCTCTCTAGCCTTTTTAGCACAGAGATTCCAGAACATTTCTGGAAAAGTTGTTCCGGCAACTGTTCCGACATTGCGGGATATTGTTCATTCACACTGGCAGAGCTTTCCCAAATTCTGTGCTTGCATTCATTCAGATACCGGACAGTCCCATAAATACAAAAGTTACATCACAATGTGATGTCAGATGTGTGCGTATGTAATGTATGACCAGTCGAATCGTCCACTGCACTCTTCTGCCACTGTGTTTGTGCACATATTGGAATCGCAGCATCTTTAGTGATAACCTGCGACTTCTCTTTCTAGAAGCCCAGCCTTTTCATTTATTCTTGTTAAAAATTGCATTGCGCATGATACTACTAAGCTGGCATTTAATTTTTTTTGTTTACATGAATGGCGAGTAGTTCCCTGGTCTTGGAATCACTCCAGTTTGCAGCCATTATCTTGTTTTTGCATCCTTTTCTATATACAATTTTTCCTTCACTAGTTAGCCCTCCCGGTCAGATAGTCATCACTATGAAACACACCCTTCATTGCATTGGCTCTGTTTTATTCACACAGACAAGTTCCGGCATTGATCGCGGCATTGTTACAAGGGTCTGATGCTGGGATCAAATTCTGGCATTCGGGCTCTGGCAGGCTTTTGCACAGAAGCTTCTCCAGCAATTTGCTGGAAAATTTGTGGAATCAAAGCCCAGTGTGAATGCAGCACACACACTCACTGATGGAAATTTAAGTAGGTAGCTTAGCATTGTAGTTAAGTGTCTAGTGATCCCTGTGTGGCCATTAAATCTGATGGGTTTATTACATGTCTCTTTATCTGTCTGGCTCTTCATCTTTCTCTCTCTGTCTCTTTCTCTTCCTTCAGGAGGTTTGCAGTCTGGAGACCCATGACCGTTGCACCACCCCAGAGGACCCCCAGCAAAAGATTGTGTAAGAACAATGCATTCACTCAAATTAAAACAACCCCTGAAACACACACAGACACATTCATGCTGTTGGTCAGGACCCAGATATGCTCTGACCACAGACTTATAATGTGGAAAACTTACCCAAAACAGACAGGCAGTCCACTTAATCTGCCAGCAGCCATATCACCCTGTAGCTGAAAACCGGTTGCCCACTGAAGCTAAGCAGGGTTGAGCCTTGTTAGTACCTGGATGGGAGACCTCCTGGGGAAAACTAAGGTTGCTGCTTGAAGAGGTATTAGGGAGGCCAGCAGGGGGTGCTCATCCTGCGATCTGTGTGGGTCCTAATGCCCCAGTATAGTGACGGGGACACTATACTGTAAAATGGCACCATCCATCGGATGAGACTTTAAACTGAGGTCCTGACACTCTGTGGTCATTAAAAATCCTAGAGCACTTCTTGTAAAGAGTAGGGGTGTAACCATGGTGTCCTGGCTAAATTCCCCCATTGGCCCTTCTCAGTCATGGCCTCCTAATAATCCCCATCTACTAATTGGCTCTATAACTCTGCTCTCTCCTCTCCACCAATAGCTGGCTGCCGTCGCATCATCCAGGTAGATGCTACACACTGGTGGTGGTTGAGAGTCCCCTGTTCACTATGTAAAGCACTTTGAGTGTAGTGTCAGAAAAGCGCTATATAAATGTAACGTTCATTCATTCATTCGTTCACTTCCTGTACCTTCATATTTATTTATTTATTTTTTTTACCATTTAAACAAGGACTAAATCAGAAGAGATATTTGGTATGTTGCATCTGAGAGGCCCAATGCAATGCAGACAGGCTGACAAGTCCCTCACAGTAGAGCCAAGGCAGAATGAGAGGAACAGAAATAACACTAGTGGAAAAGATTAGATGAGAGGCAGGGAGTAAAGAAGTGAAGGGTGGGAAGTGCAAGGTGAAATGTATGCAGACGGGAAGCCCAGACTCCTCTGATTGGTGCCAGGCAGATACTGTATGTGCACGCATGTCTATTCATATAGTGTACATATACATTACTGCACTCCTGGACATAAGCTTCCTCTCATGGTTTTCATTAATCTCTCATGTTTGATTATTGCTTGAGTGTGCGTGTGTAAGTGTTTGTACACCACAGCTCTAATCTCTCCCAGCGACTGACAGCAGGGGCCTTTACGTAGCTGTGCTGGGTAACTCACTGCACAGGCAGTCAAACACATGGCCGCACTTAAGACTCACTACGAGACAGACACGCAGCAACACTTTCAACATGTTACCATCACCTGTGCACTTACACACACACTTGATTGAATAATACAGTCACTTTGGTTTCCTCTCTGCTATGCCACATGCTTGGTCTCCCACCTTTTCCATTTTTCATTGTCACTCCATTGACTGCTCCAAACAAAGAGAAGGAAAAGTTGATGTGCTTGTCACTGAAGTAATGGTATTGATGAGTTTTCCAGGACCACCCCAGGAGTTGTGAAGTTGCCATCCTGTTAGCAGATTCTTTGTATTTCATATAACGAACAAGCATAGATAATATCAGGATCAAAGCTGTGTTTTTATGCAACTTTTCATTAGTGCATGTAGAATTTTCCAGAATCACATCATGTGTGGACATTCATATGAAAACCTAACATTCGGAGAAACTGAGAAACCTAATAGACTCCATGTCTGTTCTGACCAGAACCAGACCATAAACAAGACAAATTCAACAGGAACGCAGGACACTAATCTCAGTTTGCCACAGTCATCTGGTCTCCTTTCAACAAGCAGCAAGGTGTGCATCTTGTGTATGCCAGTTTGCATGCGTGTGCACACGTGTACATGCGCGTGCACACGTGTACATGCGCATTTGTGCCTACGCAGGTGTTGGTACATATAGGTATGTTTGGAAGAAAGAGACTTGAAACTGTATGTGCTTTAAGAGTAAGACCATCTGTCCACTGGCCTGCAATGCTGTGACATCAGCCCATATTTCAAAGGGCATGATGAGGGGCTCTCTCTGGATGACTGAACACACGCTAGTGCTTTACGCTGCAGATATCTGTGCTCATACAGAGCCTTAGTTGTAAGATCTACATGATCATAGCAAAGGCTATATGTCATATCCATTACAGACTCCACGCTCCTGGACAGGTACAGGAAGTAAAACGTAGATTTAGGGTTCCCGGTTTTTAGGGATTTGCACAATTATGGAAAACCTGGATATATAAGGTAATTTTAAAATAATGATTTCTGGGTCTGGAGATGTCATGGCAATCGATAAAATCGTATAATATCTTGGAAATTTCTGTCATCACTATAAATTGTTTCAGTTAAGCTCAACATTAAGATATTTCATCAAAAATCCTTATCCAGTTGTCATGTAGGATTAGAAATTCAGTAGTCATGGAAATTCATTAATCAATCTCAACGCTTTCTCAGATACAACTTTAAAATGACTTGTTGTTTTAGTAATGTTGATACTAAATGCCTCTCTTCACACACATAGAAATTGTGGACTGAATACATGTAATACACATGACTTGTGCATGAATGAATGAATTTGAATGACTATTTTCATCAGAAGATTGGGTACATATAAACAGTACAAAAGAATCTGTTTAGTTTGACCAGATGCACTTTCAATGGAATTGTTCAGTCATCTTGAAGATGGAAGCAATTTAGGCATCAGGATATGTGAGTGGAGTGGAGCGGCAACAATTTCCCCTCCATGCTTAAAGCATTCTTTAATCACTCCGCTCCAGCTCCACTCCGGGTTGTCCATTTCCTGCTCCTCGCTCGCTCCACGCTCCTGAATTAGAGAAACCCTGCTCCGTGTTCGCTCCATGGCAAAATGAGCACCTACCTACCTCTCTACTGTAAAGTTATTTCAGTATGCTTTTTTTAAATATCACAACTCTCCATGCAGAAGATGTATTAAATGAAAATAAATACACAATACTAGGAGCTGCAATGTGCTTTATTGGAACATTAAATAGTTAACTAATTAGCCCAAAAGTTTTATAGCTTACTTTTGAAACTTTTCTGCAGCATTCTCTGGATTTAATTAATTAAATAAATTACTCAACGAAATATAATAGGACGTAATAGCCTACAGTTAAGATTGCGATGCATTAGATTAGAATGATTATATGATTATTCAGAATATTTAATAGGGGAGAGAGATATTGGCCTAGACATGTATTAATAACCTTTAGATTTTCTCTACACATGTGAACAGATTCTCATCATGTTTTCTGGACACTTCTTTTAGGATTTCACAACAGACCTTTGAATCACCTCCACACTTGTGTTCTCCTTTGCCTTCCCATCATTAATTTTCAATATACGACAGCTGATGTAGGAATAAAGAGACAAGACATGATTATGTAGTTAACTCAAGCTTTACCCCAAGCTTACTTCAATAATAGAGAGCGTGAACAGTATACAGTGAGTGAAAGTGAAAGTAACCTTCACACCGTAGGTCGAATATTGCCATGTGCTGCTACATTTTAAAAAAAATTTTTAATCACATTCTTTATGGTTATATCAGAAATTCCATCTTTCCTTCATGCCAATAGTGTTTAACACTGCTTAATACGTGGTGAATTATTGCATTAAGGGCCATCAACAGGTGTTGTGCCCGTGATGGAGCATTAGTGGAGTGCTTTTGAAGCGAGAGAAAACAATGACACTTTGCTCCTCGCTCCAGGCAAAATCATGTCGCCCCGCTCCGCTTCCACTCCACTCCGCACACATACTCTGTTAGGCATCCCTTTAATCTACACCCACTATGCTCATTTATTTGTAATTATAATCTGCCCCTCTGTTTAAGAGAAATCGTATAAATTGTGGAAGGCGAAAGACATCTATTATCTTTTAGATTTATTCTGTGAAATAAATTTTGCATCATTTTGATGCTCTTGCTTCCTTGGTTGCTGTACCCATATCCGATTTATTCAGATATTTCTATTTTTGTATTTTTTTTTTACTTATTTCCCTTCCTAACACCATGTACCAATTTATTTTTCTATGATATGTAACCTATTCTTATCCTCTCCGATATCAACTTTTGGAGGGACCAAAAGCAATTGTAAGTATGGACCGTGGGACAGATATTTCTGATAACTGCTAGAAAAAGGCCCTAGTTTGGGTGAACTTCACCTCTTCATGAACTTGCCTAAATTTGATTCAGTTTAAAGTTTTGCTTAGAGAACATTTCACCAAGTCTAAACTCTAAACTTAATGACCCCGTTTTCACCTGGTATTAAGATGCTTTTTTGGTGATCGGATCACATTTGGTCAGCGCTAAATACAAGTCTAAATGGGATCTAAAAGTTTTTGTGATCGGATGTGGTCAAAAACGCATCTGAACGCATCATGTTTGAGGTGTGAACACTAATCTGTCCTGTATGCGTCCCGGCAGCAGAGAAGCGTCACCCCTCGCCTGTCAATCAACCGCTGCGCTAAAACAAGGATTTTAACTTTGCCGGTTACAAGCGACTTTAAAAGAAAAAAAAAAGGTCTGATCAGAACATTTAAAAAAGTGGATACACACACAGGAGAACTGCACGGATCTTCTTCAGTGTGTTTGATATCAACATGCATGGACACTTATGAGAAGCATGAACTTCTGCAGCTCAGGTTACTACAACTACTCTACTAAAATAACAGATAATTCTGCTCGAAATATCGATTTTGTGCTTAGATGAAATTTCAGCTGCATCAGGGAGAAATAGTGTGCAGTTATTTTTTTTTTTATTTTTTTTTTTTTGCACTTTCTTTGTCATTTCTGACTTTGTTGTGGTTTATTATCATGTAGGAACACACTGACATAGTGATTGATGTACTGTATGTTGTCATGAAACAGAGTCCCTCCCTCTAAATCCGATCACAAGTGGTCACAGAAGACACATTTAAATTACCATGTGTAAACAGGGATGTGTCTCACCTGAGCACGTGATCGGATCATTCGAGACCCATCTCAATACCAGGTGGAAACGTGGTCTACGACAACCGTGACAGGTGTTTGTTTTCACTTGTTAATCATGCCCAATTTTTTTTCTTATCCTAAGCTTAGTGGTCTCACTTCTTGTCCCAAATTTTACACATGCCCTTGGATCTTACAATGCCTAAGGATTTACTTCACTGATAGAACACAATAGATTTGTACTGCCCTCCATCCTTTTCTTTATGTTATTGCCTTCTTGGCAAGACTGTGTATGTGTATAGCAAGCTGTGTTTTGCTGGTAGATGCTGCCCTTTGCTCATGTGTGTTTTGATTTAAGCTTGTCAAGTAGAATTAAGACCACATGAATGGGAGGACGCTTTTAAAGTGATTCCAAATGTTCCCTTGTCTTTAGGCCTACATGCACATGCAGACTCACACACACACACTTCATCTGCTCTTATTATGAACTATGTCAGTTATTCTGTATTTAAAGTTTCATAAGATGTACGCAAAGGTTTACCACCTAATAGTTTACTTTATTTTAAAACTTAAAATATCAGAAATCCAGCTATTACGTTAGCTTGACATAAGTCAAGTGCATTGAAAATAACGTGTTTGTTAATGTTTATTGCCAGTCATATGACAATATTTTTCCTTTTGTTTGTTCTTTTTTTTCCCTTCATAAGTGGATGAGGCAGTTGAATGGGGTAGGTCCCTTTCTTCTTCCTCTTCCATTCTTTTGTTATCATCAACATTCTCTTTTTAACCTTTTTATTTTCATCACATTTCCTTCTTTGCTTTCCCAGTGGAGGACATTCAAGGTACACCTTTCAGTCTAACTCTGGTTCACCTATTAGATGTCATAGCCATTATATAATTGGCTGGGGACCCCTGTATGTGGTAATGGAGTACCTAAACAATGAAGACATGGTTGATTAGTGTTTATTGGACCAAACCACCTAATGGAGCATAGTAGAGTGTGTTAAAGGGGCCAAGAGTTCACTACCCTACTGTATCTCTCTATTTCTCTACACACACAGACACACATTCACACTCATTGACTCACAATACATTGTGGTAGATCAGGCAAGAGTTCAACATCCCTATTTGCCTTGCCAACAAGGATTAGATGTTTGAATAGACAGATGCACAGTGGATGCTCATATTAATCCCATCAATTTTAGTATTTTTCCAGGATAGACTGTTTAAATGTATTTGCATTATTGTTTTGTGAGCATTGCAAAAGATGTTTTAAAGGGATAGTTCACCCAAAAATAAAAATTCTATCGTTTGCTCACCTCACGTTGTTCCAAAGCTGCATGATTTTCTTTCTTCACTGGAACACAAAAGAGATGTTAGGCAAAATGTTAGCCTCAGTCACTTCTCTTTTATTCTATAGACAAAAGATTTAATGAAAGTAATTGATGACTGAAGCTAACAGTCTGTCTAACATCTCCTTTTGTGTTTCATGGAATACATTAATTAATACAGATTTAGAACAACATGAGGGGGAGAAAATGGTGACAGAATGAACAAATCATTTTTGGATTAACTATCCAAATTATATTTAATTCTTTCACCCCCATCTGTACATATTGAATACATTGTATGTTGTGTCTCAGAAAAAACTAAAGTTTATGACCCACTTGGAAAGTTGTTTTTGTATTGAATGTGATCGCTGCCAACACCTGGTCCAGCTGTTGAGGATCAAATGATGATGAAATATGATAGTTGTGCTTGTCTGTAAAACAATCATTATCAGTTTTGTTTATTTGCCTATAAACAAAATAGACAGTCTCTGTTTTGTATCTTTGTTTCACTCTTCTTTCACTGCACAATATTTAGTGTTTACTTTCTTTTTCTCTGTTATAACTCTGCCCTGGTCCCTTCTATTTCCCTCTTTTCTTTTTCATAATTTGAAGAGGACACTGACTTTGCCTCCTATTTAAGTGGACTTCATATTGGTGAGCTCTCTTTGTTTTTGCTCTGTGTTCTTTGCCCCATTTACCATAACTCTCTCCTGTTGTTTGATTCATATTAATAATAACGCATGGTATATACCCTGCATTGTCATTCTCTTGTAACAGTTACCTCTTTCTTACTCTCTCAGTGTCTTCCTTTCCTCCCTCTCTCATATCTGTGTCTGCTCTGTCAGACAAAAACCTTTTTTTGACATATGGCTGCATGCTGTTGCATGTCCTATAGTATCATTGTCTAGCTTCCCATTTCTCTTCCTATTTAAGTGGTAGACACAATCAGCCTGCTGACTTCCCCTCTTGGCTCGGTCTGTGTTTTCAGTCTGTACTTGCATTTTCTGAAGTAATTGCCACTGTCATGAACATAAACCTCTCTAAAGTGCCTTGTGTGTTTTATCTAAGATCTACTTTCTCTTATTGTTAGTAGCATTCAAGTGTTATTCAGTCTCATTCACAAAGCAAAGTGCAGAATCAAACTGGAATTTCTATATCAGTGAAATCTAAGTAATCAGTTCTCTCTCAGTTCTGCAGTGAAAAGAACCATTTCTCATATTCCTGTCCTAAGCAGCTGTACTTGCTGGTTTTCCTGTGTGTTTGCAGTGTCTGTAGTTTAAATAGCTCTTTGTAAATGTTAAACATATTGCAGTTAAAGGCACTGGTTTGTTTCCAGGCTTTGTGGTAGAGGTCTGATGGACTCTTGATGTGGTGTATGTTGGACACTGGGCTGTTTGAAGGCCAGTTCTCAGTCAGGCTTTAGTCTGGTTTCCATCTCTAGCATCAGTGAGTGGAAAATAAGTGTGCTGCAGCATTTTCATTATCTGTCACCGCACAGACTAATGTACTCTTAAATATCTGCTGTTGTGTGCCCGTCAGGGACAGCAGTGTGTGTTCTCCTCTCCTCCTCTTCTGGGTTTCTCTCTCTCTCTCTCTCTGTTTCTTGTTCTATCTCGTTCTCTATCAACCAAATTAATTCAGTTTTCTGATTCTTTACTTGGTCTCTCTCTCTCTCTGACACTCTTATTCTCTCCTTTTCTCACTAGTAGACATTAGTGAGTTTGTGTAAGCCCTAGGCTGCTGGCCACTCTTTAGACATTTCAACTCTTTATTTCAAAGGAGATCCTGTGGGTAGAAAGTTTATAAATAAAGCTACACAGTCTTGTATGCCAAGCTCAGTCAAACACATTCATTCAATAGGGATAACCTTTTCAACGCTGCGACTCTGCCCTCCTGTTTTTCTCCGTGCTTTCATTACCGGCCTTCTGACCTCAGCCTCTCCTCTTCCTCCCAGTGGCCAAAGCATCTCAAACGCTGGTCTCTGGACAGCTCCCTCCAGCTTCCGCACCCTGCCATGCATTAAACATTCCATGTAACGGGAGAGTTTTTTGGGGGGAAAAAAGTACCCATCTCTTCAAAAATGAAAACTCTTTTTACAAGTCCCATCATTGTACTCTGACTGGCCTACAGTCTAATTTGCTGTTATGATTTGAACCTGGTGTGGTGGTAATGTAAGACTGTATAACAGATTTTTTTCTAGAGCTGCTCCACCCTGTAATGAAGGGATGGAGGTGGATGTGAGGGGTGCAAGGAATATTAGCCCTAATCCCAGCTGTACCATTCATTCATGTCCTTCAGAAGTGTTGCTTTCAGTGTTCTTTGTGTTTGACTGAATGAGTGTTCATGAATGTTAGTACCTCTATGTGTGTTTCAGTATACATTACATGGGTAGTTGACACACAACCTGTTCATTTAACTTTGATAAAATTTTTTAATCAATATCAAGGTTTTGTTTAAATTAATAGGAATATAAGTGAAAATGTATCTTTGGTGCTGTAAGCGGTCACCATTTCTTTTACTCATGCTGCTTTTTTATTCACCTTTTCTTTTTAATCATCTTTTTGCCTTCACGTTCAATTTAAATGGTCCTGTCATGAATTCTTTAAAGTACAAATATTCAATGCAGTCTCTCAATTAATATGTTGTCAGAATATGATGTCATAAAAGCTGCTTTCATAACAATTATACAATAATTAGAAACATTCTGTTTAAAATAGTTTTGAATGGAGTATAGCATGTCACACATGATTAGAAAGCGACCAATATTGTTTTGGGTGATATGATACAGATTATTTTTATGTTTACATGTACGATAACCGATATGCACAACCAAAATGTGATAATGTCCAACGTTGTATAGATTAAACAGTGATGTCACACTGCAGTCAACCACACTTCTGGGTTCTTTTGAGCAGCAGAATTCACTGGAGGATTTGGGCAGTGCTGCAGTTTTCATTATCTTTTAAGCATTATATAATTTAATAATATTTGTTTATGTTTATGTTATTATGAATGCACACCTGTGGTTTACAGTGTAGAAATATTTGTAGTTTCTTAATGAACTGTCAGCAAAATCAGTTTTAACTTGGTTCAGTTGGCCTCTGTGATATTGTCGGACAAGTAACAAGTTAATGAATACACATCCTCACATGTTTAATACACTTCTAAGACCTGAGAAATGTGGCATATAAAAATTAAAGCTGCCATGAGAATCCATTGTAGTGAGAATCTCCTTAGCACCAATTGAAATGAACTGGGCCTCACACAAGACCCAAAGTACACTACCGTTCAAAAGTTTAGGGTCACTTACTCATTCTTTATTTTTTTCACATTTTAGAATAATAGTAAAGTCATCACAACTATGGGATAATAGAAATGGAAATATGGGAATTATGTTGTGACTAAAAAATCCAAAATAAATCAAAGCTATGTTATATTTTATCATCTTCAAAGTGGCCACACGTTGCCTAGAATTTGCAGACATGTACTCTTGACATTTTCTCAACCAACTTCTTGAGGTATCACCCTGGGATGCTTTTTAAACAGTATTGAAGGTGTTCCCATCTATGTTGGGCACTTATTGGCTGCTTTTCTTAATTATTCCAAGTCATCAATTTAAAAAAAATAAATAAATAAATTATAAAATTTTTGTTTTGTAATTGAATAAATTAATATGTTGGCACAATTATATTTTTTGTCTACAAAACTAATTCCAAACATTTAAGCATACGCCTTCAGATCAAAAGGTTTTTAAGATCATGAGAAACATTTCAGGCAAGTGACCCCAAACTTTTGAACGGTAGTGTATGTGATGATTTTTGATTACACTTCACTTAAGGTGTATGTGTGTGTGATTATTAATATCAGATGGCCCCTCCCTCCATCCTCGGGTCACCAGCTAAGGAGTTTCAGTTTAACAGTAAAAGAATGATCCAAATGGACAGTTCAGTAAATTAAAATTATGTAATTGGAGGGAGTTGGTCATCTGAATAATCTGAAGGATTCGAGAGCACCTTTAGAGCTCTTCTGTATCATCAACACAAGGAACACACAGTTGTAATAAAATGAGTTTTATTTTCAAAAAGATAACATTAATAACTAACAAAAACTACAAAATGGTACTAATATGCTAAAAGATACAATAAATGAATAGGTAAATAAAGTGCATAGGATAAAAAGATGTACGTGGTTGAATTGGATGTAGCAAAGGCAAAGTATGACTTATTTTATGGAAAGATAAATTGTTGTTTCTCTGTTAATTAATAAGGTGAAACCCTTATATCTGTTTAAACCAATATCTCAAAGTTTATTTGCTAGACATTTGATACACAGGTTATGCAATCTAAGGAACATTAGATCATCATAAACTGATAGTATACACTAATGCCAAGGTCTCTGGAAAGAGGTTTAGTAGTGATATTTACGTTCTCATCGATTGATCGATCGATGAGTTCGGTGACAGCGATGTCTTCCACTGGGGCTCAGGGCCACGTTACAGTGGGAAATGAGCTGGATTCTGTTTCAGCAGCCTTGAACACAAAGGAGCTGAGGAATGCTGATCTCCTGGAAGCACCGAGAGGGTTCTTGCAATCTGGAACATGCAGATATTCAGCCCTTATATCGGTGCAAGATTCATCACCTGAAACACACAGATGCACGAAACTTGAAGAGAGGGTTTGCTCAGCAGAGCTAAACTTTGTCGCTGTAGTTATCTCCCTGGGATAGGGATTCCGAACTTGGCATTGCAATAGTCTCTTGTAGTGAGACTTGGCACTTGGTTGATCATCTACTGTCTTTCAGATGGGGACAGAGAACGTTGGGTGATCTGTTATCCTCTCTCTCTGTGAAATGGAGACTTAGCACCTTGAATGGTATGTATTCTGTTATTCATAGAGTGAGACCAGAACAAATGTGTGGCTGTTGTAAGGATGCTTTATACCTTCCTGATGAGGAGATTTCAGTTTGGTGGTGCTTGTTTCAGGTTATGATTGGCTGCTTACATCGGAGGGGGCCCTCACAGTGTGGCTACCCCGCCCTTCTCTGTGTGGAACATTTGCATATTTAAAGAGCACCTATTATGGTTTTTAAACGTGCCTAATTTTGTTTTAAAGGTCTCTTACAGTAGATTTACATGCATCCAAGGTCAAAAAATACTTTAATTTGCTCATAATTTAAATTGCAGCATTACTGTTTTTTCCAGTGTCAAAAACAACTCGTTCAATGATCCGTTCTAAAGGATTCATTCTAAACTCCTCCTTTCAGTGAGCCTACTCTGCTCTGATTGGTCAGATGTCCCAGTCTGTTGTGATTGGTCTACCGCTTAGTGTAGTGTTTGAGGGCGGGTCAAAGTTGTTCGTGAGCAGCCAATGAAGACCAGAGGAGGGTTTTTTGTTACCAAATTATGTATGTTAGTACAGGAAGTAAGTCTGGAATTACTAATGACTCGTTTCAGGTGTTCAGAATCGGTTCTTTCTTTTGGGAGTCAATAACTGCATTTGTCATGTACTTTGATTTTTGAAACTTTGCAGACTTTTTTACATTCACAAACAGCTATATGACACACTACATGAAAGGTAATATTTAGAAAGGTAATACATAGTTAGAACAGTGTCTTTAAAGTCTCATCTATTCATTGTTCCTTTTTCAAACCACTTCAAAAATACTCTTGGCATTTTCTTAAGATATAGAGACCAAACATGATTTTGAAAGATTAAATATTATGCATGCATTCATAATAGTTCAGATTATGTGAACTAGTGTGTCAATCAAACAACTGCAATTTACATAAACAGTTCAGTGAACAAACATGATGTAAATGTTTTGCAGTTGAAGTTCATTTTAGGAGTAAAGTTTGTGTGTAAAAATTTGTCTTTGTGGCTCCTTTGTTTCAGCCTTTTCTACCACATGGGACATAAACGCTGCTTCGAGAGGTCTTGAAGAATATTTATGGTCCACCACTTAGGGCAAACCTTGGGATGGGGGTATAGATGTTGCTAAGAAACCACTCATGGACCAATGAGAAGCCTTTTCCAACATGTTGGAAGGTCCAGGGCCTTACTTTCTGAAGTATCTGGTAGTTGTCTGAGCATCTTATCTGATGGCTGTGCTTGGCATTTGTTTGTGTTGGTCCTGCCAGGATCCAATCAAAATGGAGCCACTCTTCTTTGCCTTGACAGTTAGGGAGGGGCTCTGCCATAAACTGGCTCCTGGAATGCCATCTAGTCCAATTGTTCACCACACCAATATGCATCTTTACTGTGTAAATTATCGCTCTTCTTGTGGTATCATCATTTTGAATATTCAAACTTAATAACAGCCGGTTGTTTTGATTTAACAAGTTACTTACTGCAGTCAAAATAAATGCAAAGACATATTTTAGAACTTTCACATTATTATTATTCGCATGTCCTTTCACAAACAGTAGCCCATGCACTGTGATGGTGGAGGCGGGGTCCCATTAGATCTTAGATGGTGATGGTGTTCTTATAACATCATCATTAGATCATTTTGGGTCTCATATCTGTCACTGTGATTGCACTTTGGAAATTAAAAACAGCTGTTTGCGATTAGAGTTTGTGATTTCTTCATGAAAAGTTAAAATCTAAAAAAGAGCATCTGCGGGGTAATCTGATCTTATTAGAGCAGACACGATAACAATTACAGTGATCCATGAAATATCATAATTTATGTAAAATACTGAGTTTGTCATGATCCACTGATCCAAATGGAAATTTAAAGAAGCCCAAATCTCCAATAATACTTTGGAAATGGGGGCTTTCAACCCCATAAAAAGCACTTTTGGGGTATTTTCAGCTCAATATGTGCGTTGGACTCATTGAAAGCAGTGCATTGTTAAAAGAACCCAGAAGTGCCAGAGCCGAGCATTTCTAAACAGTAACTTCATCTTGTGTTTATAAAGCTGCATGATAGCCTATTTATCACTGGAATAATCATACATTTTGTTACAGACACACAAGGTGACACACACAGGTTTAAATGGCAATTAAAGGTTAATTTCCCACACCTGTGGCTTTTTAAATTGCAATTAATGTCTTTGTATAAATAGTCAATGAGTTTGTTAGCTCTTATGTGGATGCACTGAGCAGGCTAGATACTGAGCCATGGGGAGCAGAAAAGAACTGTCAAAAGACCTGCGTAACAAGGTAATGGAACTTTATAAAGATGGAAAAGGATATAAAAAGATATCCAAAGCCTTGAAAATGCCAGTCAGTACTGTTCAATCACTTATTAAGAAGTGGAAAATTTGGGGATCTCTTGATACCAAGCCAAGGTCAGGTAGACCAAGAAAGATTTCAGCCACAACTGCCAGAAGAATTGTTCAGGATACAAAGAAAAACCCACAGGTAACCTCAGGAGAAATACAGGCTGCTCTGGAAAAAGACAGTGTGGTTGTTTCAAGGAGCACAATATGACGATACTTGAACAAATATGAGCTGCATGGTCGAGTTGCCAGAAAGAAGCCTTTACTGCGCCAATGCCACAAAAAAGCCCAGTTACAATATGCCCGACAACACCTTGACACGCCTCACAGCTTCTGGCACACTAATTTGGAGTGACGAGACCAAAATAGAGCTTTATGGTCACAACCATAAGCGCTGTGTTTGGAGAGGGGTCAACAAGGCTTATAGTGAAAAGAATACCATCCCCACTGTGAAGCATGGTGGTGGCTCACTGATGTTTTGGGGGTGTTTGAGCTCTAAAGGCACGAGGAATCTGAAAATTGATGCAAGATGAATGCAGTATGTTATCAGAAAATAGGGGCAGACAATTTGCATTCTTTTGCATGAAAGTTGCGCATGGGACACTCTTGGACTTTATAGCACGACAATGACCCTAAGCATGAGGCCAAGTTGACCCTCCAGTGGTTACAGCAGAAAAAGGTGAAGGTTCTGGAGTGGCCATCACAGTCTTCTGACCTTAATATCGTCGAGCCACTCTGGGGAGATCTCAAACATGCGGTTCATGTAAGACGACCAAAGACTTTGCATGTCCTGGAGGCATTTTGCCAAGATGAATGGGCAGCCACCTGCAAGAATTTGGGGCCTCATAGACAACTATTACAAAAGACTGCATGCTGTCATTGATGCTAAAGGGGGCAATACACAGTATTAAGAACTAAGGCTATGCAGACTTTTGAACAGGGGTCATTTCATTTTTTTCTTTGTTGCCGTGTTTTGTTCTATGATTGTGCCATTCTGTTATAACCTACAGTTGAATATGAATCCCATAAGAAATAAAAGAAATGTGTTTTGCCTGCTCATTCATGTTTTCTTTAAAAATGGTACATATATTACCAATTCCCCAAGGGTATGCAAACTTTTGAGCACAACTGTATTTCAGCTTTTATTTCTTTCATCACATTCCCAGTGGGTCAGAAGTTTACATATGCTTTGTTAGTATTTGGTAGCATTGCCTTTAAATTGTTTAACTTTGGTCAAATGTTTTGGGTAACCTTCCACAAGCTTCTCACAATAAGTTGTTGGAATTTTGGCCCATTCCTCCAGACTCAGACTCAGGGCTTTGTGATGGCCATTCCAATAACTTTTGCCACAACTTTGGAGGTATGCTTGGGGTTATTGTCCATTTGGAAGACCTATTTGCGACCGAGCTTTAACTTCCTGGCTGATGTCTTCAGATGTTGCTTCAATATATCCACATAATTTTCCTTCCTCATGATGCCATCTATTTTGTGAAGTGCACCAGTCCCTCCAGCAGCAAAACACCCCCACAACATGATGTTGCCACCCCCATGCTTCACAGTTGGGATGGTGTTCTTCAGCTTGCAAGCCTCACCCTTTTTCCTTCAAACATAACGATGGTCATTATGGCCAAACAGTTCAATTTTTGTTTCATCAGACCAGAGGACATTTCTCCAATAGATTGAAGATTTTTGTCCTCATGTGCACTTGCAAACTGTAGTCTGGCTTTTTTATGGTGGTTTTGGAGCAGTGGCTTCTTCCTTGCTAAGCAGCCTTTCAGGTTATGTCAATTTAGGACTCGTTTTACTGTGGATATATATACTTGTTTAGCTGTTTCCTCCAGCATCTTCACAAGGTCCTTTGCTTTTGTTCTGGGATTGATTTGCACTTTTCGCACCAAACTATGTTAATCTCTAGGAGACAGAATGTGTCTCCTTCCTGAGCGGTATGATGGCTGTGTGATCCCTTGGTGTTTATACTTGCATACTATTGTTTGTACAGATGAACGTGGTATCTTCAGGTGTTTAGAAATTGTTCCCAGGGATGAACCAGACTTGTGGAGGTCCGCAATTTTTTTTCTTCTGAGGTCTTGGCTCATTTCTTTTGATTTTCCCATGATGTCAAGCATAGAGGCACTGAATTTGAAGCTAGGCCTTAAAATATATTCACAGATACACCTCCAATTGACGGCAATTATCCTATCAGAAGCTAATTGGCTAATTTTCTAAAGGCTTGACATCATTTCCTGGAATTTTCCAAGCTGTTTGAAGGCACAGTTAACTTGGTGTATGTACACTTCTGACCCACTGGAATTGTGACATAGTCAGTTAAAAGTGAAACAATCTGTCTGTAAACAATTGTTGAAAAAATTACTTGTGTCATGCTCAAAGTAGATGTCCTAAATGACTTGCCAAAACTACAGTTTGCTAATATGAAATCTGTGGAGTGTTTAAAAAATGTGTTTTAATGACTTCAACCTAAGTGTATATAAACTTCTGACTTCAACTGTATTTGTTGTGCCTACGGTAATTTTTTCCAACAATTTACTTGTCTGGTGGGCTTAGTCAGAACACTACATCTTATCACGGAGATATTACATTGTTGTGAGTTATGATGTTTAAAATGGAAAACAAAGTAAACATTACACTGTATGTTTTTGTTTTGTGCGTATTTGTGTGTGAAATACTTTCACAACAAATGCATATTTAACTTTCCTCCAGCAGAACTTACAGAACAAATCTAACATTATTTACAATGCCTGACATTAGTAAACCCTTTGTCCACTGAGCAGTGGAGAATCAGATCTGCATATTTATTTGATGTGGAGACAGGTTTGCACTGATCACCTTATCCTTAAGACCACTCTGCACAATGAGGGTTACATAGGAGAGAAACGGCAGTAAGGCCACCGGAGTCAAAAGAAAAAAACACAAGCAGATGAAAATAGTCAGGAGGAGAAGCTAAAGCTGGGAAAGCCATCAGCCTCCAGAATCCAATTAAGGAAGGAGTTATGGAAAAATGGAGACGTGTTTTAGGCTGAAATAAAAAATGCTCCATTTCCAAAATGAGTTTATCTCATCTGTCCACAGGTTAACTCCTGGAGGAAGAGCACAGGGGCCAGAAGCCCTGAGGCCTGTAGCTGTGCACAGCTTTCAATTATAATGCTTTTCCCCACACTGACCCCAACTCAGGTGGATACACTTTACTATAAACGGTTGAAGTCACTGGTATATTAATTTGAAGGGGTCACTTGGCATAGCAGTGTTTCAATAATTGTGTGTGTATGAAAGGCTAGATTTGAGTTAGCCATGAACATAGAGAGATTAGCGGATGGGCGTCTCTTTGTCTGACTCTTAGCCAGTACGTAGGGTGGATGATTGGAGCTTTCTGCATGGCCTAAATTCAATGTTTGGCTGTTTATCTCTTGTGGTCAGTAATGGCCAAACTTTACAGCAATTCAGTGAATAGATTGCGTGTGTCTGTTGATTATGTTTATGTATGTGTGTGGGTGCGTGTTTTAGTATCTCCGTGATCGAAGAACCAGGTGATTGATGAGGCTAACAGGAGGACTATGTCCTCCAACCAGCCGCTTGGTTATGTAGTTCCGATGTTTCTTACTTACTAAACCTGCTAGTGATGACTGCACCAGCTTGACCTGGCAGCCCTAGTGCGTGTGTGTGTGTGTGTGTGTGTGTGTGTGTGTGTGTGTGTGTGTGTGTGTGTGTTAAGTACTTGGCTATAGTTTAGGGACAAAATTGTTTTGGTGCTGGCCTCTAGTAATAATAATTGGCTTTATATAAAAAAAAAAAGAGTCTATGGTTAGCACCTATTTATATAGCAAAGTAAATCATCTCATCTTAGGGGAATACATTGAACTGCTGTCCTAATGTGGAGAAAAAGAATGTGACGCGTGTAAACTCAATAGGCTTTTTGTTAAAAAATTTGATGGAAGAGAGAAACAACAAATGTGTAAGGGAAAATGTACCTGCCACAAATGTAAACCATCTGAATAAACCTGTGCCCTACCAAACAACGTCTACAGGGTTCCCACAGTCATGGAAAACCTGGAAATATCAGGGAATTTTCAAATGTTGTTTTTTTTAGGCCTGGAAAAGTCATGGAAATTAATAAAATCTCAAAAATCATGGAAACATTCCTCTTCTATTAAGTTCTATTATGAAGAGAGATTTTTCTTGTTTTTCACTGCTCTAAAATATTTAATAAACTAGATATTGCTTTTGCGTAGAGTGAAACATGCTTGCAAGCCATAGTGATGTCTGATTTGTAGTGAATCGTTTTTTGAGTCAGTTGTTTTCAGTGAATTAGTCAAAATGGTTGACCGATTGGTCTAAATAATTAATTTACAAATCTGTACTGTAATTAATTTACAACGGAGTTAAAATGACTTAAAAATATTTATCCAATTATCACAAACACATAGAAAGGTCATGGAAAAGTCATGGAAATTCATTGGTCAAAAAGGGTGAGAACCCTGAATCTAAAAATTGTATCAGGACTTTACAACTTGTACTCTTGTCATAACTATTAGAGTTTTCTCTGCAGATTTATTTAAGTGATAAAAGGTCAAAGAAAACCATGCATTTTACATTCATGATCATCAACCTTAAACTTCATATCATCTATAAATAAACTCATAATCTTACAAAAATGTGCTTGTTATTGAAGCCATAAATTTGACAAACAATTCAAAAATCTATGAAATGGCTTCAACACATCTTTTTCTGAAAAGTTTTTGGGATAAGACAAAGGAATAACCAAATTCTTGATACAAGTTTATTCTCTACTGGCCAACAGGAATGAAGGGTTTGTATTCTGCATAAGCCTGTAACACTTGGGCAGAACATGACTTTCCACTTATGCAGCACAATGGAATCCCCTCCTACAGTGTTTCCCCTAGACAGCATTCTTAACGATTTCAACATGATTCAAAGTAGTGCCCATTACATATTTCAAATAGCACTACTAAATATTTCTTCTTTTTTAATCATTGCCTGTGTTGGTTATCTACCTTCTCCACCGGACCCTTTCCCTTTATAGAAAGGAGGGCAGCTGGTAAACTCTTATCTGTGAGATTGCTGAGAAATAATTGGGGTTGGCAAAATGTTTGTTGAACTATACAGGAGATGCTGTGATATGGATTGTATTTAATATGCAGATGTAATGGGATCAGAAGGTTTTGGTACGTGAGAGCCTATGAGTTGCTCTGGAAACTTCTGAACGTTTGATGTTGGGAGTCTCCCAGACAACACCCTAGGGGCCTGTACAGTATAACTAAGCCCTTCTGCAGATGACTTTAAAAAAAAAAAAAAAAAAAAGAGTATGGGAGTGACTGAAGGCCATATGCCTGTCCATATGACTATCACTCAGTCACATGCATGGAGTCTCCATGACAGGAAGCCTTCCTTTAACCTTGTTTGAGGTGGAAGGTGTAGGCTAAGACATTTCACAAGGAACAAAAATTGAGTTTATACAGTATTCCTCCATTTAGCGAGCCGGGAAACTACTAAAAAACTACAGCAAACTGTTGAGGTGTGTCCACCTTCCCACAGCCCTGTGAAAAGCACAATAAATGTGAAATATTACTACATGATTTATATGACACTCCATGATCAGAATTTTCAAACAGAGGACAATGATTATCAGAGAGTCTTAAATAATGAATGGGTTAGGGTTAGGCTTCAGAGAGAGAAAGCTCTTTCTATGCAACCAGACACAATAATATTCGGTTTGATTGCTTAAGTATCATGATTCTTTTCCCCTTATTACTCTTTCTTGTTCCCTTCTTGATCTTGATAAATACCTCAATTATTATACCCAGACAGTGTTCAGTGTTACTCAGGGAGTTAATTTGTTTGAAGAAGGTTACCACCCCTTATAGTCCTATACTTTCTGAGTCCCTCAAGACTCTCTCCTCACACATATTGCATTTCTTCCATGCCTAAAAGGTATTATTGCTCTGGAAAATGGGCATTCGGGAGCCACGACAGCTCTCATGCGATTGTATGTGTGGCAGCAGTGCGTGTCTTTCAGTGTTTACACTGAATTTGGGCCTCTTCATTGTTTTTCCTTTCTTGTCTCAGTGGAAGAATAGGTTTGATTTGTGAACTGCTAGTTGGTGACGGTATGGTAGATTGCGTAGCTCTGAGGGCCAATTAGCTCGTCACTGCACAGAGCACACTATTAGGAGGTGTATGTTTGGGACTCAGCAGTGGGCACGTGTCTGTCCTCTATTCTGTACTTGTCATCTTCGATGCCACGAGGAGAGAAATGGAAGGAAATTTATGACTGTCTTTGGCTAAGCATCTTTCTTTTTCATATGTTTTATCTTTATCCCTTGAACCAGAAAGCAATTGGCTGAGCATTAATATACTCAAGCTGTGAGTGTGCCTTCCCTCACCCCACATGTAGGTTTGTCTTGCAAAGCCACATTCTTTGGAAAAAGAGAGAATTAAGGTTCCCTGACAAGAACCAGGTCCAAAATTCAGAAACATTTCTGCTCAGATTGGAATGGATTAATTTCCATGCTTTTTTCTAATTCTATCCCAATCAGTTACGGGGACTGGGGTTCAACAGGGATGACAGAATTGCTTGCTATCTGAGCCTTGATTTATTTATCCTCATTGAGGATAAATAGGGAAGGCAATATTTCAGCTGTTTGGATGGAGCTGTCTGTCTGGCTTTAAGTGATTTTGAAGGGTCCCGATTACAAAGCCTCTCCAGGCGGGAAGCATCAATTTGAGTTGACTGGCCACAGCCGAGTGGGATAATGAAAGCTTGTGCACCTGCTCTACGCTGTTGAAACAGAGATCCCCAATGCCAGAGCCAATGGCCTGCCGGCGCCTTGCTCAAGGTGAAATATATGAAAATTGAACAGAACAAGCCACTCAGTGTTTCAGCTAACCAAAGGTCACTGTCACATACTCTCAAATGGAATAATTTCTTTTTAACTTGACAACTAGTGCATAACCCTTTCCACCTGTCAAATTTCACCCTGAAAATGTTGTTTTTGTCAGATAATCATACATCAACACATAACTTGTTCAATAAAGCATTTCAGCAATAAAGTTTTTGCTCCAGTCAGAGCTGAGGTTTTAGCATGCTGGCTACCCTTCAAGTGGCACGAGCAGCATTACCTTGAGTAGAAGAATGCCCTGTCCTAAATGCCTCTTGTAACCATATACCCACTGTGGAACCACACAGACACACAAACACTTGTGTTGTGGTACAGTGCATATTTGACTTACGGTGTGTTTCATTTGTATCCCAGCGTAGGTCCCCACCAACCCTTATTAAGTGACTGTGTGGAAAAGAACAAGCTGTAAAGAATGTAGGAACTCTCCACGGCCGCACATCTGCACTCCGTGGTCTCTCTATGCTGTGGAAAGTATTAAAGGGGGACTGGATCAAAGTTTTTTTTTTTTTTTTTTTTTTTTTCAGTCTATAAGTTTCTTACTGCCATAATCTTTACTTGGGCATCTTGCATCATATCCTTATGTTCATTAATCACAGTTTGAAAGAAGCATAGTATGAGGCAGGAGAGGAAAATGCCTTGAGCAGAGATGGGGTATTAGGTGTCTCTGGTTTGGGGCTGTGCTAGTCTAACTAGCATCTGTCATAAATATAAAACCGTGCTGCTTAAATGAGGGGTGCGTTTCTACTTTTGATACAGTCTGGGGTCATTAAAGACAGACTGGTGCTGTCCAGAGTAATCAGACATGAAGTTTTGTGGTGGCGTTCCTAACAACCTTTGGGGCATGAAAAACCACCTGTAGCTATGACCCAGAAAGCGTCCTGAAATAGCCCACCTCCTGCTATGTCCCCATGAAATAAGTCGCCTCAGAAATTTCCGTCTGATAGTTTTGTTACTTGGATGAGTGTGAAAGAACCACCTGTCAGTTCATGTGGTGACAATGCACACAGAAATCTGTAATAATCCTGAGAAAGGCATAATAAGCAATGACTGCACCACATAATCTCAAGCCAATACAGGTACATCATAGAGCAAAAGAAAGGTGGAAAGGATTTAATGTAGTGGCCTCCAACATGGTGCCTCCATTGAGACATTGCATGATTGCTTGATTTCCTTTTATACAGGAAATACTGTGCGTTCAAAGTTTCATTCAAAGTTCATTACTGTGTGGCTCTTTGAACTTCTGTTAATTTGAAACTTTGTAAGAATTCGGAACGAAAGTGGTAAAGTGAACTGTATTGCGGTCAGCACCTTTGTTGAACTGTAATGCCATCAGCAAACCTGGAACATTGCTGTGTAATTACAGAAATGTATCTAAACCTTGGAGTGTTTATACCAGTATGAATCAAGAATTCAAAAATGATGTGGTATTATAATGAACAAAAATGAAATCAAATCATTAAGAATATGAATGAAATCATTAACAATATTCAGTAAGGAAGGAAATTGAGAGATTTCATTATTGGTCCTTGGACATACAGTATGATAGTCCTTAACAGTGAAAACAGCAGCTGTATTATTGCCTGAAGATAAGGTTAACAATTGCAAATTGATATTCTACAAACAAGTTGCCCTCCAGATGATTTAATTTAATTAATCATTTCAGGTACCTCTTAAGGCCCAGGTATACTTTGTTTTTGCATGTTTCGGATCGGCCCGTGCCTGGTCGACCACGTTGCCTTTGTGAGTGTACTCTACTGACCGCATGTGAATACGAATGCATTTGATTCAATGGCCGGCGCATGCCGTTGCACACATACGATGTCCGCGAATCGAGAAAATGTGGCCGGCGCGTGATCGGGACACGCGGACTGGCTTATGACAAAATTTACGCCACGCATACTGTGCGCGGAGTGATCCGCAATGCGGGTGCACAAATATACTTTGGCCTTTACTCAAAATAAGGTTGGAGGCCCATGCTTAAAGGGAAAAGTCTCAAGAAGGAATAAGAAAGTGTAAGGGTACATTAAGATTCAACAAGACTCCTTGATCGGGTTCACTTTGCTAGGCTTACACTGGTGACTGCATTATGTTTTGATGCCCTGTGTCAAACACACACAAGAATGTGAGATAAGCTTGTCATTTTTGTTTTGTTTTTTTCTCTCTTACCTCTTCTCTCCAGCGGGTCTGCGGAGGAGCTTTCGTCTCAGCAGAAGAGATAAGAAGACAAATAAATCCATGTATGAGTGTAAGAGAAGTGAGCAATATGACACAGCTGATGTGCCCACATATGAAGAGGTGGCATCCTACTGCAGAAAACATGGAGACAGGCACAGACTTGTCATTTTAGTTGGTAAGTGTTCGTGCGTGATGACAAATTTGCTTTCTACAAGATTATTACTGTACTTTTTTTGTCCTCAGTATGGTGGGCATCTTTGTTAAAAGTGTTAAAAAATATCAAAAATATTATTTCTGACAAAAAACATGCATATGCTGCCCATATGCAGGCATATTTGTGTTGGTTAGCTCAGCATCTGTGCTTGGTATTTTTATTATTTTTCTACTCGTGAGGCCACTGCACAAATCAACACAATTTTTGAGGCTGCACACAAACAATGTTCTACCCACCCCAGCACTCGCCTGCAACCCATAAATTCAGTTCTGCTGTGGAACTCTCACTCAGCTCTACCCTCTAAGGACCCCTGGAGCTGACAGGACCGGCTGATGAGTAATTCATTTTTGTGGCACTTAATTCCCTGCACTGGTATTCTATTGGAACATATCTATTGGAACTCCTAATATTATTCACCAAAGGACTGTTAACACTTGCTTTCAAGTGAGCAACGAGGGTGACACCCCAGTGAGACATCAACTTTACAAAGTGAAAAAACCTTGAAATGAGATTAATACAAAAGTTGGTTCTCAAATTTGGTGCTAGGTTGCCAAATGTTCTGGCACAAAGCAGTGTTTCCCGTATGATTTTTTTTCAGCAGCAGTGCTGTTGTGCGCACGTCCACAAGCCTGCAACGTCGGACCCGTATTAACGTGTGTTGGCCAAAGAATAGAATAAACAGGGGTGTCAAACTCAATTTCAGCCTGGGCCACATCAGGGTTTATTTGTGCCCTCAAAGGGCCCTTTGAAAATGTGGCACCAGCACCTGATTTGGTTGCACCCATGCAAATAATATTACATGTTATGTGCATTGAAATGCACGTTTGACAGTACAGCATTGATTTTGAGGTTGGGATGCAGATGAAAATTATGATATTAACAACAGTAACATCCGTGGAAAAAATGAACACCTAATTTTTATATGGCTAAATTGAAATATTCAGACAGTGTGACTAAGTTGGTTCTTCTTTACAGATTCCTTTCATCAGGCTCCTACTAATTAAACTACAGTCATATCTTGGAATTTCTGAAGGCAAACAAAACAACTTACATTTTCCTACAATCAGAGAGTATTACAAGAGTACAGATTTTACACAGATGGAAAGCTGATAGCTTGGTCCATAATTATGAAAATGCACCATAGTTCTTCCATAGTATTTTTTTTATAGTTCATGGTAACCTAGGTAAAGCTATGCATGGCGCCTCACTACCATGGTTAGTAACTGTGGTTTCTATATAAAGAACTGTCATTTTTGTAATGAAAAATCAGCAGTCTAAATACATTTAAAAAGTTTTTCTGCCACAACTACCATAGGTAATACAGTACGGTTAGTGTTACTACAGTAAATCCATGGGACATTTTTGTAAGTGTTGTGATTTGAGAATTGAAAAGCCTTCTAATTTATGTTTTCTCCTGTTTTTTTTGTCAGTGCCGTTTAGAATGTGGGGGCTGTTTGTTTTAAACTAGTTTCATCACCGAGACAAAAGAGTTTTGCAACAGACAATTCTGTACCTTATTCAAACAGGTTTCACGATCCCTGCCGCGCATCTCACTGGTTCACAAGTGCATTTAAAATGGTCTGTTGTTCGGTTGAGGCCAGTCCACAAATTACCGCACCTGCTCTGCTCTCGTGCTGCTATGATTAAGCCGTGTTGATAACTGACCCATGTAGCGCTGTTTCATTCTGCTTCTGAAGTGAGCAAAATGCACTCCAAAACATACAGATGACAGGGGAAGGCTCATTAATATTCACGAGGAAAGCACTAACTAATTGTTCAGTGAAACATTCAATCCCCTGCCATCCTATGTTTCAGAAATAAGCTCACGAGCCACTTGAAATTAAGCAGGTTTGACACGTGTTGTTATGCGGTGACAGCACTGTAAGTGTGTGTGTGGTGGGGTCCCTTTCACAGTGTACAAGGCACACAGCTGACTCGGGCTGGCAAGCGTTATGTTGCATCAAGAATATTAAATGAACGTGAAATACCAACAGTGGCACTCATAATTCAGCAGTGGCGCAGCACCACTACAAAATGCATATAGGGGAAACACTGCAAAGAATACAGTTGCCAGAATAATGAATTAAGTGTTTCATAAGAGGAATTTAAAAGTGTGAATAAAAAAACAAATCAGATTTGTCTGACAGACAGCTTGCCAAATTTCCAAATGGTTTTGAAATGGCTCTTAAATGAGTAGTTCACCCAAAAATGAAATTCTGTCATTATTTACTCACCCTCGTGTGACAGTTTCAAACCCATATGGTTTTTTGTTTTCTGTGGAACACATAATATGGAATTTGAAAGTATGCCCCTTTTGCTGATTTCAAGACAATGGTAGGTCAAAGCGACTGAGCTTAAAAAAGGACCCAGAAGGATCATAAAACTAGTCCATGTGGCTTGTGCTTATTATTCCAAGTCTTCTGAAGGGAATCAAATGTTTTGGTGAGAAACAACCTGAAGTTTAATCTGAAGTTTAAATAATTTTTCAGCGAAAATCTTGGCAGCTTTTTAATGTGAAATATTCCTTACCACTAATCTCATCAACTCCAACCCCTCCAAAGTAAGATTTGGGTTTATTCTGTACCCATATGCTGTTTTTCCTCGGTGTATAGGGTTTGGTGTTGTGAAAGTTGCCTCATGAAGAACATTTTCAAACTGACAAGTAATGATGACCATATGCACACAAATATTTCACTTACAAATTCTGTGAGAGGTAGCACAGGATCATAGTTCACTCCAATAGCCTGCATGTGTTTGGTCAATGCAACACAGCATATGGATTCTATCACAGTATTGTTGGTGCACATAATTAATAGTGTTCTTTTGCATGCATGAGTGCATGTCTGCGTGACTATATAAGGTGGACTGTTCAATTAGTCAGGCTTTTCTACTTGAGGATTTAAAGTTGGCTTGTGCGGTCAAACTAGTGCAAGTATTTTTTATTTTTTATGATTACAATTTTTGTTGATTCCTACATCGAACACAGAAAAGCAAAAAATAAATACGCATAATCAACATTTAACTACCACCCCACCCCGACCTTCAACAAACACCCCTGTGGTCATACATGAGCACATACACACAAAACGAAAAAAACAAAACAAATAAAAAATATAAGAATCACACACATTAAAAACTACATCTCTCTCTCCACCCCGAGAACCCTCCAAGAATGCCAAATATCTGCCCCATTTCCCAACAAACAAATCCAAATTCCCCAGTCTTCTATATGACCCTTTTTCGAAAGCCGCCACCCTCCCCATCTCTGAGCACCACTCCTGAAATGGGGGCACTCCAGCCGACTTCCAACCCCTTAAATTCACTTGTTTGGCGATCGTAACACTGGTTAGGACCCAATTTTTTATAAGTTTATTCCCTATATTGATGACCACCCCTTTACCTAAAATACAGAGTCTGGGGCAAAATTCAATTTTAGTGCCAAAAATGTCATATATAAAACTTTGACCCTTCAACAAAAATTCTTGCATCTTAACACACACCCAAAAAACATGGGTTGTATCTCCATCTTCTGATTGGCATCGCCAGTAGGTGGGTGTGTCTTTAAGACCAAGCCTATACAATCTAGAGGGGGTCCAATAGAATCTATGTAAAATCTTGAATTGCATAAGGCAAATCCTTGCATCTGTAGATACAGACTTGACATTTTTTAGAATCCTAGCCCATACTCCCTCCTCCAATACCAAGTTTAAATCTAACTCCCATAATCTCTTGATAGAAGTTAAAGCTCTGTCCCCCAGACTCTGAATTAGCAGGGAGTAATACACTGATGCCTCATGACCTTTTCCAAAAGCAGTAATCACCTCTCCCAGGGTATCTGCCGCTTTAGGGTCGTGTATGCTACTCCCAAAAACAATACAGAGCAGGTGGCGCAGCTGTAGATACCTATAAAACTGAGATCTGGGAATCCCAAAATGTTGATCAAAATTTTCAAAAGATCTCAATACTCCACTCTCATATATGTCACCGAGTGTAGTAACCCCCCTCACAATCCATTCTGACCAGCAGAAAGGGGACTTAATACATAAGTTAGGGTTCAGCCATATGCTTGAGGAAACATTTAAATACATTTTCGAATTAAACACTTTGGACACCTTTGTCCATACTGAGTGCAAATGCGAGATAACGGGGTGTAACTTAACTTCTCAGATTAGTTTGATAGAAAGGCTTTGCAATGGCGAAATAGGGGCAAGAACTTCCTGTTCAATACAAAACCAGGGAGGGGCTCTCTCAGGTGGAAGTGACCAATGAGCCAAATGTCTGAGACCGAATGCATAATAATAAAACAAAATCTTGGTTAGACCTAGCCCACCTATGTAACTTATTAAAATGTAATCTAGGACGCTTACCATTCCAAATGAAGGACTTCGCTATGCTATCAAATTGCTTGAAAAAAGAGAGGGGGACATCTACAGGGAGAGACTGTAGCAGGTAGTTAAATTTTGGAATACAATTCATTTTAATAAAATAAACCTTCCCAATCATAGATAAATATAATGAAGCCCACCTGCCCACATCGCTCAAAAACATTTTTATTAAGGGATCAAAATTAACTCTGACTAAATCAGACAAATTTGCTGGGAATAAAATGCCCAAATACTTAATGCCCTGTTTGGGCCACTGGAAGGTGCTCGGCTGGAAAGCCGTTACTGGGCAGTACGCGGATTTAGACCAATTGACTCTGTATCCTGAGAACTTGGAAAAGGAATTAATAATTCTGTGGAGGCAAGGCATAGATCTAGGGGGGTCGGAGACAAATAATAAAATATCATCTGCGTCAAGCAAAAGCTTATGTGCCATACCTCCCGCCACCACCCCTGGAATATCATCTTCCCTTCTCATCATGGCTGCTAATGGTTCCAGGGCAAGACAGAACAATAATGGGGAAAGAGGACAACCCTGCCGGGTGCCCCTATCCAGAGTAAAATAATCTGAAATGAATCCATTCGTTTGTACCGCCGCTACCATGTGTCTATAAAGTAACTTAATCCATCCAATAAAAGTATCCCCGAACCTGTATATTTTCAAAATTTTAAAAAGATAATCCCCTTCTACCATATCAAACACCTTTTTGGCATCAAGTGAGATGGCAGCGACTGGAATCTGATCATTCGCCACCAACCACATGATATTGATGAAACGCCTAATGTTATCAGAAGAGCTGCGGCCCCGAATAAACCCTACCTGATCTATATGTATAAGAGATGTCATAACTTTACTTAATCGGTTAGCCAGAATTTTTGACAATATTTTTACGTCTAGCTGGATCAAGGAAATTGGACAGTAACTCTTACACTCGCATGGATCTTTTTCCTTTTTAGGAATCAGATTGATCCGGGCTTGTGATGATTTCGTATAAACTTCTAGCAAAAGTGGAGCAGATTCTGTGGCATAAGATCTAAAAAATTCAGGGGCAAAGCCGTCTGGCCCCAGAGTCTTGCCTGTAGGCAAGGCCTTAATTACCTCACCGAGCTCCTCCAATGTTTTCTCAGAATCAAGAATTTTTTTTTGCTCAGTTGTCAGTTTAGGGAGTTCTAATGGTTCCACAAAGTTTCTAATATCTTCATCAGTGGACGAAGACGTGGAACTATAGAGATCAAGATAGAATTATTTAAAAGCATTATTAATATCAATGGCTGAGGTAGAAATTTCACCACCAGCAGATTTCACTGAGGGAACGGTAGAGAAAGACACTCTCTGCTTTATATATCTAGCCAGAAGTTTTCGTGCTTTGTCCCCCGACTCAAAGTATGACTGTCTTGCCCTGAATAGCCAAAACTCCACCTTCCGTGACAAAATAGTGTTATATCTGTATTTCATTCGGGTCAATTCTCTGAGGCCATCAGACGACATTCAGCGCTTTTGATGAATGAGGCATACTGTATGATCCGACCCCTAAGAACCGCCTTAAGTGCTTCCCAAGCCACGCTTACAGAGGATACTGAGGACCAGTTGGTCTCCATATATACATTGATTTCGGCCTTTAACATTTGTTGAAATTCAGGATTTTGCAAAAGGGATACATTAAAGCGCCAACTATATGATTTATATTTCTCCGTATGTGGCAACACCTCTAAACTCACCAGGGCGTGATCTGAGACTAAGATGTTTCCAATTGAGCAATCAATAACAGATGAAATGAGGGACCTAGATATAAATAAAAATCTATTCTAGAATAAATCTTATGGACTGATGAAAAAAATTATAGTCTCTACCAGATGGGTTCAAAAGTCTCCAAATATCTGTAAGACCAAGATTTTTACACATCCTGTGAAGCGTCACTGTTGCTCTTGGGGGCTTACACACTTCTGCTTCACTATGATCAAGGACTGAGTCCATCAATAGATTAAAGTCTCCTCCCAATATTATATCATGAGGGGTGCCCGCGACTTGCAACATCCCTTCAAGATCAATGAAAAAGCCCTGATCATCAGCTTTAGGTGCGTAAATATTAGCCAAAATCAACATTTGCCCCTGAATTTCTGCTAAAACAATAATGACTCTTCCTAATTTATCTTTACTCTGTTTGAGACAATTGAATTGTAGATGTTTACTTATCAATGTAATGACTCCCCTGCTCTTACTTGAGCCAGCACTAAAGAAAACATGTCCACCCATATCTTCCCAAATTTTTCAGCTTCCTGCGGGGAAAGATGCATTTCTTGAAGAAGCACTATATCATATTTCTTACATTTAAGAAAAGAAATAGCCTTCCTCCTTTTTATGGGGTGCCCTAACCCATTCACATTCCACATGGAGAGAGACAATCCACTCATATTAACATTTGACATTGACATAAACTCAGCAAAAAAAGAAACGTCCTCTCACTTTCAAATGCTTTTATTTTCAGAAAACTTAACATGTGTAAATATTTGTATGAATATAAAAAGATTCAACAACTAAGACAAAAACTGAAGAATTGTGACTAACAGAAATGGAATAATGTGTCCCTGAACAAAGGGGGTGGGGGGGGGGTCAAAATCAAAAGTAACAGTCAGTATCTGGTGTGGCCACCAGCTGCATTAAGTAATTGCAGTGCATCTCCTCTTCATGGACCGTGCCAGATTTGCCAGTTCTTGCTGTGAGATGTTACCCCACTCTTCCACCAAAGCACTTGCAAGTTCATGGACATTTCTGGGGGAAATGGCCCTAGCCCTCACCCTCCGATCCAACAGGTCTCAATGGGATTGAGATCCGGGCTATTCGCTGGCCATGGCAGAACACTGACATTCCTGTCTTGCAGGAAATCATGCACAGAACGAGCAGTATGGCTGATGACATTGTCATGCTGGAGGGTCATGTCAGGATGAGACTGCAGGAAGGGTACCACATAAGGGAGGACGATGATTCCCTGTAACGCACAGTGTTGAGATTGCCTGCAGTGACAACAAGCTCAGTCCGATGATGCTGTGACACACCGCCCCAATATGCAGAATAAACACTAGAACGTGTAGATTCATCCACAAACTGTCCCGAAGGAGTGTTCATCCACAAAACAAGCTCCAGCCACTAGCGGAACCAGCAAAAAAAAAAAAAAAAAAAAAAAAAACATGTTCAGTTTCCTCGGACAGTCAAATGAATGTTCAGTGAGCCGGCCCATTCGGCTGTTACATGATTGCAACAAATTCCCTAATCACTCCAATGTTTTGCAAGAAATATTCCACAAAACAAACTCCATCCAATAGGAGGCATAAGCACAAGGAATGTGCAGATTCATCTACAAACTGTCCCAAAGGAGTGTTATTCCACAAAACAAACTCCAGCCGCTAGGAGGAACAAGGACAAAAAGAAACATAAAGGTGCGCAGTTTCTTCGGACAGTCAAGTGAATATTCAGGCTCACTCGGCTGTTACATGAGTGCAACAAACGACTTAATCACTCCAAAGTTTTGCAAGAAATATTCCACAAAACAAACTCCAACCAATTGGAGGCATAAGCACAAAGAACGTGCAGCTTCATCCACAAACTCTTTCGAAGTAGTGTTATTCTACCAAACAAACTCCAGCCGCTAGACGGAACCAACACAAAAAGAAACAAAAAAGGCACTCAGTTTTTTCGGACGGTCAAGTGAATGTTCATTGAGTCAGGCCCACTTGGCTGCATCGAGAGTATCACACGATGACTTTCTCATTCCATTGACTTCATGAAGAACATCGCTTGCTGTGGGCATGTAAATATTTTGCGGCCATCCTTAGTATCTATTCTCAACGTGGCCGGGAACATCAGTGCAAAAGCGACCGATTGATGTAAGAGTTTCTTGCATTCCTTGAATCGATCACGTTTCTCTTTTGTCGAATTCGCTAAGGCTGGGAACAAGAAAATGCTGTGGTTCTTCCAAGAAAGCCTTCCTTTACTCCTTGCCTCGCGTAACACGAGATCTTTATCGGATGATCTCAAAAATTTAGCCAGAATTGATCGGGTTCTGTCTCCCTCCGCGGATCTCCGAGCCGGAACTCTGTGAGCTCGCTCAATTTCCAGCTTATGGCCTGTTACGTCGAGCAGACTTGGGAAGAGCCCATCTAGGAATTTCACCATATCTCGGCCTTCTTCGTCCTCAGGAATTCCAACAATTCAGACGTTGTTTCACCGGTTACGATTCTCAAGGTCTGCCAACTTTTCCCAGATGTGCTCCAAGTCTACCTTGGTTGCTAGCGGGTTAGCAGCTAATTCCCTCTCCGATGACTCCAGATAATCAATCCGTTTCTCAACATCCGCCTTTAGCTTGAGCACATAATTGTCTTTTAATGTCTCTAGAGCCCGAGGATTTTGAATTCTTTGACATATTGTCTTCCTAGAACAGTTATGGAATAGGGTGTATTGAATCTCACCGGTTTATGAGACAAAAATTATTAAAAACTAGCAAAGTGCGCAGAGCTCGCCATTCACACGTCCGAACCTCGCATGGCGCCACGCGACTCCTCTAGTCTACTCTAGACTCCTCTGTTTTTAGTTTTTTTCTCATAAAGACAGCGTCATGGATGATATCAGAGCTGACAATACCAAGGATGCTGAAGCAGGCTGCTTTGTGTTGCTTTGTTTTTATTCTGTCCCTTGAGGTCACACTTTAAATTTTACTGGCCTACACTTTTTTTTCTGTCTGTCTTAATTTTCTTTCATCCTCTTTGAAAGTTGTTTTATTGCATTTAATAATTAAGTAATGGATGATCCTATTTGAATGTCTATTTTTTTATATGTCTCCTATATTATTTGGTGTTTCCAACATGATGTAAATTGTTGGCCTAATAATTAGTCCTATATTGCCATTGCTTTCGCTGTTTGAATGAAAGCGATTCATTTGAAAGCACACCGTCTCACATTAAACTTTCAAACTCCCAATAGGTGTTTACCCCTGACTGTGAACAACAGGGTCAAACAATCACCCTTGAACAAAATAGCTTTATTCCCCTTTGCTTTTCCCTGTGCTTTTTCGAACACAAATGACCCATGGTTTGCGGACTTTACAGACGAATCAAGATCTTATCTATTTGGATACATATCAACAGGCCAAAGTCAACACATTTTACATATGCACAGTTTCGCGAGCCCGCTGTAATGTTTTAACTGAAACCTGATTATTTAACAAAGCAAATGATCTGTTGTTTTCTACATGTTTGAATTGATATTGAAGAGATTTGAGTTGATATTCTCCCGAGTAGTGGCAGTTCAGACCCAGACAGAATTGTGTTGGAACATAAGAATGACCATTGAGGAAATCAATGATATAAAGTAGCAGTCGGATCAGATTCACTACTTGCTTTATATCAGGATTTTACAGAGCTTCCCAAACATCTCTGTTGGAGTTATTTTAATTAAACTAGGGCTGTCAATCTATTTCAATTTTTAATCAAATGAATTACACAAGTCGATTAATTAATCAAATAAATTGCAAATAATTACATACAAAATGATTTTTTGTGGTCGGTAGGTACTCATCACTGCTGACCGGGAGCACCCCACAAGCCTTGCCATTTCAGAGATGCTCTCACCCAGTCGTCTGGCCATAACAATTTGGCCCTTGTCAGAGTCACTCAGGTCTTTACTCCTCCCCATTTCTCCTGCATCCAGCACGTTTACTACGAGAACTGATTGAACGCTTACCATCTAACCTACCCAGACCTTGACACGTGGCGTTGTTAGGAGATGATCAACGTTATTCGCTTCACCTGTGAGTGGTCATAATGTTTTGGCCCATAAGTGTATAATACAGATTGAAATTCAGTGTGAAAGAAATTGCATTATTGTGGCAGATGAATAAAGCATTGATTAGTGATGACTACTAACTGCAGCCTGTGCCAACTAGACAGCAAGGGGCACTTTGATGATCACTGACTGCATCACTTCAGTCTTCTATGATGTACTTCACAGAGAATGTTCTGCTGCCAACTCCAACCATAAGACATGATATACTTCACTGTCCACTGCCTGCACCTCTGGCTTAGGATGGACTTCGCCAAAATGAACCTCCAAACTTCTAGCCGTTGCTATCCACACCTCGCTGACCTCCGTCAGCATTATCTTGGTCATAGGATGGACTACACTCTCTTAAAATGGAATACACAGATGTTAAATTAATGCCAACTAAAGCCTTCATCAGCCAAATAAAAAAGGACACTGCATCTACGTGAACTACTTCAGTCAATTCAGGACTTGATAGATACTTAATCATGAATCTTAAAGTTTGTACAAAATCCTTTAATTTTAAACATTGCCCACCAACATCTACTTACATAAAACAAGACTTGTACTACACATATATAACAAATATTGGCATTATACTTTAACAGTGGACTTTGACAGCATCATTTTCTGTAAAGCTGCTTTTAAACAATGTGTGTTTTGAAAAGCGCTATACAAATAAATATGACTTGATTAGAAAATGCAAAAAGTGGCTTAAGAACTCAATATTTTGTTTGTTTTATTCTCATATCATTGAACAAGCCTACAGTTGACAGCAATCTGTTTTGCATTAAGTTCATCAATTTGTCCAGTTTTCACACTACGCATCCTTGCGCTTTGTCTGCACTATTTTTATTTTTTGCTCTATGTACATGTGCGTGCCTTAGATGGACGCGTTTGAAGTGTCTCACTGGAGTTCAGTCATAATGCATTTTTAGAACTCTTTGTCAAGTTAAAAGTAGTGGAAACTTTCAGCAGTTCTCATTCATTCACCTATTGACGCGACTCGTAAAAATAGATGTACTCGACAGTCCTAAATTAAACATTACAATTTGGGCTGAAATGTGTTATTGTTTCTTTTCTTTTTATTTAGAATTATCATGTATAATTTTTTACACATCTAAGCAGTTGGCAGAGTCTTGTACAAGTACTGTATCATGCCCAGTCTCTCCATGGTATCCAGACCTTGCCAAAAAAGCTTTGATTTTAAATCAAAGTATCACACCTGTTAACTTGGAGAAAGGTTATTTTGCTTATTTATCAGACATAGCGAGTGGACTATGTTGAAGCCGGCAATAAAAGTAGAGGGTGTCTTGTTGGGTGTTGAAACCAGGCTGGATAGCACCCCACCCACATTTAGCCAGTCCAGTTGCTCAAGGTTAACTGCATGTGATCTGCTCCATGCTTGGCCTGGAAGTTATTAAGCCTTTGGTATTAGCCTTCTCCCCTAATGAGGGCCATAATGACTACTGACACTTTAACTACCATTGCAACCTGCTCCTGTGAATGCGCGCACACAAACTTGGATTGAAAAACAATTTCTCAAATGTGTTATTTAATGGGGCTGTTATAGAGTAAAGGGCAATCTATTGTTTATGGTCATTAAATTGTATTACAATGAACAGAATAGCCAGGGAAAAAATACACAAAGACAAGTCAGTTAACCTCTCCAGTGCACTCTGTGCCATTGCAGCCACGTTCAATTTGAAGGCTGTTTAGACTGTGGGGATTTGGCAGGCTACTCAGTGCTCAGCAACTAAAACTCTAGGTTTCAGTGCTGTTCATGGCTTCTGGGACTCAAGCAGCCAGCCATTCATCAGAGATAGGGCAAGCCACTGGAGAGATGAGAGATTGAAGGCTTTTAAACTCATTTTGTACATATGAGTGAGATGAGTGAATGGAATGGCCAAGAGACTACAGGCCATTGGTCATCCCATTGACAGGGTCTCTATGTGTGCCTGGAAGCAAGCAGACAGATTAACATCCACAGAAAAAACATTTGAGTTTGTGTCCTTTGCGCATGAAATATGGCTAATGGGAAACATGTAGTATTGTGTATTTCTTCCCTTTCCACCTACAACATATGCACATAAACGTTCACGTTTTACATATGGCTCTCAAACAGGAGCTCCACATTCTCAGTGACCCTAAAAACGCATAAAATAAACAGCTGTTTCCTCAATAATAAATCAGCATCCCACTCTCTCAATTTTGTCATGTATCAGAGTGGAATAAGGATAACATGTTCTGCACCTTCATGTGTGTGCGCGCATCGGAAAGTTTGTGATACTCCGAATAAAAATGTGTATTCTCTCTGCAAGTCGGAAAAACATGTTTTCTGTTCTTTGACATACAGATTTTGATTTGTGCATGTCTCAAAGCCATCATTAAAGGCATGTTTGACTCTCTGCATTACAGTATGAATCTTTAACAAAGGCCTTGATGTGAGGAATCGCACAAGGGTATCAAATCTCTGATCTTGTGTGTTTTTGCTGCATATGTGGCTTGCCTGATGCAGAGGTCAGACTCCGTGATTACAGGAAGAAGAATTCAGGGCTTTGCATAGTGATCATGATACAAGTATAAGCAGAGACCTGTATTTTACCTCATATACTGATTGATGACAAAAGGAGATATTATGCACTATGTGGGTCTCAGTCAACATTCACTTTCATTGCATCTTTATTTCTTACAGTGAATGGTGAATGAGGGTGTCAGTCTGGCAAACTTTTTTTTTTTTTGGGAGAAAAAGTCATTGGTTTGGAAAAACAAAAGGGTGGGTGAACTACCCCTTTCATTTACAAATCAAGCTCTATGAGAATTTATGTCCTCTGTCTTTATGTCACTTTTACTCCCTTTGTCCCTTCTGTGTGGACATGATGATGAGAAAGCCAGCTGTCCATTAAGAGTGGAACCTTGTGGTCTTTTTGTGTGGTACAATGGAACAAAGCTGAGACCAAGAACTGCAGACCTTGAGAAGCCCATCAGAAATTTGACCTTTTTCTTTGCAGTCTGAACCATGCTGCTGATACAGTATATCTTGTCACAATCAAACAGTTATTATATATCAAGTAATTAGGTATAAATGATTACTAATTCCTGTTTAATTTTTGCCACATACAGTAATTGTCACGGTCCATGCACTGGGATTTTTGTGACTGTATGTGTTCACTGTTTGCATGTGTTTGGCAGTGCCTTGAGGACATTGCTGTACAAGAACTCAAAGATTACTTTTTGTGCCAGGTCTCACCCAGTGTTGCTACAGAGACATCACCATGACCGCATAAGTGATTTTGGTTCATATATTTTTCTTTCTCTCTGTCTCTCTAGGTCCCACTGGTGTTGGTTTGAATGAGCTTAAAAGAATGTTGCTGATATCGGACCCACAACATTTTAGTGTCACTATCCCACGTAAGTCCTTCCCACAGTCTGTGCACGTGTGTGTCCCCAAAAGTTAACTGAAACAAAACCTCCCTTTTGGGATGTTCAGGGATGTCCTCAACTGCAAAATAATGTTGTTATTATTATTATTATTATTATTATTATTATTATTATTATAAAAATGCAAACACGTATGTGAGACAAAGTTTGGCACAGATTCTTCCTACCTTTTTTGAGGTACCCTTGATGCACTCATTTTTGGGTACAATATTATCTGTACTGTATAGTCAACCAGATGAGAAAACATTTGTCCCTACTAAGATGACTTTCTCTGTTAGCTTATCAGTCTGTCATTGATTGGCAGCTCACCTATTGATGCACTCCTTTGTGTCCAGCAATAATGCCCATGACTGTTCCAGCTGTTCCCTGTCTCTCCCCTCTCTCTTTCTCTGTGATCCAAGGAAGCACATGATCCAGGGAAATACACCAGAGCAGACATTTTGGGACAAATGACTTGGCCTGTGATTTATGTATTTAAACAGGCTAGCGGTGTGGAGTAATTGCATATTTGAAAAGAAAAAAATAAAAAACTTTTTGGAGGGAGTCTCAGACAGTGGCCAGAAAACCCATGACTGTTGATATAATGGTGGGATGTTTGTTACATTTAAGTTTGGCTTTAATAGATGTGTCTGATTCAGGCTCTGACACTTTAAAATGCCACTGGAATTAAAATCCCATCCAAAGCTTTTTGCTTTAATGCTGCCTAATTGCTCACAAATGTGACCTCTGCATTAGTCTGTATAATGCAGCCCAGCTTCCCTCAGACATTACAGAAGATTGAGATTTAAAGGGATGGATTCTTGGAAAGTGACTATTGCCTTTTTTTTATTCTTCCCCTTGTTTTAAATTTTTTTTAACACTCCCTGTTGGTATAGAATAATATTGAATATTAGAGAGAAATACATTTTTTTTATTTTTATTTATTTATTTATTTATTTTTTTTTTTCACGTTAACAACAATCAGGTCTTTTAAAAATGCACACCAGCCATGGCAGCAACACTAGCAAGATTGTAGAATATGATTAGTTGAGATCACTTGAACATTTTGACTCCTCTCCAGCCTTTACTACTATTTTCCATGATCTTAGAATGAAATTAAAATTCTTTTGCCTCACCAAAAACATTTCCAATGCCACAGAGCTAATGCCAGATGAAATATATTCTTTTTCTTTCAGCAGTACAGGGGAGTGAATTTTTTTTTCTTCTTTGTTTGTGAGCACTAGCAGTTGGAGGTATAATAACATGTTAGCTTATATCTGTGGTGCCCTGCCATCATGGGAGGGTGATACCTTTTCATCAAGTATGTGGTGGGATAAGGGTACTATTAATTAACCTCCTATCCCACCCATACTTCTCCCCACGACAGAATATTTTGCTGCTACAATGTATGCAAAAAGCATTATGTCGAAGTAGGATGTCCGAAAACTCATTATTCATGAGTAGACGAACAAACCCCGGATGAACTTCGGCATCCCATGAGACACTTTGCTGTCCTATAGGGTAAGGCCATGAGGAGCGTCTGACTCAAAAACCTGAATAAAAAAATGGAGAGCTGTAAGTTGTGGATCGATTTCAAGTGTAAGTTTTTGTTAGTACATGATGTAGGTCGACAGTGTAGCTGCAGGACAACGATGATGAAGGACAATGCCAGCAGATGTAGTTTGTCTGGCAATACATTTATACTACACATCTTCATACTTACACAACATCCTTCATTAATGGGTAAAAAGGAGGCTTGGGATCGATGCCTTTTTTTACGCATAGATAATCAGAACATTTTCCTGATGATTATCGATCTATATCGGCATTTTTTCAGAAATAAATAAGGCTAATCGTTACACAATAATTTTTGTCTCTTGAGACCTATTTCTCAACACAGTTGTGAGAAGCAGGGCAGCTTAAAGGGGGGCGTACACCGGACACATATGGCGGACTACATGGTGCATTCTAAAATTAGAAACAGTTATTTTCTATGAAGGTAAGCACACTGCTGCTGCTGCTCGCTGTCTGTCAGCGGCGCCCAGCTACGACTCCAGAGGCTGCTCAAAATTGTGTAGTGCCATGGAGCGCAACTCATTATCAGTGGACATAGATTATTTACACTAGCCATCACTGGATGTTATATTGTGTATATGTATTTTTTATCATATAAATGTTGTTAATTTTGTGCTTGAGAGCTTGAATGTAACCTATTCAAGGCTGCATACAGAGAAATTGCATAATAAATGTTGCCATTTACAATCATTCAGTTTGAGAAGTTACACCAGTTTCATACACTAACCGACAATCTCATCAACGTCAATTTGTTCACTCTTGAAGTTCAAAACCCTTTATAACTTTTGTGTGTTTGGTGACTTGATTCACAACTTTGGACTTGCACCGGCACTCATAGACTTGTCCTTCAGTATTAAGTAAAGTCAATGTTATATCTTTCTCATGTGGTCTCCCAAAGCTATTACGCCAAACTACATTAAACGGAAGGTCAGCTGACAGTGAATGTGTTAATGTAATTTATTGATGCCTCTAAAACGTATCCAGAAAATAACGTGCCATCAATAATCGATGTATCGATATTTTATGACATTCCTAATGAATAGTACCAAATTCAATATATACTCTGAAAGTATGGAAATTCGAACACAGCTTCTATCTCTCTCTCTTTATGTTTTAAAGGGTTCGTTCACCCAAATATGAAAATTATCTCATAATTTACTCACCCTCATGCCATCTAAGATGTGTATGACTTACTTTCTTCTGCTGAACACAAACAAAGTTTTTGAAGAATATCTCAGCTCTGTTGGTCCATTCAGTGCAAGTGAATGGTGGCCACTGGCCAGGCCTTTGAAGCTCCAAACAGCATTTTCAGTCAGCATAAAAAATTCATTAAACTCCAGTAGTTAAATCAATGTCTTCTGAAGTGATCCAGTTGGTTTTGGGATGGAACAGAACAAAATGTAACTCCTTTTTAAATGTACATCTTGACAGCAGTCTCCTTGGCGATCATGATTTCAAGCTCGATTACATTTCTTACAGTACAGAGCCATCATGGCTGCATCCGAAACTAGGAAAACGCTGCTTCCGCAGGCTGTATACCGAGGTAGGGAGGGACCAAGGCATGTTCAAATCCAATGATCCTGTCACATCCTGTCTACTGAGATACCTTCATCTGATCGATTTTTGAAGGCAGCATAGATGTATCCTTCACTGCCTATGAAATCCCACAATACTGTGCGCGCCGTTCCACAACGGTTGAGCTGAAGAAAAAAAATAGCGGTAGAGAGGCAGTTGTTAGCCTAGTTGTGTATAAATGTATATTTTTATTAACTTTTTTCAACTTTTGATTCCATTTCTAGTGAGAAAATTGTATAGTAGTTATTAAATATATGCTTGGTTATCACCAAAACTCTCTTGATTTTGTTCTAGATTATTAGACCATTCAGTCCAACCAAACCACAATGAAGCAGATGCGTTACCTTTAGTGGAAACCAGATGGCGTTAATCAGTTACTGGTCTCGTTATGCTGCCTCAGTAGCCTGTCCGAAACCAGTTTTTGAAGGTACCTTCGTACGCAAATACTGTCTGTTGAATCAATGACTTATAGGGCAGCGAGGCAACAAGACAGCTACCTTTGGTTTCGAATGCAGCCTTAGCATTCTGCGCATGCGTCAAGCACTTGGAAGTATAATCGAGCTTGAAATCATGATCATGCCAAAAGATTGCAATGGCAAGATATACAGTGAAAAAGGAGTACTTTTTTGGTCTGTTCTCATCCAAAACTGATTGGATTGCTTCAGAAGGCATTGATTAAACCACTACAGTCATATGGGTTACATTAATGTTGTCTTTATCTACTTTTTGGAGCTTCAAAGGCCTGGCCACCATTCACTTGCATTGAATGGACCAACAGAGCTGAAATATTATTTTAAAAATCTTTGTGTTCTGCAGAAGGAAAGTCATACGCATCTGGGATGGCATGAGGGTGAGTACATGATGAGAGAGTTTTCATTTTTGGGTGAACGAACCGTTTCATACTTTATACAGTATAAGAGTGAGTGTTCGTTTTCCAATTAAATGGGGATGTTGGAAATCTGACTGCTACCAGCCCATTAATTTAATGACCTGTTGTGCATTAAAAATAATATATATAAATTGCCAATACACCTTGATTAATAGATAGAGAGATAGAGACAGCTCAAGAGGGGCTTTGAAAAAACAGATTGAATAAAGGGAAGAAAAAACCTGGAACAAGGCGAGTTGGAATGGTGATAAAAGTTTAATAGTTTGTTTTGGAGCTACTGGCGGCATGTAGACAATTACTCAGAGGTGTGTTGTACAGCGACCTTTGACCTACCCAATACTTGTTAAGCACGGCACTTTGTTCCTCAACATGGCAAACTTTGACCCCAGCTGTACCCACTGGAGCAGTGCTGACTGGACTGGCACACGTCTTCTGGCAGAAATTTATAGGCAACTGAAAGCAGGAGCCGGGCTTAATGAGGGACAGAAGAAAGTGGTGTTACTGTACTGTGTTCTCCTGGTGCTTTACAAGTGTCAGGGTACTCTGACTGCCCTTTTAAGTCTTAATAGAGCCACTGCTCCATGGGCACAAGGATTGAGGCTTTACTAGAACTCTCAGTACTAAAGCAAACAAGCTAGAATTCTCAGGGCAAAGTGTGAAATCAAAGGAACATTTCAACACCCTAAATGAACATCTCTGCACATCATCTTCTTGAAGCAACTCCAGCTACCAGTTTATTCCACCAAAGTCCTCTAAGAAGCTATTTTTATTATTATTATTATTTATTTATTTAAGGGTTGATTACAGAAGCTAGACCTGCAACAGGATATGTATCCACGCCAAAATGGATACAGGGCCTTCGGTATGGGATATGCAGTCACACGAATGATTACATATCTTAGCATGCATGAAACTAATATAAAAAAAACATATAACAAACTACACAAGCCGCGTAGAGCTCAAATGAAAAAAGATTGCGGAGCAACACGGGACCGCACAGAATCAAAACTTAACAGAACAGAGCGCCAAATAGTACACTAGAAACTGAGGATCAGATAAATGCATGTGAAGTTTACACTAGCTAGCTCGCTATTTTTCCCAACTGTGATGGAACTAAACAAAATATAAATATGTCGGACTTAAATAAGCCAGAGATTGAAGACTCACCACCGTCTCTAAAATCTATTGTTTGGGAGCATTTGGGAAGACGCGGCGAGAAAGCGTGAGGTGATCGACTGTGTTCCGCGACTGCTACCAGGTCATTGAATGACGATTAACATTCGAGTAAGGGTAGCCAGTGGATTTTCTGGTGTCCCCCTAGGGTATGATGTTGCCCTCCTAGGGAGATGGTGCTCTACGCAGACTGCATAATATGTGTATTGGGAGTGGCGGTACTGGGAGTAATATTTCAACAGCAGGGGACATTGTCAATGCTAACGAATCCACCCTCTGCTCTGATAATATGGATATTCTGATTTTCCTGAAAAAAACACTTGAAAATTCAGTGATAAGTACAAGTGGTGAGCTGAAAGGCAAAATGCACAGAAATCTGCACTGCTAATGTCTTCATTTTGTTACAATTATTATAATTGCATTTTTAACTTTTATTTGTAATGTTTTTATACATTGTGCATATAAGAGGCTCTTAAGTTTTGTATTGTAATTTCGTTGAAGAAATATTCATAGTGCAGTCATGTATAAATGAGCATTCACAATAAGAATTGTTGCCCATCAGCCACTGTTTTCAAAATAAACAATTTAAAGAAAGATTCTTTGTTTTCCCTGCTGTACCGAAACCATACTGAACCGCAACCCCAAAAATGAGGTATGTACCGAACCATGAATTTTATGTACTCTTGCAGCCCTAAAATAAACTTATCTTAAGTTGAGTTAAGTTTTAAGATTTTATCGATTAAGTTAGGGTTTTTCACAAATTCATATTACAGAAACAAATCCAAGCATGATTTAGGATTCTTCTCATATCTTACAAAATCTTTTCTTATCTCTAGTTAAGATAAGATAATGTACTTAGGAAATGTTTTTCTGTAATAGCTTTTGTCCTAAATGGGATCATAGCTGAAATTGCCATGGTTACCAAGCAGATTAGAAAAGATTCTTAAGTTATGATCTTTCTGTAATGCGCCCTCTGATACCTTTATCAACTAATTCATTCAGATTCTAATGCCACTGCATTCTCATAATCATGTTAAAAGGAGAATGTAGAATGTGGTCTAGAGCTCAGGTTCTCCAAACAAGTGGTAATGCTACAGTTGCACAAAACCAACTGAGATTCAAATGTTCTGCTTACATTTATGCTTTTTCAGCATTACATTTGAAATAGTTTTGTAAGATTTCCCAAAACAGCATGCTTCCAATTATCTCTAGAGCATGTATACAGTATAATGAGCAGTTACGGTGTGTTTGTGTTAATATTTAAAGAGGCATTTACTAATTTCCTTTCCACCTTGCCTTATCTCTCACAGACACCTCTCGACCCAAGAGACATCAGGAAAATGAAGGAGTGGAGTATCATTTTATCTCCAAAAATCTTTTTGAGGTAGACATTCACAACAACAAGTAAGTAACCCTTCCTGATGTCTGACACATAATCGTGTTTTTTTGAATGCCTTAGATTGAAACACGCTACTGTGTATTGTTTAGAATGAGAATGAAAGTTCTAGCTATGATTTGGACTGTGAAAGTTTACCATTGAGATCAAATAGTCAGTATTAATCATTGAGGTTTACTGGACCGCTTACTTTATTAAAAAAGTCCCGCCTTATAGGTAAAAGAGCCAAGCACCTTTTAGATACGGATATTGCCTGTCTATCAGCTCACTAACGCGTATGTGCATTAGCTATACAAGCCGGGAAAATAGCGTTTGTTTTGGTGTAAAATGAGGTAAAGAAGCACAATGGTTCCAAAGTTATCAGATTTTATTGCTGATTTGAAATATATGTTCTTTGATTGTAATCTTGACCAACTGTTTTTGAGATTTCGGTCTTTCCCCATTCAAGTAGATAGGAGCTGCACTGGCATGACTGAAATAGCCATTACGAGAGCGTTCCAAAGATGGCCGACAGTGGACTGACTTGCTAGAAAGACTTTGGTCTGGCTGTTGTATTTCTGTATGTACTGGAAGCTTCTGTTCAGAGGCCAAATTCCTTGTGTATGTGAGCACATCTAGGCAATTACACTCACTCTTACTTTATTCTCAGGGTTGTAATTATGTCAACCGTAACCCTGACACAAACACACCACAGTGCGAGAAATATAAATCTGAGAGACTGAGACTTCATGGCCAGTTAGCATTCAACACATCGTCCAGAGAACTGACTGAACTTAAGTAAATCAGCACCACAGTCAAAACACTGCACAACAATTTTCACTGATGTTGTCTGTCTCAGTCCCGCACTCATAGACACTATGGCAAACATTCACCAGTTCTGCCTTTCGGCTGCCTACTATTCTTTCATTTTTCCACTCCATTTCCTCCAAGCAAGTTATGTGTTTGAGTGTGTATTACATATGTAGCAGCATGATATGTGCTCAGATCCTTCTCTGTAAGTGAGAGTGAGAGGGTGATGACAGGTGGTCTGTTTCTGTGTGTGTCAGAGGGGGGGATTGGACTCCTTAAACCAAGTGGTTCATAAGCTCAGATTTGTGTGGATGGCCTGATGATGGATGGTTTTGTACAGCCTCTCACCAGAGGAAAAAACAACACAACAGGAAAGTGTATAGAATGTCACTTCACCAGCAAACTGAGCATCTTTAGTTGTTCTTAAGCTGATGTGGGGTGGAAAAACATACACTGGTTTGCCCTGTGGTGAAATGAACATAAGAATGAGTAAACCAGTTATCAATGCAAGTTGAGGACAAGAATGGATAGAGCAGGTGGGCATGAGGGATTTTTGAGAGGACTAGAAGGCCATATTTTTGTCTTCTGTCTGCATTTTCTACCTTTTTTTTTTTTTTTTTGCTCTTGGTCAGTGTTGGGCAAGCTACTCAAAAACTTTAGCTAGCTAAGCTACCAACTACTCAACAGGAAAAGTAGTTAAGCTAAGATAAAAGCTTCAGAGAAAGTAGCAAGTTACACAACAAGCTACACTGCAAAAGTAGCTTGCTACATTTAAGCCACTTAAAAAATTTTCAGCCAGATGCACAGAGAATACTGTCATAGACAAAGCATAAAAAAATCATATTCACATGATGTTTATCAAAGCCATGATACAGTATAGTTCTGTATAGTGCAATACCATGGCATATATACAGTATACAGTATGGTGCAATATAAAATGTATGTGCATGTATGAAAAAAAAAACTGTAAATTCATATTTATAAATGCTACCTATACGTACCCATGTGTTCAATATGCAAAATCACTATTTATAATTTAATTTTTAATATTTATACTATTACCGGTTAAACCCATTTGAACAGAATTTCCTTTGCATGTTCCTATAACAGTTCTACGTGTATATGATATTCATCTTATCCTAGAATTCTGAGTCTAGCCACAGACTATTTAGCAGAGACAGGCTACTTCTATTTAAATGAATGGGAGAAATTGGAAAGCCCAACCAAGAAGCTCTAGTGCCCAACGGTCAGCGGATGTAGAAAGGAAGTCCCGCCTTACAGGTAAAAGAGCCAAGCACCTTTTAGATACAGATATTGCATGTCTATCAGCTCACTAACGCGCATGTGCATTAGCTATACAAGCCGGGAAAATAAAGTTTTTTTTTTAGCATAAAATTAGGTAAAGCAGCACACTTTATGGTTCCAATGTTATCAAATTTTATTACTGATTTGAAGTATGTTTTTGATTGTAATCTTGACCAACCATTTTTGAGATTTCGGTCTTTCCCTATTCAAGTAGATATGAGCTGCACTGGCATGACTGGAAATAGCCATTACGGAAGCGTTCCAAAGATGGCCGACAGTGGACTGACTTGCTAGAAAGACTTTGGTCTGGCTGTTGTATTTCTGTATGTACTGGAAGCTTCTGTTCAGAGGCCAAATTCCTTGTGTATGTGAGCACATCTAGGCAATTACACTCCAATATCTGATGGAATCAGAGGGTAATGCCATGGTACTCTGATATACATGTACCATTCTGTATTTACATGGTTCTTCAAAATACTTCAAAGTATACTATGGTACTATGATTAATGATTACGATATTCATATACTGTTGTATTTACATGGTGCTCCAAAAAACATGGTAATGCCATGATACTTTTTTTATCTGTTTTCGTGTAGGTGTGTTTTGAGACTGTTTTGATACAACTTAGCTGAAAAATGTCTTTACCTGCAGTCAGTCATTCACAAGCGGCACACGTGTTGAACTTAATAAAGACCTTCTTCATCACTAGCAAACGATAGTACACATTTGCAGGTTTGTTTCCATTGATTGTAGATCCACTGCAACCAGCATTGTCTTTTTTTTCCATGTTTTAAAGTATTCCGTTAGTGTCTTGGCAAGTGAAAGCATGCACTAAATGATTCAGCTGCCCACATGTAAGCAATATGATCATCAAAGTCATTAAGATTGAATCATGAATCGATTCATACCGCTTTGCTATAACGTGACCAATTGATTATAAAGAACTGTCTTGAATGAGCGATTTACTTGTAAATATTTAGTTCTGATTCAAAACTGCCAATAGTAAACACCGGGTAGACGGCATGAGGTAGCGGTGTAACTTTTGTCAACCCTACGCCACTACCTAATTAAAAATATAGCTTCGCTACTGATAAGCTACTTGATTTAAAAACTGGCGAAGCGAACACCTCGCTACTCAGAAATGTAGTGAAGCTCTTATAGCATCGCTATTTGTAGCTAAGCTACTGGCTATCACTGTTCTTGGTCTAGTTTGAATGGCTGAGCATTGTCTATTATTCTGCGGAAAAGCCTGGGAAAAAGGCTCATTCTCATGTGCAAACATGGAAAACCCTGTTCGGGGCTAAAAAAGGATCAGCCTAAATGAACCCAAAAACCACAGAAGCAGCCTCCACCCCTCCATCCACTGCACGCACCGCTCATTATGACAACAAACACCACAACACAAAAGTCTTGTTTGAGCACATCTGCTTTCAAACGCACTTTCAATTAAACAGATACTTTGGGAATTCTTGGTAACCCTACATGTCACATTAACACCAGCAAACCACCTCTTAGCACCCAACTAAATCAACTTAACTTGCCTTCAATGAAAGGGTACATATGCCTTTTAAACATGTTGAGCAGGGAGTCACGTTAAACTACATTTGATGTTCTAAAAATGATCACCCAATCACAGGTTGCTGCCAGACAGCACCCAAAAGTGTGTGTGTGTTTATAGTTTTCAGTTCAAAGACTTGTCGACATTTGGATTGAGACTTGGGAGGAAAAAAGACCGCTTTACTTATAAAGAACATTTTGACACTTAAGTAATGTTTCAGTAGTGGTTATTTCAGTCATCTGTGTTGCATAACTGAATATTCGTGGGTTTTACCGCTGTCTGCTACCAGCAGAGTGCTGTCGTAAGACTTCATCGTTCTAGAATTCTTTCCATGTCCATCCACATCCCATTTCTCTACAAATACCCATCTGCTACATGCCAGTGATCTGTGACACTGATCAGAAAAAAAGAGTAAAAGCAGGAGAGATTAGAGTGGAAAAGTGTTTGTTTGCCTTTGCCTTCTCAGGAAGTGAGTTTTAATCTAGTCCTTGGCATTCAGGTCTGCCTGTGCTGTGGGGAAACAGGTGTTATTGATTTAAAGTGTAACATATTGATTTAAAGTGTAACATAGAAGATTATATAAGAGCTTTGTGTCAGACTGTCTGGAATTGCATTCTGCTGAAGAATGCAAGCAGCGATGAGCGCACTGTGGATGTCTGAGCGGCTTTTTACACTGGAAGCATCAGGACAGGCTAGGAGTAAATAATGGGTAATGAGTTTCCTGTCATTATCCTGTCCATTGGTTTGCCTTTATATTCTAGCATGGGGTCACCTGTACTGTAAAAGGGGCATTGTGTTTGCATTTAGGCCCATCGATCATTAAATCAAACCCATCCTGTTTCTCTCTCTCTTTCTCTCTCTCTCTCTCTCTCTCTTTGTCTCAGGTTCATTGAATATGGAGAGTATAAGGGAAACTACTATGGGACGAGTTTTGACTCTGTACGATCAGTCCTATCCAAGAACAAGGTGTGCCTTTTGGACGTACAGCCACATGTGAGTGTCTCTCTGTTCCTCATACACATTCTACCTGTCCATTTTACCAACCTCTGCATTCTTTTTCCATTTGCCATTTTATTTTTACAAAACATGTCAAGAAAATGTCCTGGTCATATTTAACCCAAAATCAATTCAAAAACACAAAATTATATTTTATATGAAGAAAATGAAGCCTTACACACATTGTGACATTATTTTCAGGACACTTGAGTATATTCCCTCCCCCATAAATCTTGTTACCGTACCACGTCCAGACAGCATACTTTTACAGTTCCCATTGTTTTCAGTGATGATTCTAATTACTGTAATACACAGTTTTTTTGTTTTGTTTTTACTTTATTACAATAAAAAGATGCTGTTGTACAAATTTTTTGATTCAAATCTGCGAAAATTGTTCACATTGCGGTAATGAGAATATTATAATGACCAGCATTTTTTGTGCTGCGGTAATAAGAACTGGGGGGTAAAATGTGCGTCATTAGCCCTATTCGGACAGGATTAGTTTTATATGGGGATGTGGGGTAATGTTATAATTACCAGAGATTCTCCATTATTTTAATCCTGTGCCAATCTATCATGTCAGTCATTTTTCCTTACTTTTGACGGACTGCGCGCTTCCGCTTACCTTCTAAAAACTCTAGTTAAAAACAACCCCTGGTTATACTAATCCTATGTCAGTTGACATGCTGGTAAAAAAGCCAGTGAATATGCACTTTCCTGCCTGTGAGCCATTGAACTCTCAAGCTCTCTAACTGTCTGAAGTGGATGTTGGCCCATGAGAAGACAGCAAAAAAATGTAAGACGTGCTTCACAACTTAAGATAACGCTGACTATTGCATATGGGCTGATGAATGTTCTCAAGCATTTTATGCTGTCAAGTGTTTATATACCCATTTAAAGGAGAAAGAAACAAGCATGTTTTCTTTTGATTAAGAAAATGAGAAAAGTACACAAGCACGTAATTCTGTGATTTGAGCAGTGTAAAGAGAGGAAATTGTGTTGAGGTTTGTGTGTTGTTCAGACACTGCAGCCCCCTGTTTCGGAACATATTTTCAGTAGTTACAAGTAAAATTACGTAATGTGAACAGATTGTCCATAAGTTTCATTCAAAAGTGCAATATATATGTATTTTGCAGATATTCCAATAATTTTTTTCCAATAAAATCAAAGTTTAATATTTCCTCCAATCAGCACAGCTGTACATTCTCTGAATGGTCAGTTATGTGTGACGGCAGTGTGTAAATGCAGCAGGCACACCCATCTCTGCGATTTCTATAGACATCGCTTATCCGCAGGCCCAGACGGAATCTGCATGCAAAAAACTATGCAGATTTCTGCAGAATTGTGACATCTGTCATTCATAAAAGTTCTACGCATTCCCCATACCTTGCGTGACTGTTACTGAAATATTTTGGCTAATTTCATGATGCTTTTGCCATCAAATTGTAGTATAGTACTGTCATATCCATTTAAAACACTTTGCTATGTTTAAATCCCTTCCATAGATTTGTGTTGATTTTCTCTAAAAAATCAGCACAGAAAATGCCATTCCGTCTGGGCCTGCTTATCCCTTGCGAATTGACAGTAAAAATTACAGACATCCACAATTTATTACTTTGTTACTTTAAAGACATGTGTCCAAAAAACAAATCCCATCCGAATAAGGCTATTATCATGAAAATAATCTCACACTGTAATAAATCTTTAATCATTTAATCATTAATCCAGATACATCTGAAAATGCCATTTTTGTTTTCGAAAAGCACTGCCATTTTCCAAATGTTGCTCGTCCACACTGAAACATATGAAACGCTTAAATCCCCCTTACTGCGCATGCAAAAAAATGCTGTTCAATGTACAGTATGAATGCAGCTGTCCTCGTGTTCCGTCGCCAGACACCATTTCCGAGTAAACTTCCCGTCGCCTGTGAAGGACTGCAATGTGAATGTTATTTTGAACGTTTATCTTTATCATTTATCTTTAATAACGCTATGAAAGTGAATATCAGGCACAAGAGCATTGCTGAAACATGGGCTGCCATCTTGATTGTTTTTGTTAAATGGATCACATGACTGCATCACATGACAACAAATACGTCATCGTTTTCAGATATATACATTTTCCCAGTCCACACAACAATGCGAAGACATTATAAGTTTGGACTTTTCTTTTTGTTCTTCAGGTCAGGCAGGAGAGAACAAGGCTGCTTAGTATTGTCTCCATTAATTGTCCCTCATTTGGACATTTCCTTAAAGGCTTAAATATCGGGGTGGTGGTTCAGAGCAGCCCCTGTTATGCATACCAGAGTAAAACCGCAGCGCTGAGATGCCTCTGACCCTTTACAACCACATGTAGCCAGTGAGGCTCAGTGACTGGCCTCTTACCACAAAAATAAACTCCCTTTATCTCTCACACAAACAGCAAAAACTTACATCCTTTCTCACAAACACAAGTAAACACTGGCAAAGTTCCTGCACACTTACACGCTCTCACACAAACACACTCAGCCTTAGTGGCTAGCGAGAGTGTTTGTTTTATCTGAGTGGATAATGATATATTTTCTATCTGAGTGGATAATGATATATTTTCTGGACATATGTATATATAGAAGACATTCAAAAGATGACATGGAGCAAGAAAAGCCATAGGCAATGAAAGAAGGGAAGCTCTGGTTTTTAACTGTTTATTTACTCCTGGTTTGTGTCAATAAAATATTCCCCGTTCACACCGTAGGCGGCAATGTCGCTTGGCATCGCTAGACTTTGCAATCTGTGTCACCGGTTGGCGTTCCTACTGCTGCCGCTCTAACGCTATTGGTGGAATGCACAGTTGGCCATAGTATCATTTGAAATGGTGATTACAGATGATACTGCCGATAAAACTAAGATATCATACTAATTTGACAAGGAATCAGTTCTTTTGCCACTAAAATGCACATTCTGCTGGGGAGAGCGTTTTATATAACCTGCAGCAGTGCTTAATGCATCATATCATTAAACAAGACAAACGATATATCAATATATGAATCAAACTAACTCAGAATGACGATACGGTTTCCCACGTGTAACGGGAGCCAGCTGATAGATAGCTGTGCAATGTGTATAAACCTCAATCTCCTGACCTCAAGAGGTGCACTAGCGAATGACGCTAGAGGCAGTAGTCTTTAGCCTCCTTGTTAGTGCACCCGCCTCCCATGCCGGAGACAGCGGTTTAAGTCCCGTACGGAGCGTGTAGAACAGGAGCGTCACAGTGGTGCCGTGACCCAGATGGGAGTGAGGTTTTGGGGGGTGAGTGTAACGGGAGCCAGTTGATAGATAGCTGTGCAATGTGTATAAACCTCACTCTCCTGACCTCAAGAGGTGCACTAGCGACTGAGGCTAGAGGCTGTAGCCTTTAGCCTCCTTGTTAGCGCACCCGCCTCCCATGCCGGAGACGCCGGTTCGAGTCCCGTACGGCGCGGGTAGAACAGGAGTGTCACACACGCATAATTTTATTAGTCCATATCCATGTATGTGCTTACAGACAAATGATATAGAACAGTGAAATCGCTCACATAAACTTTTAATTCTCCTCCGTCCTGCCTGGAGACGGATGACGTGAGCTCCTCCGTCTTCACTATAATTGGTAGTCGTTCGCGAATGTTGCTTGTCATTTGCATAAAGTTAACATTTTCTCAACTTGTCTTGTCATTCCCCACTGCGATCTCTGTCGCCAACGGTCATGACAGCTTGTGTCGCTGTGCTCTCATTGAAAATGAATGGGATCGTGTCGCTTGCCGACACCGCTGATGGTGTGAACGGGGCTTAAGACTGACCAATAAGCAAGATTCACTCCTATTCTGATTTCATTCTTAACTGACTACATTGTAAGAGGTGTACACAAAGTATTCTTGCATTTCATTCCTGATATTTTTTTAATGTTGATTTTTGATAAAATAAATCAGAAAACTCTGGGGGCTGGGCAAGCATATCGCGTGCTAAATAAATTATTTGTAAAAACCTGGGTTTTCTGTTCAATTGGATTTTGCCTCATCTAGCAGTTTAAAAAAAAAAAAAAAAAGAATGTGCCTAGTGTGTACCGCCCCTCAATGTATTCCCAAAGCTTAGGGCACATGCTCATGCACTTGCTACCAGAGCAGCACTTCAGCCCATGTTGAGTCTTCACAGTGTCAGTGTCCACCTGGAAGCTTCTAAAAGGCCTCACTCACCTCGATCTCAAACATCATACTTTGGTGGTCTGAGTCTGGCTTATCTGTAACTGTGAGTAGTAGTGTGAGAGGGAATAAGCCAATAGCAATGTGATCTATATTTTTTAACATTCTCTCCTTCTTGTCCTCTTTATTGATTTATATTTTATAAAAGTGTCCTAAAAAAGACTGATGTCTCTGTGAATGCAGTCTAGCCAAGTCGACCGATGACTCAAAAGGGCCATATAATGAAAAAAAGGATTTGCTTTATACTTTTAAAATAATAGTTAGAATTGTACTATCATGTATATGTACTCAACAAAACTGTCTTCCCAGTCCTACCAGACCATTTATATAAACTAAGCTGTAAAAACAGGTATTTTTGAAATCATTGCATCACATTAACATACTGCATGAATGTCTGTGTTTCCATATCAACACTTTTTCAGTATTAAACTTCCGGAGCCTGACAAACAAAACTGAGTTGTGCTTTTTCGTGAAGGTCAGTCAATCATAACAGAGGTAATTTATAAAGACTTCTTCAATGGACAATTCAACCAAAAATTAAAATGCTCCATTTATTCATTTACACTTACTATACATTCCTTTACTCATTTCACCATCATGTTGGCCCAAACCTGTATGCTTTTTTTCTGTGGAACACAAAAGGAGAATTTAGTTTTTTGACTAATTTACACACAACAACAGATGCAAGAAACCACAGCTATCAAGCTCCAAAAATGACAAAAAATAAATAAATATCTTTGTGTAAGGAATAGCCTGAAATTTAAGTCATTATTTAACTATTGTATACTCTTTTGCCATTCATGGATATTTAAATATGCCTTTTGAAGAAACAGGTTGAGTTAAGAGAATAGCAAATTATATTAAAGAGCTATGGAGGAGAGGAATATTGTCATTGTATGGCTTCAAGAGATTTGAAATATAGTGTACAGGGCATATGAACTATTTTTATTGTGCCTTTTTTTTTTTTTAAGCTTGACACCCCCTGTTCACCGTATGCTTTTGTTGTATGGAAAACAGCGACACAGAAAGAAGGTGGAAAATGTTCTTGAAGAACTACATTACAACGCGAGAAGCCTTGAGTAGCATTATAAGTGAAGTTCAGGAGAAAAAAGTATTCCAAAAGTGTAGTATATGGCCCTTTTAAAGCCAGTGATTAATTCAGATAAAAATCTACACATAAATATGTGGTAAAGTTCAGTGGTCTGATTGTTTTGAGCATGAAGATTTCAACTACCTGAAGAATAATGTATCTGACCGGAGTGCTTTATATTCACTCATAGAGTCAGACCAGTTGAGCTCAGTGTGAATCAGCTGCTTTGTTTTCTATCAAAATGTAACAGTGACTAACAGCAACAATGTTCAAAAGTATCAGTGTCAAACAAAACGTGAGTGATGTTGTATTAATGACTGCGGTTTACCCTGCTTTCTTTATCTTTCTCCCTCTTTTTCACATTCTCTCTTCATCAGACGCTAAAGCATCTTCGCACAGCTGAGTTTAAGCCCTATGTGGTGTTTGTGAAGCCTCCGCCAATCGAGCGTTTAAAAGAAACTAGGAAGAATGCTAAAGTCATCTCAGGCAAAGAAGATAAGAACTCATCCAAACCCTTTTCGGTAATCACACACAGTTTCACCACATTTCAATCTATCCATTTATCAATTCTGTCATGTCTTTTCTCTCTCAGTGGGTCATTGTTGGATTAAAATTGCATCAAAGTCATTTAAAGGGATAGTTCCCCCAAAAATTAAAATTCTGTCATTTACTAATTGAAAGTTTTAAATCCATATTGCATTAATTGCATCTTTTTTGGTTTGTCAAGATTATGTTTAAATAACACAATGGTATCATATATTTTTTTCTTTTTTTTTAACCTCTTTAGCTCAGACAATGCTAAAGAAACTGTATTTTTTTAGGCGGGTCCTGCTAATGTGCAAGCACATTCTAGAGTAAGCAAACTATCAAAAAGACCTTCCATTCCTTCATCATATTGAGCATTACAATTAGTCCCATTAATTTTTATATGAGTAGCCTGTCTCCTCCTGTTTATAACTTCTCTGCTTGTATTCACAATAATCTGAATTTTTGTTCCACTATTTTAAATAATTATTGGTAAAATAAGACAGATTTCATCACTTCCTGGCAGGCAACCGCCACATTATTTATTATTGGTCCTTTTGGACCAACCAAACGCTGTAAAATTCCTCATCTTAGGTGTGTGTGTGTGTGTGTGTGTGTGTGTGTGTGTGTGTGTGTGTGTGTGTGTGCGCGTGCCTCACATGTGTGTGTTTGTGTAACTAGTCCCCTGAGCAGCAACCTGATATGAGACTAGTGAGCTCACATTACACCTGTATGACTCCGCTCAAAGGTAAAGCACATTAAATCAATTAACACATGTACCAGACCGGTACACTGTCCTGCCGTTAGTTTACGCATGTGTGATATGGTATAAATGCACGTTTTTAATGACTTTCCCAGAGTTCAGATCTTGCCTGCGTGTCTCGCTGTGAGTCTGCACCAGGGCCAAGCTTGCTTGCTATAAGATAAGTGACCACAGCAACCTAGCTCCACCTCATGTGGAGATGGCTCAATGCCACTTGTCTGACTTTCACCACGGAGATGTTCCATGTTGAAGTTTGTCAGATGTTATTAGGAGTTGTAGAAACTGTTAAAGCCCTTTTTGACACATGTGCTCACCTGTCAACCTATTGGCCCAGCCTGCACTCCCATTAAGTGTCCAAACACAATACACACTTTTTCTTTCTGCTGTCATTTGCAAGGCACAAATCTGAAATTGTTGTTAAAGAAAGATAATTTTGTGTAGGGAATTCGTATGTGATTTGACTGGATGCTAATCATTTTCACACCGCAGCTTTGGTCTGTTTATCCGTTATGAGTTTATAGAGCCAAGTGCCAAAGCTTAAATGATTACAGACACACACGCACATTCTATATCATCTGCTTATGCTCATCCAGACTGGAGCTCGCTGGACTGTAGTGAAACGCACAGTTCATATTAACCTTGAAGCTTTGAAAATAGGTAGATATTTGTGACATTAATTGCTGAAAAGAAGAAAAGCAAATTTTTCAAACCACTCAATGTGTGATAGACATTTCATTTTAGTTTTAAATTCCCCAAGAGTTTTGGGGAAACATCTCAGAGTTTGAAGTTCAAGGATCATGCTGTCAGAGCAGTATCCTCAGTTCTCAGTGCGAATCCTGTTCTGGCCATCTCTGTGCGAAAAAAAGAAGAAATATCTGTACCATAAGCTCTCTATACTATCCACAGCAACTGTTTGCCTGCTTTCAACAGGTCAGCCTCAAAGCACCTCGCTGTGGGTTCTGTTATGGAAAAAAATCATTTAAAACCCTCCCAGTTGGCAAAAACTTAGCAAAAGTGGATTATAGACCTTGGCATTGTTTAATGCACCTAGATTCAGCCTATTATATGTATGTAAGAAAATCATGTTTGATGAAATGTCACAGATATATTTTATCCGGGAGTTGCTGTATTTCTTTCCCAGAGAGACATTGGAGCCTGCATCTGTTAGAACCATGAGCGGGAGTGTCGTCGGCTCCATGCAAGAAAACAGGCATCCCATTGTTTCCCTGAAACCAGACTTCCACTCTATTGTTCTCAGTTTTAGTTGCTTGTATAACATTAATGGCACTTTTTCTGTCTTTCAGGTTTTTTGTGAAAAGATCAAAATACCATTGTTTCTGTTTTCAGAAGTAGCAAAGAACCTTGAAATTTCATAAAAATGTCATCAGAGGCAGAAGAGCAGAGGATTTCATCGTCTGGCATTAAATCGTCATAATGAGGGATGGAAACATAAGCTAAAATTGGAGGATGTTATTTTTTGTCCAGTGCTCGATGAAAGTCTGCCCAGTCCACAGATGAAGTTGGAAATATCAAATCAGGGGCCTCTTGACAAACCAGAGATGTCCTTTTTTGAAAGGTTTTAATGATAAGGGCAGGTACAATTTATATGAACCAGTAAAAACTGATTTTCCGTCAAGGGCCATAGGGATTATGAGATAAGCAGAACTTGTGCTGACTGCGTAAAGAAGTACTGAAGAAAGCCTTTTTTTCTGTGGAGAGAAGACATAGAAGAATGGGAGCGAGAGTGCATAAGAGCATCTGGGAAACAAACAATTGGAAAGAAATTCAGAGAAAATAGATTTAAACCCTTCAAACTGATCAGATTTAGGACTAGCACCTCCCTGAAGGCACAACATCTGCTATACCTTAATTAGCATTAGGTTTTTACTTTATGACAGAATAGAGAAAATTACATTTTCAGACTGAGGGCCAACCCAGACTTTTTAGGCCAAACACATACTAGTCTACCATGTTGAACCATAACTTTCTGCTATTGAAGCTATGTAGTCAAAGTCAATGGACTACAACATTTGATGCTTGATGCCAGGAACTGTCAAATTAAGAGATTGCTGTAATTTTCAGACCTCCAGCAGCCCTGCATCTGAACAGAAACCGAAATGTTGACAAAATCGCTACTCTTACTTGATTAATAAAGAGAGGAAGATGGGCTGATGTAAGGGGTTAAACAGAGAGTGAGGCATGGCTTAGCTAAGCTTGTCAGTGTCTCTGCTTAAGCCAAATAAAAACACACATTTTGATGTCAGTACAGTTTAAAGCTTGCTTTTTTCTTGTTATAAACATCTGACTCAGTAACTCAATTTTTTGTGTGGCAATATATTATTATAGCATTATATCATTCTCAGTGTGGGTCGCATGTTTGTGTTGTAAAAGTGCATTCTATAATGGTAAAGCCACTCAAACCCTGAGACTGGCACAAAAAGACAAGATTCCCCACACAAACAGTTTCCTGGGACCCACAAGCCCAGAAAGGTCAAAAGCCACGAAGGTTATTAGAGAGTTCAGAGATAACCATCCTAAAGAAATACTTCAAAATCATGAGAACAGTGCTAGTGGTTAGAGGGTACTGGTTGACGTGTTAGTATATGTATTATAACAGACATATTATAAAGTATATATAGAGGTGATATTAGTCCAGTTTTATAAAATTTTGTAGCAATAATGCTTTTATTTAATTTTTGTGTCATTTTGACATTTTAACAATGTCATTGTTTATTTTAAAGAGTGAAAATGTTTAATGTATAATGAATGTTGTTCATATTATGTGTTTCTGAAGGCACCATCATATGGCAGGATATAAAATTGTGGTCTGTTTATTCACTCCACTGTTCCGGCGATTAAATAACACTGGAGGTCCAGACCTCAAATGCAACTGTTCACTGCCTCAGTAAAAAAATCGGTTAAGAGTTTATCTGTTCTGCATCACTTTCAGATATTTTTGCATTTCTGCATTTAATGCTGTTTTATTGAAAACAACAATCAATCAAAGAATAGGTTTTATTTAAGTCTGATTTGGGGGGCTTCTATGAAAGTCATATTTGGAAGCAGCTCTGGAAATACTGTGGGGAAAGTGTATCTCTGTGCTTCATGATTTTTTAAAGCATATTTTATGTTTAAATAATGACATACAAGAGATAACTAGTTTACTTTGTTCGTTTGTTTTTTTTAGGAGGAGGACTACCAGGAGATGATCAGTGCCTCTCAGATAATGGAAAGTCAGTATGGTCACCTTTTTGAAAAGGTCATTGTTAACGATGACCTCACAACTGCCTTCAATGAGCTCAAGCAGGCACTCAGGAAAGTGGAGACAGAAACTCACTGGGTGCCCATCAGCTGGACTCATTCCTGAGGGGACAAAACAAAATAGAGGATAAAAGGACAAGGGAAAAGTGATCGGGGGGAAGGGGGTGTGGAAACTAAGGGAAAGACTTGGTGAACTTTTTTTTGGTAGGTGGTGGGGATAATATTTTAGAGTTATCTTAAAGGAATAGTTCACCCAAAAATGAAAATTTGCTGATAATTTACTCACCCTCAGGCCATCCAAGATGTATCTGAGTTTCTTTCTTCATCAAAACAGAATTTAAGATTTTTAGGCTTTAATTTCAGGCCTCCTCCTTTAAACAATGCAAGTGAATGTCCTCCATTTTTTGACGGTCCAAAATGCATATTTAGGGTGCATCAAAATAATCCACACAACTCCATTTGACAAATAAAGTTTTTCTGAATGCAAATGATTGATTATTTTAAGAAACAAAACAATACTTATATACTTTTTTACACAAATGTTCCCTTCCGTACATCTCTGTGACGTGCGCTCGTGAGAGGGATGACGTAAGCTTGTTGGAAGGTCACGCGCCACGTGGAGGAGGAGGCACCATTCACAAACCAAAACGATTTCAAAACAATATAAAATAAAATAAAAAATAATTTCCAAATAATAATTAAAAAAAACAATGTTAACAGTGACGCACTTCCTGACTCCTCCAAGTGACGCGTGACCTTACCAACGAGTTTACATAATCCCTCTCATGAGCGCACGTCACAGAGATGTACGTAAGCGAACATTTGTAGTTAAAAAGTATATAAGTATTGTTTTGTTTCTCAAAATAATCAATCATTTGCATTCAGAAGAACTTTATTTGTCGACTGGAGTCGTGTGGATTATTTTGATGCACCCTAAATATGCATTTTCGACCGTCAAAAAATGGAGGACATTCACTTGCATTGTTTAGAGGAGGAGGCCTGAAATGAAATCCTAAAAGTCTTAAATTCTGTTTTGATGAAGAAAGAAACTCGGATACATCTTGGATGGCCTGAGGGCGAGTAAATTATCAACAAATTTTCATTTTTGGGTGAACTATTCCTTTAACAAATCTGAAGTGGTTTATCAGTTCTTGAAAGAGTGAAGTGGAAGCTTATAAACTTGTTTATGTTTGGCCACTGTGGATGTTCCTGAACTGGTGTAAAGTAATTATGCTCAGAAAATAAGCAAACGTCTGATTGTTTAGCAGCTGCCAAAAGTGTGTTTCAGACTGCCAATCAAGTGGTCTGGTGGTGTTGATTGCTCCTTAGAGTATTTTTAACATTAGTTTATAGAAACAAAAGGGATGATTAATATTTTACTGTGGTCATAGTATGCATTTTTATATCAGAGTTTAGATGTGAAATTTTAAACTTGTCTGACTGGGTTATGCTTTGTAGCACACTGGTCTACCCCATTGGCCTGTTACTCTACAGCTAGTTAACATAAACCATATATAGAGGGGGGAACTCACATGATGTTCAGAGGGCCCAAAGTAATTTTATTTAAGTAGAACATTAATAGATATATACACCAATCAGCCATAACATTAAAACCACCTGCCTAATATTATGTAGGTCCCCCTCATGCCGCCAAAACATTGCCAACCTGTATCTCGGAATAGCATTCCGAGACGCTATTCTTCTCACCACAATTGTACAGAGCGGTTATCTGAGTTACCGTATACTTTGTCAGTTCAAACCAGTCTGGCCATTTTCTGTTGACCTCTCTCATCAACAACGCATTTCCGTTCACCGGATGTTTTTTGTTTTTGGCACCATTCGGAGAAAATTCTATTACAGAAATATTCAAACCAGCCCATCTGGCACCAACAGTCAGCTCCAAATCACTGAGATCAAATTTTTTCCCCCATTCTGATGGTTGATGTGAACATTAACTGAAGCTCCTGACCCGTATCTGCACTATTTTATGCACTGCACTGCAGCCACACGATTGGCTGATTAGATAATCTCATGGATGATTGTTGGTGCCAGACAGGCTGGTTTGAGTATTTCTGTAACTGCTGATCTCCTTGGACACAACAGTCTCTAAACTTTTCTCAGAATGGTGCCAAAAACAAAAATCATCCAGTGAGGGACAGTTCTTCAGATGGAAATGCCTTATTGATGAGAGAGGTCAACAGAAAATGGCCAGACTGGTTCGAACTGACAAAGTCTGCGGTAACTCGGATAACAGCTCTGTACAATTGTGGTGAGAAGAAAAGCATCTCAGAATAGCAGGTTGGTGCTGTTTTGCTGGCACGAGTGGGACCTCTACAGTATTAGGCAGGTGGTTTTAACGGTGTGTGTGTGTGTGTGTGTGTGTGTGTGTGTGTGTGTGTGTGTGTGTGTGTGTGTGTGTGTGTGTGTGTGTGTGTGTGTGTGTGTGTGTGTGTGTGTGTGTGTGTGTGTGTGTGTGTGTGTGTGTGTGTGTGTGTGTGTGTGTGTGTTAGTTCCCATTAGATTTTTTTTAAATAATACCATAGCTGTGAGGATCTTTTTTTTCTATATGATCATGGCTGATCAAAGCCTCATGGTCCCTTTAGACAGAGGTTTTATAAAGGTATTTGTAAAGAAGCAGGCAAGGAATGAGGATCTAAATGCAGTGTGTTTAATAAAACAAAGGTAAACCAGGTAACTCAGAAGATAACGAAACAAAACACACAGAATGAAGCACAGCATAATACATGTGAAGACTGACAAAGAAAACGGAAAACAAGGGCTTAAATACACCTGAAAACAAGGGAACGAGGAACACCTGGGGAAACAATCAGGGGAAAACCAATCATAAAATGAAACTACAAAGAACTACAAAACTAACAGGAAACAGAAACGGGGAACTAAACAAGAATTTAAAAATAAAAGTCTAAACAAAAACGGAATACATGACAGTATTACCCACTATATGCAGAAGCGAACTTCCTTTTTTAACTTTCTTCTCTCTCTACTTTACCTCCTTGTCCATCCTTATCCTTGCCCAGTCAAAAAGGCCTACTAGTTGAGGACAAGCACTTGGCAAACACACATAAGAGAATGTTCTCAGTCTAGGCTGATTGGGGAGGTTTCTGAATACAAACCCTTTGTCTCATAAAAATGGTCTAAATTAAGAAGTGTAACAGCAGGGTCGCAGCACTTCTCAAAGAAACTGACATTACATGGAAACCTCAGATGTAACAAGGCTGTGTGTTAAAGGGATAATTCACCCAAAAATGAAAATTCTGTCATCATTTACTCACTCACATATATATATATATATATATATATTTGTTTTTGTTTTTTTGTTTTTTGCCATGAAGCACAATTGGAGCTGCTTAATGTCCTGGCTGATATTATCCATACAATGAAAGTACCAACAATGCCATTGTATGGTTTCCATGAAACACAAAAGGAGTTATGCTAGTCTTCGATGCGCTTTTCCATACAATGGAAAAGCACCTAAAAAAGCTATTGCCTGTGTTCAGAAGACTTGAAATACAGCACATGAGTGGTATGGACTACTTTCATTGGGTTTTAATGGTACTCTTTTGTCATTTTTGTAGCTCGATAGCCCCCATATCCATTTATGTCCATTGAAAAGAGCATCTGGGACAATCTGCAACATAATGGCTTTTTTTTTTTTTTTTTTTTTTTTTTTTTAAGCATTGAAGAAAGAAAATGATATGGGTTTGGAACCACAAGAGGGTAGGCAAATGAATTAGATAAATTGGAAGTAAGGGTGAGTAAAGGACTGAATTTTCATTTTGAGAGGAACTATTCCACTTATGTCCAAAATGGTCTATATATGTCACTACATGCATATTTTTGTTGTAATTTTTTATTTAATTTTGTGTTTTTTCAAGGCATTTGTTTGCAATTAATTGTTACTATGTTAAGCACTAAACTGTGTAGTCCTACATTCCATATGAATACACTGTATTCTTGCCTTCAAAAACAAAATGCACTGAAGTCTGTTCATCTGCCTCACCATCAGTCTTACTCTAATCATAATCTCTCTTTTCTCCCATATATCCCTATACAGACATTGGAACAAGGCTTCAAAACTGTTCTCAGGCTTCTAAACTGTTCTCAGTTTGAAATATGCAAAGTGACTGTTTAATCTTGTATTATATCATTAATGTACCTCTAGATCTGTGGTCTTACATGAACATTGTGGAAGCCTGTACTGTATCTTATCAACAAAAATATATTTACCTGTATTGTTTCATTCTGTCGATGTTCATGAGTTTACAACCTGTGCCGTTATAAAACATATCTTGCTCCAGATGGACATTAGATTCTATGTAAAGCAATTATGTTTGACTGTATACACTGTATTATAAAACAGGGTTAAGGCAGAGAGGAGTGTTTTTGACTGCAGTTCTCTAATTAGCACCCAATGTTTCCTTTAATAGCTCATTCAGATGTCAGCAATTTCTGGTCTTTAGACACAAAGGGCCAATGGGACGACAGACTCATCACTCAGGGCTCGCTCACTGCTGGGATCTCACTGTCTGATGAAGTGCCAAAACAAACCAGCAGCCATCACAACAGTCCGTAATCCTCCACCTCCCCCTCCATCACACCGACCTGCCACTGCCGTTCAGAGTTGATAGTGAGGAGAGAGAAATGGACACATGAAAGGGAAGGATGACTTGAGAAAGAAAGAGAGAGAGGAAGAGGGATAGGATTTAAAGCGTAGCTGGCCAGGAAGAGGTAACATTATTGTTAGAGACCGATGGAAGCCCACACAGTCTGTCTCTTCTGCCACTACTCTTGTTGTGTCCTTGTTCTTAAAATTATAAAAGGTAAAGTTTGCACAAAAATGAAAATTCTGTCATCATTTACTATCATCACCCTCATGTTGTTCCAAACTCGTGTGACTTTTTTTTCTTCTGTGTAACACAAAAGGCAATGTTAGGCATAATGACAGCCTCAGTCACCATTTACATACACCACTGTATCTTTTTTTCCATATAATGTAAAGAAATGGTGACCGGGGCTGTCATTATGCCTAACATCCCCTTTTGTGTTCAACAGAAGAATGTCATGGAACAATATGGGGGTGATTAAATGATAACAGAATTTTAAATCTTGGGTGAACTATAACTTCAAGATTTTTATTTTATTTTATTTTTTTTTTAATGAATTAAGAGTTTAATTTACGTAACAGATGCACCAGTTTTGCACATTGTATAGAGCTGTTCAGTTTGTAGTCCACAAATCCAGAAGAGAATTCGCCATTGGTTCCCTCTGGATTTTCCTATGGTGTTTTATAGTGGAAGTTTTGGATTTATGAGTAAAATAAGGTCTGTGGTAAACATTACTTGAACATACCATGAAGTAATGTTTACCACAGATCTTATTTTACTCATAAGTTGAAAAACCGAATGGCAAATTAGACTTTTGGGCTTGCCTACAAATTGACGTCACGGCTGAACAGCTAAAAAACCTGTGCAAAAACCTGCGTCTTATTTACCAACCACCTGCAATCTAGTTTAAGCATGTGCAATCAGTGCAGAGATGGTTCTGCATCTTGATAATTTAAATGAACTCATTGTCATTTCTTTCAGCACAAACATCTCTTTTCTATGTAAATTGGGCTCATTAGGCCTATATATTGCACTTCATTCACAAAACTCGATAGTGCAATAAACATCATGCTACTGCCGCATGAGTAACGCAGGCAGTAAACTGAATTTTATTTAAAAGAGATGTTTGTGTGCATTTTCTATTGGTCATAGCAGTAGAAATTCATACAGTTGTGCGCAAAAGTTTGCATACCCTTGGAGAATTGGTAATATATGTACCATTTTTAAAGAAAACATGAGTGAGCAGGCAAAACACATTTCTTTTATTTCTTATGGGATTCATATTCAACTGTAGGTTATAACAGAATGGCACAATCATAAAGCAAAACATGGAAACAAAGAAAAAAATGAAATGACCCCTGTTCAAAAGTCTGCATACCCTTAGTTCTTAATACTATGTATTGCCCCCTTTAGCATCAATGACAGCGTGCAGTCTTTTGTTATAGTTGCCTATGAGGCCCCAAATTCTTGCAGGTGGTATAGCTGCCCATTCGTCTTGGCAAAATGCCTCCAGGTTATGCAAAGTCTTTAGTCGTCTTGCATGAACCGCACGCTTGAGATCTCCCCAGAGTAGCTCGATGATATTAAGGTCAGGAGACTGTGATGGCCACTCCAGAACCTTCACCTTTTTCTGCTGTAACCACTGGAGGGTCAACTTGGCCTTGTGCTTAGGGCCATTGTCGTGCTGGAAAGTCCAAGAGCGTCCCATGCGCAGCTTTCATGCAGAAGAATACAAATTGTCTGCCAGTATTTTCTGATAACATGCTGCATTCATCTTGCCATCAATTTTCACAAGATTCCCCGTGCCTTTAGAGCTCACACACTCCCAAATCATCAGTGAGCCACCACCATGCTTCACAGTGGGAATGGTATTCTTTTCACTATAGGCTTTGTTGACCCCTCTCCAAACATAGCACTTATGGTTGTGACCATAAAGCTCTATTTTGGTCTCGTCACTCCAAATTACAGTGTGCCAGAAGCTGTGAGGCGTGTCAATCTGTTGTCGGGCATATTGTAATGGGCTTTTTTGTGGCATTGGCTTCTTTCTGGCAACTCGACCATGCAGCTCATTTTTGTTCAAGTATCATCGTATTGTGCTCCTTGAAACAACCACACCGTCTTTTTCCAGAGCAGCCTGTATTTCTCCTGAGGTTACCTGTGGGTTTTCCTTTGTATCCCGAACAGTTCTTCTGGCAATTGTGGCTGAAATCTTTCTTGGTCTACCTGACCTTGGCTTGGTATCAAGAGATCCCTGAAATTTCCACTTCTTAATAAGTGATTGAACAGTACTGACTGGCATTTTCAAGGCTTTGGATATCTTTTTATATCCTTTTCCATCTTTATAAAGTTCCATTACCTTGTTACGCAGGTCTTTTGACAGTTCTTTTCTGCTCCCCATGGCTCAGTATCTAGCATGCTCAGTGCATCCACGTGTGAGCTAATAAACTCATTGTCTATTTATACACAGACACTAATTGCAATTTAAAAAGCAGGTGTGGGAAATTAACTTTGAATTGCCATTTAAACCTGTGTGTGTCACCTTGTGTGTCTGTAACAAAGCCAAACATTCAAGGGTGTGTAAACTTTTGATCAGGGCCATTTGGGTGATTTCTGTTATCATTATGATTTAAAAAGGAGCCAAACAACTATGTGATAATAAATGGCTTCATATGATCACTATCCTTAAATAAAAGACCAGTCATTGCATGATCAGTCATATTTTCAAAATCAATGCCAAAATTTCACAATTTCTGCCAGGGTGTGCAAACTTTTGAGCACAACTGTATGTTAAAGAAATTATTCAGGTGCCCATATAAATTGCATTCAGCATAGATTTTGTGGGCAAGTTTGCGCCGTTGCCTGGTCTGCATAATTCCTTAAGCGAGTAGTGTGCTAAAACCAGCGCAGACAGCGAATGCAAATAAACTGTGCTTTTACCAGGTTCAATTAATTCTTGGTGAATTCCCTCCTAGATTTTTTTTTTTTCTTCTAAATTGGTAAAGAAAAGCATTAACAAATTAAATAGGAAAATGATCAAAACAAAAGAATGGAGAACTTCATCTCAGTTCACATTTTGCTGTCACAGTGTTAACATTCCTTAGCACGTCCTTTCTATCGTTTCCATCCATTTCTCCCTCTTTCCTTTTCTCTTAAGTTGTCAAATTAAGGAAGTGTGTCATAGTGTTGCTGATCTGGTGACGCATGGGAATATAGAGATGTTGTAGTAGCCTACATGTGTTTGTGTGTGTCAGGTAGAAACCATTATACTAAGCCTCTCTGATTACTATCTTTGTCACAACAGCCCTGTCAGAGAGCCAGAGCCACTCACAACCATAACGGAGCTAAGCAGGTTTGGCAGGAGCCAAATGAGGAAATGAGAGGGAGTCGGACCGCTAGAGGAAAGACAGAGCATCTACTTTAAACTTAATCACTGCTGGTGCCGCCGCGCCATAGCACTTGTCTGTCAGAGGCTTTGACCATTGTGTTAAAAACGTTTTGATGCCTTCCTCACTTAGCACACCTCCTGATCTGTGAATAAGATCCTGCGGTGAAAAGTCCAACGGCCCCTCTTAGTTACATGCTGCTCTCATTCACCTTTGTTCTTTTTCTGTTCTCTGTAGCCTATTCATTTAATCTGTGCTGAGATTAATTTAGTTATGTCCATTTTTTTATTTATTTTCTCTCTGTCAAAGGTTCTAAGGATTCTCTCAAAAGTTCTCAGGGCTTTTGCGATGGTGCCACTTGGCTTTTCGCTCTTAGTTAAGCCGTACAAAGAGAGTGGATGAATGATGCTCTGTTTCTTTAAGAAAGTTGTGTGTAGTAATGTAAGCAAGACACTCCTGCGAGGAAGATAAAAATGAGTGTCTTTATGTCTCAGGGTCATGTTACTGACATGGACATGATGTGTCTGATGGATTCGCTTCAAACCAGCGGTGTAGCTAGACCCTGGCTGATAAGGCTGAAGCCCCGGATCTTTTGTTAACAGCCTTGAATGTTTTTTTGTGATGAAGGGGAAAAAGTAAGGCTTAATGTTAGTTACATCAGGGTACAAAAGCAACAAGGCAGGCTGCAATTCTGCATGGCTTCAAATGTAAATTAATTCCAATCAGTGAGCCCAACTTGCATTAACTGACAGTTCGCACATTGACTTTTACCTGCTGTTAGTGCTCAAGTTCATAGGATGAATCGTTACAAACACCTCGTGTGGGAGCTTTCTATTTTCTCTCACGGGGGAGCAGCTTTTCTGTATGAGAGACACTGAGGTTTTATTATGCAAGCCTTAGGCTATTTCTTAACATATAATCTATAAGCCTCATTTCTAATCTTCATTTGTTTTTAACAATCCACACACCAAGTAGGGGGAGAGCGGGGCACAAACTAACACTTTTTGGTTTTCTTAAGTTTGTGCAAATGCAGCCTACTTGGGTTTCGATTTATTTATTTATTTTTTCACATTAATTTTACATGTGTCTATTACACATATGTGGTCTTGTTTCATGGATACAGCATATACTTTTTTCGCCATCTACCTCGAAATAAAGAAAGTGAAATGTTACAGTGTGCCACAAGAACATATAACAGTTTATAACTGATATAATTAAAAAGCCTAGAAGATAAACTACATTTTCATGTCAATAAAAGCCATTTATTAACTTTGTCATATTTAATATAGCAATAATTTTGACAATAAATACACAACAAAGCCACAGCATTGACCGAAATAATGCATGGATTGATGACAAAGCACACACTCCCACACACACACACACACGCATTAAGGGGAATATGTAAATTATATATCTGACTGCGTGGAGTTGCATATAGTTTTTTGTAATTGGGACACATTGTAATGCAGTGTTACAACATGCCCCCTCGGCGCAACTGGGATTTAAACCTGGCTAGTCACTTCTGCAGGCTATCTGAGAATTACAAGACTATGTAAGATGCTTGCTAAAAGATTGGAGATTAAAATGACACCAAGTTTGCCTCATTTTAAATAGTAAAAACCAGACGTTCACAAGTCCCTGAAGTCCAAGTCAAGTCTCAAGTCTTTAAGGTGGAGTTCAAGTCAAGTCTCAAGTCTTTGAGGTGGAGTCCAAGTCAAGTCTCAAGTCTTTGAGGTGGAGTCCAAGTCAAGTCTCAAGTCTTTGAGGTGGAGTCCAAGTCAAGTCTCAAGTCTTTGGTCACAAGTCTAACTCAAGTCTTAGTTGTTGTTTTTTTGTTTGTTTTTGACAATAGTTCTTTAACTCCAGCTGCTCTCCAGGGTAATTAACCGTGTATGAGTCTAACTCAATTTTGAAATATTAAAACTAATTACTTCTAGAGAATGTCTTGTTCATTTATTCAAAATTGTATAATGAAGCACACAAGATTTTACTTAAATCATTAATTATTATACAGTAAACAATAATAAAAAAAAATTTTATCCAAAAGTTCTCCCTAAATAACAAGAAAACAGATCAACAATGCAAAATGCAGTTGCAGGGCATAGTCCTAACCCAAGTGCTAAATTAATCAATTTAAACAAAAATTCAGAGCTCTATTTTCTAATAAGCAGGGTTAAGGAGTAACAAAATACATGTAATGGGAATACGTATTTAAAATACAAAATATAAGTAACTGTATTCCACTACAGTTACAGTTTAAATCATTGGTAATTAGAATACAGTTACACTCAAAAAGTATTTTGATTACTGAAGAGATTACTTTGCATTTTATTGTCATTTGTTTTATTTAATATTTAGTCCTTTCAGATGGAAAACATTTATACATATAAATGATGCGATCAAAAGTGCATTTGAACAGCGGTGAAACACTTTCTTATGATGTGTTACATTCATACAAGCAGACAGAGAAGTAAGTTTGAAGTAAGTTTGGAGCTGAAGAAATAGAAATAAACCTTGTGTAAATTGTCAGCTTCATGCTTAGCTAAAATGCTATTTCTAGCCATTTTACATGCACATGTTACCAGACACGATCATATTTTTTATCAAGAAAATTCACGTTGGATCATAATTTCTTTTTTCTAGTAAGACCTTTGATATTAGGGCAAAAATCATATTTTTGATAATTTTTGTATTGTTTTCCTGTAAAAATCCTTAAAACAAGATCAATTTGATTTATCTTGTTTTAGAAACAACACTGCATAAGATATTTAGGTTTTTCAGAGAATGTATTTTTAACGTGTATTTTGTCTTACTGTACTGGCAGAGTTTTTATAGTCAAAACAAGTGAAAAAAAATCTACCAGTGCTGAAGAAGTAATCCAAAGTATTTAGAATACGTTACTGACTTTTGAGTAATCTAACAAAATATGTTACAAATTACATTTTACAGCATGTATTCTGTAATCTGTAGTGAAATACATTTCAAAAGTAACACTCCCAACCCTGCTAATAAGATAAGCAAATATCTTTTGATATTTATGAGCAGGAATATAGTAAACAATGAATAAAGAATTAATGTAAATTTTCATAGAATTTTGATTCAAAATTTGCTAAAATTTGCTTTTCACTTTTTTGTAATTAAAAGGAGATGGGATTAGTAAAAACAAAATCGTAAAACTAAAGAAACCTAAAAAAAAACAGTTTACTTTTCTAGCTAACATTAGCTAAACTTTTTTTTACAGCACGAAAGCATGATTTACCTTTCTGTGTGAGTTTTCAAATGTCTAATGAAGTTCGATGTAGTTGTGCTAGCGTCTTTGATGTTCATCCCACATGTTTTACATACAGCATTCCATTTATTGCCATTATATTGAAGGTTTTTGAAACCAAATGTTATGATGAAGAGCGGTTTAGTTGATGCCATCCTCGTGTTGAAGCAAAGATCTCAATGAATGAACGAATCGCTCCATCGTATCAGTTCTTTTGAATCAGTCGAGTTTGAGTGAGGCTGAATTCAGAATAGCATACTAGCATACTACTCATAGCCTACTATTTCTACCATATAAACATATGGCAGAAATAGTCAGAGTAGTATGCTACGTGATTTTGAACTCAGCCTAAATCTATACGAATCCCAGGCACCACCAGAAAGAACCGATCTATGGGAATACTGTAAGTCAGACAGGGTCATAAAATGCTTATGGAATTGTAAGTCATTTACAGGCCAGATGCGAGTTAAGTAAACCTGGATATTAAGTAAATGGTAGCTAATACTTAAAGAAGAAACAAGAAAAGGAAACAAAAGTATTTCTTGAAAATGGACAGCAAGCAAGCCTCTGACAGCTGTGCAACACCATAGTGCAGCCAGCTTCCCTTTGGATTAAGTGATTGCTTCTCAAATTAAATGACACGAAGATCATCACAAGGTAAGACTTGGCTATATAGTTATTTTTTGCTGTTCATTTATATAACAGCACTTATCCAATGAGTGATGAACAGAGCTATTCATCTTTAGATGCGTGCCTTCAGATGTGTGTCTACATATGCTGCCTTGTTGTTAACATGGTGTGTTGTTTTTCTCTCTGCTATCGTTCTACCTGTGTTTGGATTTAAATTTATCAGTGGCTTCAGTATGTATAGTAGGTATTAAAGTCAGTCATATGAAGTATTTATAGTGTGTTTAGAGATGATTTGTAGTGATATTTGTCTGGTGCAGCACAAATTGATGGGGTCAGGAATGAATGAAAAAAAAAAGTGGTGTTTGATTTGATTCTGGCATGTGGTGTAGAAAAGAGAACATTGTCGTTGGAAATGCCATACCATAATGACTTGTTTTTTCATGAGTCTTTGTTTTCAAGTCCAAGTCAAGTCTCAAGTCAACTGTTCACAAGTCGGAGTCGCAAGTCATTGCGACTTCAGTGCGACTCGAGTTCAAGTCGCAGACTCGAGTTTCCATCACAAACAGAGATGAAAATGTGCATGTGAATTTTTACTTTTGCTACTTTAAAATTAACTGTTGGAGATATCTTCCAATGTTTTGTTTTTTTTTTTTGTTTTTTTTTAGCAATTTTTTTTTTTTTTATCTACACAGTGTTGATATGGCAACAAGTAAACAAATGAAGTTTCTCTTACCAGCATGTGTGGAATCATTTAAACCACGTGTGTTACAACTAGCCCCGCGTTAGTTTGTGCCCCGCTCGGCCCTAGATTTTAATGCATGCGCCAGTCATGTTGTACGGTTATTCGGGTTTAGTCGGGAGTCGGTACAGGGGAATAAATAATGTTGTTTATTGCAATGGAATTTCCTTAAACGCAACTCAAAATAGCAGCACAGTGAGCTATAAGCCTAAATAGCACAATACATAGGTCTTAAAATGATAAAATCTCACACTGAAGTCAAACAAAAATGACTGCCTGTATATGCGCTTTTCCCATGCTGGTTCACATTTCCATGTCATGTGCATGGAGTTTCACTGCTGCGTTAAAATAGCCTCTTTGGGGTGTCTTAATTTCTAAATGGTTTAAAAATCAAATGACATTGAACTTGTCAAATTATTGTACTTAAGTCTGCACACCAGAGCAAAAGGGGGGAAATACATTTACCGTTTATCAAGTTCCGACCTGGAATCTTGTTTAATAACCAGCAAACACAGTACGTTCTGACGAGGTCGCCAGTTAGTCGTCCTTTCGTCAGCGCAACGTTACTTTATGACAACGTTGTGGAGACGTCGCCAGTTAGTCGTCCTTTCGTCAGTTATGTTACTTTATGACAACGTTGTGGCGACGTCGCCAGTTAGTCGTCCTTTCGTCAGTTATGTTACTTTATGACAACGTTGTGACGACGTCGCCAGTTAGTCGTCCTTTCGTCAGTTATGTTACTTTATGACAACGTTGTGGAGACGTCGCCAGTTAGTCGTCCATTCCTCAGTTATGTTACTTTATGACAATGTTGTGGAGACGTCGCCAGTTAGTCGTCCTTTCCTCAGTTATGTTACTTTATGACAACGTTGTGGAGACGTCGCCAGTTAGTCGTCTTTCCTCAGTTATGTTACTTTATGACAACGTTGTGGAGACCTCACCAGTTAGTCGTCCTTTCGTCAGTTATGTTACTTTATGACAACGTTGTGGAGACGTCACCAGTTAGTCGTCCTTTCGTCAGTTATGTTACTTTATGACAACGTTGTGGCGACGTCACCAGTTAGTTGTCCTTTCGTCAATTATGTTACTTTATGACAATGTTGTGGCAATGTCGGCAGTTAGTCGTCCTTTCGTCAGTTATGTTACTTTGACAACATTGTGGCAATGTCGCCAGTTAGTTGTCCTTTCGTCAGCACGACGTTACTTTATGATAACATTGTGGAGACATCACCAGTTAGTTGTCCTTTCGTCAGTTATGTTACTTTATGAATACGTTGTGGAGACATCACCAGTTAGTCGTCCTTTCGTCAGTTATGTTACTTTATGACAACATTGCGGCGACGTCGCCAGTTAGTCGTCCTTTCATCAGTTGTTACTTTATGACAACGTTGTGGAGACATCACCAGTTAGTCGTCCTTTCGTCAGTTATGTTACTTTATGACAACGTTGTGGCAATGTCGCCAGTTAGTTGTCCTTTCGTCAGCACGACGTTACTTTATGATAACATTGTGGAGACATCACCAGTTAGTTGTCCTTTCGTCAGTTATGTTACTTTATGAATACGTTGTGGAGATGTCACCAGTTAGTCGTTCTTTCATCAACGTGACATTACTTCATGCTAACGTTGTGGAGACATCACCAGTTAGTCGTACTTTCGTCAGTTATGTTACTTGTTGACAACGTTGCGGCGACGTCGCCAGTTAGTCGTCCTTTCGTCAGTTATGTTACTTTATGACAACGTTGCGGCGACATCGCCAGTTAGTCGTCCTTTCATCAGTTGTTACTTTATGACAACGTTGTGGAGACATCACCAGTTAGTCGTCCTTTCGTCAGTTATGTTACTTTATGACAACGTTGTGGCGACGTCACCAGTTAGTCGTCCTTTCGTCAATTATGTTACTTTATGACTACGTTGTGGCAATGTCGGCAGTTAGTCGTCCTTTCATCAGTTATGTTACTTTATGACAACGTTGTGGCAATGTCGCCAGTTAGTTGTCCTTTCGTCAGCACGACGTTACTTTATGATAACATTGTGGAGACATCACCAGTTAGTCCTCCTTTCGTCAATTATGTTACTTTATGACAACGTTGTGGCAATGTCGGCAGTTAGTCATCCTTTCGTCAGTTATGTTACTTTATGACAACGTTGTGGCGACGTCGCCAGTTTGTCATCCTTTCGTCAGTTATGTTACTTTATGACAACGTTGTGGAGACATCACCAGTTAGTCGTCCTTTCGTCAGTTATGTTACTTTATGACAACGTTGTGGAGACGTCGCCAGTTAGTCGTCCTTTCTTCAGTTATGTTACTTTATGACAAAGTTGTGGAGACGTCGCCAGTTAGTCGTCCTTTCCTCAGTTATGTTACTTTATGACAATGTTGTGGAGACGTCGCCAGTTAGTCGTCCTTTCCTCAGTTATGTTACTTTATGACAACGTTGTGGAGACGTCACCAGTTAGTCATCCTTTCGTCAGTTATGTTACTTTATGACAACGTTGTGGCGACGTCACCAGTTAGTTGTCCTTTCGTCAATTATGTTACTTTATGACAATGTTGTGGCAATGTTGGCAGTTAGTCGTCCTTTCGTCAGTTATGTTACTTTATGACAACGTTGTGGCAATGTCGCCAGTTAGTTGTCCTTTCGTCAGCACGACGTTACTTTATGATAACATTGTGGAGACATCACCAGTTAGTTGTCCTTTCGTCAGTTATGTTACTTTATGAATACGTTGTGGAGATGTCACCAGTTAGTCGTTCTTTCGTCAGCGTGACATTACTTCATGCTAACGTTGTGGAGACATCACCAGTTAGTCGTCCTTTCGTCAGTTATGTTACTTTATGACAACGTTGTGGAGACATCACCAGTTAGTCCTCCTTTCGTCAGTTATGTTACTTTATGACAACGTTGTGGCGACGTCACCAGTTAGTCGTCCTTTCGTCGATTATGTTACTTTATGACAATGTTGTGGCAATGTCGGCAGTTAGTCGTCCTTTCATCAGTTATGTTACTTTATGACAACGTTGTGGAGACGTCACCAGTTAGTCGTCCTTTCGTCAGTTATGTTACTTTATGACAACGTTGTGGAGACATCACCAGTTAGTGACGACTGCTATGTTGCTCGGAACTGCACCCAAGAATTTCACACACTATTGCACTTGTGTATATGGTTGTGTGACAATAAAAGTGATTTGATTTGATTTGAGTTATGTTACTTTATGACAACGTTGTGGAGACATCGCCAGTTAGTCGTCCTTTCGTCAGTTATGTTACTTTAACGTTGCGGCGACGTCGCCAGTTAGTCGTCCTTTCGTCATTTATGTTACTTTATGACAACGTTGTGGAGACATCACCAGTTAGTTGTCCTTTCGTCAGTTATGTTACTTTATGACAACGTTGTGGAGACGTCACCAGTTAGTCGTCCTGTACCCCGGTCTCTATTTTTCATATATCGTCATTTATGTTACTTTATGACAACGTTGTGGAGACATCACCAGTTAGTTGTCCTTTCGTCAGTTATGTTACTTTATGACAACGTTGTGGCAATGTCGCCAGTTAGTAGTCCTTTCGTCAGCACGACGTTACTTTATGATAACATTGTGGAGACATCACCAGTTAGTTGTCCTTTCGTCAGTTATGTTACTTTATGAATACGTTGTGGAGATGTCACCAGTTAGTCGTTCTTTCATCAACGTGACATTACTTCATGCTAACGTTGTGGAGACATCACCAGTTAGTCGTACTTTCGTCAGTTATGTTACTTTATGACAACGTTGTGGCGACGTCACCAGTTAGTCGTCCTTTCGTCAGTTATGTTACTTTATGACAACGTTGCGGCGACGTCGCCAGTTAGTTGTCCTTTTGTCAGTTATGTTACTTTATGACAACGTTGTGGAGACGTCACCAGTTAGTCGTCCTTTCGTCAGTTATGTTACTTTATGACAACGTTGTGGAGACATCACCAGTTAGTCACGACTGCTATGTTGCTCGGAACTGCACCCAAGAATTTCACACACTATTGCACTTGTGTATATGGTTGTGTGACAATAAAAGTGATTTGATTTGAGTTATGTTACTTTATGACAACGTTGTGGAGACATCGCCAGTTAGTCGTCCTTTCGTCAGTTATGTTACTTTAACGTTGCGGCGACGTCGCCAGTTAGTCGTCCTTTCGTCATTTATGTTACTTTATGACAACGTTGTGGAGACATCACCAGTTAGTTGTCCTTTCGTCAGTTATGTTACTTTATGACAACGTTGTGGAGACGTCACCAGTTAGTCGTCCTGTACCCCGGTCTCTATTTTTCATATATCGTCATTTATGTTACTTTATGACAACGTTGTGGAGACATCACCAGTTAGTAGTCCTTTCGTCAGCACGACGTTACTTTATGATAACATTGTGGAGACATCACCAGTTAGTTGTCCTTTCGTCAGTTATGTTACTTTATGAATACGTTGTGGAGATGTCACCAGTTAGTCGTTCTTTCATCAACGTGACATTACTTCATGCTAACGTTGTGGAGACATCACCAGTTAGTTGTACTTTCGTCAGTTATGTTACTTTATGACAACGTTGTGGCGACGTCACCAGTTAGTCGTCCTTTCGTCAGTTATGTTACTTTATGACAACGTTGCGGCGACGTCGCCAGTTAGTTGTCCTTTTGTCAGTTATGTTACTTTATGACAACGTTGTGGAGACGTCACCAGTTAGTCGTCCTTTCGTCAGTTATGTTACTTTATGACAACGTTGTGGAGACATCACCAGTTAGTCACGACTGCTATGTTGCTCGGAACTGCACCCAAGAATTTCACACACTATTGCACTTGTGTATATGGTTGTGTGACAATAAAAGTGATTTGATTTGAGTTATGTTACTTTATGACAACGTTGTGGAGACCTCACCAGTTAGTTGTCCTTTCGTCAGTTATGTTACTTTATGACAACGTTGTGGAGACGTCACCAGTTAGTCGTCCTGTACCCCGGTCTCTATTTTTCATATATCAAATCATATACGCCGCTTGTCATTAGAGGATCGCAGCTAGCAGGAGGGCTGGAGCCTATCCCAGCATCTTGGGCTGAAGGCAGGGAAACACCCTAAACAGGTGGCCAGTCCATTGCATATCGAATCAGCATTCATAAAATATTTGACTTTATTTCACCCCTGCTCTACTCAGCTTAATATGACGAACATTATCTTTGTTTCATTTAACCATTAGCCATCAGCCGGAGGAACGCTCGTACATCACGTGATTAATGTTGCATAGCTAATAAGCTCTTATTTGAAATCCAGATCGTTCTGTGAGGTAAGAAATTATTTCTGACTTTTTAAGATCATTTTAGGTAAAATGATGTTAAAATCTGTCAATTTGCTCTTGTATTAGTTCATTTGGATGAAATTACGCTGTAAATGTGATATTTAGTTGAATTATCATTAAACGTTACACAAAAACGGCCTCTTTTTCGTCTAGTAAATCAGATGTCTTGTTAAATGAGCTAATGTTTTCCGTTAAAATTAATCAAAAGGCTGGCTAATTGAGGTAATTTACGCATAATTTGTTGTTTATATGATTATTGTTAGTGAATTGTGGTGTTTAAACAATAAATGGTAAATGGATGTAACAGTGGGACAGAAATTAGATTTTAACAGCATTTCTGAGGTAAAATAGTGTTATAATTTGACAATAAGCTGCTACATTAATTTCAATTAAATTACAGTAAACAGTACTTGTGATGTCTTTTATGACGTAATGTGTTGTTTCCACCCAGCACCATGACGCATCATGTCCAATTTGAATATTCAAATTGAGAACTGAACCATTAATTCAAAACTTCGTCATTACACAAATGTTGAATTATGTGCGTTTATCCTTGTGTATATACTATTGTGTAAATGTGGTACAATCCTGATTGAACAGAAGCATTTGAATGGAGATATTGTTATTTATGTTTGTGAACCTAAAATGTACTTATTTACTTATTTTTAGCAGCAGGAGCAGCCACAGGAAGAAGCCAGTATAAAGACAGTTGTACTGTTTGGGGAAGAAGAATACGTTTTTTTATTTATTTTTTTTTACCACTGGTTACATTTTACTCTGTTTAAATTTTTATTTATTAATTTTTAATTGTTTTTATTGTTTCTATTGCGAATTATTACGTTAAATTTCCATGTCAAATTAAATATTTATTGTGTGATATCTGATTAATGTGATTAATCACCTAATTAAAACATGTAATGTAAAGCACATGAGTTCACATAGTAGCCTTAAGTTAAATAAAAGGTGCATTCTGTATTGTGGGGGCTCCAGCCTGGGCACCCTGGCCGCGAGAGAAGGGATGCTGGTTGGAAAAAGTGTCACATGTAAGTGGCCACATATTGTATACTGCATTTAAACATACTGGGTAATGAAAATATGGTCATTGCAACATACACGTCCCTGCTGCGTACAGCAATAACATCGCCATTGTGTGAATAAAGTAGAAATATTAGAGGAAAAAATCTCAATATTAGGCTAAACAGAGCGTCATTATCACAACGATAGAACGGACGCAGAGCCAGCGGCTTCATTAATGCAAGAGATGGATGTGAAGTACGTTGTTAAATCATACTTTAGGACAGGATTTAGAAATAACAAAATCCTTGGTCTTTTGGCTCATCAGCACAGAGTTATTAGCATCCTGACACTGCAACGGTTTTGTAGGAAATTGTATTTATTCAGGAGAAAGAACCAGACAGATTCAAGCAGTCCCGCTTAGCGTTGTTGATGGGTTTTCCTCTCTAAACAATACTGTAACTGAGCGGATGTTACCACATACAATATCTTGAAATGGACTTCTATAATTCACAGCCGTCACAATTATTTTTCGCTTGAGTGTGAGCCTATATCTCCCGCCTCCCTTTGACAGGCACCCACATGTTGAAAACTCCTGTACTAATACACACCTCATTCATGAACAGAAAGCTCGCAAAAACTTCCCACAAATTCAGCTTGGTTGCATAGCCAAGTTATCTCCCTGGTTAGTGATGTTGTATGTAAAGACCCAGATGCTACATGTTGCTGTTTGTCCACCACATCACTTTGATGTTACTTTCCTTTCTATTTATTCTCAAAATATTACGACTTTAATTTCATAATGCTTCAACATTGTTCTTGTTATTATTACTTTATTCACAAAATATTATTATAAATGAAAATTGCTAATTTAATTTGTTAAATTACTTTGATTTTATTTTTAGTGATAATAAAGTTCAAAACCGGTGTAAGTGTTGTGCTTAATATAATTATTATTTTACAGGTAAGGTGGTCATTTTTTAAGACATGGAAGGAGGGATTCTTCTTATTTTTATATTATAATATGGCCTGTGGGCTAAGCCCCGGATGACACAAAAGTCTAGCGATGCCCCTGTTTCAAACAAACGAATGTTTGACTTGTTTTCTCTTGTATTTCCAATGGGTTTTTAGGATGGGCTTTTCAATTTATGAGTAAAATAAGGTCTGTGGTTAACAGTCAGGTCACGTCCACACTGATATGTTTTTGTTTGAAAATGCATAAATTCTGCTATGTTTACGGTCAAACCACACTACAACAGTGTTTTCCTCTACCGAAAACAAAGAATTTAGAAAATTTGCAAACTTTGGAAAATGATAACGTTAGGAAACTGAGAACAAGCCTTCAAATGGAGGTTTTAAACCGATTAGTGTGGACATGAGCGTGGCCATAACTCAATCGTAAATTATGATGTTTCTTAAAAGAACATTTGTTTCTATCAAGATCCCAGGATAAACTTTTATATTAGCTTGACAAAGCCTCGTCTGAAAGTTTACTAGTTTGAGGTTTGATGGTTACACAGAAATTACACTAAGACAAACAACCAGCTAGCTAGCTAGATACAGTAGATAGTCAGACAGACCATCAGATAAAGGGGTCAGATAGATAGATGGATTGTTGGATGGGTGGATGGATGGACAGATTGATATATAGAAAATGAAAGAATAGTAAGAAAGAGAGAGGGAGATACGTTAAGCAGATTAAAGGCCTGTAGGTTTGTTTTTTGAAAAGTTTTGACTTTGTCAAGTCAACATAACAAGGATCACAACTACCACAAGGATGTCAGTTAATGGGCTTGACGAATCAGACAGCCGTGTAGTTCTTGTGCAACAACTTGTTAACATCTTACCTTTTGAAAGCACACAATTACGAAATTCATGATTGAGGTATGACTGTTTATAATTCATGTTGTACAACAAAATGTGAAAGTCTCAAGTAATCTCAACCACAGATACTATTTTTCTCACAAATCGAAAACTGCTATTCTAAAAACCCATTGAAAATTCTTCTAGGGAACTCATGCTGAATTGTATTCTAGGGTTGGCCGACTAATTGACGGCTTCATCCAAAAGCTGAAAAATACTGCCTTCAGAGGCTTTATACGGATGTAAGAAGGCATCAAGGCACCTCCGAATCCGATATTTGCATAACTTCCTGTCTACTAAGATGCCTTCATCAGGTCAGTATTTGAAGGCATCATAAACACAGCCTTCGCTGACTGAAATTCCAAGATGTGTGGTTAGCTGGTTGGTGGAAAAAATTAACTGTCTGAAGGATAGAGTGAAAGCAGTAATTATTCTTTTTTTTTTTATTTTTTTTTTTTACTCAATTTCTAGTGAAAAATAGGCATTTTAGTTACTAAATGTATTCTAGGTTATGTCTAAAGCTCACTTGAATTAGTTTTAGGTAAGTAGACATTATGGTGCCTTGGAAGGCTGTAAGAAATCAACGTCCTTATGAGGTGATCACCGTCCTTATGAGCAAATCGCAGCCTGTGAAACTTTCTGGGCTGTGAGGCAGAAAGACAGCTGCCTTAGCTTTCGTATACAGTTGACATCATGACTGAATAGCTCTTTAAGGATGACTTGTTATTTAGTATGTTTGACAACCCCTTTTTGTAGGGTTTTTCTCTGTGCTTTAAATGTTGTGTCAGCCCATTTGATGTTGTCTCTTGGCTCTTGAGTTGAGAGGACAGGAACATGTGTTACCAGATTTGGTTTCTGCCACAATGTCTTTAATAATCAGACAGACTTGAAGAGGAACAAGTCCATTACTGCTGACAAATCTTCATCTGAAAACAAGAACTACATTCTCTCTTTCAGCCAGACACTCTCCCCCTCTCTCTTGTTCTGCTTGTTCCCACCCCATCTCTCTTGAAGAATGTTATATTTATGTTTGTTGTATTCTAAATGTCTTGGCCTGATTAAGTGAATCAACTAAACTGATTTAAGATTATATACATTATCTTTCCATTCCTCTAAGTCCTCTCCAGAGAATGAAATCATCCACAGGTTCTCTGAACCACAACATGACTCACTATGAAGGTGGGAGTGTCAAGGAAGCTTGGCTAAAATCAAAGCTCCATTTTCCAATCTGCCTTAAAGAGTGCCATTTAGTAACCTCGGGAAAAACTCGATAAGACCCGCTTCTTTCATCCACATCCCAAAACCTTGAGAAGCAGGTTGTTCCCTGGATTTTCATGCTTCTCCTCTCCATAATTCTCCATTAAACAGGCCCTTTATCTGAGGAACGTGGAACCTGTGATCAGTCCTGAGCCAGTTGCCATGCAGTAAGATGCCCCAACCATGGTGTGGCAGACATTTCTGCAGTGTTCCCCACCACTGTACTTTGGAAATCTTTAGAGCTAAATGACGGGGGCCTCACCCTTGATATACACTCTAATCATTTTGATTTAAAGGCCAGTGTAAGGTTGTCTGGCCCCTACTTCCTGATCCCGACCCCTCCCTCCTGTGCATGTGATACTGTAAGCCTCACTGTTCTTTACTGGACTGTATGAGTTATAAAGAGCAGAAGTGGGGGTAGAAGTGTGGGAGGGTTACTGGGGTTAGGGGGTCTCTGTACTACTACTGAATTTGGATATGCCTCTAAACAGAGACCCTGGAGAGACAAAATCTCTCTCACTCTGCCTCAGGCCTTCGATTAAATGAATACTCCCCTCTCACACTGTTCCCCTTCCTAGCAAACCTCACTCTTTTAATCCACTTCTTTTTTTATTCATTGTCAAACCTCCCTGTTTATAACATTGCTTATTCTTTCATTACAGAATAAATCTAACTCGGTCTCATGACTAGTTGCAATAATGGTTCAGGAAGGTGAAATCTTAAGAAATACTGTAGTACAAGTTTGCTCTTACAAATTTTTTTTTTAACTTTTACTGCCATAGTGAAAAATAAACAAACCAATGAACAATGTTATTGTGATTTTTCCTAAGTTTAACCCCTAACCCCTGGCTCAGAAGTGCACAACACAACCAAAGTATAAGCAAAGCATATAAAAGCTGAAAACACAACAAAATTAAGCCACAACACAGCGGAAAAGCCACAGAACAACGGAAATAAACCACAACACAACAAAATTATCAGAAAATAATTTCTTATAAAATAAGAAGTCTTTTCCCAAAGTGCTTTGGACAACACATACCTGGTTGGGTTTCTAGAACTCCTATTGCTCATAACTTCATCAGCATTTCCAAATGCAGTGCTCAACATGGGCAAGTACACTGCACATCAGAACGCTGTACTGGTAATTATGCAAAAATGACTTCACAGTACCAGCAGCTCTTATAAGGTGTCCTAATTTTGCTGTGGTGTTACTTACTTTTGTTGCGTTATGGCTTATTTCCATTCTGTTTTCTGCTTTAATTTGCTTTGCGAATTAGGTGTGTTGTGCACCCTTCGGCCACCGTACCTAACCAAAACCTAAACCTAACAATAAAGTCAAAGCCCTTACCCAAATCCGACAGTAAATCAAACCATGATTTTAATAGGAAAATCACTGTTGTGTACCAGGGAAGAGAGAGAAACATTGAGGTTTTGTTTCAGCATTTTAAAGATTTTTTCTAAATTTAACCAACAACCCAAACTTAAACCTAAACCTAATCATAAATTCTAACGCCTTACCTAAACCCTAAACTTAACCATGATTTTAATAAGAAAATATCTTTTCGTACTGTGTACCATGGAAGAAAGAAAACATTGGGGTTTGGAACGAGACTAGGGAAATGTATTACAGATTTCTGACATACACTGGTGACCAAAAGTTTGGAATAATGTACAGATTTTGCTCTTATGGAAAGAAATTGGTACTTTTATTCACCAAAGTGCCATTCAACTGATCACAATGTATAGTCAGGACATTAATAACATGAAAAATTACTATAACAATTAAAAAAAAAAAGAACTTCTTAAACTACTTCAAAGTGTCCTCATCAAAAAATCCACCACGTGCAGCAATGTCAGCTTTGCAGATCCTTGGCATTCTAGCTGTCAGTTTGTCCAGATACTCAGTTGACATTTCACCCCACGCTTCCTGTAGCCATAGATGTGGCTGTCTTGTTGGGCACTTCTCATGCACCTTACAGTCTAGCTGATCCCACAAAAGCTCAATGGGTTTAAGATCCATAACAATCTTTTCCAATTATCTGTTGTCCAATGTCTGTGTTTCTTTACCCACTCTAACATTTTCAAAAGTGGCTTTTTCTTTGCAATTCTTCCCATAAGACCTGCACCCCTGAGTCTTCTCTTTACTGTTGTACATGAAACTGGTGTTGAGCAGGTAGAATTCAATGAAGCTGTCAGCTGAAGACATGTGAGGCATCTATTTCTCAAACTAGAGACCCTGATGTACTTATCCTCTTGTTTAGTTGTACGTCTGGGCCTTGCACATCTCTTTCTCTTTTTGAAGACTGTAGTGTACACCTTTGTATAAGATCTTCAGTTTTTTGGCAATTTCAAGTCTTGTATAACCTTCATTCCTCAAAACAATGATTGACTGATGAATTTCTAGAGAAAGCTGTTTCTTTTTTGCCATTTTTTTAAATTATTTTTTTTTTATACCTAATATTCACCTTTAGACATGCCAGTCTGTTGCATACTGTGGCAACTCAAAAACAAACACAAAGACAATGTTAAGCTTCATTTAACGAACCAAATAGCTTTCAGCAGTGTTTGATATAATGGCAAGTGATTTTCTAGTACCAAATTAGCAATTTAGCATGATTACTCAAGGATAAGGTGTTGAGTGATGGCTGCTAGAAATGGGGTCTGTCTAGATTTGATCAGAAATGACTTTTTTTCAAATAGTGATGGTACTGTTTTTACATCAGTAATGTCCTGACTATACTTTGTGATCAGCTGAATGCCACTGGTGAATTACCAATTTCCCTCCAAAACAGCTAAATCTGTACATTATTCCAAACTTTTGGCCAGTGTACATCAGCCTTTTGTATTGCAGAAATAAATATAGTATAAGTAACCAAATTTGTTCACAGATGTTACCTTTCTTAAAAAGAGATTATCTAAAATATGATGCCAATGTTTTATCAGTTTGAGACTATGTTTGTTGATTAGTTTTTATTAGTATAACTGTTATATTTTTACATACAAGCCAAGTCGTACGATAACTTACAATTTCGTTAAGCAATGTAGAACATATTCCCTCTTTCTGTCCCCTTCCTCTATATACTGTTGGCAGGGGTATCTTGGATGGCTGGGTTTGATTTCTTTGGATTGTGACACATTACTGTCTGGCTTGTTAATACTTTGTCCTCATGCTCTGTCTGCATTGGCTCTTAGTCCACTCTGTTTTTCTCATCTGACCTTAGAGAGACAAAGAAAGGGGTAACAAGAGACAAAGAGGAAAGATATAACAAAGTGTGGTGGAGCGTGGAATGGGTAGAGGAGAGGAGTGAAGAATGGGGTAAAAAAAAGTAAGCAAAAGAACGGTATACTCCCTTATTAACTCTACATTACTTCACGTCTGAGATGTAGAGTCTTGTAGGCCTGCACAACCTTGCGCTGCTCCTTCTAATTAAATTGAGATCGAAGCATTCTGCACCTTGTCTCCCTTGCTAATAGCAATCAGAGAAGGTATTAGATATGTAGATCTAGAAGAAATGCTTAACAGAGAGATCACTACTATGGCACTGAGTGTGTGCCTATCCACTTTAAATTGAGAAGCTCGGAGGTCAAAGGTTCACTTACTTCATTTGGTTATCAGCAGTGTTGCAATCCAGCTGATGTATGCAGAGTTGAAACAAGGTTCAGGACCATGTCTGGTAAAAACATAGTGGCAACGTTAAGGGAACAAATGAGTAATATTGAGGCATTACGCTGACAATATTTAGGCAATACTCAGGGGAATCACTGACAGTGTAAAGACAGAAACACTGACCAGGCTGATGGAACGCATTGACTTTTACAGCTACGCACAGACTGTTTAGGGAAATCATTGAGAATGTTTGGGAAATGTATCGACAATGTTTGTGGAACAATTGGGCAGAGCCTTGAGAATGTCGGGGTAACCAGTAGGCTACTAAGCAAAGGCACCCCCTGTTTTCTTAAACTCTCCCTCACTGCTCTCAATGGAGCCACTTCACCCCTAACATCAGCCATGCTAATTACGTGACCAGAACTGAGGGGGTGTCAAGAGTTTGATCATGTGAATGTGAGATTCTAAAATGCATAAAATCTCAAAGGTCTCAAAATGTTTCGCTGGTTCTTTTTTAAGCCATTACTCTTCCCTCTGTGTCATAATTTTTTACCCCTTCCCTCAGGCTCATCGGATTCATATTCATTTTTAAACTAAAGCAATGAGTCTTGAGAGGCTGTGGATCACAGTGATTTATACCATGAGTAAGGTGTGTTGTTAGAGATCACGTGAAGCCCCCTTACCCGTGGTGAATTCACTCTAAAGCATGGAATTGAGTGGTTTATTTATTTTATAAAATGGTGGCAACAGCGCTATGAAAAAAGGCACCAATTTGCAATGAAGAGTAACATATATTATTAATAATTATCTAAATAAACAGTTCTTCAGTAAGTAATATAGCTCATTATCCTAATGGTAGACTGTTTGTGGTTACCAGGCAAAATAGCAACTTGGTGCATTAATATAGAATGTGCAGTCACAGGTATGCATTTGTAGTCTTTTTTTACAACAGCTCATCCAATCAGAATTTAGTCCAAACTATCTGTTTTGTACAGAATTAGTAGCTTACTTTGGATCACTTTGTAAAACTGTGTCCAACAAAGCCTAACGCAGCCAAACCTTCCTGAAGATAAATGCTTGAATGATCACACTTATGTTTATGCAACTGAAGAAAAGAGAGCTGAAGAAGATCTGTTGATTTTTCATTTCTGTTCACTGTTGAATACTTCCATTGTGAGTTTTTGCACAATGGAAGTGTTCATTACCTAGTGAGACTATGACTGTACCTTCTCAACATAAGTGAGAATCATAAATGTGATGTGGTTCAAGACTGGGCTCATCCTTATGAGGACTCTCCATAGACATGTTGATTTTTAAACTGTACAAACTATAGATTCTATCCCCTAACCCTAACCCTCACAAAAAACTTTCTGCATTTTTTACATTTTCAATAAAACATAGTATGCGATTTAAATTATGGGGACATTAGAAATGTCCTCATAAACCACATTTATAGCAAAATACCCTTGTAATTACCAATTTGTAACCTCAAAAAATGTCCTCATAAACCACCCAAACCCGCCCACACACACACACACATTTGGTACAGTGTTTGTTGGCTGAGACTGTCTATCCTCAGACTTTGACATGGCAGTGCTGAAGGAAATTGTGACAGTCGCAATCATCATCAACAAACAAAAATTCCCATGCACGTTATACACACATACACAGACACACTCAGTAAGCCTATGCACAAATTTGTGGTTAAGCAGACTCCTCACTTTTGACATAACACACACTTTGCACAAACTGGCCACTGTAGCCTTACATGAGAGACTGGCACCAAATTGCAATGGGTTGTGTGAGTTAGGTCTTGTGTGTGTTTGTGTTTACTCATAAATGCAATATTACTACTTCTAAAATCCCTGCTGAAAAAAACATCTGCTTAGCTGGTCTCTGTCCACAGCATATTTTTTGTTTTGTTTCAAAATTCTTAACTAATTAGTAACCACCATAGTCATTGATTGGAACACATCTGCCTCGATATTCAGTAGTGGTCAGTTAATTTAGTTATGATCAGTAGAACAGGATCAAAGTGCACGGCAAATCTATTGAATATTGTGACACTGAGCTTTTGTATGATGTCTGACTGCATCCAGCATGACCCGGCCACTCTTTTTAACACTAGAGTGCTCACATCTCAAGGATGTTTGAACCTCCCCCATATTAGCAGTATTGAACCCTAACATGTTTTCATCAGGTCAGAACATTTAAAGCCTGTCACATATAAGATGATTCATGTAACACAACATAAAATAAACTTTTGTCCCTAGCAAGAGCCTGGAACCACTAAAGCAATAAATCATAGTATGCATGGAGAAAAACCTCTCTAAATTAAGGTGCTGTGAGCTGCATGTGAGGACACATTTAAGTCACATTTAATAGGGGTAAAGTGGCTGATGTTGCACACGTCTCTATCTGATGTGATGGTGTGAAGGGAAAATAATACAGTGGCTTCTAGTCATACATTAAGGTGAAGATTCTAGTGGGAGTAAAGTCTCAAATGAATGCTAAAATATTTAATTTTGTCTTGAGTGAGGGCACAAATACAGGCTTATTATTTCACACTAAAATGCATTTTTGCATTTATCTGCATTGTTTTTATTATTATTGTTTTTCTATGTAAACATGCACTAGACGGACGTCTTTGCCCTTTTTGGCATGTTTTGCTGGGGGTTTTTTTTCAGCGTCTCAAGCATGAGTGGCGCATTTTCAAGATGCCGTGTCACATTAAAAGAACTTTTAAAAATGCTTCTCCGCATTCTTCGCATATTGCTCATCACATACACTCACTGAGCTCTTTATTAGGAACACCTCTACACCGACTTATTCATGCAATTATCTAATCAGCCAATCGTGTGGCAGCAGTTCAGTGCATAAAATCATGAGATTCGGGTCAGTAGCTTCAGTTAATGTTCACATCAACCATCAGAATGGAGAAAAACATTTGATCTCAGTAAATTCGACTGTGGCATGACTGTTGATGCCAGACGGGCTGGTTTGAGTATTTCTGTAACTCCTGATATCCTGGGAATTTCACACACAACAGTCTCTAGAATTTACTCCAAATGATGCTGTGACGAGGAGGAGGGCAGGGCCAGGCCCTGACTACGAACACCCGACCCCCAATCAGGCTAATCAGCCGAGGAGAGGGATAAGTGCGCGGAATACGGCAGTTCAAGAGAGAGAGAGCCACACGCAGCTGCAGTGTGTGCGTTTGTGTTCTGTGTCCTTTTGTTTAAGTTTAAATTAAAATATTACTTTGATGGTTCAGCTGGATCCCGCCTCCTACTTTCCCATTTTAACCTTGTTACAGATGCCAAAAACAGAAAACATCCAATGAGCAGAAGTTCTGCAAGCGGAAACACCTTGTTGATGAGAGAGGTCAACAGAGATTGGCCAGACTGGTTCAAGCTGACAGAAAGGCAACAGTAACTCAGAATATCATCTCAGAAAGCAAACCATGCCAAACCTTGAGGCGGATGGGCTACAATAGCAGAAGAAAACGTCGGGCACTTTAGTAGGACCATAGTTTCCTAATAAAGTGCTCTGTGAGTGTAGTTTTTTATGCAAAAACACATTTTGTCTGAATGGCCCCTTAGCCTGCAATTTCACATGTTGCAACCACTGATGTCTAGTGCATCACCTTTTGCTATTTCAGATCAGAATGTAATTGAAAGCTTTGGTTAATCTCTTTCACAGATTTGCTCCACCATTGACTGTGAACACAGCTGATCAACTTTAGAAGCACAGGAAGAATGGTGAACTGATGGCCATGAATACTGAGTAGCGATCTTGACTCTGTGTCTGATTTGTGGAGTCTAGCCAGGAGGTGGAGGAGAAGCTGTGGAACTCCAGAGACCTATCCTGGAAGTTGCACCAGCTGCCTGAAGCTCCACTCAGCCTAACGTCTGTACTGAGATACGGGAAGGAGTTGTCAAATGTTTGGATCGAGATTGCGCTCACAGTTGGCTTTGATCAGGCCTCTGCTGTTAGTGAGTATGGCAGAGTAAACATCAGTGTTGTCTTGTGTAACTTTAAGTGCTTTTCCATGGTGCCATACAGGATATCACTGTTAACTGACACATGTGTTCTTCAATTTTTTTCTCCTCATCATGGGTTCCTCATTCCTTCCAAATCACATTCTCTTTACAGTCTCTATTTCTTTCTCCCACTAAATCGCACAAATGGTTCCAGTGTTGAGCCTATTAGTGCATAAACTCCCAATGACCGTGTTAGACAAACAGCCTGACACCACAACACACACACTACCCAACACCTAACAGTTTTCACCACACGCTAGAGAAATACCAAGCAGCACATCTGTGTACGTTCATCTTGCGAGACAGGAGAAAGGGAGAGAAAGAAACAGAAAAAGAGAGAGAGAGCCTGTGATGTTTTCCCACTGAGTTTATAAAACAGAAGTCAAGCTGTATTAAAACACTCGGCACATTACTGCCACAGACTGTGCCAAACCCTGACAGCCTCCCCAGACCACACTTTCAAAATAATAATTACACTGCGAGAGAGAGGAAAGAACATTAAGATCAGTGCTTCGGCTTAAAGATGTTGAGTGACTTTGAAATTGTAGAAGCACCAGTTATCAGCAGGAGAGAGGAGGTGTGGGTGTAGAGCCGGACACTGGAGAGCCATCTTTGGTTAGAGAGCCGGTGAACGGAGGCATATGTAGTGTGGATTAAGACCATGGACTGCTAGATGGATGAATTTGGGGGGATGGGCAGGTCCAGAAGTCAAACAAGAGAAAATAATGAGCAGGTCCAATAAACAGTCAGAGAAAGCTTACCAAAAACCAGTCTCTTGAAAGCAGTTAGATATGACTTGGCTAGAGGACAGTTCTTAGATCATAAATCATTGGTGGACTTTGAAATTGTACCACATCCGTAGAACCCAGCTATTTGTGTCTTTATATTGCCAATATTTTGGAGAAATTGATCTTGATGTGACATTTTTGATTTGATAAAAAGTGGAAGCAGGAAAATGCAGGAGTTTTGTTTTTCTGTTTTTTTTTTTTTCTGTTTAATGTTTTGTTTTTTTGTTGTTGTCTAAAAATTCTTAACTGATTAGTAACAGAGACTATTTAGCAGAGGTGAGGTCTTGATCTTGTGGTTTTGGTCTCGAGACCATATAAACGTGGTCTTGGTCTGGGTCTCGTTACTCAGTGTCTTGGTCTGGGTCTTGGTCTCAACTTTTAAAGTCTTGGTCTGGATCTCGGTCTCGGCCTATGGTCTTGATGGTCAAGACACTAAATGCGATTATTATTTCAGCCACTAGTTGGCGCTGCATCTTTACCATTACTGGGAATTTGCAAGCACAGTACTTCTGCCTCGGTCATACAGCATGTGTCGGCAAGCACCACCTCTCATCACATGAATGGAAGGGCAAGAACGATGGTTTAATAACACAAAGCAAATATGAATGATTTATGATTACATCTGCCATGTAGAAGCCGCGACATCACTCGGGGTAATCGCGCGACCCAATAAGCTTGTTATGTTGCGAGGTGTTCTTTATTGGCGGGAGTAGGGCTGAATGATTATGACTAAAATCATAATTAAAGATTTTTTCCCCCTGATATTGTAATCGCTATTAATAAGATATATTGCTATAATTTTATTGCATGCCATATTTATGCAGCTACACATCCCAAACAATCTGAGAACTGTGTTCCTGAATTAGTATATTCTATTTATTAATTAGTAGCCTAAATTAAGACAGTGACAAAACGGACAGCTTTACAATGTTCCTCTTCTTGGCAGCATGAAATAAAACTTATTTAAACTGTGATTTAAATTATATACAGAAAGCGAGCAAAACGCGCTCCATTTAATCACTGAAGCTGTCAATCACTTCAGTTAAACGCAAGCTCACTGAGTTCTGCACTCTCCCCAAAACACTCATTATAATCAACAAAGCTGTCGTAATTGCACAATACATTTCTTATTTACATCGTTTTTACTCCTTGCTCGAGAGTGCGGCAGTAAGCACATACAGAACTCAGTCTGTGAGCAACGGCTGAGCCGGTGACTTAAGCGCCTCTGATTGGTCTTTGCATTTATGCGATCAGCTGACATGTCTGTGGTTTAAAAAAACATAAATAAGCAGTATTTTGTTAGAATAATCATGCATATGGAACACATTTCTCAATTAACCATGCCTTTGGGAAGTCAGACTAATTTCAATCAGTTCTTTAAAAATGTGATTTTCAATTATTGCGAATATTTCACATCAGCATTTTTCTTGCTTTTGTTTCTTCACTGTTATTTTCAGTGCATAACTTTATGCATAGTTGTTTGAATAGTTTAATAGTATACATAGTTATTAATAGTGTACATGCAGTGAAAATCAGACTAATGCCATGCAGACTTCATTTGTTGTGCACTAGCCACTTCACTTTAGTTGTATTATTTTATATATATTTGGATTATGAAGGCATCTCGTAAAACTGGACTGTTTTCTCTATATAGCAGTCTGGAAAATGTCAGAGCCTGCAGTGGTAAAATTTGCATTTGAAAATTTTGAAGAAGATTCTGAAAATAAGAAATGGAGAGAACCTGCAAAATATGTCACACATTAATAAGTGAAGCACGTGGTACAACGTCATCATTCAATAGGTAAGTTAGTCACATTGTCTTTGACATGTTTTATATATATTATTTCCTATTTGCTAGACTGCTAACTTTCTTAAAATGAGAATTTTAACATATAATAATAGTAAAGTACATAACCATACCTATCAATCTGCAAACTCTTTCAAAATGAAAATTATGTAAAATTATATTTGATTTTATACAAGTGATGACTATCATCACAAGGCAATTTAGGCCAGCCATGTTTTCAATGAAAATGACAATTCTTATCATCATATTACAATATTTTGATTAGTTAATGAACAGGGGTATTTTCCAGAGGTGGGATCTTGATCTTGTGGTCTTGGTCTCAAGATGTCTCGAGACCATATAAACGTGGTCTTAGTCTGGGTCTTGAAGGGTCTAGTCTTGGACTTGTCTTGGTCTCAAGGGGTCTAGTCTTGGTCTGGGTCTTGGAGGGTCTGGTCTTGACTACATCTCTGCTATTTAGCAGAGATGGGCCACTTCTATTAAAGTGAATGGGAGAAATTGGAACGCTCAACCAAGGAGCTCTAGCACCCAACGGTCTTTAGAAAAGAAGTCCCGCCTTACAGGTAAAAGAGACAATCACCTTTTAGATACAGACTTCGCCTGTCAATCAACTTGAGAACGTGCATGCGCATTAGCTATACAAGCCGGGAAAATTGAGTTTTTTAATGTAATATGAGGTAAAGAAGCACAATTTATGATACCAGTTTTGTCAGATTTTACTGCTGATTTAAAATATGTTCTCTGATCTTAATCTTGACCAACCATTTCTAAGATTTCTGTGTTACCCCATTCAAGTAGATAGGAGCTGCATTGTCATGACTGGAAATAGCCTCCCAAGAGCATTCCAAAGATGGCTGACAGTGGACTGACTTGTTAGAAAGACTTTGTTAGTAACCAGCATTTAGGCATGAAAAGGATCAACTCCCCTCAATATTCAGTATAGTGGTCAATGAATTTGGTTTTTCAATGGTCTATTACATTTACATTTGATACCCTAATCCTTTGATTAAGTTACTCTTAATGCATCTAGTGACAGGATAAGAAAAAAATGCTAGAATAACACATAACGCAGTTAGATATGACTTTGCTACAGTTCTTAGATAATAAATCATTTGTGTCTTTATTTTGCCACCTTTGGTAAATATTTTGGAAATCTTGAAAATTTTTGATGTTATAAAAAGTGGAAGCAGAAAATGCATGAGTTTTGTTTTTCTGTTTTGTTTTGGGGATTTTTTTTTTTTTGTAAATTCTTAAATAACATAGTGAGCAGTTAGATATGACTTTGCTAGAGTATAGTTCATAAATCATTGGTGGACTTGTATGTTTTGAAATCGTACTACATCTGTGGAACCCTGCTATTTGTGTCTCTATTTTGCTAATTCTGGCCACTATTTAGAAATTACTTGGTTGTGATGTGACATTTTTGATGTTAAAAAGTGGCAGCAGGAGAAATCAAAATGTTCTGGTATGTTATATTTTAGCATCAGTCTTCCCAAATGGTTGGAAATATTCAATTTTATGACAATATGATTTTCTCAAAGACATGATTTGAGGTTTGGGGTTGCTTGATCAGATTATTTCATATCTACAAAACTGCTGGTAAAAGTTCCCATTAATATAGCTGGACGAATTGGGGTTTTATGTAACAATGATGAAAAAAAAAAAGTTAAATGAACAAACAAAGAAAAAAAAACCCTTTCCAATATGCACTACCGTAACAACAAACCATTATTGGTTTTTACCATAAATCCATATATTCATAAATCTCTTTTTACCATCTATATTTGATGGTCTATCTTCTGCTCCAAAGAAAGCACAGGCACACAGCGGCTTGACATACACACACATCACATGAAAGACACAATTTTAGGTTTAGAACCAGGCCAAGCCTGAGCACTGATATTCATTGTTACAGAGAAAACATTTTGTCATATCTGGTGTTGTTTTCTCAGCAGAGAGAGAAAGTTTAGTGCAAAAATAATTGACTTTATTGCCTCCGTTTTATAGTGTGGGTTCTTTACGAACACCCTGTGCGGTGATTTGTAATGTGTTTACCTTTCGGCAAGCCCTTTTGGAAGTGTTGGCTTGGATTCGGGATCTCAAGTTTGGGTTTGTTGTGTATAGACATGAAAGTTATGACTGTTATTTTAAAGCATGAAAACCTTCAGAAAGATGGAGAACAGGTCTGTATAGTAGAGAAAACATAAAAAATCTAAAACCTCTGATTTTTTTATGCTTTAACACAATTCACATACTCTGACAGCAATTTAGCAAACCTATGGTCTGTTTGTCTCTGCAAATAAGAGCTTTTCTAACACGCTAGAGAAAAATAAAGATAAATCAGAAACATTACAGCTCTCCTTTAAACAATGAAGTTAGAATACATTAATAGCAGGTGCAGAGTGAAATGGAAGCGCCAAACAGATTATTTCTTATTGTGAGGGTCAGTGAATCTCTCCAACCCAGCCAGCTAGTGCTTTTAGACAACTTGTTATTGCAATATGAATATATATCTTAAATCAAAGGCTGCCTCCTTAAACAGATCTATACTGTAGCTACTGTGACAGTTGTGAAGGGGGAAATTTGAGCTTAGTCATGCTAAATTGTGAAGAGGTGAGCATACGACAGCAGTGAATCCCATCACACAACACTTCATAAACATACAGATGCACCGAGGTGCTTTCTCTGTCTGTTCCTGAAAATTAAGTGTGGTTGACTTTGGCACCTATTTCCCTATATGTGTCTGTCTGTCTGGCCTATCAAACCATTGTAAGGGTTTAAACATTTTCGTTTGGCTCGCTCACACACACACGCATTAACACGCACTCACAAATTTGTACAGCTGCCTGTGCAAACACCCTATAAAACGGGCTATTATTCATAATGAGCAAATAACAGTAGCATTTATATTTTAGTCTGGGATGAGATGTAGCTCATTTCCACACACCAAAGACTGTGAGACCAATTCAATAAGCCTGAGTTTGTCGGCAGAAAACCTGTGCAGTAAAATGTTCTCATAAAAGGAGTTATGACAGATCATCAACTCTCTTGTTCATCTCAAGTCAATCTTACAGTCTTACAGCCTTATCCTCCCATAACTGTTCCGTTAAAATCTGCTCACAAGAACATGTAAGCTTATTACTAAGGAAAGCTTGGAGCTGAGAAGTAGCGTGGTGGGCCCATCTTGTTTCCTCCTCCCCATATTAGTCTATTTCACTCAATCTACTCTGGTTGATTTTCCTTTTACGAGTATGTGACAAATATTGAAGGTGTTCATTACTGTGGCCAATGCCACCCCTGTTCCAGCCAGGCTGCTCATGTAGTTTACCTGGTGTTGAACTGCACTTAACTCTGATGAACTGCTTTTGACTCCTATCCTTGTGTAGTACTGAGTAGTCCCAATGGCTAAGGTCTGGTCCACGTTGCAGCTTATGCTGGCCAAGAATGGCACACTCAGACAAGAAGAGATGCACTGACCTACTTGTAAAGCGACCAACCATAGTTTGTTTTTTAACATACCATTCAGGAACGGTTTTATCTTAATTAGATTATACTGCGATAATAGGCTGGTGTGGAAAAAAAAATCAAATTATCAAAGGTGCGGTAGTCTCCACGAAAGGTTGTACAAAAAACACTGAACAAAATAGCAAAATGTTTTGTAGACTTTGTGATTAGAATTTTTTCCGAGCCAAAATAATAAGCACAGACCATTTCAAGGACATAACTCAGAAAGCAAAGCTGAATATACAGTTCAGCTTGTGGATATCTTGTTAAATTACTGTACCTTTCAGATTAAGCTATATAAATTATATTTAATGCAGCATTTTGCTGTTCAGTAAACACTCTGGAAAAAAAAAAACTTGTCTAGACTGAAATATGTCAGATGTCTGGACCATAATGCCAGAACTGCCATAATGCCAGCGCCTGGAGCATAATGCCAGCCCTGCTGGGTATCTCCCACTGATATCCATCTGTAACGGTCAAATTATTATGGGTATTAAAGTAGAGAGACCATTTGTTCATCATAGCCTACTTAACATGCAAAAAATGCCAAGGTCAGTTTTAGTCTAATTAACATACAGTATATATATGCTCAGCCTCAGATATTCGACTACACACTGTCATGTATACTTGGACAGACAGATGAGGACTGTCGCTCAACTATGCAAAAAACAGCTGTAGATCAACTATAACTGCACTTAAAGACAGTAATTGATGTAATGCCACTTAGCCGCCAAACTTTTGGATTTTTTCATCCACAAATGCGCTCATTATCAGTGCGGCACCTTCTGAACATGACTGATTCCAGGTGGACTGATGAAGTCCCCTTACTGCCGGAAGTTGTGTAAAACCAGCCAATCAGATTAGAACTTCCCAAATCTAAAAAGTTCTTTCCAGTTTTATGTGCAATATGCATCAGATGTTTAGCGAATGGACTGTGGATTCGTAGACTAGTAATGGGATTCTCCACTGTGAGAGCTTCACTCACACTGACTGCAGTGCAGCCCTATAGGATGAGAGTGTAACTCCAGTAGGTCTGTGCCCTTTATCGCCCCCACAACTCGTGTGTTTCTGCCCGAGCCTGATTTCCCCTCATTAATGGGCTGTTTCGAGAGTGGAGTATGAGCTGTGGACGGATGCAATCACAGCCTACATGCTTTAAGCTGAAGCCGCGCCTCGTAAATCTCCTACAGTATGTTCCCCCTTTACCTCAATCAGCATCTCTTCTGGGCCGTTCCAGACGCAGCCTTTGTTTATTATGCCGAGTTTGAGTCAAAGGCAAAGAGAGTTGGAGGAGCTGACAGGTGCTTCTGACCGCAGGCTGTGTGTGTTTATGTTTGAAGGAAGCTCTGGTGCTCCAAATCATTGCGCTTAACCTCCATGTCTTAACTCACAGCAATTAGTGCTGCTAATGAGAGCAAGCAGTGGATTACAGATAAAGACCCTCATTTTTCTTCTTTTGTTTTGGTTGCAACTGGCTGCTGCTTCTTTTACTACTTATCCAGTCTCAGATACTTGGTCTGTGAAGTTTTATTATTATGGGAAAGCTCTTAAGTCCATATAAATTGCACCGATGCCATCTGAATGATATTTATAGTAAATGGACATGTTAGACAGGTTTCCCTCATGTTTGAGAATATAAACATTTAAATGCATAAATCAGGCTAAGTTCAGCACTCAGGAACAGAATGAATTGTCTGACTGTATACAGAAAGGGAAAAAAACTGACAATTCGTCCTTGAATGATTACATTTATTATTATTATTATTATTATTATTATTACTATTACTATTTATTTTAATGCCTGCAGAGCCTCAGTGTTACCTCTTATTGGCTCCCCTCTCTAGTCGGTTGTATTTCTAAGGAGTGGCTGAGCCAGACAAAATGCCAAATAATAAGATTGACGACACTGATTTGCACCCATTCATTCAGCCAGGGATGAAAGACCAAGCTTTTGCAAATTAATAGAAACATGTCTGGACTATAGGTATAAATCAATGCATTGACACACACGCACACACTGTACTTGTGCACACTGTTCAGTGAGCATTTGCATCATTTGGTCTCTGCCTCTGTTCATCATCACTTTGGCCTTAAGGCTGTAAATGACCAGTCTGTTGCCAGAGACCAAAAACAGATACTATTCCAGATTTAAAATCAAATGCCAATAAAACTGCCCACTTATTTCCTTATTTCAAATATCAACACTAAGCAAATATACAATAGTAGCACTAATTTAACATGTTCGGCCATGTTTATCTGTGTCATGAGTAGATGCTCTGAAATACCCATAATTCATACCACTAGACAGACTTGATTAAATGAATGAAAAAATCACTTCTCTTGTAATTAACTGTGTGTAACAGAGCTGAAGCCTTGTGGAAATGCTTTTAACGTTCCGTGTAATATTAAATGCCAGGGGAAATTCTTAGTAACAAACTCTTGGTCTTCAGCAAGGACTAAAATCATTAATTCAGGAACATAAAAATCCAAAGAGCACTATTTAAGTGAAAAAGCATGGAAATTTCTGTAATGCTAACCTTTAGGTCATCGGTGTGGTTTGGCAAGTAGCTTACAGAGAGAGAGGCTAATGCACCTGGCGCTAGGCCTTCCATCTGCATGATTGAAAAGAGGGAGCTCCTGTTCAGTTTTGCAAATGAGTGAGACCTATCAGGGCTAAACCCAGCGTGAATAATTCTGCACTGAATTAACTTATTTTGGAGAGGCTGTACGAGAAGGATAAATTGGAAATGGAGCCTTTTCTGTGGCCCAAATGCTTCTGTGTAATTTTCTGCCAAAACATACAGCACTTCAAGGGGAAGTTTATAAAGAGGCTCTTAAAAGTGTGGTTCTGTGGGCACACAACCCCAGAGAGAAAACAAACAGTTGACATTATGTAAGCCTTTAATTCGCCCAGGTGAGTTTGTTCGACCTGCATGTTTAAATATTAAATATGTCAATGTAAATGTTGATAATCCATATAAAATAGTGTTTCCTGCACAGGAACAATAATGGACAATATTAAATTAAACTCCTGTAAAATGTAATTAGTTCAAAAGAAAAAACTAAACAAAAACATCAACAACTTTGTAACCAAATCCAAACGCTTTTCTCACTTTTTGACCCTCTCTGCTCTATGTTGTTTGATTGTATCTTAGCAACTGGAGCCAGCGCATAGTTTGTTTCTATGGTTACTCTGTAACTGACTTGAACGCCAACCAGCCAAAGTTATCAAGCTAGAGCACATATTTGAAGAGGAACATATATAAAAGTTGGGCTGACTTGTTTAGTCAAGTATTTTGGTGAGTAATACAAAGTCTTAGGGGCCGTTCAAACCGAATGCGTCCGTGTGAGCTGTTCTGTAATTGGTTTGTTATGTTAACATGTTCTAGACAAGTCTAGTCTTTGACCGTTGAGCCGCGTCTCGCTGTAACATGTGGAGTTAACACCAACTGTTGCGTCTAGCTTTTTAACGCAAAGTACAAGTTCTGCGTGAACTGCCCCATATTATTAATTGACAAACGTACAAGAGTGACACTAATATTTTCGTCTTCACAGTGACTATTTCCGTTGGGGAAAAATGCCGTTAGAATTTGTAAACACTGCTGATCCGTCTCCGCGCAGTTATGCATATATTTACATAACTTTAACAGACTCGTGTTGTATTATTATTGTTATAACCTCTGTATTAATTTTAGGTAAGGTCCATCTTGTGTCCATCATGGGAGTGGCGCTCTCCAAGGCAGTTCAGTGGAGCAGCTCAGATGTTGATAAACTGGAGAACACCCCATTGAATGAAGCTATACTCACTGAAATCCTGCTCTTCACGGAGCAGTTTGGTGCCAGACACTCACAGGAGGCCAGGCTCATGTTCAGAGAACCTTTACAATGGAAAACATCTCTGGAAGCGTCAGATTTCAAAACAGAATATGACATCAGGTAATACCAACAACTGAACCAAGTCTCAGCACTCTCGCTTTTGTTTTTTTTTGTACAAGAATACTTCCTTCCGATTTCAATACTAACAGACCTGCAAATGAGCAGACTAAGGATGGTAAAGAAGCTTTCACATCAGAGAAATTAGAAGGAAAAATCCTGAAATAGTTTTCTTGTCAGTCTTTTTTTTTTTTTTTTTTTTTTTGCAGGATCAAGAGAAAAACGAAATGTAGTTTCCTTGGTGCAACATTTCCTTGGTGCAAGCATTTAAAGGGATAGTTCACCCAAAAAAATGAAAATTCTCTCATCATTTACTCACCTCATGCCATCCCAGATGTGTGACTTTCTTTCTTCTGCTGAAAACAAACAACGATTTTTAGAAGAATATTTCAGCTCTGTAGGTCCTCACAATACAAGTTGGCCTTTATTACTACAAATTCTCCTCCCCGCCCTGTAGGTGGCGATATGCACGGAGAATGCAAACCACTAAAAACAAAAGAAGAAGAATGTAAAAGTGAAATTGAAGATTGATAGCAAAGGACTTAAATATTGGTCTGTTTCTCACCCACACTTATCATATCACTGTAGAAGACATGGATTTAACCACTGTATTCCTATAGATTACTTTTATGCCACCTTTATGTGCTTTTGGAGCTTCAAAATTTTGGTACCCATTCGCTTGCATTGTATGGACCTACAGAGCAGAGATATTCTTCTTGCTTCAAGTAATGCACATCTGGGATAGCATGAGGGTGAGTACATGATGAGAAAATGTTTATTTTTGGGTGAACTATCCCTTTTAAAATATATTAATAACAACAACACAGCGTCACAATGTTATAGACAATAAACAAACATGCTAACAATTCTTGTTTTTCAGATAAATTCATATGCTGAACCTATGCAGTCTTAAAGACTTGTTTATGTCAGTGACTGCTTAAAGCACAGAGAATGCATCCATCTGTTGTTAATCTGCTGGTTTTTCAATCCATCCTTTGCTGTCTCTTCATCAGTGGTGAATCAGTCATGTCCCAGCAGTCTGATGAGGACGGCCATCCCCTTCTTCAACTCACTCCACCTGACATCACAGTTTACACATTTTACCACCTCTCCAATCTTCTGCAACTTGCCGAAGACAAAAAGATGAAGGAGGTTCAGGCCTGTTTGGAGTGTGAGAAGTCTAACACTGCAGGGCATACAGTATTACTTTAACCAACTACTAAGTTCACATGCTCTGAAATACCATATCAGCTGTTGATTCTGTTTTCATTCCTTTGTGACCATCACATATTGCAAGTCAAAATAATGACACTTTTGCTGTTTACATTAAGTATAAAGTTGAGGATAAAAAGGTATTTTTTTTTTTATAGCACTTTTTCCAATTTAAGATTAGTTTTTGAGATGCTGCCTCCTGCAGCTTTTGGCTAACACTTAAAACTGAGATTTAGTCATCCCAAGTTTTTTTTTTTTTTTGTATGATGAGCAGCTGTAAATAAGAAGTGTTCTTTGCCACTCAGCTAACAGGAACCCTCTGATGAAGATCTTTGGGAACAGCTCCACCACAGTGGAAGGAGAGGACCTGGTGAAAGAGGATGAGTCAAGTGAGGAGCTTGAAATCAAGCTGTTTAATATTCTGAAGCAGCTGGACACAAAGCTTCTCAGCATTGCAGTCAAACAGATCTCCAGGTACACACTCTGCCTTCAGTCAAAACTACAGCGGCTTTTCCACCATCGGGCTGAACAATTCTGAGCACGGTATGGAACGGTTACAGTAGCATTTTCACATGAGCTCAGCACGGCATGGCACGATTATAAACCGTTCTCGGCCAAGAGTTTTCAGAGTCGGCATGGTTAACTAACCATTCTCAGTCGTGCTGGTGGAATGGCTTTAGTACTTGGCAACTCACGATTGTCAATTTGCCAATGCCAAGGTAACTTATAATGCTTTTAGCTGTTTCTAGTTTGCTAATATTTAGGGAAAGTTAATAATAATAGTGTATGTTTAGAGTATATTCATTATTTTATGATGATGGTTTAACTAGTATAGTAGCCTGCATAGTATAACTAGAAATATATCAATATATTCTCATATACTATTTACATATAATACTTATATAATAATATAAGTCAATAAATATCCTTTTTGGCTAGTCTGGGATCTTTTACCTTTGTGTCTGGTGGCATACACGAGTCCACAAGCCCTCAGCAAATGATGGAAAACATCTCGCCGTTTTCTCTTTGCTTTCCTTTTTGCTTTATAGGCCGTGTCTTTCCTGTATTAGCAGAGTAAATCCATTGAAAAAGCAGTCCTTACACTGTAACTGGAATATGTGATCGTCCTGCATAGCGCTATCGCTCCAATGTTAACCTCCCACACTGTCAAAAACACACTAACTGTTATGTACATTCTCCTGATTCTCCACACCACAGTGTAAAAAGGAACAATAACCACGCCAGCTGGCCCGGATCGGCACGGTTTTGTGACTAGAACTGTTCAGCCCGGTGGTGGAAAAGTGGCTATTCAGTCATGCTCCATATTTTCAATATATTATCTGCCTTTCGTCCTTGTCATGTCTTTATCTGCTTTTCCACCGTCGGGCCGAACGGATCTTGTCACAGAACTGTGCCGCTCCATACCAAACCAGGTTTGTTGGCACAGTTACAGTTTCTTTTCAGTTTGCCTGTGGTCTTGCCACGTCTCTACAGGCGTTTCACCAGCACGGTTCTCTGTCCTGAGTACGGTTAGCTAACTGTGCTAAGAATTCCGGGATGGGAACAGAATGTAACCTCACCATACCAAACCATGCTCAAGTGGAAATGCTGAACCATTATTAAACATGCTCAGAACCATTCGACCTGATGGTGGAAAAGCACTTTATGAATAATGGAAAAATAAAAATATGCTCTATGCAAAAAGTGAATGTTTTCACTAGGAAGTTTGAATTCACTCATTATTATTGGTTAACAACTGTATTTTTGTCCTGTGTTGTTTGTGTGTGTGTGTGTGTGTGTGTGTGTGTGTGTGTGTGTGTCTTTGCCCAGAGAGGGCAGGCTAAGCCCAGCAGCTGTTGATATGGAGGTAGATCAGCTGAAAAGTTTTTGTGCAACAGGAGAAAACCGGGTGCTGAAGTCTGTGCGCTACACATCAGGTTTGCATTATTCTCTTTTCCCCCTCTCCATCACTTCTGCTCACTCCATCTCATTCTGTCACTCACTCACTCACTCACTTCCAGACTTCTTTTCACCCTCAATCTGCCTAATGCACAGCTAATCTTGTTTCTCCCTTACATATTACTTTCTCTTACACTGGATCTCTCTATCTCTCTCTCCATGAGTGAATGCTTAGTGTGAACGGGTGGATTTGTTGAAGTGAGTGTATCGGAGTCTGTGTGAGACTCTTTTGATTATTTTTTTTGTTTTTTTTAATAAATAAAGGTTATACAATTGGACTAAAATTGTATCATTATGTAGACTGACTTTAGGCTGACAGAGAATGGTGCATTGTTGCGAACTTTGTAACTGGGCAGAATAAACTAGCTATTAGAAAGAATTAAAGATTGTCTACTGTAGTGGTGAAATGTAAATGTCTTTTTCCTTTGTATTGCTTATAGAAGTAAGAATCAGAGTTGAGCATGCTTTCTTTCAAACCACTTCAACTGTATGTGTGTGAAAATGGTGCTTTATTGTCACTCTGAGAAGATGAAACTATATTCTTCAATTAATGATGCTGTGCATCTGATTCTGATAACCTTCTTAACAGGTTTGAAATTTTGATAATTTTTTGTGCTTCTTTTTAGCTTAATTTATTATAGTGCTCTAAAAAAAAAAGAAAGAAAAAAGTACCTCTCTCTTTATCTCGGCCTCACTCTTCAAGCTGCCACTATTAGTGGGCAATACTGGGTAACCATTAAATATAAAATGTCTGTTTTCAAATCTCTGCAACATGGAAACCATTACATATGTCAGATTTCAGTTTACAAATAGATTAATCAAATCTTCCTCTCTCCTCAAGGAGAATGGGCAGATTTGCAGTGCCATAACAATCAAGTGTTTTTGGAAAGAGGATTGTGGCCTGCAAAATTTGAATGATGGATGTGGGTTCTTTTAAATAATGTGTCCCCATATGCTGAGTAAAATTGGAAGCTTCTATGCAAATGAAGGGGGGACAGAGTGAGGATGCGCAGGGTGGTTTGGAGCATATGGAAGTATTAGTGGGGGTGGTTTATTTATTTTGGGGTGATGACTGCAGCAGCTCAGTCCTGAAGAGCGATCATTCATCTTTGCTGGCAGGACTGCAGGTAGGGAGCTACCGTCTGTCCCATGGGAGCCTGCACTCTGTGAAACCTCCAGAACTACGTTCTTTTTTTTTTTTTTTTGCAAGCTTTTAACTATTGAAAGGTGATAACAATGCGCTAATCCAACATTTGTCTTTGTTTTTTTTATGTGTTCTTCTGTAAAGCAAGCAGGACATTGGCATTTTTACAAGTTGGGCTTGGGTTATTTATATACACCGATCAGACACAAAATTAAAACCACTTGCCTAATTTGTGTAGGTCCCCCTCGATCTGCCAAAACAGCGCCAACCCGAATAGCATTCTGAGATTATATTCTTCTCACCACGATTTTACAGTGTGGTTATCTGAGTTACCGTAGACTTTATCAGTTCGAACCAGTCTGGCCATTCTCTGTTGACCTCTCTCATCAACTAGGCATTTCCATCTGCAGAACTGCTCCTCACTGGATGTTTTTTGTTGGATGGCACCATTCTGAGTAAATTCTAGAGACTGTTGTGTGTGAAAATCCCAGGAGATCAGCAGTTACAGAAATGCTCAAACCAGCCCATCTGGCACCAACAATCATCCATGCGATTATTTAATCAGCCAACAGTGTAGCAGCAGTGCATTGGATAAAATCATGCAGATACGGGTCAGGAGCTTCAGTTAATGTCAACATCAACCATCAGAATGGGGAAAAAAATGTGATTTCAGCGATTTGGACTGTGGCATGATTGTTGGTGCCAGATGGGCTGGTTTGAGTATTTCTGTAACTGCTGATTTCCTGGGATTTTCATGCACAACAGTCTCTAGAATTCACCCTGAATGATGCCAAAAATAAAAAACATCCAGTAAGTGGCAATTCTGTGGACAGAAATGCCTTGTTGATGAGAGAGGTCAACAGAGAATGGCCAGACTGGTTCGAACTGACAAAGTCTGCGGTAACTCAGATAACCACTCTGTACAATTGTGGCGAGAAGAATATCATCTCAGAATGCTATTTTGAGATTCGGGTTGGCGCTGTTTTGGGGGACCTAGACAATATTAGTCAGATGGTTTTAATGTTGTGGCTGATCAGTGTATGTATACACAGTATATATATATATATATATATAAAATTTATACTTATTTATACCTATGCACAATACAAGCTCCAGAATAACGGCAACATTCCTTTATTTGCACAATGTATCCAAACAGATCTATATCTTTCCTGTTTGTGCTAAAAACCCATGGAAGGGGTAGTTCACACAAAAATGAAAATTCTGTCAATTTACTCTCCCTCATGTTGTTTTAAACCTGTTTGACTTTCTCTCTTCTGTGAAACACTCAAGGAGATGTTAGGTGGAGTGTTAACCTCAGTCACTATTCTCTTTCATTGCATCTTTTTTCCACACAATCAAAGTGAATGGTCACTGTGGCTAAAATTCTGCATGTCATCTCCTTTTGTGTTTCACAGAAGAAAGTTAAACGGGTTTGGTAAAACATGAGGGTGAGTAAGTAAGACTTTTTATATATTTGGGTGAAATATCCTCAAATTTTTACCCCATACTTATATATACATCTCACTCTGATCTCTAAATACTTCTGATTGTGTAAATACTTAAGTACAATCTCTTTGTTTAATCAGTGTGTTATTGCACATTTAAAAAGACCATATTGTTTCCTCTGGATGGCTCCACAGATTATGTGTTCTCAAATGGTTGCCGCTCTCCCCCCTGGAGGCAGATCGATGGAGAGATTTGCTCACTCATAATTGAGACCTGTGACACAGAGCCAACACTGTTTATCACTTGCAGCGCTTCTGGAGTTTTTATCAATGAGGTGAGAAATCTTTTGAGAAACTAATAGCAGACATTTAATTGACTCAGTTTTTAATTGTTCTGGGAGCAAAACCTGCTTACATGTCATAGCAAAGCACACTTCTGCTTCTGCACACATTGCTTTTTTTATTATTATTTTTTAATAATTATTTTCTCCCCAATTTGGAATGCCCAATTCCCAATGCACTCTTAAGTCCTTGTGGTGGCGTAGTGGCTGTCAATCCATGCATCTTATCACGTGGCTTGTTGAGCGCGTTACCGCGGAGACCTAGCATGCATGGAGGCTTCACGCTATTCTCCGTGGCATCCACGCACAACTCACCACGCGCCCCACTGAGAGCTAGAACCACATTATACCGACCACGAGGAGGTTAACCCAATGTGACTCTACCCAACCTCACTCAGCATGCCCTGGATTCGAACTTGCGACTCCAGGTGTGGTAGTCAGCATCTTTATTTGTTGAGCTACCCAGGCCCCCCCTCTGTGCACATTGCTTGCACGAATGATGGAAATCTGCTGCATAAAGCAAAATTTGCCAGCAGTAATCAGTTTCGGAAATGTAGAGATTTTCTCATCTGATAATGTTTGTATTATTATCATAAAAAACAATCGGTAACCTAAACAGAACATATCCCAGTAAGCCTGACCTGAGCACATAACAGATGGAAATGAATGCATCTCATCGGAATGCTAAATGATGCAGTATGGGTTTTCTGAATCCGAAACTGTCAGCCTGTCAGGGGAATACATTTTGGTAGATAATTTTAACACACAATGTGCTCTTAATGTGTTTGAAAGGTATGGTATACAGACACATTTCTAAAATATGAGGTAAGTGCAACTGAAAAGTTTAGACATGACAGTTAGGTGGCTGTGTTCCAGATCTGCTCCTCTAGCTATGTTAAGTCGTTTGAGCTGCCTCACATTTAATCGAAAGCAACATTTTACATGTTCACATGTTCATTCTTGTGAACACTTTACCAAATCAACTACATATCTGTCTGTCTGTTTTTATCTTTGTGGTTCTTTCCTGTCTCCACCTCTCCCTCTCTGTGTCTCTACCTTTCTTTTTAGGCTCTTTTGTCCTTGCCCATGTTTTGTTAAATGCTTTCTGACATTTCACCTGTTCGTTGTACATTTGAGGTCAGATTGAAACTGCTGCAAATGACAGTGATGTAATTTGTAAGGAGTAGACATTCAATCAGAACACTTCACCTCCGAACCTTACAGATTAAGTGTTTAAAATATAATTATGTTTGTGCATGTGTGTTAGGTTGAATTAGTCATTTGTGTCTTTAGTCATTGTTGAGCTTTTTCACTAGCTGCTTGTCTTTTTCCTTGACTCCTGTGCTGTTTGAAGCAGCAGTTGTATTCCAATTTTCATTTTAGCCAAAAACACTGCTACACCACTGGGAATGTAGTCGATCTCTTGGGTTACATTTACATTGTGATTTGACTTTACAGGGAGTCAATGGAGAAGGAGGTGAGAACTCTTATAGGAGGAAAAGTGATGTCTTCAAAGACCTTGCTACGCTACTGAAAAACAAGTCTCTGCACTTTGCTGATGCTATAAATGAACAGGTATTGCTTAAAACCACATAGGAATACAACTATTTCACTCTTTCATCATTTTTGAGACCTTGTTCCATCTATAGTGTTCTGTAGTATCTATATGGCAAAGCTCATTCAAGTTGATTCTCACACACAAAATACTGTAACTGAACCGTCAAGTCATTTTTATTTGTATAGCGCTTTTCACAACACACATCGGTTCAAAGCAGCTTTACAGGAAATCATGCATTAAAAAAAAAAAAATGAAACTGTAATATCTATAAAGTCTTAGAGTGATCATTGTGTAGTTTGATTAAATATGATTGTAAATTTTGTATAAAAATTAAATAATAATTGTATTTAGAACCCCTGTGAGCAAGATGAAGGCGAGTGTGGCAAGGAGCACAAAATTCCATATGATGTTTGTTAATGGAGAAAAATAACCTTTGGAGAAACCAGGCTCACTGTGGGAGCCAGTTCCCCTCTGGCTAAACAACATGAATATAATGCCAATATTATTTAATTGTGTGCAGTGCAAGTCATGGTTTAAAATTTGTAAATTTAGCATGCGTTAAGGTCCAGTGTTTTTTAAAAAAAAAATTTTTATTATGAACTTTAAGATTAATTACTGATGTCTTTGAAGTCCATTCTGGATTAACTGCAGAAGTTTACATAGATGCATTGTCCTTTGTTAGTTGGCTGATGAAAGCTTTTGTTAGCAATTTAATGACAGACTATGTATTCCATTTCAAGAGTGTAGTCCATCAATAGACAAAGGTGATGCAGGCAGAGATCAATGAGGTACATCGCAGTTCAACCCGGCAGGTCATTTCTGTGAGGTTTGGTGCGGTCCATTCTAAGTCCAATGTTCAGGCAGTGGCATATGATGTATCCGATGTCTTACAGTTGGAGTTGGCATCAGTTCATCCTCTGAAGTCAAAAGACTGAAGTGATGTCTGGCTAGCACCAGCTGTAGTTTGTCGTCATCACTCAGTGACACGTAGCAGTGGAGTCCGACACCAAGCAGGAACGGAGCTGGATCTGGCCGGCTCTGGTAATCTCTGGATATGAATCCCAAGGTTGAGACATGGAAACAAATAGAATAATAATAGCGTAGATGCCATTCAATTTTATGCAGAGTTATAGATCATGATAGATGTTTCTGGTTCCGGCAGACCTAACTAAAGCAGCCTAATTGTGAGTTGATGGATAAATTAGGTGTATGCCTGGCTAAATAGATGAGTCTTTAGTCTAGACTTAAACTGAGTGAGTGTGTCTGCATCCCGAACAGTGTTAGAGATACTATTCCATAGTTTAGGAGCCAAATATGAAAAGGATCTACCTTCTTTTGTGGATTTTGATATTCTTGGAATTATTAACAAGCCAGAATTTTGTTATCGTAATGAACGTGACAGAATATAGCATGTCAGAAAGTCACTTAAATACTGTGGAGCTTTGTATGTGGTTAACAGAATTTTAAAATTAATACTAAATTTAACAGGTAGCTAATGTAACAACAATAAAATTGGGCTAATATGATCATATTTCTTGGTTGTAGTCAGCACTCTGGCAGCTGCATTTTGAACCAATTGAAGTTTATTTATTGAACTTGCTGGACATCCTCCCAGTAATGCATTACAATAATCTAGTCTTAAGGTCATGAACGCATGAGACGTGACTTTAGTTTATTGTTGGGTTTTAAAATGTCTTTATTTCAGTTATGGTTTATTTGACCAATATTTTTTAATGTCATTGACTAAATGGCATTCTTGTTTTCCATTCCACTGATTGTTTTAGTTATTGCCTCATGCTCCAGATGGTAGTTTTTGAACACATAACAGAGTTTTAATTGTAGAGTCTGCTCCACACCTCAGGGCTTTGGATGTCCTTGCCATGTTCTGGGCAAACCTACCATTTGAATAAAATAATTCACAGTTATGCACTAATCAACAAAAATGTATAACCTTCTAAAACATTTTCCACATAACTGTGGCGTACTTACATCATTTCCTAATATTTAAATGGACATCGGTGCTCGTTAATTTCACATCCCAAATGGTAAATAGATCTCTTCAGTTCTTCCTAAAAAGGCACCTGTGCTGGAGATGTGTGAGTTTTGAAGATGCTAGAAGCTCAGTAGTAGTGGTCTAGATTATAGAGCCTGAGTGCTCATCAGAGATTGATGACATCATTGTGTGAGTAAGCCATACACAGACAGGCATGTGCAGCTATCAGAAACGACTGATAAAGTTGAGCTGTCTCAGAAACAAAAGAAAAGGTGTAGGAACCAAAGATGTTAATGTCAATTTATTAAGTGCAATTAGAAAAATTGAGTGGATGTTATGTACAATACCAGTAGGATGCTGTGTTGAATGGCATACATTGGCACTCATTAGTCACTTTTTCACCATCGGGCTGGACAATTCTGAGCACAGTGAGTAACGGTTCTAGTACCAGTTTTACTTGATCTGGTGTATTGTTTTTAGTGGTGTGGCAACTCACAATTGCTCACTTGCTAAATCAGTCCATTCTAATCCTGATTGTGCAGCACCACAATGGAAAATGAAACTGTAACCATGGAAATGAGCTCTGATTGTTACAGAACGGCATGGTTTAGCAACGGTAACCATTCGGCCTGATGGTAAAAAATTGGCTCTTTCCGGCATCGTTGACTTGTTTGATGTGGACAGGTGCATTCTAAAGACAGCAAGTGCCATACTAGTGTTGTTTTGGTTTTTGATTTAGGCATTGCAATTCAGTACACATACAGCTAACAACCAAGGTTATATGTGTTAATTCGTTACAATTTACACTTAGTATTATATAACAAGCTGTGAGAAATCTAAGGTTTGACCGAATCAGATGTACCTAAGAAGTAGGAATGGGAAAAAGTGCCTGAGAACTTGAGTACTCAGAAGTAACAGCTATGATTGATCATAAAGCACATTAAACTTAAAACATTTCACACTGATCAAAGCTTAACAACTATACAGCACTGTACACAGTAATGTTCAGTCAACACTGTATTGACTTATGTTTTCATTGACCAACAATTAAAAACAGAACAAACAAGTACTCGAGTAGTCAAAATGACCAAGTACACATGACTAGTTAGAATTCAGCAACTCAGGGTGGGAAATATTTGCTAAATCAGACTCAGACACACAAACAGCACAGCTGTCCTTCAACTGGCAGCAGTATACTCCTGTTCTCTCCTCAGCCTGTGGTGTGAGGTATGCAGCCTAAAATTAGTCACAGCTGAGGAGAAGAGAGCAAAGGGGAAGAGGGGACAACCTAATGTCTACTCTTCTCACTGTGAGAAGAGTGCATGCTTGTCACAATAACTGAGAGCGAGACAGATTAAGACAGTAAGTGAGAATGAGAGAGAGGGAGTACTCTCCTCTGTCAATGTGCTGTTTTTCACATCAACGCTTTGTGAAAGAATGTGAGAACAGGCCAGTTACTCAGACCCATCTGAATTAAGTAAAAGATAAATTAACAAATTGGGTCTCCGATAATGGCTTCAAGATGTGGCGAAAAGTATATTTATCTTTTGAGAAATTATATCCTATTTCTCATTAGTGACACAATAATGTATTTGTTGGGGGGAAAAAACTGTTTTACAAACTGGTGGCATTTAGGGGACCAAATATTAGGTGCTTTGTACATGAGATATCACAATAAGGAATTATATGAAAGTTTATTTTTTAAATATGCATCACTTTAATAAATTACAATTTTCCATTTTTTGTTGGTATTGGCTGGCTTAATGTTCTCCTGATCTTTCTTCGGCTTCATCAGTAGCAGAGGGCAGAAAATACCTTTTTGTTTATGCAGACAAAAGGTTTCCTCCAATATGTTCTTTTCTTAAAACAAAGTCCTCAGCTTCACGCTAATGTTTTATGCCGACCGTTGGCTGTTTTATAACCAACATAATTCTGTCCTTGAGCAATATAAATGGAAACTCCATCATCCAGACAGATTTCTCTTTATGTTTCTTGCTAAATGATGGTGATGTTATCTCTCTGCGATATAGTTTGCAGATGGAAAATGAAGCCAGACAGAATGATTACTGCTTACTGTATAGTAATGGTTATTGTCTTGTGCAACTCCACCTTTGTGTATAAAAACCTCTGTCTGGTGCTCCCGTAAGTTACCTTGAAGACAGAAATCTAAAATGCTCCTTTCATCTATTCTTTTTGCATTGAGAAACAGTTTTCAGACACAAATTAGGGCTGCTGCAGGTTTTTATCTGAGCACTCTCAGTAGAGATGTCCAAGTTAAATGCTGTGGTGTGCAGGACAAATTGAGGAACAGTTAATATGAGTCTGTGCTCAGTAGTTGTGCTAACCTTCAATAACCCTTGCCTCTGATGAATGCTCAGTCTAAATGTGCTTTCATTCTAAACCTCTATGAAAAAAACTGAAGGAGCTGAAGCTGAGCTTTATGCTTTACTCAAAAGAAGCTGCTCCTACGGTATGACAGATGCGCTTGTTTGTATGCCACAGTGTGATTTACTCAACTAGGACATGTCCCTAAATCAAAATCCTTTGTAGTTCCAGAACAACATTGCTATCAACCAATCTAATAACCATCATCCTAACTCTTCCCCTAAGCCTAAAATCAGAGGGCAGTGATTGATATGAATTTTGTTTCAGGAACAACTAAGGATGTTGATACAGGAACATGTCCTACTTGTTTAAATCATGTTAAGATGTTTATTTGGTACATAATAGTGATTGTTATTTCACTGAACTTTCTATCAGAATATTGTTGCCAAATAGTTGCCAAAATCAAATATTTGTTTTTATGTTACCATTCTCATGGAGACAGGAAATGCCTGATTAAATTCGAAGCGATTGTTGACTCAAAAAATCAATTACTCACCCGAATGTTATTCCAAATCCGTATGACTTTCTTTCTTCTGTGGAAAACAAAATGATATGTTAGGCATAATGTTAGTCATTGTTAGTCACCATTTACTCTCATTGCATGTTTTTTGGGATGCACCGATATGGAATTTCTGGGCCGATACCGTTAACTTACAGCTCATTGTGGCCAATACCGATAACCAGTATATATATATAAAAAAGGTTTTAATTTTTCATCCTTCAACCTGGAACTGTTTGCTAATTCATTAAAAGCTTCTCATTTTAAAATAGGTGTAATTTAAAAGCTTGGAATTTTAACTGCTATTTAAGGTTTGACGGATGTAACATGAACCATATATTACAGATGTATGTCTCATTCACAGACGCTTGCTACATCACTCATCTGACAGTTCCACTGTGTAACTTATTAAATGTGCTGTTTTAGGTTGTGCTTGGACTTGTTTTAATCACAATGTTGCTATGTAAGTAATCATGTGCTATTTCCCACATTCTGTTTGTTTCATGAAGTAATAAGCAAAAACGATAGCACCCATGTAACATACATGCTTTTATCATGTTTCGTTTATTGCCTCATGAAACAAACAGAATATGGGTAATGCCATCTTTACTTACACCAGACGACTAAAACCAGCCCCAAAACAATGTAAGAAGGTTCAGAGATGTTTTTTTTTTCTCCCCAATTCCCAATGCGCTCTAAGTCCTCATTGTGGCGTAGTGACTCGCCTCAATCCGGGTGGCGGAGGATGAATCTCAGTTGCCTCTGCGTCTGAAACAGTCAATCCACACATCTTATCACATGGCTTGTTGAGCGTGTTATCGTGGAGATAAGTTGAGCACCTCATGCTGTTCTCTACAGCATCCATGCACAACTCACCACCGAGAGCAAGAACCACATTATAGGGACCACGAGGAGGTTAACCCAATGTGACTCTACCCACCCTAGCAACTGGGCCAATTGGTTGCTTAGGAAGCCTGACTGGACTCACTCAGCACGCCCTGGATTTGAACCTGCGACTCCAGGTGTGGTAGACAGTGTCTTTAGTTGCTGAGCTACCCAGGCCCCAGGTTCAGAGATGTTGAAATAATCCTCACAGAGTTACATGAGCTTGGCTCTCACACACACAGACACGCTGTGTATGCGCACACGCTCTGTCGCTTGAGACTGCCCGAGTCTCTACCTGAAGGAAAGATGCTGCAGGCAGTCAGAGAATTAACATAATTATCGGCAAAAATATTGCCGGCAATTCCATTATCGATAATAATATTTCGATTTTCCCAGTTACTGGCCACTGATATATCGTGCATCCCTAATGTTTTTTTTTTTTATATATATATAATTAATTGTATGGTGACTAATTCTAGAATTCTACGTAACATCTCCTTTTTGGGTCCATGTGAGAAATGAAATCATGCGAGTTTGGAACAATGTGAGGAATAATTGATCACAGATTTTTAATTTTTTTGACGACCTATCCCTTTAAGATCTGATTACAAGCACTATGATTAGTTATCTTCACAGCATAACAATTCCTCCTTGCCACTGTCATCTTTGGCTTGCTCACTACTATTTTCTGTAAAGTTGCTTTGAAAGAATGTGTTGTGAAAATCACTAAAAACTGAAAAAGAATGAGGTGAATATTCTCAGTGCATGAGTTTTTGTTTTTTTGAACAAGGCTGGCCATGTGCAAGCAGGTTGTTCACCTCCACAGCATAAGAATTCCTCCTTGCCAGTGTCGTCTTTGGCTTGCTCACTACTATTTTCCATAAAGTTGCTTTGAAAGAACGTGTATTGTGAAAATCACTAAAAACTGAAAACGAATGAGGTGAATATTCTCAGTGCATGAGTTTTTGTTTTTTGAACAAGGCTAGCCATGTGCGAGCAAGTTGTTCGATTATTGGTGGCTGTAAGGAGAAAGACTACGGTATATTATTCTTTGAAGCAATGATGCCAGGCAGGCAGTTCAAAGTGTGAGCATATGTTTGTGTGTGTAAAAATGCCCACCAGACTTTCCTTTTTTTACGATGCCAGCGGGCGGGAACTTGGCCATGAGCACTAGCAGCTAACGGGTGATGTACAGAGGCTGTAAAGAGAGTCATAAAAATAGTCTGCTTAGACACAAATCAAACCCCTCTTTATTCTCCATATTTCACTTTATTTCCTTATTTTCTAGATTTCATCTCTCTACTTCTCTTTGTCTTTCTCTTTCCATGTCACTCTTAGGTCTTCCAAAACATTTCCAAAAGGCTGCGTATGAGAGTTCTCCTTTTTGCGCAGGACTCTCATCATCATCCATGAATTTCATCATCCAGGAATCCATCCACCTGAAATGAACCCTTTACCTTGGGTGCATGTTGATTTGAGAGCAGATAATGCTTTTAGCTGCACTGTGGGGACTATTTTAGCGTGAAGAGTTCAGCTGAGAATAAGCTCATGTTCTCTGGATTGCGGCTTGAGTTGCTATAATAAGTCTCAGACACGCTCTGGTCCTTCAGCCATCAGTCAACCACTGGACCCTGATTATTCAGCCCAGACACCCTCAGCACAGTCTTGCTTCAAGTCAACACCAGTTCATAGCCAAAGACAACATGCTGTATTATTAGCATTATTAGATCAGACACTTTTAATCAAATGTACAAAGCCGGGGCTGAGCAGAATGTGACGCTCATCAGAGAAAAGATATCAAACTACTTGTATGCTTTGTCAGACTGGGAGAGGAAGACCTTGTGTCTTGATTAGCGAGTTTCTTCATAGTTATATGTTGGAGTTTGAGGTTTATTGAGCACTTATTTGAGGTTTTCTTTTGACATTCAGGTTTCTGTTTGGGATGTTTTGTGCCATATTAGAGATTTCACTCTCCATGTTCTTGGACCTGGTTTTTACAGGTTTATTACAATAGTTATAATATTAAAGGTGGATGGAGTGGTGAGGAGAAATTGATAAAACTTTAGCTGTTCTTAACTTTCCCCTTTTTATGGCAAATAAGCCATGAAAGGTACAAAGTGTGCTTAACCTAGCTGGATCCAGACAGAGACCCTTGTACCATAATTACATTTTTTTCCCCTTACGTACTTACTCTGACCTCTTCTTCTCTCATACTCTTCTCTCTTCCTTTCTCTGTGTCCAGTCTCTCTTTCTGTGGCTCACTCTTGTTCTACAATGATGGCAAAACTGCTTGTTTTCAAACTTTATTACCAGAAACTAGTAATGTTAATAGACCATAATTAATCACGATTATATTGCAATTCCAGAAGTTTCAAGAACATTTTTCTGTAAGAAAAGTCATCTTGAGGCCCCCTTGGAAGGTTTCTTAGGCCCCTAGTGGGCTCCGGCTCCATGGTTGAGAACCAATGCTCTAAAAGTTAGAGCTGATGAATGGCTGATGGTAGGGCAGGCTATTTTCTGCATAGCAGGTGTCTGTGACTACCTGTTAACCATTCATATGGATCCTGTAGAGCTTCTCACAGAAGTAATAAAGAAGTAGGAGAAAGAGAAAGACAAAGTCCTTTACAATTTAAAGAAATCATTGTAGAATTGCTTTGCCACAAAAGGCTCCACTTAGTGTGTGCCAAACTGCTAGCCTGCAGTTCAAGGAATGTACAGAAAAAATAAACCTTTCATATTGTATAGGCAATTAAAATAAGATGCAAAGGTTGGAAATATGTTTTTATTTCTCATTTATTCTCATAACTCAAAGGCAGAATGGTTATTCCTGCAGTGGGCTGTTGAGAAAGGCTGTATTATATAAATGCTCAAGGATACAAATTCATAAGTTAGATTTAGTTTTTTATACCTGTATATCTTCTTTTTAGAATGAGAAGGCTGCCCTTGCCTGGTGACGAATGTGTGATGTGTCTCCCCAATAAAGCAGTAAAGAGACAACGTGTCAAATGTAGAATAGAAAATATGCTGCTAAGCTAAGAGTGCGTTCATGCGCTAAAAGGACAACTTAACTGTGTTAAAAGAACAATGATTCAGAGGAAGACCTCTTTTAACTACCCAAGATTGTATAATTTTACAAGCACAGTTTATTGTATTGTTTATAGTTTGCGCTTTTGGTGCAAATTGAGATAGGTCCTTTTCCTGACTGTCTTTTTTCATTCACTCCCTTCTGCAGGACTTTGCCAGTCTAGAAGTGCAATCTACCAAAAAGATCCTACATGTGGAAGCAGTTGATGCTGAGGAAACAGGCCAAACCCTGAGGTCTTACGATCATCGAGAAAAAAATGTGCCTGAGAAGGCGAGACAACAGCTTGTGCGGAACAAGCCAGGCGGTAGGAAGAAGAAATTAGAACCATCTTTGAAATGGAAGAATCTCGGCCTCACGTCCCCTCATGAGTAAGTGATAATTCCAAATCCCAGTGGATGTCCTCTGAGAGTCCCCCAAAAATCAAATAGTCACACTTCAAGGGTGTGAGGGTTATATAGATTATACAGTATGTCTGCAGTATATAGCTGTATATTATACTTGTGCGCGTTTATCGTGAAGTCATGGCATAGCATAGAGGAAAAACCCACAGCTGATCATTCAGACATGTGTTTTAGGATTGATCCAGCAGACCGATCCTTTCTGTGGTTTCAGCACTTGTTACTTGTAAACCTCCTCTAACTAGTCGTCTTAGTTTCACAAAACAATAATCCTTTGTTTTGGAGAAACAGTAATTTGCCAGATGTGAAAATGTATGCCTTACTGTTCTGATGGTCCCAAGAAAAGAACCAAATAAAATTAGAAAATAAAGGTGTCCAAGCACTCAGACACCAAATGCTGAGCTACAGAAGACAACAACTATAATAGTAAAAATATGTTAGAAATTATAAAAACATGCAAATGCACCAATCAAACATGCTTTCTTGCTGCATTCCTCTTCCTAAACTGAATATTCAAGTGGCTTTTTAAAGCTTTGTCATTATACCATTATGTCTGCCAATACGTTTTTAAAATTATGTATGTGTGGTAAAATAATTGTACTGGATTCATTGTATTTATGCAATCTAATCTTTTCTGAGGGGGAAAAAACATGCTTAAATTCTATAACTGTAAACTTAATAAGTGATTGTTTTGATTTTTCCAGTGTGGGAGAGGAGAAGAAAGCCCGGAAGAGTGGAGAGAGCAAGAAGGTCTTGGAATATTGCACAAAGTCACCGGTATCAGAGAACAAAAAGAAAGCTAATTTTTCTGGATCATCTCTGCCAGGCTGCCAATCTTCTCAAAAAATGTATGCCACCATAATCTTAGTCCACAGAAATAGCTTTTTCATAGTACATATGGTATTTCTCCTGAGGTAAAAGCCTAACTATTGCAGCAGGATCTGAAAAGACTTCTCCCAGGAACATGCATAATTGAATAACCCTTTAATCTTCCTGCCAAACATATAGAACTTATTCAATCACTTAACTGGAAAAAGATTTGGTTTCAGGGCAAATTATTTAAGCTGTGGTGGAGTATTCATTTTAAAGCCCTTAATAAGTCACGGATGAAGCAGTCGTTCAGGTTGGTGTATAAAGGCATGGACTTTTGGTGCTACTGGGAGTAGCAGTCTGTAATAATCGTTTGAGTTCAGCCTGTGCTTCAGCCACTGATAACCCTGTTCCTTCTCCTGACTCCTCTCTGTCTGTTTGGCGGCAGAAAGTGAAGACTCCAGCTGACCCCATAATACTGGCTGCCAGAGTACACAGTCCTGCTTGTAAAGAGCTCTGGGTGTAGTCACAGTTTCTCTTTTCCAAAGTCCCTCTGCTAATTGAACCATTTTTAATCTGTGCTACACACAAGAGCCAAAGCACCGTTCTTAAAGGAATAGTTCACCCAAAAAAGAAAATTATGTTGTACTCACCCTTATGTTATTCCAAACCCATTTGACTCACATTGACCACTTTTATGATACTTTTTTTGCTTTAAAGTCACAGTGCTTTAGAGTCATTATTAACTGCTAATGTATGGAAATCAGGGATCACAACAGATCACCTTTTCTGCAGAAGAAAAAGTCTTATAGTTTAGGAATGACATAAGGATGAGTAAATGATTGGTGAACTATGCCTTTAAGAACATTAGAGTAGATTAGATTTAACTAAATTGTCATTGTGCACAGTATAACTATAGATACAATAAAATACATTTACTGTAACATCCAATTGTTAGAGAACAGTTCAGTGCAAATTACAAGGAAAATGAGTTACACAAAGGCAGCAGTGAGTGACTAGCACCAAAGTAGGTGTTTATCATGGCGTGAATTACAAAGAGAGGAGTGCACTGGTGTCCGGCAAGAGAGTTATTCACTGGAAAACACATCTTAGTCCCTCTGGCCTTCTCCCCATGTGTGCTGAGTTTCATGACTCGTTTCATGATACTTCATTTCAGTAGCCCGACCCGCTTTATTGGCCATCTGCATTTGTGCGTGCATGTGTAATCTTGCGATGAAAGAGATTTCAGAAATGCTCTGATGACCACTCCAGTCATCCTCTCTCTCTTTATTTCTATTGCTCTCTCTGTGTTCTCTTCATCCCCCTGTCGTTTAATTTGATGCCATGGCTTAAGATGACACTTCAAATACACCCCTGAGTTTGATGGCCTTTTTGTCCAAGGGTTTCAGCATAAAGGCCTTTCAGAGAGCAATAATTCATTCCGCATTGAATTCTGAGAGACTTTACCAGAGCTGGGAGAGAATGGGCTGTGTGGTTTGGCTTGCACCTGCTCTGACTCTCCCCTGATTTTCTTTATATTTGATGCATTAAGCTCTATTTAATAGAGAATGTTTTTTTTTTGTTCCTTTTTTTCTGTAATGCCCTTTTATGTATGGATATTTCTCATTTCTTTCCTGAGAAATTTCTGTGGGAGAGTACTCCTCACAGTGTGTGCCTGGGAGACATAAAAATTTGGACCAGCTTGAATATTAATATGTCTAATAGGTGCATATGTGTGTGTGCACAGTAAGACCCCAGGTGGAGCTGATGACTTCAGTGAGAGTTCATCAGAAGGTGAAGAAGATGAGGAACAGCCTGACAGACGTGCCGAGACCACAACTGACCTGCCCTCTGAATATTGGCAAATCCAGAAACTTGTAAAATACCTAAAGGTAAAAAAGAACATTTACACATAAGCTGTTCGTATACACACCAACCTGCATCAATACATCAGAAAGGGGTTCACAAAGACTAGGAATAGTTCATCAGAAATGATAATTCTGTCATTATTTTCTCACCCTCACCCAAACCCATGTGACTTTCTTTTTCTGCAGAACACAAAATATATATTTTATAGAATCAGTGTCATGATCACTGATTCCCATACAATAAGCAGTTGATAGTGCCTCACTTTAAAGCTTAAAAAGCACCCAAATATGTCATAAAAATAGTCCATGCAACTCAGGTGTCATATTCCTTCTAAGTCTTCTAAAGGAATACGATCACTTTTCATGAACATTAGGACTGGGAATTGCCACAGACCTCCTGATTTGATATTACAATGATATTTTCAAGCCGATTCGATATATATATCGTGATTCTGTAAGTTTTGCGATATATATGTTTTGATAGAAAAGCTTAATAAAAAGATAAAAAACTTTAAGTTCTTTTTTCTCAGAAAGAAATGTCTATTGAAGAACAGTTGTGTCTGAAATGACAATTGATTTCACTCTGTATTATATCATTTGCAGATAAAAGGTAGGGATGTGCAAATTGTAATTTAAAACTACCAATCGGCCAGTCAGTACATTGTCTGAGCTAGGCGACTAGTTAGTGCAAAGGAACCCATGTATAAGGCTGCATTATGTCCATTTGTATTCAACAAATAAATATATACAATATACAGTTGTGCTCAAAAGTTTGCATACCCTTGGAGAATTGGTAATATATGTACCATTTGTAAAGAAAACATGAGTGAGCAGGCAAAACACATTTCTTTTATTTCTTATGGGATTCATATTCAGCTGTAGGTTATAACAGAATGGCACAATCATAAAACAAAACATGGAAACAAAGAAAAAAATGAAATGACCCCTGTTCAAAAGTCTGCATACCCTTAGTTCTTAATACTATGTATTGCCCCCTTTAGCATCAATGACAGCGTGCAGTCTTTTGTAATAGTTGTCTATGAGGCCCCAAATTCTTGCAGGTGATATAGCTGCCCATTCGTCATGGCAAAATGCCTCCAGGTCATGCAAAGTCTTTGGTTGTCTTGCATGAACCGCACGTTTGAGATCTCCCTAGAGTGGCTCGATGATATTAAGGTCAGGAGACTGTGATGGCCACTCCAGAACCTTCACCTTTTTCTGCTGTAACCACTGGAGGGTCAACTTGGCCTTGTGCTTAGGATCATTGTCGTGCTGGAAAGTCCAAGAGCATCCCATGCGCAGCTTTCGTGCAGAAGAATACAAATTGTCTGCCAGTATTTTCTGATAAAATGCTGCATTCATCTTGTCATCAATTTTCACAAGATTCCCCATGACTTTAGAGCTCACACACCCCCAATACATCAGTGAGCCACCACCATGCTTCACAGTGGGGATGGTATTCTTTTCACTATAGGCTTTGTTGACCCCTCTCCAATCATAGCGCTTATGGTTGTGACCATAAAGCTCTATTTTGGTCTCATCACTCCAAATTACAGAATGCCAGAAGCTGTGTGGCGTGTCAAGGTGTTGTCGGACATATTGTAACTGGGCTTTTTTGTGGCATTGGCGCAGTAAAGTCTTCTTTCTAGCAACTCGACCATGCAGCTCATTTTTGTTCAAGTATCATCATATTGTGCTCCTTGAAACAACCACACCGTCTTTTTCCAGAGCAGCCTGTATTTCTCCTGAGGTTACCTGTGGGTTTTTCTTTGTGTCCCAAACAATTCTTCTGGCAGTTGTGGCTGAAATTTTTCTTGGTCTACCTGACCTTGGCTTGGTATCAAGAGATGCCCGAATTTTCCACTTCTTAATAAGTGATTGAACAGTACTGACTGGCATTTTCAAGGCTTTGGATATCTTTTTATATCCTTTTCCATCTTTATGAAGTTCCATTACCTTGTTACGCAGGTCTTTTGACAGTTCTTTTCTGCTTCCCATGGCTCAGTATCTAGCCTGCTCAGTGCATCCACGTGAGAGCTAACAAACTCATTGACTATTTATACACAGACACTAATTGCAAATTAAAAAGCCACAGGTGTGGGAAATTAACCTTTAATTGCCATTTAAACCTGTGTGTGTCACCTTGTGTATCTGTAACAAGGCCAAACATTCAAGGGTATGTAAACTTTTGATCAGGGCCATTTGGGTGATTTCTGTTATCATTATGATTTAAAAAAGAACCAAACAACTATGTGATAATAAATGGCTTCATATGATCACTATCCTTAAATAAATTTTGCATGATCAGTCATATTTTCAAAATCAATGGCAAAATTTCAGAATTTCTGCCAGCGTATGCAAACTTTTGAGCACAACTGTATCATTGTAGAAGGGTCCACAGCAGAATGAAAGGAGGACACAGGGAAACGGCCTTCTCCTGGCACAGGTACGATTTTTAATTGGCAACTTCAATGCTTACAGCTTCACAAAAATCATTAGCTTCACAGGTATGTAGTTTCACAAACTCATTAGCTTCACAGATACGAACACTCATAAACTCAGCTTCACAGACACCATGGACTTCCTTGTGCCAGGCTCTCTCTCCCTCTCTGCTGGTGGCATGGCTGCTTATATGCCGCTCTCCCCATGCTCACTGGAGTTAGAGACAGGTGTTAGACATAATCTAGCTCAGGTGTAAGCGCCCTTACTGCTTCCTCTCTCTCCGGACAGACGCTTGACCACGCCCCCCCTGCCACAGTCATTTTAACTTATCAGACTCATTTTGTTATTTTGGAAAATAAAATATAACATATATTACCAATATCTATTATCATAATGAACATTTTGCTACATACAAATGGAGGCTAAAGAGTAAACTTGTTCAAGAACCATTTCTGGGGCTGTACTGAATTATGACACACATGACCATTCACCTGTAGTCCCAATGCTGTTGCATGTTATTTGCATATGCATCCTGATAGTCTGAGATCCTATGTGGCATTCTTATAGACAACACTATTCTTACAAACTGCTCCTAGATGACTGACAGAGAAAAAAGTGAGATCTCATAATTTGCACGTGTTCCACGAGACACGATCGCGCTGTGCGCATTGGCAAAGCGCGAATGAACTTCTGAAAAAAAAAAAGCAAATCAGACACGTGCATCGCTGGCATTTCTTTCGTATGTTCTTAAAAATATAATCAGGTGTGTTTCCTCAAGCACACATCTTTTTTTGTCGGAATTTCTTGTCGACAGTGGCGGGTAAACGTGCAAAATTACCCGCCACTGAACACGAATACCCTGGCTGTTAGATTATGTATATTGCGGGGGTGCGACATAGTCCACAGCATTCAACAGTTTGAATTTTTACAGCTTTACATATTTATTAAAGCAGTCCCAGACAGAATCGACAGAATGACCTCTGACAAATACTCTCCACAACACCTCTCAAATAAACTTTTGGATTATGCATAATAAAAGGAACACTGATCACAGCAGAGGATTTTGACGTCCGACAGTGAACAAACAGTGCTTTGATGGTTGTAGCAGCAGTGCATTAAAGGACTAAATGTAAAGAATTAAAGAGACAAAACTTCTCAGAGAGAAAACCTGTTAGTGTGGAACTCTGCACAAAAATAGCTTCCTATATTTATCTATTAATCATTGTAGCATTAAGATAGATATGTATTTTTTTTATAAAAATAAAAAATCAATTTTTCATCAGAGAGATGAATTTAAAATCATTTGGCTCAAGAATCACGATTTGTAACAGAATAATTTTTTCCCCAGCCCTAATGAACATACCGAAATTGAAATCAGTGATCAACTCTTGTAAACAGTGCACAAATCAAAGCTAGAGACATGTCAATATCATCAAAATTAATTGAGAGAGATGCACAAGAACCAATGAAGTTTAATCTTATTGATATTAAATTTGTGCTCTGGATGTGTTCCTTTTGTGTTCCGCAAAACGTCATATGGTTTGGAACAACATAAGAATAAGTAAATGATGACAGAATTAATATTTTGGGATAAATTACACTATGTAACACACTTTTTGTTCCTGGTAGTATGTGTTATTTCCTAATTGCTTATGCCTCAAAAGTATAGAAAATGGCTATTATTCCCCACAAACTTTGCTTTTGTGACCAGGAGAGTGATATTTTGAAATTTGCCTATTTCCAATGAGAAAACGGTGAATTTGTCTTTTTGTTCACATAAAGTAAGAAAAAAACAACATATGAATCCAAATTAACATGTATTTATACTAAAGTATTACAAAAATGACTACAAAAGATTTAGAAGTGAGTTGTTTTTCGAGATTTATGATTATACTGTAAATCACTTTCACGAATCAGCCCCCAAATGTAGTCTTTCATCAAGTTCTCGTTATACTGTCCTTGGTAGCGGCGTTCAAAGTCCAGTTTATCCTGATGGAAGTGCTCGCCTTGATCCTCTGAGTACGCTCCCATGTTCTCCTTGAATTTATTGAGATGAGCATCAAGGATATGGACTTTGAGGGACATCCTACAGCCCATTGTGCCGTAGTTCTTAACCAGAGTCTCAACCAGCTCCAAATAGTTTTCAGCCTTGTGATTGCCCAGGAAGCCTCGAACCACTGCGACAAAGCTGTTCCAAGCCGCTTTCTCCTTACTAGTGAGCTTCTTGGGGAATTCATTGCACTCCAGGATCTTCTTTATCTGTGGTCCGATGAAGACACTGGCTTTGACCTTTGCCTCAGACAGCTTAGGGAAGAAGTCTTGAAGGTACTTGAAAGCTGCCGATTCCTTATCTAGAGCTCTGACAAATTGTTTCATAAGGCCCAATTTGATGTGCAGTGGTGACATCAGCACCTTCTGGGGGTCCACCAGTGGCTCCCATTTGACGTTGTTCCTCCCCACAGAGAATTCGGTCCACTGTGGCCAGTCCCGCCTGTGGTAATGTGCCTTGGTGTCCCTGCTGTCCCAAAGGCAAAGATAGCAGGGAAACTTGGTAAAACTGCCTTGGAGACCCATCAGGAATACCACCATTTTGAAGTCTCCTTTGACCTCCCAGCCATACTCATCATACTTCAAAGCATCCAGCAAGGTCTTGATGCTGTTGTAATCCTCTTTGAGGTGCAACGAGTGAGCCAGGGGAAGAGACGGATACTTGTTACCATTATGGAGCAGCACAGCTTTGAGGCTCCTGGATGAGCTGTCAGTGAAAAGGTGCCACTCATTCTGGTTACAGGCGATTCCAATTGCCTCGAACAGACTGGTCACATTGTGGCAGAAGCAGAGCCCATCTTGACAGGTGAAGAAGCTGGAAAAAGGTTGGTGACGCTTCCTCTGATCTGTGACTTGCACACTTTCATCCAACAAGTTCCACTGCTTGAGCCTAGACGTCAAAAGCTCGGCATTGGACTTGGTGAGACCAAGATCTCGAATCAAGTTGTTGAGTTCTTTTTGGTTGGGGTAGTATGGGTTTCTCTGCTCAGCTCCACCTCTGAAATTGTCATCTGTGTCATTGTCATACAATGTCTTCCTCGCTCTCTGACTTGCTGCTGTCTTCTAAAGACGGCTGCTCTCTCTCCGGAGGAGTGGGTACGGGGAGCTCATGGCAGTGTGGCACCAGGGCGATGGATGAAGGAAGATCCGGATATGTGATAGCAGGTGCATTCTTGCCAGTCCGACGTTTGGAAGGGTCCACCATGCAGAAGTAGCAGTTGCTTGAGTAGTCAGTGGGTTCCCGCCAAATTATTGGTATAGCGAACTTCATGGCTCTCTATTACCCTCTGTACCATCCTACAAAAATACATTTATTTCACCCATGACTAATGTGTAAGAGATTCTCGCAACATTTTTCATATATGATATATTTTTTCAATAACATTGAAAATTGTAAAACATATTAAAATTAAAAACTTTTACAATTTAAAAAATTAACAAATTTTATAACATAGAATTCTGAGCAACAATTGTCCATCTTACCTTCCAGATTTTTTTTTGCAGTGCTCGCAGGTGAAATGAGGCGCCCAGGGTTTGTCTTGATCCCCGACAGGCATGCCGAAATATGCCTTGTAGGCCTCACACATCTTAGCAGATGCTTCCACGGAGTACTTTTTCACTCTTGTCTTGATAAATTAGCCATAGACATAACAAAATGCGTCTGCCGGATGCTTGCAGCCTCTTGATGCAATCTCTGAAAAATGCAGATATGTATCCACTTAGGCAGCTGGAACTAAACTGAACTGGTGGGCTTAAGGCCCCTGTATTTATACTACTATTTATATTACTGGAAAATTCTAGAAAGTTCTAGAAGTTACTCCAAGTTTACTTAGCACTGAATCTATCTGGAATGTTCTGGAAAATAGATAAATTTCAAAATATCACTGTCCTGGTCACAAAAGCAAAGTTTGTGGGCAATAATAGCCATTTTCTATACTTTTGAGGCATACGCAATTAGGAAATAACACTTACTACCCAGGAACCAAAAAAATAAAAATAAATTGTTACACAGTGTTATTGCTTTAGCCGAAATTAGTCGCTGAATTTAAATTACTTTTTTTTACACTTAATGATAGTATTTTTAGGGGTGTAAAAATGCATCAATATTATGCTGAAACTTCGATGCATGGATTATGGAATTTAATCATCTATTATAATGATTATAATAATACCCAATGTGTAACAGAGGCTGTCACAGATTTTATGCGTACTCTCGCAACAGACGCGCACTTTAAATGAAGAAAGTTTAGTTTGGATTTCTGCCTTATTGTTCATAATTGCGCTTGTCTATAAAAGCAAAATACATTAATTGTTATCCTTTTCTTCCCCAATTACTATATATTACGCATATTTTGGAATATTTGGAGAAAACACTTGGAAAGTTTATTCACGATCATTATTTGTCCTTAACGTGTTACATGCCATTAAGTTTTTAATTCTGGGAGCCTGTTTGGATTAAAGATCAGACTGTTTGCCTGTATAGATGACAGAGTTAATTTATATTTCAATTGTATGTTCAGTAAATGTTCCTGTGCTGATATGCAAATCTATTACTCATAATCAGCAGTCATCTTACCATCTGTTTGTGTCAGTTTGCATAAAGTCAGACATGATATTATCCTGTATTTATATTGGCTCAATAATTAACTTAACAACAGTATTATTTTTTTAATTATTATTATGAACCAAACCTCCCTGTCCTCCATAAATACTAATAAAAGAATGTTCGGAAAAGATTTAGAATCTTACAGTTGTGCATTCTTCTGTTCAACACAATGCATTACGCATTTATGTCTTATCCACAATTAAGTTTTTGAACCAGTGAATTTAACCTTAACCCAGTTTTTTTATTATTATTTTTTAATTTTTTAATTTTTATTTTTTTATCTTAAGCATATTTTGGAAAATAATTATGAATACAAAATAATGTAAACAAATTTTATGACAAATTATTAAGCATAATATTTATGTATTATTATGCTCCATTGATGAAATGTCATTAATTTGTTTAGTTAAAACGTAAAACAGGTTAAAAAAATTATTATAGTTTTGCTGGGTTTGAGAGTTCATGGCTCAGTAGCACCTCTGGCCTCATCGTCTCTACTCAAAAACTTGCCAGAAAACAGACTGCTCTGAAGTATGCACTAAAGACATGTAACTACCTCACTACAGACAGGAAACAGTAAAAATACATCTACTGTAGCATTGTCTTATCTTTTTACTGCATTCTACAGAGTCATGTCCTGCCACTTCAACCTGAACTTTTGTTCAGGTTATTATATTAAGAGCAAACAGAATTTGAATCACTATTAGCCAGTTTTTGCTTTGAATTAAGTTTGAATGTTTTCCAAGAGGTATTACTTTCCAATCCAACAAAACATTTCCTGATGTTTTTACAAATATTTCTTATGAAGTCATTGTTTTATTAAGCTGCTTATTAATTGTACAGGCATCTTGCATGGTTGGTCGAGGGCTTTTGGAAAAACAAACTTTTGTCAGTACCCTACTTATGAGCACAAAATATTAGTGTGAGTGTGTATTTAAATGTTTTACTTTTCTCTATCCTCTGCTGTTACAGTATTATTGTTCAGAGCTAGAATATTACTTATGGAGAAAATAACTATGCCCAGGCGTATATAACTGTAAATTAAACATATAATATCTTCTAAATGGTTGTGTTTGTTTTGCATTGCCTTGTCGCCTTATAATCATCTAGATTCACCAGATCATTGAGTTAAGCTGTGGAGCCAGTACTAGCATCACTTTAAATCAACTGTCTGCACAGGCTTTCACTTCTTTTCACTTGTTGCAGGGAACTTGCCACATTATGTCTGGTTAGGACATGGTGTAAGTCAGAACAGCACTAAGCCTGTGCAAAACATTTTCTTTAACATTTCTTCACTCATTACTTGAACATTTTTAAATCCCAGTCCATAGATACTGTTTTTCCAACTATTTGAAGTCATGATTATCCCGTAACAGTGCTTAGCAGCATCATTGCACTATGAATGTGCCTTACAGTATGTTGCAGTTTAAACAGCTAGCATGTATCTTCAAAGGGATATGTTGGGAGTGACCCTCCATTATTAGCACATATCGAAACTGGTCTCTGTATTAAAATATAGCATCCCTTTCCCAATATAGGAGATAATTTCATAGAAGGCGTACTCTAAATTAAACGGTCATTGATGTTGTGTTAAATACCAGAGCACACAGTGTATGTATATTTTACTTGTATTTTTAGAAAGATAATCTCCACTGTAGTGAGTAATAAATTACATAAAGAAAAACAGCCAAGCAAAGTTCAGCCACAGGTAGATATTTTTAGCCCAGTAAAACACAGGATAATGATGTGATTTTCCCAAGGGGAGGTGCTCATCCTCTACCAAACGTCAGAAAAAAGATTTACAGTGACAAAAAGCTAGTCTTGATAAAGACATCCATTTTGATTCTCACCAAATGAGCCTCTCTATGCATCTACATTTCTAAAGTGGATTTCAAAAGTTAGCTTTTTCGTGATTTGAGAAAGATGTTTGGTGATGCATTTGTTACTGTGCTCTGTTCAATTCTAGACAGGATGTGTTTTAACATGCCCTTCCCAGCATTTTATCTGTCTGGAAACCACAGTTCTTATTTATGGTGGTTTGTCCAGTAGACCTGTTATAATGTTGTTACCATCAGATGCTGAAAAATAGTCTGTGCCAAACTAAATATCTGTTTTATTTTTAGAGCGATGGATATGTTTTTTTTTCCACCCTCTCTCCTTTCTTCTGGTCTTTTCCAGGATATAGACAGGCGTTTGTATTTCTGGGAGATTACATGTCTATAAGGTGATGCATGAATGATCTGACTTGTATTTAATGGTTGTTTATGTAGGGATATTTTTGCAGTATACATTACTTGGACTGTACATTTACATGTCTTCATGTTTGCCTTTCTGTACACATGTACAGAGGGCAGTTTGCACCAGTGACTATATCCTTTCATGATGTGAAATATGCACACTGAAAATTTCATGGCTGTATTAGTGTTATATTTAGAAATTGTGCATATCTTTAAACCGCAGAACATATTACACACATCAAACTCCATTCAGTTATTGCTCGGATGGCTCAAAGAACAAGCTTTGAGTATAATCGCACGTTCACTCATTTTTCCTAATTAAGTCTGTGGGTCCAATCAAACTCTATAGTATTTTGGTTCAAATTAATCTGTGACTAGGTAGAATCTAGCCAAATTAGGCAGATGCCAACATGGAGTGGTCTTTGACATGCGCTCCTCATTCTCAAAAAAAACAATTGAGTGTTTGATTTTGAGGACATTTTTTTGCTAATGTACAATAAATACAGTTGAGCTCAAAAGTTTGCATACCCTGGCAGAAATTGTGAAATTTTGGCATTGATTTTGAAAATATGACTGATCATGCAAAATAACGGTCTTTTATTTAAGGATGGTGATTATATGAAGCCATTTCTTATCACATAGTTGTTTGGCTTCTTTTTAATTCATAATGATAACAGAAATCACCCAAATGGCCCTGATCAAAAGTTTACATACCCTTGAATGTTTGGCCTTGTTACAGATGCACAAGGTGACACACACAGGTTTGAATGGCAATTAAAGGTTAATTTCCCACACCTGTGGCTTTTTAAATTGCAATTAGTGTCTGTGTATAAATAGACAATGAGTTTGTTAGCTCTCACGTGGATGCACTGAGCAGGCTAGATACTGAGCCATGGGGAGCAGAAAAGAACTGTCAAAAGACCTGCGTAACAAGGTAATGGAACTTTATAAAGATGGAAAAGGATATAAAAAGATATCCAAAGCCTTGAAAATGCCAGTCAGTACTGTTCAATCACTTATTAAGAAGTGGAAAATTCATGGATCTCTTGATACTAAGCCAAGGTCTGGTAGACCAAGAAAGATTTCAGCCACAACTGCCAGAAGAATTGTCCAGGATACAAAGAAAAACCCACAGGTAACCTCAGGAGAAATACAGGCTGCTCTGGAAAAAGACGGTGTGGTTGTTTCAAGGAGTACAATACGAAGATACTTGAACAAAAATGAGCTGCATGGTCGAGTTGCCGGAAAGAAGCCAATGCCACAAAAAAGCCCAATTACAATATGTCCGACAACACCTTGACACGCCTCACAGCTTCTGGTACACTGTAATTTGGAGTAACGAGACCAAAATAGAGCTTTATGGTCACAACCATAAGCACTATGTTTGGAGAGGGGTCAACAAGGCCTATAGTGAAAAGAATACCATCCCCACTGTGAAGCATGGTGGTGGCTCACTGATGTTTTGGGGGTGTGTGAGCTCTAAAGACATGGGGAATCTTGTGAAAATTGATGGCAAGATGAATGCAGCATGTTATCAGAAAATACTGGCAGACAATTTGGATTCTTCTGCACGAAAGCTGTGCATGGGATGCTCTTGGACTTTCCAGCATGACAATGATCCTAAGCACAAGGCCAAGTTGACCCTCCAGTGGTTACAGCAGAAAAAGGTGAAGGTTCTGGATTGGCCATCACAATCTCCTGACCTTAATATCATCGAGCCACTCTGGGGAGATCTCAAACGTGCAGTTCATGAAGACGACCAAAGACTTTGCATGACCTGGAGGCATTTTGCCAAGACGAATGGGCAGCTATACCACCTGCAAGAATTTGGGGCCTTGTAGACAACTATTACAAAAGACTGCACGCTGTCATTGATGCTAAAGGGGGCAATACATAGTATTAAGAACTAAGGGTATGCAGACTTTTGAACAGGAGTCATTTCATTTTTTTGTTGCCATGTTTTGTTTTATGATTGTGCCATTCTGTTATAACCTACAGTTGAATATGAATCCCATAAGAAATAAAAGAAATGTGTTTTGCCTGCTCACTCATGTTTTCTTTAAAAATGGTACATATATTACCAATTCTCCAAGGGTATGCAAACTTTTGAGCACAACTGTAATTTTGGTATTGCGTTGGGTTGCAACTTGATGCCCAAAATAAAATCTGGGTAAGCAAGATTAGCAAATGAAGCAAGATAATTGTAATTTATTTAAAATTTTAACATCAGAAAAGCTATAATTATAATTATAATAAAAATAAGCTAAAAGAAGAATGGAAAAAATAGTGGCAGAAGTTGAAGTTCCTGTCAGAATGGAACAGTTGTTTATCATGAACAGAGCAGTTTCCATATCTACTTCAGCCTCTTGTAATCTATCATGACCTCATAATGAGGTTTTGCTCCCTCTACTGGACAAAGTAAGTACTTAAATGAGTTGGTGTTGGTTTAAGCTGCTGGTGTACCTCTGTCCTGTGTGATGCATACAGCTGCTTTAAAGGAATATTCCGGATTCAATACAAGTTAAAGGGATAGTTCTCCCAAAAATGAAAATTCTCTCATCATTTACTCACCCTCATGCCATCCCAGATGTGAATGACTTTCATTCTTCTGCAAAACACAAATGAAGAACTTTATCAGAATATCTCTGCTCTGTAGGTCCATACAATGCAATTGAATGGTGACCAGAACTTTTCATCTCCAAAAATCACATGAAGTCAGAATAAAAGTAATCAATACAACTACAGTGGTTAAATCCATGTCTTCTGAAGTTATATGATAGGTGTGGGTGAGAAACAGATCAATATTTAAGTTAAATCTACACTTTCACTTCCACATTATTATTCTTTTGGCGATTCACATTCTTCATGCATAAAAATATATTGTGCAATAAAATATTGCATTAAATATTGATCTGCTCTTCTCTATAAATGAACTCTAATGCTTGTTACACTCAGTACTCTTGTCTGGGTGAACATTCAGATGTTTTTCTATACCACTCTATACTCTCTTCTTTTTTCTTTTTTTTTCTTTTCTTTTTTTTTTTTTTTTGTTGTCTGTCCTTTCTTGTACCTGTTACTGAGTTTATCCAGAGCATCAGTACAGCTTTGCTTTCATATATAACTTTTTTCCTCTTTTTTTCTTTTTTTACCTTAGTGCTTTCTTCATATTAGTGTCCCTCTGTGTCTCTCTCTTCAGTAGAATTTGTTAATTGTCTGAGCTCTGTCTGCAGTTGGCAGGGATTTATGAACGCTGGCTCATTCTGTACTGTTTTGTAATGAATATTTCAAATATTCTTTCCTCAGGATAGGTTTTTATGGTGATACGCAGCTTGTGCTGTCACTGCCCCGCTGTTTGTCTGGGTCTCTAACAGAACTACTGTCTATCAGCTCTTTTTAAATTTTAAGTTTTTTGTTAAATGCCACTGGAATTGGTTATTTATCGAAGACAAATGGCTAGCCAAATCCAGTCATTTTAAATAATTTTAACTGAAACTTTGCAATGCAACAAACTGGATAACTGAAAACATTTATCGACTCTACCGATGGATGTCAGCTTTGTCTCCAGCTTGCACAAGGAATAGTTCAGCCATAAATAAAAGCCATAATTTACTCACTTTCATATCTTTCCAAACCTGTATGACTGTCTATTTTCTGTGGAACACAAAAGTAGATGTTTATCAGAATGTCTGAACTGTTGTCTTCCATACAAAGTGGATGTGGGCCAGGGGCTGTCAAGTTCCCAAAAGGACAAAAGCACCATAAAAGCATCATGAAAGTAGGCTGTATGACTAGTGTGCAATATCTTCTGAAGCAATACGAAAGTTTGTGTAAGGAACAGACTGAAATTTGATCCGTTCTTCACTGAAAATTCTGTCTCACAATTTTTATTTCATAGGTGAACTTTTCCTTTTGAGATCACAGAAATAGTTTTAATACAGCTTACAAATAAGGTCAGTTTTTGTCATCCTGATAAGGAGAGAAATTGTGAACATTCTTTAAGGTAATTCCTGATACATTTGTGAGTGTAACACTTTCTGAAAATAGTGCTCAAAGTTTGCACATCCTTTCAGTCACATTTAAGAGGGCAAATACTCTTACATTTATGTCAGTAAGGTGTGCAGTGATCATATGATAAACCGGTCAGTCATCCATGTGCGTGTGTGAGAAATGTGCTTTGTCTGTCCTCAACATCTGTGTCTTCACACCACAGGCTGAGAGTGTGGGTCCTTTAGACTCGAGTCAGAGACTTGCATTATAAAAGAACTTCAGAGGTTTTCTGAGTTGTAAAGAATGTCGACAGCACTTTGAGACCAAAGCTGCTAGAAAATGAAAGCATATGATCATCAGATTTCTTTTTCCCCTCATATCATTTCTAAATTTAGCTTGGTGTTTTTACAAGATTCAGTGCTAACCCATTGAATGCTTTGAAGACTGAGAGAGTGGCCAGGCAGAAAGTGCAGTGGATTCACTGCTAATATTGATTCACATTTAGTCCAGCCACTTAATATGGACAACACATGTGTGTCTCTTTCTCTCTTTGTATCTCACTTACTCTCTCTCTTGCTTATTCTTTTTTTCTGATAATCTCAATCGTTTTCAAACTGTTCGGTCAAACTGTTTTTCTTCTTTGCACTCAGAGGAAAATTATATTGCTCAGATGTTGCTTTTTCATAGCTCAGGAGACTCAGTGGAGCTCTCAGTTATGTCTCATTAACCTGTTGATGTGCATGCGCCACCCCCAGAACTGATGTCACTTTGCTTAAATTAGTTCACATTTACTATATAGTCTAGTCAAAAAAGAGTTAATAATGTTGACATATTATAAAGATGTATAATTTGTCAACATTATGAACAATTTTGAACTGCACACTATATGGTAAATGTGAACTAATTTAAGCAAAGTAAAGTCAAATTCATGGGTGGGGTCAATGAGCATCAACTTAAAGAATTAACTTTGTCTCAGATCGTTCTTCTAAAATATTTTAGGGGAAATAAAAACAGACACAAATTAGATAATTAATGTGGATATCTTAGCTCAGATAATTTGGTATAGGAAGTTTATATTAAATTATATTGAGTTTATATTGAGTTTATATTAAAATCCCAGACTTTTGATTGCAGTAATTTAGCAAATCTGAGCTCAATTTGTGGGATTAAGATGAGATCTCTTCTGAAACTCTAGAAGAGATGTGTGAGATTCTCAGAAGAAAAATCTGCAAAGCAGGAGATTTAAGCAAAAGTGTCCATTTGATTTCCATTTACTCTCATTACTCTCTTGGAAAAACATCTGGGTAGGGTTACACCAGCTGTGCGTAAGTTCTCATGTAAGTTAGGACGTAAAGTGCACACTAAGGGCTTAGTAACTACTAGTTAGTTTGTAACTAATTCAGTGCTTAATTTGGTTGCAACACCTGTTCTTAAGGCAAGACTTAACTAGTAGGTAAGTAATGTGTAGTCGCATAATATGACGTTTACCTGTATTGATCCAATAAGCAGCCTTCATATTTATACACAGAAGTGTTAAAAATCCATGAACTTTGTTGGGCCTCATGTATTCAGATAGAAGACAGAGGCAGGCCTAACAGTCATAAAAACATAACTCAAGCCCCCACCTTCTAAGTCGTAAATTTTACTGATAAAAATCACGCCAAAATCAAACAAAGGGAGTCCAAAACAGACTACAAATCCATGAAGCCTTGCCCTCTAAAGGATCGAGCTCTCAACTCCTATTGGATGAGGCACACCACAGAACGTCCCTCAAACATGACATCATCAGGACTTCAAATAATTCTGAAATGCTTCCAGAGTTGCTTCCAGCGACTTAGTTCACCGAATACGGACGTAGCTTTTTGCTGCTCTCCGGTGCAACCTCGTGGCTTAAGGAAGTAATGTCCGACTTGAAACTGTAGCCATACAATCTCCATCTCGCTGGACGAGTTGAGATTACTCTGTGTTCAACCGAATACTCTAACGGATCCGAAGGAGACCGCCGAGCAATTCGCATCTTCATCCGTTGGCCTACAGAAGTGAAGAGATTAAAGATTTCTCTTCCATCTTCAATCAAGTCGACATTTCTGAGTTCTCCGCCAGCCCGCCGAGAATCAACAGCCGTACCGCCCGCCGACAGCGCGAGGAAACGGCCCCCGTCATCACCCGAGCCTCAAGGAACCGGGTCAAAGTTAAAGGACGGAGGAAAACACATTCTACCTGTGTCCTCACGCGATTCAAGTAAGAGGTTACGTCTGGGCAGAGATAGAATATTATAGCGTGTTATTCTTGTGTTTCAAGGTTTTTGCTTGTACAGTTTACGGACCGCCATGTCCGCTAATTATTAATACTCAGGGTATTAATTATCACGAATTTGTTTTGCTGTATTGTGGTCCAACCAAATTGGACTGTTGTGCATTTTCGCCATCACGGGTGAGACAGCAACTGAGTTCATCCATTAAAGAGTCAAATAACAAGGGACTTTTACGAGCCCCACTCGTAAAACCGCGTCTCTGAGTGATGAACACAGCTGCTTTATCTCCAGCTATCGCGAAATCAGCTTTCGGGCTGTCACTTAATCATCTCTCTCTCTCTCTCTCTCTCTCACTAACCACACTGACACACACACACACACACACACACACACTGTCACACACACACCTTATGTGTTATAGGATTATTTTGATTTCCATATCTAATCATATCACTGTTTAGTTTGTAGTTGTAAGTCAGAAGTTTATTGACTGCATTGTATTAATTATTAATTGATATTACTGCATAAATAAACTTTGTTTATATTACAAAGAGAAGTGTTTTGGTTTGTTTTGCATACGCCTGTGTCATGCTGACGGGATGTCAGTGCTCGGATTCAAACCTTCATTCATTGTTTTTTTCCCGAAAATCGATATTCTTCGGATGTCGATTTTCCTAAGAAAACAATCTAATATTGAGACTGTTTTAATATTCGGTTATTAGTCCCTGATTCCAGGGTGGTGCCCCGTCAATGTTAATCCTTATTAATATTCTATTGATTTTTGATGATTGATAATTATCTTTGATTGAATTTGAATGATCAATAAGCTAGTGTTAATTTTAATGTTTCATCGATGTTAACAATTAACGATTATCTTTGATAAGTGTTGATTTTAAAGGATTAAAAAAAGCTAACATTGATTCTCATCAATGTTCTATTGATTTTAATAATTAATAATTATCTTTGATAATTATTAATTATTGCTAATAACCAAACTTGCTCCTAAACGTAGCACACTACATTTATTGGAGTCCCATATGACGTTTTAATGAGTTAGATACAATTACTTAATTTAAATATTGATTAATAACTACAGAAATAATTATTAATTATTTCTGATAGTAACACTGATCTAAACAACCAGTAAAACCCTACAACTTCAATTTGATCTTGTTACGGTTGATGTTCAAACCTTGTTTGTTCACGTAACTGTCAGCTGTAATAAATTATATCCCCATTAAAATATGATATGTAATAAAAGTAGATTTGATAAATAGTATATTTGCCCTGTGTAAATAACAATATTATAGGAACTGTATCTAAAATAAATGAGGGGTGATAAATAAATATTAATACAACAGGCTGGAAAAAAACAGACATTTATTCATTTTAATATCCTATATACAGTTGTGTTCAAAAGTTTGCATACCCTGGCAGAAATTGTGAAATTGATTTTGAAAATATGACTGATTTTTTATTTAAAGATAGTGATCATATGAAGCCATTTGTTATCACATAGTTGTTTGGCTCCTTTTTAAATCATAATGATAACAGAAATCACCCAAATGGCCCTGATCAAAAGTTTACATACCCTTAAATGTTTGGCCTTGTTACAGACATACAGGCTGCTCTGCAAAAGGACGGTGTGGTTGTTTCAAGGAGCACAATACTTGTTGACCCCTCTCCAAACATAGCGCTTATGGTTGTGACCATAAAGCTCTATTTTGGTCTCGTCACTCCAAATTACAGTGTGCCAGAAGCTGTGAGGCGTGTCAATCTGTTGTCGGGCATATTGTAATGGGCTTTTTTGTGGCATTGGCTTCTTTCTGGCAACTCGACCATGCAGCTCATTTTTGTTCAAGTATCGTCGAATTGTGCTGCTTGAAACAACCACACCATCTTTTTCCAGAGCAGCCTGTATTTCTCCTGAGGTTACCTGTGGGTTTTTCTTTGTATCCCGAACAGTTCTTCTGGCAGTTGTGGCTGAAATCTTTCTTGGTCTACCTGACCTTGGCTTGGTATCAAGAGATCCCCAAATTTTCCACTTCTTAATAAGTGATTGAACAGTACTGACTGGCATTTTCAAGGCTTTGGATATCTTTTTATATCCTTTTCCATCTTTATAAAGTTCCATTACCTTGTTATGCAGGTCTTTTGACAGTTCTTTTCTGCTCCCCATGGCTCAGTATCTAGCCTGCTCAGTGCATCCACGTGAGAGCTAATAAACTCATTAACTATTTATACACAGACACTAATTGCAAATTAAAAAGCCACAGGTGTGGGAAATTAACCTTTAATTGCCATTTAAACCTGTGTGTGTCACCTTGTGTATCTGTAACAAGGTCAATCATTCAAGGGCATGTAAACTTTTGATCAGGGCCATTTGGGTGATTTCTGTTACCATTCTGATTTAAAAAGGAGCCAAACAACTATGTGATAATAAATGGCTTCATATGATCACTATCCTTAAATAAAAGACAGTTTTTTTGCATGATCAGTCATATTTTCAAAATCAGTGCCAAAATGTCACAATTTCTGCCAGGGTATGCAAACTTTTGAGCACAACTGTATATATTTGGAATGTGTTGAAACTTGACACCGGGCGACGCACCCTAAAAACTGCACCGTTAGATCAGTTTCATGCAGAAGAGCCGCTTAAAAGTAAAAAAAAAATCTCTCTCGTAAATGTCAACGTCATAATGTATGTTGAAAGGATTGAAGCCTGTCATGCAAAACATGAGCTTGGAGTCTTCCGTAAATATTTAATTTATATGCAGGGTTACGTCCTACCTAAGTTGAATGGTGCAACACTCAAATATTTAGTAGTGCATAAATTGCGACTTAGTGCCCATTTACACCACAACTAGGCTAAGTTTTAACTTATGCACAGATGGTGCAACCAGCACCTGAAGTATTAAAAAGATCTAATTTGTGATTTTGTTTTCTTCCCATCGCACTTCTCTCATTCAGTTCTCTCCACCCTCTCAGTTGGATCTGTCTGTTTACAGTCTTCTTTCTTCATCTTTTATAATGTAAGTCCATTTGCTCTCATTCATCCTACTGCATGACCTTCCCCTCTTTCATCTGATGTTCCCATAATGTCACTTCCAGAACATTTTCAACCGCGTGTGATTCCTGTTTCTTTTTTCTGTCCTCTTTTGTTTTCATTCATTGTTATTCTTTATAGTACATTTCCTGTAGGGACTTTGTTGTGCGATTGTGTGAGTGTCTGTGTGTGTTTCAGTTATATGTTCAGGGTGGTCCTCAGTTCTTCACCTTCTGTGTCTAGTAAACGAGAGTGTGCTAGTAGCCTAACACTCACTACATCTTATCTGCTGCTCATTTTATGAATAAAAAACACAGTGTTTGTTCACATGCCACGAGATTGGACTTGAGTGTCACATTTCAAAGGTCTGCAGCATGAGCAGTATTGCAGCAGCTTACATGCATCTGTGGGAAATACTGCATTGAGCACAGCAACAACCATAAAGAGAAAAGCTTCTCTTTGTTTGCGAGCACTATATAAAAAAGTAAAGAGAAAAATGAGACACATGAAATACCAACATGTAGAAGTAGAGTTTCTGGTGTTTTCTCTAGGGGTAAAGCTGATCTTAGATCTGTGGTTTGACCCAAGACCCAAGACCCAAGCAGTAATCACTAAAAACCATGAAACAATACTTTTTGATTAAAAGATGATTAGTAATGTGTTATTTTTGTTGGATCCCCAGCTTTATGTATCCATCACTCGCCCTTCTGTCATTTCATTCCAGCGATAAAAAGACATATCAAAACCACAGTCATTTCTGCAAGATATATGTAGTCCGGCCCAACAATTGCAAAATGTTAAGTTTGTTGTACTCCCTGTGAAGGCAACTTCTTAGGAACAACCTAAAATGCTCTCTGTATATAGCAACTGTCAAAACAGAGCTTTCTCTAAGGCCAAACCTTTATCATCTCCAACATTTCAGAGCTAGTTTTCTTGTAATTGCTAAGTTAGGTCATTGTCTATGGTTTCAGCCCACAGCGCAGCAGTAGTCTGTATCAAAGGATCTCTCCCCACCCCTGTTTATAGTCACCATATCAAACACTTATACATAACATGTGGTCATTGTGGTCCTTGGAGAAGGGGAGATGATTTTAAAGGGTGAGTTGACAGTAAAATGGGTTTAGGGAGAAATTAAGCCATTGATACAGAAAAATAACAGAATTATAAGATAACACATAGACATAAAAATATTTGGACACTTAAGCCACAGTTAAAAATGGACAAGTGTCTTTGCATTGTATACAGACAAAAAATAAAATTAAAATAAAACCAAGTGGCATTTATTTGAAAGGAAGATTGCACATGCATACATTTCAAGCAAAACATTTTACATAAAGAAGGTTGTTAGGTTTAAAATTTTTAAACAACACACTGTATATTGTTCAAAATAAAGACACCAAGTATTTTGAACATATTCAATGTTAATGTGATTACCCACAGCTGTGGTTTCTCTGCTTGAACACCTGTGAACTTGATGGGAACTGACTTTATACAGTACATCCACTAAAATGACTTTTTGGACCAGTTGGTTTGCAATTACAAACATGGCTAATAAAATCGAAGTTTGTTATGAGAAAAGGTCTAGCATCATTTATTTGTAGATGTCATTAAAACGTAATGGAATTTAATTCATACATTTTTAAGTGTGACTTAAGTGTACAAAAGAGCCCAAATACTTTTTGGTGCCACTGTATGAAGACTGTCATATTTATACACAAATAACATAGACATCTTCTGTCTATCATGTCAGTATCAATTCTGTCATCTCACTGAAAAAGAGCTAGCAAATGTTTTAGATGAATAAAATAGAAAGAGGAACAGCTGTTTCTGTTCTTCTGCTTGTGGGTTACTTATGATCGATCAAAAAATGTAAACGTGTGAGTGCTGCACATGACTTTGACATGTGTGTTTGTGTGTGTGAACAGGGGGCTAATCAGACAGCCACAGTGATTGCTTTGTGCTCATTGAGAGACTTTAACCTGGTCCAGGAGACCTGTCAGCTAGCTATCAGAGACGTGGGGGGGCTGGAGGTCCTCATCAACCTGCTTGACACAGATGAGATCAAATGTAAAGTAAGTTCATCCAGGCTAAATTAATACAAGTCAAAGTCACCATTTTTAGCTTTTTGTATCTATATTTTAGTATTTACATATATTAGTATCACATAGTCAATTTTACATCAAATACAGAGGTTCATTACTCTGGAATTCATACTTTTACATTGCTAAAATGTCTTTATCCATAAACATTTTCAAACAGTCTAATTTCTTTATGAATTAATCCTTGTTGTTTTTTTTTTTTTTCTCATGGTGATAAATGAATAAACAAACAATAAATACTCTGCTGTGCTACTTGCAACTTGCCAATATGCAGACATAATACTACAATATATCAGCCTGATCTCATTAATATACATAGCTATTTGTACGTTAATATTTGTAACATTTAAATGTACATGTTTGGACGTTTGGATAGACAGTAAAATGTACAATATGGATGTTTGAAAGCATCTAAAACATAAGCATTTTTACGTGTTTACAGCTTTAGAAATGTAAAATATTGATGAATCCATTACAAACATATTTGAATGCACGAATCGATTATAAACATATTTGTAAAGTTTTATAGATATTTTAGATCCCTTAACCCATCACAACCTCTAAACATTACCACTTTTTAACAATATAAAAACATGTAACAAGTAGATTAATGTACAGTAGCAATAATTTTTGTTATAATAGATTAATATAATAATAATAATAATAATATGTTTAATTTATATAGCACCTTTCCAGAGCTCAAGGATGCTTCACAATAAAGAACAGTAACATAACAAACATATAGTCAATCATATGGACAGTGGACAGTTGCCCAGTCCGGAACAGAAAGCAAATGCAGTTGCATATAGCAGATAACAGATCATACAAACAATTAGACACTTCAATCCAGTACAAGTAAGCATACAAATACAATGAGCAGTACATGATGCATATACATATTATAACTGATAATACTGAGAGAACAAATAGGTTTTGAGCTTAGTTTTGAATTCAGTGATGGAGGTAGTAGTTCGGAGTGTCAGGGGAATTGAGTTCCATGTCTTAGGTGACACAACAGAAAAAGACCTGCCGCCCACTGACGAAAGACAGAATCTAGGAACAAGAAGAATATCGCACAAATATATATATATATATATATATATATATATATATATATATATATATATATATATATATATATTACAGCCGCTAATCCCACACCTACTCCTAAACCTAACCATAACCATTTATTAAGCATATAAAACACGTAACAGGCAGATACATTTAATCATAAAAATGTATTTAGAAAAATTGCAAAATTCAGTACAAAAGCAGTCTAAAGTGAGATGCGCTGCATCCAATGTGCTTCGTGATGGGAAGAGACAGGAAGAGAGTGGAATTTAAATTATTAATTGCTGTAAATCTTCTCCTGATGCACATCGTAACAGCACTGTCATTTCTCATTCAAACATATACATTGCAAAATATGGCATGTCGCAAATGGCCACAAGTCACTTGAGAGCCAATGAGCATTCGACATCACTGCCGTAAAACCACTGGTCATAATGGTCATGGGGCAGCAATTTTTTTAATTTTGAAAATGAAACCAATGCGGGTTTACGGTTACGGCTGGCACTACGGTGGTTGGAGACAGAGATTGTTGAATAAAAGCTTGAATTTGGGTCTGTTCTTCACAGAAAGCAATCTGCAGATTTGGAATATAGCGAACACATATATGGATTAATTGTATTTTTGTTTTATGGTGCTTTTTGTGGTTTATGTGGTTTTTTGCCATATTCTGAAAACTCATTTGTGTCCCATGGCAACCAAAAATAAAATTAAATGCTTAATAAGTGATTAAACGATTACAGAGTTTTTATTCATTTTAACATTTTAAAGTTTAGTCTTGGTTAAAGTGATTTAATCCTTTAAAACGTTGTGTAGGGCAGCAGAAATCACACAGAATGAAATCGTTAAAATGTCATATTATAATGTCAACTGCGTTAAATAAATGTGATGGCATTTAACTAATCTCATTGATTATAAATTAACTGATAAATTATATGAATTCAATATTAATAAATTCAAACAGTTCAAGTAAACATTTGTAAGTTTCTATAGGTGTTAATACATAAATGATGACGTTTAGATGCTGTCAATACGTCAGTATCGTACGTTTCGGTGTCTATGCAAACGTAAGACAATGATCACATTGCAGAACTTTAAAAAGGATACTTTTTCTCCCATACTTTTAGATTGGTTCTCTGAAGATCTTGAAGGTGATCAGTTGCAACTCTCAGATTCGACGGGCCATCGCTGATCTGGGTGGTTTGCAAACCATGGTATCTATCCTGGATTCCCCTGACAAAGAACTCAAGTGCCTGGCTGCAGAGACCATTGCCAACGTGGCCAAGTTCAGAAGGGCCCACAGGATGGTCCGACAGCGTGGTGGCATCAAGAGACTGGTGAGGGAGGGGGATCATGATTTGCATGCCTGTGTGTGTTTGGCCAGGCAATAATTTAAGTTATGGTTACAGCCGAAGTGTATTAAACAGATTGCCCGTGATTAATAACTTGAAAGAGGAAGAGATACAAAAAGCCAGAGAGTAAGAGTGAGATCATACAGTATTCCACCCTCTGTTTCTCCACTCTTTCTCTCTCTCTCTCTTTTTGCCCAATCGTTTTCTATGCCAGCATCAAAGGGAGCACATTGCAGGTAAAAACAGATTGAATGTCGTGTTCCCCCTCATCCTGGCATGTGTGTTTATTGACAGAGTGACGCTCGGTATGATTAGGGTTCATGTGTTACTCCTCTCTGTATATTTACTTGGGGCCAGACTCGGACGTTCTCAATGTAGCTATCATAGATTGGTTACATGTAAAGAGCCAGACCACCTTTGAACAGCACACGTGTGTAATGCTGTGTTAGAACGGCCTTTCTGGCCTGACAGAGAGGGAAACATGAAATTTGCTCTTTAAAGGTTGTGGTCATTTGTAGATTTTGGTTTGACAGACTGAGTTTTCAAGACCTCTTAAGTAACAGGCACTGTTTGACTGATGATGAAAGTTTAAATGAGCGTTGGCAGCAGAATCGAAGCCAGGAGATTGCATTCCACATTCTGCAGGCTTAGCGACAGAAGTGCACTGAAGATGCCATAAAATACACTACAATCACACATTTGTGTTCATTTTTACATTACAGGACTTAAAGGGATAGTTTAGCCAAAAAATAAAACTGTATCATCATTTACAGACCCTCGTGTTTCCCACTATTCTGTGGAATGCTAAAGGAGATGTTAGTCAGAATGCATCAGTTATCATTAACTTTCATTGAATGGGAAAAATATGCAATAAAAGTGGATGGTGACTAAGGCTGCCTGTCCCTAACATTCTGCCTAATATCTCCTTGTGTTCCACAGAAGAAAGAAAGTCATAAGCAGGGTTCCCATGCATCCTGGAAAACCTGGAATTTTGCAATGCAGTTTTCCAGTCATGGAAAAGTCATGAGAAAAAGACCTAAATGGCATGGAAAATTATTATTTGTCCCGGAAAATATTTTAGTATAATAAAACTGTATGACTGTGTCACTAACAAGGTTTTTGTTACATGTACAGGAACATGGTAATGATCGGGACACGGGATAGGTGGCAAATACACAAATTCATATAGTCAAATTTTTAAGCAACATCAGCAGTTGATTGTCATGAATGAAGCCCTGTCACGTACATTTTCTGCTCATCTGCTGTCATCTCTGCTTTGCTCCGATTAAATTGTTTAACAGCACTACAAATCTGAACTTTTTTACCCACTTTTTTCATTCCAACATTGCTGTAATGTTAACTACAAAAACATTTGATTTGTAAATTTAAACAATGACGATGGTCACACCGCTGGTTTTTTTAAATGAATTCACACCCCAAAGTGGAAGCGTAGTGATGCTTTTAAATAATTAAACAATTGGAGTCCACTTACACCACCATTACCACCTGAAGGGTCCTATGATTTCCGTGATGTGGAAAATATGGACGGAATCATTGATTCCAGTCAGAAAAATTTAATTAGCTATAAAACACAGAATGTCACCTGGGACAAAAATGTATGTTTGAACACACAATTGATTACATAAAAATCACAATATGTCATAGTGTGATTATTAAACTGCAAAAGGCTGCAGATTAATTCAATAATTGTATAGGGTACAATGGGGCTAAAGGCACACCTTAAGGAAAATTAGCTTTTTTCTGGTCACAAAGTGTCTTAAGATTCATGAAATACATTTATTATATTGATGGAGCAATATCATTTGTGTAAAAATAAATAACAACAGGTTGTTTATAATACATTTATTTATTTATTTTTCTTAAAGGTGACGATCCCTCACTTGGGGTAAAAAGCCTCCAGGGGGTTATATTGATATCGTGTAGATAACACAATTTGTCAACTTATTCAAATCATTTTGAGACAGCGAGATGCTTTTTTGAGTAATGAATTAAGATAATGCATTTTCAAAATAACCATTTCAGAAAAGGGTGCATAATTTCTTGTTCATCTAAAGTATTCTATAAACAAATGAATCTCCATTGGGATTAGATCAGTAATTGTGAGCAAACTTTGAACATGTTTCATAACAAATCCATTCACCCCACTTAATAATTTAATATTTTTTTATTTATTTATTTATCACACATTATACATTTGCACATATACAGTGAAATTCTTTTTTTTATATATCCCAGCTAAGTCGGGGTCAGAGCGCAGGGTCAGCCATGATATGGCGCCCCTGGAACAGATAGGTTCAAGGGCCTTGCTCAAGGGCCCAACAGTGGCATCTTGGCAGTGCTGGGGCTTGAAACCCCAAGCTTCTGATCACTAACCCAGAACTTAAGAAAAACAATATGTTTTATTTAATCACCTTGAACAAAAGTGAAAATGACAAATAAGTATTTTGTTTCAAAATAAATGTGATAATGTCCAAGATATTCGTTAGCTACATGAATTTACAACAGTTTAAAGGGATCGTTCACCCCAAAATGAAATTTCTCTCATTATTTACTCACCCTCATGCTTTCCCAGGTGTGTATGACTTTCTTTCTTCACCAGAACACATTTGAAGAAAAATAGAAAAATATCTTGGCTCAGTAGGTCCTTAAAATGCAAGTGGATGGTGATCCGATTTTTGAAGCTCCAAAAGTCACAGACAGTCAGCATAAACATCATTGATATGACTCACTTATCCACATATTTTTCAAATTTTCTTCAAATGTGTTCTGGTGATACACACCTGGGATATCATGAGGGTGAGAAAATAATGAGAGAACTTTAAAAATTATTAAATATTAGATCAAACTACCTCAAAAATAGCCTTTAGACATTACACGCAATGATCTCATGGAACGGGAAAGTTTTGCAGTGTATAGTAACAAACAGGTGTTTAAGAAATTCCTGTGGTAGTTTTTGATGCTATTTAGTGTTTTGGGATTAAATAAAATCAAAGGAGCTTTGTACCCCGAGGAGCCTTTAGCCCTGCTGTGCCCTAATCTTCATATTCTGTGCGCTTCAATGTGAATGTGTGAAGCCAGTCACTCACCTCATCATGATCACACACGCACACACGCTCTCTCTCTCTCTCTCTCTCTCTCTCTCTCTCTCTCTCTCTCTCTCTGTGTGTGTGTGTGTGTGTGTGTGCGTATAGCTTTTTGGGGTTTAACAATCACACTTGGCCATGTAGCAAACTGCTTAAGGTGAGATACTACTGTCAAAAAAACACAGAAATGCATTTAAATGGATACGTGAATTGGAGAAAATGCAACAATATATTGCTATTGTAATGTAATATTTACTGTAATTATTATCTTCAATGTTTTCAGATTATGCTGTGAGGATTTTGTAAAAAAAATAAAATAAAATAAAACACTTAATTTGATAAAAATAATGCAATATTGTGTTGATAATTTAAAATAATTATATTTTAATTTGATTAAAGTTTTAATAAATTAATTCCATTAGACTCCATTTTGATAATAAAATTATTAAATTCTCAAATATGGTAATAAATGTCCTGGAAATATCCTGTAAAATTGTGCCTTGAAAAAAGTGGGAACACTGAAAAGGCTTTGGAACAGCATCAGGGTGAAGAAATTATGAAATTTTTTTTTCCTGTTAATTTAATACACACCATGCCATAGTACCTCTAAAATGAGTGTCTAAAATGAAAACAATATAAAGCATCATAATTAATAGAAATGTAGGTAGTGTAATAATGTCAAATAGAATAGTTTAATGTATTGCAAATGTATTTTTGCAAGTGTTTCTAAGTTCATCACATGTAAGTGCACTAAAATTAGGTTTAGTCTGTTTAAATCTGAAGTTGTTTCTGGCAGGTGGAGTTGCTGGACTGCGTTCCTGATTGTGTGTCTCTGAGCACAAAGCAGGAGAGGGACGTGGAAGTGGCACGCTGTGGGGCTTTGGCTCTCTGGAGCTGCAGCAAGAGCACCAGAAACAAGAAGGCCATACGACGGGCCGGGGGAATCCCTCTGCTCGCACGACTGCTCAAATCACCACAGAAGAACATGCTCATCCCTGTAGTTGGAACTCTGCAGGAGTGTGCTTCTGAGGTTTGCTTCATTCACAGAAAGAGCTCATTTTAACATGTATCACAAACAAATAAACAGTTATACTTTTTGTGCAGCACTAAAGTTAGATGCTTAAAAGATTTACTTTAATTGTCTTTAATATCTTTGTGCTTCTGTATTTATGTGCCATGACATCATAAGTAGTAATTACAAATAAACCCTGTGATTCTATTTAGATATATTAAAGTATTGTGAAACAAGTTACTGATTTTATGTAAATCCGTTGTTTATAAGGACACTTAGTACAAAGTAGGGCTGAAAATAGTGTGCTGTTCATGAAACATCACTCGAGACTGACAGATTGTTTCTATGAAAAGACCAGTTCGAAGATATGAATGAATTTATGAGGCCAGAAAGTAAGAAAGCCTAGGACGAAATAAGCGCTATGTTGGTTAATGCAGTGTTGTTTGGCACAGCAGATTGGTTTTACAGTAGGTTTTCAGCAGTGAGAGTCATTCTGGGTGTTTGTGTTGGCAGAGGAGCTACAGAATTGCTATACAGACTGAGGGCATGATTGAGGATCTGGTGAAAAACCTCAGCTGTGACAACCAAGAGCTCCAAATGCACTGTGCCAGCGCAATCTTTAAGGTACCGCTGTACACAATCAGACAACTACACTATTATTTATACAGGTATAAAAGAGGTAAAATCTTGGGGCAATAATGGAATGGCACACTAACTTAGTCCTGCCTTTAATTGCACATCTCTATATTGCCTGCAATCCTTTTATATGAGAAGCGTTTGTGTGTTTTGTGTGTGTGCACATTTTGGCTGCATTTCTGTGTATCTGTTAGTGTGCAGAAGATAAACGTACCCGTGATCTGGTGAGGCAGTACGACGGGCTGAAGCCACTGGTCATGCTACTCGGAGAAGCTGAAAACAAGCAGTTACTAGCCGCCACAACTGGAGCCATCTGGAAATGCTCCATCAGCATGGAAAACGTGGCTAAGTACGTGCATGTAACTTAGAGCTTATAAATGTATAATAACATTTTTATAATTGTTCAGACAAATTTGAACAGTTTTTTTCTATTAATCAACTAATTGTATATGCATACTGCTTATGGCTTAAAGAAATATTTTTTCACAGTATATTTTGTCAGGTAATAATTTCACAATTTATCACAGGCACATCAAAAAAGCACCAAGATCATCAGAGAGTTTCTGATTTTTTTTAACAGTAGGATGAATTCATGTAAAGTGGCACACTTTCTGATAATATGCTATTGACGTTGTTTTAAAACCACGGTTTTCAAACTGGTAGGCGCACCTCCCGTGGGGGGCACGGAGAATGATGATAAATTCACCAGGTAAAATCAAAAGATAAATAAACACCATAAAATGTATTGTGTTGAAAAATGAAAATTAATAGCTTTACATATTCACATATTATTGACATATTCCAGCTTAATAGACCATAACTCTATTGTGTTATAATACTGTTAAATGTTGAGAGAGCATCCATGTACCTGTTGTGCGAGCGCAAATCTTTCCGCTCGCACGTGGATTTCCTGTATGTGCACTGCTGCTCTATGAAATCTCCCTGCTCTCGCTCAGAGATTGCATGTCCTGTTCATTCGCAAATCTATTATAAAGCCATATAGCCCTGCCTCTGTTCATTCATACAAATAATCTGCCTCTGTATATCGAGGGAGAAACCATTCCAGAGAACTCATGTGGGGGCATATACGTAGAAAATCCAAAAATATGTGGAACAAATTCCTGACGTGTCCATTATTACAAGTTTAACATGATATCAGGCCGATGTGTCTTCATATATCTGTGACAAGTGCAGTTTCACGTAGAGATGGAGACTAGCTCATGTGATTCGAGTTTAAAAAACAGTTAAGTAATCCCATTGCCATAAGGGCAAATATGTATTTTTAATAAAAAATAAATTAAAAAAATGCAAAATATGATTTCATATGATTAATATAAATATTTATAGCATGTCAGACTGAATTTAAGGTTATTGATCATCATTGGTTAATTGCTCCAACAGCTGAAATATGATGAATCTTTATAATATAACACTAGAGGACAATACCTGATAAAACTTCAAATAAGTGGCCAGAATATACTGCTGTTTTAGTGGAGATAACTTTTTTTTTTTTTACATTTGGCATAGGCTTTATTATTTATTATTTACTTGGCTATTGTATTGGCCTATATACAGTGTTATTGTATTTATATACTGTAAATCTGCAATATGATGTCAAATGGCTTAACCGCTCACACAATACCATTTTGAATAGTTAAAGATCTTTACTTCCACATTACCATTTGTCCCACTTTACCTGTATTCACCCTATGTCTGTATTTATTTATTTTTAAGTTTCTTGGTTACATTTTTATCTTACGGGATTGCACATGTAGAAGTAATTTTAAAAACATATTATGAAGATGCCATCCATCCTCAAATAATAAGACACATAGTCAGGTCTCTCCGAGATTAGTAATTGGCTCCAGATTTTGTCAGATCCACTCTTGTCATGAAAATGGAGTCTGGTGAGAAGAACACAGTATGTGCAATCACACAATCTCATGCAGCCTTCGTTTTTATGAGATGTCTCATTTGTTTACTTCTAACGCTCAGATTTTCCACCATGCAGAGCTGTCATCCATTGTCCATTTGAGTCTGTACTGAGCACGGCTACAGAAGTGATTATTTGAGCAAAGAGCAAAAGTTTTTATAAACTGTCAATGAGCTCTGATCTTTTATGATGACTTTTTGCTGTAGGAATGTGAATGGTTCTTTCACCCATACTGCTAACAAAAGATGAAGTATAGTGTTGATTTTATAGATGGCCGTGATGTGTTAGTCGAGGCAATTCTCCCATTAGTGCAGCGAGTGGGCTTTGGGAGATGTGGAATGCGTCTCTGAAACAGGCTTGCTGTAATAATCAGGAGTGTAGGCTGAAAGACTCTTAAATCGTTTGTCATGTAAAGCATGCTGGCCTTAACTCCAGCATCACTTAGCTCAATGAAGATGATGATGGTCCTGGAGGCTTTCCTGGTGTAATTTTTCTGGCGGGTGATGTCTTTTTAGCCAGTCATTTTCCCCCATAAATCCAAAAAAGCCTTGGAATCATCATCTGGCTTGCCCGCTCTGTCACACAAGTACTCTCATATAAAAGTGATTTACACATATTACTTTCTTTGCAGTATGCATTTAGGGACATGTACTCTACGGGGCTCAAAAATGCATTATTTATTTCCACCATTACCTGTCTATAAATTATCAGGTGTTATTTTCACAAGTTTGAAGCCAAGGAACTGATAAATCTACTCTACATTTTTAGTTTATGATAAGAGCTTGTTTTTTTTTATTTGTTTTTTTATGGGATTGTTATAGACTGGGATCTGTAGAAGTATCTACTGTCTGGCCCCATACCATGCAAAAATAGAGAAGTATTGAAAGAGGAATTCAGAGGGAGGCTTGTGTCTGAAATGGCCCAGTAGCAGTAAGGCCACTCTCTCTCCACCTCATAAGTCAAAGCTGACAAAACCTCATCCTGCGTTTACATCAGGCTTAGTCTACTGAAACAGAAGGCAGGTGCTCCATCCCACATTCAATTCACTTAATGTCCCATTAGCCAAATAAGTGTCATCTAAGAAAAGTAATGCTCTGGGAAAGCATTTAGTTGTTAAGATTAGGGCTATGGTAATACCTCTCAAGAAGCCTCTCATTGAAACATAATCTTAGGAAAAAACTGAGATTAAATGAGTCAGTAAACAAACCAGTTTACGAACACCAATATTTGAACAATAGTATTTGAAAGATTCTGTCAAACGTTTGATCTGGTAAATCATTAAAATGAGAAGATAAATGTGCCCTTTCTCTGAAAAAATTTTCCTCTTTTTTCATATTTTAGTCTGCATCAGCCCCTTTAAACCATTATCTTAGTTAGAATATCAACCTGTACACTCCATGCAACCTCTATCTAGAACGCAATAAACATTCATTACAGTATGAGTTGGATGTGACAAACTAACTAGAGATATACCATTCCTGTTTAACACGTTCCTGTTTAACACCTTTCCTGTTGAACTAACTAGAGATATACCTTTCCTGTTTAAAAATCTGTATTGCGTTGTGTTCGCTTGGATTGCACAAGTGGTTGGTTAAATGATTGAATGTTTTGAACGTCATCTACAGAGAAAACCAGCATGATGCCAGTTAAATATTCAATGCATACCTAGGCGTGAAGGAAGGAACTGGTTTTATTAAGATTTTTTGTACAACATATAAAAGCGTCAAGGTTGAACACTGCATTTGGAATAAAACAGCCAACCATTTTTATAAAATTAAATAAGTCCATGGAGGGGAGTGCTAGGTCAGTAAGCATTTACTGGAGAAAGTTTTCCTGGTCCATCTGGTCTTGGAGTAAGTGGAGTCAGTATGCCATTTCAGAAACAATCAAGGCCTGAGAGGCATTTCAAGACAGAAATAATTTTGGAATGTATTTTACAGTGGTCATAATTTTAAGGAGCTTTTCCTCTTTATTTTTCTTTGCTGAAAGCACACAAGCAGCTGAGAGTGCTGGTGTTGCCAAAAGCAGACAGCATGCCTTTGTGTGGTTGAGGAGAGGGCTGGCCACAGTGAGCCCAGCAGGGAAATGGGTTCAGGGCTGGGTTGAAGGGGCTTTGAGAAGGTGATGGTGACCTAAAAAGACGTGCGACCTTGAGCTGTGTGCTGGGAGAGGCATGTGTTAACCATTTACCTGATTAATGAACCAGCAAATTAAAATAATCATGATGGCAACAAATATTAGAATTATTATGCTCATAACATAAACATAATTAAACACAAAGCGGATGTTCACTGGAGTTTTTAGTTACATAGAGCTTCTAAATCGAGATCACAGCCGTCTTGCTGTCATCTCTCTGTCGATGTCTCCGAAGAACTGACTGCAGCAGACTGAGAAGAGTAAAAAGCCAAAATTAGTGTGGAAGAGCATCAGTACTGCCAAAATTTTGAGTGAGCCCTTGGCCAGCATACACTCTTGTTTGAGGTCAAAAGCCAGCACCTTTCAATTACAGAATTGTCTTGTCTTTTACCTCTGTAAACAGCCTGTGATGTGCTCAGTTATAGATTAAAATAATACATCTTTCTGTCTTCACTTAGAGTATTAGTGCTATCAATACCTTTATTTGGGTTTTAATGAAGTCACATACAGATTCTACTGTGCGATTTCTATTATGCTTTCAGGAGCTCTATTACAGTGTCTGACCACTCTTTAACCTTCTGTTTTGTTGTAACAGCTGATCGGCCCTGTTTCATGTTATAATTCTCTTGCCAAGGTAATTTGGCAGGTTGGTGTTGGCTTTACAAAAGTAGAAAACATCTATAGTCGATTTATCAAGCGTAATGTGTGTAATTACTACATCATTTCAATGTAGCATACTGATAGCACTTCAGTGATGGAATCTGTGTTTTACATACTATGTTTGTGCTTAGGTCTTGCCTTTTTTCTACCATTTATGGCCTTTTTTCCACTAAGCTAACTTTGGCAGCTGTTCTTTTAATTTCTGTTTTACTTGCAAGAAAATGTTTGGTGGACTTCTACCAGAGCCAAGTGACCTTGGACACTCTCTACAATGGCCTTTGGGGCTGCATAGCCAGAAACCGTAACCATGAATAAAAACATCCATATAGCTTAACTGTACATAAGAGATTTGTTGAGGCTCCCTGTGACCACATTGTATGCCTTTTAAAGGTTTACTGTATTTTACCACTACTTGGCAAACAAAGGCAGAATCGCACCAAAAGCTCTTGTTCACTTGCTCCAAACCAGAAAATGCGACCTTTGTGGAATAAATGCATATTGCAAGCAGCATGGGAAACGTTGTGGCGATGCAGCGTCACCAGATTTACTCTCCTCCCAGATATCAGCAACCCTTATGAGTGCATCCTGCTGCTTCCCAATAGTCTGGGTTTTGAACCTTAATGATTTTATGATCCATAACATTATGAAATTTTTTTTTTATCAAATTATAAACAGTTTTATTTTTTGGCCTTCCATGAAGAAAGGTCATGCAATATTGACTCAACTTCCTGTGTTCTTTTGAGAACAATATTTTAATTGGATACACATTTCACATATATCAAATTCCTTTATATGCAAAGCCTCTTTTCAAGCACCACATTTTCAAAACTCACATTTTGTACATGGAAAACTCACTATTTGTTGAAAAAACATTATATGAAGTCCTCAAAGCTTTTCACTTTTATCCTGTCAGAATTACAGAAAATGTTACAGACAATTGCAAGCAAATGTGCACAAGCATTAAAAAATAATGCTTGGACCCATTCTATAGTATAATTTGTGGACTTAGGAATAGGTCTCTTTTGAAATAAGAATAGATGCTTATACAGTGCACTGAGATAAATGGAGTGCTGTATTTGTATGAACTAATAACTGGATGATATGGCGATGAATGACCTCTTACAGACCAAGAGCAACACACATCATTACAATCTATCTCATTGGATATTTTTTATGTGACCCTGCTTCCACCTGGTATTAAGATGCATTTTTGATGATCCAATCACTAGTGGTCGGTGCTAAATACAGGTGGAAACGAGGTCCCAAATGTTTTGTAATCAGATCACTGAAACCACATACAGAGGTAGTCAAAATCACTTGTGACCACATCAAATGTTAGGTGCGAAACACTTACCCGTCCAAATTGCGTCCCGGACAGTGAACCTGTCAATCAACCACTTCGCTAAAACAAGAGTTTAAACTTTGCCGTTTAGGGTGTCTTCCACTTGGTCTTGGTCTTTGTCTGACTCTTACTTGCCTCTTCCTCTCTTTGCCCTTTCATGTTCTATTGCTTTGGTATTTGAAACAGCAATTGTGTGCCTTTATATTTGAGACAATAAAGAAAACTGAGTATTTAGTTTTAGTTGATCGTATTTGCACGAGTGAGATGTTTTTCCACATTCATGAACGATTGATTCCTGGGTGTATTTGATGTGGTCACAAGTGATTTTGACTACCTCTGTATGTGGTTTCAGTGATCAGTCATAGTGTACCTATTTGAAAAATACTGTAAATTATGTGGGCATGTACTGTATGAACTGTTTTCTTGGACATGCACATGAGTTGAGTTATCCTTTCTTTCTTTCTTTCTTTCTTTCTTTCTTTCTTTCTTTCTTTCTGTCTCCCAGGTTTCAGGAGTATAAGGCTCTGGAGACTCTGGTTGGTCTGCTCACAGACCAACCTGAAGAAGTGCTTGTTAATGTGGTGGGGGCTCTGGGAGAATGTGCCCAAATACCTGAGAATCTTGCCACCATCCGCAAGAGCGGCGGTATCCAGCCCTTGGTCAACCTACTCAGCGGCACCAACCATGCCCTTCTAGTCAATGTCACAAGGGCTGTGGGAGCCTGTGCCAATGACCCTGCAAACATGGTGTAAGTCTTAACTCAAGTCAACACATTTGAATTACACTTTTAATTAGAGAATTAATTACACTGTTCGCAATTAGTGACCTTAACTATAAGGCAATAATCAATTGAGCTCCCCTGAAATGCTTACCAAATACTTTAGTTCAGCTGCTTTTATTATGAGTAGCTTGTACCTTGGTAAGTTTCAACTTACCAACATTGCCAGAAATTTCAATAATCCACAATTCTTGGTGCTGTATTACTGTAGCCATAATAAACTCTATTCACAAATTTTGTATTGTGCTTCTAGTTAACCTGGCTCTGCTCACAGTGTCTTACATTGGCCCTATAATCCCTCTCGCTGTTGCCATTGGCTTGGTTTAAAATGACACAGCATTGTTCTTGTTTTCTGAAAAAGATTCCATGTTCACCGCTTCTGCAGCGGATCCAACGGGCCCTGGGGTGTACACCCTGACTGAACTCCTTGCACCACACTTGCAGAGTAAGAGCCCTTAGTGCTTGGTGCAATAATGACAGGGCCCAGAGAAATGTGTTTACTCTACCTGCTGTGAGATTCATAGCTGCGGCCAGAGTGGAGGCCCTTTATTGTCCTAGTGTGGTCAGTTTGTGTAAGCTGCAGAGCACACGACGACTATTTGGACTTGATTCACTAAACAGAAACAGGCAGATGTGTATTAGCACAGATTAGTACATGGAATGTGTCTTTCAGTTTAATGCATAGTACACTGGATTTATCATGCCTGGTGGAAGGATGCTGTTTCTGTTTAAACAACACTATTTTATTTCAATTTATGATCTCAAACTGCTTGGTCTATGAGCCTATGGTCTGTTCCAAAACCTAATGAGGTGTCTCGCTGTCTCCTGGATATATACAGTACAGTGTGGCAGCATCCTAACTGAAAAGCCTCAGAAGTGACCCATTTGGAACACTCTACATGAAGACTTCCAAATGCATTGCGATCTTCATTTGAACGATTTTGATATCTTAAATCCCAAGATTGATCTTTTACACTATGTGCAACCCTCAATTACATTGAGAGGACATCACTCGCATTTACAACCAAATTTCATGCTATGTATCTAAAAATGTCTATGATTAGCCACTGGCTGGTTAACTGTTTAGATTTCACTCACCAGTGATTGTGTAGTATAGTGGGGAAGAAGTTCAGCAGAGAGATCCTGTCACTGCGTGTTAACAGTTAACGTTTGGTTTGACACGTTCCATTTATTGTATGAGATACATGAAATCCATTTGTCATTGAATAATGTTTCTTTTAATACCCTTTCTGTTCTTTAAAGTCAGTTGTTGATCAAAAACAAAAAAAGAAACATGTAATTTTAATCACACATAGCACAAATGAGTTAAAGTCATTCGAGTCCTCTCTCCCTCAATATGCGCTCATTTACGGATGCTCTTTACAGAATAGCCCGTTTTCTTAAACAGAAAGTATCGTTTTTTGGATGTGTTCAACAAATCAATGTAAATACTTGTAAATAGTACAAATTGTGCATATAAACAATAAACATATAACAAAATATAACATGCAATATAATATCTTATTTTTTGATGGAATACATGGATTTGTTCATTTTTAAAAGCTAAAATGTGACCAAAATTATGAAAAACTAATCAATATAATTAGTAAAATTAATATTTCCGTAATGTTCCTAATTAGAAGGTCCCCTGTGTAACAGCATTAGCTGAGAGAGAATTTATTTTATATGTTAGCCCAATGGACATTATAACTTAAATATTCCCATATGAATCGATATCGAATTGAAATGAAATCAGAATCGAATTGAGAGCTTGTGAATCTATATAAAATTGAATCAGGAAATCTATATCAATACCCAGCCCTTGGAATCTCAACTCACAGTTGCTTGCAATACAGGTGATGCGACAGGGACAAAGTGATACTCTAATGAGCATATACACAAATAGCACATCACATTTTGGGTAAAATAGTAATTTTTATATTGTTTTTAAACAAATTTTATCAATTTTTTTCAATAATTGGATTATACGTATATTTATTCTAAAAATGATCTGGCTACGTCCTCCCATACAATGCTACCTTAGAATTTTGACAAAACTAGGTATCTTTGGAGGCAGCATGTAGACCTGTAGTTTATAGTAGTGGGCAAAAAAACAAACATCTTTGTCATTGTCATGCGCTGTGTCAAGCACAAGGTCATTTTCAGAGGTTTAAGTATCGTTCTTCTGTATATTTAGCACATCTGACTCTCATTGCTTTTACAAGACTTTTAGACTACAGTTCCCTTCTTAATTAATGCTGGACACAAATGAAGAGCATTTTGTTCTCTACCTCTGTGACGGCTAAGCGCACACAGCCTTTGTCTGAAAGATTAATACGTTTATGGATGTGAGCAACCACAGTGGTGTAGTTAAAGTCCACAAAGCTTGTTTTTGAAGAAATAAGGTCATTCATTTAATTAAATTCAAGAGCGACAAGGAGCTTTAGCCCTGTAGATCTATCTAACAGCTCCTGAAGAGCATTTTGTTCTTGTTTTCACATGGCATGTATATTTAGGAATTGTTTTTCCTTGTACTGTAGTTGTAAACAGAGAGGGGAAAATAAGAATGAATTCACTAATATCATTAATAATGGGTATATTGTGCAAAGACATTCATATATTTTTAAGTGTGCAAAGTGTATGTAAGGGGGTTTAGTGGAAAGGAGGAGGCGAGAACCGGCTTGACAACTTAAATAATAATTTATTAAACAAAAACCCAACCAAAAACACACAACTAAAAACACAGCACAGCTGTCTGTAATTCTCTCTCTCTCGAACTGTCGTCCCCGGCCGCCTTTATCCCTCGCGCGCCCCATCAGGCTGATTGGGGACCGGGTGTGTCTCATTCCAACCCGGCCCCGCCCTCCTCGGCTTTACACTCCTCCCGGCGTTGCCTCAGGCCGGGGAGCCCCCGGCATGACGTACATCCCCCCCCACCCTTCCTCTCCGGGTGGGGGGGCGTGCCTTATGCCCCGACTGCCGGCGGGTCCTCCCCGCCTTCCTCGACCTGGGAGGAGACAGGAGGGGAAAAAAACAACAACACAAAATGGCGAGGGAAAGGCCAACACGGAGCGGCAGAGAGAGAGAGAGGAGAGAGAGAAAAAGAAACTCACCGGTTCTCTGATGCGCCGTCGCGTGGTCCTCGATCACTACTCCACCCTCTCAGGCGGACTGCAGCCGCTCCTCCCCGGGCGGACCGGAGTCAGACCTCCGACCCCCAGCGGACAGAACGCCCCTCCGCGTTCCCGGCGTCCCGTGGGGACTCTCCTCCGCCCCTGGCAGCGGCCCTACCACTCCAGGCAGTCGGGGAGTCACTTCCCTCCTCCCCCCGCGGACGGCGGTCTTCTCTCGACCCCTCCGCGTTCCCGGGGGACGGCAGGGCACTCCTCCGCCCCCGGCAGCGGCTCCCTCGCTCCAGGCGGTCGGGGAGTCCCGTCCCCACTCGCCTCGCGGACGGCGGCCGTTCCCCGCGTCCGGGTAGTCGGGCTACTCCGTCCCCCGTCGGACGGCAGCGGCGCTCCCCTGGGTGGACGGCAGTGTCGAGGACTCTGCGACGGGAATCCCTCCTCCTTCCCGGGTTTCGGCACCAGTGTAAGGGGGTTTAGTGGAAAGGAGGAGGCGAGAACCGGCTTGACAACTTAAATAATAATTTATTAAACAAAAACCCAACCAAAAACACACAACTAAAAACACAGCACAGCTGTCTGTAATTCTCTCTCTCTCGAACTGTCGTCCCCGGCCGCCTTTATCCCTCGCGCGCCCCATCAGGCTGATTGGGGACCGGGTGTGTCTCATTCCAACCCGGCCCCGCCCTCCTCGGCTCTACAGTGTACAAATACATTCTGAAGCCCCTGTATCACAATGTTCATCGAATTGCGAGGTAGTTAAAGATACCCAGCCCTATAAAACATCCTTTGGACTGATTTCTGTGTGGGTACACCCTACGGCTGCACTGTTGTCAAGTGCAGAATTATGTCTTGCTACTGTTGGAAGGATTTAGAGGCCCCTCAAGATAGCGGGGGACTCTCCCTGTTATCATGCTTTTCAAACTGATTTATGAGCAGGATGGGGTTGGGGGGTACTCTTGTTGCTGGAACAGCTCTGACCAGTGTTCAACCCAGCCCCCAGTCATAGACAATCCCCTACCCATTTTGAGCGTGGTTTTGCAATTATGACAGCATTGAATGTCGACCTTGTCACTGGATGCACACATGGGAAACAGGTTACATGTTATTTATACCTGACAAATGGACCGCACTGAATAGTCATTTTCCTGGGCTTCCCAAAGCCTCACTAAATACTTTACTAGAATCATATCCGCAGCATGAAATACAGCCTGTTCTAGTAAACCTCACTCAGAGGCAGTGAAATATAGAGAGACTTGTCTCTGAGAATGTTTGACTTGGAAAACGGACTTTCTCTGAGTTTTTTCCTTCTCCAAGTCGCCGTCAGGAGCTGAGTTCAGTGGCGCGCTTCGTGCAAGTGTGTGTGAATGTGTGTGTTTGTCCACAGTCCGCTATAAATATCCACACGGACCTCCTAAAAGCATTGTATGGGTCAGCCTTCGGCCATACTGATGAAAACATGTTTCAATGGAGCTGCTGGAAGGTGAACAGGGGTACCCGTGTAAGGGACTAAGCAGGTGGGTTGTGATTAGAAAGCCATGCTGAGCAGCTTTCTGATCTGCTACTGGAATGTTTTCATCATCACACCAGGAGGGATGCTCTGCTGCAAGAGCCAAACAGAACCCTGGGAAAGACAGGCGTATAAACATTGCGTATAAACTTTGTTTTAAAGCTTATTTCTATGCATTGCCTATAACAACATAAAGGGCATTTAACATGGTACATGATAGGTGGCAAGCCTTGCTTGTAATCTTGCCACTTCTCGTTTTCCGTACACATGAGAAGCGGGGTGGAATGCACCAATGCAAGCGCAACAATGCCCGCTACTGCTTTTGCGCCATGCTAGCGAGTGAAAATGTTGCATCTCTGAATGAGGCGATTACTGTAAAAATTGTATTCCATGTTGCATGTAAGTGATAGCAATAAAAAATATGGCAGATGCTATTTGCAACCTGGTTCAAATAATGGAAGTTGCAATTTACACCCTGGTGCAAATAGTGGCAGATAATATTTGCACCCCAATTTAAATACTAACATACAGTATACTAGGGTCATCACTGCAGCGTGTTTATTGTTTTTGTGTGTGTGTGTGTGTTGTCATTTGGAGTCCCACAGAAACCCTTCACCAACACCTTCCCCTAAACCTAACCTACGAAAATAAAGCTTTTATTGCAGTAACCATAGTTTAACTGTGGTATCTTTAGTAAACCATGGTAACTACAAAATTAACCATGGTTACTACAGTCATGGTTAGTACAATATTACCATAGTAAAATTATGGTTACTATATTGATATTACAGTATTACTACAGAAAAATAATGGTTTCTGAAAAACAAACAAACCAAAAAAACATGGTTACTACAGACATGGTAACTACAATATTACTATAGTAAAACTATGGTTAATTTCCATTAGGGCATAATGCTACCCCTAATCAAAAGAGCAATTCAATCTAGAAACAGCCGATGCCAAGCTGCGGGTTAAAGCCATCACTCCTCGCACCTTGGACCAGGAAGGGAACCCATGCAACCAATAGACCCCAGCCCTTACCTGGATCAAACCCTTCTCTGAACCCACTGAACGTAGACACAGCGAGGAAATCTTTACGTTCATTTTCATTTATTATTTTTATAAGTAGTATTAAAGGAAATATAAAAAATGGAGACAAGAAACAGGAAAGCGACAAAAAGCAGTTTCGAACTCAGGTCGCTCGTGCATAAAAGCATTTTCACGGCACCTTTACTCTCTGCACTACCACAGTGGCACCAATCATGCACTTTTTTTTTTTTATTTCTTTAGATCCACTGGATTATTGTGGTGCAAATAGCCGGGCTGTGTGGTGCTATCTACACCTGGGTGCAAATGGTCATCTTTAAGTAAAAATAATCTCTCTCTCTCTCTCTCTCTCTCTCTCTCTCTCTCTGTGTATCTATCTATCTATCTCTCGCTCTTGCTCCTTGTCCCACTACCAGGATCATTGATCGTCTTGATGGTGTGCGTCTTCTGTGGTCTTTGCTGAAGAACCCCAATCCAGAAGTTCAGGCCAGTGCTGCCTGGGCCATCTGCCCCTGCATCGAGAATGCAAAGGTACACTTAATTTTGCACAGCATCATAAAAGATTAATTTTCCCTTAAAACAAGTGAGACAATACTATTCTGTGGATTAAACTGAGCTCATACTGCTCACATATATTCTCTCACTTTCTCTCTCAATTTGTTTCCTTGGCAATGTCTGCTATGGTTCATTTTACAAAAGAGCATTCATACAGTAGTGTGCAAAGGTTTTAGGGACTTGTGAAAAATTGCATAGTGAAGGAGTCTTCAAAAATAATGCCATAAATAGTTTTCATTTACCAATTATTGTCATACAGTAAACAAAACAAAAAAAGCTTAATCAATATTTGGTGTGATCACCTTTGCCTTCAAAACAGCACCAATTCTCCTAGATACACCCGGTTTGGTTTTTGGCAGATAGGATGGCCATAGCATCTTGGAGAACTTGACACAGATCTTCTGTCTAATTAGGCTGTCTCAGTTGCTTCTGTCTCTTCATGTAATCCCAGTCTGTCTAAATGATGTTGAGATCCGGGCTCTTTGGGGGTCCATACCATCTGTTATAGGGCTTCTTGTTCTTCTTCTTTTCAATTCTATTTGCAAAGGGAGTGTTGACATCTAAAATTGATATTTTCTACTGATACACAGAATGTGATTCTTCCAGATTAATCTGGAATTCCATTTGGGGGGGGGGGGGGTTAATATGTTAATACATGAAAATGTCCTGTCCTGTTAATTCTCAATAAAAAAATGTCACCTAAACAAGTTTCATTCAACCTTCCCTCGGAACCACTTCAAGCACTCAAACTTCAGTGCTGTCTCTGCGTCACACACATAGATCACTGGAGCAGTGTGAAGTTCCCTGCTGCTTCAAACGATTCACCATCATTCCGGTCCCCAAAAAACCCAAAATCACAGGACTTAATTGGACCCCCTTAAGTTTGCTTACCGAGCAAACAGGTCTGTGGATGATGCTGTCAATATGGGACTGTATTATATCCTGCGACACCTCAACAGACCTGGGACTTATGCAAGGATCCAATTTGAGGACTTTAGTTCAGCCTTGAATACCATAATGCCTGATTTTCTCTCAACCAAACTGACCCAGCTCTCTGTGCCCACCCCAATCTGTCGATGGATCACCAGCTTTCTGACATATAGGCAGCAGCTAGTGAGACTAGGTAAACTTACATCCGGGACCCTCACTGTTAGCACTGGTGCTCCTCAGGGATGCGTTCTCTCTCCACTGCTCTTCTCCCTGAACACAAATGACTGCACTGCAAAGGACCCCACTGTCAAGCTCCTGAAGTTTGCAGACGACACCACGGTCATCTGCCTCATCCGCAACAGTGTCGAGTCTGCATACAGAAGGGAGTTTAAACAGCTGGCTATCTGGTGCAGTCACAACAACCTTGAGCTGAACACACTCAAAACAGTGGAGATGGTAGTGGACTTCAGGAGAAATCCCCACGGTTTGGTTCAGCCACCAAATCAAACAGTAGGAAACTACAACAGACAGTCAGGACTGCTGAAAGGATTATTGGTACCCCCCTGCCCACCCTCCAAAACCTGCACATCTTCAGAGTGAGGAAACGTGCAGGTAGAATCACTCTGGACCTCACACACCCTGCCCTCTCCCTCTTTGAACTGTTGCCTTCTGGCCAGCGCTATAGAGCAATGGCGCCAGGACATCCAGGCACAAGAACAGTTTTTACCCTCAGGCCATTGTCCACAGAAACAATTAAACTGCCTCAGGACTCCCCCACAGTGCAATAATGTAAATACATATCTCATGTACATATGTAAATTCACATATTTAACTCTAACTGTACATACCCCTACCTTGCACATACATTACCACTTGCACATGTACATACGCCATACTGTTATATGTCCTATTATTTGTATGTCTATTTATACTCTTACCTTGTTTTATATTCTGTCTCACTGTAATGTTCTGTGTGCACTTATTTTTCCTATCACCAAAAAAATTCCTTGTGTATGTGTGAAAACTTGGCAATAAAGCTCATTCTGATTCTGATACTTTGTTAATAACGCACACGATGGAGGCTAATGATTTTTGCTATCAGGTCTTCATTCAGGTAAGACAGGTTTATTTTAATTCATCATGAGAAATAAAATGGTTGGATATAAAACCTGTTGCTGACAGGTTAAAAATTGCTATTGTTAAACTGAAGTGAAACCATGAAATTTATCTTCACATATAAAGTTCTCATTGCCAGTATATCAAACCATTTGTATGGGTAATCATAAAACCATGCAGATAGAGTCCAGACATTAGAAAATGTTCAGTCTCAATTAATTTATTTTCTGTTTAGATCGTGAAATATACTTGGGTTACGGATGTAATAAAAATGGACGTGAGTTTTGGGGAGACCACCCAAAAATGAAAAAAACTGTTAATTTAAATGCACAATCCAGAAATAGTATTAGCCACACGATGAAGAGGGGTCGGCACTCCTAAGAACATGTAATATTTCATTTTTATTCATTATCATTTTCACATTAATGAGGAAAAATCAGCATGACAATTGTGAAAGCAGCACTTCTCTTCAATAGCTTGTTCGCTGTCCCCCACTTTGCTCTGTACGATTTCCTGTTTTTTTGTGCTTAGCTGATCATATGCTTGAATATATATAAAATAACAGTTTTAATACTAATGTTTTTGTGAAAAATATAATGTGCCTTAGACTTTTGCACAATACTATATGTGCAATCCAATGTCAGCCCAGAACAGAGGATATACAAACACACAAAGTAGAACATTATACTCTCATACATGCGCACAACCTCAAAATCAAACTCAGTGTCATTATCACTCCACCATTCTACGTGTAAAGATATATCCCATATTTTCAGTCACAACATCATGTGAATGGACCAAGCAGTCTACATTAAATCAACTATACACTGTATAGATTCAATCTCATAGCAGGCTCAAAGCTGATCTGATCTCCTGAGCCTTTTGTGTAATGTGTTAGCAGAAATGCATCATTGTTCTGTTACATTATCAGCACAGTTACAAAAATAAGATTGTTAATGATGGCGCCACGGATGGCTGCCTCGGTGTGGAGCGCTTCTATTGTTTTGTTATTTTTGTTTGTTTGTCCTGTGTTTAGTAATCTTTTTTCAGTCAGTTTTACCAGAGACGAACTGCTGAACATTCGACAGCATACACCAGTCAATATTTTCTCGGATTTTGAATATTCGGATGTTTTGTTTGACATTCTAGTCAGAGGCGCGGCTGTGTTGTTTAAACACGCTATGAGACGCAGGCGAGGGAGACGAGCAGGCGTGCTGGTCAGGCTCCTTCGGCGCGGCTTTCATAAAACACTGCCGAGCATTCATCTAGCAAATCTCTGCTCTCTCCCTAACAAAATGGATGAACTACATCTCCTCACCCGCACAAACAAGGACTTTTCAAACTCTTCTGCCTTGTGCTTCACAGAAACCTGCACCTGTACAATCAGCACTGGTGCCCCCCAGGGATGTGTGCTCTCCCCACTACTCTTCTCCCTCTATACCAATGACTGCATCGCCAAGGACCACTCTGTCAAGCTCCTGAAGTTTGCAGATGACACCACTGTCATCGGCCTCATCCGAGATGATGATGAGTCTGCATACAGAAGGGAGTTTAAACAGCTGGCTGTCTGGTGCAGTCAAAACAACCTTGAGCTGAACACGCTCAAAACGGTGGAGTTGATTGTGGACTTTAGGAGGAACACCCCAACACTGACCCCCCTCACCATTCTAAACAGCACTGTGGCAGCAGTGGAGTCATTCAGGATCCTGGGCACTACGATCTCATAGGACCTGAAGTGGGAGACCCACATTGACACACATTGATGAAAAAGGCCCAGCAGAGGTTGTACTTCCTTTACCAGCTGAGGAAATTCAACCTGCCACAGGTGCTGCTGATACAGTTCTACTCAGCAATCATTGAATCTTTCCTCTGCACTTCAATAACTGTCTGGTTTGGTTCAGCAACGAAATCAGACATCAGAAGACTACAAAGGACAGTTCGGACTGCTGAGAGGATTATTGGTTGCCCACTGCCCCCCCTTCAAGATCTATACACTTCCAGAGTGAGGAAAAAGGCTTTCAAAATCACTCTGGACCCCACTCACCCTGCCCAATACCTTTTTGAACTGTTGCCTTCTGGCCAACGCTTCAGAGCTCTGAGCACCAGAACCGTCATGCACAGGAACAGTTTTTTCCCTCAGTCTATCCATCTCATGAACAGTTAAATTGCCCCATTGAGCAATAACTATGTGCAATACACAGTTTAGTCTTTCTTATATTTATCCAACACATCCAACCTCTTCTGCCATTTCATTCCTCTGGGAAAAAAAAAAAAAACTAAACATACATTTGCACTGTACATAACAGATTGTATTAGATTTGCACTACCCATGTGTATGTGTGTATGTATGTGTGTGTCTGTACGTATGTGTATAATTATTTTTTATTTTTATTATTATCTATGTCTTGCTGCTGTTTTTGTATTGTTTTTGTATGGTTGTACACTGGAAGCTCCTGTCACCAAGACAAATTCCTTGTATGTGTAAATATACTTGGCAATAAAGCTCATTCTGATTCTGATTCTGAATAATCTGAGTTTCCTGCATCTCTCAAAGGAAGATTTTGCATTAGGTTATCTTTTGTTTCTTTACTTAGCCCCTGGCTGTGGTGTGTTTGTCATGATCCTGTCACTCTGTCAGTCTGGGTTTTTGTGTTATAAGGTCATGACATCATTGTTCTATGTCTGTCTTGTGTTTCGTTTTTTGTCTCTGTGTGAGCGCACGGCTTGGAGTTGTGGTTTCCTTGCCGTGCACTCTTCAGTCGGTCTTGTGTTTTTATGTTTGGAGCATGGTGTCTGGATCCTGACTTCCCTGTCTGGTACTGTTTTGGTTCCGGAAACTCATGCTCCATGTCTTGTCTTTTATTGGCGTGAGTGCATTGCACTCATGTCATCCTGCACTCGCGTCAATTGTTTGTGTCTGTCTCTCGTGATAGCGGACGTGCTTCGCGTTGTGCTTGCTTTATGCTGTGTGCCCGGGTCATGATCTGTCTTCACATTGTGTTGAGGTTCGGTCACTTTGGTCTGAGCTGTCGAGTTTATTTGTGGCCGAACTCTTGTACAGGTGTCTTGTCTCGTGGTGTCGCCTATTGCGTGCATCGCGTGGTGTTTGCCTCGCAATGTACGCTCAGGCTTTGTCTAGTGTGAGAATGCATGGCATTGCTTTGTTGCCATTGCTATATATTCTCTTGTCTTATCTGTCGGTTGGCATGGGTGCATATTGCCTTATTGTCTTGATGTGCGCTTGTGTCATTCGGGTGTTTGTGTTTTGTGAGAGCAGGTGGCTTTGTTTTGTTTCTGTTTTGTCTCTCAGTCCTTTGTCATACCCAGCCTCCTTGTTTGCCCATTATTAGTTAATTTGCCTCACCTGCCCTGCTATTAACCTGTTTGATTTCTCTCCCTATTTTAGTCTCCTCGTTTGTGCTGTCCAGTGCTAGTTCGTCTTGTTCTTGTTCGACTTTTTCCTTGTTTGTGTTCCCTAGTCCATGTCAAGTCTTCTTGGTCCTGTCGGTTCCGGTCTGTCCTGTTTACGGTTCGTCTGCCCCAGCCCTGCCTCAGTGTGCTTCCAGCACTGGACTGTGTTTTTTCCTACGGGGTAGTTTATGTTTGGTTTTTCTGTTTTATTATAAATAAAGCCTTTGTTTTTTCACTCTGCGTTTGGATCCTGCCTCTGCTGATAACCTGTGACAGAGTGGTAAAACAATACAGGTTCACTGCATTGATCAACAGGGGTCAGCACCCCTTAGCTCCAGTGCTAACCAAGTTTGACAGTGTTTGCCTGATGTTTATAGTGCCGATTTTATTTTTAAATGGCATGTTCTCACTCAGGGCGTGATTGGGGAGAGAAGAGTGAGGCCTAGTGGCAAAAGCTATGCAAAATTATGTACCATCCAAACCAGGAACCCGATCTGCCTCAGCAGCAGTTATTTAGATAAAGGCCCATGTGGCTTGTGTTAGCAGTTCCAGGGCCAGATTTATGAGAATCATGGTTGAAGAACCACATCTGGGGACTTTTAAATCCACACCAGCAGACAAACACGCACACACAGCTGGTACTTACTATTAATTATTTTAGTGATTATAAGCTACTGTAAGATTGTGCTTTTGTGTGTTAATCATCAGAGGATGTTCTGCATATAGCAGCACTGTGTGCTTTAAAGAGGACCATAACCAGTACATAGATAATCACAATGCATTATTTAGTGTTCTTTTTCCTTTGTACGTGGTGCCTCTACACATAGTGTCCAAGCTACTTGATTTCTTCAATTGTTCTTTGTATTAGAGGGCTTGTTTACCCAAAAATTTATATTTTGTTACTCACTCACCCTCATGTTGTTCCAAACCTGTATGACTTTCTTTCGTTCATGTAATACAAAATATATACAGGTGCATCTCAATAAATTAGAATGTCGTGGAAAAGTTCATTTATTTCAGTAATTCAACTCAAATTGTGAAACTTGTGTATTAAATAAATTCAATGCACACAGACTGAAGTAGTTTAAGTCATTGGTTCTTTTAATTGTGATGATTTTGGCTCACATTTAACAAAAATCACATTTAACACTAATTCACTATCTCAAAAAATTAGAATATTTTGACATGCCAATCAGCTAATCAACTCAAAACACCTGCAATGGTTTCCTGAGCCTTCAAAATGGTCTCTCAGTTTGGTTCACTAGGCTACACAATCATGGGGAAGACTGCTGATCTGACAGTTGTCCAGAAGACAATCATTGACACCCTTCACAAGGAGGGTAAGCCACAAACATTCATTGCCAAAGAAGCTGGCTGTTCACAGAGTGCTGTATCCAAGCATGTTAACAGAAAGTTGAGTGGAAGGAAAAAGTGTTGAAGAAAAAGATGCACAACCAACCGAGAGAACCGCAGCCTTATGATTGTCCAGCAAAATCGATTCAAGAATTTGGGTGAACTTCACAAGGAATGGACTGAGGCTGGGGTCAAGGCATCAAGAGCCACCACACACAGACATGTCAAGGAATTTGGCTACAGTTGTCATATTCCTCTTGTTAAGCCACTCCTGAACCACAGACAACGTCAGAGGCGTCTTACCTGGGCTAAGGAGAAGAAGAACTGGACTGTTGCCCAGTGGTCCAAAGTCCTCTTTTCAGATGAGAGCAAGTTTTGTATTTCATTTGGAAACCAAGGTCCTAGAGTCTGGAGGAAGGGTGGAGAAGCTCATAGCCCAAGTTGCTTGAAGTCCAGTGTTAAGTTTCCACAGTCTGTGATGATTTGGGGTGCAATGTCATCTGCTGGTGTTGGTCCATTGTGTTTTTTGAAAACCAAAGTCACTGCACCCGTTTACCAAGACATTTTGGAGCACTTCATGCTTCCTTCTGCTGACCAGCTTTTTAAAGATGCTGATTTCATTTTCCAGCAGGATTTGGCACCTGCCCACACTGCCAAAAGCACCAAAAGTTGGTTAAATGACCATGGTGTTGGTGTGCTTGACTGGCCAGCAAACTCACCAGACCTGAACCCCATAGAGAATCTATGGGGTATTGTCAAGAGGAAAATGAGAAACAAGAGACCAAAAAATGCAGATGAGCTGAAGGCCACTGTCAAAGAAACCTGGGCTTCCATACCACCACAGCAGTGCCACAAACTGATCACCTCCATGCCACGCCGAATTGAGGCAGTAATTAAAGCAAAAGGAGCCCCTACCAAGTATTGAGTTCATATACAGTAAATGAACATACTTTCCAGAAGGCCAACAATTCACTAAAAATGTTTTTTTTATTGGTCTTATGATGTATTCTAATTTTTTGAGATAGTGAATTGGTGGGTTTTTGTTAAATGTGAGCCAAAATCATCACAATTAAAAGAACCAAAGACTTAAACTACTTCAGTCTGTGTGCATTGAATTTATTTAATACACGAGTTTCACAATTTGAGTTGAATTACTGAAATAAATGAACTTTTCCACGACATTCTAATTTATTGAGATGCACCTGTATGTTAGGCAGAATGTTATCCTCTGTCACCATACACTTTCATGGCTTTTTCTTCCATTCAATAAAAGTGAATCTTTTTTTGTGTTCCATGGATGAAAGAAAGTCATATGGGTTTGGAACATGACAGAAACATAATTTCTTTTTTTCTTCTATCATACTCTCAGTCACTCCCTTAAAGGGATAGTTCATACAAAAATGTAAATTGTCTCATCATTCACTCACCCTTATGCCATCCCAGATGAGTATGACTTTCTTTCTTCTGCTGATCACAAACGAAGATTTTTAAAAGAATATTTCAGCTCTGTAGGTCCACACAATGCAAGTGAATTTTGAAGCTCAAAAAAGTGCATAAGGGCATCATAAAAATCCATAACACTCTTGTGGTTAAATCTATATCTTCAGAAGAGCTATGATAAGTGTTGGTAAGAAACAGATCAATATTTAAGTCCTTTTTTACTATAAATTGTCCTCCCAGCCTAGTAGGTGTTGCCAAAAGAAAAGGAATGTGAAAGTGAAGATTGATAGTAAAAAAAGGACTTGCATATTCATCTGTTTCTCACCCATACTTTCATATTGCTTGCCAAGATATGGACGATGTATGATGCCTTTACATGCTTTTAGGAGCTTCAAAATGTTGGTATCCATTCACTTGCATTGTGAGGACTTACAGAGCAGAAATATTCTTCTAAAAATCTTTGTTTGTGTTCTACAGAGGAAAAAAGTCATACACATCTGGGATGGCATGAGGGTGAGTAATTGATGAGATTTTCATTTTTGGGTGAACTATTCCTTTAATGCTATAATCCTTGTTGACTAGAGTTTCCTAATTTTCGTCTTCTCTCATATTCACACACTCAGAATCTTGTTCTTCCCCTTTTCTCCCTAGGGCCTTTTCCTCTCCCTCTTTTCAGCTTGGCTTACATTTTTGTACACTGTTTGTGTTTCATCCGTTCTCTCTCTTTCTCTCTCCCTCTTCCTCCCTCTCTGCACGTCTTGCTTCGTGCTGTGTTTGCTGATGTGGAACTTAGTTGGGGATGTTTTTGTGGGCCCTGGGTTGAAAGGGTTCTTCAGTGACCCTCCGCAGCTGGTGGCTCTGCCATACTTCCTCTGCTGCTCCCGCTTTTCTCTCCCTCTCTTTCCCCGCATTCATCAGTATTCCTGCCCTGCCGTTTCCTGTGTAAGACATGCCGCAGGTTCCTCCTCTCTGGTTTCTGCCTCTTCTGCCCATACACACTAACACAGAGCTCACCCTTTGGCATGACTAGAGACTGCCCTCTCACCCTCACCCCCCTGTTCCTTTTCGTAGAACTCGAGCTGTGTATGATTGCAACGTCACCTGGTCTGAAGCCCTTATACAATCACAGCAATTTATTGGCTGATGGCGCTTAAGCGACACCACCCAGGGAGCTACATCACGGGCTTCATATAGGCACTCGCTTTCACGCCATCGAGTCAGATTTTCTGTTCTTCGGTGCATGAATTGTCTAAACCCGTGTTTGATTCTAGCGACTCACATCGAAGCGAGGGTTATTTTTCTCCCTTTTTAGTGGCAAACACATAAAGACACCGTTGACACGGTGTAAATTTCAGAGCAATTTCAATGTGATTTTACCCCCCAAACTGTAACGGATGGTTGCTGAGATGAGATGGGAGACGCTGGATCTAAATGCAGGCTTTTAATGAAGATGATAAGTGAAACAAACAGACAGGAACTCATAAAGCAACAAACAAGAACTGAAAAAAAAATGCAAAACTAGTGGGTACTACTACTGATATATCAGTCGGCCGATATTAGACTTTCACCGATATATCGGTATCGGCGTATATTTTACTGATATGCAGCGATATGAAAACTTTTTTTCAGAACATATAATGCAGAAAACAATGCTTTAGAATTGGTGTCATAGCGTAGTTTGTCCAACTCAATTATTTACAGAGCTGACTCTGAACTGATGGTGGCTCTGCAGACAGGGCGGAGTTAAACGGTGTGGATTTGAGCGATCTCTTCTCATTAAATTGCTAACTAGTTTGTGAAATACATACTGGAAAGTTAATAAAAAATTACCCCATCATTTTATATAACTAATATAACGTTAACCCTGTCCCTGACAACCATGATACTCGTGTTTATCACATCTGTTTGCTGTTAGCCAGCTATAGTTTGTCAGTGCAGTCAGTAATGTAGCAGATTGAAAGGTAAACATCAGAGCATCTTTTTGCAGCTCAGCAGACAACGGTGCGGTGGTGGATTGTGTGTGGTGAGTGTTGATTTCATGATTCGCTGTTGCCTAGTTGGTGAGACACAATGCTGGAAAGTAAATAAAGTCCATCTTTTACTCTCCGTGACAACGAGCTTATAGCTAACTAGCTAATCACGTAGCTACTTTCATTGTTGTCAGCTGAGTGGAAGCTAATGTGTAAACATGTATTCACCAAACTGTTTTGTTCAGGATTCACAGTTTGGTACCCCCTTCAACCAAACAATTCCAGTCGTTGCATTTACAAAATGTAATATTTAAAAGTCTGGTTTTCCAGACATTAAAATAGGATACGTAATAAAAGTAGATTTAATAAATAGTATATTTGCCCTGTGTAAATAATAATATATAGGAACTGTATCTAAAATAAATGAGGGGTGATAAATACTAATACAACAGGCTGGAAAAATAGACATTTATTAATTTTAATATCCTATATACAGTTGTGCTCAAAAGTTTGCATACCCTTGGAGAACTGGTAATATATGTACCATTTTTAAAGAAAACATGAGTGAGCAGGCAAAACACATTTCTTTTATTTCTTATGGGATTCATATTCAACTGTAGGTTATAACAGAATGGCACAATCACAAAACAAAACATGGCAACAAAGAAAAAAATGAAATGACCCCTGTTCAAAAGTCTGCATACCCTTAGTTCTTAATACTGTGTATTGCCCCCTTTAGCATCAATGACAGCGTGCAGTCTTTTGTAATAGTTGTCTATGAGGCCCCAAATTCTTGCAGGTGGTATAGCTGCCCATTCATCTTGGCAAAATGCCTCCAGGTCATGTAAAGTCTTTGGTCATCTTGCATGAACCGCACGTTTGAGATCTCCCCAGAGTGGCTCGATGATATTAAGGTCAGGAGACTGTGATGGCCACTCCAGAACCTTCACCTTTTTCTGCTGTAACCACTGGAGGGTCAACTTGGCCTTGTGCTTAGGGTCATTGTCATGCTGGAAAGTCCAAGAGCGTCCCATGCGCAGCTTTCGTGCAGAAGAATGCAAATTGTCTGCCAGTATTTTCTGATAACATGCTGCATTCATCTTGCCATCAATTTTCACAAGATTCCCCGTGTCTTTAGAGCTCACACACCCCCAAAACATCAGTGAGCCACCACCATGCTTCACAGTGGGAATGGTATTCTTTTTACTATAGGCCTTGTTGACCCCTCTCCAAACATAGCGCTTATGGTTGTGACCATAAAGCTCTATTTTGGTCTCGTCACTCCAAATTACAGTGTGCCAGAAGCTGTGAGGCGTGTCAAGGTGTTGTCGGGCATATTGTAACCGGGCTTTTTTGTGTCATTGGCACAGTAAAGGCTTCTTTCTGGCAACTCGACCATGCAGCTAATATTTTTTCAAGTATCGTCGTATTGTGCTCCTTGAAACAACCACATCGTCTTTTTCCAGAGCAGCCTGTATTTCTCCTGAGGTTACCTGTGGGTTTTTCTTTGTATCCCAAACAATTCTTCTGGCAATTGTGGCTGAAATCTTTCTTGGTCTACCTGAACTTGGCTTGGTATCAAGAGATCCCCAAATTTTCCAATTCTTAATAAGTGATTGAACAGTACTGACTGGCATTTTCAAGGCTTTGGATATCTTTTTATATCCTTTTCCATCTTTATAAAGTTCCATTACCTTGTTACACAGGTCTTTTGACAGTTCTGCTTCCCATGGCTCAGTATCTAGCCTGCTCAATGCATCCACGTGAGAGCTAACAAACTCATTGACTGTTTATACACAGACACTAATTGCAATTTAAAAAGCCACAGTTGTGGGGAATTAACCTTTAATTGCCATTTAAACTTATGTGTGTCACCTTGTGTGTCTGTAACAAGGCCAATCATTCAAGGGTATGTAAACTTTTGATCAGGGCCATTTGGGTGATTTCTGTTACCATTCTGATTTAAAAATGAGCCAGACAACTATGTGATAATAAATGGCTTCATATGATCACTATCCTTAAATAAAAGACAGTTTTTTTGCATGATCAGTCATATTTTCAAAATCAGTGCCAAAATTTCACAATTTCTGCCAGGGTATGGAAACTTTTGAGCACAACTGTATATTTTGAATTTTGAAACTTGACACCGGGTGACACACCCTAAAAACGGCATTGTTAGATTGGTTTCATGCTGAAGAGCCGCTTAAAAGTACGTTTTTTTCTCTCTCTCATAAATTTAAATGTGTGTAAATGCCAACACCATCATATATGTCGAAAGGACTGATGCCTGTCAACCAAAACATGAGCTCACTGATGTCATTAAATATCAGTCTGCTTTTTTATTCCATCAGTTACTCCTGGTCGGAGGCTGCAGTATATATTTAGTTTATACGTAGCGTTACGTCCTTCATAAATATTTAATAGAGCATAAATTGTGACTTAGTGCCCATTTTCGCCACAACTAGACTAAGTTGTAACGGATGTGTAGCTAGTGCAACCGGCCCCTGATGTTTATTTAGCTATTTATTGTATTTTTGTTCTTTATTTAAATGGTCAGCAATTGACTTATACTAACAGTACTGATGTTAATTAAGCTATTTATTGTATTTGTATTTATTTTTTATTTTCTCAGTGTTCATTTCTTGAATTTGTTGACAATGTATAATAATAATGTCAAATATTCTTTGATAAAAATATTTGTTTAAGAAAGCAGCCTTCTGAGTACCTTTGCATAGTCATATCGGTGCAAAATCAGTGCACAGTCCACATAGAAAAGGTCTGTTTTCATTCCAGCTCAAAAATGAGCTATATCGGTAATCTGTGAATTTTCCCTCTCTAAAATCGGTATCGGTCTCAAAAATCCCATATCAATCGGGCTCTAATATATACATACACAAGGGCTAACAAGGGAACGGAAAACAGGTGAAAACAATGAGGAACAGATGGCAGTGATGAGGGCAGTGCATGATGGGAAACGTAGTCTGGGGGAAACACTTCAAAATAAGAGTCCTAGGAAACATGAGGGAGACAGACTGACATAACCCCCTTTTTAAAGGGCGACTCCTGGTACCCCAAAGATGGCTGAGGAGGGCAGGAAGATACTGGTGAGGAAGGGGACCCGGAAGATGGCCATGTGGCCAAGGTGGAGACCCCAGGGTAATGATTGCGTCCGGAGGTCTGGGGGGACCGCCTCAGGGTAGAGACTGGGTCAGGAGGTCTGGGAGGTGGCTTCAGGGCTGGGATAGAGTCAGGAGGCCTGGGAGGTGGCCACAGGGTCAGGACTGGGTCAGGAGGCCTGGGTGGCGGCCACAGGGCGGGGACTGGACCAGGAGGCCCGGAAGGCGGCCACAGGGTGGGGCTGGATCAGGAGGCCTGGGAGGCGTCCACAGGGCCGAAACTAGGTCAGGAGGCCTGGGAGGCATCCACAGGGCCGGGACTAGGTCAGGAGGCCTGGGGGGTGGCCACAGGGTGGGGACAGGGTCAGGAGGTTTTGGGGGTGGCCACAGGGCCGGGACTAGGTCAGGAGGCCTGGAGGGCGGCCACAGGGCTGGAAGACTCTGAGGGCGGAGCCAGGAGAGGCTCAACGAAGGCAGGCGGAGCCAGGAGAGGCTTGACGAAGGCAGGTGGAGCCAGGAGAGGCTCGACGAAGGCAGGCGGAGCCAGGAGAGGCTCGAGGGGCAGAACCATGGAAGGCGGAGCCGTGGAAGGCTCAAGGGGCAGAGCCATGGAAGGCGGAGCCATGGAAGGCTCAAGGGGCGAAGCCACGGAAGGCGGATCCGTGGGAGGCTTGAGGGGCGTAGCCATGGAAGGCAGAGCCTGACAAAGAAATGCAAAACTAGAGGGTATATATACACTCAAGGGCTAACGAGGGAATGGAAAACAGGTGAGAACAATGGGAAACAGATGACAGTGATGAGGGCAGTGCATGATGGGAAACGTAGTCCAAGGGAAACACTTCAAAATAGGAGTTCTAGGAAACATGAGGGAGACAGACTGTGACACAAACATTACAAGGGACGACGAGGACAACGGCGCTTTGTCAAGGCTCACAACCACAAGGTATTATCCCCACTTGTTCCAGTTCTATGGCCTCCATTTTCTGACGAACAATGTATGCAAGAGACCTTGTGCATCGCGAGCCATCACCATTAAAAAAACGCTGTATGAGAGAATTTGACATTGAAAGGTAAGGAAACAAAATGGGCCCCTTTGTCCCTATTGTCTTTTTCATGTCGTTCTGGGAGAATGCACATGAATAAGGCAATGGAGGAGTGGCCTCTGCTTCTCTCTCCCCTCCCTGTTCAAAGCACTGCTCACAGTGGAGGGAATCATGCATGGACCGGTAAGCCCGGCCGCAGAACGAGGGGGCTGGAATAAGAGAATATTCCCCAACTGAGTGATGGCGAACCAATGGCGGAGTGCTTTATCTGTGCCAATATTCTCACGGGATTCTTTCAGGAGATGCAAGATATTTTAACTTGTTTTTCTTTCTGCCATTTCGTGGATCACATGGGCGTTCTGGCGAGAGAAGAGACATGCACTTCTATCTCTGCTCGATTTTTCGATGGCAGCATGCATGTCGATCTTTTTAGATAGCTGTTGAATCTACACACGATGGTTTTGCAGTCCAACCAACCGCGTTGTGTTAAGGAATGCATTTGAATTCACCAGCTTCGTTTGAAGTTTCCCTCAAATCTAGGTCTACACACAAGCCTGATGGGCTTGCTGTGTAACGAAGGGTGAGCCCCCCATTCAGTGATCTATATTGGACCAAATAAACGTATCTGTTTCTCCCGTTTGCCCTTCAGTCAGTATCGGGATGAGTTCGCCGTTGTACATGCCTTGAACATCCGACAACCAGAATTTGGTTCAGTTTCCTGATTCAGGCTCATTATTTATGCCTGAAAATAATAAAGGCAGAAACATTAATAAATCCCATTCAACCAGCCACAGTATTAGAGGTGCAAAGGCCCCCCTTTGATGTGTTGCTGGTTGTGGGGCAGTCATCAAAAGTAAGCCAAGAGTGCTACAGGCGAAAGTCATGTATTAATTCCTCTGTCTGCCCATCTAGCAGCTTGGCAGCAGTTGCAGGGTGTTTAGAACTGGGTACTTTGAATGATAGAGCATGGTTATGTCATTCAGTTCAGGCAGGCTCCGCCAGTATTCAATGGGGTTGTTGCAACAGACGTTTCTGTTCGGGAAGCCCCATTTTTGATTTGGGAAATTCACTCTCTCTTAGAAAAAGGGGCAATTGAGGAGATTCCCCCTTCTCAGAGAGAATGCGGATTTTACAGCTGTTATTTTCTGGTCCCGGATGAATGGTGGCTTGTGTCCCATTCTGAATTTGAGATGTTTATATTTCACCCTAATAAAATGTGAATTCAGAATGCTGACGCAGAAACAAATAATGTCACAAGTACAGCCGGGGTACTGGTTTGTGACAATAGATTTGAAGGATGCTTATTTCCATATTCAGATTGCTCCGAAGCACAGGCGTTTTCTCACATTCACTTTCAGGGGCAAAGCGTACCCATTTTGTGTCCTTCCGTTCGGACTTGCACTGGCACCACGCACTTTCACAAAATGCACGGATGCCGCTCTGACGCCCTTGAGGCTTCAAGGCTTCCATGTTTTGAATTATCTCGATGATTGGTTGGTGTTAGCTCACTCAGAGACTTTGGCTGCCCAACATCGAGATGTCGTTCTCAGCCATTTGAGGAATCTAGGGCTGCGTGTAAACCTAGACAAGAGCGTCCAGTTGCCAAGTCAACAGACTCTGTTTCTAGGAGTGGAGCTGGACTCGCAGGCGATGCAGGCACACGTGTCTCCAGCTTGCATTCACCAGTGCATTACACCAGTGTCTAGCGATGTTCAGAGTGAGACGTGTTCTCCCTGCGAGTAGTCAGTAGACATTCTCTTGTCTCTCGCTTTATGCACAGGATACACAGGCTTAAACCTTTCCGTCCCATCCGTGTTCCTTTATGGGATTTTTCTGTTGTTTTAGAGGCACTTTCGGGTGCTCAGATCGAGCCCTTGACAATAGTTGTTGATACGTTTTTAACTCTCACGACAGCACTGCTTGTGGCTTTGGCATCATTTAAGAGAGTCAGTGATTTACATGTCGGTCAGTCCTTTGTGTGTGGATTTTGGGCCAGGGTATTCAAAGGTTGTGTTAAGACCTTGTTTGGGCTATTTGCCCAAGGTTATTTCTATGTCGTTTCGCTCGCAGACTATTAATTTTCAGGCTTTCTCTCCTCCCCCATTTGAGTTGGAGGAGCATGAAAGTTTACATATGCTTTGCCTATTTCAGGCGCTGCAAGTTTATGTTGACCGTACTTGCCAGTGGCATAAGTCAGAACAGTTGCTTGTGTGCTTTGGTGGCCACAACAGAGGTGTTTCGGTGTCCAAGCAAAGACTGTCCCATTGGCTTGATGAAATTTCGGGTGCTTACTAAGCGAGTGGTTTACCTTCACCTTTGGGTATTCGAGCCCATTCTATGTGGAGCATGGCATCCTCATGGGCTTTGGCTAAATTTGCGTCCTTGGAGGACATTTGTATGGAGTCAGGGTGGTCCTCTCCACATACATTTGTTAGATTTTATAACCTGGATGAGGGACCTGGACTTATTGACTCCTGCTTCCCAGGTTCTGTCTGTTGGAACAGGAGTAAATTCATAATTATTTTTTATTCAGATGCTTTAGCTCGCTTGTGCGCCACTATATGCTTGCCACACGGGCTTAGACAGTTGGCAGCTACTGTTCGCATGGCGTGAATGTATTAGTTCTCATAGCGATCATATGCAGCTCGAGTTCTCCAAAAGGGAACGTCTTGGTTACGTATGTAACCTTGGTTCCCTGAGGGGAGCGAGGTGCTGCGGAGCTGGCCATACTCTCTAGCAGCTGCATAGGTTTGTGCCTTTTGCAGAAAATCTGACTCAATGGCGCGAAAGCTAGTGCCTTTATGGAGCCCATGACGTAGTTCCCTGGGGGGCGTCGCTTAAGCGCCATCAGCCAATAAATTGGTGTGATTGTATAAGGGCTTCAGACCACGTGACACTCGGATGGTGTCCCATAGCGATCATGCGCAGAGACGTTCTCTCTGATGGTGCTGTCCTCACCCCGCTCCACGCACTTGACTTGCTCTGGGTCTACTCTTTCTAAGTTTGCATGGGGGAAGAAGGATGCCTTTCACTATGCTGTGTATACACAAGGGGTTATTAGGGTTAGGCTGTGTTATGAAACACAGGGTTATAAAGGGCTAGATTTTATTGTTCTCAAGGAAACCCCAGAGAACTGCACTACACAAGGTTCAGGGCTTTAGACTTTGTGCTGCTGTTCTCTAATTTATCTAATTTATAGTAGGAATGAGTCATGGTGGTCAACTTGTTGATTAGTTTAACATGATATATATACTTCTTTAGTTTTGCTGCTTTTAGCGGTGGTGTTTTAATATGTGTGCTGACAGTGTGCTTGTGCTTTAACGGGTACTTATACAGTATATCATAGCTACAGTCATACACACTCAGACAATCTTTTGCATTGCATTTTGTGCTATTTTGAATAATGTTGCATTTTAAAGACGCAACATTAATTATATTTTAAATTTAAAATATCCAACTTTTAATTTTTTTTACTTGAGACCCCTGCATTCTGTTCCATTCAAGAACGCGTCTTATGTAAACAGGCTACAAGAAACTTGTCTGATTTGAAACCAGGCAAATTATACAGAGCTTCCTAAAGACAATTAATAGATAACCCACGACTATTTGATTTGGAAAATATGTAGTTTTGAACATCCTTAATTCAAAATAAGGAGAAATTAGCTTAAGACATGGTTGGATTGTGTTGTACATGATCAGGGCATAAGAGGCAGCCTGTGCTTCTGTATGACACATCAATTTACATTTACAGCATAATTATTCCTTGTCATCTACATAAAAGTGTTTATCCAGTAGAAATAGCAGGTGGAAATGTGGCATGTTCACTGAATTTCCTCTTTATCCAATTCCAAGACCTTATCCAGTTCCAAAACCATAATAATATAGCTCTGTACTGTCAATGAAGGTATCACTATACTATTTTCTAATCAGTGTCAACAGCTTGGTGCCATGGTGGCATGCAGCTTACACTCTGGCACCACCAAAATTACTGGACTTTCAATTAAAAGAGTGTCTAAAGCTGCAATTTTTGTGCACGTAGTGTGGTTGACCCTCTGGTCGGGACAAAACTCAGCTCTCAGTTTGACATGAACAGCTTTCCTTTGTGACAATGAGTACAATGACTTTGTGTTTTAGAATCTGTTGAATCTCACAATCTTTATATATATATATATATATTATTTTTATTTTTATTTTTTTGTCTATCTGACTCAAATCTGTTTAGTTTTTTTTGTAGATTAAATGGAAAGAACACATTAAATCCTTTGTTGGTGGTTTAAAATACGATTACAACCAGATTTTTGTTAATGCGTCTCAGTCTTTGATGTGGTTTTTCTTCATTCAATGTGCAACAGTTTGTTACATCAGGTGTTGTGACAAGAAGACTTCATTCAAACATGCATGACAAGGACAAGGAATGCAGGTCAACAGAGGACAACACTTGTTCAGAATTGGATACAGCCCTTATGAAAACAAAATCAATGGCAAAACATAAATTGCTAAGTCTTACACGTGGTATACCTATACAACTTTGCGTCTTTACAATGACAACCAATGTGGACATGTTACTGCAGGATAAGCAACTGCGGTCTTTTTTTTTTTCTTTTTTTTTTCTCCCCAATTTGGAATGCCCAATTCCCAATGCACTCTAAATCATCATGGTGGCATTGTGACTCGCCTCAATCCAGGAGGTGGAGGACAAATCTAAGTTGCCTCCGCGTCTGAGATCATCAATCCACGCATCTTATTACGTGGCTTGTTGAGCACATTACCACGGAGACATAGCGTGTGTGGAGTCTTCACGCTATTCTCTGCGGCATCCACGCACAACTCACCATGTGCCCCACCGAGCGCGAGAACCACATTATAGGGAGGAGGCTACCCCATGTGACTCTACCAACCCGGTAGTAACCGGGCCAATTTGGTTGTTTAGGAGACCTGGCAGGCGTCACTCAGCACGCCCTGGATTTGAACTCATGACTCCAGGCCCCAAGCAACTGCAGTCTTAAAAGAAAAAGTCAGATCTGGCCACATACAGATAACTAAAAAATCAGATTTAAGAAAAAGTCATATTTCCCCTGTAGTGTGAACAAAGTCTCAACAAAATATAGAGAAATTTGACTGTACTGAGTATTTCGGTTAATGATTTTCAGACTCTGATTGTAGTCTGGAAATGACTTTTTGTACACACATACATACTCATGTATAAACACAATAATAGCCTCCTCAGTCATCCTATTATAGAATCACTCATACATTTACTTAACACAAACACACATTCACACACACTCATCCCAATTTCTTTTTTCTCTGTATGTGTTTCAGGATGCTGGGGAAATGGTGCGTTCTTTTGTGGGTGGTTTGGAACTCATTGTTAATTTGCTGAAATCGCCCAATATAAACGTTCTGGCCAGCGTGTGCGCAGCCATTGCCAAAATCGCCAAAGATGTGGAGAACTTGGCAGTTATTACAGACCATGGAGTGGTTCCCATGCTGGCCAATCTCACCAACACTGTGAGTGTTGCTCCAATCATGTTTCACAAATACAATATCATTCATACTATTCTCCTTTAATAATATTTTTCATATTTCCTAACCCCATCACATCTCTTCTGGAACTATTAAGTCCACATTTCAAAGAGTCAACTATTAGATGTTTTTCTAACACAAGCTATGCAACTGGTTGGCTGCAGAAATAATATAAACACATAATACTATTGTACTATTTGTACTATTTCCTTTATTGAAGTGTTCCTAATGTACTGTTTTTATTATTCAGTGTGTAATCAGCACTCTATTTAATAAGATTTTTTCTCCCTATGTTTTGCGGCTGTGTAGGTGGACGATAAGTTACGGCGGTACCTAGCAGAAGCCATCACCTGCTGCTGTACTTGGGGGAGGAATTGTGTCTCATTTGGGGAGGCTGGTGCTGTAGCCCCTCTGGTGCGCTACCTTTGCTCAAAAGACCCTGCAGTGCACCAGGCCACGGCCCGGGCTTTGTTTGAGCTTTCTAAAGACCCTGAAAACTGCATTACCATGCACGAAAATGGGGTTGTCAAGGTACATTGTATTAGTTTTATTTGTTTGACTTTATACCAACTGCTTTCTCATACATCACACAATTGATTCCACAGAACAAAGTGATAATATAGGTAAGTTTTATTTAAATCTTACGACTAATTATTGCACAGAGTATGTCCATTAAAGAAAGGTGTATGAAGGTATGTGTTGAACTCATCAAAATGTTATAAATTGCAAACAGACTACCATAACTACTAACTGAAACAGACAAAGTGAAAAGTTGAGGATTAATATCTTTACCAAGTGGCCAAGATTTTCAACAATTCTTTACAAAGGCACTCTATGTTTCACTTTAGAAGTTGTAACTATGTGCCATAATGTATTTTTTATTTTTTTAATTTTTTATTGCTAGCTGCTAAAAAAGTTTTCAGCTGAGACCTGGCTCCATAGTTAAAGCAGGCTTGGCACACCACAGCTTGCGACATGTGAAAACATCACTAATAAGCTTTGAAAGGATATATTCTAACTATTTTGGAGCAATGAGGGCAGGAGAACAAGGCGTGTTTTCTTTCTCTTTTTCTTTCTTTTTTTTTTTTTTGGTTGGGGGAGTGGACGGATGTGAGAGCGTTTTCTATGAAAATGGGAATTCAGCACAACAAACAGTATTATGTATGCTGGGCTTCAGTCCGGCAGTTATCCCTGTGCCCTAGCATGCCAGGGCTGCAGAGTATTGAAAGGCTGTTGCGTGGGGAATGGTTGCTCAGCAAGCTGCTGGGACTAAGAAGCAGAATGTGACTGTGGCACGTCTTTGGCAGGGCACGCTGGTCCAGAGTGACAGGACACTGCTGGGATACTTTCTGAGTGGCAGTTTCTAGAATTCACTCCCAAAACACTCAAGCCACTTAATATGGGTCTCAATCAAAAGATTCATACTATGTTAGACAGCAATGCCTAACATGGTCTTTAAAATTTTCGTAATAATTGCTCAATTTACAAGTAACTAAAGGGATTTATGTGTTATATGTGATTATTCTAGCTCTTACAGGGTTATTTGGGGAAAACTGCTCTCCGCTAAGCACAAATAAAATCTGCTGAACTAAAAATCAATCATTTCAAGATGTGGCTGTGTTAGGGGGCGGTTCACACAGAATGCATCCTTGCACTAAAAAAATCTAAACGCAGAGCCACAAACAGAACAGAACGTAGGTGTTTCGAGACATGTTTGTAAAAGTTGAAGTTCATTTTAACCTGACACAGCGTGGTGCTCCTGCTTAAGATGCTGAACGAAACAAATACGTGGGGCAACGTTCAAAGACGTCCAGTGCTTGTTTACATAGAAAGACAATTGAGAAACAGTGCAGATAAACTAAACAAAAACTCGTATGGTGTGAACAGCCCCTTAGAGTGGCAGGTTTACATTGAAAACCTCAGGTTTGAGTGGTCTTTTATTACCCAAACCAGGAAACACAGGTCAACATTTCCTTTATTCAAATAGCAGTTTAAAAAGAATAAGAGACAATAAACATCTACAATTCAAATGTCTCAAACAGACTAAAGAGTCATTATTGTTTTAGCTGAAATTCAAGGGCAAAGGTTGATTTTGGCTAATATTTACGCACCTAACGCTGATGATCAGGGCTTTTTTATAGATCTTGATGGGATGCTGCAAACCACTGGCACCCCTCATGATATAATATTGGGAGGAGACTTTAATCTTTTGATGGACTCAGTCCTTGATCATAGTGAAGCAAAAGTGTGTAAACCCCCTAGAGCAACATTGACCAAAATCTTGGTCTTACGGATATTTGGAGACTTTTGAACCCATCTGGTAGGGACTATACGTTTTTTTTCATCAATCCATTAGATTTATTCTAGAATAGATTTTTTTTATTATATCCAAATCCCTCATTTCATCTGTTGATGATTGCTCAATTGGAAATATCTTAGTCTCAGAACATGCCCTGGTGAGTTTAGAGGTGTTGCCATATACAGAGAAAAAGAAATCATATAGTTGGTGTCTTAATGTGTCCCTTTTGCAAAATCCTGATTTCCAATAAATGTTAAAGACTGAAATCAATGTTTATATGAAGACCAACTGGTCCTCAGTATTCTCTATGGGCATGGCATGGGAGGCACTTAAGGTGGTTCTTAGGGGTCGGATCATACAGTATGCCTCATTCACCAAAAAATCCAAAGCACAAGAACTTATGGAGTTGGAAGGAAATATTAAAAGTGCAGAGGCAGAACTGAAGCGCCGTATGTCATCTGATGGCCTCAGAGAATTGACCCGATTGAAATACAGATATAATACTATTTTGTCGCGGAAAGCGGAGTTTTGGTTGTTCAGGGCAAGACAGTCATACTTTGAGTCGGGGGACAAAGCAGGAAAACTTTTGGCTAGATATATAAAGCAGAGAGAGTCTTTTTCTACCATTCCCTCTGTGAAATCTGCGGGTGGTGAAATATTTACCTCGGCCATTGATATTAATAATGCTTTTAAAGAATTCTACTTTGATCTCTATAGTTCCATGTCTTCGTCTACTGATGAAGATACTAAGAACTTTGTGGAACCATTAGATCTTCCTAAACTGACGACTGAGCAAAAAAATTCTCTTGATTCTGAGATAAACTTGGAGGAGCTTGATGAGGTAATTAAGGCCTTGCCTACAGGCAAGGCTCCGGGGCCTGATGGCTTTTCCTCTGAGTTTTTCAAATCTTATGCTACAGAACTGGCTCCACTTTTGTTAGAAGATTATACGGAATCATTAAAGAATGGAAAGCTTCCTCCAACCATGACGCAAGCCCGGATCAGTCTGATTTTTTAAAAGGACAAAGATCCAAGCGAGTGTAAAAGTTTCCGCCCAATTTCCCTGATCCAGTTAGATGTAAAAATTTTGTCAAAGATTCTGCTTAATCGATTAAGTAAAGTTATGACATCACTTATACATATAGATCAGGTGGGGTGTATTCGAGGCCGTAGCTCTTCTGATAATATTAGGCATCTCATTAATATCATGTGGTCAGTAGCGAATGATAAATCTCCGGTCGCTGCCATCTCACTTAACGCCGAAAAGGCATTTGATATGGTAGAATGGGATTATCTATTTAAGATTTTGGAAATGTATGGGTTCGGGAGTACATTTATTGGTTGGATTAAGTTACTTTATAGACACCCTGTAGCAGCGTACAAACAAACGGGTTAATTTCAGATTATTTTACTCTGGTTAGGGGCACCCGGCAGGGTTGCTCTCTTTCCCCATTATTGTTCTGTCTTGCCCTGGAACCATTAGCAGTCGCAATAATAAAGGAGGATGATTTTCCAGGGGTGATTGCGGGAGGTGTGGCGCATAAGCTTCTGCTTTATTATTCGTCTCCGACCCTACTAGATCTATGCCTTGCCTCCACAGAATTACTAACTCCTTTTCCAAGTTCTCAGGATACAAAGTCAATTGGTCTAAATCCAAAGCTTTGGCTTTGACAGTATACTGTCCAGAAACGGCCTTCCAGCCAGGTGCCTTCCAGTGGCCCAAACAGGGAATTAAGTATTTGGGAATTTTATTCCCAGCAAATTTGTCTGATTTAGTCAGAGTTAATTTTGATCCTTTAATAAAGGTTTTCGAATAATGTGGACAGCAATGCTTCATTACTCTTATCGATGATTGGGAAGGTTAATGTTATTAAAATGAACTGTATTCCAAAATTAAACTACCTGCTACAGTCTCTCCTTGTAGATGTCCCCCTCTCTTATTTCAAGCAATTTGATAAGATAGCGAAGTCCTTCATTTGGAATGGTAAGCGTCCCAGGTTAAATTTTAATAAGTTACATAGGCCGATTGACAAATTTCATTTTATTGTTATGCATAATGTCTAAGACTGAATGCATAACAATAAAATGAAATTTGTCCCTGGTTTTGTATTGAAAAGGAAGTTCTTGCCCCTATCTTGCCACTGCAAAGCCTTTCAATTAAACTAGCCGGAGAGGTTAAGTCGCACCCTGTTATTTTGCATTTGCACTCGATATGGACAAAAGTGTCCAGAGTGTTTAATTCTGATATTTATTTAAACGTAGCCTCGAGCATATGGCTGAACCCTAAACTATGTATTAATAAGTCCCCTTTTGTTGGTCAGATTGGATTGTGAGGTGGGTTAATACACTTGGTGACCTTTATGAGAATGGAGTATTGAGACCTTTTGAAAATTTGGTTCAACATTTTGGCACTCCCAAATCTCAGTTTTATAAGTGCTTACAGCTGCGCCACCTACTCTGTACTGTTTTTGGGAGTGACATGCACCCCCCCAGTGCGGCAGATACTCTGGGAGTGGTGATTCCTGCTTTTGGGTAGGGTCATGAGGCATCAGTGTATTACTCCCTGCTAATTCATAGTCTGGGGGACGGAACTTTGAATTCTCTCAAAAAATTATGTGGGAAAGATCTAAACTTGACATTGGAGGAGGGGGTGTGGGCTAGGATCCTAAAAAATGTCAAGTCTGCATCTAGAGATGCAAGGGATCGCCTTATGCAATTTAAGATTTTACATCGATTTTATTGGACCCCCTCCAGATTGTATAGGCTTGGTCTTAAAGACACAACCACCTGCTGGCGATGTCAATCAGAGGTTGGAGATATAACTCATGTCTTTTGTGGGGGTGTTGAGATCCAGGAGTTCTGGTTGAAAGTTCAGAGTCTTATATGTGATGTATTGGGCACTCGGCTTTCACTTTGCCCCAGACTCTGTATTTTGGGTGATAGGGTGGTCATCGACGTTGAGAATCGGCACATAAAAAGTTGGGTCCTAAAGAGCATCATGATCGCCAGACAGGTTATTTTAAACGGATGGAGGTCGGTTGGAGCTCCCTCATTTCATGAGTGATGTTCGGAGATGGGGAGGGTGGTGGCCTTTGAGGAAAGGATGTATAGAAGGTTGGGAAATCTGGGGTTATTTGATAGGGAATGGGGCAGATATTTGGCCTTTTTGGAAGGCTTCCGGGGAGGAGTAGTGGAGAGGGATCTGTAGTTTTAAATATGTGTGTGCAATTTGATTGTTTTTTGAAAATATGCTTTTTATTTATTTATTTATTTTTTGTGTGTGCGTGTTTTTTTTTTTTAATTTTTTTTTTTATATTAATGACCACTGGGGTGTGTTTGTGTCAGGTGGGGGTGTTCGGGGGGAAGGGTTTAATTGTACATAATTTGATTCCGCATTTTCTGTGATGTTTATTTAATTTGTTGAATGAAATCAATACAAATTGTTAATAACAAAAAAAGAATAAGAGATGTCTCACATGTAGGCCTACATTTTATTTCTCGTAAACTGTAATTCATTTTGTGAGTAAAAAAACAAAACAAAACTTGTTTTGCCAATATTCAAATTCAACCACATTTGACCACGCTTTCCCAATGGGATTTTCACATGAGAAAACTGTTTGAGAGCTTGCACATACGGTTAAAATGCTTCCCCCACACCCCCAATAACAACTGGATATAAATTATGAGAGCGGTTGTCATGTTGCAGCCAAATATTTTTTCCCATGTTCCTTTAATGGTGTGCTGTAGTCTGATGTGCTGGTGCAGTGAATGTGGTTCAACTCAGCCCATAATTGGAGGCTGGACTGAACATTGGGTGTTCCAAAGAAAGGAGTAATGTCCAATTTGCAAAAGTCGTTAAGTTGAATGTTGTTTTTCCCAGTTCAAGCAATGACAAAAATTGGACAGCTGGTTGAATTGAGAGTGTGTGTGAGTATCTGTGTAAATGCATGTTTGTGTGCGCGCATGCATGTTCATTTATTAGCCTGTTAATCAGATGGTTGCAGTTTGGCCTTGTCAACGTTTCGTCACCACCAACCAGCCCCCACATTTATGCTGCCTCCACCTGAACAACCTCAGGAACAGCAGAATAAGAAAACGTTGGCTCAGCGATACATTTATAATGTGATATATAGACTATTGTGACAGGGGATGTGTTAAAACATTATTTTCTAACATTGTAAATGGGTTTCGAGAGAGAGTATATCGGGGAACGATGTCTGTGCTGTAGTCTAATTTATGAAGGGGTGTAAAACTCAAGACTGCCTCTTGCTATTATTGTAACCATATTTCAGAGTCAGAAGCTGTTGTACACCCAACAGCTTAGAGCTGTAATGATTTCCTTCTCTCTCTTGCTTTGCATGCTGTGCCCTCTCAGACTTATGTTCTGTCTGTAACTTTCCTGTACGATGTTCTTAATGGTGTAGAACTCAGTCCCCTAAGTTTTATCAGAGGAAATTAAGCACTGAGAAAAAAGTATTTTGCACTGGAAAATGCATTGGAGTCCGAGCTCTGCGTCCTCCAGCCTCTCCAAATTCTGTCTTTGCCATTTTTACACCTTTATTTATACTCAAAAATCAAACTTTAATATTCCATTTGAATATTTCATAAAATATGAAAGAACATCTTAAATTGGTTCCGAGCAAAAGCTGAGAATGAAACAAAAAACCTTTATGATTTTACAAGTGTATTACACCTCCAAGACCAGACATTGTATATTTTGCACACAGACTATTTACACTGATGTTAAAAAAAGAATAAGTCAGCCAACTGGGCACTAATATGGCTGGGGTTGCTCTTTCTTTCTTTAAAAAAGAAAGCACATCATGCCTTTGATGTACACAACCACATTTTTTATACCCTCTGTTTAATATGTGGGTGTTATATACATATATATTTTTATTTTTTATGTTTGTATGTAAATGTCTGTGTGTACTGTCCTGTAGCATGTGAATTAACCCACGCATTTCCCCGAGAATAACACATGCACTATTTGATATGACATCTACACTTAGTTTTCATTCATTTTGATGCTCAGAAAAAATTGATTCACCCAGCCCTTCACCCGCCAGAGCTTTGCAGATTGTTTGTTGAAACCATAAATCCTTGCGGACAGCTTTAGTCAGATTTTCTATTAAAGAACCCCTTTCATGCAGAAATACCTTTGCGTGGCAAATTACAAAATACGAATGGTAGCCATTTTTACCAACAAGGATTCCAGCTGATGCAGGTTAGCAGATTTTTTTTTGGGGGGGGGGGGGGGGAGTTGTTTAGACTGCATGTTAGACTCTGATTCTGCTTCTATACTGAGCCTGTTTGTTTTCCCTCCTGTTCTGTTTATGCAGCATATTCGAAACAGACCATTGTGCATGATTATGAGCATATGTATGCATGACATTAGATAGGGAGGGATGTAAAGACAGGCATAGAGGGCATGAGATATAAAAAAAGAACATGATTCAGCCTCGGCCTGCAGAAATATTCCATACGTTTCATTTTAGTCATGCTCTGTGTGCAGCAGGTTGAAGCTGGTATGGTTATGGCGAGCAGATGACGTCCTTATACACACCAAAGCTATTCAAGATCCCTCCTCACACTCTCTGATCTGGCTACTGTAGCATGTGTCTGAAGTTTGTAGTGTTTCATGTCTTGAAATAGCATGACTTGACCCTCTGTTTCGTGTGATGTCAAGAATGCAGAGTATCTCTGGTGTGTGTGTAGAGAAAGGTTAAGGAGAGGTGTTTTGAAGACATGTTTAAGGTCTTACAAGATTTTCTGAGCATGTTTATGAAGGGATACGAATACAAAATTGAAGAGAATGTGACTGTGAGAGCCTGGAAATGATCAAGAAGTGGCAGCTCAATGTTCTTTCTGACTCTGGCGTTATAGGGAATTTTGTTTATTTTCATGAGTAAATTTCCTCTTGCCCTCTGGGTGAAGGCTGTTGGTGCCGTTAACACACAGATAGGAAGAAGCCAAAATGAAGTCTCAGAGAAAAGTCTAGACTTTAGAAGATAAGGACACAGGCCATTGGGAACAGGGACCAATAATGGGATTGGTATAAATTGGGAATGGAAACTGGAATGTTTAGTAAAGGGGTAAAGGAAAGGAGTAAGAGTAGAGGACAAGAACAGGGAGAGACGGGTGGATGGGTGGGTGATTTTTACAGAGATTTAAACCATCTCCTCAGGGAACAGCAGCTTACCGTTGCTGTACTTAACACCACAACACCTACATGCATGACAGAGCATGTGTGTGCAAGCGTGCGTACATGTGTAAGAACTGATGTGCATGTGCTTGAAAGAGGAGCCTGGGAAAACATGTTTTTGCTGTACCTTTCTGGAGGTCAGGATTCTCCCGTCACCTTTGGAGCGCAGAAGACAGAAGAAAGTCTTAGTGCCTATCATTCATTTTTCAAACATGAGGCAAGTTATCATGTTACTAAGGTTTGGGAGTATTTAACAAGTGGCCTATTATAGTCTATTCAGGAACCAGCTGGGAGAGCTGAGAGGGACTGGGGTAGACACAGAGAGCAATGCTTATCTGAGGCTCCGCTCCAGGCCCTAGGAGACCCTGTTTGGCTACGGCTGAATAACACTCTATGAGTTCTGGCAAACGGTGGCTGACCCTGTCACGGGCATCCTCTGACTGCTCACAAAAGCAGCTTGTCTGAACGTGCTGGCATGTTGCTGCAGCCTCGTGTTTGCATCCGTTTGCCTTTTCGAAGTGTTTTGGATTCTATTTTAAAAACAGCAAAACTGGAAATCCAGCCAAACATGATAACTGATACATTCATGTGCTGGAGAGAGGCTGCTGAGATTGTGCAAAAATAAAAACAAAACAAAAAGCCCCCCCCCCCCTGAAACCAGCCTTTACCAATAAATACTCGAAAAGAGGAGAAACAGGGTCGAAATGGATTCTGTTGTTTTCCAAGCTTTTTGTGTATGTCAATTCAGTTCAGGAATCTGGTGGAGTGCACAGATAGAATATTAGTCTTTCCTTCTGTTTATCCTACACTATTTAACTTTTAGCAGGAAATTCTGGGAATGTCTTGACTGTCTGTGCCTTGACTCTGTGTTGTCTGCTCTGTATAAACTTTGGTGTGTATGTGTGTGTGTGTGTGTGTGTGTGGACATACTTAAATTTACTTTCTTTTGGGGACAGTTTCATCGCTAAGCTATAGCTGACAAAATCTTACTTTGGGGACATTTGGAAAAACAATATATACTAGTGATTAGAGGTTTTGGGTGTGGGTTAGGGTCTATAGTAACTTAAAATTAGCTTTATATAAAAACAATAGAATTATATGGTATGACATCTTTTAGATGCTAAAGCAAACTCGTGTGTCTACTTGTAACATGACAAAAGTCCAAAGCTCAGACGTCACCCTAATACACATTATTCTAGCAATGACCCCGTTTACATACTCTTAAAGGAATATTATGGGTCCAATACAAGCTCCATTGACAGCATTTGTGGCATAATGTTGATTACCACAAAAAGTCATTTTTTCTTTAAAAAAAAAAGCACAAATTTGGGTTACAGTGAGGCACTTACAATGGAGGTAAATGGGGCCAATTTCTGGAAGACACTTAGAACATTAATTCTTCTGTTCAAACTTGTGTATTATTTCAGCTGTAAAGTTGTTTAAATTGTAAATTTATGCCCATTTTAGAATTTATAGTGTTATTTCATCATGGCAATGAAGTTGTAAAATTGGAAATAACTTTACACAGAAAATGTTAGTAAGCGATTTTATCACACTAAAATCATGTTAACACACACATTGTTTATGTCTTGTGGCTGTGCTTCTGAAAAAGTTAGTATTTTACGTTTATTGATTGGCCCCATTCACTTTTATTGTAAGTGCCACACTGTAACCCAGATTTTAAAGAAAAGGTGGGTCAAGTCAAAATTGATTTGTGTGGTAATCAACATTATGCCACACATGTGGTCGATGGAGTTTAACCTGAAATATTTCTTTAAGAAAACTGTTTATTCCTAGGTTTTGGCAGAAAGCGAAACCAAATATTTAATGCTGCTTAAGGGTTTAAGAAAAAAAGCTGTTTAAAACCCCCTAGGTTTCTGCTGAAGTGCGCAGCTTATGCGGCCATGTACTGTAAATGCATAAGCGCCGTTCTTATAGGTTTTTGAAGAGTGTGCATTTGCGTGGAAAATAATGGATAACTAAAGTACAAGCGGGAAGAATTCTTCAACATATCTGGGAGTACAGCAGGAAAAGCGAAAATCACACACACACTCAAGTGGAACACACCAATTTAAAATATTGACTACTATCTGTCACATCCGCATATGCGCACAAATGCGCTGGGGGAATTCTGGTTTAATGCAAAGTTAAGGAAACAAACACAGCAGCAACTGTAGAACATCTGAAAATAAAGAGAAGCAATAGAGAATAAAAAATTGCATATTCTATCTTAGACATCATGCTTACTATTTACATTAGCATTGCAGGGAAATTACATTATAGCCCCTTTGTGTAAAGAAAGCTGCATGTACTGTAAATGCAAACACCTTTTTCGTGTATTAAGCGGCTTTCTCACAATAAACAGCTTTCTGGTGTCCATGTTAACATAAGTTCCTGAAATGCTGAATCAGTTACCAAACTGAGGCGACAATTTATTCATGTATTCACACACTTCAAATAGTCAAGAATAAAAAAGAGGAAGGTAAAAGATGGATATCCTCCTTGCTCCAGTGCCAGGGTTGTAGAAAATAGTCTTGAGGTCTTGGTTTGTCCAAAGGCTCCTTGGTGAAGTTAAACAGAGACATAGTGGCCTAAGGGACAGACTGAATGAAGCTCAATGAATGACCCACTATTGGTACTGCAGTGAGGGACACACACATACTAAACAGATTTAGAATGCCCAGAGTGTTTGCCCGCAGTTTGTGTTTATTTACATTTTAGAACACAGCTCAACCCATGCAATCTATCTTTCTCTCTCTGTCTCTCTTCCTCGCTCTCTCTCTCTCCCTCCCTTAACAGAAACAGCTATATTATACCATGCTGTATAACTTAACCACAGTGTGGCATTGGCACAAATTCTAACCCTTATGTTCACTTCGTGTGACAGTATAATAAGTAACTCTCATTGCACAATAAAAGAAAAAGGTTTTAATATATTATTTTATGTAGCCAGAATGTTCCGGAAAGTGGTCTCTTTTAGAGTTAGCGAGCTCCGTGTTGAGAGTGTGGATCAAAAGAGGCGAGTTATATGAGGCAGAAATGGAGCGATCTGATATGGCCTTTGCTCTGAGGGAGGGTGGAGCCAGGCTGTGTGCTGAAGGTTCAGGTTTAGTACATCACCAAATATTCAGTCAGCTGGTCACACAACCCACTCAAACAGGGATCTACAGCAGTGGCATACACTTTATTGAGGAAAAGAGAATTAACTAGATACATTTTCTGAAGAAAATGTGAGTGGTGCTTCCAGGTGCAAAACTTGCTGCAGTCATGTGGAATTTGCCTCTTTATGGTACCGTGTGTCTAAAGAGCCCACCGTCGTGTCTGTATATTCTGGTACCGAGATATGGCAGGGGCATGTTGCTATACGATTGCTAGGGCTATGTTAGGATGTTGCTGTGTTGTTACTTAATGGCTGCTTATTGGCCTGAGTCAAAATAATCCACCCGTGTCTCTAAATTATTCTAAACCAGAGATTGTTTTTTTAATCGCGCAAGTCTGATTGCTTGGAAAAGTTATAGCACACCTCCCCTCAACAAGTCACACAATCTGAGGCATCACTCATGTCCATAGCCCAAATGGTGCGGGATGAGTTACAAGCCAAAGTTTTGTCTGTAAAAAGAAGAAAAGGGTTAGGAATTTTGAAAAATCCCTAAAGGCTGGATTACACTACACAACTTTGAAAATCTGAACAGATTGTAAAAATACTAGGTATCACACACCTACCGACTAAATAAATGTCTACAGATAAAAACTGGCATCACACACCAAATGACTCAGATCACACACTACCTGATCCAATCCGTTTTGATGGCAAACTCGCCTGGAATCTTTACTGAATCTGAGCATAGTTCAGCCAAACCCGCCTCCACAGGTCAGATCACAGTCTTAGAGACCCAATTCCGTAATTTAGTTTTAACAAAATGTTTAGTTACTATGTTTTGCCTTTGTATGGCAGAATAGTAATAGTGCATTCTTGCTAAAGAAAGCACCACTAATTAACACAAAGTCATATACAAACACGAAACCCATTCATTATGGTAACGTACACAAATAAGCTAAAACACACATCTCATGCTTTAACGATAATACAGATATTCTCACAAATACTTGTCACATAGCCACAGTCATACTCATAGGAATACACTCTCATACATAAATACACTTAAATACACAAACACAGTGATATGTAGTTAATGAGCCAGGTTTTCTTGCCATCCAGTAGGCAGCAGGCCTTGGCAGCCGCAGGAGCTGTAAACTCCTCTGGCAAATGTCTGCAGTGTGCAAACAGTTGCATTTATAGCTTAATAACAGATGAGATGTCTCCTTCAAACCCCAGGAAAGAACTGCTATAAGAGGCCCTCATGAATGACTGTTATTGTAGCTATGTGGTTTTCATTCTATCTGATGAAAGAAGAATGTTTGGCAGTGTTTTCATTATTGGATCGTTATGATGGCTGTTTCTGACATGTTCCTCTCAATCTCGTGACTTCTTTAACAGCTCCTGCTCGTCATGATTGGATCCACGGATGAGATTCTACAGGAGGCGGCAGCCAGCTGTGTGGCCAACATTCGTCACCTGGCACTAGCCAATGAGAAAGCTAAATATGGGTAACAGATATAGTCTTCCTCCCAACCTGTTGCTGTGCCCTCAACCACAATAAAATTTTCCACCAAATTTGTTACTTTACCCCCCAGTTACACTAGGTAAGGGTACCCAATCAGTTGGTATAAATTAACCATTGCCCAACCAATCCTTTTAAGATGTAACTGCAGTGGAACAGCTGATTTGATTGACTGATGTGTTTATTTCTATTTTCTTTTGCTCTGTAATATTGTGAAGCAATTAGTTAGACATAAACATGTCATTAATTAATTATTTGGAGTCTACATAAACCTGGTCACACACACACACACTTTCCTCATCACTGCGACTAATTTTACAATAACAATAAACGCTTTCTTCTCCCATGTGTGTACACGCCAAATGTTCCACACTTGCACTGACTGCAGCGGTTTAGAGCATGGATACAATGTGCTCCCAAATACAGCAGGTACTGATGTCCACACGTCTGGATAACAGGCACATCTGGTGATTTGACTTTTTGTTTAAAAAGTTAATGCAACCCTGTAATTGAAAACTGCTTACTGACGTAAAGCACAAGCATTCAACTTTTCTTCCCCACTGTCTAAACCTTTTCTCTCACTTTCTTTCTAAGTACTCAATAGTTATGCAGACAAACAAGATCATATACACAAACATTTGGGGAAAATAAAACAGACAAAACAAACACACATGGTTTGCAGACAAAGAAATTCCCATTTATTTTAAATGTTGTTCTATCAACAATCACATAAATAGGCACAATCCACAAAGATGAGTGTAGTACCATTTCCCTAATATGATTAATATGATTGTGAACATAATTGATGTGAGCAGTTCCCTGAGGATTTCACTTTATTATTTGTTATTGCACAAAATATAGTGATGGCTTCTCTAAATGTTCTCATTAATTGTGCCTGTTGTAAAAGTAGGAGCATGTATAAGGAAAATGAGACCACCTCAACAGTACAGGAGCAGCGTGCTGTTCAGACGGTCCCATAAAATATAATCTTAAAAAAGAATCATGTTTTATAGTATCAAAATCAATCCAATGTCCAGTACCTTCTCCTACTAGATATAATGATTGCGAAAAAACAAAAATAAAACCAGCATAAATACTATTACGCAACCTAGTGGAACAAGCAATGGAAACTTGTCATATAATGACTTGTCAAATGTCAACAGTGTGAAATTGTGCTAAAACCAACCAGGGATTTGTTCCAGTGGTTCTGTCGTCTCCTCAACAGTGATGCTACTATTTTAGGACCCATTGGGACTTTCCTGGTTAAAATCCATCTGATCTAATATCCCAAATGGGGAAAACATGAGAATGGTGTGGTTGAATGTCCCTGCCATTCTCTGGCAATTTAAACTGTTACCAGCTGAGCAGAATAAGAGGAGAACCAAAATGGGTCTGCTCCAAACCTTAGCAAGCTTCTTCGCTGTCTCCTGCCTACATAGGCAGCTGTCTTCTATGGCAGCATCAGAACTGAAATAGAGCCCCATAAGAGACCGATTTGGAACACACTTCATAGGTAGCAGCTCCACACGTCATTCAAATAGCGCTGCTCACACACAGCGCATGGGAGACTCAACTGTTAACTGTTTTCAATATAGGTGACACGAGAGGAATGATGCGATACTGTAATGATCATAAATACACATAGCACACACACATTTTGGGTAAAATAGTCAGTTTTCTATCATATTAAACTTTTTTATCGAAACTTTTCTGTATTGAATGTAATATAAGTATATTTATAATCAGAATTTCTCTCATCTTCCACCATCTTGGGTTTATTTTCCCACCAAGCTCATCATGGTGCATTCTTGGATTGCCTACCCGGGGAAGGATACATACAATGATACCTTAGGAGGCAGTATCATTAAAATGCCTTCCTTTTGGAAGCGTCTTCGCGTTGGGAGCGCACTTATGATGTCTTTAAGGGCTACTTCCGAAGGCAACTCACTAGGTTTTGGAACAGATCCAACATGTCTGACTAGCTGTAAAGAGAGGAGATCCCTGTAGAGAAAGCAAAGAGGTGATTTGCCTCAAAAACAGGGTTGCATTTTTAGCTTGATTTATTAGATGAGATAGATTTCTTTCAATCTTCTTGAATATGCCCAGTTATTTAAAGTATTGTTGTATTATTTTCTGTCAGTACAACCATAGGACAGTGCTTATACTGTTCTAGTTACCTAAAATTTGTCAGGCTACACATTTTACCTCTCAACCTCTTTTGTGAACACCAAATTCCTTCACTCATACATCCCACCTATCCACTATCTACCTATAATTTCATTATATGTGTTGAATATTTTGTAGTGCATTAGAAAGCCCCTTTTGGTCACATCACAAGTGAAAATGAATTCACACCCACAGTTGTGATAAAAAAATAAAATAAGAAATGTGGTTGGAGGAATCTATCCAGTGAAACATCTTGGCTCATACCATATAAGAAGTCACATTTGCAGTATTTCTAAATGTCATTTAAAGACAAACAGAACTGAATATTTGAATTGTGGAACCAATATCAAGCTTGATCACTGATTTCCTGTTGCTGTGCATTTTTTCATGCTTGATTCTCCTTTGTTGAGTCTATCATGTGTGGTTTAGTGCAGTTTACTTCAACAGACTATAAACTCAGGGACTATAAATGAAAATCATTGTCTTTAGAGTATACGACTCTAATCACCAAAAATAAATAAGGCCTTTTTAAAACCAAACAGTGCAGATGTTACAACCGCTACCCTTCTCTATTACCTCCCTTCATCCATCGCTCTCTCCCTCTCTCTCTCTCTCTCTTCCTCTGAGTTTGATGACTAGTATAGGACATGCCTAACTAACATCATTTAACATATGTTGCATGATTGACTGAAGCACAGGAATTTATGGGATGGTGAGTGAGGACAGAAGACATGTTTAAGTAATTGGGATGAGAATTAGTGCACTAGTAGCGTCTGTCTTCCTGCCCTGTCAGATCAAAATTGTAGGTACTCCCTCTCTACAGCACTCCCTAACCTTGTTCAAACCCGATCTCACTGTTATAAAAGCTCTCTTCTTGTTTTCAAAGATGCTAATAGCTACCTGAGATATTGATGTGAATTGTGATCATATCCCCTAAGTGAAATTATTTTTTTAAAGGATTGTTAAAGCATTTTAAAGGAAATCATGTGTATTCACATACTTATATCCACAAATGTCTTGCTGGTTTGTTATCTGATCATTGAAATTATTCAAAGCTAATGAGAGGGTTTGTCACTAAAGTATGGCAAAGACTGTTACCACCCAAAACACACATCCCAATTCAGCTCTTAATACTTGGAAGTCATTGGTGAGAGAAATATGCAGAGAAATGTTGTGGTCACAGTAGATCATGCCTCACCTAAACCTCCATCTCTGCCCTCACCAAGAAAACTGACCCCATCACAACAACCAGAAAGTGTTTCCTTATTAGATTTTGATTGAATTACATTGAATACAGCTTCATTTGTACAAAATCATAATTCAGTGTGTTTACTTAAAGTCATGGAGGAAGGGAGGGAGGGATTTAATGTAATTCTGTGTGCATGTGATATTTTTCATGAAAATGAAGCGCGTCTGTTTGAAGTGGAGAGTTCCCGCAGCTCCCAAGACAGTGGGTTAAAATATTTCATAAAGAAAATAATGACTAGTAAAATTCCCTTCCAAATATCAGAAGTGGCTTTGCCTTCCACCAAAAGGACAAGAAGGCTGGGTTTTAATATAATATGAAAGGGAGAGCACAGCATCACTGCCATTAAAACACATTAAAAGTGTGCACACTTTGACTTTTCTAGACATAGTAGACAGACCAAAGATCCACAATGCACAATCTTTCTCTTTATCTCTCTCTTTCTTTACTCCTGCATGGTTTCACACACTTGCCTGACTATGTAGAGGACTGAATTAGATCAGATGTTGCAACAAAGTGTTGTTTCCATTCTTTTGTAGTCACAAACATTCAAAATGTAATAAGCTCTCAAATGTTAAATATGTTTTGTAATGCGTTTGCATAAGTAGATGGTTTAGTTTGCTCTCTCTCTCTCTCTCTCTCTCTCACTCTCTCTCTCTCCTTTTTGCTTCTTTCCTCCAATTCCCTCCCTCTGTCTCTTTTTCTCTTAAATGGTTTCATTGCCTCAAATGAATTCTAACGTTCCCATCCATAAAGTGCAAATAACTAGCTGGCTTAACAATAAATAAACAGAGAAATGAGTACAAAAATACCACAGTGTCTGGGTCGGCTCATTGAGTTGTCCCCTATTAAGAGCTCCACAATTTTAATAAAGACTGCATTGGTACTGACAGGCCATGCTTATGGTAGTGTACTTTATAGAGTACAAAGATTTATTATGAGAGGAAAAATCACCTCTGGTACACAAATCATATCAACAAAGAGTTGGGACACTAAAGTTAACCCTGATAAGTTACTAAATAAATCCATTCAGCTACATCTTTAGTGCTCTTTACAAAACTGCGACTACTGATGTGCTAGATCATCTCTAACCATCCTTCAAACTGGTACCTGTTTTGTAATATGGAAAGGAAATATCTCCAAATACTTTCCTTAATTGAATGTGATAGAAATGACTGTTAAGTTGTTAAGAGTCTATACATACAAAGTTTCTGAGGATTTTGTAATATATTGACAGTCTCGTTAATAATTCAAGTTTGGGGTTTTGGAGATCACTAAAACGCTTTTAAGTAACCAGCTATACATTAAGAAAAAGTTATACAAATAAACCAGTCTGCTGTAAGTATAAGTAAATAGGTATATACATTATAAGAATTCTTATCCTTACCTGCCTCCCACACACAAATCAAAAGCACAGACATATATTAGATCTAGAGTAGCACAGGCTTTCTCCTTTCTGGGTTCTGAACCTGCCTGGAAGGCTTGTGGCTCTGGACCAAGAACGATATTATCCTTGACTTTTCATCAGGATGTGTTCATCAAGCTCTCAGCACCCAACATGGGTGAGAGAAAGAGGGAGGGAGTGAGGTTTAGAACAGGGAAGACTGAGACAGACAGAGGGAGTACAGCAGCAGGCCAGCTGCTGATGACTATCAGTTTTTTGCTTCATATATTGTATGCTCGAGACTGTGTGACGGCAAGCTTTTTGCTGTGGATTTTTGCACAGCAGGAGGAGTTGGTAACTGATCAGACCAGATATATCAAACAGTAACCAAACTGCTGCCAATCATTCTTATGAGCCCCTATTTTTTATGTTTAAATATTACAGTGCTATCTGTAAATCACATAATGGCACCATGTCTAAATGTTATATTGAAGTGCCTTTGTTCTACTGATTCCTAAAATAAACTCTGCCCTGTCAGCATGCACACAGGCCTCTTAATATGAGGTCAAGAAGCGTCCAACCTCAATACACCAACCACACGAATAAGCAACCACTTCAAAAAGGAACAGTATTACCTCTCAAAACAGTGCAACCTGAAAAGATAACACCATGCCAAAACACAGAGCCAGGCGACCCAGTAGATTACTAAACAAAACACAACACGCATACTTCACATGCATTGATGTATTTTAGGAAGCCATCTTTTAAAAGAAAAACACTGATTCAAGAAAGAAAGGAAAGCTGGGGAAAAAAGGCAAACTGAACCAACAGCTTAACACAATTTTTATTCGAGACGTGTTTGCCAGTTTGAAAGACTCTGAATATCATTCAGATTGGACACAGTAATGGTGTTAAGTACGTGTGGAAAAGCTGCTGAGAATTTACATACTCTGACTTGTGCTCCAAGTGTTTAAGGTAATTTAAAAAACACTGATTAAATCACTTTTAACAATCTCTAATGGGTCTAATTGTTCAACGGCCATCAAGGCATTTATATTTTCCACGAGAGGCCCAATGATTTTAACAAATCTTGTCTGTGGTTTTCTATAAGTGGCCCTTCAGTGGCTGTTCAGTTCCAATTTAAGGCCTGTGGCCAGTGTGAAAATGTCAGTTTAAATGAGGGACAGATTAATGACACAAGAAAAGCCGTCAAGACGGGCATTCAAAATGGAATTTAGATTTTAATGAGAAGACATGTGGACACAGAATTTAGTAACTGTGCACCCTTTAACCTGTCTGTGTCTGTCTGTGTGTGTGTGTGTGTGTGTGTGTGTGTGTGTGTGTGTGTGTGTGTGTGTGTGTGTGTGTGTGTGTGTCATGCCAAGAAGCACACACAGTACCTGCAGTACATGTACTCCCTTTTCATCACTCTCACTAGTTATGTTAAAAGTGGCGAGAAACAGAATACTTTTGTCTAAAACAAGTTCACATGTTTGTTTTTTCATCAAATTAACAGTAGTGTGAACATTTGCATGTTCATTAGATTTCAAATAAAGATCAGAAAAGTAATAGGCTAACAAAATTACACTGTTTAACATCATGAGGTCAAAACACAAGTTCACATGCTAAAAGCATTCAGCAGTGTGTCATTTCATCAATAAAGGAACATTCCAGGTTCAACACAAGTTAAGATCAAACAACAGCATAAAAAAAAATAATTTTGACAAAAAAAAAAAGCAGCAGCAAAAAATATACCGTATATATAGTGAGGCACTTACAATGGAAGTAAATGGGGCCAATTTTGGAGGGTTTAAAGGCAGAAATGTGAAGCTTAAAATTTTATAAAAGCACTTACATGAATTCTTGTGTTAAACAGAATTATTTGAGTATAACATTTTATTATTTGAGCTGTAAAGTTGTTTAAATCATTGTTTTTGCAGGGTTACAGGGTTTTACAGTGTTACGTCATCATGGCAGCAAAGTTGTAATTGGATATAACTTTACACAGAAAAGTTTAGTAAGCGATTTTATCACACTCAAATCATGTTAAAACGCATATTGGTTAAGTCTTGTGGCTTTTGAACTTGTATACTTTTGAAACCGTGAGTAGCCTATTTTATGTTTAAGGATTGGCCCCATTCACTTCCATTGTAAGTGCCACACTGTAACCTTGATTTTTTGCTTTGTTTAGATAGAAAAGGAGGCTAAAAATGCAGCTGACTGAGCTTAAATATATTGAACCTGGAATATTCTTTTACTTTGAATAAAGCAGTTTGGCTGGTCATCAAACCCTTGTCTGTCCTGTAAGTGGAGTTTGGGTTATTTCACATAAACGCGTAATTGTTTTTTTATGCAGATGCTGTTGTGGTATGCAACTTGCTGTATAAAGCACCAGTATGGTGTTCGAGCAGAAAAGAAAAGAAATAAAACAAACAAACATGAAAATGGGGAATAAAATAGTAATGAAGAACACTTGCTCTGCAGCTGCCCCAGGGCCTGCTCATGGGTTTAGTAAAATGCTTTCTGTCTGATTTTCTGTTTGCAAGTCAACCTGCCTCTGTATTTTATTGACAAAGGCTCAGTTCCATTTCGAATGCCATTCCAGACTCAGCCTCTCTTAGCCTCTAAATAGGTGCTTAGCACTGAGTAGATACGCTCAACTTTTTTCCTTCCTCTTGACGCTTTGTGCTTGCTCACCACTTGTTTTTAGACCTTACACCCTGTAAAGCTGCTCTGTGAGATTTATCATTGTTAAAAACACAAATAAATTAAATAAGACATTGTGTTTAACACCCAAAGCACCAGAGCAGTTTACAGGTGAAGTGCACATAAGGGTCATGAGCAGTGAGCGTCCCATAAAATGCAATACACCACAGAGTGGTATGGCTACCCAAGGGCTCAGGGGCCGGTTGCACCAGCTATACGTAAGTTACAACTTAGTCTAGTTGTGGCGTAAATGGGCACTAAGTCACAATTTACGCACTACTAAATATTTGAGCGTTGCATCATTTAGCTTAGGTAGGACGTAACCCTACGTATAAACTAAATATTTACGTAAGCCAGGAGTAATGGATGGAATAAAAAAGAAGACTGATATTTTATGACATCGATGAGCTCATGTTTTGCGTGACAGGCATCAATCCTTTTGACATACAGTATGATGTTGACATTTACACTCGTTTACATATACGAGAGAGAAAAAAAACGTACTTTTAAGTGGCTCTTCAGCATGAAACTGATCTAACGGTGCAGTTTTCAGGGTGCGTCGCCCTGTGTAGTTTCAACACATTCCAAATATATATATAGGATATTAAAATGAATAAATGTCTATTTTTCCAGCCTGTTGTATTCATATTTATTTATCACCCCTCATTTATTTTAGATACAGTTCCTATAATATTATTATTTACACAGGGCAAATATACTATTTATCAAATCTACTTTTATTTTGTATCATATTTTAATGGGGATATAATTTATTACAGCTGACAGTTACATGAGCAAACAAGGTTTGTACATCAACCTTAACAAGTTCAAATTGAAGTTCATGGATTTTTAACACTTCTGTGTATAAATATGAAGGCTGCTTGTTGGATCAATACAGGTAAACATGATTTTATGCGACTACGCATTACTTTACAGAGAGCTTATGACCTACTAGTTAAGTCTTGCCTTAAGAACAGGTGGTGTAACCAAATTAAGCACCGACTTAGTTACAAATTAACTAGTAGTTACTAAGCCCTTAGTGTGAACTTTACGTCCTAACTTACGTGAGAATTTACGCACAACTGGTGCAATCCTACCCAGGAGGACAGCGGCAGACTAGACTCAACCATCTAGGTTACCTTGGAGATGCCGCTGTTGAATCATGCTTGTGTGGGCACCCACATGTGGTAAACCTCTGATAGACAAGGGACAGTAAGAGAAAGGACATAATTTCACTGGTCATTAGTGGTCGAGAAGGACTTTCTTTTTATCTCCATGAATTAAATTCACTAGGGGAGTGTCATCCGGCTGATGTCCTGGTGAGTTTCTTCATTAAATAGGTAAAAATACTCCCAAATTAAAGGAACACGGCAATTACATGGGGCGTAAGGAACGCAAATGTGCCTCCCGAGCTTAGTCACTTCACCTCCAAACACTACCCTGAATAAAGCCGAAAGACACAGTCAATGGCACTCAATGCGACGTGTAAGTCGTGTAATTTGGGAAAATGAGAGGGTTCCAGAATCACATCGATGCTTGTGAGGGAACTCACGCGAGCAGTGTTTCCTCTGCATGCTAAGTTTCCCGATAAAGCATTGCACATGGCATTGATATAATTAATTTGTTTATATATTGGTTTATAGCGGTTCCTAAAGAGAACTGGAATAGAAAGTAATTGTAGCCCTCGGTAACGAGGTTTGGAAAAGAATTAGGTTGTTCAATGAAGATTCTGCTCTCAAAATGTTAAGTCAATAAAAATGAGGTCTCCAGGGATTTTCTGTCCTCTAGCGGTAAGCGCTTTGGGTGAAAGACAGGAACACACACTTCCACAAAAATCACCCGTTATTACAATAAATATAAAACCACCAATAAATATATGACATGATATGATATATGATATGAATTAATTATACTCTGCTTCTGAACATTAGAACAAATAGGCTTGTCATCTTTCCAATTTTGAGGCCTATAGGCTACCTAAATTATTTTTTATATTTGTTTTTATTTATGTATTTAAAATGTATTTATTTTTTCACTTACCTCAGGTCTTTAGTGACCCGGGACCTCATTCCACCCCCAACCTCAACCATTTTTGGAGTTGTGTCCACACCTTTTTATTATTCCTCAATCTTTCTCTTTTATATAGTGTAACACACACACACACAGAATGCCAAATTGTTAAATATATATATATATAATTTTTAAATGGTTTAAGTACCAAAAGTGTATTGGGTCATTAGAGACCATATAGGTATGTAATAGTGTGTTTTTTAATTTTCTTACTTTTTTCACTTCCATAAATAATTTTTATGATTATTTCATATAATAATGTGTAAATCATTGTGCTGCCTCTTCCAAAGCAGCGCATGAATGGTGTTGTCACGTGGCACCTGCTACTTTTCTCAGTGCTGTTCAGGATGCACCAATCACAGTCGTATGTAAGATTTAAAAAATCCTATGTCCAATCATTGCATTTAATAGATTTAAACACACATACTTTTTGTTTCCTGTCAAAAATTAAAAAATGTTCTGATTTTTGCATGCAGCCCAATTGAGTATTCTGCTTTTTCAGCCGGTAAGTGCTTTCTTGCGGAAGACACCTTAAAATTTGAACTATTGTGTCAGAGGTGCAGGATTTTGAGTTGCTGTTATAACTCCCAAATTTTAATTTAATTTTGCACATTGGAGAAGAATATCGGGATAGATAGAAAAGTAATGTTTGTCAATAAAATATGGCATTTGTGAACAAAAATGTCATTAGTTGTTGGCTAAGCCTAAAGCCTACTTGATTCACGAGGCCTACTTTTTCAGATAAAAATGTAAGTACATGTAAATAAGCAATATGAGAAAAGATCATGTGGGAGTGAGGGGAGTTGGAAAGCAGAAAGTGGGGAAAAATGTCAATGTTCCATTCTCCCAATAATTGTTAATTTACCCCACCCTTTGTTTAGATATCCATTTGCTCAATGCTAGATAATCAGTTTTACAGAATGTCACTTCATGTCTTTGGATATCATTTTCTCGAGGTAAATCATAAAAAAAAAAAAAAAAAAGCTTTTGATTTTGACCCATTAATCTTGGGTTTATCACATTGCATATTGCTGTCACATTATCCAAGTTTATCGCATATCTTTTTTTACTCCGACTGTCCAGCCCTAGTGGATGGTAAAAAAAAAAAACATTAAAAAAAGGCTAATATTTTATATGGTGGTGCAGAGAAATAATAAATGAGACTTGTTATCTGAGGTAATAATGTTGTTGTTGTTTTTTTTGTTTTGTTTTTTTTTGTTTTTTTTTTTTTTTTGGCTTATGTTACCAGACTGACTTTATCACTTTTTCTTAAAACCAACATTTTTAATATTATCCTTGCAATATGCCCCTACCAAATTTCAAAGCAAACCTACACCCTTGACATGAACAGTTTGATTTGGCTATTGCCATTTGGGTGTAGGCCTACTATTGAAATTATGTAATTTGTGTGTATATTTAGACTCAATTGGTGCCTGAGAAAATACATATGTGTAGCTTTTGAGTAGTTTGTGTGTTGTGTAGCTCAATGTGTGTTTGACAGCCAGCTGCATCTCATGAAATTTCAGTGTGAAAATAATTAATCCTGTTCTAGATTTGTCCTGATTTGTTGCATTATCTCTTTTAAAATTGAAAAATAAAACACCCGAATATATTCTATTCTATTATCTAATAATCTTGAAAATATGTACTGTCTGGACATTATGTAGATCCATTTGTGATAGGTGCTGGGTCTAGACCCGAGGATGTAACAGTGTTTGGTGAAATTCCCATGCATTTAACGGTTAATATTACAACAGGACTTAATCTCATTGATGCATCCCACTTCTATAGTCATTAGTGTTTTCTGTCTCATATTGAAATTGTTCTGTTTTCCACATCAAACTCTCTGGTCATGAAGCTTCTGATAAACCACATGATCCAATCACACCCGCTTTGTCTGATATACGTAACTCTATACAACTATCGTGCTGTAGGTTGATGGAAGCGGTCCAGCCGTGAACGCACACAAGGGAATACACTGTTGCACTGGCTGTCTCCCGGTTGCCTCCCCCTGCAGGGTCGCGGAACCGGCATAAAACAATCACGTTATGTTCGCCGTCTGATGCGCTTAGCTGGGAAACACGAGACGAGTCGTTTATTCAGGTTCCCGGGCGCGCTTGAATAAAGCACAGAGGCGAAAGCGGTTCGTGCGGTTTGCGCACAGGATCTTAGAGCGAGGAACATGTGAGCGGGGAATGGGAAACTGGAAACTGGATTACACTTTACAGAAAGACACAGAAGGGGAGCTTTTCAGGTATACTCATTCACCCTATATTTACAACTATTTTCAAATAGAACTTTTAAAGAGTTGTCACTTAACGTAGCCTAATCGTGTCGCATCACATTCAATGAACTACAGTAGTTTATATTGCACTAGCGGACTGGTTATAATCTATTAGGTGCGTGAAAGGGATCATTTCCATTGCTCTCTAAGGATCCCTAATGTTGCCAGTGTTGTTCTTAAATTTCAGTAGCTCTGCTCACAGGGATGTAAATAAATATTTATGCAAATATCGTAAATAGGCTAGTGCACATTTGAAATTTGATGAGATTTTAAATCTCACATTTTGCTCACACTAGTGGTAAAATCTCAATTTCTCACAAACACATTCTGTTTGCTCCTGTGTAGTTTGTGTTTGAGCGCTTAAAATATGTGGCACTAACTTGGGGTCAAAAATGCACCATGAGCCTACAGAGTTGTCATTATGGGGTTAAACAGGTTTGCACGACCATAAATAAAGTTTCATGTCAGAGTTTAAGACTGTACCTTAATTCAGTCAATATTCCTTCCTCAAGCCTGTTTCAGACCCACGCGCTCAATGAGTTTTGAGTCTCCGTTTTGTTGTGGTGCGATGCGCGAAATCTGACAGCTAAAAGGGAACTTCTGTGCGCATTTCACCAGAAATGATAAACTATGCAGTCTTTATCTAAAATTATGTTTCCACAAGCAGGTCTCGGATAGCTCAACATAAGTCAACGAATGTCATTTTATTCTGTTTGACAGGATTTTGACAAGGACTCTGCGCAACGGCGCCTTTCATCATTGCGGCTGGACACAGTGGAACGAAGGACTTATAACCCAAAGATGAACACAATAGTGTTTAATAAGTTAAGTAGCCAGGTTTTATTCGAGGAGAAGGCGAATGAGGTCGAGAGAAGCAGTAGAAATTATTTAGAGGTGATAGATGGACAGCATCCGGACCTGCTCGCCAGCAGCCAAGTCATCAAAGACAGCTCAACTATCCGGCACAGGAGATCCGGGTATGTCAGAAACTTCAGTGCGTCTTTCTTAGAACGTACCGCATGTTTAGTTCATGCACATGTTTCTTACTTATTAAAATCCCATTGATAATACTCCAAATGAATGACCTTACAGATGTGATGTGCGTTGGAAATCTGCTTTGAAAATCATTATTTTTTTTTTTATGTTTGTATAGACTAATTATTTATTCTGGTAAAAAACGAAATCCGCCTAATGTTTAGCAAGCTGACTGTGGTCATTTTAACGCTGTTATTTTTTTTTAATTTATTATTATTTTATTTATTTTTTTATTTTTATTATTATTATTTTTTTTAACAGTGTGAAAGCTCAGAGAATCTTATTAAAAATAAACATCAAGTTGTTCAATTTCAGGGCAAACGAAAGCAGTGACACGTCAAACTGTTGAACTGTCTGACTTTTGAAAGCTTTTTTGTTGTTGTTGTTGTTGTTGTTTTCTTTCCATAGATTTGCGCTCAATTGTGGTTAAAAAGCGTATGGTTCGAATTTACAATCTCTTCGCCCTTTTATCTATATACGTGCAGGTTTTCAAAAAGAGAACAGCAAGAAATTAATATTCACAATTAAAAGTCGCTGTCGGTGGTGCTGAATCAACAGTGGCTTGTCGTTCGGGTAGCTCATTCTTGTTCGGTAGCAGATTTAAAACACGTCCAAGGTCTGTTTCTAATAAATAAACATTTCCTTCAACTGTATGTGTGGTCCAGTCAATCAAGAATATTTTTGCAGTGCGGGAGCAAAAAAAAAAAAAAAAAAAAAAAAACATCATCCCTTATTTTCCCTCCTTCTCCAAATGCGAACCCAGCGCGTTCCGTGCGCACCGCCTCAAAATGTTTACCCCTAACCTGTGTTTTATTTGCAGACAACACAGTGGTCCCTTATACTACTGCGAGATACAGCAACACCTAACCTAAAAGTGATGTCTTGCGAACTGCTGGAAAACCTGTGCAAACATCCTCCGCTGCGGGTGCGTCTGGCTCGCGCGTATTGAAGGGCGGTTTGCGCTTGTAAGGGGAGCCAGTAAGATAACACTACAGCTGAGCTGGGGCGCCTCGAGGGGAATATCACTGCTAATTAAGATTATTAATATAAATACAGAGGTGTGTGTCGCTGATATCGAGAACAGGGAGGGGAAAACGTTTGTAGGTTGTTAATACAGAACTGGGTTACAAGGAAAATATTTGCTGAACATGAACCTCGGACGGACGGACTTCAGCGTTGGGGGAAAATATGTTAAATGTGCAGTGAGGTTTTTGGAAGATAACAATGTGATATAACAGCGCCATACTGACATCTACAGGTTTGAATAACTAGCTTCTGTATGTGCTGTTTATAACGTGTATTAAGAGTAAAACTACTGTCAGTGTGTTTTTGGTCTTGCCTCTCAGTATAGCCTACAGTTTTCTTCTTTTTCACACCTTTACAGGCATGAGATATGTAGAAGATGCGTTTTAAGAAAAATACGAAGCAAAGGAAAGAAAGGAAAGAAAAAAAAGAAAAAAGAAAAAGAAACTGATTCTTTCGCGGGGAGAGTTCATTACAGCAGAATGCTAATTTCACTAAGCATGACTGTGAATTACTGATAGATAGATATTAAAATATATTTTAATGACGTATCCACCACGAGGCAGGAGGGTTAACCAGAATTTAATGAACAGATAAAAACATCTAGAAATAAAAATAAATCAGGAATTCAAGGCCTTAGCTACAAAAATGCACACATATTGACATGGGCAAAATAAAATAATAGATAATCAAATATAATAATAATGATAATAATAATAATAATAGGGTACAACGGGGCTAAAGGCACACCTTAAGGGGAAAAACAGCTTTTTTTCTGGTTACAGAAAGTATCAAGAAGGTTTTTGATGGAGCAACATAATTTGTGTGAAAATAAATAACAGAATATTTTTTGAATACATTTCCACACCTGGAGTAAAAGTCTCCCTCACATGGGATAAAGGCTCCCAGGGGTGTTATATTGATATAGTGTAGATAACAGCTGTAATAGTTATAGGGCACAGTTGGTCGACTTATGCAAATACTTTAAGACAGCAAGATGCTTTCTGAGTAACAAATCAAAATAACAACTTCTGAAAAGGGTGCATAATTTCTTGTTCATTTCAATCACATTAGACATTTCAAAACATCTCAAGTATTCTATAAATAAATGAATCTCCATTGTGATTGTATCAGTCAATGTGAGCCCACTTTGAAATTTTTTTGTAATAGTTCTATTCCCCCACTTAAGAAAAACAATGTGTTTAATGGGGGCCTTTTGCCCCTGCAACAGTGGGGCTTTTTACCTCAAATACTATTCTTTCACTTATTGGGCATTTATTGCATTTTTTATTTTTTATTTTTATGTATTTTAATTTTAATTTTTTATTATTACATAATCACCTTGAATACGCATAAGTATTTTGTCTCAAAATAAATTTGATAATTTCCAGGATGTTCATTAGCTACATGAATTTGCAACATTTAAAAAAGAATTAAATATTAGATAAAATTACCACAAAATCAAACTTTAGACATTACACGCAATGATCTCAAGGATCAGGAAAATTTTGCGGTGTGTTCACTGCTTGCCCAATTATTAGGCAAGTGAGTATTCTGATCTTATCATTATTTCCATGCACATTTTCCAACTCCAAACCATATAAACTTGAATGCTTATTTGATTCAATCATTTTCAGTTGGTATGTATTTGTGTAATGAGGGAGGGTGTGGCAAAAGTGACTAACACCTTATATCAAGGTGTGCATAATTATTAGGCAGCTTCATTACCTCAGATAAAATGGGCCAAAAAAGAGATTAAACTGACACTGAAAAGTCAAATATTGTAATATGCCTTTCAGACGGATGCAACACTCTTGAAATAGCTGAACTATAGAGGCGTGACCACCAGATAATCGAACGTATTGTTGCGAATAGTCAACTGGGGCGCAAAAAATGCATGGAGAAGAAAAGGCGCAAATTAACTTCAACGTGAAGCTACCAGGAACCCATTATCTTCCAGTGCCACCATATTCCAGAACTGCAACCTACCTGGAGTGTCCAGAAGTACAAGATCAAGTGCTCAGAAACATGGCCAAGGTCAAGAAGGCTGAAACACGACCACCACTGAATATATTCACAAGTTAAAGCATCAAGATTGGGCAAAGGAATACATGAATACAGATTTTTCAAAGGTTTTTCAAAGGTTTTATGGACAGATGAAATGAGAGTGACTCTTGACTCATGGGCCCATGGCTGGATCACTAATGGACACAGGGCACCACTTCGAGTCAGGTGCCAGCAAGGTGGAGGAGGGGTACTGGTATAGGCTGCTATCATTAAGGATGAGGTAGTTGGACCATTTTGAGTTGAAGATGGACTGAAACTCAACTCTCAAACCTACTGCCAGTTTCTGGAAAGTACTTTTGTCAAGCAGTGGTACAAGAAGAAGTCCTCAGCATTCAAGAAGGCCATGATCTTTATGCAGGACAATGCTCTGTCACATGCATCCAAGTACTCCACTGCTTAGCTAGCCACTAAGGGCCTAAAAGATGCCCAAATAATGACTTGGCCCCCTTCCTCACCTGACTTAAATCCTACTGAGAACTTGTGGGTCCTACTCAAATGTGAGATTTACAGTGAGGGAAGACAATACACCTCTTTGAACAGGATTTGGGAGGCTGTGGTTGCTGCTTCAGTGAAAGTTGATCGTGAACAGATCAAGAAACTGACAGACTCTATGGATGGAAGGCTCATGGCAGTTATTGAAAAGAAGGGTGGCTATATTGGTCACTGAATATTTTTGAAAGGCCAAAAATGTTATTTAATTGTCATTTTGTGTTACTTATTTGTTGCACCTACTCTAAAAATTGAGAATAATCAATGGAGTTGGGAGAAATTATTTTTGTAATTTAGTTGCATAATAATTGTGCACACTAATAGTTCCCTAATAGTTGTACACACTTATATATTCCCCTGAGAAGACAAAACTCACTTTTTATTTGTTAAACATTCAGGCTTGAGGTTCAATAACATTTTGGTTTGACTGAGAGCATTGTGTTTGTTCAACAATAAAATGAATCCTGAGGAATACAGTTTGCCTAATAACTGGGCACGCAGTGTAGTGTCAAACAGGTATTTAGGAAGGTCCTGCGGTAGATTTTGATGCTATTTAGTAACTGTGGGAGAAAATAAAATCAAAAGTGCCTTTCACCCTGGGAGGCCTTTAGCCCCGTTTTACCCTAATACATGTTAATTTATTAGTTATTTTAGGACTTTATTTTCCATTGCTTCATAGATTAATTTCTTGACATTTCCTAGTAAGAACAGAGAAGCAGCAAGAACTTCCCCAAAAGAGTTAAAACATAAGATAATAACATTCCCTATGTGGAAAATCCTATGGAATTGAATTTAGAGTATTTCTCCACATGAGTGCCCATACTTAAGTCTTGCATATAGTTCTCATGAATTTGACCTTTTGTTTTGGCTTGTTTTTCTTAACAGGTCTCGTCAGAATCCAGGAAAGGTACGGCATAAACGGCAAGCTCTGCAGGACATGGCCCGGCCTTTGAAACAGTGGCTCTACAAACACCGGGACAATCCTTACCCCACAAAAACAGAGAAAATCCTTCTCGCACTTGGCTCACAAATGACACTTGTGCAGGTGAGCGCATTCATTTTTCACAACTTTTCCAGAAGCTTTGTACCTAATAGCTCTTAGCTGAAGGATTATTGTGAAGTAGCAATTAATTCAGCTGCATTTTACATTTACATGAGGACGCAGGTGTTCGTTCCAAAAGTACCAAAGCACTTTTTGTTCATAGCAAGCAAACACAGGTCAATCAATGTGTAACACTGTACATTAGAGAAGTTTTTCTTTTGGCTTGTGTTCAACTCTATGTATGTGTGTCTTCCTGTCTAAGTGTTGGTTTCTGTGTACACATCTGTCTCAGTCTGTGTCTCTGCATACACATGAAGACATACACGTGTTCTCTGAATTTGTTAAGAATTGGTCCAGCCGAAGATGATATCCTGGATGACCCTAAAAAACATAATCTGGTTTTAATATTCATGAAAATGTTTACAAAAGTGTGAGCAGGCTGCACTGCAATACAGAAAAAAAGACTTGCAAACACAAAACTACACCCTGTTGCCGAATTTCAATGACTAAAAATTTATTTTATCAATTTATTTAACTTTGTGATTGTTCGACCCTCTCGGAACATCAGTACCAAAGATTCACCTGTTTTGTTTTTTTCATTGCTTGTCCAATTTTTCTACTCAAACAATGCCCCCCTAATGCACACACATCACCAACATATAAATAGACCCATTTATAGACTCAGAACCAAACATATCCGATGGTATCTCAGTGTTTCCTCCAAAGATAACTAGCCTCAGTTGCCCTGTTTCAGTAGAAGGCCATCCAACAAAAAATATGGCTCTTGCTCTTTGAGAATTTTAAGAACTTTTATTTAAAGCAGAGATTGGGCAATTCAGGACTTAGCTGGAAAAATGTCTTTAAAGAAGTGCCCCAGCACAGCTCCCGTCATAAGTGGCTTGAAGTATATCGGGCATGAAACGTTTTTCTAGTATAACATCTAATAGTCTTTGGTTTCTATGAAATGGAGCAGGCTGAATATTGTTTTTATTGCAAAAAAGACAGACATTGTGCAGAGGAAAAGGAATATTATTAGGTGAGAGTGGCAGAGGCCAGAATAAGCACCAAGGTCGCCACTGTCTCAGTTGAAGAAGTGTTGATGTAATGGTACATTCACAATGTTCCCAACTAGGATCTCTGTGTGTGGTAATCATTGCCTATTATTTTTTATGTTTTTTTATAGTGTCCCAATAAATAAAGCTAGGTAGTTTAGTCCATGCACACGTGTTTGTGTGTGGGCTTGTTTCTGAAAATCTGCAAGCATTCATATTAGGCATACTTAAGACTTAAAAAAGGAGAAAACAGGTTCAATAGGTGTGGAATGTGTATAGTGTACACTTCTTTGTTACTTCCTCTTTATTGTGTCTTTTTTCTCAGCATTTGTGATTTCTTAGATATTTATTTGTCAGACTTTCATGATTATATTCCACCCTTCATTATGTAACACCCTTCCTCTTTTCCAAGGTGTCTAACTGGTTTGCAAATGCTCGACGGCGACTGAAGAACACAGTTAGGCAGCCTGATTTGAGTTGGGCACTTAGGATCAAACTCTACAACAAATATGTTCAGGGCAATGCGGAAAGACTGAGCGTGAGCAGCGACGACTCTTGCTCTGACGGTAAGACATACACATTGACACTCTCACACACAATGCCAGAGTATGAGTCTAGTTCTTCCCAAGGTTATTCTGCCTCCACTACCTACCATCTTATGGCGTTTATAACATCATATGGAGTTTATAACATCTTATGGATTTTTTTTTTTTTCTTGCCACAGTCTCTTTTGACTAGCATGATTTGTATATTAAACTTCTTTGAAATAATAGGTACTGTGAAATGCAGTGTAGTTATGGAGACCAATAGAATCCAAAAATGTATGGGGACCAGATGTAAAAGTTTAACAATCTGTTTAAAATAAAATGCATATTAATCGATCACTAGTCTTAATATTGAGGGGAACGTGTCCTTCTCAGTGTCTATGGTGGTTAAGGCCCTGGCTGAAACACACACTCAAGCAGCTGCTCACATGCATACGTAGTCAGTGTTTTACAAATATCGTCACATAGCACAGATATTGAAATAAACACTGTTAATCACTACATGAGTGTATACACAATATGCAAGTAAAACTGCTCTTTTAAACAAACAAGCACAAACAAATTCACATATATCTGTGATTAATTTGTTTGGATAGAAATGTTGTGGTATTTGTAGGATACTCTATAGGCTTTTATTCAGCATGTAGCTAAGACAGACTAGGCAGGGTGCTTTAACAGGGATGTTTTATTACAAAGCAGTCAGTGCAACACTCTAAACATTTTTATAGTATCATATAGCAGCAGAACCGTAAATCAGGGTCGGGGTATGCTGAGTGCACTGCTGTGTGCATCCTCCTCTATGTTTATGTTAACCGGGCAGACACATAGGCTTACAGACAGTCATGCACGCTGTGATTAACAAACCACAATGGGGCGTCAAGACTTAACCACAAACACAAACTTGCACCTAAATGCACAAACACAACAACATTCTAGCTAACTATCTGAAGTCCTCTCTCTTTCTCTCTCTATTCAACACACAAAAGCATTACAACTGCAGGGATGTTACTTGCTCTCTGACAAATAGTATGTTTGTTTGTTCCATTTCTCAAACATAAACATGCTTCTACAAGTTCTATCAGAACAATTATCATATCCCTGTGCTTAATGGTGACCTCCAAACACACGCACGCACGCACACACGCACGCACACATTGGTGCAGCTATCCTTATGAGGACTCTCCATAGACATAATGATTTTTATACTGTACAGACTATAGATTCTATCCCCTACCCCTAAACCTAACCCTCACAAAAAACTTTCTGCATTTTTACATTTTCAATAAAACATCGTTTAGTATGTTTTTTAAGCGATTTGAATTATGGGGACACTAGAAATGTCCTCATAAACCATATTTATAGCATAATACCCTTGTAATTACCAGTTTGTAACCTAAAAAAAGTCCTCGTAAACCACTTAAACCTGCCCACACACACACACACACACACACACACACACACACACACACATACACACATGTATTTGGTTAGAAGAGGAATGTCCAGTCTGTGCCTCTCACATGTGTTTCATCCTACAAATAACTTCTCCCTTCTGTAACACAGTAGAATGTAATGAATTCTCAGCGCCCTTGCTTAACCTTTGACCTTTATTTCCCTCACCTCCTAGACAAACCTAATCTTGCCATGGAAACGTTTCTAGAGGAAAAGCATGTCTTACTCTACATATTAGTTTTACCACCATCTTTGTCACAAAGCACATAGATAAAGCATATTGAGATTATTGTTCATAGTGCAGAATATTCTAAATTGTATCATATCTTAACTGTAATGCAAAAAATCTAATTCTCTAATTCTAACTGTAGAGTATTTAAACACCATATGTTGTTCTGCATTTAATTCATGCAGAATTTAAAAATGAAAAAATAAATAAATAAAACAGTAGAAAATCACTCTATTACATTAATGAGAATCTAATAAGATCCACCATTGAGAATATTGAAAATATATAAAAAATTCAAACAAAATGTTTTTTGCAAAATAAAACATCCCCACATTAAAGTAATAATAATTTTGGTAGGAAATGTGCTTAATTGTCATGAAAAATTTAATAATTCCAAAAATCCTATTATACCCAAAATAGGCTTTATTTCCTCTTAAAAATTTCATATTTTTTCTTGCTGATTTTAAGGGTTAAATATGTTTTCATGAGATTCACCCAAATGTGTAGCTGAGATTATACAAGTAGCATCTCATTCAATGTCAAACAAGTTGTTTCTTACAGTGAATATCAAATGTGAAACCCTGTTTTGATCACATGAAAAAAGAACCATGTCAAGTATCTTCTCATAGTTGTTTAGAGGTAAAGTTTGTTGCACAGACATTTCATCAGGTCTGTCGTTCCCATGTTTGAGCTCAATAATTTTGTGCTACACAGAAGATCTGAGCTTCAGACACACTCTTCACACCTTCACAGCCAATATAGAGCCTTGCAGTGAAATCCTAGCTCACTTAGGAGGCATTCACTCGCACAATCCTGACCTCGTATCCTAGGAAATATTGCGTTTGTGTGAACTGCAGTGTGTTTACCTTTGTTTCCTACATTATGGGATGGTCGTCAGGACAATATACAATAAGTGTTTACTAAAACAACCTTTAAAATTGACTGACTTTTAGGACATGGAGTGGACCAAAAACAAAAAGGAATCCACACACTTGGTAAAAAAAAAAAAATATTTAGCTAATTCAAAGAAACTTTGAAAATGTTTGTTCATCATAATCGTATTTTACTGAAGAATTGTATAAAACATGCCTGTGATAAACCATAAGGTGTACAAAGTGGACAGAAAGGTGAAAGTTGACAAAAAAGGAGAACTAAATATTTTAGTCCCCAAGAACCTCATTCTCAGTAAATACAATCAATGCCAAAAATGTATACATTTAATAACCCAAATCTAAAACTAATTATAAGCAATGTGTTAACATACTAGATCATAATCAAGTCCAGCTGAATACAATTAATCTTTCTAATCTTTTGTTCTAGATTGGAGGGAAAATGTTACTCTGTTGATGCTACAAACAGAGAGGTTATGAACTTGAAGGGCCTGATTTTTGCATCTTCATTCTACCTTTTGGCGACAAGACTAACAAAAGTATTAACTTTCTTGAAATAGTGGCATGAGTGACTGTCAACTGGGGAAAAAAAAACCTTTGAACCTCTCAGTGTCTTTCTGACTACTGTTGTATTACAAATGGCTCAAACAAAATGGAACAAAAATGCATACAAATCTTTACCAATGTCATCCAGTTATAAAACATGCCAATGTCTCTTTGTTATGTTCGATAATGCATCACTGATTAATATTTTTGTTAGCAGCAGCATGAATCAGATGATTTATCACTTGCAGTTCTACCAATGTATCTCTTGACTTGTCCTAGCCAAACAGACAACTCTGTTCCTGGACTAATGAACACCTTCCATTTGCAAAGATGGCCTCAAATCTCTAGTGGCCAGGCACTTCAGGCAAGCATGATACTTTCTCAAAGGCCATGCAAGGCTCAAAGATCCAAACCTGCTTTGATTCAGCCTCAGTAGCAGAAATCAGCACCAAATTTTATCTGATGCACTTGCAGCAGGTGGGAGACCTGTGTTTTCAATCACTGTAATTCAATCAAGAGTTTTCACTCTGGTCGAGTGATCTTTGCAGAAGAAAAAGGTTTCCAGAAAAGGGTGATTAAATGAAAATGTGACTGTGGTGCATGTCAGGCTGAGAAGGTGTAAAGGGGAGCCTTTTCAAAATCTTTGCTTTTACAGTTGTTTGTTACTGATAGAGTATGGTGCGATCAATGCCAGAGTACATACTGATCAATGTATATCTTGACTGCACTGTAAGTTGTTTTGGATATAAGCATCTGCCAAATGCAAATGTAATCTTTAAACCTGTAAATCTAAGCAAAAGTAAATCTTTTGCACGACATTACCCTCATGTCGTTCCAAACCCCTTTGACTTTCTTTCACACAAACACAAAGGGGTAAACAAATACTTTTTCAATGTTCTCAAATATAAATTCGACAAATTTTTATGTTTCCTTCCTGAATACTTTCCAGATGGTGACCCAGCAGCATGCACCCAGGTTGGTGAGTTCAACAAGCCAATGTACCAGAGCGTCATCAAGAAGGAAGGTGGCGCTGTGGGGGTGGGTCTTCGAGTGGCCAGAGATGCCTCATTGTCTGATGACTATGTGTCACCACCCAAATATAAGAGCAGCCTGTTGCACCGTTACCTTAACGACTCTCTCCGTCACGTAATGGTGGCCAACGGAGTAATGGACACACGGAGGAGGAACCACTCAGGCTCCTTCAGCTCTAACGAGTATGATGAAGACCTGCTCTCACCTTCGTCTTCAGAGGCAGAAGCCAACTTTATCTACAGAACGGGTGAGCTGCTGACAGTCATGTTTTTCCTAGTATTCTCCACTCTTTCTCCTCCTCTCTCTCTCTTACCTCTTTTTCTCTGCACTGATTTATTTTTTTTTTTTTTTTTACTCTTTTGTTGTTTGGGAGGAAGAAAGGGCATCTTTTAGCTCTTTTACCAGCTCAGTATCAGCTGTGTTTGTCCATGCTGGGATCTCGGCTCCTTGTTCCACAACAAGAGGAGTTGTCAGAGATAATATGTTTTCATTATTCTCTCTCTCTCTCTCTCTCTCTCTCTCTCTCACACACACATACACACACACACACACGCACACACATGGACAAGTTCTATAAATCATGGACATTTATAAATATTATGAAATATGTTTTTAATTGTATGAAAATAGTGGTAAGTTAAAAATATTGTAGTTCAATAGTTGAAAGAATGTTTGCGTTTCTATAAATGTTTGTACTTTTGATTAAAAGTTTAAAGTTATGCAAGTTCAAATTTGGTCTCAGAATGAAATGAAATATACAGTTAAAATAGTTTATCCTAGTTTAGTCTCCAGCCCATTAACTACCAGACTGAATGGATCCACTTAGTCATTGTGACTAATTCTCTCTCCCCCATCCTAATTTTCTTCTTTATCTCTTTATTTTCATTTTCTTTTTGCATCTATTACAGTACATACTTTTTTTCTGTCTCCCTTTTTGTCAAAACTGAGATATGGACATAGAAACAACACAGTTTTTATTTGCGTGTCTTAACACCAACTGCAATGAAGCAAGCAGTCCGTATTCAAAAGCATATTCACGAGGGAGAAAGAACTGCTTGTTTGTGTGTTCTTGCAAGTGTGAAAGTGTATATCAGCCTTGAATAACAGTTTATAACCATATGTGAGTGTGTGTACTTGTGTATGCAAGTGTTTGTGTGGATGGACCATTACTCTTTGCGGTGTCTTAAGTGAGTAAAGCTTTGACCTGAGGAATTTCACCCTGAGGCCTCTCCATCGAAAGCATCGAAATATTCCATGTGGGCCTACTCATACGTCACTTTCCGAAGTTAAAACTTCCAGATTTGTGGTTACAGCTTTTAAATTCTTCCAAACATTTCTGAAGTTCTTGAAACAACTGATAAAAAAGGGATGAATATTTTCTTTTTATCCAGGACATTCTGGCTCATTTATTCCAAGTCTCTCAGCAGTGAATGTCTGCAGTACTCGGTCATCTGTGTTAGCTCCCATGTCCTCCAGGTGTTTGTGATGTTATCGCAAATCTTTTGGACATACAAAAATGACAAATATGTTTCAAGAGAGTCTTGGCAATTATTTAAGCCCTCCTCATCTAGATCTGGGAGCATGTCAGGCCCTATTGATCATTTGTAGGAATTTATGTGAGATATTGTTTTGGGGACTGGGGCTGTAGAGTGCATCTGTTTGCGCTCTTTTCTCCTGAAGAAAGAACGGTGGGTTTCTTCAGGTCAGAACACTGTGTCTTTGTTCTGACAGAATTCATAACTGATAACAATGTTTGCCCCTCAATTTTTCACTTTCATATTGTTGTCCATATTGATCCTCAGGAATCCTGCCATGCAATCTTTGTTTTATTTTGTTTCTCTCCATTTCATTTTGCCATTTCTTACTGACTAATGTGTTTTGCATTATGTCGAAGCTGAGAAAAATGAAAGCTGTAAATGTCCTCAGACCCAGAAGCTGTTGTTAACTACCTTTATGGTCAAACTTTTAAACTCCTTGAGCATTACATGAACACAAGGCTGCCTGTGTAGACACCTGCTGAGAGAGATAAGCAGGGATAGATAGATATAGAAACAATATAAATAAAAGAGTTGTACTTGAATTAGTTCTTCCTAAATGCTGTTATAGCTACTCTAAATGAATATTTATGTGGCTCAGACATAGACACTGTCTTTGTTCTGCTTACATGGTACTATTTCCTGGCTGAGGATTCTCAAGACCTCATCAGGTTGTTGAAGTGTCTGTTTTTTATTTTCTACGTGAGTATATTCCACACGAAAGGTTTTCCACAGTTAGAACTCACAAGATCACACACAGCACCATTTGTGCAACAGAGAATAAGGGAACAATAAGAATACAACACAAGTATAAACATGAAATTAAATTGATATTACATTTTGTCATTCTTGTTGTTGTTTTGCATCAATAGGTTTTCATCATTTCCTCCAAAGATTTCATTCTCTGTTTTCCCCCCATTCTCTTTCTTTCCATTTTCTTTGTTACTGCATTCCAGAATATTTTCATACAAACATTCCTCAAATTTCAGGCGTGAGGTTGAAATTTTAGATCTATGGTTTTCTTCTTTTAACAGTTGTCTGTCTGTCTCTGTACAGTGTTAATGTTTTAGCTCAGACGTCTTTAAACCAAAGTGGCATCGTAGAATTCTGGGAGTCCCAGTGATTAAATGTAACTTAATGGAACAAATTGGAACTAAAGGGGTTCTCGCCTTTTTATCACTCCTCACTTTAAGTTTCATAGATCAGACGTGGCAAAGAAATGTCAGGCCAGCTAAGCCTCAGTTCCTCTGATGGAAAACTAAAGAGGCCATTGTGTTAGAAAAAAATCCAAAGTAAAAACGCAATGGGAATCCTGATGGAAGTTTCTTTGAAAACAAGAAGCGAGAAAATTCCAGGGCACATGCCAGGGATTTTATGTCAAATTGTGCTTTAATGGGATATTTAATGGCAAGAATTTTGCTCAGTGTTTTCCCTCCATTCATGGTACCAGGTTTAGGGCTGTCCTGTATGATATAGATCACTATCCAGCACTGTCAGACTGGATGAGGTCTGGGAAGAGCTCGCAGTAGAGTGAGAGCATGCAGGAAAGTATTTAGCAGAACTTTATCGCTTTAGATGTATTTTCACAGGTTGCATCAGGGGCTGCTCGTGTAGGAATCTCATAAGCCACATAGAAAGTGGATCACATGGAACATAAATTGGCTGCTGGACAGTTTACTCTAGATGTATGTGTTATTAGTCCTTATATTGCTTTTAAGTTGAAAAGGTGATCCATTATTTTGTAGCTTTAGTGGCATTTGGTTTGGTGAGCTAAGATGTAAGTGACATGGCATTTTTTTTTTTTTTTTGTCCTCAGTATCTCAATATTGAAATCTGACTTTGAGAGCTCTGGAAATTGAATGTTACCATATACTTTGAGAACAATGAGAATAAAACCAGTTGGTTTTAATGAGAAAAATGATTTCTTATAAATGAGATGATCAGGCCATCGTGTTGAAATAACTCCAGCTATCTTTTTGCAGTCTCTGCTCCTTTTTAGTTTAAAAGTTAGTTTTCCATTGTTAAGCAATCTCTTCCATTGCCCGGAAACATATATATATAAAAAATAAATACTTTATATGTTTGTGATCTACAATGAGGATTTAAAGGGTTAGTTGACCCAAAAATTTAAATTCACTCATCATTTACTCACCCTCACACCATCTAAGATGTGTATCTAAGACGCCATCTTTCATCTGATGAACAAATTTTTAGAAGAATATCTCAGCTCTGTAGGTCCATACAATGCAAGCAAAAGGGTGCCAAAATTTTGAAGCTCCAAAATCCACATAAGACATCTCTGGTGGTTAAATCCATATCTTCAGCAGCGATATGATAGGTGTGGGTGAGAAACAGATAAATATTTAGGTCTTTTTTACTATAAATTATCTTCCTTGCTCAGTCAATCTCCACTTCACTTTCACTTTCACATACTTCTTCTGTTTTTGGTGATTCACATCCTTCATGCGTATCGCCCCCTACTGGGAAGGGAGGATAATTTATAATAAAAAATGACTATTTAACTGCTGGAGTCTTATGGATAACTTTTATGATGCCTTCATGTGCTTTTTGGAGCTTCAAAATGTTGGCACCCATTCACCTGCATTTTAAAGACCAACAGAGCTGAGATATTCTTTAAAAATCTTAATTTGTGTTATGCAGAAGACAGATGACTATGACTTTCTGGGATGCCAGGAGGGTGAGTAAATCATGAGAGAATTTTAATTTTTGGGTGAATTATCCCTTTAAAAAAAAGCCCATAAAATTTGCAAAAGAAAAAAACAATAACTCTCTTTTTCCAATCATTCTTTTTGCTGTGCTTTAGTGTGTCAGCTAAGCGCTGTCATAGAACCAAAAATGTCAACTGTGTTTTATGACAGAAAAATACCTTCTTTTCAAGGTCAGTGGACATTAAACAGAGGCAAGAGACAGAAATATGTTTGATGAAAACAGAGAGGCTTGACAAGGCTACCGGGGCTCATAGGTGCCAGTCACTTATAAGAGTCCTGCAGAATTATTGAACTGAAGCCTCTGAACAAAGTGCTTTAAAAGTCATTCTCCTCGAAAAGTAGAATCTCTTTGACTAACAACCATCATTGCAGCTTGCAGACCAGCCTTGCCTTAATCTGAGGCTGGTGGGCCATTCATGCAAGCCTAAAACTGCAATACATTGTTCAATAGGTTAAAAAGGCTGCATGTAAATCCAGGTATTATTAATATGCAGGGCCTGCTGTTTATCTGACGATTGACAGCTCTGTGTGTGTACAGCTAGAAATGTACAGTATGCTTTTATTGCTGTTTTTGCACAAATTTACTACACATCCAACCACACATACACTACAAAAAACATTCAGAGTCTGATGTCATTAAAAGTTTGAAAGTCTCTCTTTGCCCTCAAAGCACTACAGGCTTTGGCTAACATGTCATTTTAGTATTGTTTGACAGAGACTTTAAGAGCTGGGGGAGGGATGTGTAATTTAGAGTTACAGCCTAGCAGGGATATGGTGTTTAAAGAGTACATGCTGAACTGGTTGATTTACAGTAGCTGACTGCGCACTGACCACAGCAGGACAATGCCTTATCCAGCTTTACTGTCAAAATCTCATAGAACAGACATCTATGGAAAGATCTCAGTCTGTATCTTTGTGCAGTATTTGTATGCAAATTAGGGCTGTCGATTTAACGTGTTAATTTATTGTGATTAATTATATTGAAAAAAATTTTGTTTTTAATTTTACGTAATTAATCATACTCCCTGAACTATACAGAAATTCCATAATAAAAGTATGTATTTATTTATTTTTTACCATTGGAGCTATGCGAGTTACATGAAGTACATGTAACTTGGTGTTGTAACAAGTCGCGTAAGCAGGGGGCGGTCAGCATGCCTCAGCAAACCTAGCAAGCAGCACAGCCACAGAATGAGAGCAGGTCATGCAGCAAAGCTGGAGGAAGCACAAAAGAAAGCAGGGGTCTCGAGACGTGATTTTCAAAGTTTTAACTTTGATGCAGTGTCCTAAAAACTCAGCGTTTAAGAAGCTGAATACCAGTGAGACACTCTAAAAGCATCCGTCTGACGCATATGGTTGGCTGACATTTAAAAATAGTGCAGATGGATCTCAAGAACGTGTCCTGTGAGAACTTGTGTAGGCTTGTTCAATGATATGGGAATAAAACAAACAATATATTGACTTTATAAATATATACAGCTGAAGTCAGAAGTTTACATACACTTAGGTTGAAGTCATTAAAACTCATTTTTTAACCACTCCACAGATTTCATATTAGCAAACTATAGTTTTGGCAAGTCGTTTAGGACATCTACTTTGTGCATGACATGAGTAATTTTTCCAACAATTGTTTACAGACAGATTGTTTCACTTTTAATTGACTATAATCACAATTCCAGTGGGTTTACATACACTAAGTTAACTGTGCCTTTAAGCAGCTTGGAAAATTCCAGAAAATTATGTCAAGCCTTTAGACAATTAGCCAATTAGCTTCTGATAGGAGGTGTACTGAATTGGAGGTGTACCTATGGATTTATTTTAAGGTCTACCTTCAAACTCAGTGCCTCTTTGCTTGACATCATGGGGAAATCAAAAGAAATCAGCCAAGACCTCAGAAAAAAATAATTGTGGACCTCCACAAGTCTGGTTCATCCTTGGGAGCAATTTCCAAATACCTGAAGGTACCACGTTCATCTGTACAAACAATAGTACGCAAGTATAAACATTATGGGACCACACAGCCATCATACTGCTCCAGAAGGAGACATATTCTGTCTCCTAGAGATGAACGTAGTTTGGTGCAAAAAGTGCAAATCAATTCCTGAACAACAGCAAAGGACCTTGTGAAGATGCTGGAGGAAACAGGTAGACAAGCATCTATATCCACAGTACAATGAGTCCTATATCAACATAACCTGAAAGGCTGCTCAGCAAGGAAGAAACCACTGCTCCAAAACTGCCATAAAAAAAGCCAGACCACAGTTAGCAAGTGCACATGGGGACAAAGATCTTACTTTTTGGAGAAATGTCACTGGGAATGTGATGAAAGAAATAAAAGCTGAAATAAGTCATTCTCTCTACTATTATTCTAACATTTCACATTCTTAAAATAAAGTAGTGATCCTAACTGACCTAAGACAGGGAATGTTTTCTACAATTAAATGACAGGAATTGTGATAAACTGAGTTTAAATGTATTTGGCTAAGGTGTATGTAAACTTCTGATTTCAACTATATATAAATATAGTTCAGATGGGCACAAGAAGTTGTCCTGTGTAAGTTCTGTTTGGTGTAGAGAAATCTATCTGTCCTGCTTTTTTCTCTTCACCTTTCTGACTGAGAGTCAGGGGGCGGGCCAAGGGTGTGTTGATGTAAAATTAGGTGAACTCTGTATGTCAAAAGATCAAGGAAAAAATTATTCTTTATGTTATGACCCCTTTTTTTGTCTAAATCTGCTGTGTTTAAAAAAAAATTTTTTTTAATTGAAAATACACATTCTTATTCAAACACAAAGTTTCATGCACAGAAACACAGCAAAATCTTTCTCTCTCTCTCTCTCTCTCTGTATGAGAAGTGGCCTCTCGAAACAGCCGTCATTCCCTTGCTCCATCCTTCACAAAGTAGGGAGGAATGACTGAACAATCCAAAAGATAGAGGAGGCTGAGGCCAAGATTTGCTGCAGACTCTGGGTTGCAGTTGTCAAAATGGGGTCTCATCATCCATCACCAGAGTGAGAGAAGAGAGAATGTTGAGAGAAGAGAAAGGTGAAAAAAGAGAGATGAGGAAAAGGAGTAGGAGAGGAAGAAAGGAGAGAGAGAGATGAGGGATGAGCTGGAAGCTGAGGGATGAAAGCTGTGGTATTGTGAAAGAAAGGGGAAAAGGTGAATCAAACTCAGTAAAAGCAACATAAACTTGGGATGAGAATATTTACAACTTCTGTTGTGACCTATTGTAATAAGAGATACTGAAAAATACAAAGACTTGTCTATTTGAATAGCTTTATATATGGATTCTTGGAAAGCAAGTAAATATCCTTTTGTAGTAAAACAAAAAAGGAAAAAAAAATATAAGGGAAATGTGATTTTCTGTGAAAAATCTGAATTTTGATTACTGTAAGAACCATGTAAAATATAGGTAGTTAAAAGGGACTACACTTGGGGTAAAATGTCCCCCTGCATGGGCAAAATGCCCCATGGGGGGACTATAGTGATAAATTGTAGATATAGAGGCAATAATGACATGGCACATTTTGTCACTATATACAAATACTTTTGATGTAGCAAGATACAGTATTTCTAATTGACATTTAAGTACATACATCACTTCAGCAGTTGCTGAAGAAATGTAATCACTTTTGGCATCATAACTATTTAATAAGAACTCCTATATTATTCTGTAAGACCTCTGTATCTCTTGGAGCTAAAATGTTAGTACAGGCACATTTCACAAATTAATGTCTCATGATTGAACCAGTCAATATGGGTGCACTCTACACATCCTTCACTGTGATGTTCCACATCATATCCAGATACTGTTAGATACATTTTCATCCACTTAATTTTTTTTTTTTTCCTGAGCCACTTATAACTTCAACTATTTTTAAGTTTTAAAAATAAAGTCAATGAAAATACATAATTTTGGGTTCTGCCATATGCTCAAGACAACATTTAAATAAATGTCAGAATTAAACATTCTGGACACTTTTGTCCATACTGAGTGCAAATGCGAGATAACGGGGTGTAACTGAACTTCTCAGATTAGTTTGATAGAAAGGCTTTGCAATGGCGAAATAAGGGCAAGAACTTCCTGTTCAATACAAAACCAGGGAGGGGCTCTCTCAGGTGGAAGCGACCAATGAGCCAAATGTCTGAGACCGAATGGATAATAATAAAACAGTCTTGGGTAGACCTAGCCCACCTTTGTCAATCAGCCTATGTAACTTATTAAAATGTAATCTAGGATGCTTACCATTCCAAATGAAGGACTTCGCTATGCTATCAAATTGCTTGAAATAAGAGGGGGACATCTACAGGGAGAGATTGTAGCAGACAGTTAAATTTTGGAATACAATTCATTTTAATCACATTAACCTTCCCAATCATAGATAAATGTAATGAAGCCCACCTGCCCACATCGCCGAAAACCTTTTTATTAAGGGGTCAAAATTAACTCTAACTAAATCAGACAAATTTGCTGGGAATAAAATGCCCAAATACTTAATGCCCTGTTTGGGCCACTGGAAGGTGCCCGGCTGAAAACCGTTACTGGGCAGTACGCTGTCAGAGCCAAAGCTTCAGATTTAGACCAATTGACCCTGTATCCTGAGAACTTAGAAAAGGAATTAATAATTCTGTGGAGGCAAGGCATAGATCTAACGGGGTCGGAATAATAAATATCATCAGCGTAAAGCAAATGCTTATGCGCCATTCCTCCCGCCACCACCCCTGGAAAATCATCTTCCTTTCTTATCGCGGCTGCTAATGGGGAGAGAGGGCAACCCTGCTGGGTGCCCCTATCCAGAGTAAAATAATCTGAAATTAATCCATTTGTTTGTACCGCCACTGAGGGAATGGTAGAAAAAGACTCTATCTGCTTTATATATCTAGCCAAAAGCTTCCCTGCTTTGTCCCCCAACTCAAAGTATGACTGTCTTGCCCTGAATATCCAAAACTCCACCTTCCTTGACAAAATAGTATCATATCTGTATTTCAATCGTGGCAATTCTCTGAGGCCATTAGATGACATTCGGTGCTTCAGCTCTGCCTCGGCACTTTTAATATTCCATTCCAACTCCACGAGTTCTCGTGCTTTAGATTTTTTGATGATTGAGGCATACTGTATGATCCAACCCCTAAGAACTGCCTTAAGTGCCTCCCAAGCCACACCCACAGAGGATACTGAGGACCAGTTGGTCTCCATATAAACATTGATTTCAGCCATTAACATTTGCTGACATTCAGGATTTTGCAAAAGGGATACATTAAAGCGCCAACTATATGATTTCTTTTTCTCCGTATGTGGCAACATCTCTAAACTCACCAGGGCGTGATCTGAGACTAAGATGTTTCCAATTGAGCAATCATCAACAAATGAAATGAGGGACTTAGATATAAACAAAAAAAATCTATTCTAGAATAAATCTTATGGACTGATGAAAAGAATGTATAGTCCCTACCAGATGGGTTCAAAAGTCGCCAAATATCTGTAAAACCAAGATTTTTACACATCCTATGAATGTCAGTGTTGCTCTAGGAGGCTTACACACTTTTGCTTCACTATGATCAGGATTGAGTCCATCAACAGATTAAAGTCTCCTCCCAATATTATATCATGAGGGGTGCCAGCGGCTTGCAACATCCCTTCAAGATCTACAAAAAAACACCTGATCATCAGTGTTAGGTGCGTAAATATTAGCCAAAATCAACCTTTGCCCCTGACTTTCTGCTAAAACAATAACAACTCTTCCTAATTTATCTTCACTCTGTTTGAGACATTTGAATTGTAGATGTTTACTTATCAATGTAATGACTTCCCTGCTCTTACTTGAGCCAGCACTAAAGAAAACATTCACCCCATATCTTCCCAAGTTTTTCCGCTTCCTGCGGGGAAATATGCATTTCTTGAAGAAACACTATATCATATTTCTTACATTTAAGAAGAGAAATAACCTTCCTTCTTTTTATGGGGTGCCCCAACCCATTCACATTCCACGTGGAGAGAGACAATCCACTCATTTGAACATTTGACATTTTGACATATTCGAAAAAATTGATTGTGTGTCAAAAACAAAATTATAAAGACCACATTCCACATTAGTGCAACAATCAAACCTTGAACACCCCCCAGAAAAAAAACAAAAAAACATGTGCATTAACCCCACGCATGACAGTGCTAACCGGCGTCCATCCCTCTTAACTCAAACAGTCGCTGTACACCTATGAGAGCCCCTGCGACAACTTTGCCATCGGATTGCTCAAGTCTGGTGTTTCTATATAAATTTACAGAGACATAACAGAAGAAAATCTATAAAACAAACTCCAGCTAATAGGCGGGATAAACACAAAGAATGTGTAGATTCATCCACATAACTGTCCCGAAGGTGTGTTACTCCACCTAACAAACTCCAGCTTCTAGCGGAACCAGCACAACATTTTTTTAAAAAGCCGTTCAGTTTCCTCAGGCAGTCAAATGAATATTCAGTGAGCCGGCTCATTCGACTGTTACATGAGTGCAACAGATGACCTAATCACTCCAATGTCCTGCAAGAAATACTCCACAAAACAAACTCCAACCAATAGGAGGCATAAGCACAAAGAACGTGCAGATTCATCCACAAGCACTGTCCCGAAGGAGTGTTACTACACAAAATAAACTCCAGCTGTTAGGCAGAACCAGCACAAAAAGAGACAAAAAAGGCAGCCAGTTTCCTCGGACGGTTAAGTGAATGTTCAGTGAGTCAGGCCCACTCGGCTGCAACGTGAGTATCACACAATGACTTACTCACTCCATTGACTTTATGAAGGACAATGCTCGTTGGGGACATGTAAATACTTTGCGGCCATCCTTAGCATCTATTTTCAATTTGGCTGGGAACATCAGTGCATAAGCGACCTTCCGTTGATGTAAGAGTTTCTTGCATTCCTTGAAACGATCACGTTTCTCTCGTCAAATTCGCAAAGTCTGAGAACAAGAAAATGTTGTGGTCCTTCCAATAAAGCCTTCCTTTACTCCTTGCCTCATGTAACACAAGATCTTTATCTGATGATCTCAGAAATGTGGCCAGAATTGATCGGGCCTGTCTCCCTCACTTGGAAAGAGCCTGTCCAGAAATTCCAACATATTCTGACCCTCTGCTCGCTCAGGAATTCCAACAATTCGGACTTTGTTCCACCGACTTCAATTTTCCAACTTTTCCCAGACATGCTCCAAGTCTGCTTTGGTCTGCTAGCAGATTAGCAGCTAATTCCCTCTCTGATGACTCCAGATAATCAATCAGTTTCTTGACATCTGCCACTCTTGTAACCATCTCAGTGAATTTTGTCTCCATGGCAGTGATCGATCGACATATTGCAGCAAGATCCTTCAAGTCTGTAACGACCTTCGTCAGCATTGCCGACACGTTCAGCAATTCACACCGAATCACTTTCACCTCTCTGGCCAAATTGACTCCCTGGTCCGAAGCCTCCGGAGGGGTGTCAACTTGAGCACGTAAGTGTCTTTTAATGTCTCCAGAGCCCAATGATTTTGAATTCATTGACATGTTGTCTTCCTAGAACAGTTATGGATCAGGGTATATCAAATCTCACTGGTTTATATCATTTAAAAGTATCAAAACTAGCAAAGTGCGCAGAGCTCGCCGTTCACACTTCTGAACCTCGCATGGCATCACATGACCAATTCAACGGCCTTTATTTGTTTTTTTGTGTGTGCTGGTTCCGCTAGAGGCTGGAGTTTGTTTTGTGGAGGAACACACCTTCGGGACAGTTATGTGGATGAATCTACACGTTCTTTGTTTTTATCCCACTTATTGGCTGGAGTTTGTTTTATGGATTATCTTCTGTTGTATAATTCTGTTTTACAAAATATGTATAGAAACACCGGACTTGAGCAATCACTGCTGACCTGTCCTATGGTGGGTATGCGGAGGGAGGTAAGTGCTTTGATGTTTCCCTCAGCACAGCCATGAACTCAGGATGCGAGGCTCCTCGACGTGGCGGTTCCTGCTCCTCCCCGCCATGAGGCACAACCCGCAGGTACGTCAAACGTGATCGTCCCCTTGGTGCCCCTCGCTCGGAGTTTGGAGGCATGGCTAGTGCTATCCAACCCGCCGTGCTGGTTGGCCAGGACGATTTGACTCGGCTATGCGATTCAGTTCGCCCGGCGCCCACCCGCATTCGGCGTGTCCATTTCACCTCAGTGAGGGGCGAGAACGCCTACAGCCCCTACTTCATCGTGCCGAAGAAAGGCGGTGGGTTGCGGCCAATCTTGGACCTGCGAGTGCTGAACCGGGCCCTGCACAGACTCCCATTCAAGATGCTGACTCAGAAGCACATTCTGTCATGCATTCGGCATCAAGATTGGTTCGCACCGGTAGACCTGAAGGATGCGTACTTCCATGTCTCGGTTTTACCTCGACACTGACCTTTTCTGTGGTTCCCTTTTGAGGGCCGGGCATATCAGTATAAGGTCCTCCTCTACCGCCGCATGTTCAGCTCTTGGACAGACCTTGCATTTCTGAGGGCAGGGGTCCCCTTACAGCAAGTGTCCAGGTGTGTCGTTGTTACAACAGATGCCTCCAAGTTAGGCTGGGGTGCCGTGTGCAACGGGCATGCAGCCGCAGTCTCCTGGACAGGGCCACGACTGCGTTGGCATATCAACTACTTGCTGGCGGTATTGCTGGCCCTGTGAAGGCTTCGGCCATTGATCCAGGGCAAGCATGTGTTGGTCCTGACAGATAACATATTGACAGTAGCATATATAAACCGCCAAGGCAGTTTACGCTCACGTCGCATGTCGCAACTCGCCCGCCGTCTCCTCCTCTGGAGTCAGCAGTGGCTGAAGTCGTTGTGGGCCACTCACATCCCAGCAGACGCGCTGTCACGGCAGGTGATGCTCAGGGGAGAGTGGATACTCCACCCCCAGGTGGTCCAGCTGATTTGGAGTCAATTCGATGAAGCACAGGTACACCTGTTTGCTTCCCGGGAATCCTCCCGCTACCCGCTCTGGTACTCTCTGACTGAGGCTCCCCTCAGCACAGACACACTGGCACACAGCTGACCCCGGGGGCTGTGCAAGTATGCATTCTCCCCAGTGAGCCTGCTTGCACAGACCTTGTGCAAGGTCAAGGAGGACGAGGAACAGGTCATCCTGGTGGCACCATACTGGCCCACCTAGACTTGGTTTTTCGGAACTCACGCTCCTCGCAACAGCCCCCCCCTGGCGAGTTCCCCTGAGGGAAGACCTCCTCTCTCAGGGACTGGGCACCATCTGGCACTTGCGCCCAGACCTCTGGAATCTCCACATCTGGCCCCTGAACAGGATGCAGAAGATCTAAGTAGCCTACCACCGGCAGTGGTAGACACGATCACTCAGGCCAGGGCTCCCACTACGAAGCAGCTGTATGCCTTGAAGTGGCGTTTGTTCACAAATTGATGTTCTTTCCGAGGCGATGACCCCCAGAGATGCGCAGTCGGGTCAGTGCTTTCCTTCCTGCAGGAGAGGCTGGAGGGGCGGCTGTCCCTCTCCACCTCGAAGGTGTATGTGGCCGCTATAGCGGTGCAACACGACACGGTGGATGGTAAGTCCCTGGGGAAGCATGACCTGATCATCAGGTTCCTTAGAGGTGCTAGGGGGTTGAATCCTCCTAGGCCACACCTCATTCCCTCGTGGGATCTCTCTGTGGTCCTGCTGGGCCTGCAGAGAGTCCCGTTTGAGCCCCTAGAGTCAGTTGAACTAAAGGCTCTCTCATTGAAGACTGCCCTCCTGACTGCGCTCACGTACATCAAGAGGGTTGGGGACCTGCAGGCATTCTCTGTCAGCGACACCTGCCTGGAGTTTGGTCCGGAGTACTCTCATGTGGTCTTGAGACCCCAACTGGGCTATGTGTCCAAGGTTCCCACGACCCCTTTTAGGGATCAGGTGGTGAGCCTGCAAGCACTGCCCTGGGAGGAGGCAGACCCAGCCTTGTCGTTGCTGTGTCCGGTGCGTGCGTTGCACATGTACTTCGACCGCACGCAGAGCTTTGGACGCTCTGAGTTTGGCGGACATCGGAAAGGGAACGCTGTCTCCAAACAGAGGCTTGCCCACTGGATCGTGGATGCCATCACTTTGGCATATCAGGCCCAGGGCATGCCCTCCCCTTTGGGATTACGTGCACACTCCACGAGGAGTGTGGCATCCTCCTGGGCACTAGCCAACAGTGCCTCTCTAGCAGACATCTATATAGCAGTGGGCTGGGCAACACCCAATACCTTTGTGAGATTTTATAATCTCCAGGGTGAGCTGGCTTTGTCCCGTGTGTTGACAGGTACAAGCAGGTAAGTGAGCGGGCAGCTGGCCGGGTGTACCGCTTGCGCATAGCGCCTTTCCCCTCCCTGAGGGGAAGACGTGCGCTTTTTCCCCCATGCGATTTCACGAGACGGTGAGCCCTGGATGTTCTTCCTCCTTAGCCCTATGGCTTGCGAATTTGGCGGAGGAATTTGGCGGGCCCAGTATGTGTGCTAGTATGCCGTGTACTGGGGTAGGTGCTCCACATGTGCTGGTTACCTATGGTAACCCCTTGTGATGTATTTTCCATGGTATGGTTTCACTGAGGGCAAATCCGTGTCTCCCTTCGGCAGCGTCCTCCCCTGCCCCCGGTTGCCATGTTGTAGAGTTCCTCCCCTCCGGGTAGGACCTACCACGGGGCTTTTTCCACGTGTGGCTGGTAAGCCGGTGTGACGTATTTGCCACAGGTTAACCTCCCCTTCGGGCAGGATGTGGTCTCCGTGGTGTCTTTTCCTCTTGGGGAAAGAACACCTTCCCTGACGCGAATACATATGGCTCCAGCTGAAAGATTTTCACACTGTGTGGAGAAAAAAAGAGAGAAAAGTCTGCGGCTGGTGCAGCCTGTTCCCATTGTAAAGACGTCTTGTAATTTTCTTGATAAAAAATATGTTTGTGCCTGGTAACATGTGCATGTAAAATGGCTAGAAATTGCATTTTAGATTAGTGTAAAGCTGACAATTTACACAAGGTTTATTTCTATTTCTTCTGCTCCAAATTTACTTCTCTGTGTGCTCGTATGAATGTAACACATCATAAGAAAGTGTTTCACCGCTGTTCAAATGCACTTTGGATAGCATCATTCATATGTATAAATGTTTTCCATCTGAAAGGACTAAATATTAAATGAAACAAATGACAATAAAATTGTAGGGATTTACTGGTTGTTTAGATCAGTGTTACTATCAGAAATAATTAATAATTATTTCTTTAGTTATTAATTAATATTTAAATTAATTAATTGAATCTAACTCATTAAAACCTCATATGGGGCTCCAGTAAATGTAGTGCACTACGTTTAGGAGCAAGTTTGGTTATTAGCAATAATTAATAATTATCAAAGATAATTATTAATTATTAAAATCAATAGAACATTGATGAGAATCAATGTTAGCTTTTTTTAATCCTTTAAATCAACAATTATCAAAGATAATCTTTAATTGTTAACATCGATGAAACATTAATTAAAATTAACACTAGCTTATTGATCATTCAAATTCAACAATCATCAAAGATAATTACCAATTATCAAAAATCAATAGAATATTAATAAGGATTAACATTGACGGGGCACCACCCTGGAATCAGGGACTAATAACCAGATAGTATAACAGTCTCAATATTAGATTGTTTTCTTAGGAAAATCGACATCCGAAGAATATCGATTTTCGGGAAAAAAACAATGAACGAAGGCTTGAATCCGAGCACTGACATCCCATCAGCATGACACAGGCGTATGCAAAACAAACCAAAACACTTCTCTTTGTAATATAAACAAAGTTTATTTATGCAGTAATATCAATTAATAATTAATACAATGCAGTCAGTAAACTTCCGACTTACAACTACAAACTAAACAGTGATATGATTAGATATGGAAATCAAAATAATCCTATAACACATGAGGTTGTGTGTGTGTGTGAGAGCGAGTGTGTGTGTGTGTGTGTGTGTGTGTGTGTGTAAGGAGGGACGCGCACAAAATGGCGTACATGACTCTCGTGGAGAGTATGTCACACGAGACTTCCGGCCAGGGAATATGGCCGCGAATGTGGGCGGAGAGAAACCAGTCAATGGCGTCTACCGCGTGTATCCGCTTGTACGATAGCTTAGGGACAAAGCTGAGCTTTAGCACGAAGCTATCTATGAGCCAAAAATGTGTGCCAGAATGTTTGTGAGGGGTTGCGCGCGTGTGTGTGTGTGTGTGGTTAGTACGAGAGAGAGAGAATTAAGTGACGGCCCCAAAGCCGATTTCACGATCATGGGAGAGAAAGCAGCTGTTAGTTTATCACTCAGAGACACGGTGGACGGCTCGTAAACAGTCCCGCGTTCTTTGATTCTTTAATGGATAAACTCAGTTTGCCGGTCTCACCCACGATGGCGAAAATGCACAACAGTCCAATTTGGTTGGACCACAATACAGCAAATCAAATTCATGATAATTAATACCCTGAGTATTAATAATGAGCAGACATGGCGGTCCGTAAACTGTACAAGCAAAAACCTTGAAACACAAGAATAACACACTATAATATTCTATCTCTGCCCAGACGTAAACCTCTTACTTGAATCGCATGAGGATGTAGAATGTGTGTTCATCAGTCCTTTAACTCAGACTCGGTTCCTCAAGGCTCGGGTGATGACGGGAGGCCGTTTTCTCGCTCTGTCGGCGGGCGTACGGCTGCTGATTCTCGGTGGGCTGGCGGAGAAATCAGAAATGTCAACTTGATTGAAGATGGAAGAGAAATCTTTAATCTCTTCACTTCTGCAGGCAAACGGATGAAGTTGCGGATTGCTCGGCGGTCCGCTTTAGATCCGTTAGAGTGTTCGGTTGAACACAGAGTAATCTCAACTCGTCCAGCGAGATGGAGATCGTATGGCCACAGTTTCAAGTCAGACATTATTTCCTTGTGCCACGAGGTTGCACCTGAGAGCAGCGATGAGCTGCATCTACCCACTGCAAGCAAAGTTGCTGAAAGCAAATCCCGGAAGCATTTCAGAGGTATTTCTACTCCTGATGATGTCATGGTTGAGGGACGTTCTGTTGTGTGCCTCATCCAATAGGACTTGAGAGTTCGATCCTTTAGTGAGCAAGGCTTCATGGGATTTGTAGTCTGTTTTGAACTCCCTTTGTTTGATTTTGGCGCGATTTTTATCAGTATAATTTATGACCTGGTATGCGGGGGGCTGAGTTAGGTTTTACGACTGTGTTAGGCCTGCCTTTGTCTTCTATCTGAATACATGAGGCCCAACAAAATGCAAAGTAATCTCTTCAGTAATCAAAATACTTTTTGAATGTAACTGTATTCTAATTACCAATGATTTAAATTGTAACTGTACTGGAATACAGTTACTTATATTTTGTATTTGAAATACGTATTCCGGTTACATGTATTCCGTTACTCCCCAACCCTGGCCGCTGACACCCCTCATGATATAATATTGGGAGGAGACTTTAATCTATTGATGGACTCAGTCCTTGATTATAGTGAAGCAAATGTGTGTAAGCCCCCTAGAGCAACACTGACGCTTCAGGATGTGTAAATATCTTGGTCTTACAGATATTTGGAGACTTTTGAACCCATCTGGTAGGGACTATACATTTTTTTCATCAGCCCATAAGATTTATTCTAGAATAGATTTTTATCTAAGTCCCTCATTTCATCTGTTGTTGATTGCTCAATTGGAAACATCTTAGTCTCAGATCACGTCCTTATGAGTTCAGAGGTGTTGCCACATATGAAGAAAAAGAAATCATATAGTTGACACTTTAATGTATCCCTTTTGCAAAATCCTGAATTCCAACAAATGTTAAAGGCTGAAATCAATGTTTATATGGAGACCAACTGGTCCTCAGTATTTTCCGTGGGTGTGGCTTGGGAGGCACTTAAGGTGGTTCTTAGGGGTCGGATCATACATTATGCCTCATTCATAAAAAAATCCAAAGCACGAGAACTCGTGGAGTTGGAAGGGAATATTAAAAGTGCCGAGGCAGAGCTGAAGCACTGAATGTCATCTGATGATCACAGAGAATTGACCCGATTGAAATACAGATATGATACTATTTTGTCACGGAAGGTGGAGTTTTGGCTATTCAGGGCAAGACAGTCATACTTTGAGTTGGGGGACAAAGCTAGATATATAAAACAGAGAGAGTATTTTTCTACCATTCCCTCAGTGAAATCTGCTGGTAGTGAAATATTTACCTCGGCCATTGATATTAATAATACTTTTAAAGAATTCTATCTTGATCTCTATAGTTCCACGTCTTTGTCTTCTGATGAAGATATTAGAAACTTTGTGGAACCATTAGAACTCCCTAAACTGACGAATGAGCAACATTTTTTTCTTGATTCTGCGATAACCTTGGAGGAGCTGGGCGAGGTAATTAAGGCCTTGCATACAGGCAAGTCTCCAGGGCCAGATGGCTTTGCCACTGAGTTTTTTAGATCTTATGCTACAGAATTGGCTCCACTTTTGCTAGAAGTTATACAGAATTATTAAAGAATGGAAAGCTTCCGCCAACTATGACGCAAGCCCGGATCAGTCTGATCCTTAAAAAGGACAAAGATCCAAGCGAGTGTAAGAGTTACCATCCAATTTCCCTGATCCAGCTAGACATTAAAATATTGTCAAAGATTTTCGTTTCTGGAGGGCTCTCGGCAAGGGGCAGTGGAGAGAGAGGTGTAGTTGTTAATGTGTGTGATATATATATATATATATATATATATATATATATATATATATATATATATATATATATATTATTATTATTATTATTATTATTATTATTATTTTTTATTTGTGTGTGTGTGTGTGTGTGTGTGTGTGTGTGTGTGTCTATAATCATGTATGACCACTGGGATGTTGTTGGGGGCCTGGGTGGAGTTGGGGATTGGGAGGGGTAATAGTGAGGGTTAATTGTTGATTCTGTGTATATACACTACCGGTCAAAAGTTTTAAAACACTCATTCTTTATTATGATTTTTTTTTTTTTTTCACATTTTAGAATAATAGTAAAGTCATCAAAACTATGGAATAACATAAATGGAACTATGGGAATTATGTTGTGACTAAACAAAATCCAAAATAAATCAAAACTGTGTAATATTTTAGCATCTTCAAAGTAGTCACCCTTTGCCTAGAATGTACTCTTGACATTTTCTCAACCAACTTCTTGAGGTATCACCCTGGGATGCTTTTTAAACAGTACTGAAGGAGTTCCCACCTATGTTGTTTTTTTTTAATTATTTGGTCCAAGTCATCAATTTCAAAAACATTTTTTTTTTTTTATTAAATTTTAGTTTTATAATTAAATAAATTAATGTGGTGGCACAATTATATTTTTGTGTACAAAACTAAGGCATACGCCTTCAGATCAAAATATTTTTAAGATCATGAGAAACATTTCAGTCAAGTATTTCAAAACTTTTGACCGGAAGTGTATGTTTTGTTTTTCTGTGTTTAATATGTGAATCATTAAAAATTATTAATCAGAAAAAAAATTATGACTCGCTCTCGGCACAGTTTTGTTTATAAACTGCTCTTAAGCTCAAAAGCAATATATCGTGATGAATGGCTAATAGTCCGAGCCACCCTCAAAAGTGTGTTTGGATTCACATTGATGTAAGTGGTGGCTGTGAGGGGGAGAGATGTAAACAGACACTTGCTGCTCTGGCAGCTTGTACTGTAAGTGAGAATGGATAGCAGACAGGATAAAAGAAAAAAATGGATGAATGAGAGAGATGAATCTGGAGAAACTAATGGGTTTTAAATGGTCAACTGAGAGACTCCTACAATCAGAGCATCAGAAAGTAGAGCAGGGTGTGTGTGTGTGTGTGTGTGTGTGTGTGTGTGTGTGTGTGTGTGTGTGTGTGTGTGTGTGTGTGAGAATGGGAAAAAGAGGCAGATTCACGAAGATAGATTAACAGTTTAAAACAGAAATTAGAAAATAAGAATTTATTATAAAGTATGTGTGAGAGAGAGAAAAAGAGAATGTGCATGTAAGCAAACACTGAAGAAACATCGTTGCAATTCATGCAAGTCTGTCATTTTGATTCAAAGTCCAGAATCAATATTTAGTTCAGAAAACACTTACAAACCTCTGACAAACACTGTTTACACTCCACTCACTGTTCTTTCCTAAGGGTTCTGTGGAAAGCAATTCTGTATTTATCTCTGGGCAGAATTAACTTGCATGCATACAAAAGCACACACACTAACTCTCAATGCAAGATCAAAACAAGATTTTCCATTCTGCTTTTTGAAAGACAGCAAAATCATTTGCAATTATTTACAAAGTTGTTTGCTTTTATTCACATTTTCCATTTTGGAATGACACTAAAGCCGAGCCAAAGCTGAATTTTATTGGAGTTGGAAAAAGGTTTGCGGTGCATTGTAGATGAAGCCTTATCTTTTAAGTCTGATAACACTTTACGTAAATGTTTTCAGCATGAATCTCTCTCTCTCTCCTTTCTTCCTCTGTCTCTCTTCCTTATTTACAGCAGGGTGTAGATACCGGTCAGTAATACCTCAGTGGCGAGCTATGGCCTCACGTTTGAAGTCTGTTTGTTGGACTATAGGTACTGATGTGTTAAGAGATCTGAATCATTTGTCCAGCAATTGGCAGATCCACTCTCCCAATAACCATTTCATGCCCATAACAGGAAGCCAATGGATGACCTCTTTGTCTTGTTAATATTGTCAAGATTTTGAATTGGTTTTAGAGATGCCCTGGTATTACAAGAAAGAAAATATTCACAATCTCCCACAGAGTCTTTCCTAGAGTGTATCAGTGTCAGAACTAAAAGGAATAGTTCACCCAAAAATGAAAATTCTATAATTTACTCACCCTCATGTTGTTCCAAACCTGAATTACTTTTTTCTTTGGTGGGACAGTCACCATTCAGTTTAATTGGAAAAAAGATTCAATGAAAGTGAATGGTAAGACTTACATTCTGCCTTGCATCTCCTTTTGTGTTCCACCAAAGACTGAAGTCATACAGGTTTGGAACAATATGAGGGTGAGTAAATGTGACCTGCTCCATCAGTTTGTGTCACTTTTCACGTTTCAAGTTTTGTGCACTTAATTAAGAAGGAAGGTCTAAGCTTTCTAGCTATGTAATTATTATGTTCCCTATCTGTCACTCACTCGAAGTTGTGTCGATGTAGTGACACTAGGGGTCACTCTTGGGAGCCCGAAACACCTCTGGTCTTTGAAAAAAGGCCAGTGGGAACTGGCGAGTGGTATTTGCATACCACTCCCCCGAACATACGGGTATAAAAGGAGCTGGTTTTCAACCACTCATTCAGATTTTCTCTTCGGAGCCGAATGGTCGATGCTCACTGAGCTGAATTCCCACAGCTGTCCATTCACCTGTGCTGGATCTGACGGCATATTTCAGCGGCTTCTCCCCATCTGCACTGGTGCACTGCAGAGAACGCCCCTGGGCGCTTCAGCAGAAATAAAAGAGTATTTTCTAAAAAAAAGAGAATATTTCTCTAAAAGAGCGGCACACTGGTTGTGGTCGTTATCTCTCGCCTTCTGACGGTCACGATCACTGTCTTTCGTGTCTGGGCGCTACCCACGCGGAGACAGCGTTCATGGATGGGTCATGTACTCATTGCGAGAACATGACCATGGCAATGTTGCGGTCGCGGCTTGCCTTTGTAAGAAAGCAAGCCACCCCAGTGGCTCCCCGCCTCGGTCCTTCTACCTACAGGTATGAGGCCAGTGCGGCTAGCACTGGGGGCAATTTGGGGACCTCAATGGGACCACCTCTGCCGGGTATCCCCCCACGGACATCCCATTCCCCAGCACGCTCGTCTGCCCCGATCGGGCTTCCGGATGAGTCCGCCGGCTCGTCTCACGGCGAGTTCGACCTCTTATTTGGAGCCTGCGAAGGTAATGAGCTCTCGAGCGCAGCATCGGAGAGCGGGCTTGTCCAGTCAGACGTGGAATCCTCAGCTGGGTTTCCCCCCTCGGTACGGTCGCCAAGTCACAGACTGACGCAGAAATGATGGACATGCTTTCCCAGGCAGCCACGAGCGTCGGGCTAGAGTGGAACCCTCCACTCTCCCCTGAACCCTTGCGGCTCGATGATTGGTTCCTGGGCCCGCGGCACCGCTCACAGCCACGCCCCGCCCCAGTTCCTTTCTTCCCAGAAGTTCACGACGAGCTGACAAGGTCGTGGGAGGCACCTTTTACTGCCCAGTCCCGATCTTTCAGCTCCCCCACCCTCACTACCCTCGATGGTGGGGCGGCCAAGGGGTATTCAGTGATCCCCCCGGTGGATAAGGCGCTTGTGGTGCACCTATGCCCGCAGAGTGCCGCCACCTGGCGTGGGAACCCGAATCTCCCATCCAGGGCCAGTAGGTTTACGTCGTCCCTGATGGCCAAGGCCTACGATGCCTCTGGACAAGCCGCTTCTGCCCTGCACGCCATGGCTCTCCTGCAAGTCCACCAAGCCAGGGCGCTAAAGGTACTGCACGAGGGTAGTTCCACCCCGGGATTGACGCAGGAACTGCGCTTGGCGACTGACCTCACACTCCGGGTGACGAAGGTCACGGTGCAGTCTCTCGGGCGGGCGATGTACACCTTGGTGGTCCAGGAGCGCCATCTTTGGCTCAACCTGGTCGAGATGGGAGAGGCCGACAAGGCACGGTTCCTTGGCGCCCCCATTTCCCAGGTTGGCCTGTTCAGCGACACCGTCGAGGACTTTTCCCAGCAATTCTTGGCAGTGAAGCAACAGACGGAAGCTATCCAACACATCCGGCTCAAGATCCCGCACCCTGTCTGCTCATCGCCAATGGCGTCCTCCTGTGGTGACTGCACCGGCTCTGCTGCAGCCCACCCCCACGGCCCGGCCGTGGCGTGGAGCCCACCAAAGGAAGCAGACGCCACCTGTCTCACGGCCGGCCGCCAAGAACCCGAGAAAGGAAACCCGCTGCTCTGGAGCTGGTAAGCAGACCACTCTATCCCCCAGTGGAGGGCTGGGAAGAGAATCTTTTGTTACCTTTTCATTTAATTTCGCTGCATGCCCAAGTGGCTGCGGTACCCAAGAGTTCAGCAAAAGAGCAGTTTCCTTGTTCCCTGGGTCACATACCCGGTGCGCACGGCCATCATCATGACCACCGTCCACCATTCCATTTTGGCAGGTTTGGCACTCAAGCGGCGGTCTCCCCACCCCTGCGCGCCCAGCTGTGGCACAAATCTGCCCCCGATTTGACGGTCTCCACGGGTCATGAGGACAAGCCTCTTCCTCCCCCATCTCAGGCTGTTCGGGTGCGGTGTGGTCACAAGGAGCCAGGTAAGTGCTTCGATGTCCCTGAACTCAGCACGGCCATGGCACGATGTGGCACCTCAGGCTCCGCCCCGCAGCGAGGCCCCACCCGCCGGTACGTCCGATGAGATTGACCCTTTGGTCCCCCTCGCCCGGAGCTTGGACATGTGGCTTGCGCTTTCCAACCCATCACGATGGCTGGTCCGGACCGTCCGACTCGGCAACATGATTCAGTTCGCCAGGCGTCCGCCCAGGTTCAGCGGCATCCACTTCACCTTGGTGAAGGGTGAAAATGCCGCTACCTTGCACGCGGAAATCGCTACCATCCTACGGAAGGGTGCGATAGAGTCTGTCCCTCCGGCCGAGATGAAGAAAGGGTTTTACAGCCCCTACTTCATTGTACCAAAGAAAGGCGATGGGTTGCAGCTAATCTTGGGCCTGCGAGTACTGAACCGGGCTTTACACAACTCCCGTTCAAGATGCTGATGCAAAAACGCATTCTAGCGAGCGTCCGGCATCAAGATTGGTTCGCGGCGGTAAACCTGAAGGACGTGTACTTCCACGTCTCGATTCTACCTCGACACAGACCCTTCCTGCGGTTTGCATTCGAGGGTTGGGCATATCAGTACAAGGTCCTCCCTTTCGGCCTGTTCTTGTCCCCTTGCGTCTTCACGAAGGTTGAAGAGGCAGCCCTTGCCCCATTAAGGGAAGTGGGCATTCGCATCCTCAACTATCTCGACGACTGGCTAATCCTAGCTCACTCTCGGGATGTGTTGTGTGCGCACAGGGACCTGGTGCTCTCGCACTTCAGCCGACTAGGGCTTTGGGTCAACTGGGAAAAGAGCAAGCTCCACCCGGTTCAGATCATCTCTTTTCTCGGCTTGGAGTTGGACTCAATCTCGATGATGGCGTGCCTCAAGAACGAGCACGCACAGTCAGTGCTGACATGTTTGAAGGTGTTCAGACAGAAGACAGCGGTTCAACTGAAACTGTTTCAAAGGCTCCTGGGGCATATGTCATCCTCAGCGGTGGCCACTCCACTCGGGTTGATGCATATGAGACCACTTCAGCACTGGCTCCAGACTCGAGTCCCGAGATGGGTATGGTGCCGCGGGACACATCGTGTGACCATCACACCGGTCTGTCGCCGCCTCTTCAGCCCTTGGACCGACCCCACATTTCTACGGGCAGGCGTTCCCCTAGAGCAGGTCTCCAGGCACGTCGTGAAATGGTCTGGGGTGCTGAATGCAACAGGCACGCTGCTGCCGGCTCCTGGATGGACTCGCGGCTACGTTCGCACATCAACTGCCTCGAGTTGTTGGCAATACTGCTCGCCCTGTGGAGGTTTTGGCCGTTGATTCAGGGCAAGCATGTGTTAGTTCGGACAGACAACACGGCAACGGTGGCATACATCAACCATCAAGGCGGTTTATGCTCCCGTTGTATGTCACAACTCGCCTGCCGTCTCCTCCTCTAGAGTCAGCAGCACCTCAAGTCGCTGCGAGTCACTCACATCCTGGGCGACCTCAACACTGCAGCGGACGCGCTGTCACGACAGGTTACCCTCAGGGGAGAGTGGAGACTCCACCCTCAGGTGGTCCAGCTGATTTGGAGTCAATTCGGGCAGGCACAGGTAGACCTGTTCGCTTCCCGAGAATCCTCCCACTGCCGACTCTGGTACACCCTGACCGAGGCACCTCTCAGTATAGGTCGTCCTAGTAGCTCCCTACTGGCCCACCCAGACGTGGTTCTTGGACCTCATGCTCCTCGCGACAGCCCCCCTCCCCCCCCGGCGAATTACCCTGAGGAAGGACCTTCTTTCTCAGGGATGGGACACCATCTGGCACCCGCAAACAGACCTCTGGAATCTCCATGTCTGGCCCCTGGACAGGACGCGGAAGACTTAAGTGGCCTACCACCCGCGGTTGTAGACACAATCACTCAGGCTAGGGCTCCCTCTACGAGGTGCCTGTGTGCCTTGAAGTGGCATCTGTTCGCTAAGTGGTGTTCTTCCCGATGCGAAGACCCCCAGAGATGCGCAGTCGGATCGGTGCTTTCCTTCCTGAGAGGTTGGAAGGGCAGCTGTACCCCTCCACCTTGAAGGTGTATGTAGCTGCTATAGCGGCACACCGCGACACAGTGGACGGTAAGTCCTTAGGGAAGCACGATCTGATAATCAGGTTCCTGAGAGACGCTAGGAGGTTGAATCCCTCCAGACCATGCCTCATTCCCTCATGGGACCTCTATGGAGTTCTTCAGGGTCTACGGGGAGTCCCCTTTGAGCCCCTGGAGTCAGCTGAGCTTAAGGCACTCTCTTTAAAGACTGCCCTCCTGACTGCGCTCACTTCCGTCAAGAGGGTTGGAGACCTGCAAGTGTTCTCTGTCAGTGAAACATTCCTGGAGTTCGGTCCGGGCTACTCACACGTGATCCTGAGACCCCGACCGGGCTATGTGCCCAAGGTTCCCACGACCCCATTTAGGGATCAGGTGGTGAACCTGCAAGCGCTGCCCCAGGAGGGGGCAGACCCAGCCCTGATGTTGCTGTGTCCGGTGCGCACTTTTCGCATCTATTTGGATCACACGCAGAGCTTTAGAGTCTCTGAGCAGCTCTTTGTCTGCTTTGGTGGACAGCGGAAAGGAAGCGCTGTCTCCAAGCAGAGGATTGCCCACTGGGTCATTGACACCATAGCAATGGCATATCACGCTAAGGATGTGCCGCCTCCTGCAGGGCTACAAGCCCATTCTACCAGGAGTGTGGCGGTCTCCTGGGCCTTGACCAGTGGCGCCTCTCTAACAGACATTTGCAGAGCAGCGGGCTGGGCAACACTCAACACATTTGCAAGGTTCTACAATCTCCGCATTGAGCCGGTTGGTCCCGTGTAGTGGCAGGCACAAGCAGGTAAGTCCAGGACAGCTGGCCAGGTGTATCGCTTGCGCGTAGCGCCTTTCACCTCCCCTGAGCTGAAGACGTGCGCTGTTGACTCCCAGTAGTGTTCACAAAGTGCGTTCCCTGGATGACATCTCCGAGCCCTGTGGCATACGAGTTACCCGCTGAAATGGCCGGGACCTTGTCTTGGCTCCTCAGCACAAAACCTGAATGAGTGTTTGCATACCAGCTCCTTTTATACCCGTATGTTCGGGGGAGTGGTATGCAATTTCCATTTTTTCAAAGACCAGAGGTGTTTTGGGCTCCCAAGAGTGACCCCTAGTGTCACTACATCGACACAACGTCTCATTTCCTCCATCAGGGAATGGAGGTTACGAAAATAACCAGGACGCTTCTACTCAAAACCAGTATAGATATATTAATTTAAATGCTTTTCTTTTTTACTTTAGTGCATAAAACTCAAATTGTGTTTCTGGAACAAAGTGATTCAAAATGATGGAACAGGTCACAAATGAGGACACAATTTTCATATTTTGGATGAACTATCCCTTTAAATCTTTTGTCAAGGGACTATATTTGCCCTATATAAAAACACGTCATCCATTTATGTCAAATACATCAGTTGAATGATTAAAATAAATTCTCATTCAAGACAATTATTGTTGTTAATTTTAAAATCAAATCAATATTGAATAGAGTTGGCAGAAATAAAGGCCAAGATATTATAACACACACACACACACAAAACATTTAGCTAAATACATATTAAATAATTGCCTAGAGATTATGTTAGATTATTTAGAATTCTACAGTCTATAAAGCTTTCTACTTTCACAGAGCAGAACAGAATACAAAATGAAACTAACAGTTTCAGTGTCTCCAAAGACACTAAACCCATACTAAACCCTATCTCTAGACAGGCCTAGAATATCATGAAATATATCAAATGCTAGATAAAAGGCAGCATTTTTTGACCAAATTTTTAAATATCTGGGACATCTTTGGCACTTTCTAGGAGATTATGCTAAACTTCTGACCCTGGTACAGTTCTGTTATTTGGCAGGTGGAGTGTGTGTTTGGGTGTTTACTCTGACTGGTAAACACAAGATGATGTGAGGATTTGAAAACTCCAGGCTTATTATTTTGTGATCTCACATGCTGAATCTTGGGCCACTGGTGGCAGTTGCTTTATCTTGGCTGTCACAATGTCATTGCATTTGTCACCTGCTGTGCAGACCCACAGAAATAAAAATAAAAAATACATTTAAAAAATGGGATGAAATTTGCCTTGAAGCAGAACACAAATAAAGAATACCTCAGCTCTGATGTTCCATTCAATGCAACTGAATGGTGGCAAGAACTTTTAATCTACAAAAAGCACATAAAAGCAGCATTAAATAAATCCATAAGATTCCAGTGCTTAAAGCGATATGATTATTTGTGGGTGAGAAACAAATAAATATTTAAGTTCTTTTTTTACTATCTCCACCTTTGACCAGCCCCGACCAGTAAGTGGTGATATGCACAAAGAATGTGAATCGCCAAAAAACAAAAGAACAATGTGGAAGTGAAAAGGAAAGTGGAAATTTATAGTAAAAAATGGACTTAAATATTAATCTGTTTCAACCTCACACCTATCATATTGCTTTTGAAGACATGGATTTAAACACTGGATTCTTATGGATTACTTGTATGCTGCCTCTATGTGCTTTTTGGACCTTCAGAGTTCTGGCCACCATTCACTTGCATTGAATGGTCCTACAGAGTTGAAATATGCTTCAAAAAATCTTCATTTGTGTTCTGCAGAAGAAAGAAAGTCATAAACATCTGAGAATTTTCATTTTTGGGTGAACTAATCCTTTAAAGTGAGCTTTGCTTTTTATGGACCTCTGTCTGTCTGTATCTCTCTCTCCATCTACCCCCACACAATACTGCCACTGTTTGCTTGCTCTCTCTGTTCGCTAGTCAAATCCATAGCCCAGAACATGTCACCAACCTCAACACAGTGTGATCCATCACAGATTAATGTGCTGAGATTTAAAGGCTCTGAGGAGGGGCAATCCAACACTGTCCAGACTGTGTTGTGTTTTTCATAAGGGAGAGTTTGTGGTGTTTTTAAATAACAATAGAAAATGTCATGTGTACAGATCTGTTCATTCTTCACTCTTTTGTTGGGCCTCGTCCAACTACACTGACCCAGAAACAGAAGATATTGTGGATATTTATAGTACAGTGATTACTGATAAACTTGAATGGAATGGAGAGAATGGAAGAATGGAGTCAATAATGGGGCTGAATGCGCTTTAAAACATTACAGTGAATGAAACCTCAACCAAAATTACTGTATGATCTGGGAAGGCATGGGAAAACAAAAACCAAGACATTCACGTCAGAGAAGAGAGTTGAAGAGAGAAACAGGATAGAAATTTTGATCACAGGAAACAGTCAGAAAACATTGGATCCAGATGTCAATCTCAGACAGTTTGAAATGGATTTATTTAGAGAGTGACCAGGAGAGAAAAGTGAGAGAGAGAGACCAAGAGCAAGAGAGAGGATGTTGAACTGGGGCGTGGCAGGCGGCCATCCTGGACAGCTAGTGAGGGTAGAGTTTGCAGCAATGAGGCCACAGACATGCCAAGTTAACATCTTAACATCATTCACAGACCTACAGTGACATTATTAAAGAGCAACGTCCATTTTTCTTAAGTGCACATTGGACGCATTGGGTAAAAATGAGAGACCAATAACAGATGATGTCTGTCTGCCTGGGCAGAACCCATTTGTTTTCCTTTAATTTTTCAAAGCTGTGAAAGATGTGACTGTGCAATGTCATAAACCAGTAAAAACAGGCAGAGAATATGGTCATAGATTTCATTGGTCAATTATCTTCTCCAGAAATATCATGCTGGCAAGTAACGATTATTTTGATAATTGACTAATTAATGATTATTAGACCGATTATTAGACTATTCGGCGATTATTGCAATGATTAATCATTAGCTCTTAACTGACTATTCAGCTTGTACCTTGTATTAAACATGCTTGCTAACAATACAGAGAACAAAATCATGTTTTAAAAATACCTCTAAATGGCATTCACTGAATTAAAGGGAAAAACATATATTTTTATGAAGTTTAATTCAGTAAAAAATTCACTGCAAAAAATCTGATTGTTATCAAGTGTTTTTGTCTTGTTTTCCATTTAAATTTGTCTAAAAATCCTTAAAACAAGATACATTTACTTGAGAAGCAACATATAAGACTTGCTTTAAGAGAATGTATCTTAAATATAATGTATTTTGTATATAAGTGTATTTTTTCACTTGGTTATACTTCTGCGAGTGCAGTAAAGACAAAATATATTTATTTTCAAGATCTATTCTCTAAAAGCAAGTCTAAATATCTCATATGCTGCTACTCAGGTGAATGCATCTTTTTTAAAAGGATTTTTAGGTATTTTAAAATATTTGTATTTTTAATATTATATTCAACATTCTCAGATAAAACATTTTTATTCTGCAGTATTACTGCTAAAGAAAATGTACATTGTTTTAAATGAGTTTTAGATATTTTTATTGGAAAACAAGCCAAAACAAAAACAAATTCAAAAACGTATTTTATTGCAGTGTATAATGGGGCGAAGACTACCCTCTCTCACCTTTCTGTTCACTTCAATCCATCTTTATCTAAAAAAAAAAACACTAAAAAAAACTCTCTCGTATTAATAAAGCTGCATATTGCCTATTTTCTTCATGATAAGAAATGCACAGTGACATATATTGTGATTCAATAAGTCACGAGCCATCATGTTATAATCTAGCTGCATTAAGCATACGCACCCGAGGGGTGAGTATTCCCCTGCCAGAGTGTGCATCAGCCGGATGCAGTTTCAATCGCTCCCCCTTTGATCGGGATATTTGCGCAACCCAGAAGAGGTGCTGACTGCACAGAGAAATGCCAGTTCCAGAGTTTGTAGTTATTTACATGATCTGCTTCCGTATTATTTGAACTTTAATAAAGCTATAACGCATTAAATATAACTGCATTTAAGATGTAACGCTGTGGTGTTCCCTTTAAAGATGCTCGACACACAAGTTTTGCTTCAGTGGTGCGGTAGCTCCAGCTCCCCTTATTCCACAACAAGAGTGCTTCTGTATTTACTTATTTTGTATAATTCCCTCATACTTTGCGATCTACATCACTTGAAGCTGTTTGGAAAGTTTAGAGTGCATCTGGACCGTGAGCTGTGTAATTCTTCCTCTCCTCAGTCAGGCGCAAACTGCAGTGCTGCTCTCGCATGTCATCATTAGAGTTTAATGTGATCTCATGTTACGTTAAATGAGATCAAACGACTATTCGACTATGAATATATTTGTTGACAATTTTTAATTGTCGACGTTGTCGATAATGTCGACTAATTGTTTCAGCCCTACATGCTGATTGACCATCAACTCAGCATGGTCGATACTGGTCTTTTCAGCAGGGTTAAAAAAGAATGGACAGAGTAATAGAGATGGCATTTGCTATCTCTGGTTGACAAACCTTTTTTGTTTTATAAATGTAACATTTATCATCTGCCATTGTTTGCTTGTTGCAGTAATGTTGACAATGCATCTGAATCAAAACATGACCACTTTTCTTTGTTCTGCATGGCTGATTGCTTGGAAGCAGCACGTCAAATTCAGTTACAAATGCACTTTCACTGATAAAGGTTGACGTCTTTTCCATTCTCATCTGCATGGCAGCTCCATAGCCAGAAAACCGTGACATCTTGCCCAGATTCCACATGTCACTATGCAGCTGATAGATGGATGATCAAATGACAGAACAAATGAATGGATGGATGGAGGTAGATTTCCAGTCCCAGTCTGGTTTGACATGCAACTGTAGTGGATGCCAACCATGATGCCATTCTGTCTGTTGTGATTGCTCATTGAGAGTTTGCACAGAAACAGCCCTGTCTGCAGCATGTAACACACTTATTCATGCTGTCGATGCCCATTCTACCCTGCCTACAGTGCTGGGAAGTAACAGTTCACATTAATATTGTAATCAGATTATACAAATAAAATACTTATAATTAGATTAAATTACTTTTTAAAATACTCTGAATCAGATTACAGTTATGGATTTCATGATTACACATTAATCATGCAAAGGCAGTAAATTGCTCATAATTTATTGATTCCTCTAATTCTTCTTTTTAAATATTTAAAGAGCACCTATTATGGTTTTTAAACATACCTAATTTTGTTTTAAAGGTCTCATACAATAGATTTACATGCATCCAAGGTCAAAAAATGCATGTATTTGCTCATAATTTAAATTGCAGCATTACCTTTTTTTCCCCAGAGTAAAAAAAAAACTAGTTCAATGATCCGTTCTAAAGGATTCATTCTAAATTCCTCCTTTCAGAGAGCCTGCTCTGCTCTGATTGGTCAGATGTCCCAGTCTGTTGTGATTGGTCTACTGGTTAGTGTAGTGTTTGAGGGCGAGTCAAAGTTGTTCGCGAGCAGCCAATGAAGACCAGAGGAGGGTTTTTTGTTACCAAATTACATAGGTTATTACAGGAAGTAAGTCTGGAATTACTAATGACTCATTTCAGGTGTTCAGAATCGGTTCTTTCTTTTGGGAGTCAATAACTCCATTTGTCGTGCACTTTGATTTTTACTATATAACACACTACATGAAAGGTAATATTTGAAAAATATTTAAAGAGGTGCTCTTTAAAAAAATATTATTCTACATCAGCCTACAACTGATATAAGTTCGGTAAGTCTTCGAGTGTTTTTGAATGGAGGGCGGGGATAAGGTGTAGGATTGCACATGTAGACCTGATACTAGACACCAGCCATAATTTGGCTGAAGACGGAGCGGTAATACGTAAATGCCGAACCAGTTGCATTAGTGTGATACAGATTTAATTTTGCAAATTGCTTTTACTTCAAAAATGTACATAAATGCACTTTTGCTTTTGTGGCAACTTTTTTTTTTTTTTGTGATGTTGATTCAAAAATAGAACTGGGCTGTGTTTCCCAAAAGCATCGTAAACCTAAGCAGATTGTAGAAACCATCAGCACCAATGGTCTCTACGATCAGCTTAAGCTTGCGATGCTTTTGGGAAATGCAGCCCTGATCTGTTACCACACATAGATGGTATTTGTAATGCCATTTGTAAAAACATTTTAAGTTCCTTTTTCATTTTACTCAAAAACAGACAAATAGCGAGGAAAACACACACACACACACACACAAATTGTATCAATTCTCAAATTTTGATCCTTGAAGTGTTTTCTTTAATGCATTTAAGCAACATCATGTCAAAAAGTTTATCCTACTCAAATGCATGTGACATCAAATAAACAACATCATAAGTAATACAAAAGTAATCCAAAAACTATCAGATTAGATTACTTTCAAACTGTAATCCAAGAGACTGTTACTGACTACAATTTTAGTCATGTTATTTGTAATCAGTACCAGATTACAATTCAAAAGTAATCTACCCGGCACTGCCCGCCTGTATAGTTTTTCTACTATATTCTATATAGGACAATTCAGTTTAAATATTTTATAATCATTTAAGCAATATCATACAAGTAAGGGTGTTGATGTTCTAAATGTCAGCCCAGCTGTGATTCAGCCATATAGAACTGAAGTTAATCACAGCACTCTTGGAATGCTGCTTGTCCAATCAGATTAGAAGACTAGAACTAACTGTTGTAAATGGCCACATCCACACTAATATGTTTTCATTTGAAAATGAATTGATTGCTAAGTTTATGCCTTTCATACCCTCCTGAGACCCGAGCGTGACTGCTGTGTGCATTTTCCATTTCACTTTTTGATTTGTAATTAATAGCACCTAATAAACATGCAAAAAAAGAGCAAATTGTTTTCCTAAAAATGTACGTCCTCATATGGGGACAGTAGCGGTTTTAACCACCATGCAAACTACGCAATTGCGTGGGGCCCCGGATGTCAAGAGGACCCCCACCCCGGTAGGAAAGCTCCGCAAAAACCGCTTGAGGTGACATGTTGTTCTGGGTACACACGCGAACACGTCATTGTCAGCACTCTCAGAGTGGTTCACGTTAGAAGCTGCCGGGTTCAGGTCAGTAGGACACTGGGTTTGTAATTTATGAAAAAATATATAGGCCTTCCAAACTTGTTTCACTCACACGCTCATATAAACATGAACGGATGAGTTAGGGGCCATTTACACCAAATGTGTTTTTGTGTGCGTCTGCTCTGTTTTTTAATTGTTTTCCTATGTAAACAACCAACGTCCTTGACTGCTGCACCACGTCTTGGTGATTCTTCAGTGTGTCACGCAGTGACCGGCACATTTTTAGAAACTGTTTCAAGTTAATAAGAACTTCAGGTTTCAAAAACACACATCGAGACACTTGCGTTCTATTTCAGTCGCTGCGCTGCATCTAGATTGTTTTTAGCACAGGTGTCACAAGACTTAACATTTTGAACAAGTTCAGGTTGCAAAGAGGTGACTGTTACAATGTTTAACATTATTCCAGATTGTTCTGCACCAAGCAAAGTTTCAGTGCTTGATAAACGGCAATTATTTTTCCACCTTCTGCTCTAGTATACTGAGGGGCTGCCGTGCCTTGTGTGTTTATTATTACTGTTATGAATGTTGCCTACAATGCTTACAAAACATAAAGCCTTTTGCAACATGGTGAACAATACAGTGCAGCATCAGAATATAAGCTCCAGGTGAAAGTAAAGTAAATAAGACAGAAATATATTACTATTGTATTCAACAAATCCTCAAAATAATAATAATAATACTGTATTGTGTTATAATGACAAATGGACAACAATAAATAATTGATGGTTTATAATATTAATAAATACCAACTACATTCCAAAATGTTACTGGGTGAAGTAGTAGGTTTTGCACACCCTGTTCACACACAAAAAAAAAAAAGAAAAAAAAAAGTGTTTGTACAAATATATGTAGGTAAATATTGCTTTTTTATCTGTGGAAAAACTGGAAAACATGCATAGATTACATTTAACTAGATTTATATTTCATTCAAATTTTTGAATGTATGTACGGCTTATAGAACTAATTTAAAATTATGATTTTATGCAATTTTTTAAGCAAACATTTTCAAAATGGGGCCCCGAGTCGGTCAGTTGATTGGGGCCTCAGAAATCATAAACCCGCCCCTGTATGGGTACTAAACTGTGAAATTACTACTAAGCTTTAGAATCAGATTTGTTTAAATCAAATTGTTCATCATGTTTCTAGGAGTGTTGGTTATTCATGTGTTTGAGAAGTTACATTACAGCTGATTTTCTGTAAAGATGCTTTGGAACAATGTGTATTGGGAAAAGCACAAATAAAAAACCATACAAATTAAAAAAATTTTGACATGATTTGACTTATGTTACAATGTTTTTTACTACTTTGGCAACAAAATCTCAATGTTCTCTCTTTGCATTGTCAAACAAACAAGTGATAGCCAGTGCTGAAGCATTTTACCAATCAGAAATTAGCATAATTCATTCTGATACAGCATTGTCCAATCACTGACAACCATGTTAAAATAAAAATATACATTATAAGTTCAGAATCTATGCACTGATTATCATTCTCCCATGTCTGCCAAACATGTTGAGTGGTCCAAACATCATCTGCAGCCTGAAACTGAACTTTTGGTTGGATGTTAGGAGTGAATGCACTTGGCTGCATAGCAGAGTTATAGGATGCTCCCTTGCTCCCTATTTAGTGAATGACTTAAACCTTCAGTGTGCTGTGTGTCTGCACTGGTCTCAGAACAGTTTGAAATGCCCCTTATTTTCATCCTAACTCCATGTAAAGCCTCTGAAAGCAAAATTTTTCAGCTTTTGGATGAACCCATTGATTCTCAGTGTGATCATGCACAGTAAAACAGGAGTTCTAAGGGAAACATAGCGCTATAGTCATTGCCGTTTCTGGATAAATCGCTCAAATATTTCAAATGGCATATCGGATGAAACTAGAGACTATAATCTTTTGATTTAAACATGTTTCAATGTCAAAACTTCATGAGGTTTCTTACCAGATGTAGTTTTGTTGGCGTTTCTCCCAAAGACAATCTTCACTGATATCAGTGCCATGTTTTTGTTTTTTTGTCACATGACTCTGTGCACGAAAAGTTTAACCCTTTACTGACAGCCCAGTGTATCCTAAACTGAGATCAGTCCGTTTAAATTCAATTCAATTATGCATAGCATATAGTGAAGACGAAACACACAGTCCATGCAGAAGGACACGGGGTCACACGAGGATATAGGTTACAATGATATTTTCCTCCACTGTAAATGGTGGGGGGGGGGGGGGGGGCACACTCTTCATAACCGCATTCTTTGAAAAACGATGATGTTAGAAAAACTGAAAAGTTGTTTCAAACTAAAACGGGTTAGTGTGGACTTGGCCTAAGTTTTATCAGTCAAAAGCTAGCCTTGCACTCAAGCATTTTTGAGCAAAATCCCTGTTTTGTTCATCTGGCAATCTTTTGCAATCCAGGGACAAAAAGATCTTTGTGTACTCTGTGTTAGACAATTAGAAGGCCATTTTCTCTCTTCAGGTAATCTCTGCACCAGATTCAAGTGATTACTTTACTGACCTCAGTTCAGGGTGAGAGGACTCGCCAGATAAATCTTTAATAGGGGTGGTTGCAAGGTCTAGTATGATTTCTGCTTAAAGGAGGGGCAGCATTTGTACAGTGGGGTTCAAAAGTCTTGAGTCCACATTGAAAATATGGGATTCATAAGCTGATTTAAACCTGGAAATAAAGTTTTAGGATTTTGAAAAATTTAAAATGTTATGGTGTAACAGGAAAAAGACATATTTCAGATTCTGCACTATTTTATAGGTCACAAATCAATTCAAATAAGCAAATTTGTGAAATTGACCATGTTAACTCCTTTGTATGAAAGATCAGATTTCCTTTCTTCCACTGATGTGCACATTCTCAAATCATGCTGGGATAATGCTGGAAATGGATCATCAGGTTTTGCACAAATTTGTGCAATCCATGCCAGCTCGAATGCATGCTATTATTAAAGGAATATTCTGGGTTTAATACAAGTTCAAGTCAATTGACAGTATTTGTGGCATAATGCTGACAACCAAAAACATTAATTTAATTTCGTCCCACCTTTTCTTTGAAAAAAAGAAGCAAAAATTGAGGTTACAGTGAGGCACTTACAATGGAAGTGAATTGGGTCAGTTTTTCAAGCGTTTAAAGGCAGAAATGTGAAGCTTATAAATTTCTAAAAGCACTTACATTAATTTTTCTGTTAAAACTCATGTTATTATTTGAGCAGTTGTTTAAATTGTCATCTTTAGGGTTTACAGTGTTACGTCGTCATGGCAATGAAGTTGTAAAACTGGATATAACTTTACAAAGAAAAGGTTAGTAAGCTATTGCATCACGCTAAAATCATCAAATCACTTTTGAAAGAGTGAGTATTTTAACGTTTAAGGATTTGCCCCATTGTAAGTGCCTCACTGTTACCCAGATTTGTGTTTTTTTTAAAGAAAATGAGGAACAAGTAAATAACATTATGCCACAAATGATGTCAATTGAGCTTAACTTGTATTGATCCCGAAATATACCTTTAAAGAAAAATGGGGACATGCCAAATACTGAAATTCATATGAATCAAATTTGTTATGCTGATACAGTATTTGTAATTTATATATTGATTAACATTTTCAGAAGTGGACTTTTGAATTTCACAGTGGGTGCTTCTCATTTCTTGTAATTAACATTTTTTATTAAATCTTACAATAATAAAGAAAAGCAAAACATATATATATATATATATATATATATATATATATATATATATATATATATATACAATCAACATTTAAACCCCACAACCCCCCCATTCCGTGACAAAATAGTATTATATCTGTATTTTAGTCGGGTCAATTTGCTGAGGTCATCAGACGACATTTGGCACTTCAGCTCTGCCTCTGCTCTTTTAATTTTCCCATCCAACTCCACGAGTTCTTGTGCTTTGGATTTTTTGATGAATGAGGCATACTGTATGATTCGACCCCTAAGAACTGCCTTAAGTGCCTCCCAAGCCACGCCCACAGAAGATACTGAAGACCAGTTGGTCTCCATATAAACATTGATTTCAGTCTTTAACATTTGTTGGAAATCAGGATTTTGCAAAAGGTATACATTAAAGCGGCAACTATATGATTTATTTTTCTCCGTATGTGGCAACACTTCTAAACCCATCAGGGCATGATCTGAGACTAAAATGTTTCCAATTGATCAACCCACTACAGACGAAATGAGGGACTTAGATATATATATAAAAAAACTATTCTAGAATAAATTTTATGGACTGATGAAAAAAAATTATAGTCCCTACCAGATGGGTTCAAAAGTCACCATATATCTGCAAGACCAAGATTTTTACACATCCTGTGAAGTGTCAGTATTGCTCTAGGGGGCTTACACACTTTTGATTCACTATGATCAAGGACTGAGTCCATCAAAAGATTAAAGTCTCCTCCCAATATTATATCATAAGGGGTGCCAGCGGCTTGCAACATCCCTTCGAGATCAATAAAAAACCCTGATCCTCAACGTTAGGTGTGTGAATATTAGCCAAAACCAACCTTTGCCCCTGAATTTCTGCTAAAACAATAATGATTCTCCCTAATTTATCTTTAATCTGTTTGAGACAATTGAATTGTAGATGTTTATTTATCAGTGTAATGACTCCCCTGCTCTTACTTGAGCCAGCACTAAAGAAAACATGTCCACCCCATATCTTCCCAAATTTTTCAGCTTCCTGCAGGGAAAGATGTGTTTCTTGAAGAAACACTATATCACATTTCTTATGCTTAAGAAAATAAATAACTTTACTTCTTTTTATGGGGTGCCCCAACCATTCACATTCCACGTGCAGAAAGATAACCCACTCATATTAACATTTTATATTTTGATATAATAGAAAAAATAAATTGTGTGTAAAAAAAAAAAGATTATACAGACCACATTCCAATATTAGTGCAGCAATCAAACCCCAAACCTCCCACAGAACCAAACAAACATAAAAAAAAAAATGTGCGCATTAACCCCACGCATGACAGTGCCAACCGTCGTCAATCCCTCTAAACTCAAAAGGTCCATGTATGCCTACGAGAGCCCCCGCGACAACTTTGCCATCGGATTTCTCAAGTCCGGTGCTTCTGCACAAATTTTGTAAGGCAAAATTACATAACAGAAAATACTTTGTAAAACAAAACCCAGCCAATAGGCAGAATAAACACAAAGAATGTGTAGATTCATTTACAAAACTGTCTCGAAGGTGTGATCCTACACAAAACAAATTCCAACCGATATAAAGCCATTCAGTTTCCTCGGACCAACAGACAAGTGTTTAGTGAGCTGGCTGTTTATGAGTGCAGCAGATGACGTAATCATTCCAATGTCTCATGAAAATACTCCACAAAACAAACTCCAGCCAACAGGAGGCATAAGCACAAGGAACGAACAGATTCATCTACAACTGTCCTGAAGCAGTGTTTTTCCACAAAACAAACTCCAGCCGCTAGGCGGAACCAGCACAAAAGGAAACAAAACATGTGACCCGGTTCCTCGGATGGTCAAGAGTCAAATTCACTCGGAGGCTGCATAAAAAAAAATACACCATGACTTAGTCTGTAAAAGATATGCTTTGTGTGGGCTTGTAGATATTTTGCGGTCATCCCCAGCATCCACTCTCAATCTGGCCGGGAACCCCAGTGCAAAAGCGATCCTCCGTCAATGCAAAAGTTTCTTGAAGGAGAAGTGATTTTCCACAAAACAAACTCCAGCCGCTAGGCAGAACCAACACAAACAGAAGCAAAAATGGCGTCCAGCTTCCTCAGACAATCGAGTGTATGTTCAGCGAGTCAATCCACTTACATGAGAAACATCAACGGCTTACTCACTCCAATGTATTTATGAAGGACAGTGCTTGTTTGGGACATGTAAATACTTTGCGGCCATCCTTCGTATCTATTCTCAGTTTGGCCGGAAACATCAGTGTAAAAGCGATCTTCCATTGATGCAAGAGTTTCTTACACTCCTTGAATCAATCACGTTTCTCTCTTGTCGAATTCGCAAATCCGGGAACAAGAAAATATTGTGATTCTTCCAAGAAAGCTTTCCTTTGCTCCTCGCATCGTGCAACATGAGATCTTTATCGGATGATCTCAGATATTTGGCCAGAATTGATCAGGGCCTGTTTCCCTCAGCCGATCTGCGAGCCGGGACTCTGTGAGCTCACTCGATTTCCAGCTTATGGCCTGTTATGTTGAGCAGACTCGGGAAGAGCTCGTCTATTTTCACCATATCTCTGCCTTCTTCATGCTTAGGAATTCCAACAATCCGTACGTTATTTCTTCGGCTCCTATTTTCGAGATTTTCTAGTTTTTCCAAAATGTTTTCCAGGTCTATTTTGGTCATGAGTGGATTAGTGGGTAATTCCCTTTCCAATGACTCCAGATAATCGATCCATTTCTCAACATCTGCCACTCTTGTAACCAACTCAGAGAATTTTGTTTCCATCGCCATAATCGATTGACTCCAAGTACGCAACAGCCTTTGTCAGCATCACAAACACGTCATGTATCCGTGCTTCTCATTTCTTACATTTTGCATCCTCATTTCCTTGCTCCTCCATCCTCAAGCCCGTGACCAGGAAACCAATCAAAGTGCACCACCATTACATTTACATTTACATTTATTCATTTGGCAGACACTTTTATCCAAAGCGACTTACAAAAGAGGAAAACATAAGTGAATCATCTTAAGGAGACAGTGGTATGAAAAGTGCTGTAGTTTCACTAGCATCAGAATAGTATTCAAAACAGAATAAAGTGCAACAGGATTTTTTATTTTTTTTATTTTTTTTCTTATGACTGGTTAAGTGCTCATGGAAAAGATGTGTTTTTAGTCATTTTTTGAAGACAGAGTGTGAGTCAGCTTCACGGATGGAGTTGGGAAGGTCATTCCACCAACGTGATATGATAAAGCTGAAAGTCCGGGAAAGTGTTTTGGTGCCTCTTTGTGTTGGTACAACAAGGCAACGTTCCTTAGCTCTGCATAAATGATTTTAGGTATGCTGGAGCAGACCCAGTGACTGTTCTGTATGCCAGCATCAGAGCCTTGAATTTGATACGTGCATCAACCGGCAGCCAGTGGAGAGAGACAAGGAGTGGTGTAACATGCGCTCTCTTTGGTTCATTAAAAACCAGATGTGCTGCTGCATTCTGGACCATTTGCAGGGGTCTAATTGCACATGCAGGGAGGCCTGCAATGAGAGCATTACAGTAGTCCAGTCTAGTTATGACAAGTGACTGGACAAGCAGTTGTGTGGCATGTTCAGAGAGGAAGGGTTTTATCTTCCTGATATTGTAGAGTGTAAATCTACATGATCTTGCGGTCTTTGAGATGTGGTCTGTGAAATTTAGTCTGTTGTCGATGGTTACCCCTAGATTTCTGACTGATTAACATTTTACATTTACACATTTGGCAGATGCTTTTATTCAAAGTGATTTACAGTGCATTTATTACAAGGACAATCCCCCTGCAGCAACCTGGAATTAAGTGCCTTGCTCAAGGACACAATGGTGGTGGCTGTGGGAATTGAAATGGCAACCTTCTGCTTACCAGTTATGTGCTTTAGCCCACTACAGCACCACCAATCATTAAGTATGTATCAATTGTCTAAATGCACTGCAAGGAGGCAAGGACGGAGGAAGCTTAACAAGGAATTTTGTGTGAGTAAGCACGAGTATCCCATGCCTTACTTACCAAGTCTTTTTGGTTGAAGCACCTGACACACGCATGAATTCTCCCCTTTCACATCTGACACAACGGTTTTAATTCATGTTTCACCTTTGCAGTTTTAATAAATCATAACTGTCATGTACTTTAACGGCACATCTTGAATTATTAGATTTTATTATGAAAATATCAATGAATCAAGTTTCAACAACATAACAGAAAGTGCTGTGACGTAATGCAGCTGTGCGGAGACGGCACTTTGAAGTGACGCTTGAGTGAGCAGGACATTCCATTTAACAAATCCGTCTTGCTTCGAGACCTCTGTCCTCATTTCCTTTCCTTGGATCCTTTCCTCATTTCCTAAGAGGGAGGAGCTAGGAAGTGAGGAAAAGAATGAAGGAAAGGAAACGAGGATGCACAATTTCAGAAATGATAAGCACCCTGTATGTGTCAATGTGCACACTAATCTCATCCTTTTAATCATTGTGCATTAGATTAATTGCCCATTGTTGGATGCTGCACTGGTGTGTATGTTTACTGTGTCTGTTGGTGGCATTGAGTGCGTGTTTATTTTTCCGGCTAACTGAAAGCAGTTGTTGTTGTTATTGTTGTGCAGCATTGAGTAGAGTGTACAGTGTGTTGCTAATAACCTTGTAGCTGTGGCTGATGAATGAGGCCAGTGTTTGTTGGTCTAACGAGACTCAATAACTGGCGGCAAAATACGAATATTGCATTCTTTTTTATCAGTTTTCTTCTGCTCTCATCAGTCTCTCCCCATTTCCTGTGGTGATGGTAAGTGGGGTATTTTCAAGCCATCAGGCTTCTTATACTCTCCAGTGCAGCAGTTTTATGGAGCATCATACAGGTCCCTCAGCTCACAACTAACAGGGCCATGGTGTTGAAACAGATCAGTTCAGTAGCAAAGAACACTCAGCTGCAAAAGAAGTAAAAACCTCCAGAAAATTTGTTACAACCAGAGGATTTATAATTTCTGCACAGCCATTGTTTTAAAAATCTGAGTTTTAGGTGTTTTATGCAGCAGCATTTGGAAATGACAGTGGGTCTGCATTAAATGTTTTAGCCAAGAGTTCTCCTGGGGGAAAAGCCGAGTCTCTGTCTGCACTCAGGGGAGAGTCGCTTGATGATGCATGTAGACAGACAGCACTTGTCTAGCATGAGCTTTCTAAATGACAGCAGAAACATAATAAGGGATGCAACAGCCCACTTGTGTACATATGAATGGGAAATATAGTATCGCTTAAGATGGTAGCTGTTGTCTTTCCTTATAACTAAAACAGCTAGTTGCCTTTTTGATAAAGGCTTTGTATTATTCAATTCTGAAAGGATGTCCAGCTTAAAGTTTAAAGAGCCCATCACCTTTTTGAAAGAGATTTTGTCAGTTTTCATCAAGAATGTGCATGTACATTAGGGATATGCACAAATGGTCATTATTCGGTTAACTATTTGACTCGTCTGTATTCGAATACCAAAATCACTGTTCGGTTATTCAACACATGCAATAGAAATCTTTAACCCCACCCGAGCCTGGCGGTACTCAACAATCCGTTGGGTTTCGGGTCAGTTTTTCAAGAGTAGGGCAAGTTAGGGGCTGTTCACACATGTTTTGTGTGCATCTGTGCTGTTTTTCAATTGTTTCTCTAAATAAACCTGCTGGACTGACTTCTTTGACCATTCCAACACATCTCACTGTGTGTTTTTTTCACAGGACTGTTGCATTTACTGTGTTAAGTTAGAAAGAACTTCAGTGTTTATAAATGCATTTCAAGACACCCGTTTTCGCCATTTGTTGCACTGCATCTAGCTTTTTAGCGCAAAGATTCAATGTTCTGAAGAAGTTCACGTTGCAAAGAGGATTTTATGTGACCTTTACACTGTTAGGCTACACATGATTCCAGAACGTTTTTACCAGCAAAGTTTCTGCGCTTGATAAACAGTAAGCCAATATTTTTTTCCCCTTTTGTTCTAGTGTGCAGACAATTATTCCACAAGTTAAATGCTAAACCATTTAAAAATCAAAGCATGCCGAAGAGGCTGTTATACTGCAGCAGCGTAACTCCATGCACGACAATACTAGCGTTCGCTGCCTCACGGAAATGTGAACATTCCCGGGAAGAGTACTTATCAGGTTTAGCACATAAATTATGTATTTTCTGTTGGTTAAGAATACTATGTTGCAGGCAGTGACAGTTTGATTATTTTTTTTACTTTAGTGTGAGTAATTTTAGCATTTAAATATCGATGTATTGTGCTATTTAAGCTCAAAGCTGTGCACTTTGTTCCCTGCTATTTTGAGTAGTGTTTGACACATATCCATTGCAATAAACGTTCTTTTCCAGAGTCCTGACTCCTGACAAATAACAGAATAACCATTCGTGAACCCTCGTGGTTATCCGAATATTACAAATGGCATCTTTGCACATGCATAATACCTTTTTTCATTTTTGTATGATTATAGCCTGATTGAGAAGCAAACTTTATGATAACATTGTTGTCGCATTTGAAATACTATAAGTTATTTGAATATAATTTTGACCAACAGCTCTGGAGATTTAAGTCTTTCCCTGTTCAAGTAGATAGGACCTATACAGTACTTGCATGACTGAAAATGGTTGGCTGGAGGTTTTACTAATAAGACCACTGAGTAACCTGACTTTCCTTAAAGAGACTTTGGTGACAGTCTGCCAGACATCAGAAAGAAGTGTGTATTCTCTCTATTTCTCTTCATCATTCTCTTATTTCCTTGTTCCAATTATTCCATCTGTGTCTATTCTACTCTGCTGGTTTGCTTACCTCTTTTCCTTCCTCTCCTTTATCTCTTCTATTACCCATCAGGAGATTCATTTGTTATTTTGAAAATTATATACCATAACAGGCCCTGATTTAGGAATGAGATGCAGGCAGAATTCCCCAGTGTGGGTTATAAATCTTTGTTGTCTTTGTTTGTTAAGGTTGTGGTTGTCATTAGAAACCAGTCCTACAATTGCCAAGAAAGTAAACAGTGGGCTACTATCACTACAGTAATAATGTCAGACAGAACAATTTATTACAGTAGCTCAATCACAGTAGTTTGAACGGTGTCCAAATCAAAGTAATATTCGGCCCTGGAGCTGGTATTTTTTGGACTCCTTCCCAGAATTCTGACAGTAGCAGTTTTGAAGCAGTCTGTACTGTTTGTATTTATTGTTATACAGTCGATAAATGAACACGTCTAGAAAGACAGTTACAAGAATGAGGTCATGGCAAAATTGTAAGAACTGAATATTGAAAATAATAATAATAAATTCAATGTTTAAAGACATGTGAAGCTAAGGACTAAATACAGTACGAAGAAATTAAGCATTGTGGCAGGAGTGCTATGGCAGTGGTTCTCAACTGGTTTTGCTTTAAGATCTCAACTTTAATTTAATGAGTAGTGACCCAACACTATCGTACAAAAGAACAAGAACATAAAGATACTTTGATTAAATTAATGCAATGAATGAATGCATTAAATTAATGACCCCTCACCCCCCACCCCCCCACCCCCCCTCAAATGTTTGTATCCTCCAGGATGCAAAAACCTTCTTAGGATTAGAATCAAGCAATGAAAATATCAGTATTACCATGAACTGCAATTGTTCAACAATATGCAAAATTATTAATGGGACATTAGCTGAATAGAAAAACCAAAAATTTGGGTTTTTGAGTGTCAAAGTGAATTTCAGTGGATTTATACTCTTTTCAGCCAATAATTTACTGCACAAAACTAATTGTGGTTGACGAATTTTGTCTGACTTATTATTTGCATTTAGTATTTTATTGACCCCATTGGAACAAACCTATAACCCATTTTTGGGTCGTGTCCAACCATTTTGAAAGACAGAGATATTGACAGAAAGAAAGAAATTAAAAACTCTGACTGGACGAGAGAGATCGTGGGATATACTGACTGAGGACTGAAGAATGCACCATAGTGTTTTCTATCCTTCTTCAATCATTCAGTCATCACATAAACTGTGTCGCCTCAATCACACAATCTAGTTCTTACTTTAATTGAACCCCAAACACATCTGTGAGTATTGGGAGGGGATTCGGGCTACTTTCTGGCTAGATAGCTCATTCTCAGCAGTTTAAAACTATTACCGAATACATAGAGCACAACAGGATATATCAGTCTCACGCCAGCCTCCACTGCTAGCCCCATTCTCAACATCTAGTTGCCAGTCACCACACATGTGAATGGCTTTTTAAGAAAAACAAGATTAAAACCGGCTCAGACGAGGCATTGGGGATGATTAGGTGCTGTTTGGCCCTGCAGGTGTCCGGGCAGCACTCCAGTGTCCATTCCGGATCCAAGGGTTGTATGCAAGCAGCAGCGTTTGGGATGGGATGAGGTGAAAGCAAGAGAATTTCCTGCCTTGGGGGGAGATCTGAGACATCCGGACTAATGACATGGTGTTTAACTCAATGGACAAGCAACAACCTGGATCTACAGTAGATTCAGAACATGATACGCCATCTTTAAAAGTCGTCCCAGATTAAAATGTGATTCATGTGAAACCATAGATGTCCTGTCCATCCTAACAGCCCTTGTCATTGCAGGGTTGTGCTGTTTTTTAATTGATTTTCTACGTAAAAAAAAAAAAAAAAAAAGAAAGAAAACCTGTGCTTGAGTGTCCCAATGTTTGAGTGACACATTTTTAAGACACTGTGTCAAGATAAGAACTGCAATTTTTTAGAGACCCCTGCATTCACTTTCATTCATTGTGCTGCGTCTAGCTTTTTTCAACGCAAGAATGTGTTCGATCGTCTGAACACCCCTAGGTGTTTTCATGTAATTGGACAAGTAGATATGCAAGTGTGGATTTGCATGTGGGGTAGAGGAAATCGTGATTATCATTAAGTAATTAGCCTTAAATGTGTGTTGTTGACCTCTGCATTCAACAAATAACATATTATCACCGTGCCAAGCATCTGGGTATGGAAGATTCCACCATTTACAAGGTAAATGGAAACGAGACAGAGCCTCTAGCACCTCTCTCTTCCTCTCTGTTACTGGATCATTTCTCCATTTGCACAAAACTTTAGGTAGCACAGATCTACACACAAACAATTCATCTGAATGTTTACTTACGGTCTTTCTCTCCCTCTTGCTCTTTCCCTGCTTGTCACATCCGTCAGTATTACGATGTAGTGTTTTGTTATTGACACTGGCTTTGTTCTGTGCTTGTATTTACAGAGACTGTGGAGCATGGATCAAATAAATGTGACAGGTGCGTATGATTACAGCTGGCAAGCACAAGCAGGGTGCCATTAACATGTTTGTCTCATCACAAAAATCATTTTCCGAAACACATCCTAACTTTGCTTACATGTTAGATTAAATTAGGGGTCGGCAGCCTTTTTGACATGCAAAGAACCGCCTCGTTGTATACTGCATTTTTTGCACTGGTGTTATGCTGTTTGATGTTCCATTTGAGTTGTGTCATGCTATGATAACTTAGTGTGAACACCATTCCCTTAATAATGTGGTTTTGAGCATCACCGTCATTGCGTTTTGAGTGTAGAATATTAAAGGGATAGACTATTTCAGCCAAAAATGAACATTTTGTCATAATTTACACAAACTCATGTTGTTCTAAACCAGTGTCACTTTCTTTCATCCACAGAACACAAAAGGAGATTTTAGGAAGAATGTTAGCTCAAGTCACCACTCACTTTCATTACATATTTGTCTATATGATGAAAGTGAACGGTGACTGAAGCTGTCAGTCCATAACTGTCTCCCTAACATCTGCTTTAATGTTCCACAGAAGAAAGGAATTCATTGGGGTTTGCAACAACATGAGGGTGACTAAATTATGACAGAATTTTCATTCTTTAAGGATTGTGTATGCCATGTTGAAAATCTTGATTCACATACTCTATGAGTGTCTCAAGATCATTCTGTTGTCTAATTCTACAGAGATCCTCATTTTAAAACATTGCTCACATTGATATCTGATTTATACAAAGTATTATTCATACATCAAAAAAGCAACAAAAGAGCAGACCAAACTAGATATTTGCCATGTGTTCAAGTGGCACTGTGCGAACAACTGAACAGCCAGTATACTGTTGACAGTTTAGAAAAAAAAAATATATATATATATATATATATTTAGCAAAAATAGGTAATGTGATTTTATAAGACCAGGCTGTTATCATGGTTGCAATCTAGTTTTGTTGTATCATGACAAATGTCACTGAAACTGCATTATATCTCCATTAGCATGCGTCCTTAAGGTTGCCAACCCCTGCATTAGAAATTACTTATAGAATGGGTATCAGTATTCAGTATCCCTTTTGACTGGAAAAATATATTTTTTCTCCTTGCAGCATCTTTCATAACATACATGCTTCAAATAAGTGCAGTAGTCCAAGGCCCCGTTTACACCTTGCATTAACATGCAGTTCATATCCGGATAGTATTTGGATATTCTTTAGCTGGATTGCATTTACACCTTGCCGTCAAATGCGTCTCCACTGTGATCGGATAGAGATCCGATCAAAATTACCCACACAAAATGGCAAACGCGACTTACATATTACATCAGAGACTATGGCAACTAAAAATTCTCAATCTCAAGGTGAATTTTGATGGATAATTAAAATGCTTTCCTTCACTTTAACAGACAACATTTTTCTGTTTTTTTTTTTTTTAAACCGGTGAGGGACGTGAGCGAGTGGGGATTTGAGGAGAGAGATGAGATATTCCAAGTGTATTCCAATAGAATAACTCATGGAATATTGTTCAGGTGACAAGACTGCAAGACAGCAGTGCTGATTTGATCTTCACATTGCAATGACTGAATTAACAGGAAAAAGGTTAATTGACAGCTGCACTGTCATGACTGGAAACAGCCTCCCGAGAGTGTTCCACAGATGGCAGACAGTGGACTGAATTGCTAGAAAGGCTTTGCTGTAGCGTAACCTCGCATAATTAATTACTTGGGTAGTTGTATCCGGATAATGAAAATGCATTTGCATTTACACTTTCCTTGAATGTGGTCAGAATCTGTTCCTGACCACCTCCAAAAGTGGTTTCAGTGATCCGATCACAATCCTATCACAATGTGTCTTGGGTGCATTTACACCTGTCATTTAATGTTGGCAAGTGGAATCTGATAGCAATCTGATCACCAAAAACACATGTTAATGCAAGGTGTAAATAGGGCCCAATGTTTGCAGAAACTCCTGAGTTGTGTTGTGTTGTACTGAATTCATTGTACAACCAGTGATCAGCTGTCAATAACAGGTCATCATTTTTGTATGTGCCTGTATGTTAGCAGTGGTACACGGAAGGAGAAGGGACAGGGGAAAGACGAGACATACTGGAGGGAGATCAATGCGGCCATGGCCCTCACTAACCTGGCTCAGCCCAAGGACACAGCCACCTCGGCCACCACCAGCTGCATCATCCAGAAATCTTCGCACATAGCTGAAATCAAGACTGTTAAAGTGCCTATCCTGCACAAATACTAATGTACACAATTCTCCCTCCCTTTCCATGCACACATCAACAGAAGATTTCTCTCTTCAACATTTGGAATTCATTCATTGTTTTGAATATTTTTTATTACTTTGTTATACTGATAAAGAATCATGATTTTTTATTTTTTTTATTTGTTCCTTTGTTTTTATTGTTATTATAAGTATGATAAAGTGCCCTGAAGTGTAGCACTTATTTTGTTCATATGTTTGTGCATTTATTTTGGGTCGCACAAACATTTTTGATGTGTTGATGAATTGTCAATAACGACAGTATTTCTGAACGAGACACTTTTGCAATGTTAACTTATTTTGATATTAATCAGAAATTTGTATTGTATCGCACCAAAGTGCCTTCATGTATTCTCAAAAGAGAGATTAATGAGAATGTACGGTTAGGCTCTTCTCTGTATTAAATAAAACTTATTTAAATGACAGGGCAAGACAGGAAAAGGTTAGGAGTGTATATCGCAAGCCTCTCACCCTTTTCTTGGCTTTTGTGTCCTCGCTGTGTACAATTCTGTATGGGAGTGTATGGGAGTTGTACAGGATAAGATGACCTTAATGAGAAATCAGCACAGTCGTTAGTCACAAAGACACGCATACAAATGTAAGGCCAATTCTGCATGTTTTGTCTTAATATCCCATGTGGCTGTGACTACGACACTGTTTTGTCTCTAAAATTGAAAACTTCAACTATCACGTGCCAACAATAGCCATGAGCAGAGAGATATGTTCAGTCAGCCAACAATCACTCAGCAATGTAGAGCTACAGCAAACTCGACTGACCCCGTCATTACAGTCTCAATCCATTTTCACACACTCGTAGCTATGCACATTTCTCAGACAAACAATCAGAGAGTGAGAGAGAATATGCATGAAAGACAGAGACAATGAAGGTTTTTATTGAGACAAAGAGAACTGTGGAACTTTATCAGGGCTAAATAAAACATGGTGCCTTGTCACATTTCTGCTCAGAACAAGGTACTTCAGTGTAAAGCATAAATGACTTGGCCAGCCTTATTTTAGCTGCATTTTCTCTCAGCTGGTTAGAATTATTCTAAAATTGCTGTTTACAAGAAGTATGAGAGATGCTTCTATGTTAAAAAAAAACAACCATAGCAGTATTACCGCATCTCTGATTCAGTAAATGTTCAAACTTTTTTGCAATCTCTGTTTGTTTGCCCTGCAGTTTTATCTGTTTTAGTTATCCGTTTTAGAGTTTTTGGTTTAACCAAGATGTGTTACTCGGTCTTGTATTGACTGAATGGAAAGAACCTTCTTAAATACTTGTAAACTATGTTCAATGCAAAGGTTATTACATCAGAACTATGGATGCCAAGTACAAAATTTAGAGAAATAAAATGTAACGTTTGAAGTGAGCGCAGCGTTCAGTAACTGTTTACTTGCCTATGTTGTTTATCTTAAAAGGTACTGCTTGAATGCCTGAATGAACACTTTATTTGTGCCGTTTGGTCTTTTGTTTGAAAGTCTTCACCCGCTTGTGGTGAGAAAGGCCAAAGAGACTTTTTCTAAAAAGCTGCATGCATTTACCCACTGTGCATATCTGCAACCCATTCTTAACTGAATGCCTGAAACTCATAAGAAAAAAAGTATTCATTAAAACAGCCACTGAGGCAAAATTATACAGTACTGTACATGTCTCTGTCTTCCTGGTCAGCAGAGCAGTGTTGTAAATGTGTCGTCTTTTCCTAACAAAACTGGGAAGAATGTACCATCACATCTGATCAGCTTTTCGAAATCTCATTTTCTTTTCATTTTATCTCTGATCCATTCAAATAACATGGGAATTTGAGATTTCGTTCAGCCTTTGCAGTGAAGAGAGTTTAACTATAGCCCTGTTTTTCTTTACTGTTTCTTTAATTCTGTTGCACAATATGCGCAAAAGGATGCTGACAGACAAAACACGTTATTTTGTGTACACTTAAGAGCATCTTGAAATGATTGAGGACTGTTAAAACAGAAACTTGTAATAATAGTATGTTTTTTGTTAAGTTATATTCATTTTTTATTTTAGAGACTGGATGTTTATCCAATGAAGGAATGCATAATATCTCATTTACTCTCAAAATTTTCTTTTAATGTTCAGTTTTTCGCCAGGAACCTTGTTTACTTCTTCAGAACATTAAATAAAAAACATTTGATGATATGATGTTGCATGGTGTTTCAATAAGGTTTGCAGTTCTGCACAAATCCTCTAAAATCTTTCTTCGCAGAAATATGATCAGAGATATAATTGCGAACATTTAAACATTGTGTATCCATTTGGGTTTTAACTTCAGTGATCCTTCTTATGAATAAATATAACAGTTTATCTTGAGTTTAAAATACCCAGATTCCTTGGAGAAATGTTTTTGCCTTCAGAGTATGGATAATTCTCACAGCATTCATACCAACTTAAATTAAATTTCACTAATTCATCTTTGTGGTTTGACCCGAGTTCAGACTTCAGGCTATAGCAGACATGTTTCTCCATCTTTTTTTAGCCTCTGCCTCTTTTAAAGCGGTTCTGTTGACTTCGCCAGTGGCCTAGTTTGCCTTCACGCTGGTTTCAGCCCAGTAAATACAAAGACACCGCACAGCACAAACAACGCTGGAATGGAGGTCCTTGTGATCTTGTCTTTCCTTAAGGAGCTTAGTCCCGAACAAATTCTGGTAATGGAAGCATGGTGCTTGCTGTGGTACTAAAAAAATGTATTCACTGTGTACTGCACAAAATAGCATGGTGCTATGCTATTCCTCCAGCTAAACAAATGAGTCAGTCAAACTCTCTACAACATCATTCTCAGACACACTACTGGAACTTAACTCGCCACAAAACTGAAACATTATTGTGCATTTAATTTACTTGTTTTATTCAGAATGCATTATCCCTGACACTGGCATAAGGAAGGGAATGTGAAGGAGATGGGAAATGTTTTAGGCCCTTGTTTTCTACTTTTTCACAGCTTCGGATGCAAATTGAAGAGCAGCATCTCCCTAAATACCAAGACATGGTACAAACCAACCTTGTCTCATTCACTTGTTTCGCCCTTTTCCTGACACAAACCTGTTTTATGACATTAAATACTATAGCACATGACTTGCATAACATCAGCTACTACATTTAGAAGCTTTTTCGATTGCAATCAAATTGCATGATAGACCGTTGCACTTACCCCGCAAAGAACCGAAGTACGAGTCCTAAAATGCATGTAAGTCGACACGTGAGCCAAAAGGGTCATAGAAGTGCTACAAAATGACATGGTTGTTTCAGCAATCAGTCACATTTGCTTTTTCTGACACGATCAGTTAGGTTTACCTTTAAGATTTAGGGTGGAGAAATTGGTTTTGTTGATTTAAAACTGGATAGAGCATTAACCTTAAAAACCTTATCTGTTTGGGAGAACATTTAACTCGCTTTTAGCACCACACAGTGGACATTTCTCCTCAAAACTCATTTTGCAAAAATTTTGCCAATGCCACAGAATTTTCATGAGATTAGGCTTGTAACGATACACAATACACTCAATACAAACACATACAGTCACCCCAAAAATTATTCATACACTCTTAAAATCAAGGTTTTTGCATAAAATTTTAAACCCATTTTGAAGAAAAATATCACAAACACTTTCAGCTAAATATTTTACAAGTTTCTTGGTTTCATATTATAAAACAATTGATATATTGTTCAAAAGACAAAAAGTATTTGGACACTTTCTTGTTGTCAACCGTTGGTGGAATTTCTTCATAGTTAATGTGATGACCTACAGCTGTGGTTACTCTGCAAGACACCTGTGTGACCTTGAGGGGAACTGACTTCATACTGCACAGCCACTAAAAACATCCACTCATATTCTTTCTTGTGCTCCTCCTGCCTCCCTCTTTCACATTAATGGATCTAGCATGCTCCTTGGCCTGGTGTAAAATAATGTGGAACCTATGGTTAAACATGCCAGTCATGCAGAATACTTTAGTTAAGGGTTTATGTTTAATTCATACAAATGAGGATGCAAACACATTACTGAAGTATTGTTATTATTATATAGTGTTACAAATATAACACGATGCTAATGGACTGATCGCCTCGGAGAATATCATCATAATGTAACTTTAGACTGTAATCAACAGCAAAGTATAACCTCTGCCATAAAGGGCAATAGTATAAATCAAATGCCCTTGTCTCTTTTCTGCTCTCCCCTACCCAATTTTCTCTCCTCTCTTCCCTCATTCCTCTCTAAGTAGACTGGCAAAGACCTGTGCATTGAGTAAAATTTTCCATCGAGACCAAAGCTGTGTTTTTTTTTAAATATATTTTCTTTCCCCAATAGCATCTGAAGCTCAGCAATTGCTGAAAGGCTTGAGATGATTTTGTGAATCTCAAAGGGGGGGGGGTCTACTTACTTGTTTTGATTGGGTTACCTCCCCCCATCCCCTCGGAATCTACGCCCCTGATCTCGCTGCAGGTTGGGATGCTGAACTGGCCAGTCATGTGACACACTCCAGACATCTCTCCACCCCGCTCATCAGGCACAGGGTCCAAGTTACTGTCATAAAACTACACACGCACACATAAATTCTTAGCACAAAGAATTTCCAAAATCATCTGAATAGGGAAAAAGTACCCATGTTCCATATTGGAATAATTAGTTACCTTGCCTATATGATCTGCTGGTTCATTAATTAGCAGTGGACCATATGCAGTCTGCTAGATACATATTCCAGAATGTGAGCACTGATTAGCCACAGGGTCAGTTACTTTTTGAAACTATAAAGATTATAACTGTATTATTATCATGTAATAATACATTTATTACATATTTGTTGATTTTCTTTTTCATTAAGTGTCACATAACAATTCAATTAAGTCTCAAAATAAAAACAAGACTTTGCTCCACAAATATGAGTAAATAACTTAATTAAATATTCTGTGTTTAATACAAGTTGCACTCAATCGACAGCATTCGTTGCATAATGTTGCTTACCACAGAACAACTCGTGCCTCCTTTTCTTTAAAAAATAAAATAAAATGTGGTGTAGCCATAGGTGTGCCAGGGTGTGCATATGCCACCCAAAACATTGCTATGATGCTGAAACTTTGATATGCCTATAATAGAATTTAATAATCGGTTGTAATTACTATGTAGTTACTATAATGGGTTACAAAGGTCATCTCAGATTATATGCATACTTTTGCAACAAATACGGAGCATGAGACTGAGGAAACAAATGCGCACCAAATTCGTATTATCGTTATTAATACTGTAGCTGCATGCATCCAAATGAGCAAAGTAGGCTAATTGTTGTTATTTATTTCCCTATTATGATATGTTATCCTATATTATGCATATTAAAAATATATGAAGAATACATTTGAAAAAGTACTGTAATGTGCCTTTTAATCACTATTTGTTCATAATGTGTTATACTTTAGGTCTGTGCCATTAAATTGTTAATTCTGTGACCCTGCTTGATTTAAAGAAGAGACCTGTCTGCTTATATGGCAGATTTCATTTATATTTCAATTATTGTTTAAGTAAATATTTCAATGTAACCATAGTATTATTTTTCTGTTTGCATCTGCTGTCGTTTTTTCTTTGTTTGTTTGTTTGTTTTTCCACTGACTTTCATCTGAACATGTTTCAAAAGCAAAACCCCCTGGAAGAGACACAGTGTGTGGATGATAAAGACTAAAGGACCCGTTCAGCAAGCTACTGACAGATATACTTGTAGAGATTGAATGGCAGCCAGAGAAAATAATAGTTTTGAGATTTTAAACTTCAGCATTGAATATGTTTAATATCTGTATGTATAGTGTCTAATAGTGCACTGGCAATGTACACTTGAGTTTCTCTTTCCAACAAAGTTTGATATGAATTGAATCTGCCCATCTGATACTATTATTAAAAAAAAGTCCACTGGAAAATGGCAGAAGATTTTGCCCAAATTGTAATTACAACATGTCCACTGATTTTCTGGCATGTATACATATACTTGTATAAAAGATTAATACCTGTAAAATATGTCTAATTAACTCTAACCACAAAAAGTAGTGGACTGACAGTGGACTGACTTACTAGAAAGACTTTGATTGGAACCCAGATTTTTTTTAAGGAGGGACAAGTCGAAATTAATTTTGTAGTAATCAACACTATGCCACAAATGCTGTCGATTGAGTTTAACCAGGGACTTTGGTTTAACTTGTATTGAACCTGGAATATTCCTTTAATCTACAAAGGTGACAGAAGATCTCATACAGTTGTTTAACCTTTGTTGAATATATTTTGTCTGTTAAGAGCATGAATAAAGATTAAATCTATTAAAATAGCTAATAATAATGGTTGTATCTTGCTGCCAGAATACATAACTCTTTTTTTTTTATTCAGGAATCAAATAGTTATTGTATTTCTTAACTGTACTACCTTAAGTATAGGCACTAATATATCCACATTAATACAATTTCTACAGACAGGGTAATTTTTCCAACCCAGAAAGGAGATTTTTCCTTAACCAAAGCTCAATAGACTCTAGACATTTGTTATCTTCTAAGATATTCTTTAATATCTTTTATGTGCATAAATGGTGCAAATACTTCAATAGTCTGAGTCACAGATAATAATTTTGATCCATCACATTATGTTTTCTAATGGAATGTTTACTTTAGATCTTTTTTTGTTTTCATTTCAGAGCAGAAGGTGGTGAGCGGCATTGTTTTCCCGTCGTTCTTATTATTCTACCAGAGACACAGCTGTTTCACAGAATCTCACTCCTTTTATTCTGTCTTACATTCTTCTCCTCATGACTAGAGCACCACGGAGGCAACTGTGTTTCTGCTGCCCTACTTCAGCGTGCTAACCTGAAGTGCTCGAAACATTTCCTGTCTTTAATTCATACTGTGCACCTCCAAGAAACCACCAAAAATGTTGCGAGAAAATCAGAGGTTTTAAAGGCATGCTATTAAAAACACATATGCACAATATGCTGCATTGTGTAGAACTCTACTGTATGAAGACATATAACAGACATGTTTAAAGGAAAAGGGAGACACCTTAATCAGAGAACTATTCTGGAAATGTAAGCACAGCGTAGTTCTAGCGGGAAGACTCGCTGCTGTACATCATCGCACCATTAGCTAGGTAGCTCCTAGCCAATCATGTGTCAGCCATTGCTTTATATATCTGCTTACAATCTATCACATTGCTATTTCAGTGTGCCAACACAGCACTGTCACAAGTTGAGTCCTGTCCTGCATGGGGGTAGGCTCCTCATCCCTCCCTCCTCTCTCCGGCAGGATCTGATGATTCCGAGTACAACTTCTTCGGACCGCCAGACGGTTCTTATGCCAAAGAGAGACATTACATTCCTGTTTCATATAAATGTCATCTTAAACTTTACTCTAGTCTGCAAGTCTTCCTGATAGAAATGTAATTTCCAGTCACACTGAATGTAAGATGCCATGCCCATACAACAGTAAAAGGAAAAGGAGAGGATTATGACTAAAACTGATCTTATTGAAACAAGAGAAGAGCTTTAAAATTACATAAGCTTGATGGCCTTAGTTTCAAAACCATAGGTGTCACAACATCAGTTAAGCAATGAAGTAGTCTTTTCAAAGTACTGTAATATGTGTTTTGTAATAGTGCTTCTCATTACAAATGTTAATATTTTAAATAATGCAATTGTTGTGTATACAATTTATCTCATTTGTTATACATAATCATTTCTTTATTTTTTACTGCATAACAAAATTTTGTATTCTGTTCTCCACTATTTTTTATACACTACTGATTATGGGCAATTTCACTGACATATTTACTTAATTGTGCTGTTGTTTAGGAGTCCGAACCACACAGCACATAATGACAAGATCAAACATGAAAGATGCAGAGGGGAGGGGGATGAAACCTCAGGGCCCATGTTTCTCTGTCTAATATTTCTAAACCGAAAGTTAAATAAATTCCTCAGTACAGCGCAGTGGAACCGCGTCAGTAGAGCAGATGGAAGGGATGGCAGCTGCAGCTGGAATGCGGTTTGGCTAAGAGGGACAATGAGGAAGAAAACAACATCCTTACACGTTCATGTCGTTCATATTCTCTGATACACTGCTCATGAAGTGTTCTGCATCTGTGTACTGTGTGTGTGGCACGGAGTCAAATTAAAGCACTAACATTTTTTTAAAGCAACTACTCCACCTTGGATAAACCTACTGTTGTCCATAAACAAAGTGTCTAGACTCCCAACTCAAAATATTGGTCTCTTGGGTACGTTTTCTGTATTCTAGACTATACAATGGCAAATACACAGGAATCATATGAGATGCCTATGACCGTTTGCCAAATGTTTTCAGGCAGACATTATTTGCAACCAAATTGACAGCAACACATTTAAGGGTATCATATCACAATGAAAAATAAAAGACAAAAGTTTCCATTCACATAGGCCATACAATGTTTTAAAACTGACCTCAGAATGAGGCTTATGATTTACAAATTACCATCTGTAACACAAAACCTCAGCTCTCTTTCAGTGTCTCCTTTTTTTAATTGCTGAGCTGCTATTAGTTCAACCATCTCTGTGTCTGTAATATATCAGCACCAAATGCTTCCCTCTAAGTTTGTGTCATTGTGTATTTTTTGCTATATTGTAATAATTACACACACACACTCCTATGTGACATATTTTCTCTTAGGGAATCCATAATTGCATATGTAAACTTGGCAGGCAGTGTGGCATCACTATAGTGGCCAAAGGACTTTGCCAATTGGTATTTTAGGGCAGTGATCATACACGAGTCTGCTGCGGACTTCATAAATCTTAACGCTGATGGACACTTTCCACAGGCAGGCACCAGGAATTTCGTACGCCGGTTTGCTCTCTAACTCATTCATTTCTAAACATGTCTTCGTGTGTTTGTACTTTTGATATAACCCTGATGTCTAGATTTACACTCCACGGCAGGAGACTTGTGGTGAGCAGGAGTCACTTTACAACACATTAAGAGAGCTGAATACTCTTTAAGCAAGGGGAAATTTAACACGCAGGGTGATATTTCAAATATCAACAGCATAATGGGTCCAAAGAAAAGAACTAGAGTTTGGTAAAGGCCTTATCTCTAAAGTAGTCTCTTTGACAGTCAAACAGTTTTTTTCAATTACACATACAGTCATCAAACAAAAGAGGTTAGTTCTCTGGGGATAAAGGAAAATCGAGCCAGACTGCAACTTTTCCGCTGCTTTCTTTGTTTTTCTCCTGGAAAATGATCGATTGGCCAACATAATTGAATCAACATTGCATATATCTTTATGCACATACACATCATATTACAAATAGGGCTCTTGCTCTCTGTCGTCTATCCAAAGCAATAAAAAGACAATAAAGTAGAGAAATGTGCCTGGGAATCGCTCTGTGATGGTAATATATGTCTCTCTAGATCCTCTGGCGTCGACAGCCATTCACTGAAACACTCCACTTTCCAGTCAAACAATTGCTAACCATCAAAGGTCCTATGAGGTCTCCACTATACTGTTACAGATGGCCAAATGCAGGCCTGAAGATTAGACAACTACTGGACTTATCAAAGCCGACAGGATAACGTGAGTTTTTCCTCTTTGGAAAACAACAGCCATTGTTCAGGATCTGTTTTACATTCTGAATACTTTATTTTTGACATTTGAGATACTAGAGAATCTCAAAGGTGTTGAGTTTTGATTAAAGATGATAACTGGCCTTATGTCTAACAGGGAATCTGAAATTAACCATGTCAATGCAAGTAAAAAGTTACAAAGTAACAAAAAGAAGTAATGGTTCTGTAATCTGATTGTTTTTTTTTTTTGTTGTTGTTTTTTTTTCAAACATCTGTTTTAAAATAATGTACAATCCTTTTTTCCCCACCGTGACAATACATTTGCAAAGAAGTAAGTGAAAGTATGCTGATTTGGTCTCAGTTAGGGTTAGGTTTAGGAGTACTGTGTATTTATTGCTGCTTAAATGTTCCTGAAAATGGGATGCACTGTGCCTTTCATGTCACATCCAAACAAAGAAGTAAGTTCTTGTACTTGCGAGGTCCGTCGCACAAAGGTGCTCATGTGAACAACTGTAATTCCAGCTTTGGCCACTGGGGGCAGTTCAGAAATTAGGAAAGCATAGACTGATTTCAGCAAACAAATCAATCAACCAAAAAAATCTAAATCAGTCTCATTAAAAGTTTAAATCTTTAAATGAAGAAATGTTGGCATGAATAGTGCAGAACAATCTTTGATTATTATTTCTCAAAAAATAAGCAGTGAAACAATTTTGTTTTAAAATATTATTAATATTTGAAAAACTTTTGTTCACCAAATTAGTCATTTAGGATTGTTGTCTTGTTTGGGCATATGTTTCTGTCTTTTACATAAACACAAACACATGTAAGCAAATGCATGCACATTCAACTTGCACACATGCAGTACATGGGCAGACAAATAAAAAGTTTTCAGATATTTTTTCTCTAGTCAAATTGCTGGCATTTGTCATGTTGTGGTAATTTTGTTATGGTGCTAATCCATATTAAAGTATTTAAAGATGTGCTGGGTGTTTGTAGGGGTTTTAGAAAGTAACTTAAAAGTAAAGTAATTAGCAATGTGGTTCCTTTTCACATGAAGTAACTGGTAACATAATATACAGAAATAATTTAACATAGGTAAAAATAGTGATCTGTAGTTACTTTCCCAACACTGGTAAAAATGTACTCTAGCAAACATGCAAGTGAATTGAGGTGAGAGCAGGTGAAGGACGGATATCAGCTACAGGGCCCACCTAGTTTATTATGTTCTATTACTGCCTGTACCCTCTTAATAATGCTGTTGATTGCAGGACTTTGTGAGCCGAAAGCACTCATGACCTCACTGAAGTGCAGGCGCTACTGTCTGGAGCTTGATTGGTCGAATGTAAACATTTTAGTATTGAACTTTGCCAAGGGTGAAATCAGACTTGAGACCTCCAGCAGCATAGCCAAAACCACCTCAAAGCAGGACTGCTGTTGCACTTTCAAAGCCAGAAGTGTAAGAATGAATTACTCGCACTCACAATACGCTCTAGAAAGCATTATTCATCCTTAGTACTTTCTTGTATATTTGTACCGTGCAGAGTAAAAAATTAAAATGAGCCAACAAATCATAGTTTGCACATTAATGAGTTCACTAAAGTGAATGGTGTTTAAATCTGATGTAGTTAAATCAGATTGGGCTGTTAGGGGCAGTAAGTAAAAACAGACAGGTTATCCACAACCTGGGACAGACAAGTAAAAACATTACGGTGATTTACTACTACTTTCAAGCCCATCAAATATAGCAGCAGTTTTATATATTACGATGGTTTCCACATTATTTTCCAACAGATGCAATTAAAAAACACCAAAGAAATTCAGCTGGCCTTTGTATTATTGGCTATTGAAACATCCATCCATAACATTTCAGTCAGTTCTGCGTGTGTTCAATTCACTAGCATGTCTACGTCCACCAGATCAGAGAGTCAAAAGACAAATAAACACAACAATTATTTCACAAGGCTTTATTTACCCTCAATAAAGAATTGATGTTATTGCACGTGCCAATCATCTGACCCATAGGACCTCCAGACTGTTTTCATCTTTTCCTTTCATTCCTTAGGAACACAGAAAGGGGACTCACTGAAACATGCGGTTTTTCCATGGCACTGCCTCTTCAGCTTGAGGAAAGCTTACACCCTCCACGTGTTGATACAATGTGATTAGTTTATTACAGAACGCTGTGGCAACAGCACTCTATAGTGTAGTAGTCAGTCTGGTAGTCTTTATCTGTGTATGTACATGTGTTGTGAATGACAGAATGCAACAGGAATCCCAGTGAGAGGACCTGGGCCAAAGGTATGTCATATTGGAGCTCTGTGAAACCCACAGATCTGCTAAAGATGAATGAAGCCACTAATTCATGCTCTCGCCTCCCATGTGCCCAGTTATTTCTGCTAAAAACTGACTTAGAGATGGAAGAACCTTTCTTCCTTTCTTTGTAGGGTCTTTTATTTCCATCTCCACTAAATCAAAATGTGAGGACCAGATGATGGATGGCCATGTTCATGTCACAATTCATGTGCTAGACACGGCATTTTAGAATTTAGACAGCATTATTACATTTTCAGTTTTTTTGTTGGTGAGGAAAGTGCTTCTGCCAGCAGAAGTCTGGAGAACAAAAGACAAAGAAAGGAAAGCAAGCGAAGATAGGTGACAGGACATCAGAGTTCTGTCAAATACAGAAATTGGAAAATTAGCGCTTCTGAAAGAGTGGACAAATCTAAATTGAGTGCAACAGATTTTACAGCCAGGACTGTCATCCGTCCAGAACAGAAAGCTGGAATTCAAAAGTATATTTTACAGATTTAAGTCAGGGAGTGACCAGACAGTGAGCTTCTTCATACATGCCAGTTGAAAAATGAGGCGAGAAACACAACTGCTTAAAATTGCATTAAAATGTTGAGACACAAACTTTAACATAATGTCATAAATCAGACATTTCGACATCACTCAAAAAGCCACAGAAAACTTGTGAGCCATGGGTTTGTAAGTACCAAGGCTCATTCCCAACCTTTCAGAAAGGAAAATCATCTTGAGCACGGACTAAAATGGTTCAAGTAATGAAACCGAAAATGGGAACAAAGTCCCTTTCAATTGTTCCACAGTGAAAACGTTCTTTATAAATGTTGGTAACTGGTTGGTTGGTAACATAACATTCTTATTTCGTTCCGATGATTTTTCCATGAAACCAAAGGGTTTATCACAGTTAACTTTTGGAATTTCACCACTTCCTGTTGCCTGAAAAAATTAGGCTTCTCTTTTTATTTCATTTACATTTAGACATTTAGCAGATGAGACATTACAAATGAGACACATAGCAAGCAATTTGTCATACAAATTTATGGTTGAATTTATGGTTGAAAATGATAAGCATGTGTTTTAATTCTGAAGAAAACGGCTGCATTGAAATTGTTTTTGCGTAATTGCACGTTGTGGTTGTAGCCTTCTTTGACTGAAGAACTTTGACAACTATATAGCCTATAATTACTACATATAAATGCACGGTTAATCCAGATATAATTTACCCACTTACCTTATTTTTATAACAAGCTTTTCCTCATTTTCTCCTTTGCTGGGTGTTTATTTTTAAGTGTTATCAAATTCACTTACTCCTGTTTGAGACTTTGGGCTTGTTTCTTTCATAAGTCTTTCATTTCATATTGGCAGTCCTGTTTTTTGGCTTATTTTCAGAATACAGTCGCATTTTAGACTTGTATAATAAAATAAATTGCTGATCAATCCAACACACCAAAAAAATAGGACTGCTTATTTTGGTTTTATTTCTCTTGCGAGATCTGGCGACACTGCAACTGGTATCACCCACTCTTAGCATAGAGTACTGTCATTTTAAAAAGAATGTTATTAATCATTACTTTATTTCTTTCTAACTTGTTACCAGTTGGAAAGGAGGCTGCATAATGCTGGAAACTGAACGAAAAGTACTGTTTCTGCTCTGAACAAACCAAAATAAAAAACATTTTGCTTTTATTGCCTGATCTGGAGAGAGTGATAGGTGATTATACTGGCAGTCAATGTATTTCCAACTTGTGAAATTTGCACAAGAGTATCACAAAAGATTACACATATTGCTACAGGCATTTCTAATCAACTTGGTACTTACACTTACATTAATTCTAAGTCCTTCAGACAGGGTCTCATTCTGAGTTAAAAAGGATTTGGAAATGGAATGCCGCCAAGGAAATTGCTTTATAGACCAATGTCATGGTAAACGGGCACTTCTAAACTAGCCAAATATGGTATCAATAGCTACAGAACCTGTGGTACAAAGAAACCCTAATATTTCACACCACACTAAGCTAGTTACCTTATAATGCTAATGAAAACGTTCCTTTGGATTTATACATGGCACAATGTGCTTTAAATGTTTCTCTGGTGTAAAATACAGATTAAGAAATGATCACTATAACCCTGACCCTTCATGCACTTTCTGCAAGCCATCTTCAAACCCACAACTGCTCTGGCTCAGTTCCTTTGGACCGACACGGCGACTGATAACGAGAGCTGCGTGTTTGAGCAGGCCAACTGCACTGACGTTTGCGGAATTTGACACCTTGTGAAACCACCGCTACCTTCTCATAATTATCTCATGCAGGACAGTGTGATGAGCCCACAGAAAGGGGCAAATTAAAATTTTTGCCACGATAAAGATTTTGGATAGAACTAATGGATTCATATGGAGCCTTTCACACTGGGAGCCAACATTAGCACGCTGACAAAGCAAGGTTTATTTTTTCCTTGCATGCAATGAAACGCCCCAACCAATAAAATGTAAGCTTAAGGGGTCGTACAGACCAAACACTTTTTTTTTTGTCCATTCACGCTGTTTCGCAATTGTTTTCTAATGTAAACGTGCTAGATAGACATCTTTGACCACTGAACTGTGTCTCATTCAGAAGCACCACTATTTTAAGCCGCTGTGTCAAATTAAAAACAACTTAAACTGCTAAAAACGCATCTCAAAACACCTGCCTAGCTTTTTTAGTGGAAGGACACATTTGGTGTGAACGTTATTTATTTATTTTTAGCTAAGAGTGTGTATTCTTGGCTCTTTAACATATTTTAATCCACAGATTTACACTCAAAATCAGCACAGTACACGAAGGGGGAAAAAAAGCAGTCAGCAGATTCTGTCTGGGGCTGCCATTAATTTGAATGTAACGCAAAGAATAAATACAGAATGGGTACCACATACAGTATAAATTCTTTTTTTATCCAAAAAGTTGTTCGATTTTTAAATGTTTAAAACATGCCGTGAATTTTGCCTAAGCTGAAACAGAATAGAACCAGTGTTTTTAATTAACCTAACAAGCTAAAATTTGGTTAACCAGCTTCATGAGAAAGATGAATAATCAGCCAAGTTTTTCTGGTGAACAGTATGGCTATGCTGGTCCACCATCTAGATCAGCACCACAACAACATAAACAAAACTGGACCTGAATGCAAATTCATGCTGCCCTAAGGCATCAGGGTAATTAGGCCTTTAGTATTATAATATTTTATGCAATTATAATCTTGTGTCCAGGATATCTGTTCTTGTTCCAATACTGGAGAAAAGGAAACATCTGGCAGGTGGGAGCATTTAAAGAAGACTCTAGGGATAATATAACTTTCCGAATTACATGACGAGAATGGATAGCAGTCATGTAAGGACAATATCATGGACATTGCAAAGTGCCGTTGATCTTTGATCAAGACATACTTTCTTCAAATAATTCTGTATTTAATCCAAGAAGATCTTTCAGCTAAGCCTTCATTTGTCAACAAGGAATTACGCACCTCCCGGTCAAACGGATCTGAAGACAGATGCATTGTGGAAAAAAACTGGGCAATCACTACGGTTACCGGACCTGCCTGTTTGCCCAAATGCAATAATTTCGATTCATCACATCAGACGGGGGCAGAAACCATACAACGATGGCATTTGAACACATGAATAAGCAAACACTTCATTCCACTCACTACAGTATTCACACAGAAATGTAACGGGAAACGGCGAAATCGCAGAGGCCTGGAGATACATTCCTGTGGTAGGTCATATTTAACAAGAACTCACTGCTGGAAAAAGAATGGAGAGAGAGAGAGAGAGAGAGAGAGAGAGAAAATTGGGTCAGGAATCATACATTCTTATTTCTGGTAAAAATCACAAAGTCATCACTTAAAATCACAAGCTACAACATTCAGGGAATGTTTTCTGCTGCTTTTGGAGAAAAAAAAAGCAAGAACCCTGATTTTGTAAATATTGTATATAGTTCAGATATCATAATATTACTTGAGACATGGAGTTGGACCCCAAAGGAACTCTGAAAAAATAAAATCCCTCAATTCTAGAAAATTACTGCAGTAACTGGGCCTTACCAATAAACACGGACAAGCCTAAAGTCATAATTTTTCAAAAGAAAAATCGTCTTAAAGACAACAAATATGTTTTTACATTTGGGGGAGAAATTCTTAGCCATGTTACCAGTTAAAGTTATTTAAGTCTGACAATCTCGGCTTCTGGACAGTTTGACATGGTTGTAAAGGACCTAACAGACATAATTCGTAAGGCATTTTACAGTGTAAGAAAAATATTATTCAAATTTAACTCCCCAATCAAACTGTGGCTGAAAATATTTGACAGTGTCATCAAACCCATCCTTCTGTATGGCAGTGAAATCTAGGGACCCAAATATAAACTACATTATGATTACTGGGACAAAAGTTCAATTAAAACTTTCCACTTCAAATTTGGTATAAACATCCTGGGAGTTCAAAGAGGTCCTTCTAACCTGGGCTGCAGGGCAGAACTGGGCAGATTCCCTCTCTTGACTGACATTCAAAAGAGAGCCAGTAAATTCTGGTTCCACCTATCAGACTCTTCCTCAGAAAATCACCATCATTGTGCGTTTATACACAGAGCAGCACACCCAGAGAGTGACCCTTTACAGTACTTAGTGGACAAGCACCAGCTAAATGTATCAATTCAGGCAGGCAAAATTAAAACAAATACAAAACACAACTCGAGAAGAATATATTCATCATTGGCAAAGAAAACTCAAAGAAATAAACAAATGAGCCTATTTCCAAAAAATCATATCTGACCAAAATTAAAGACTACCGTCACAGGAAGCTTCTGATGAAGTATCGTGTGAGTGAGCACAGTCTGACTGTAGAGACGGGTCGACACAGGCAGAACTGGAGACCCAGAGATGACAGACTGTGTTCACACTGCACTCAAGGAGACATAAAGGATGAACTACACTTCCTCACTGAGTGCAATAAATATGAGACCATCAGACACACATATTTTAAATTACTGTTACTCATTGTTCTCTGTAGTTACTGTTCTTTACATTTTGTGCACTTACCTGTATGAGTATTATTATTTTATTATTTGACTTTATGTAATACATGTTTTTTTTGTTTTGTTTTTTTCTGTTTATTTGTTTTGTTTTTAGTTAATGAATGCTTTGGCAACATGGTACATTGTATATGGTCATGCCAATAAAGCTAATCTGAATTGAAGAGAGAGAGAGAGAGAGAGAGAGAGAGAGAGAGAGAGAGCGAGAGAGAGAGAGAGAGAGAGAGAGAATATTCAAAGACAAAATATTGTCATTTCAAGTGCAGCGTTAAAGTGTAGTGAGTCAGTAGAGCAGAAACATCAACATTACAATTTATTTATGAAAAAGTTCATTACCATCAAATATTTACATGCAGCCATTTATGTGCAATAACAGTATGCAATATTGCATAAATGCATTCTTGTGATTTATAGAGTCACTGGAATAAACTGATGTGCTTATTAATACAGTAACTAACATACAAATATGCAATCTATAAAATAGAATAACAATGACTTAAACAAAACAAGCTCTCGAATCAATGTTATTAACTGTATCACATGGGATGATTCTAATAAGCAGTGAATGGTTAAATAAATGTAAAAAAAAATACACAACGTCTGTCATCAAACTGCCCAGAAAAAAAATGCTGCAGAATAAGATTGTTACTATGAAAACAGAAAAGGAAATGCACAAATACATAACATTGCATGCAACTGAAAACAGGTAAAAATATAAGCTTCAATATAAATGTATTTGCAATTTCAAAACAAGTAAAAAAAAAAAAAAAAAAAAAAAGAATACATACAGTAAACCCTCAAAGCAGGACTTCTCTGCGTGTCTACATACAAAACCTTGTTTCCTTCCACATGCGCCATACACAGTCTGAAAATGCTATAACTGAGTTTGATGCTCAGCTGAACTTTGCCAGCCACTTTTTAAGCAATGAATGTAAGACTAGACATCTGGGACCCCCTGGATTTTTCTCTAAAACAAAAACAAGACTTCTGGAGACTTCCTTAGACTAAATTGCCCTCTCTCTCTAAATCACACACAGCAGTAAGCTTATGCTAAAAACTGGCCCAGATTAAACCAGGAGAATGGAAATACTTATTTTTCATCAGTATCAAAGCCATTGTTCACCCAAAAACACATTCTGACATTATTTACTCACATGTCATTCCAAACCTGTATGACTCTTTTTCTTCTGTAAAACAAGCAAGGAACAGTTAGGCAGAATGTTAGCCTCAGCCACCATTTACTTTCATTGTATGTAAAGAGCAGCGCAAACATTGTTTTCAATTCTTCTTCGCTTGTGTTCAACATAAAAAAAGATGTCGTATGTGATTTGGAACGACCTGAGGGTGATTTAGTGATGGCTATACCTTTAAGTGTCATATCATCATTTCTTATGTTTGAGGGGAAATAAAAACATTTGAGTATTTCTAAATTTGTTCTTTTGTTCAATTTCTCTCTGCTGCCTATAGTCACACACTAATGATTCACTCTAATTTGTTTAAAACATGGACATTATTTACACCATCTTTCCTTTCTCATAAACAGACTGACATGTCAGTACAGTAAGTGTTTGTACACTGTACATGAGGCTGCATGTGAAAGTTCCCATCCAAATTAAAGCAGCTAGAAAGGAAAGAAATAGACCTATACAATCTCTATTCCCCTCTATTCTACTTATTTTAACCCTCTTTTTATTTGTACAATAGAGAGTCATTGTGGCAATCTGATTGATAAAACCTGCAAAAACATGTTTTTAAGTGGCCGGTCCAAGTCAATAAAAGCAATATAGAACAGATCCAAAACCTTGGTAACTCAATTATTCTGTAAAGAGAGAGAGGACATGAAAAACTGGGTGAAAACAAAGAGACAGTAAAAGGGAAAGTGATAGCACTGAATTGGACACAGATAGATTTAGAGAAGAGAAAGTTAACAATAGTGACTGACAGAAAGAAAAAGTGGGATAGAGAGATGGCCAAATAAAGATAAACTTGATTCCACATGCTGCAGACATCAAGCGAGGGCATGTCGATGGAAATCTGTTGTACTGAAGTCTCATTCCAGCAGTTTGAAAGGTTGCGTTAGGCTGATGAGTGTTTACCTCTCCCTAAATAAGAAACACAGGCACTGGGACAAAACAAAGTAAAACACTAAAGGAAATATACAAACTGGGAAGCAAAGTGATCAGAGGTACAGCGGTGTAATCAAGTTTGCCCCCTCCTAAACAAAAATGATGAGCATGTCTTCAAAGAGTTCTTTAATTACATTTCCTCACTAAAAAATTGGAAAACTTTACTCCAAAGGCTTATCTGTTTTTTTTTTTTTTTCAGCAATCGTCGTAATAATAGTCAACGCTGGGGATGGTACATGCAGGCCTGTTTAAATGATCGATGCTTAGAGCAATCACCACTGTCCAGGAAGCATGTCAAATGACTGCTCTTATGAACATCTTGCTTGTGCGCCTGCATAATTACATAAACTAAAAAAGTGTTTGGATCTTGTGTATTTATGCGTTTCTAAAGTAATCTAACTTGGACTGTTTAAATACTGGTTTGTGTGTTAGACAAGTGAGCAATATGCTCCACAGCCTCCGTGACCAGTTTGAGAGAGTTCAGTCAGTTGAACTCCTCTTGTCTTTTGCACACTCTCCCATAAGCCAGGAGTCTGCAGGATTTTCTCCACCAGCTCCTCAAATGCACACTGAACACCGTCCCTCGTTTTAGCACTGGCTTCTGCATGGGAAAGAGAGAGAGAGAGAGAGAGAGAGACATAATATTCAGTATAATAGTGTCCTAACCAGATGTGGCACGATAAAGTGTCATGACAAGCAACGAGCAACAGGACATTTTGTCAAATGTTGCTCTCGATTTCAGTCATTAACTCTGAATGGTCCAAAATCCTGCTCCTAATAACTGTACATAAAACATCAAATACATTGCCAGTAATTGTGCCATGTCACACAGTTGAGTGTGGACAGAGAAATTGTTTGTTGCTGGAATCACATTGTGTATGGTTAGGACCCAGTGTGAGGCAACAAACTCGGAAGAACAGGAGGACGAAGAACGCATCTATTTCGCATCTATTTTGAACTCTGAAATGTGCTGCGACCTCCTTGTTGAGCAATTGACCTTTCCAGCACATTTGTAGCCAGTGAGAGAACTACTGGCATTATCACACAGAAGTGACAGCATTTTTATCATCATCACACCAGTGAGGTTTTGCAGGACTAGTGACACACTAAATAAAAAAGAAAAGAAAAAGTTTCCTCCATGTGTTTATTACTTTATAAAATGATGCCCAACAAAATATCAAATGTTGACGGGGTATGGCGACAGCAGGAAATTCTAGAGGGAAAACACAATGGCTGCATCCGAAAACTGGAAAATACTGCCTTCGGAGGCTGTATAAGGAGGTAGGATGAAAATAGAGTGACTTTCAAACTGTTCTGAGACCAGTTTCCTTAAGAGTTACATTCATTCAAAAATGTTGTTGGTTAACCATTAACTGATTTGGCAGAAATTCAGCTGCCAATGTTTTCGGATGCAGCCAATGACAAATGTCCTTCGTCTGCCACCACAGTGCCGCTATGACTTCTGTGACTTCAAATGGGTTCTTCAATGACCCTGTCCCAGTACCCACACTTGCAGTCTTGGCAACTTGAGTGCGTGTGCACGTGACAGGAAGTAAAGTTGAAGACAGAAGTTTACATACACCTTAGCCAAATACATTTAAACTCAGTTTTTCACAATTCCTGACATTTAAACGTAGAAAACATTCCATGTCTTAAGTCAGTTAGGATCACTACTTTATTTTAAGAAATGTCAGAATAATAGGGTCAGAAGTTTACATACACTTTGTTAGCATTTGGTAGCATTGCCTTTAAATTGTTTAACTTGGGGCAAACATTTTGTGTAGCCTTCCACAAGCTTCTCACAATAAGTTGCTGGAATTTTGGCCCATTCCTCCAGACAGAACTGGTGTAACTGAGTCTGGTTTGTAGGCCTCCTTGCTCGCACATGCTTTTTCAGTTCTGCCCACACATTTTCAATCAGATTGAGGTCAGGGCTTTGTGATGGCCACTCCAATACCATGACTTTGTTGTCCTAAAGCCATTTTCCCACACCTTTGGGGGTATGCTTGGGGTCACTGTCCATTTGGAAAACTCATTTGCGACTGACCTTTAACTTCATGGCTGATGTCTTGAGATGTTGCTTCAATATATCCACATCATTTTCCTTCCTCATGATGCCATCTATTTTGTGAAGTGCACCAGTCCCTCCTGCAGCAAAAGCACCCCCATAACATGATGCTGCCACCACCATGCTTCACGGTTGGGATGGTGTTCTTCGGCTTGCAAGCCTCATCCTTTTTCTTCCAAATACAATGATGGTCATTATGGCCAAAAAGTTCAATTTTTGTTTAATCAGACCAGAGCAAATTTCTCCAAAAAGTAAGATCTTCGTCCCCATGTGCACTTGCAAATTGTAGACTGGCTTTTTTATGGCGGTTTTGGAGCACTGGCTTCTTCTTTGCTGAGCAGACTTTCAGGTTATGTCGATATAGATTGATGATTACATCATGATGGCGCCGCGGATGGCTGCCTCGGTGTGAAGCGCTTCTATTGTTTTGTTGTTTTTGTCCTGTGTTTAGTAATCTTTTTCCAGTCAGTTTTACCAGAGACGAACTACTGAACATTCGACAGCATATACCCATCAATCTTTTCCCGGATTTTGAATATTTGGACATTTTGTTTGACATTTTAGTCAGAGGAGCGGCTGTGTTGTTTAAACGCGCTATGAGACGCAGGTGAGGGAGACGAGCAGGCGTGCTGGTCAAGCTCCATCAGTGGGGCTTTCGAACAACGCTGCCGAGCATTCATCTTGCGAATCTCCGCTCTCTTCCTAACAAAACGGACGAACTACATCTCCTCACCTGCACAAACAAGGACTTTTCAACCTCTGCTGCCTTGTGCTTCACAGAAACCTGGCTGAGTGAAGCCATTCCGGACAGCGCGTTACATCTGCCGGGCTTTCAGCTGTTCAGAGTGGATCGCATCACGGAGTTAACAGGGAAAATGAGAGGCGGTGGAACATGCTTTTACATCAATGAAAGTTGGTGTACAGATTTAACAACATTAAAGAAGATGTGCTGTCCTAATTTGGAAGCGCTCTTTATTAACTGTAAGCCTTTCTACTCGCTGCGGGAGTTTTCCTCGTTTATTCTGGCGAGTGTGTATATCGCGCCAAACGCGTGTTTGAATGCTGCGTTGCAACAGCTGGCTGACCAAATCACACACACAGAACAACAATACCTGGACTCAGTTATTATTATTCTTGGGGATTTTAACAAAGCAAACCTCACATGTGAACTGCCCAAATACAAACAGCACATTACAACCCCAGCCAGAGACAGAAATATACTGGATCACTGCTACACAACAATAAAGGATGCATATCGCTCTGTTCCTAGAGCAGCTTTGGGACTATCTGATCACTGTCTGGTTCATCTTCTTCCAACCTACAGACAGAAATTAAAATCTTCTAAGCCTGTAGTAAGGACTGTAAAGAGATGGACCAACGAAGCAGAGCTGGAACTACAAGCCTGCTTTGACTGCACTGATTGGAGTGTTTTTGAGGCTGCAGCCACAGACCTGGACAAGCTCACAGATACTGTTACATCATATATCAGTTTCTGTGAGCATATGTGCACTCCTACTAGGACTTATTTAACAACGACAAACCATGGTTTACTGCGGAACTCAGGCAGCTTTGTCAGGCCAAAGAGGATGCTTACAGAGTTGGGGATAAAGTCTTGAATAATCAGGCCAGGAACACACTGAATAAGGGAATCAGAGTGGCTAAAAGAAAATACTCTGAGAAGCTGAAAAACAAGTTTTCAGCTAACGACCCTGCTTCAGTGTGGAGAGGCATGAAACAACTTATGAATTACAGGACTCCTACCCCCAGCCCTGTGGTGGACCAACAACTGGCTGACGACCTGAACGTGTTCTACTGTAGATTTGAAAGGCCCAATCTCACACCCCACACCCACTCTGACCTTCATTTCACACAAACACCAACACCTCCTGCAACCCCCCTCCTGCAACTCAACCTGCACTTAAGATCTGTGAAGATGATGTGAGCCGTGTCTTTCAAAAACAAAGGATAAGGAAAGCACAGGGCCCAGATGGCATTTCACCTGCATGTCTTAGATCCTGTGCTAACCAGCTGGCCCCCATCTTCACAGAGATCTTCAATATATCACTGGAGCTGTGTGAAGTCCCATGCTGCTTCAAATGTTCCACTATTATCCCCATCCCAAAGAAACCAAAAATCACAGGACTTAATGACTACAGACCTGTCGCCCTGACGTCTGTGGTCATGAAGTCATTTGAGAGACTAGTGTTGGTTCACCTGAAGGACATCACTGGACCCTTTCTAGATCCCCTTCAATTTTCTTATCGAGCAAACAGGTCTGTGGATGATGCTGTCAACATGGGATTGCATCATATCCTGCAACATCTGGACAGACCAGGGACATATGCAAGGATCCTTTTTGTGGACTTCAGTTCGGCTTTCAACACCATCATCCCAGCTATTCTCCGGACTAAATTACACCAACTCTCTCTTCCCATGTCTATCTGTCAGTGGATTACCAGCTTTATGACAGACAGGCAGCAGCTTGTGAGACAGGGGAAATTCACTTCCAGAACCTGTACAATCAGCACTGGTGCCCCCCAGGGATGTGTGCTCTCCCCACTACTCTTCTCCCTCTACACCAATGACTGCATCGCCAAGGACCCTCTGTCAAGCTCCTGAAGTTTGCAGACGACACCACTGTCATCGGCCTCATCCGAGATGACGATGAGTCTGCATACAGAAGGGAGGTTAAACAGCTGGCTTTCTGGTGCAGTCAAAACAACCTTGAGCTGAACACGCTCAAAACGGTGGAAATGATTGTGGACTTTAGGAGGAACCCCCCAACACTGTCCCCCCTCACCATTCTAAACAGCACTGTGGCAGCAGTGGAGTCATTCAGGTTCCTGGGCACTACCATCTCACAGGACCTGAAGTGGGAGACCCACATTGACTCCATTGCGAAAAAGGCCCAGCAGAGGTTGTACTTCCTTCGTCAGTTGAGGAAGTTCAACCTGCCACAGGCGCTGTTGATACAGTTCTACTCAGCGGTCATTGAGTCTGTCCTCTGCACTTCAAAAACTGTCTGGTTTGGTACAGCTACAAAATCAGACATCAGAAGACTACAAAGGACAGTTCGGACTGCTGAGAGGATTATTGGTTGCCCCCTGCCCCCCTTCAAGAACTATACACTTCCAGAGTGAGGAAAAAGGCTGGAAAAATCACTCTGGACCACACTCACCCTGCCCACTACCTTTTTGAACTGTTGCCTTCTGGCTGACGCTTCAGAGCTCTGAGCACCAGAACCATCAGGCACAGGAACAGTTTTTTTCCCCCAGGCTATCCATCTCATGAACAGTTAAAACTGCCCCTTTGAGCAATAATTAATGTGCAATACACAGCTTAGTCTTTTTATATTATCCAACACATCCTACCTCTTCTGCCATTACATTCCCTTGCACTGTACATAACCGATTTGTATTTAGATTTGCACTACGTATGTGTATGTATGTGTGTATGTATGTATGTATGTAGTATGTAAATGTATGTACATATATTCATATGTGTGTATATGTGTATATATGTGTATGTGTGTGCGTGTATGTGTGTGTATATGTATGTATATGTATGTATGTGTGTATGTATGTATATACACTACCGGTCAAAAGTTTTGAAACACTTATTCTTTATTATAATTTTTTTTCACATTTAAGAATAATAGTAAAGTATTTAAAACTATGGAATAACATAAATGGAACTATGGGAATTATGTTGTGACTAAACAAAATCCAAAATAAATCAAAACTGTGTTATATTTTAGCATCTTCAAAGTAGTCACCCTTTGCCTAGAATTTTCAGAAATGTACTCTTGACATTTTCTCAGCCAACTTCTTGAGGTATCACCCTGGGATGCTTTTTAAACAGTACAAAAGGAGTTCCCATCTATATGCTGGGCACTTATTGGCTGCTATTCTTTATTATTTGGTCCAAGTCATCAATTTCAAAAACTTTTTTTTTAATTAAATTTTAGATTTATAATGAAATAAATTAATATGGTGGCACAATTATATTTTTGTCTACAAAACTAATTTCAAACATTTAAGCATACGCCTTCAGATCAAAGGATTTTTAAGATCATGAGAAACATTTCGGTCAAGTGTTTCAAAACTTTTGACCGGTAGTTGTGGGACCCGCTAGCTGATCCCACAAAAGCTCAATGGGGTTAAGATCCATAACACTCTTTTCCAGTTTCTTTGCCCACTCTAACCTTTTCTTTTTGCTTTTCTGTTTCAAAAGTGGCTTTTTCTTTGCAATTCTTCCCATAAGGCCTGTACCCCTCAGTCTTCTCTTTACTGTTGTATATGAAACTGGTGTTGAGTGGGTAGAATTCAATGAAGCTGTCAGCTGAGGACATGTGAGACGTCTATTTCTCAAACTAGAGACTCTGATGTACTTATCCTCTTGTTTAGTTGTACATTTGGTCCTTCCACATCTCTTTCTGTCCTTGTTAGAGCCAGTTGTCCTTTGTCTTTGAAGACTATAGTGTACACCTTTGTATGAAATCTTCAGTTTTTTGGCAATTTCAAGCATTGTATAGCCTTCATTCTTCAAAACAATGATTGACTGATGAGTTTCTAGAGAAAGCTGTTTCTTTTTTGCCATTTCTGACCTAATATTGACCTTAAGACATGGCAGTCTATTGCATACAGTGGCAACTCAAAAACAAACACAAAGACAATGTTTGATATAATGGCAAGTGATTTTCTAGTACCAAATTAGCAATTAACATGATTACTCAAGGATAAGGTGTTGGAGTGATGGCTGCTGGATATGGGGCCTGTCTAGATCTTATCAAAAATGTATTTTTTCAAATAGTGATGATGCTGTTTCTTACATCAGTAATGTCCTGACTATACTTTGTGATCAGTTGAATGCCACTTTGGTGAATTAAAGTACCAATTTCCTTCCAAAACAGCAAAATCTGTACATTATTCCAAACTTTTGGCCGGCAGTGTATATTTATTTTTGTATATATTAATATATTCAACATAAAGTGCAATATAACGTTTACAACTGTTTGGGATGACTTAATAGCAGCATAATAATTATTTATGTGTATATTCCTTCTCGCCCAATAATCACCTTATTTTGTTTGTTCTTGCCTAATACTACTGATGATTTTGGTAATTTATCAGCCAGTGTGGCATGCAATATACGGTCTAGTAAATGTTGTTTTAAAATAAAAATTTATTAACTACTACCATGGTTTCTTTCTCATTTTTATGTATTTAAAATATCCGTTTTAATACTTTTTATTTGTTGTATAAACCACATACTGATAAGTTGTGTAAAGCAGTCTATAAGCCAAAGTATATAATTTAAATGGTTTGTATTAGTAACTATTAATGGATCACACAGGTTTATAGAACAATTTATTTTATTAAGTTTTAAGCAGTGTATTGAGAAACAAAGTAGAAAGAAATTGCTTATATTTCATATTTTGCAGCAATTATGGATGACGCAGTTTTACAGATAAACCTTTCTTTAATGTGCAAAGTATTGAAAATCAAAATGAATAAAAATAATTAACTTTTACAATTATTTTCACACAATAAAACATTATAAAAAATTAACTTACATATTTTCTACAGCACAATACACTTCCAACAACCAGTAGTGTATTAATAAATGAAAAGATGGGTAAAATTTTCAGTTATTTATTATTTTAAGCAGGCTATAACAGTCACCGCTACCAAAAACAATCAGTCTTCAGCTGAGAGAAAAGACAAAAACAGCTGTCACAACCAGCACCAACATCGCGGCCAAAACACCAGAAATACGTAAGACAAGTGGGTAAGTAGGCAAGACCAAAATCGCAAGTAGGGTTATTGGGACAGGGCCAAAGTCACCATCCGATGCATCCTCGATATTTTGACCTGATCAAGAACACTACTGGGTTATTTTATGCATTCTCTGTACTTGCGTTTTTGAGTATTGTAATGCTAATTCGGCAGTGGATGAATACGTCGAACGAGTACACGAGAACGTAAGAACACATAAGAACTCACATTGAGAAACAGCCACAGTCTACAGAAGTTATGTACAGACAAACGCTTTTATGCAAGCTTGATTTTGTGCGTTGCTGAGTTTCGAAATGTCAGACTGCATTTCATAATGAAATGTAAGTATGCGTTGCATTCTCTGCATTACTGCATTAGCCACTAAAGTGACTGTCATGACGGACTAAGAGTTTGAAGATAATCTTGCTGAGCAAGCTGGCATGTTAATAGCAAGCTACCTGAATAATAACACATCTGATTTAATGGCACAGACATTTCAGTGCAACTCTATTGTCCCATTGAGTACTGAGTTTTTTTCCACTACAAAAACGCAAGAGCACACCTAAGTACTGCATGTTCAACGAGACTGCACGCTCGCAATGCAATGGCAAAGAAAAAGTACCTGCATTTGTGTGTTGTGTGTTTTATGTTTCAGGCCTAACAGTGTACATACAGTACAGAACAACTAGAAACAACTAGACCTCAACCTAAATGCAATAAGGAAGTATGACTACACAATACGATGATAAAAAAAAAGTCTTCAAGTAACAACAGGCTGCAAAAATGACAATCCATTACTCCAAGTATCCACACAGTGAAAAAAAACACTTGGCCTTGTGAAGACTTTCAGAAGAAAGGAAAAGGTAATAGGAAATATTAAATCTGAAGAAAGCAGAAAATAGAAGCATTGGCCTGCAGTGGACGAGCTGCAGGCATGTTGTCCATCTGCACATTTCATTTGGTGTGATGGCTTCGCGGCTAATTCAGACAGATCGCTGCTTACATACCCACTCATGAGGCACGTCACATGACTTACAAACCAAATCCACAGTGCACAAGAATGCAGGACGTCACCCACGAATACATATACAGTACTGGTACTATTAAACAAGCTCAAATGAGAAAGTAATTGGACCTATTGTAAAGTCTGACTTGAATTTGCTGTCATAATAAATGAATGCTCAAGTTGAACAAATAATCCATCTTTCAATTAAATAACATAATGATTGTTTTTAGCAAATGGGCCTAAGTTTTTAAAAATAGTAGCCTGTGTGTATTATGGCAGTTGAATAAACTAGCTTACGTCAAAGGTCTGATTTTTCCATGGGTGAAGGTGACGAACCTTGAAATGAAATATGGGAACACAAAAACTCAAACCCAAGTAAAAGGATTCTCATTTTAGGCTCTGAAATAAGAGGGTTACAAGCAGTTCTAACAGAACAACCCAATGCAACTCACCTATGAAAAGCATGGAATGTTTTCTAGCAAATTTCAGGCCCTCGTCTCGCTCTAGTTCACGGTCTTCCTGCATAAAAAGAGAGAAAATGACTCTAAATGACTGCCCTGAGAAACGACTTAGACGATCAGATGATTTGTCATTAGAGTTACAAAAACAGGATGATTCTTCCATGCTTAAACCAGCATTTTGTATTTAACAAAAAGTACTATTATTGTGAAGAGACATATGGAGTAATGCAAAAGATGTATGAGAAATAGCAAATATAGACCAGATCTGTCCATCAGGCTTTAGGAACTGGGTGCAGTCAGGTGTTATAAAGGGATAGTTTGCCCAAAAATTTAAAAATTCTGTCTTCATTTACTCACCCTCATGTTGTTCCAAACCCCTTCTTTCTTAAGCAGAACAAAAAAGAAGTTATCAAGCAGAATGTCCAAGCTGCTCTTTTCCATCTAATGAAAGTCAATGGTGACCACGGCTGGTACCAACCCACTTTCATTATATAGAAAAGAGCAACTTGGACATTCTGCTAAATATCATATATTTTCATTTTTGTGAGAACTATTCCTTTAAATATACTGTATGAGTGTGAATGCAATGACTAAAAAAAAGTGTGTGCGTAGAAAGGAACTTACCTTATCTATTTTGTTTCCTACTAGCATCTTGACATGGTCATTTCTCGTACAATACGTCTCCAGTTCATTCAACCAATTATCCAGCTTAGCAAATGTCTCTCGCCTAGTGACGTCATACACTAAAAGACACAACATATTACAATATATTCGAGAGTAACACATTAGAATACATTTTTAATACACAATTCCAGTTTACCATAGAATATCCCATGGTATTATAACATCACTGGTCTAATATTATGCTGGTTGCATAAACATATTGGATTAGCAATGCCCTGACGTGATTGTGAAAGACATAGGTCTTTCATAGTTGCGAAACGTGTTTTACTCGTTTACCCAGTATGACACCTTGAGCTCCTCTGTAGTAACTTGGTGTTAATGTTCGAAACCGTTCCTGGCCTGCTGTGTCCTGTAAACACAAATCACAAACACTGCATTAGCATTATTAAAGTCTGATTAAAGACTTTAAATGGAAGTAAAATGGTGTGCATAAATGTAAGAATGAATATTATGAATTAACAAGACATGCATTTTTTTAAATAATAATAATAAATAAAAAAAAAAAACACTCAGAATTGCCTTCCTTGCAGAAAAAAGAAAAATAATGAAAGGATCAACACTGTCATCTTCTGGTATTTTAGTGAAACACAGACAGAAGCGTTATAAAGGGCTACTGCATCTTTCCCATGCAGTAATCTCCAAACTATGACCTGACTGTCCAGGAAATGGTATGAGTGTAACTAACAAAATAAATAAATAAATAACTTTCCAAGAAACAAACCAGCTCTGCTCTAAACTCTATATAAGAAAAGGGAAAAACATAGTTGGTTCCTCACCCAGATTGCTAGCTTTGCTTTGTTTCCATCCACAGCAATGTTTTTCACCTTGAAATCTACACCTTAATGGGAAACAAATTAGATGTTTTAGAACATATATACCATATGCATATATACAAGATATCCTTTTAAATCAGATTCAGAATATTCCTAATAACAGTGGTACATTATTTATTCTTTCTTTTATTTCTAAGACTAGCAAATGTTAACAGGCAGGTTAACTATTCATAATGATTCAAAAGAACTCTATGGAAATACATTCTAGATGTTTTATGAGGATTATGGTAAAACCATATATACAGTCATTTTCGATAGCCCCAGATAATTGTCAGGCAACAATCCCAGAGCACCTAAATTCAGAAAATCCTGAATTTACAACTAAATAGGGAATTGTGGGTCTATTATGTACAGATAAAAACAAAATAGGATGACTCAACCACCTGTCTCATCACTCAACAGAGCCACACCACTTACAAACGTAAGTGATTTACATCCCATAAAGAAAAATATAGAAAATAAAGTATGTGTAAAGATGACACGGGAAGACTAATGGAATAAATCTCTCAGCACTCTGTGAATGAAAGAGCGGGAGGCATAGATTATCCTGAATTTCAGCACAGCACTGACAGATTTACCAGAGGAAACCTATGAAGGAGATCTGGACTTGTTTAGTTTGGACTTATGGGCTTTGAGAAGAATATAGCGGTCAAGCCAACTCTCCGCATGCACATCAACTATATAGTAAGTCGCCATCAAGAATGAGGAAGAATTTTGCCTGTGATGTCCACATGAAACCTCCATTGCAAAGACACTAAAATATATTTATAGCTGTGAAACAGGATTTGACATAGATGCATGTATTTTTCAATACATTTAATTTAGACTAACCTTTGGGTGTCCAGAATGTCAACAATACCAAAGCTACTTTTCCATTAAAACTGGCACTAGAGCAGCAATGCGTGACTAATTTTGGCCTTATTTTGTGGTGTAATTTTTTTTAAATCTCTTTTCATTACATTACTAAGAGACACAATAACACACACTAAGTAGGCTAACCATGAAGCACCACACACTCATAAGTAGCATATCTCTAAATAGATAGATGGATGGATGGAAGTCAGAAGTTTACATACACCTTAGCCAAATACATTTAAACTCAGTTTTTCACAATTCCTGACATTTAATTGTAGAAAACAATTCCCTGTTTTAGGTCAGTTAGGATCACTACTTTATTTTAAGAATGTGAAATATCAGAATAATAGCAGAGAGAATGATATATTTCAGCTTTTATTTCTTTCATCGCATTCCCAGTGGGTCAGAAGTTTACATACAATTGGTTAGTATTTGGTAGCATTGCCTTTAAATTGTTTAACTTGGGTCAAACATTTTGGGTAGCTTTCCACAAGCTACTCATAAGTTGCTAGAATTTTGGCCCATTCCTCCAGACAGAACTGGTGTAACTGGGTCAGGTTTGTAGGCCTCCTTGCTTGCACATGCTTTTTCAGTTCTGCCCACAAATTTTCTATCGGATTGACGTCAGGGCTTTGTGATGGCCACTCCAATACCTTGACTTTGTTGTCCTTAAGCCATTTTGCCACAACTTTGGAGGTATGCTTGGGGTCATTGTCCATTTGGAAGACCCATTTGCGACTGAGCTTTAAATTCATGGCTGATGTCTTGAGATGTTGCTTCAATATATCCACATAATTTTCCTTCCTCATGATGCCATCTATTTTGTGAAGTCCACCAGTCCCTCCTGCAGCAAAGCACCCCCACAACATGATGCTGCCACCCCCATGCTTCACGGTTGGGATGGTGTTCTTCAGTTTGCAAGCCTCACCCTTTTTCCTCCAAACATAACGAAGGTCATTATGGCCAAACAGTTCATTTTTTTGTTTCATTAGGCCAGAGAACATTTGTCCAAAAAGTAAGATCTTTGTCCCCATGTGCACTTGCAAACTGTAGTCTGGCTTTATGGCAGTTTTGGAGCAGTGGCTTCTTCCTTGCTGAGCAGCCTTTCAGGTTATTTCCATATAGGACTCGTTTTACTGTGGATATAGATACTTGTCCACCTGTTTCCTACAGCATCTTCACAAGGTCCTTTGCTGTTGTTCTGGGATTGATTTGCACTTTTCGCATCAAACTCCGTTCATCTCTAGGAGACAGAATGCTTCTCCTTCCTGAGTGGTATGATGGCTGCGTGGTCCCATGGTGTTTATACTTGCGTATTATTGTTTGTACAAATGAACGTGGTACATTCAGGCATTTGGAAATTGCTCCCAAGGATAAACCAGACTTGTGGAGGTCCACAGTTTGTTTTCTGAGGTCTTGGCTGATTTCTTTTGCTTTTCCCATGATGTAAAGCAAAGTAGCACTGAGTTTGAAGGTAGGCCTTAAACTACATCCACAGGTACCCCTCCAATTCAGTACATCTACTATCAGAAGCTAATTGGCTAATTGTCTAAAGGCATGACATCATTTTCTGGAATTTTCCAAACTGCTTAAAGGCACAGTTATCAAATCAAATCAAATCAAATCACTTTATTGTCACAGCCATATACACAAGTGCAATGGTGTGTGAAATTCTTGGGTGCAGTTCCGATCAACATAGCAGTCGTGACAGTGATGAGACATATACCAATTTACAATAACATCAAATTAACACAGCACAATTGAAACGTCTGATATACACATAATTACACACAACAATATACAAATAATAACATACACTGTACAGTATACAATATGCACTATTCTTATTGAATACGCACATTATCTTAGTGTATGTAAACTTATGACCCACTGGAATTGTGATATAGTCAATTAAAAGTGAAACAATCTGTCTGTAAACAATTGTTGGAAAAATAGATGTCCTAAACGACTTGCCAAAACTATAGTTTGATAATATTAAATCTGTAGAATGGTTAAAAATTAGTTTTAATGAGTTCAACCTAAGTGTATGTAAACTTCTGACTTCAACTGTAGATAGACAGACAGATAGATAGATAGATAGACAGACACAGAGACAGACAGACAGACAGATAGATAGATAGATAGATAGATAGATAGATAGATAGATGGATGGATGATGTATTTTGGCTATCTAGACTTACCAATGGTTGCACCAATTTCTGGATCAAATGTATCATCTGTAAATCTCAAAAGAAGACTGAAAGAGAGGAAGGGAAAATAGGAAAGAGTAAGGCTGTTATAAGCATCTATAAAGCATTAAAAAGAGAAAGACTATTTTCCATCTTAGTACAAAACTACAACACCGTCATCATGTCTCTTGATCTCAGGTAAATGTTTACCATTACAGGTGTGGCATCTTTGTGCAAAACATTTCTAAATTATTCTGCCCCGAAATTATTGGTCAATTATTCCCAAGCATTCAGTACATTATGGGAGTTTGAGATCAATAGATGAATTCTTATAATATTGTTATTTATTTGAGTTGATGGTATTATGTTATGACAACTTGAGTGATCTAATGTGATCATTAACAGTAATACAGACATATCAAGGAACATTGAAGGAATAAAACACATGTAGTTCTATCTAAAATAACATTTTAAAGGCGCAGAATGTTTTAATAAACAGATCTTGCAGTGTGCGTTGTTGATGTTCTCTCAACTGACATCTGTAGACTTGAACTTGAGTCTCATACCTGGATTTGCCCACTCCGCTCTCTCCAATAATCAGTACTTTCAGGGTGGTAAGAATATCCTCATTCATCTTTACCGGGTGATTACCGGGTGATGTCACTATTTTCAAATAATGTATGTATAAAATTAAAATGTAAAGAAACTTCTACTTAAGGGCAAAACTATGCTCTCTTCCTCGTTAAAGACGCTTGCTGTGGATAAACAAGGTTTTAGAGGTTCTGCCCTCTAGTGGTTTAAAGAGACATGACAGTCTTTTTTCAGGAATATGTTTGGTCTAATTGCAGACATTTGAACAATGACACCGGGACACTTGCGCTTGAACTGAATTACACGGGGAAGGGTTAAAATAGGAGAATAATTATTACTCTCGTTGTCTTCAGGGGTACCAAAGCGTAGAGTATACTGGCTAAATATTCAAAGTCTTAATCTAATAAAATAATAGGTTTATGAATAATCTTTATTTCAAATCCAAACATGAACTGAAAAAGTGAGAGCGAAATTTTAAAGGGAAAGTTCATCCCTCATTTTTTACTCACCCTCATGCCATCCCAGATGTGCATTACTTTCTTTCTTCTGCAGAGCACAAATGAAGATTTTTAGAATAGCATTTCATCTCTGTAGGTCCATACAATGCAAGTGAATGGTGACCAAAACTTTTAAGCTTCAAAAAGCACATAAAGGCAGCAGCATTAAAGTAATCACTAAGGTATTTTTTGGTGATTCACATTCTTCGTGCATATTGACACATACTGGGCAGGGAGTAGAATTTATAGTGAAAAATACTTTTTTATTGATTTATTGATCTGTTTCTTGCCCACACCTATCATATCATGTCTGAACACATGGATTTAACCACTGGAGTCGTATGGATTACTTTTATGCTTCCTTTATGTACTTTTGGAGCTTCAAAGTTCCGGCCACCATTCACTTGCATTGAATGGACAAACAGAGCTGAAATATTCTTTAAATAATCTTCGTTTGTGTTCAGCATAAGAAGAAAGAAAGTCATACTCATCTGGGATGGCATGAGCACGAGTAAATGATGAGGGAATTTTCATTTTTGGGTGAACTATACCTTTAAATTCAGACAGAACAATGATTTTGTTTTACCAGTATCCACAAGAGGTCGCCAGTGTTCTTCTTGAATCACTGGTTTTTATAGCGCCAATATAACTTTTGAGCATGGGATTTGTTAGTCAGAATTAAAACAAACCTTTCCATCTCCTTCATCTTTTTATATGACCTCTTTGGCTAGACCTATGTGAAACACAAAAGTCAGGCCTAGAGTGGCCAGTCTGCTATTTTACAAACTGCATGTAACACAGTATAGGTGGACTGTGCGACAAGAGTCAGGAGTAGAGTAACACGATAATTTCTCTCTAGACTGTAAATCATTGCAGTTTTATAAAATTCAGGAAAATGTTGTCAGTTTTGGTGTAACACTCCATTTACTGCATTACACTGAATAATACACACATTGAACATATAGTCATAAACACAAGCTTAATTTTAAAAGCAGTTTAATAATTTCTATGTACAATCCATTTGTTGCCAAGTTGACAACAGTCATCAACAAAATAAAATAGTAACATAAGGTGCGAAACATACAATGGTGTTGAAACCTCTTTGCTTCCACCTTCTCCCTGCCTCAAAGCAAAATGACACTTGAAGCAAAATTGTTCACATTCCACGACATTTGACCTTTATTTCAGCAGAGTGAGAAAGGAAATTGCCTCAACCTAGAACATTTTATTTTCTCAGAGGTAAAAAACAAGCAAACAAACTTGATAACTCTTTAAAGACCAAAGATTTAATAGTTGTGAGGCAAAACTGAAGTGACTCATATACTTAAAGGGCTAGTTCACCCAAAATAAAAATTCTCTATCATTTACTCACCCTCATACCATACCAGATGTGTGACTTTCTTTTTCTACTGAACACAAAATATGATTTTTAGAAGAAAATCTCTGCTCTGTAATTCCATACAATGCAAGTTAATGGGTACCAAAAATGTTAAGCTCCAAAAGGCGCATAAAGGCAGCATAAAAGTAATCGATAGGACTATAGTGGTTAAATCTGTCTTTAGAAGTGATATAATAGGTGAGGATGAGAAACAGGGTATGGATTCACGAAATGAAAATTCTTCTTAACTACCATTTTCTTCTTTAGAAAAAAAGTTACTATTTTGTATTCCTTGAAAACACTTCTTATGAAAGTTCTTACCTTTTTTCTTAAGATTGTTCTTAAAAAAAAAAAAACTTAAGAAGCATTCAAATTCTCGAAAAAAAATGTTTTCTTAAAAATCGTAGTAAATAACATCTTAAAGTTAGGATAACCTCACAGTTGTCTTAAATCTTAAAAGGTAAGATGTTTGATGATTTTACTGGGTTGTTTCAAATGTGATGCATTCTATCATGTTGAGTCAGAAGTCATAATGGGCGGTTTACATAGAAATGTGATTTTAGACCAAAACACGTTTTTGACTGGTTTGTGTTTTATGTTATTTTTATTTTCAGCTTGTAAACCATGTAAATGTTTTCACCAAATTCAAACAATACATGTTGTTTCGAAGCTTCTTAATGTGCTGACCAATCATGCTAATAATGGATGTGCTGCATATAGCGCTCTCTCTCCGCGATCTTTACAGTTCATAGAAACATAATAATTATAACACTAGATAGGTACATTTCCTGAAGAAAATGTGAGTGGTGCTTGCCGTTGAAAAATTCGTCACCACGATGTCCCACCAGAATCAGAATCAGAATGAGCTTTATTGCCAAGTATGCTTACACATACAAGGAATTTGTCTTGGTGACAGAAGCTTCCAATACACAACAATACAAAACAGCAACAAGACTTTTGAAAAATAATTAAATTTGAATAAAAAATAGATAAATATTGAAAAGAAAAAAGTATATATATAATACACAATAGAATAAATATATATATATATATATATATATATATATATATATATATATATATATATATATATATATATACACACACACACACACACACACACACACATACATACATACATATACATATACATACATATACACACACACACATGCACATACACACATACATATATATACATATACACATATACACATACATACACATATACACATATATGAATATATATACATACATACATATACATACATACATACATACATACATAAATACACACACACATACGTAGTGCAAATCTAAATACAAATCGGTTATGTACAGTGCAAGGGAATGTAATGGAAGAAGAGGTAGGATGTGTTGGATAATATAAAAAGACTAAGCTGTGTATTGCACATTAATTATTGCTCAAAGGGGCAGTTTTAACTGTTCATGAGATGGATAGCCTGAGGGAAAAAATTGTTTCTATGCCTGATGGTTCTGGTGCTTAGAGCTCTGAAGTGTCGACCAGAAGGCAACAGTTCAAAAAGGTAGTGGGCAGGGTGAGTGGGGTCCAGAGTGATTTTTCCAGCCTTTTTCCTCACTCTGGAAGTGTATAATTCTTGAAGGGGGGGCAGGGGGCAACCAATAATCCTCTCAGCAGTCTGAACTGTCCTTTGTAGTCTTCTGATGTCTGATTTCGTAGCTGAACCAAACCAGACAGTTATAGAAGTGCAGAGGACAGACTCAGTGACCGCTGAGTAGAACTGTATCAGCAGCGCCTGTGGCAGGTTGAACTTCCTTAACTGGCGAAGGAAGTACAACCTCTGCTGGGCCTTTGGTGAGGGGGGACAGTGTTGGGGGGGTTCCTCCTAAAGTCCACAATCATTTCCACCGTTTTGAGCGTGTTCAGCTCAAGGTTGTTTTGACTGCACCAGACAGCCAGCTGTTTAACCTCCCTTCTGTATGCAGACTCATCGTTATCTCGGATGAGGCCGATGACAGTGGTGTCGTCTGCAAACTTCAGGAGCTTGACAGAGGGTCCTTGGCGATGCAGTCATTGGTGTAGAGGGAGAAGAGTAGTGGGGAGAGCACACATCCCTGGGGGGCACCAGTGCTGATTGTACAGGTTCTGGAAGTGAATTTCCCCTGTCTCACAAGCTGCTGCCTGTCTGTCATAAAGCTGGTAATCCACTGACAGATAGACATGGGAAGAGAGAGTTGGTGTAATTTAGTCCGGAGAATAGCTGGGATGATGGTGTTGAAAGCCGAACTGAAGTCCACAAAAAGGATCCTTGCATATGTCCCTGGTCTGTCCAGATGTTGCAGGATATGATGCAATCCCATGTTGACAGCATTATCCAAAGACCTGTTTGCTCGATAAGAAAATTGAAGGGGATCTAGAAAGGGTCCAGTGATGTCCTTCGGGTGAACCAACACAAGTCTCTCAAATGACTTCATGACCACAGACGTCAGGGCGACAGGTCTGTAGTCATTAAGTCCTGTGATTTTTGGTTTCTTTGGGATGGGGATAATAGTGGAACATTTGAAGCAGCATAGGACTTCACACTGCTCCAGTGATCTATTGAAGATATGTGTGAAGATGGGGGCCAGCTGGTTAGCACAGGATCTAAGACATGCAGGTGAAGCACCATCTGGGCCCTGTACTTTCCTTATCATTTGTTTTCGAAAGACGCGGCTCACATCATCTTCACAGATCTTAAGTGCCGGTTGAGTTGCAGGAGGGGGGTTGCAGCAGGTGCTGGTGTTTGTGTGAAGTGAAGGTCAGAGTGGGTGTGGGGTGTGAGATTGGGCCTTTCAAATCTACAGTAGAACACATTCAGGTCATCAGCCAGTTGTTGGTCCACCACAGGGCTGGGGGTAGGAGTCCTGTAATTCGTAAGTTGTTTCATGCCACTCCACACTGATGCAAGGTCGTTAGCTAAAAACCTGTTTTTCAGCTTCTCAGAGTATCTACTTTTAGCCACTCTGATTCCCTTATTCAGTGTGTTCCTAGCATGATTGTACAAGACTTTATCCCCAACTCTGTAAGCATCCTCTTTGGCCTGACGAAGCTGCCTGAGTTCCACTGTAAACCATGGTTTGTTGTTGTTAAATGTTAAATAAGTCCTAGTAGGAATGCACATATCCTCACAGAAACTGATATATGATGTAACGGTATCTGTGAGCTCGTCCAGGTCTGTGGCTGCAGCCTCAAAAACACTCCAATCAGTGCAGTCAAAGCAGGCTTGTAGTTCCAGCTCTGCTTTGTAGGTCCATCTCTTTACAGTCCTTACTACAGGCTTAGCAGATTTTAATTTCTGTCTGTAGGTTGGAAGAAGATGAACCAGACAGTGATCAGATAGTCCCAAAGCTGCTCTAGGAACAGAGCGATATGCATCCTTTATTGTTGTGTAGCAGTGATCCAGTATATTTCTGTCTCTGGTTGGGCATGTAATGTGCTGTTTGTATTTGGACAGTTCACATGTGAGGTTTGCTTTGTTAAAATCCCCAAGAATAATAATAACTGAGTCCGGGTATTCTTGTTCTGTGTCTGTAATTTGATCAATCAGCTGTTGCAGCACGGCATTCAAACACACGTTTGGCGCGATATACACATTCACCAGAATAAACGAGGAAAACTCCCGTGGCAATTAGAAAGGCTTACAGTTAATAAAGAGCGCTTCCAAATTAGGACAGCACATCTTCTTTAACGTTGTTACATCTGTACACCAACTTTCACTGATGTAAAAGCATGTTCCACCGCCTCTCGTTTTCCCCGTTAACTCCACGATGCGATCCGCTCTGAACAGCTGAAAGCCTGGCAGATGTAACGCGCTGTCCGGAATGGCTTCACTCAGCTAGGTTTCTGTGAAGCACAAGGCAGCAGAGGTTGAAAAGTCCTTGTTTGTGCAGGTGAGGAGATGTAGTTCATCTGTTTTGTTAGGAAGAGAGCAAGATGAATGCTCGGCAGCGTTGTTCCAAAGCCCCGCCAATGGAGCTTGACAAGCGCGTCTGCTTGTCTCCCTCGCCTGCATGACATAGCGCGTTTAAACAGCACAGCTGCACCTCCGACTAAAATGTCAAACAAAACGTCAGAATATTCAAAATCCGGGAAAAGATTGACTGGTATATGCTGTCGAATGTTCAGCAGTTCGTCTCTGGTAAAACTGACTGGAAAAAGATTACTAAACACAGGACAAACAAACAAAAACAACAAAACAATAGAAGCACTCCACCCCGAGGCGGCCATCCGCGTTGCCATCATGATGTATATCACCAAGTACCCCAAGTTGAAAGATGCCACCCCCATGACAGTAGGATCTTCTGGTGCAGAGATATTTGTGTTGTTCCATGGTTGCTAGGCAGTTACCAGGGTGATACTTAACAAGGCGCCTTGCCATCCTGAGTGAGATACAGTATGTCAACCCAGAAGTCTCTACGAAGTTCTGGTGCAGAGATATGTGATTTGTTACTTGGTTGCTAGGGTAACCCATCTGGTTGCTATGCAGCTACCAGGGTGATATTTAACAAGGCTCTTTGCCATCTTGAGTGAAATAAGTCAACCCGGAAGTCTCTACGATTTTCTGGTGCAGAGATATGTGATTTGTTACTTGGTTGCTAGGGTAACTCCATCTGGTTGCTAGTTAGTTACCAGGGTGATACTTATCAAGGCTACTTGCCATCCTGAGTGAAATAAGTCAACCCGGAAGTCTCTATGATTTTCTGGTGCAGAGATGTGATTTGTTACTTGGTTGCTAGGGTAACTCCATTTGGTTGCTAGGCAGTTACCAAGGTGATACTTATCAAGGCTCCTTGCCATCCTGAGTGAAATAAGTCAACCCGGAAGTCTCTACGATGTTTTGGTGCAGAGATATGTGATTTGTTACTTGGTTGCTAGGGTAACCCCATCTGGTTCCTAGGTAGTTACGAAGGTGATACTTAACATGGCTCCTTGCCATCCTGAGTGAAATAAGTCAACCCGGAAGTGTCTATGATATTCTGGTGCAGAGATATGTGTTTTGTTACTTGGTTGCTAGGGTAAGCCCATGTGGTTGCTAGGCAGTTACCAAGGTGATACTTAAAATGGCTCCTTGTTATCCTGAGTGAAATAAGTCAACCCGGAAGTCTCTACGGCATTCTGATCTTGAGATATCCATCTTAGTGATTTTGAATGGAAGTCAATGGCATTTGGTTGCTAGGGTGCTCTTAATGGTTGCTAGTTCATGGCTAAGTAGTTCCCATGATGATAGTTGTAGACTGATTGCTCACCCAATTAAAACAAGCCAACTGTCATGTCTCTAGGACATTCTGATCTGAAGATATCACACTCTAAGTGAAAGCAATATTGTTGGTTGCTAGGGTGCTCTAAATGGTTGCCAGGGCATGGCTAGCCAGTGAACAGAGAGATTTTTATTGGCTGCTTACTAACCTGACTCATAAGAGCCAGTTTACGACATTCTGTTCTGAAGATATCCTTCTGAGACATTTTGAATGGAAGTTAATGGGGGGTGGTTGCTAGGGTCCCATAAATGGTTGTTAGGGCGTGGCTATGCCATTTCCAAGGTGATAATTAAAGAGTGATTGGTATCCCGATTGAAATGAGCCCACCCCCATGTATCTATGTCATTCAGATTGGGAGATAAGATCTGGCAACTTTCTTGCATTGATTGCCATAGTAGGAACAAAATTCTCTTCCCATAGTACCCTATGGGACTTTTTGGTACGTTTTTTGCCCCCCTTTTTACCCCGAGGTACATTTTACCCCCAAACACAGGGTATGTTCAAACACGGCTTGCTATCCTGAATCAAATGAGAGCACCCACATGTGTCTAGGACATTCTATCAGAAGATATCACACTAAGCCATTTTGAATGGAAGTCAGTGGGGATGGTTGCTAGGGTGCTCTAAATTGTTGTTAGGGTGTGGCTAAGTAGTTTTTCAAATGGATACATGAAGACTGATTGCTCACCCATGTGAAATAAGCCAACTGCCATGTCTGTAGTATGTTCTGATCCAAAGATATCCCTCTCAGCCATTTTTAATGGAAGTCAATAGGGCTGGTTGCTAGGGTGCTCTAAATTGTTGATAGGGTGTGACTAGCCAGTGACCAGAGAGATTCTTATTGGCTGATTACTAATCTGACTGAAAAGAGCCAATCCCCAAGTGTCTATGACATTCTGTTCTGAAGATATCCTTCTGAGCCATTTTGGATGGAAGTCTATGGGGGCGGTTGCTAGGGTGCCGTAAATGGTTGCTAGGGCGTGGCTACACCATTTCCAAGATGATCCTTAAAGACTGATTAGTAGCCCGATTGAAATTAGCCTGCCCCCATGTCTCTATGTCATTCTGATTGGGAGATATGATTTGACAACTTTCTTGCATTGACTGCCATAGTAGGGGAAAAAAAAATGTTTTCATGGGCGAGACCCTTGCCATAGTATGCCTATGGGACATTTTTGGGACGTTTTTTGTCCCCCAGGGGTGCACCATACCCCCAATCCCTTAGAAAAGTCATAGCACAGGTGTTGTCAATAGGCCGGTCGATTTGACACCTAATTCATGAGTCTACTACAAATGGTGCAGGACGAGTCAGGTGCCGAAGTTTTGAACGGAATAAGAATAATAATAATAAGTATGTGAGATTACAATAGTGATGCTTTGCTCCACAAGCACCACTAATAATAATAAGTATGTGAGATTACAATAGTGATGCTTTGCTCCGCAAGCACCACTAAGTATGTGAGATTACAATAGTGATGCTTTGCTCGCAAGCACCACTAATAATAATAATAAGTATGTGAGATTACAATAGTGATGCTTTGCTCAGCAAGCACCACTAATTAGAAAGCTGAGACTTTTTTTTTCATCCCCTATCCACATCCCAATCGGAGTGGGCACACCTGATTCGGCCTCCGTCACCCTTTCCCATTTATCCGCCTCTTACTTTCCGACATCATATAATTATCAAGCCTCCCAACGAAAACTTTTTCCTTGCAGTAATTTCCTCAACAAGACCCTCTTGTCTACTGAAGTATTTGTTTCTTTTCTTTTATTCCATGTCAAATTAAAAGTTATCAAATGGATACCAGCAAATAAATTCTCCTGTGACGGGTAGTGTCATTAAACTAACACATTTCGCACTTTACATAAAAAAATAAATTACAAAATCGCGAGGTGCTTGCTGGTTAAAAAAAAGGTTAATAGATACATTTATCGTTATGATTTTCCAGTGTTGAAGTATTGAATTTGTTGTAGGTTATGAGACAAGACAACTCCATGAACAGGCTAGTATGATCAGACATTGTCAAAGCCTGTCTTTTTATTCTTAAGAAAAAATTTGAGAACTGCTTACAATTTTTCAAGAATTGTACTTAGGAACGTTCTTACGAACTTCTTATAATTTATCCTAAGATCTCTCATTTTTTTCTTAAGAACTTTTTCATGAATCAGACCCCAGATCAATATTTAAACCCTTTTTACTACATTCTCCTTCCTGCCCAGTAGGTGGCAATATGCACGAAGAATGCGAATCACCAAAAACAAAAGAAGAATGTGAAAGTGAAAGAGGAGATTGATAGTAAAAAAGGACTTAAAACATTGATCTGTTTCTCACCGACACCTATCATATCGCTTCTTAAGATATTAATTTTACCATTGGAGTCGTATTGATTACTTTTATGCTGCCTTTGTTTTGTTTTTTTAGCTTAAAAATATTGGTACCCATTCACTTGCATTGTGAGGACCAACAGAACTTCTAAAAATATTTGTTTGTGTTCAGCAGAAGAAAGAAAGTCTTACACATTTGGGATGGCATGAGGGTGAGTAAATTATGAGATAATTTTCATTTTTGAGTGAACTGTCCCTTTAAGAGCAAGAGACATTACTTAATTCCCAAAGACACTTCTCTTTGTCAGAAAAAACAACCTACTGATACCAAAGTTTCACCCAGTGCTGACTTTTACAAAATGACTGGACAAAGATAAACTCTGAAAATCTACGGGCCTAAGTAGAAAAAGGAATTATATTTACATGTGTCTCTGAAAAATGGCTGAAGCCTGTTGGTAACATAGCTTGAAAATGTGAAGCCTTAAATCAAAAGCCAAGCCTCACTGCACGATAAACAAGCATTTATAAATGTGCCTTGAATATGAAAGTCTAATCACCCTCATGTCTAAATTAAGCACCAAAACTCCATAATCTTGCTGAATCAGGAGTGAACAGTTTAAGCATTGCTTAAAAGCACCATTTTCAGTAGGTCAGGTGGATGGACTTGAAGTGGTCACAGAGGTATGGGTAGGTTTCTACCAAAAAACAACAACTTGTATTAGAGCCTGAACTCTTTAGAAATATTCTGACTTTTAAAAGATCTCTGTCAAACATTCTTTTGTTTGACCAAACTTTACTTTAAAGTAAACAGATTACTTAGTGCTTATACCTGCACATGCAAAGCTATTGAATTTGAACCTTTAAAAAGTCTGAAAACTCTAATGATATTTCACATGTGCATTTTTCGTTGTGTTACCATACAGTACTATAACTGTCAGTGTATTGATAAATTGCAGTGTTCTGGTGATGTTGTACATATTCATAAACACGCACACAGGACTGCAGTGTGTGTTCGGTGGAGCATTAAGAGAAAGCGTAGCAGTATTTTCAGGCCCAGTTTCCAGAGCAGTCAGCCAACCGAGGGCCACACCCTGGCCTGAGCTGCCCTGTTCCCCATGGGCTGCTGTTGCCATAGCAACCTATCCAGCCAAAAATAATGGACCAGACACCAAGGAGGAGAAGAGACTGGTGAAATACTTTCATACAGATTGCACTTATTCTACAGAACAAACTTGGAATGATAATTTTCTGTAGTTTACATATACTAAATGACATTTATCCTGTTCCCAATAGAAGCTGCTCTCTATGACTAGCATGAAGCCAAATGAAAGCCATTGCTAAATATCAACACAGACAAACACAGAGAGGCTTATATTTACTTAAACATTTACAAATAAATATTTGGAGATTTTCGTCTTACATTGATGGCTTCTTGGAGAAAGAAACAGACTTTTTATAGACACAAGTAATTACAGACTGAGACCAGTGAGCTTCTCACACATCTTACGAGGTGCACCTTTAGATTGTAGTTAAGGACCATAGTTTAAGACAGGATCTGTTTGGTTAACAAATTTGTCTTTTTCTCTTTTGTTCTGTAATTTTACTATTCTGGTTTACTAATGAAATTTGGTATGAACCCTTTTCACATTTCCTGGATTGGAATGCATTAGTAAACTATAGCAGGTTACACTTCTGTAGCGGTAAAGGAGACTCCTTAGCAAATATTATTTTTGTGTTTCCAAAAAAAAAAATAAAAAAAAAAATAAATAAATAAAATATATATATATATTATGACATTCAGAAGCTGTATTTTAAACAGCAAATGTACTTGAAACCATACTGCAGCAGTTTCAACGAGTTTTTTTTAATGCCAGGGTAATAAAAAAAAAAAAAAAAAAAGGATGTTCTAAATTTACAGAAAATAATAAAATAATTATAAATGTAACAAATTTGCTAAATTTACACTGCTAAATAAGGCGGAAATGTCTCTCACAGTCTGTGAAAAGGGTCCATTGTGGCACTGCCAATATTATTGGCTTTTGCATGACAAATTGCTAGTGATTTCCCTCAGTTGTACGTAGTTTTGGATGAAAGAAATGCTGTATATGTTAATGTAAAAATTAATATCTCTGGTTTAAATCATGGTCCAATGATAATGCTTGGATGACAATGGTAAAATAGCTGGTTACTCAGTCGAAGTCTTCTAAAATTGATTTCTATTCTGGAAAATAGTAGGCCTATGGTTCAGTCAATTCAATTTCAACTAAACTCCTATGTGGATAAAATTAAATAAATAGATACAATGAAAGTGCAAGGATGGTGGAAAGGAATTTATGTGCCAGACTTCATCTCCCATTCCTGCAAAGAAAAGAAAACATTAGAATGGCTGCACAGGAGAAAATCTGTGCACTGTAAACAACCTAAAGAAAATGGACAGTTTATGCAAGATTGGACTGAAGGGATTGTTCACCCATAAATGAAAAATATGTCCTTATTTACTCGCCCTCATGTTATTCCAAACTCATATGACTTCCTTTCAACCATGGAACACAAAAGGAGATGTTAGGCAGAATGATAGTTTTAGTCACCATTCACTTTCATTGCATTTTTTTTTTTTATATAAAATGAAAGTGAATGGTGACTGATGCTAACACTGCAGAACATTTCTTGTGTTCCACAGAAGAAGGAAAGTCATACAGGTACAGAACAAAGCATAGAAAACAATTCATACTTTTACATGAGAATTGGCAGATGTTACCTGCTATTTATATCTGGTGTGATGCCTAAAATAAGTATGCATCTATGCATGTGGATCCTCACCTTGGCTTTCCTGAGGACGTGTCCTCGCACAGGTGAGGCTTTCTGTTGTGTCTGCCGGCGCAGCAGAGAGGCGCTGTTGACTGGCAGAGAGCAGGTCTCGGTGTCGCTGGTGTCACAACTGGAGATGGGTGAGTTGTCCACCGTTCGCCTCATTAACACTGGAGACTATGGACAGACAGGCACATTTTCAAACTTGCTTTTCATATATCACAAAAAACTGAAAGTAACATAAACCTACTGTTAGCATGACATCATTTCTATGTTAGAGCTCTCTAAATTGCTGCTTTTTTAACAGACCTGTGGGCTGGAGCTGCCCGTTCTGGGTTCAATGGTCAAGCCCAGGGAGACGCCTCCATTCAGGGCTTTATTCAGACTTTCCTTCACCTCTGTCATCTCCAGCTCCAAATTCACTCGCTCTTCCTCTTTCAGTTTACATTCTTCCTCCACTTTCTTCAGTCTCTCTGTCAGAGATGCCTGAGAACGCTTACCTGGTTGGAATAAACAAGAGGTGAATTTATATCGCTCATTTAAAACACTATCTTTTTGAAAAAGTTTTGATACAATTACATTCAATCAGAACATATTTAATGTACAGCTATGTGGAGTGGGATTTTGGCCAATGATATTTTGCTGTGGGTGGGGCTACCCAGTACATTGATGTAGAAATACAAACCAAGCGAATGTCAAAATGTCCTGATGCTTGTTGTGGTCACAGCTAGTTAGTACAAAAACTAACTTTTTTACTAAAAGTTTTAACATGAAAGAGATAAATTTGATAGCTTGTTGCTTTATGAAACACTGATACAGATGAGATCAAAGTTAGAAATTAAAATTCAGAACATAAATGCCATAATATCACTGGCATCCTTACCTGTGTTGTTCTCTATGGCAGTACGCAGGTCCTTCCTGTCTTTTTTCAGCTGGATCAGGCGGTTTCGAATTTCCTGCTTCCTCTTCATCAACTCCTCCTCTTTCGCTTGGAGTTTCTTTGCATCTGCCTCCACTCTGTTTTTCCCGTACTTATACTGATCCGCACCTATGAAGATTAATGACGCATTATGATCAAAGTTAACCGTTAGAAAATCTCTCCATTTCAAACTTTTGGATTTAGTTCAGTCTTTTCAGTCTTGCATTAAAGGCCTGTGAGACCACAAACACAGATTAAAAGACAGGCTGAATTTATACCACATCCAAATATTTGGTAGTCCATGTAAATAGGCCATTGAATGGTTAGAATGTCTGAGTGTGCTCTGTGTGGACAGGCTATGACTGACTGCCTGTCTGAAATGGAATTTGGGGTGACTGAGTTTACAAAGGAGCATGTCAACAGAGCCACTGCTGTCTAAAAGCACTGCAATTTCCACATACCGCCATTCTCCACAAATCTGTGTGGCTTCTTTTTCCTTGAAATAAATTAGTGGTGTAATAGCAAGGATTATGGATGCAGACTTAATGTCTGCTTAGTTTAGTTTCAGCTGGACGTCCACTTCAAAAAATGTCATCTTATAAAAGAGGAAGGACTTATTTTAAGATTATCTATTACTCGTGCTTTCCCATTTAATATTTTAAATGTTAAAATCACTTACTAGAATTGTTCCGTTTCAATGGCAGAGTGCCTCTTGTTCCATTGGCCTTTTTGGGCTGGCACTTGTCCAGCTTCTGCTTCGCAGTGATCCCATTGGTGGTCAGGGCTTTCTTTCCCCTCAGCTGATTGGCAGAAAGAAACAGCTGTAAGTGCAGAAGAAGTAGCTATTTCAAATTAGCTTTTTCACACATAAAAAAGAAGGTGAAACATTTGATTTCACTGCTAACACCTGTTGTTTCCGTTCAAAGATTAACACTTCATTCAAATACTTCCACAGACATATCAAAGGTACCAAATTCACCTAAACCACAAACGTGTCTTGACTAGTAGGGACATTTGTTTTAGTTATGCTATAGCTGGCAGAAACCCTTTTTCTGACTCCATCCCTGGCCAATAAAATATAATCCACAGCGAACAAAGGCCTCTGTAAATCCATACCAGGCCATGGCCGCACACATACACAGACATGAATATAATATAGATCAAAAACTGGAGCTGGGTGGTCCATAATTCATACACTACACATACTGTACTTGTAATATCAGAGTCTGAAGTTGTTTTATAGTGTGATACAGTGAGAGAGACCCATAATGTCCCATGATGTCAAACATTCCATATGTGTTAATCAGCACTAACACTTACAACTACACTTCCAACCCCCTGCTAACTGACAGCACAAACCTGCTTCTAATTTAACGCCTCCATGTTGTCACAGTTTCGCAGAGACAAGTTTAGTGGTAATGTTTTGATTGGCAGGGTGGGTGGTACCACAAAAAAAAACCAAAAATGGTATGATTATATTAATGCATTCTCTCTCTGTCTCTCTAAAACCCACCCAGCTTTTGATGATTGCTTTATGTTTTTTCATGTTAAATTAAAGTAGAAGTGAGAAACACTAAAGCAGTGAACACAAAAGATATTCAGTGTTAGTCAAACATCCTCAGTTAGTCACCTGAGTAGTGTTAGTATTAGCAGTTGAGGAAGAAGAGCATGAGGAGAGAGATTTGGTGGAGATCGGTGTGTTGTAATGCCCAGTGGAAGACAAGCTCGACTTGAGAGAGTAGCGGGCTGCTAGTTTGGGGGAGGGCAAGTTTTCGTAAAGATCTGTATTCTCATAGTGATTCTCCTCTTTCCAACGGCAACCCCCTGATGCTGGGGAGGAGTACTGCACATCTGGTGCCTTCCGTATCGCAAGCATGCAAGCAAAAGCAGAGCAATTATAAGAGAAGGTGATGACACGAGGAGAGGAGTGGAGTTAGGCAGGCCCAGGAATGAAAAGGAGAGGTGAGAATTTGTTAATAGATTTAAAGCGATAGCTTGCCCAAAATGAAAATTCAGTTACCATTTACTCCCCCTCTTAATGTTCCAAAACTCTATGACTTTCTTTCCTAAATTGAACACAAAAGATGTTCAGCAGAATGTTAGTATCAGTCACCACGCACTTTCATTGCATCTTTTTTATACAGTTCAATTGAATGGTGACTGAGGCTGTCATTGTCTAACATTCTGTGTTACACGGAAGACAGAAAGTCATACTGGTTTGGGACAACAAGAGGGTGAGTAATAGATGACTGAATTTTCATTAGGTGAACTGTGCCTTTAATGCACAAATGAGTTCCATTAGGAACGTATAGCAGTATAGTAGCAAGACAGGAAACCCTATACAAACCACTGTTAAAGAAACATTCGGGGTTCAAGTTAAGCTCAACCGACAGGATCTGTGGTATAATATTGATTACCACAAAAATTACTTTCTGCTTGACCCTCCTTTTCTTTAAAAACAGCAAAAATCTTAGTTGCAGTGAGGCACTTACAATTGAAGTGAAGGGGGCCAATTCGTAAGCATCAAAATATTCACTGTTTCAAAAGTATAGCCACAAGATGTAAACATGATTTTAGTGTGATAAAATCACTTACTAACCTTTTCTGTGTAATGTTATAGCCAATTTTACAACTTCATTGCCATGACGATGCAATGTCAACAAACCTATGATGAGGACGGCACCCTCCTCCTCGTCACAAAACACTAAAATCCCAAAATGACTGTAAAAATGATGCTTTAAACAACTTTATAGCTCAAATAATACATGAGTTTTAACAAAAGAATTAATGTAAGTGCTTTTATAAAATTATAAGCTTCACATTTCTGCATTTAAATCCTCCAAAAATTGTCCCCATTCACTTCCATTGTAAGTGCCTCTTTGTAACCTCAAATTTTGCTTTTTTTTAAAGAAAAGGAGGGATATCTAAATTATTTTTTGTGGTAATCAACATTATGCCACAAATGCTGTCGACTGATCTTAATTTGTGTTTAACCTCGAATATTCCTTTAATAGCAGTAGCGATTTGATGTGTAAACATATGCATCTTTGTGAAGTCTGTGAAGTGTACCGTTCCATTGATGCAGGGTACATCATCATAATGCAGAGCGACCCCTGTGGGGCATGCGTAACCATTGACCGGGTTATCCAGGTATGGGTTTGGAGAAATTGCACGTTTACTGGTGAAACTGAGAACACATATATTCATTACTACAAATGTGACACAGAGAAGCTGAATCAGCATTGTATAAGTTTGACTGAAAATATTCTAGCAGTACAGGGTGCTCACCAAAATGACTGCTTGGCAAGCTGAATGACATTAGCAGTGGTCTCCACGTCAATGTAATCATAATGCAGCGCAGCAGGGTCTGTTGTGGAGCCCGTTTCTGCCAGCAAGACCCCCAACCATCTCCCCATACTCTCAGAGGAGGATGCCTGATGGGAAAAAAGAGTGAAGGAAGGTGCAATGAACGATTGTCAGTGGAATATGAGACAAGTAAAGCACTAATCTATGCAATCTCTGCAAATCTACTCAGCACAGATACAGCAATGACATCATTACATGAGCCAGCCAACCATCCATCTAATCCCTGCCCTGAGGCCCTGTCTCAGACACATTAATTGCCCTGCAAGAGCTGAGGGCCTAGTCCCGTACCTCTAGAACAGCCACCTCCTGTCCGTTGCGCAGCAGACGGAAGGCAAAAGGATGTTTGGAGTCCAGCCCTGGAATGACCTCACACCCCCGCAGCGGCAGAGAGGCCATGTGCGTCTTCAGATCTGCCCGGTCCTTGTGCAGCAACAGCTGGTTGTCTTTCAGCTGGCACCAGCGCTCTCTCCAGCGGTTATTGGACAGCACATTCAGATAGCCTGTTAATGAAGGATTGCCCAAGAGATTTATATGGCAGTCACATGCAGAACTGTATTGAAAGGTGTTGATAGTGTCATTTGTTTTTCTGTGATGTATGTGGTCACTCTGCTAGGGCAATGTGTGAACTTGAGGGGAGCTGACTTCATAAATCCACTAAAAATGGGAGCAAATGAACTTGGGAGCAGCTTATTAAAAGTAATTGCATAAATGGCTCAGAAAAGAAGTGAACTGAAAACAGGTCTATCATTGTTTGTTTGCAGCTGGCATTTGCTTTGATGCTATGTTATCTAAAGCAATGAATTTCATACATTTTAATTGTAGCTTAAAGGAATAATTCACCCAAAAATTTAAATTCTGTCATAATTTACACACCCTCATACTGTTCCAAACCCGTATGGCTTTCTTTCTTCTGTGGAACGCAAGATAACAGCCTCAGTCACCATTCACTTTCATTGTATGGAAAAAAGATGCAATGCAAGTCAGTGGTGACTGAGACTAACATCTCCTTTTGTGTTCCATGGAAGAGTGAAAGTTGAACAGGTTTGGAACCACATAAGGGTGAATAAATGATGACAGAGGTTTCATTTTTAAGTGGACTATCCCTTTAAGTGTCCAAATACTATTTTGGAGCCACGGTATAATACCTGGGTATGCTTTTACACTGATAAATAAATATACAATTGCAAAAAATTGATTCAGTAGACAAAATAAGGCTTGCAATTTGCAACAGAACGATTTTGGACATAAATAAGCAACCAGTGTCCAACCCCACCCACCCACACTGAGAATACTGTATATGCTTTCCTGGAAACTTATCTGGATTGGCTTATACTGTTTGCTCACATTGTTTTAACCCATTCATGAAGCCCAAATCATCACTGAACATCTATCAGAAAGCAGTGCTTGTAACCGCTCACCACATGTTGGGACATCCTCCTCTGCCGATGAGGTCTGTTCATCAGTGGATGGCTTCTTCTTTCCCAGACTGATGATTTTGGTGATTTTCTTTCCAGTCACCCGTCCCACTGTGCCTTTCTGCTCTGATTTAGAGTTCTTCTTGCCTTTGGCTAGAAGAGTAAATTAGTGTAAATTAGTAAATTAGTGTCAGAGTGTGAAATATGTTTGTGATATGTGATTTTATAATGTAATACATCATTGAGTAATGCTGGATATATAAAGACTCGCAGTAAGATGGCGCCGCTGATGGCTGCTTCGATGTGAAGCTCTCTAGCATTTTTGTTACTTTTGTTTGTCATTTTTTTTTTGTCACTCTTTCCCGATCAGTTTCACCAGGGATGAACTGCTGAATATTCGGCAGAGAATACTTGATAATATTTTGCCGGTGTTTAATTATTCTGACATTTTATTAGACAACTTAGTTGGCGCAGGGCAGCAGTGTTCCTCAAGTGCTCCAAGAGATGCAAGTGAGGGAAGCACGTTGCGTGCTTGTGAAGCTTCATCAATGCGGGTTTTGGACTCCGCTGCGAGTATTCATCTGGCGAATGTCTACTTCCTCACCAACAAAACGGACAAACTGCTTCTGCTAACTCAAACAAATAAGGACTTTTCTAACTCCGCTGCTCTGTGTTTCACAGAAACCTGGCTGAGTGAAGCCATCCTAGACAGCGCGTTACATATGCCGGGCTTCCAGCTGTTCAGAGCGGATCGTGTTTCGGAATCATCGGGGAAAACGAGAGGCGGTGGAATATGCTTTTACATCAACGAAAGTTGGTGTACAGATGTAACAGCGTTTAAGAAGATGTGCTGTCCTAATTTCGAAGTGCTCTTCATCAACTGTAAGCCTTTCTACTCGCTGTGGGTGTTTTCCTCATTTATTCTGGTGAGTGTGTACAACACACCACAAGCATACGTGAACGCAGCACTGCAATAGCTGGCTGATCAGGTCACGGACAACAATACCCAGACTCTCTTATCATTACTCTGGGAGATTTTAATAAAGCTAACCTCACCCATGAACTGCCAAAATACAAACAACACATCACATGCCCCACCAGAGAAAGAAATATACTGGACCACTGCTATGCCACTGTAAAGGATGCATATCGCTCTGTCCCACATGCAGCTTTAGGACTCTCTGATCACTGCCTGGTTCATCTTCTCCCGACCTACAAGCAGAAACTAAAATCAACTAAGCCTGTATTAAGGACTGTAAAGAGATGGACTTATGAAGCAGAGCTGGAATTACAAGCCTGCTCTGAATGCACTGATTGGAGTGTTTTTGAAGCTGCAGCCACATACCTGGACAAGCTCACAGATACTGTGACATCATATATCAGTTTCTGTGAGAATATTTGCATCCCTATAGGGCATTTTTATCATTCAATAACAATAAACCATGGTTTACAGAAAAACACAGACAGCTTTGTCATGCCAAAGAGGCTCCTTACAGAAGTGGGGATAAAATATTGTACAAAAAGCTGAAAAGCTGAAAAACCAGTTTTTAGCCAACGATCCTGCAGCTATGTGGAAAGGCCTGAAAAGCATTACCAAGTATTAGAGACCTCCCCCTCGCTCTGTAGAGAATCAACAAATGGCTGATGAACTGAATGTGTTTTACTGCAGGCTTGAAAAGCCCAGTTTCACACCCCTCCCCTGCTCTGATCTTCACTTCACACACACACACCAACACCTCAACACCAGCTACTCAACTTATAGTCTGTGAGAAGGATGTGTGTCCTTCAAGAAACAGAACACTAGGAAAACTTCGGCCTAGATGGTGTTTCACCTGCCTGTCTGAAAATCTGCACTGACCAACTGGCCCCCATCTTCACAAAGATCATCAATAGATCACTGGAGCAGTGTGAAATTCCCTGCTGCTTCAAACACTCCACCATCATTCCGGTACCCAAAAAACCCCAAAATCACAGGACTTAATGACTACAGACCTGTCGCTCTCACACCTGTGTTCATGAAGTCGTTTGAGAGACTGGTTTTAGCCTACCTGAAGGACATCACTGGACCCCTGCTAGACCCCCTTCAGTTTGCTTACCGAGCAAACATGGGACTGCATTATATCCTGCAACACCTCGACAGACCTGGGACTTATGCAAGGATCCTATTTGTGGACTTCAGTTCGGCTTTCAACACCATCATCCCAGCTATTCTCTGGACTAAATTACACCAACTCTCTCTTGAATACCATCATGCCTGATCTTCTCTCAACCAAACTGACCCAGCTCTCCGTGCCCACCCCAATCTGTTGATGGATCACCAGCTTTTTGACAGATAGGCAGCAGCTAGTGAGACTGGGGAAACTCACATCCGGGACCCTCACTATTAGAACTGGTGCTCCTCAGGAATGCATTATCCCTCCACTGCTCTTCTTCCTGTACACGAATGACTGCACTGCAAATTACACCTCTGTCAAGCTCCTGAAGTTTGCAGATGACACCACGGTCATCGGCCTCATCCGCGACAGTGACGAGTCTGTATACAGATGGGAGGTTGAACAGCTGGCTGTCTGGTGTGATCACAACAACCTTGAGCTGAACATGCTCAAAACAGTGGAGATGATAGTGAACTTCAGGAGAAGTTTTTAACCTGTTTTAATTTATTTGATCATCATTACTAACTTATTGTTCAACTGATCTGCGGGTGATAGAAGCAGATCTTAATTTGATGGGCTTCTTCCTCCTTTTGACGTTCTTATGTCACATTTGGAGTGGACTTTGTGGGAACCAGGAGCCTCTACAGTATAGCCGCGAATTCTTCCTGTTACTGCGCAACTTAACGGACCCCTCGGCAGCTCTCCCCGCGGAGATCATCCGGTCGGATCCTTCAGAGGGGAATCGGAGCGAGGCATCCAAGCCGATGGGTGTGAGGAAAAGGGGGAGATGTGGCAGTGTGCGCCAGAGGCTCAAGAGACAAGGCCACCGTCGGACAGAGACTCCACAGTGACCGGTAAATCAATTGGTGGAGGACTGTGTCTCTATGTCAACAAAAACTGGTGTAACACGGTGGTTGTTAGGGAGACATTATGTACACCTGACATTGAACTCTTGTCTATATCTCTACAACCCTTTTATTTACCAAGGGAGTTTCCACAGTTATTTATTACAATTGTGTATATTCACCCAAAGGCTTATGTTGATATGGCAACTCGGGCTATTGTAAAAACAGTGCACCGGCTTCAAGAGATTGCACCAGATGCGCTGAACTTTATTATGAGTGATTTTAATCACTGTAAGTTGGGAAACTCCTTGTGTAATTTTTACCAGTATGTGACTTGTCCCACACAACTCACAAAATGCCTGGACCTTTGTTATGGATCCGTCAAAGGTGCATATAAATCCCTGAGTAGAGCTCCACTTGGCATGTCTGACCACAACGTTGTGTATTTGGTTCCATCCTATAAATCAGTCCTGAAGAGAAACAAGCCGTAACGACGATTAGTTCCGGTGTGGTCAGAGGAGTCTATTAAATGTCTCTAGGACTGTTATAATTGCACAGACTGGGATGTGTTTAAAAATGCCTGTGTCGATCTGGATGAACTTACAGAGACTGTGTCAGCTTTCATCACCTTTTGCGAAGATTTGGTTATCCCAAGGAAATCAATTTCTATTTATCCAAATAATAAACCATGGGTTTCCAAATCTGTCAAAAACACAATCATCCAGAGAAATATTAGTTTTAATCAAGAGGATGTAACGCAGTTCAGGGAATTACAGAAACAAGTTAAAAAAAAGAACTTAAGATTGCGAAGCATAACTACAAGGATAAAGTTGAGTACATGCTCAGTACTGGTAATTCACACCAAGCATGGGAGCGGGGGAAGACAATGATGGGAATGCAGTCTAAGAAATGTCAAATTTCCCTTGATGGCAAGCGGGATCTTGATTTTCTAATGCACTGAACACTTTTTACAATCGTTTTAATGTTTATAATTTTAGTTAGGAACTTTCGGTAACAATGTTGTTACTGGACGCAACAGTGTACTTGTTGATAAGGGCAAGGTCTTGAAACTTTTCTGGGGTGGAAAGGAAAAGTCCTGGCCCCGATGGCATTGGAGGTCGCATTCTTAAAAAGCGTGCGAACAGTTAACATATATTCCGTTTTATTTCTGAATTGTCACTCCACCTCCATAGGGTTTCTTGTCTTTGGAAGGATTCCATCATTGTACCTGTGCCAAAAAATTATGTTTAAGTCACTAAATGATTACAGGCCTGTAGCGCTTACCTCTCTGATTATGAAATAATTTGAGAAGATTGTGAAGGATGCGCTTCTGAATACAGTGCAGGCAAATCTGGACCCATTCCAATTTGCCTACAGGTCAGGCAGGGGTGTGGATGATGCGACGGGCACCCTATTAAACATGATTTTAATGCACCTTGAGGGTGCAAAGACCTTTGTACGATTCGTTTTTATTGATTTTTCCTCAGCTTTTAATTGTATCCTGCCTCACATTTTAGCAGAAAGGCTAAAGAGCATACACAATGTTGATCCTGGCATGATATGCTGGCTGGTGGATTTCTTAACCGGAAGGTCGCAACGTGTGAAGGTTAACGGTGTCATATCAGATGTTCTTTTTTCCTCCACCGGATCTCCCCAGGGGTGCATCCTTTCACCTCTTTTATTTATGTTGTATACTAACGAGTGCCAGAGCCAATATGAGCGGCATCACATCATTAAGTTTGCCAACGATTCAGTGATCGTGTCTCTCCTCAGCAGTGATGATCCTGATAATGGTCTTGTAATGTCAGAATTCACTGACTGGTGTACGTTTTTGGACATTAATGTGTCCAAAACTAAAGAGATGACAATAGATTTTAGGAAGAATCCTACGGTCATCTCTCCTGTAGTGATTAATGATCAGGCCGTTGAGGTTGTGCGGCAGTATAAATATCCTGGCATTGAAATTGATGACAAGCTGACCTTTGAGTGTCATGTCGATGCTGTGTGCAGAAAAGCCCATCAGCACGTACTTTTATCATAAGCTTCGAAGTTTTAATGTTGACAACACCTTCATGAAAATGTTTTATTCTTGTTTTATTGAATCTGTTCTTAAGTTTTCTTTTATCAGCTGGTATGGGTATTCAATCTAAAAACTAAAAATAGATTGAAGGGCATCGTTAAAGTGTGCAGCAAAATTGCAGGCACGACCTTGCATGATTTAACTTATTTGTACAAGGTCCGGTCAGTGAAGAAGGTCCAGTCAATTCTGGCTGATTCCAGCCACCCCCTGTTAGGAGTTTAAGTTGCTTCCATCTGGCCTCAGATATAATCTGCCAACATGTAGGACAATTAGACTTAAAAACTCTTTTGTCCCAGCTGCCATTAGTTTATTAAATAATTCAACTTGATTCTATAATTATTATTATTATTATTATTTTATTTTAATTTTATTCCCTGTTGTATTTATTGTCTATTTATTATTGTTCGTCTGATGGTTGTGTGTAGTTACTGCTGTCAGTACCTTGAACCATGAACTGCAACTATAACGGGATGGGTTTGAAACAAATTGTTGTTTGTGGGGTTGATTTAGTGAAAAAACAATCTGAATTAAAGCTGCAAGCAGTGATGAACGGGCCCTCGCACCCTGGTGCACGTTGGGGCTGCTGTGCCAGAGGAATGTCACTCCAATTTTTTTTTGCATTTTTTTAGCACTTAAATGTTGTTAAGAGTGTATCACAGTGCAAAACATGTCATTTCCTGTTGCCAGTAGGTGGCGCTATGACTATAACTGAATATTGGCATATAGAAGTGTTCAGGCCAGGACTGACATGTGAAGTTTTGGGCAGATTGGACATTGTATGTTTGAGTTACAACAAATTCCTGTTTAATAGCAAAACATCGAATTTTGTCAGGCCGCCACGGACACGCTGTTCAAAGAAAATTCAAAAGCTTCGCAATTCAGCATGGCCAAGGCCTTTAGATTAGACTGACCGAATAAGATGTTGCTTTGATTTAATCACTAGGAGGTCGTTAAAGTACGAGGCCTGGAAATGGCAAAAACTGAGCAAAAATTGAAGAGAAAAATCACAATGTCTGACTTTCTGTTGGGTTTAGGATATGGTTCTAAGAGACTTTTTTGTACGTGTTGACATGTTACATATGCCTACCGATTTTCTTACGTGTAGGTGAAACGTGGCGTGAGGGCTGCTTCGTAAAAATTCTGTTGGTGCCGCTATCGAGCCATTTTGCCACAATTAATTCTAAAACCAGTATCAGATGTAAATTTTCCCCACTTTTGAGCTGTGTGCAAAGTTTCATGAGTTTTCGAGCATGTTTAGGCCTCAAAAATGTGACTCGTTTCATATCGAACTTTGTCAGGCCGCCACGGACACACCCTTCAATGAAAACTCAAAAGCTTCGCAATTTAACATTACCAAGGCCTTTAGATTAAGACTAACTAAATATAATGTTGATCTGATTTAATCTCTGGGAGGAGTTTGTTAAAGTACAAGACCTGGAATTGGCTGTTGCCAGTAGGTGGCTCTATGACTATAACTGAATATTGGCACGTAGATGTATTCAGGCCGGGACTATTATCAAACATGTGAAGTTTGGAGCAGATTGGACATTGTATGTATGAGTTATAACAACTTCCTGTTTCATGGCGAAACATTGAAATTTGTCAGACCGTCACGGCCACGCCGTGCAGTGAAAACTCAAAAGTTTCGCAATTTAGCATCGCCAAGGCCTTTAGATTAGAATAACCAAATATGAAGTAGATCTGATGAAATCTCTAGGAGGAGCTCGTTAAAGTACGAGGCCTGGAAATGGCAAAAACTGAGCAAAAATTGAAGAGAAAAATCAAAATGGCTGACTTCCTGTTGAGTTTAGGGCATGGGTCCAAGAGACTTTTTTGTAGGTATTGGCATGTTACACATGTGTACCGATTTGCGTACATGTAGGTGAAACGTACCGTAAAGTGCAGATCGTTGAATGTTTGTAGGTGGCGCTATCGAGCCATTTTGCCACACCTAATTCTGAAACCCATATCAGATGTAAATTTTCACCACTTCTGATGCGTGTGCAAAGTTTCATGAGTTTTCGAGTATGTTTAGGCCCTCAAAAATGCGATTCACTTGGGGAAAAAAATTAAAAATAAATAATAATAAACGCCTAGAAGAACAACAGGGTCCTCGCACCATCGGTGCCCGGCCCCTAATAATAATAAACGCCTAGAAGAACAATAGGGTTCTCACACCATCGGTGCTCGGGCCCTAATAATAAACGCCTAGAAGAACAATAGGGTCCTCGCACCATCGGTGCTCAGGCCCTAATTATGGACAATGAGGAATCATGTAGCCAGTGAAATTAATGTAGAATAACAAGTAAATGGAACTAGATGGAATTATTGTTCACTTAAAATTTTAGTATTGTCCTCAATTCTTATGGACCTTAAAGAAATAAGCTAAATACACAATGACATGTCTCCAGAGAGACACCACCAGAGTTATAATCCAAGTCCTAAACAGTGTGTGAAATCCACTCCATTTCATCTCAAAGTTGTTTTGATGATTTCCCTTGACAAAGTGAGGAGTGTGGTCCATGGTGGTTAATGTTGTGGTATGAAAAAAAAAAAACCTCTTGCAGAAAAACTCTGCACAGACAGTGAGAGGACACATTACAGAAAATTGTTCAGGTCACATCCTATTCCAAACCAAAGGAGGCCAATATGAGCAAACCAGCCATTTGAGATCTGGTCTGGGTTCAAATATGTAGAATTTTTAACTTTGAAACAAATTACAGGCTCTTTCTTCTTCTCCAACAGGCCTTTGCTACAAGCAGCAGCACATATGGGCACAAAGATAAATAAAACATTGAGTCACAGAAAATAGACAATGAAACTCTTGCCCTTCAGAAGGTTTGACTTGTCCAAGCTCCATTGCAGAAGATTACATCTTAGTTGGCGACTCCTTTAATTAAAACTAAGCCTATCTGAGCCCAGGGTCCTCTAAAGTTTCTATGTCTCTGCGCAGCAGCCTTAGGCATGAGGCAAAACCCAGAGCAACAGATGCAAAAACCACTGGCACTTTTAAAGGACTTATACTGTACGTATATATTTCATCTTTTTATCATAAGGGAAAATTCTGTGATCAGGCTAATTTGATTTCACAGTCTCGGCACTTACGAGAATTGGAAAGAATTTGACTAATCTGCATGGCTCTTTTAGTTTTTTCCTTCTTTCTCCTCTCATCGAAGAGGTGCAGCAGTTGGGTGCTGGTGTGATGTGGGAATATCAGAGATGTTTGTTACAGACAGCGACAAAAAGAGAGTTGTTTTTAAACATCTGTGATGGACTTAAATTGAGGAGTTCACAAGATAGACAGCTGTATAATCTGATGCAAGGGTTCAACCTTTTCAGGTAAAAGACCCCTTGGTGGATATAGAAACTGTTACATATTGTATAAAATAAAGTGTTTTATTTTAATATTGGTCTATAATAATATGCATATAGTACTATATTAGTGTATTTACATACAGTACTTCATTTCCATTACTGCCAGTATTTCATTAATGACGTACAATCATATACTTGTCCATTTCGTTTTACTTAACACATTTTATTGTGTATTAAGACTTTAGATCTTTAAGCTATTGTAATTTTGTAACTTTTTTTTTTCCACACAAAATTGTTTGAGATCAAACAATACTTGACCAACCCCCTGCAGCACCCCTGACCTGTAATCCTTTATGTAGTACCTTTCCATAATCTCACATTTATACACAAACTATTATACAAAAACTACAATATAACATGACAAACACAAATCTCTTTAGATTTATCAGGTCAGCTGCCATCAGTCATCTGAAAATAGTACAGCAGTTATTGTGGTTTGTGGTTGTGAGGCAGAACTATCAATCATACAGGCTTACAGATGCAACGGTCTTGGAATCTGCTCAAATTAGGCAATTTTCTTTTCCAACATGTCTTAGGAAAGACAGTGCTCTGTTTTAAATTGAAAAAAAAGTGGGAAAAAAGGAATTCCACAGACCTGAAACAGATGTCCTGAAAAGTTAAATCCCAGAGCGAGACTGTGTGGTGTAATACTGGATAAATAATCCTATTAGATTATTTAAGAAGGGTCTCTTTGCCTTGTCTTTGGCATTGTTCGAACAATGGAATCATTCACATCAAATAAACATCAACTTCATGGGATTAAATTAACTGATGAACAAAGCACTGTTGTTTTACAAAATAGTTTATGCACAAATTACTTAAAGTTCACTTCAAGACTTAACAATGATTACTCCAGACACTAATAAATAAAAAGAGTGTTGTTGGTGTCACTTGAAATTCCAGAATAAATATTGTTTTGTAACTGACAGACAGACTTCTGAGTGCAATTCAGTTACCCTACAAAAACCCTACTTTGATCAATCAATTGCTTTTATACTGAGGAATTCTTTGCAAACTCTGTCTCCACTGATTGTGACCAAACAAAAGGAGTAAACATGAAGAATGGCTTACCTGGATCTTTGCCATCTGAGAAGCCGTTTTCATGGCAGGGCTCTCCATCTGAACTGGGTCTATCACAGGACAGCTTCTGCATAAGAAGAGAAGAGTTATGCAGTAAACACTCATTACATCATAAGAATGGACAATGAACTGCACAAACAACAGTGCATTAATTTTTATGTTTACTGACAATTTGTTTATAGACAGGCTCTAAAGAACTCAGGCATTGCATACTAAAGCGCATACTCTTAAACTTCTCCAGTCTACCCAAACAAAAATCAGCGAGCATATGTTTAGAATTAAGTGTGAATAATTAGACTAGGCTCATGCCTGCTGTGCCAGTTTAAGAGGACTGACATTAAAACCCCCTTAGATCTGTCTTAAAAACATCACGCACACATAAACCAATGCAACATGCACATAATGTGGACTGCAGCAAAAATAACGTGACGGCATACTGCATACTAAAAAATGTGTTCATAAAATGTGATAAGATCACATTTCCTTACAGATCTATTTAACTTTGCCAACAGCACACATCCGTGGCAAGATGGAATTTGGTATGCACATGCAGCTCTAATAGCCCTTCATGCCCTGGCAGCAGAGTTACTAAGCAGGAATACAAAGAGAAGGCGCCTGTGCAGAGAACTGAGGTGTGGTGTAGTTGGCATGCATATCCGCTGCCCCACATACTCAAAAACCTGCATGTAGGTAGACCAGCATGTATGCCGCAAGCATAATAAATTCACATACACACACACACACACACACACACACACACATACACAAGTATTATACATAAATGTTGTTATGGGTTCGCACCTTTTCCAGCTCTGCTTTGTGAACAGGGGATCCAGAGCCAGCTCCGTCACAGTCCACTGCTCCGTTTCCATTAGCACAGACTTCCCTCATCACCTTAAAGGGACAAAAGAGCAAAAATGAAACTGCAAAAATCACAGCGAGAAATTTTGGACCTCAAAGGGATAGTTCACCCAAAAATTAAAATTCTGACCCCCATGATGTTCCAAACCTGTATGACTTACAATCTTCCATGGAACACAGAAGTAGATGTTCGGCAGAGTGTTAGCCTCAGTCACCATTCACTTATATAGCATCTTTTTTTCATGCAGTGAAGGTCAATGGTGACTGAAGCTGTTGGTCCCTAACATTCTGCATAACATCTCCTTTTGTGTTCCTCAAAAGAAAGAAAGTCACGCAGGTATGTAACAACACTGGCGTGAGAAAATGGCGACTGAATTTTTAATTTTTGGTTGAAATAACCTTTTAATATCCAACACTGAATGAGGGTGCTCATTCCATTATACCTAAAGCATAACACTGTGAAGAAATCTTGTTTTCAATTTCTCAAAGAAACTGACATTATTACAGTAACAATCTCACACATTAAAGAATGACATTTCTATGAGGTGATCTAAACATTGCATGGGAGCATCATGAATTGCAGGGTTCCCACGCCTTTTGACTGATGAATTTCTGGATTACTTGATATAGATTTTAAAAATAATTTAATAGTAGGGCTGGGCGATATGACGATATACGTCGTGGAGACGATATAAAGTGTTAATCGACAGATGTTTTGCTATATCGTGTATCTCCCGATATGTAAATACCTATGTGTGCAGCGTGTCCATATCTATCAGTGGGCACGCTTCACATGAAACTGAAACCAGGCTTGAGCATGGTATGAATTCGCCGGTTATTTGCACTTGCTGGTTTAACGCCAGATTCGGGACCCATTAGGGGGCCTCAGCTCACTTCCAGGGGAGCCTCAGGATCTCATTATTATAATTTTTTATATAATTATTATAATTCAACTTACTGAAAATGATAAAAAATTGAATAACTCCCTTCAACTCCCTTCAACAGCTTGCTTTTTATGAAGAATATACAGTTCTAGATATTTCTGGAATCACAAGTTTTAAGGGAATATCTTACAATAGATATATCTTATAATATAAATATCTAATAGCCTACATGGGGGGCCTTCGAATATTGTCTCCAACAATGGGGGGCCTTGGAGTCAAAAAGGTTGAGAACCATTGACTTAAGGAATTATGCAGATCAGGCAATGGCGCAAACGTGCCCACAAACTCGTGGCTGATTCTTCGCAATTCTGATTTTGCGGGCCGGTTGTGAGCGCACAGCGGAGGAGGCAGAAGTCCACCGTGATCTGACTGACACACTGCCGTGACAGCATCACTGTGATCCAGACACATGAATCATCTCTTTAACATGCCTAGGTGCGCTTGACTACACCGCACATCTGTACGTCTCAATCATTTGATGAATTTTGCTAATGTGATCAAAAGAAAAAACACAAAAGCTGACTTGGGGTAATACAAACAATCTGTTTTACCAACTTAAAATGAAGCATGCTAAAGAATATTATGAAAGCCAAATGATGCACTCCGCATTAATTCCGTCTTTTATAATCTTTTTTTTTTTTTTTTTTATGCATGAAATGTTTATAAATATATTTTACATTTATTTCCTGCAAGAACTGTTATTTTTGTTGTGTATTTTTTACTAAAATTATGTAATATTTTCTTTGTTACTTTCGCTTTGGAAAAGATCTTCAGTTTCTTGAGGAAAGTTTATAATAAATCTGATCAACAACATATCAGACTGAAATGTGGCATAATGTGAAACTGAGTATATGGTAAGGTTGATTTAAAACTGAGTTTTTATTTTATTTTATTTTATTTGTCAAGCTCTAAATAAAGAAAATTACATAAGAGGAATTAGATTTCATTTAAAAAGTATTTATTTCACTGACTAGGTTTTCCAAAAATAGGCATTACAATATTATGTTAATCGATTTTTATTGGTTTTCCAGAAGAAAAAAATTACTATATCGAGATTTATATCCTTATCGTGATCTAAAATTACTCATATCGTGATATAAGATTTTGGTCATATCGCCCACCCCTATTTTTTAGAGATTGCACTCACAAATAGCAATGTCCAGATATATTTTCTGATATATTTTATATATCAGTATAATTATTTCAGAGCTTGAAACTATAACAAAATGTACTAGAAAAACATAACTCAAAAAATTACATTCACGATGGAAATTTCCGCGACTTTTAAAATGTTTTATTATTTCCCATTACTTTTCCAGGCCTGTATATCTCAATGTAATTCCCTGATATTTTCCATTACTGTGAAATAGTCAATCAAAAGCTTTCTTTGCAGCCAATCAAACAGATCCCACAAAATTCTTCATTCTGTCTGTGTTATGCCATGCACATGCACTCAAATGGATTCTGCACGTCACATGCAGTTGGACCAGCAGAAGGCAGCTGGAAGGCTGTTCCATGCATCATTGCTCTCTTCTGTGTGCTGTGCACTCACTCTGAATGAGATATCCAGAGATCACCAGACTGCTCAGACTCCTCGCCGCCACATACCAACGTGACCTCACTTGACCTGTGGGTTATGTCCCAGAAACCCAAAGCCAGCGGTGTAGAGTCAACCAGACAGAAACCCCTCCCACTCTATTCTGCCCCCTTCTCAATCTGCCCCCATGCCAAAGACCAATATATAACCAAATATCCCTTTCGTTGAGTTCCTCTAACTTAAGTTGAGTTCTGCCGTAACTTGACGCAGCACGTTGGGGTTTGGCAACCGGTTTGTATAATTGGGCCCACGGGAAAATTGCAGGCTGTGGCCTCTCTCTTTGGCTTTGACTGCAATGAAGTGGGTTTCTGGGATACGCTTGGTCAAAAAGAATCTTTTTTGAAAGAAAATCTTAAGGACTCTGCTAATATGCTCTCATTAACACATTTTAATTTAGATATTTTCATATGAAGAGCTAATATGAAGAACTATTGCATACATGCAACAAAAGGACTGTGGTCTTAAATGCCAAATAAACTGAGGTGAGAATGTCAAATCTTTGCGTGTTTTAGGAAAGTGTTCAGATGGAGCTAGATTTTATTTCAAGTGTACTTCCATCTACCTTGCTTACTGAATAACTGATACAATAAATACTGATGAAAAGCAAAGCTAATGACCAGTATTCAGCACAGGCAGTCATTAACAATTCCAAACTAATACATCCACACACACACAAGGGGACTATCTATTGACTTCTATTATTTATACTAATGATATTTTTTTTTAAATGTATTAAGACTAAGTATTTAGGATGTTTATTAAGCCGATCTCCTTGTGGGGACTGTCGACTGGTCCCCACAATGTAGGTAAAACCTGACCCACACACCTACACACTCAGGCCCCGATATAGTGCTACAACAGCACGCAACAGAAAGCAGGATGTGGGTTTTTGTGACAGGAGGAATGAAAATGTCTACATCAAAAAGTGGTCATATGAAAACACATTCATTATACTTGTGAATTCCCGACAAGTAAAAACAAACGAGTGAACAAAAACACTCCATATCTTACCATTCTAGCCCAGAGCAGAGGAGAGTCAGATGATAAAAAATAAAGAAAGAATGGAAGAAGAAAGACAGGAGGTGGAATTTCCCCAGGCCTGTCCAGAGGATCAGAAAAGAAGAGCTACATGGATAGAGCTAATCGAATAAAGATTGGAAGAGAGAGAAACAAAGAGGAAAAGAGATTCAACACTAAAAACAATTAACAGTGAGTCATGGACTACAGCAGGCCAAAATTGTCTATAAAAAAGTAATAAGTGAACAATCACTGGATAAAGCATTAACGGACCACACAAGTGTCTGGCCTTGCATAATGCTCCACGATTTGAAGACATGATGTGTTCCATTAAAGACCAAAAAAAGTTTCCTTATCAACTAATATTATATATACCTTATTATTATTATTCCATCTGATGGCTCTCATATAAAATGGCATATTTCCAGGCACCCACTTTTAAAGTACAATACAAGAATGATTACATTTGAAGGATCTGGGCAGTAGAGCAAAAGCGAGTGATATACACTGGCAGCCAAAAGTTTGGAATAATGTACAGATTTTGCTGTTTCAGAAGGAAATTGGTACTTTAATTCACCAAAGTGGCATTCAACTGATCACAAAGTCTAGTCAAGACATTCCTGAAATACAATACAGCACCATCACTATTTGAAAAAAAGTCATTTTTGATCAAATCTAGACAGGCCTTATCCTTGAGTAATCATGCTAAATTGCTAATTTGGTACTAGAAAATCACTTGCCATTATATCAAACACTGCTGAAAGCTATTTGGTTCTTTAAATGAAGCTTAACATTGTCTTTGTGTTTGTTTTTGAGTTGCCACAGTATGCAATAGACTGGCATGTCTTAAGGTCAATATTAGGTCAAAAATGGCAAAAAAGAAACAGCTTTCTCTAGAAACTCATCAGTCAATCATTGTTTTGAGGAATGAAGACTACACAATGCTTGAAATTGCCAAAAAACTAAAGATTTCATACAAAGGTGTACACTACAGTCTTCAAAGACAAAGGGCAACTGACTCTAACAAGGACAGAAAGAGATGTGGAAGGCCAGATGTACAACTAAACAAGAGGATAAGTACATCAGAGTCTCTAGTTTGAGAAATAGATGCCTCACATGTCTTCAGCTGACAGCTTCATTGAATTCTTCCCACTCAACAACAGTTTCATGTACAACAGTAAAGAGAAGACTCAGGGATGCGGACACTTTTGAAACAGAAAAACTAAAAAAAAAGGTTAGAGTGGGCAAAGAAACACAGACATTGGACAACAGATAATTGGAAAAGAGTGTTATGGATTTTAACCCCATTGAGCTTTTGTGGGATCAGCTAGACTGTAAGGTGCATGAGAAGTGCCCGACAAGACAGCCACATCTATGGCAAGTGCTACAGGAAGCGTGGGGTGAAATGTCACCTGAGTATCTGGACAAACTGACAGCTAGAATGCTAAGGATCTGCAAAGCTGTCATTGCTGCACGTGGAGGATTGTTTGATGAGAACTCTTTGAAATAGTTTTAAAAAAAAAAAAAATTTAATAGTAATAGTAATTTTTCATGTTATTAATGTCCTGACTATACATTGTGATCAGTTGAATGGCACTTTGGTGAATAAAAGTGCCAATTTCTTTCCATAAGAGCAAAATCTGTACATTATTCCAAACTTTTGGCTGCCAGTGTAAATATATATATAGATATATATATATATATATATATATATATATATATATATATATATATATATATATATATATATGTATGTATATATATATGTATACACACACACAGTACTGTGCAAAAGTTTTAGGCACTTGTGAAAAACTTTCAAAGTGAGGATTTCTTAAAAAAAATATGACAAATAGTTTTCATGAATCAATTAACGTCATACAAAGCCAGGTAAACAGAAAAAAGAGCTAAATCAATATTTGGTGTGAATACTTTTGCCTTCAAAACAGCACCAATTCTCCTAGGTACACCTGGACACAGTTTTTCTTGGTTGTTGGCAGATAGGATGTTCCCAACTTCTTGGAGAATTCACCACAGTTCTTCTATATATTTAGGCTGTCTCAATTACTTCTGTCTGATGTAATCCCAGACTTACCCGATGTTCAGTGGGGGGCTCTGTGAGGGCCATGCCATCTGTTGCAGGGCTCCCTGTTCTTCTGTTCTATTCTATTCTATTTGCAAAAGAAATTTTATGTATATTTCCTATTGACACACTAAAGTAGCAGATATAAATAACCATCTTAAGACAAATGTTTTTGTGAAACATCTTATGTGCCTAAGACTTTTGCACAGTACTGTGTGTGTGTATATATATATATATATATATATATATATATATACACACACACACACACACACACACACACACACACACACAGATAAATAAACAAAAAAAGAGATAATAGACAGAGATGAGAAGGAAGAAAGGGTGGAGCGAATGGATCAACAATTCAAACCTTTCCTCATTATGGCAACCCATCATCCAAAAAAACTCCCTAAACTTTTTAACCGAGCCATTTTCTTTCTTTTTAAATTTTTTTATTTTATTCCCTTTTTCTCCCAATTTGGAATGCCCAATTCCCACTACTTAGCAGGTCCTCATGGTGGCGCGGTTACTCACCTCAATCCGGGTGGTGAGGACAAGTCTCAGTTGCCTAAGCTTCTGAGACCGTCAATCCGCGCATCTTATCACGTGGCTCGTTGTGCATTACAGCACAGACACTCACAGCACGGGAGGCTCATGCAACTCTCCGCGATCCACGCACAACTTACCACGCGCCCCATTGAGAGCGAGAACCCCTAATCATGACCACGAGGAGGTTGCCCCATGTGACTCTACCCTCCCTAGCAACTGGGCCAATTTGGTTGCTTAAGAGACCTGGCTGGAGTCACTCAGCACACCCTGGATTCGAACTCGCGACTCCAGGGGTGGTAATCAGCGTCAATACTCGCTGAGCTACCCAGGACCATAACCGAGCCATTTTCTGAAACAACCTCAACTCAAAAGGAGTGTTTCAGTGGAATAAATAATTTACTGATTTATTAATGATCTAGAAGGTAGAGTGACTGTGCGGTTTTAATCTAGCTCTGCTCATTCTGAAAACGGCATGAACAAGGCAGTCCTTGCGCACCCTTGATTGCAAGAGTTGTTGGATATACAGTGTGTTTGCATGAAAGAAACAGAATACAACAAAGCACCTCAAGCTAGGGTGGTTTCTGTTTATCCCAAGCCAAAATCAATTACTCCAGTATGTTTTTAGTACAAATGACACCTGACCAAAAAGCGCCAAGCTCTGCCCATTTCTAAACAGCAATTACAGCTGTTGTTGCTTTCCACAGCTGTATATTTGCACAATCTGATGTCCATGCCCGCTTGAAGTCACTGCACAGCTAACTGCACGTGCCTTCCTGCCCGCAAATCAATAAAAAGAAGCTCATTACCACATGGAAACAAGCAACAGAATCAGAAAATCTCAAATGGCACACTTTTTTAGACATGCCTGTCTTCATAAAACTGGGAGGGGTGCAACTGGTGCTCTCTTTAGAAACTGAGCCATAAGTAGCATGCTGGACAGCAATGTGGGAACTGCTATTTCCATCAATCATCTGTTAACTGCAGCTTGTCTTGATGATCTTTGTGCAGTTTAAGTTGCTTTCAGGTTATATACTCTAAGATCCATCACACAAGAGCCCAGGGACTTTCACTAGTGGGAGATGCTATGCACTTTTCTTAATTTTGTGAAAATCAGATGTGGAGCAAAATAGCTTTAAACAGACACACAATAAACTATTAGAGTAACAAGTTATCAACAAGTTCAATCTTCAGAGCCATTAGGAGGCACTGAATGAATCCTTTGAACTGAGACCAATAAACATTTCTTAGATGTTTAGCTCACATGACACACGAGCGGAGGTGGAATGAACTGTGGCCTGACATAAAATGTGTAAATATATTGATGTTCCGAAGAAAAAAAAGATAGTATGTGTCATATTTAGTATCTACATGGTACACATTTCTTTTAACCCCAAAAACCCAGCTGAACACAGACAATGAACAATTCGACCTTGCAGGTGGTATTAGAGAAAGGGACATTCTCATTCTAGAGAGCATCTGACTGGACAAAAATCTGTGTAATGCAGAATTTACATTTTAAATGCATATATTTTTAAACGTTTAATAACAACTATTATGAGTATACTATCATAAGTATAGATGACCTGAAAGCTAACCAACAGAAACTTAAAGCCACATTAACCTGCTAATATGACCCTGTATACACCTGGTATTAAGATGCGTCTCGGGTGATCCGATCACATGTGGTCAGATGAGACACATCACTGTTTACACCTGATCGCTTTAATGCGTCTCCTGTGACCACTTGTGATTGGATTTGGAGGGGAGGGACTCTGTTTCAAGACAACATACATCAATCACTATGTCAGTGTGTTACTGCATGACATTAAAGTGCAACAAAATCAGAAAAGACAAAGAAAAAAAAAGCGCACTATTTCTCCCAGATTTATCTGAAATTTAATCTAAACACAAAAACATTTTGAACAGAATTGTCCGTTGTTTTAGTGGATTACCTGTATTAACCTGAGCTGCAGAAGTTTGTGCTTCTGATAAGTTCCCGAATGTTGATTTTAGACACACTGAAGAAGAGCCGTGAAGTTCTCGTGTTTGTTTCCCTTTTTTTTTTTTTTCGAATGGACGGTTATTTCCTTTTAAAACTGCTCATAACCGGCAAAGTTTAAACTCTTGTTTTAGCGCAGCGGTTGATTGATGGGTGAGGGGTGGTGTTTCGCAGCTGCCCATTCGCAATCTGGACGGATTAGTGTTTACATATCATATGTGATGCAGTCATATGCGTTTTTGACCACATTTATATGTGGTTTTTGTGATCCAATCACAAAACGTTTTAGACCCTGTTTAGACCTGTATTTAGCACTGACCACATGTGATCCGATCACCAAAAATGCATCTTAATACCAGGTGTAAACGGGGTCTAAGCTGCTCCAGATTTTCATCATCTTGCACAATTCCATGAACAAAAAAGCATATAATATATCACTGCATTGACATGCATGCAACACAGGAAACTGGCTAGCACAGTCTCAGCTTTGTTCTGGTTACCTTAAGCCACTCTTCAGCCTGTTCTTTGCTCTGGACGGCCAGCACCAGAGCATCAGCACCTTGATGGACAATCTTCAGTTCATGCTTCTTCTTCTTGCCGTCTTTGGGAATGTGAGTAATACTGCAACCAGACAGGAGGAGCTCCATCTGCGGAGTATGGTCTTTAGAGGACTTATAGCACTGAGAGTAAGAGAGTGACACATAAGAGAAAGAGCTTAGCTAACCAAGTCAAGTGAAGTAAGCTGTACAGCTATAAAGAATTTTCTAAGAAATTGTTGTTTGCTCAAAGCGAGTGCTGAGTCACAAACTAAGCAGATCCTGCAGAAATTCAAGATAGTATATGTGTTTCTATCAGTGTTTGTGTGAGCTCACCAACAGTTTGTTGTCCTTTATGACACAGAGCAGTTTGGTCCACTGTCCAAAACGTTTCTTTCGCAACAAGAAGGCACAGATTCGTGCATCCTTCACCAGGTCCATGGATGCCTCCTCAGAAGGCCACTGGTGATGCATCTTCTGTCCCTTCCCATCCTCCTCTTCTTCATCATATGACTCATACGAACTGCTCATGGCATCAGAATCATAATCTAAAAAAATAACTCAGATTAAACATTGAAATGAAAGCAAAAATCTTCAGGTCTTTCTTTTGACTCTTTTCTTTTTTCTTTCATTTTAAGATAATGAACAGCTAACTGCAGATTATCCTGCTTATTTCATGGCAATTTACCAATTAAATCAATAAATAGAAATGAAATATTGATTTGAGTTGAAAATATTTCATTATGTGAAAAGAAAAAAAAAAAGAAACTGCAGAGGGCTACGAGAGACATGAAACTAGATGAATGGTTGCCAGTGACAGCTGTAAAATATACAGTTTAGCGGCCATTATATGAAAAATGTTTGAATGCAGAATGCAGCGACTGACCAATCAGAATCAAGTATTCCAGAGAAACACATAATATTCTGTACACACTACTATGCATACATAATAGTTTAATCTTAAAATGTGTGTCCTCACTTGAGGTGATGTACTCTGGGGCTTTCCCAGGGCTCAGCGGTACAGCTTCCTCATAATAACCTTCAGGAAGAGAGGAGCTCGGCAAAGGAGGAGGCCCATTGTCTGGAGGCTTTGGGGCAGAGGAAAAGAGAAAGAGAGAAAAAGTGGTCAGCTCAACCATTTAGCTTGCTGGATTTCAGTGCTCTTTTTGTTGTGAGGACAAAAAATATTTGTGATCTAACAGCTTTACTGGCTCCAGTGAATGTTTGCAATCATAAAACTTCAAAGGCTAAAATATGAAAATAACTAACAAGGCATTATCCAGCTGATCTGAAGTCTATCGCGGAGTTTATCTATTTATACCGCACTAACATCTTTGTTTTCAGCTTTGTTGGACTGCCCCAGAAGAAAGCACATCACAGTGGGACCGACACAAATCAACCAAAGGTGTACAGCATCAAAATCTGTGGCAAGAGGCAAAAGGGAACGTGAAGAAACAAAACAAATTACAAACAGTAGGATTTTAAGGTAAAAGTTCATCATAGGTTAAAGAAAGACAGACAAGAACTAGACAAAATTGAACAAATAAAAAATAGGAAACGAGATTGTTGGAGTTTCAGGCTGATTGGGCTGCTTTTCTTTCTGTGTGCTTTGTGTTCCCTCCTGTGTCTGTTTTGTTTACAGGTGTAATGTGCTGGCTGTGAACCGGGGTTTCCGCAGGGGCAATTGTTCACGGCTGCTTACCTATCAGTAGCAGCTCTTCTTCATCTCCCTGATTACCCCACTCCCTTTGTCACCACCCTCTGTTCTCTGCCAGATTGTCCTATGTGTGTCAATCAGAGCCATTTCTCTCCTGAGAGTTCTAGTTTATTAGTGTTTCTAAGTCAGGGTATTTTCAGTATGTTTTTTTCCTTTTTTTTTGTACATTTTAAAAAAATGTATTTTATCATTAGTTTTTTTATGATTAACTTTTTTTATTGATTCATATATTAAACAAAGAAAAGCAAAACATATACAAACAGAATCAATACTTAACCCCAACTATTACCCAATCCCCGACCCCCAACAACGCCCCAGTGGTCACATGATTATAGACACACACACACACAAAAAAAAATAATAATAATAATAATAATAATATATATATATATATATATATATATATATATATATATATATATATATATATATATATAATAATCACACACATTAACCATTACACCTCTCTCTTCACTGTCCCTCCCTGAGAGCCCTCTAAAAACGCCAGATATTTGCCCCATTTCCCCACAAACAAGTCCAAATTCCCCAGTCTTCTGGATGACCCCTCTTCAAAAGCTGCCACCCTCCCCATCTCCAAGCACCAATCCTGAAATGGGGGCACTCCAGCCGACTTCCATCCCCTTAAAACTATCTGTCTGGCGATCATGACGCTGGTTATTACACAATTTTTTATGTGCTTATTCTCTATATTGATGACTGCCCCATCGCCGAAAATACAGAGTCTGGGGCAAAATAAAATTTGAGCGCCCAATACATCACACATAAAACTCTGGACCTTCAACCAAAATTCTTGGATCTTAACACACCCCCAAAAGACATGGGTTGTGTCTCCATCTTCTGATTGACATCGCCAGCAGGTGGGTGTGTCTTTAAGACCAAGACTATACAATCTAGAGGGGGTCCAATAGAATCTATTTAAAATCTTGAATTGTATAAGGCGCACCCTTGCATCTCTAGATGCAGACTTGATGTTTTTTAGAATCCTAGCCCACACTCCCTCCTCCAATACCAAGTTGAAATCTTTCTCCCATAATCTCTTGACAGAAGTTAAAGCTCCGTCCCCCAGACACTAGCAGAGAGTAATACACTGACGCCTCATGAACTTTTCCAAAAGCAGTAATCACCTCTCCCAGAGAATCTGCCGCTTTAGGGGGTGTAAACTACTCCCAAAAACAGTACAGAGCAGGTGGCGCAGCTGTAAATACCCACAGAACTGAGATCTGGGAATCCCAAAATGTTGAACCAAATTTTCAAAGGATCTCAATACTCCACTCTCATATAGGTCACCGAGTGTAATAACCCCCCTCACAATCCACTCTGAACAGCAAAAAGGGGATTTATTAATACATAATTTGGGGTTCAGCCATATACTCGAGGTAACATTTAAATAAATGTCAGAATTAAACACTCTGGACACTTTTGTCCATGCCGAGTGCAAATGCGAGATAACAGGGTGTAACATAACTTCTCAGATTAGTTTGATAGAAAGGCTTTGCAATGGTTAAATAAGGGCAAGAACTTCATGTTCAATACAAAATCAGGGAAGGGCTCTCTCAGGTGGAAGCGATCAATGCGCCAAATGTCTGAGACTGAATGCATAATAATAAAACAAAATCTTGGGTAGGCCTAGCCCACCTTTGTCAATCGGCCTATGCAGCTTCCTGAAATGTAATCTAGCATGCTCACAATTCCAAATGAAGGACTTCACTATGCTATCAAATTGCTTGAAATAAGAGAGGGGGACATCTACAGGGAGAGACTGTAGCAGGTAGTTACATTTTGGAATACAATTCATTTTAATTACATTAACCTTCACAATCATAGATACATTTAATGAAGCCCACCTGCCCACATCACTTGAAAACCTTTTAATTAAGGGGTCAAAATTAACTCTAACTAAATCAGACAAATTTGCTGGGAATAAAATGCCCAAATACTTAATGCCCTGTTTGGGCCACTGGAAGGCACCCGGTTGAAAAGCTGTTACTGGACAGTACGCTGAAAGAGCCAAAACTTTGAATTGAGACCAACTGACTCTGTATCCTGAGAATATAGAAAAGGATTTAATAATTCTGTAGAGGCAAGGCATAGATCTAGTATTATTCGGAGACGAATAATAAAATATCATCAGCATAAAGCAAAAGCTTATGCGCCATACCTCCCACCACCATCCCTGGAAAATCATCTACCCTTCTTACCGCAGCTGCTAATGGTTCTAGGGCAAGACAGAACAATAATGGGGAAAGAGGGCAATCTATCCAGAGAAAAATAATCTGAAATTAATCCATTTGTTTGTACCGCCACTACCGGGTGTTTATAAAGTAACTTAATCCATCCAATAAATGTATTTCTGAACCCGTATATTTCCAAAATCTTAAAAAGATAATCCCATTCTAACATATCAAACACCTTTTCAGCATCAAGTGAGATGGCAGCAACTGACCACATGACCATTCGCCACTGACCACATGATACTGATGAAATGCCTAATGTTATCAGAAGAGCTGCGGCCCCGAATAAACCCCACATGATCTATATGTATAAGCGATGTCATAACTTTACTTTTCCACGGTTAGCCAGAATTTTTGACAATATTTTTACCTCTAGCTGGTCCTTTTTAAGAATCAGACTGATCCGGGCTTGTGTCATGGTTGGCGGAAGCTTTCCACTCTTTAATGATTCCGTATAAACTTCTAACAAAAGTGGAGCCAGTTCTGTAGCATAGGATCTAAAAAATTATGCAGCAAAGCCTGTAGGCAAGGCCTTAAATACCTCGCCAAGCTCCTCCAAGTTTATCTCAGAATCAAGATAATTTTTTTGCTCAACTGTCAGTTTAGGGAGTTCTAATGGTTCCACAAAATTTCTAATATCTTCATCAGTAGACGAAGACATGGAGCTATAGAGATCAAGATAGATCTCTTTAAAAGCATTATTAATATCAATGGCCATGGTAAATATTTCACCGCCAGCAGATTTCACTGAGGGAATGGTAGAAAAAGACTCTCTCTGCTTTATATATCTAGCCAGTAGTTTTCCTGCTTTGTCCCCCAACTCAAAGTATGACTGTCTTGCCCTGAATAGCCAAAACTCCACCATCTGTGACAAAGTAGTTTTATATCTGTATTTCAATCGGGTCAATTCTCTGAGCTATCAGACAACATTCGGCGCTTCAGCTCTGCCTCGGCACTTTTAATATTCCCTTCCAACTCCACAAGTTCTCGTGCTTTGGATTTTTTGATGAATGAGGCATACTGTATGATCCGGCCCATAAGGACCTCTTTAAGTGCCTCCCAAGCCATGCCCAAAGAAGATACTGAGGACCAGTTGATCTCCATATAAACATTGATTTCAGCCTTTAACATTAGTTGGAATTCAGGATTTTGCAAAAGGGATACATTAAAGTGCCAACTATATGATTTATTTTTCTCCGTATGTGGCAACACCTCTGAACTCACCAGGGCATGATCTGAGACTAAGATGTTTCCAATGGAGCAATCAACAACAGATGAAATGAGGGACTTGGATATATAAAAAAAAACAATCTACTCTAGAATAAATCGTATGGACTGATGAAAAAAATGTATAGTCCCTACCAGATAGGTTCAAAAGTCTCCAAATATCTGTAAGACCAAGTTTTTATACATCCTGTGAAGCGGCAATGTTGCCCTAGGGGGCTTGCACACTTTTGCTTCACTATGATCAAGGATTTAGTCCATCAAAAGATTCAAGTCTCCTCTCAATATTATATCATGTGGGGCACCAGTGGCTTGCAACATCCCTTCAAGATCTACAAAAAAGCCCTGATCATCAGCGTTAGGTGCATAAATATTAGCCAAAATCAACCTTTGCCCCTGAATTTCTACTAAAACAATAATGATTCTTCCTAATTTATCTTTAATCTGTTTGAGACATTTGAATTGTAGATGTTTACTTATCAATGTAATGACTCCCCTGCTCTTACTTGAGCCAGAACTAAAGAAAACATGTCCACCCCATATCTTCCCAAATGTTTCAGCTTCCTGCGGGGAAAGATGCATTTCTTGAAGAAACACTATATCATATTTCTTACGTTTAAGAAATGAAATAACCTTCCTTCTTTTTATGGGTTGCCCCAACCCATTCACATTCCACGTGGAGAGAGACAATCCACTCATACTAACATTTGACATTTTGACATATTAGATAAAATAGATTGTGTCAAAAATAAAATTATAAAGACCACATTCCAACATTGGTGCAACAATCAACCCCCGAACATGCCCCAGAAAAAAAAAAAAAAAAATACAGAAAAAAGAAAAACGTGCACATTAACCCCGCGCACGACAGCGCCAACCGACATCCATCCCTTTAAACTCAAACAGTCCATGTATGCCTACGAGAGTCTCCGCGACAACTTTGCCATCGGATTGCTCAAGACCGGTGCTTCTATACAAATTTTATGAGACAGAATTACACAATAGAAAATAATCTATAAAAACAAACTCCAGCCAATAGGCAGAATAAGCACAAAGAACGTGTGGATTAATTCACATAACTGTCCCGAAGGTGTGTTCCTCCACAAAACAAGCTCCAGCCGCTAGCGGAACCAGCAAAAAAAAAAAAAAAAAAAAAAGACGTTCAAATTCCTCAGGCAGTCAAACAAATGTTCAGTGAGCCGGCCCATTCGGCTGTTACATGAGTGTAACAAATGCCCTAATCACTCTAATGATTTGCAAGAAATATTCCACAAAACAATCTCCATCCAATAGGAGGCATAAGCACAAAGAACATGCAGATTCATCCACAAACTGTCCTGAAGGAGTGTTATTCCACAAAACAAACTCCAGCCGCTAGGCAGAACCAGCACAAAAAGAAACAAAAAGGCACACAGTTTCCTCGGACAGTCAAGTGAATGCTCAGTGAGTCAGGCCCACTCAGCTGTTACATGAGAACAACAAATGCCCTAATCACTCCAATGTTTACAAGAAATATTCCACAAAACAAACTCCATCCAATAGGAGGCATAAGCACAATGAACGTGCAGATTCATTCACAAACTGTCCCGAAGGAGTGTTATTCCATAAAACAAACTCCAGCCGCTTGGTGGAACCAAAACTAAAAGAAACAAAAAAGGCGCTCAGTTTCCTCAGGCAGTCAAGTGAATATTCAGTGAGTCAGGCCCACTCGGCTGCATCGAAAGCATCACACAATGACTTACTCATTCCATTGACTTTATTAAGGACATCACTTACTGTGGGCATGTAAATATTTTGCGGCCATCCTTAGTATCTGTTCTCAATTTGGCCGGGAACATCAGTGCAAAAGCGACCTTCTGTTGATGTAAGAGTTTCTTGCATTCCTTGAATCTATCACGTTTCTCTCTTGTGGAATTCGCAAATCTGGGAACAAGAAAACGCGGTGGTTCTTCCAAGAAAGCCTTCCTTTACTCCTCGCATTGCGTAACACAAGATCTTTATTGGATGATCGCAGAAATTTGGCCAGGATTGATTGGGGCCTGTCTCCCTCCGCGGATCTCCGAGCCGGAACACTGCGAGTTCACTTGATTTCCAGCTTATGGCCTGTTATGTCAAGCAGGCTCGGGAAGAGCTGGTCTAGGAATTTCACCATATCTCGGCCTTCTTCATCCTCAGGAATTCCAACAATTCGGACGTTGTTTCGCCAGTTACGATTCTCAATGTCTTCCAACTTTTCCCAGATGCGCTCCAAGTCCGCCTTGGTTGCTAGCGGGTTAGCAGCTAATTCCCTCTTTGATGATTCCAGATAATCTATCCTTTTCTCAACATCCACCACTCTTGTAACCAACTCAGTGAATTTTGCCTCCATGGCAGTGATCGATTGACATATTACAGCAAGATCCTCCAAGTCAGCAACGACCTTCGTCAGCATTGCCGACATGTTCAACAGTTGACACTGAATATCTTTCACCTCACTGGCCAAATTGAGTCGCGGGCTTTTGGCCTGCTGCTCAGGGGCTTCAGCTTGAGCACGTAAGTGTCTTTTAATGTCTCCAGAGCCTGAGGATTTTGAATTCTTTGACATATTGTCTTCATAGAACAGTTATGTAACAGGGTGTATCAAATCTCACCGGTTTATGACACAAAAAATATTAAAACTAGCAAAGTGCGCAGAGCTTGCCGTTTACGCATCTGAACTTCGCATCGCGCCATGCGACTCCCGTTTTTCCCTTTGTTTCTTCTCTGTCGGCATCTACCCCAGACTTTGCTGCTGTTCTGCTCCAGACTCTCTGCCCAGGCTGCCTCAGAGTTCTCCACTGGTGGATCCCTGTCTTCCCACCTCACTGCCTGGTCCTTCCTGGATTCCAGCCTGCTCAGCCCCGTGCAGCATTCCTTCCTGCCCTCCACGTGGCCGGGTGTCGGCCTTCACTCTCCCAGATCCTTTCATTCCACACCTCCTTCTCCCACCTTGGTCCCTGGTGCCCCCTACTGGTCTGCCTTCGCCATTGCCCTGTCCAGGATTTATTCTCTCCCTTTCAGCTTTACTCTGTTGTGTATTAATAAAGCTCACCTGTGCAACTGATCATCTGTCTGATCATCGGATTTTCTTTACCGCCCTGACAGAGATTATTATTACAGCAAATATGAAACTATAGATCAGAAAGATCAAAGAAGAATTAAAAGGCTTGCCAAAAACAACCGTAGTAAATAAAAGCAATACCTATCAATCTATAACACATTTAGTTTGCAGCTACAGTATCATTCACAAGACTCTTATGGGCCATTTACACAACGTTTTCAACTAAAAATTGAAAACTTTTTATGCGTTTTGGCTGTTCATTTACACGACAACGGCGTTTTGGGGCCTGAAAACGCAAACTTTTGAAAACGGGTTTCAAAGTCCAAGTTTTTGAAAATGATGCCGTTATCGTCTCCGTGTAAACATACAAAAACGCTGACGTCATGCGCACAGGTATTACGTGTTCAGTCTATAGGCATGAACTTCGAGAACTTCGTCCTTACCTCCAGGGCGAACAGACCAACATGAGATCACTAGTTGGAGTCCTTAAAAAGGTGGCTTGCTTTATAGTCCAGGGTCACTTGTAGTAATAAAGCAACCACATTGTCTGTCCAGACAAAATTGCTCGATGCTTTCGCCATCTTCACTGTTTGTATTCACTGCTCTGTGGAAGAATGCTTATGTGCGCAGGCACGTAGTGTTTCTTTACAAAGTGACATCACCAACTACTGGCCTGGCATGCATAATACAGCGTTTTTAGTTGTTTTCGCGGATCCATGTGAACGGGGATCGTTTTGACAACGTTGTCGTCTATACGCTAAACTTTTCAAAAATGCAAAGGAAAAACTTTTCCATTTTTAGTACATCGTTGTCATGTAAACGTACCCTTAGGCTCCTGAAACCTAGTAAGCTGCCTAAATTGGCACCATTTTAAGCAATAGGAATGTTGATTAATATACTTTTACCGTAAAGTACTGATAAAAAGTTCTATCTAATTATATATTGAGTATTTCACCCAATATTTGTGTGTGCTGTGCTTTTGTAATGCGTATTAGAGCTTATTAAAAATTATGTTTATTAGATTACCACTGTGTTAGCTTAGCAACATGCTAACACCAAACTCTAGGTGCGTCCCAAACTGCACACTTCTGCACTATTTTACGGCAGTTGAAGTGAAAGTAGTGTGAGTAGCATGTTAACACTAAAAATGCAACAAAAAGGAGTATACTATGAGTACCCAGATGATGTACTTCTTTAACCATATAGACAAAGTGTGGAATGTTGAAGTTTCGTGCACTCAGCACTCACGGCTTGCCATAGGTAGAGGAAGGGGCAGAGTTGCCTGGCTGTGATGCTGGTCTGACAAAACAATTGTAAATAATGGACAATGTGGCAAACAACAAATCTTTAGTGAAGACAGCACCTTATCAATGTAATTTGAATGCTTCACCATCCCCCCCACTCTATGTAAATATGTTTATTATTTGAGATATAAGTGCTGAACTAATGTGCTAAAGCTAGCGGCAACATGGCTGAGTGCATAGTGTATTGTGTAAGTGCATGGTGTATAGTGCATCATTTAGGACACATCTCTTATATAAATTAATTGTGACTTGAGCCACCTGTATCCTTAGTGTGAGAAGCACTATATGTATAAGAGCATACATAGAACGTTCCAAATCAGTCACTTTGGAGGTTTCAGATAGAATGCTGTATAGTGCATCATTTAGGACACATATCTTATATAAATTAATTGTGACTTGAGTCACCAGTATCCTTAGTGTATGAAGCATTATTTGTATAAGAGCATACGTAGAACATTCCAAATCAGTCACTTTGGAGGTTTCAGATAGAATGCTGCCTACGGCAAGCAGTGGCCTGTTTAGGCAGCAGACAGTATGTGAGACTTTGACTTCAATATCTGTGCCCACACACACACACACACACACACACACGTTGGTGCAGCTATCCTTATGAGGACTCTCCATAGACATAATGATTTTTATACTGTACGAACCATAGATTATATCCCCTAACCCTAAAACTAACCCTCACAAAAAACTTTCTGCATTTTTACATTTTCAAAAAAACATAATATAGTATGTTTTTTTTTAAGCAATTTGAATTATGGGGACACTAGAAATGTCCTCTTAAACCACAATTATAGCATAATACCCTTGTAATTACCAGTTTGTAACCTAAAAAAAGTCCTCGTAAACCACCCAAACCCGCCCACACACACACACACACCTGCTTTTGGTTAGACTCCTGGTGTCTATGGTCAATTAGCACACTATATAACCTTGTTAAGAGTGTGTGTGTGATTTTTTGAATTACAGAAAAATATATATAGAGAGAAATTGTATGTATATGTGCAAATGGGTGTGCATGTTGTGTGTGTGTTAAAATGTGTTAAAGACCATCTGATTTGGGCCTCAGTTGGGCCCCGCTGGCAGCACATGATAACCTGATATTGTCATGACAACATGGGCCCTCCAGAGCCTCCCTCAATTCACAGACTGCATGTAAACAATTATGACTGATGACAAACTCATATAAATGCTTTTCACTTTCCATTTTTTCTCTCTCTACCCATGGAAAGTCTGTCTGTATTTCTTTTTCTTTCATTTCAGCTCACAGAAAAAGCTGCAATTTTCCAGTGCTTTTCAGGTGGCAGGATTTACAACATATTTTAAGAGACAGAAGGACCAATAATCAAGGTTGCCACCTGGCACACATTATCACCATGGTAACCACAATGTGGTAGAATAATAACACAAAACATGAAGAACTATTTACATGAAAAACATACATATAAATTATATAATATACATACATGGAGTAAACGTAAAGCAGATGGAAAAGAACAATAGATAAGAGTTTTCACTTGTTTTGCTCCATTTCCCTGTCACGAAGCACAGATCTGCTCATAAGTCTACAGTACATACCCCTTGCAGAACCTTACACATTCTCCAAAAGATAAAATAATAACTGAATTAACACAAATGATCCTTTTCAAAAGTTAACATACCATTCACTCAATATCCTGTGTTGTTAGCATCAGTGACTGTTTGTATCATTTTGTGACAGTTGTGCATGATGCCCTGAAGTGAAGTGTCAGTGAAGCTGTCCACTGTTTTTGACAAAAAAGCCTCAAAGTACTAAATGTTCTTTGGTTTCCTTGCATGCTTTGCATGAGTTCCCTCCCACAGTGGCTCAATGATGTTGAGACGCAGCTACGCCACAAAAGGGCAATTGAGGGACTCATACACACCTATCAAAAATGCTGCGAACAGTCACTGATGCTCGAGAAGGGAAAAAAGGTAATTAGAACCAAGGGTGTGTAAACTTTTTAACAGAATAATTTGTGTAATTTCAGTCATTATTATGACTTGTTGAATATACTTAACCATCTGTTATGTAGGTTCTACAGGGCAGTACTGAAAAAAAAAAATATATATTTTTTTTTTCATGATCTCTTTTATTTAAAAAATGTAACATCTTACAGATTCTATAAGGGGTTTTTAAACTTATGAAATTGCAATTATGATCAGGCCTTCTATGTTTAGACCTTACCAAGAAATAACACAAACTCCTTCACTCACAGAGATTAATCTTTTCAACTCTTAAATGGTGAATGATGCTCTCTCTCACTCTCACTGCCAAACTTTCCCTTTAAAAAAAAAAAAAACTCCCTCCGTTCCTTATATTTTCCCTCTGTACCTATAACTCACGCTATGGACACACACCTAAAGCCTTGCACATCTCCCCTGAGATTCTTGGACACACTTGCTCTGGAAACATATGGAAAGAGGCAGGGCCAGGAAAGGATGTAAACTGAAAGAAATGGAGGCCATAGTATAATAGAGAATATAACACAAAGGCCAAAAGCCTGACAGCCCAACAATGGCTAATTTGCTTCGGTGTGGTGCGGACTATTTATGTTGGCCAAAACAGGATTTTTCCACATGGCCTAAATCCCCCCCCCACCCCACCCCTATTTTTTTTTGAGTATATAATCAAAAAAAGCAACAGCATTAGATTGATTGTGTGCTGGACTGAACTTGTACTCTTCTGTTTTCCAGGGTCACTAAGTAAAAAGAGGGCTTCAGTTCACAAGTATAGTCAAAACTACAATGGATACTGTTCTGTTTTACTCTTGGCACATGATAGAAGGGTGTGTTTCAGGTCTGACTGAGGAAGAGGAGGATATTTTATCTCAGTACTAGTCATTACAACATGGCTTCACATATAATAAGGACCATAACAGACGAAATCCTCCTCCTTATTCTCTTCATCTGAGTGTGTGGTTAAGAGAATATGTAAATGTCTGCAGACATAAATGTCCAAAACAAGACTTGGACGCTCCTTTCATCTTTTTTACTGTCCTCTTTTATACTTTTCTCTGACCTACTTTTAACAATGCAACAGAAAACAGTTTATTGTGCTAGTACAAACTACAATTCATACATTTCTGGAAAAGCAATTACTATTAATTACGGAAAATCAAGACGGCAATGTTTAAGGTTATCATTTACTGTCTAACAGTTCCACAAAAACTGAAGCAATATTTATCAGTTCCTTCCTGGCACCAATAATGTCCCATCAAACCATAAACTGCTCAACTATACACAGAAGAAGGCTGTGTTACTGCCTGTTATGGTTTTGGTTCATCTGGGCATCTAAGCCCAAAGGGAGGACAGAATTCCAGGCAAAAACTGCAGTGTGAAGAGTCTTGCTGAAGCAGCGTTCGGAACCAGGGCAGCTCAAGTATTTTTAGGCATAGTTCCACCTCTGATCTGATCTATAAATCTGTATGAAGCCTACTGTATCTGCACCAAGAAAAAAAAAAATCACTTCCACCCATTCATGCTACATGTAATCAATCATTATGTCTGTGCTTACAGACGTGTGCTCTATTGGAGATACTGTATATATTGTATCTGGTATTTTTTCAAAGTACATACTTGACCTAGATTGAAAGAGAGAATAAGAAACAGGGAGTGTGATTTCAAAAAAGGGGTCTATGAGTGTTACTGTACTTCACACTTCCTCTCTTTCTCTCTCCCAGACAATTTCACCTCACAGTATACTACAAATGCCTGTATATTATGATAGTGTGGTGTGTGATAAAAGTGCTAACAGTCGCGTAGACATCTGGGTCAGTCTGCGTCTATTGTATTGGGACTGCTCTGTTGCATGGTAGCCAGCAGAACGCTCTCATTCCAACAAACATTTAATCTTTCAACCTCCACATTTCCTCTGTTGGCAATCTTGATTTGCACTATATTCAAGCACACACTTGAACACTATTCGGCCATACAAATCCACAATGTAGTAACTATGGTAAAAATAAAACTGAGAATGTATAGACAAATGTGGATTATCTCATTTTCACACTCTCAATTTTAAAGGTGCACTTTGTAATATTATTACATAGTAATACAGTTTATGTTATTTTGACACCAAGTGGTAGGGTTGCCAGCTTTTCGGCACTTAATTACGGGACGTTTGAGCATTTTGCACTTTTGAACTTCTATCTGGGGAGCATTGGAGTCCCATAAAGTTACCCTTCTTTTCAGCCACAATACAGGATGTCCCTGGCTACAGGCAGGGCCAGCACTGGCCAAACACCAACTAGTATAAGATGGTGTCCCCCTAGGGATCTGGTGCCCTACACAGACTGCGTAATGTGCGTATAGGGAGCGGCAGAATTGAATACAGGACAGTTGCCAATCCTACCTAGCGGTAGGATTCAACATCACAGAAGAGCAAAAGTATACCGTTAACAATGCCATTGTAGAAATGCACTATTTGTAGTCAGCCATGATTAATTTATTCAGCAAGTGAGAGCCAATTCCATATTGTCCAATTATTATCAAGACAAAGCAAGCTATTTTTAGCTGGTCATTTGATCTCAACATTGCAGCGCTCATGAAAGTTCAGCCAGCACCATGTAGAATAAAGCAGATACCCCCCCAAGTTCAGCACCAATTGTTCACGCCTCAGACTGAAAAAAGACTCTTGAAATGGGCGTAAAAATATGTAAAAAATGTAGGCGGGTACTTTGGGCGGTTAGAGGGAGGACAGGAAAGGGTCAAGATCTACTGTACTACCAAAAACACAGAGATGGCTGAACACATCACATTATGAGTGGAGATGAAAACAAAAAGAAAAGAAAAAGACAGAGAGTCTGGAGTAAGTTATGGCTGGGTAAAAGAGGACATTATGGAATGCCCATTCTACAACATGAACTCAAGGTAATTTTAATAGTATGTGAACATAATGCTAGCCAGCACCATATTTGTGTTGGCATATCACATATACAAGCTAATATTATTCATCAGATTGTGGTGAACAATCAGACCAGATGACATTCCAGGAGCCAGTTTATGGCAGAGCCCCCTCCCTAACTGTCAAGGCAAAGAAGAGTGGCTCCTTTTTGATTGGATCGTGGCAGGACCAACACAAACAAAAGCCAAGCACAGCCATCAGATAAGCTGCTCGGACAACAACCAGATACTTCAGAAAGTAAGACCCCAGAACTCCAACACGTTGGAAAAGACTTCTCATTGGATTATGAGTGGTTCCTTAGCAACATCTTAAACCCCATCCTAATGAACAATGCATAGATGAGACTTTAAAGACATTGTTCTAACTATGTACTTTACAATATGCAAATGTTCCACACAGAGAAGGGATGGTTATCCACACTGTGTGGGCCCCCTCCGATCTCAGTAACCAATCATAACCCTGAAACAAGAAGCCCCCAAACTGAAATCTCCTCCTCATCAGGAAGGTATAAAAATATCCTTCGGATGACCACACCTTTGTCCTGAGTCCCTGTTCAGAGGGTCATTAACAGGATACACTTCTAAAACACCTTTGTCCTGAGTACCCGTCCAGAGGGTCATTAACAGGATACACTTCTATAACACTTCTCCATTCTGGTCTCACTCTATGAGAGAGAGGATAACAGATCATCCAAAGTTCTTAGCCTCCATCCGAGAGACGGTAGAAGATATACCAAGTACCAAGTCTCACTACAAGAGACTATTGCAACAGCAAGTTTGGAATCCCTATACCAGGGAGATAACTACAGCAACAAGGTTTAGCTCTGGCGGGCAAACCTTCTCTTCAAGTTTCGTGCATCTGCGTGTTCCAGATGATGAATCTTGCACAGACATAAGGGCTGTATATCTGCGTGTTCCATATTGCAAGAACCCTCTCTGTGCCTCCAGGAGATCAGCATTTCTCAGCTCCTTTGTGTCCAAGGCTGTTGAAATGGAATCCAACTCCTTCCCCATTGTAACGTGGCCCAGCGGAAGATGTCGCCATCACCGAACTCATCGATCGATCAAGGAGAACGTAAATATCACTACTTTCCAGAGACCTTGGCATTAGTGTATCCTATCAGTTTATGATTTTTTTTAATGTTCTTTAGATTACATAACCTGTGTATCAAATGTCTTGCAAATAATCTTTGAGTTATTTGTTTAAATAGAAATAAGGTTTTCACCTTCTTAATTAACAGAGAAACAGCAACTTATCTTCCATAAGATAATAGTCGTACTTTGCCATTGCTACATCCAATTCAACCACTTGCATCTTCCCATCCTATGCACTTTATTTACCTATTCATTTATTTTATCTTTTAGCATATGAGTACCATTTTGTAGTTTTTTTTAATTATTCTTGTTTTTCATTTTGTAAATTCCCTTCAATTTACATATTTCTTTTACTGTTAAGGTGAAACTCCTTAGCTGATCTCCATCTTTTTTTCTTGACTAGAGCTTTGCAAAAACTTTCCATCATTCCCACACAAAAGCAGTTGAACCCATTGCTAATTTTTTTGAATCATCTTAGCTATATAAACTGTCACTTCTTATAACCAACAAAAGATGTTCAGAAGGGTAGAAATAGGCATCTGTATTTGTATTTCCATGGTAACGGATAAAATGCATTGTTGTGCATGAATCATAATTCATTTTCCTCCTTTTGTCCATGACACAATGAGGGATTAGGTCATCGCATTCCAGACTGCGGTTAACCCTCCATAAAAGGGAGGGGGGATCCAGTACAACCCTTTGCTTTAGCACAACTGGATCTTGGAAACTCTCCACCGTCTGCCACTGTGGGACTAGAAAAGAAAAAAAAATCAACCCAAAAGTACCTGATTCTCCTGCTCTGCTGGACTCTTTGTCATAAAAATTCACGGATAGCTCAAATAAACTTCATGCATCTCGAAGAAAGTTTGGGAGATTCAGAGTGAGAATGGGAGTAGAGAGATAAAGGAGAAACTATGGAGTGGCCTGTTTTTAAAATAAGGAGGTTCACCAAAAAAACAGACTGCCCTTTGGTTAACTTTCACAAAGAGGAGACAGATAATGAGCTTGTCTGTGCATGTTTGTGTGTTGGGGTGCAGATTAGGAAACTGGGGGATGCTGATGGGGAGGAGCAGAAGCCAACATCAACACAGATGGAAGTCATCATTGTCCAAATGGAGTCTACAATGGCTTCCTCATATTTTCTTACACAAACTCTCTCTGTTCAGCTACGACTGTTAGTTTGTAAATCAGCGACCAAGGAAAATGTACCAGGGACATGCCCCTTTATGACAGAATTCAATATTGTTTATCGATATATGAAACTATCATCCTATTTTCCTTGAAGTCAGTGTGAATAATGATGGGGTACACTCAAACACACTCACGAAAGTTATCACACAACCACACAAATGAAAGCATGCATTCAAATGCCCTGTCAAACACAACAAAGTATAGCATGATTAAATTTGAAAAGGTACAATATGTCTTCCCTCAGAGTGTCACATGTTCTCTGCCTTTTTCTTAAAGGAATGTTCCGGGTTCAATACAGTACAAGTTAAGGTCAATTAACAGCATCTGTTCACTAATTTTGATTACCACAAAAATAATTTAGACTCATCCCTCATATATATATATATATATATATATATATATATATATATATATATATATATATATATATACACACACAGTACTGTGCAAAAGTCTTAGGCACATAAGATGTTTCACAAAAGCATTTGTCTTATGATGGTTATTTATATCTTCAGCTTTAGTGTCATTAGGAAATATAAATGTTAGACTCCTAAACATTACTTTTGCAAATAGAAAAGATTAGAATAGAAGAACAGGGAGCCCTGCAACAGATGTCATGGCTCCCACAAAGCCCCCCACTGAACATCGTTTCAGTCTGAGATTACATAAAGAGACAGAAGCAATTGAGACAGCTGAAATAGAAGAACTGTGGCTTGGAAAATCCTATCTGCCAACAACCGAGAAAAACTGTGTACAGGTGTACCTAAGAGAATTGGTGCTAAAGGCAAAGGTGGTCTATTTTATGTTTACTGGACTTTGTATGACATTAAGTGATAAATGAAAACTATTTATGTCATTATTTTTAAAGACATCCTCACTATGCAACAAGTGCCTAAAACTTTTGCACATTACTGTATATAAAAGCACAAATCACAGTTAAAGTCAGGCACTAACAACAGAAGTAAATAGGGCCAGTCATATACATTAAAATACACACTGATTTAAAAGTATCGCCACAAGACGTAAACATTATATATGTTAATATGGTTTTAATGTGATAAAACAGGGACTTACCAGCATTACTGCATTTACCAGATTACAGGGTATAAGGTTATGTTATGTCAACATGACAACAAAGTTGTAATATTGGATCTAACTTTATATAACGATTTTATCACACAAAAACCACGTTAACACATATAATGTTTACATCTCGTGGCTGTACCTTTGAAACTACGTGTATTTAACATTTCTGGACTGGTCCCATTCACTTCCATCATAAGCACCTGACATAACTGTGATAATTTCTTTTTTTCTTTTGGCTATTGTATCACATCTGGCTTTGTTGTCAGGAAACTCACACCTTGATCGTTTTTAAGATGGTGTGTCAAGCTTAAAAAACAGTTAAACTTTGAAGTCTCAGGACCCTGCATTCTGTTCCATGTGTACACACAGAATGTGATATTGAAAGGAAGAACACATTCTGTGTGTACACCCACCCCCAAATTCTATTGAGCTCTTTTACTGCTGCAGACTGTCACAATACATCAGTCACCACACAGTGCCGATGTACACTGCTGTCTGATGAATCAGAATTCAAAGTACCGTTAAAAAATAATGACGTAACCAATCACAAAATTAAAATGCAGCACCTTTTTGCCACATTTGCCAGTAGTTATTTGCTTTGATTTGTGTGAAATGTTTTGAAGTCAACTTGCAACACGCAACTATTGTATTTTCATGTTCGGTCATCGCTGTGGCTTCAGGGTACTCAAGCGCTCATGCTCACCCCAACTATTACTACTAAAGTAATAGATGGCATTGAATAAATCAATACAATGTAAGCTGTTGAAGTAACAGAGAGAAAGCTCCGTGCATATACTAGATGATTTTACATTCAAGATTCAACTTGCCACTTGCCACACATACTGTACTATATATAGAATGTGTGTGTGTGTGGGCAGGTTTAAGTGGTTTACAAGGACTTTTTTTAGGTTACAAACTGGTAATTACAAGGGTATTATACTATAAATGTGGTTTATGAGGACATTTCTAGTGTCCCCATAACTTAAATAGCTTAAAAAACATACTAAACGATGTTTTATTGAAAATGTAAAAGTGCAGAAAGTTTTTTTGTGAGGGTTAGGTTTAGGGGTAGGGTTAGGTTTAGGGGATAGAATCTATAGTTTGTACAGTATAAAAATCATTATCTCTATGGAGAGTCCTCATAATGATAGATGCACCAACATGTGTGCCTGTGTGGTTAGCACAACTTTCAGTTGTCTCTTAGTAATAGTCACTATTGGTTGAAAGTTGCAAGTTAGCACTTAGCAAGCTATGCATCGACAAAGTCCTCCCCTGGGTTCATTACAGTAAATGCACTGCCGACATTTCATAAAACTCAAAGCCACAGAGTTCAATTCAACACAAACACACACTTCCACAGTAAGTCTCCAGACATGATTCTTCCCCTTCTGTACAGTGGCGTCTGCTGTCCTGTCCACGGCCCTATCTTAACACCCACATGCCAAGCTTCTTCAATCCCTCTGCTTCTCTCGCTCTGTAGTTTTGACCACTCCACTCATAAGGGCCATAGAAGGCTCTAGTCAAACACACGCACACATTGATTTTGCAGGATTTGGTCTGGCAGGAATATGACAGGGAGTCAGTTTATAACCCTGGCTTATTGACACAATACTAAATAATCACATAGTTGGAGAGAGAGAGGAGAGATGGAGCAGAGGGTGTGGTTGATGGAGAGCAGGATTAAGAAAAACTAAACACTGTTATGGAACTTTTGCGTTCTGCCATTCCTCGAGCAGGTTTTGCAAATTTAGCAAATGTCAGACCTTGGACTGTAGAAAATGGATATTTCTCTCCTGTCCTTCCTCTCCCTGATCTCAAAAACTCTATCCCACAACCCACCACCTACACACACACCTTCCGGGAACAGGAACAACCACCCCCTCATACACAGACGCACGCACACTGGGGTTGCATGGATGACTGAGGTAGAAAAGATGTTTCTAATTATACTGTGTGCTGTAAAGTGCCGAGTGTGTATTGAAGAGTGTGTGAAGGCTGGACTGTAAAACAAGGGATGGGATGTGTGTGTGAAAGTGTGTGTGTCTTTGAAAGTGACCAACTGCAGTCTATGAACACCTGCTATTTATCACAAACATCTGCTGCTGCCCTAAAACAAAGTTCATTGTTGCTCTAACTCACACATTTGTTGCTCAAATACACACATACACAAGCGTAAACTGTTTCATGTGTGACAGAATAAACCACATCAGGGTCGTGTGTCAGCAACTATGAGGTCATGACATAGAGCAAACTGATGTGAACACTTCCTGCTGCTGTTTTACAGAGCTCATAGAAAAACACTGAACACTTCACAAAAAAGAGACCATCAAATCACCAGCCAGTGGTAATTAGAGTTCAGACAATATCCATTCCAAATTTAGGACAACACTATTTTTGTTTCTGGACTAAGAGGAATTTGTACAGATGATCAAACAAACTGTTAAATCCCTAAACTAACTATAAAGAAACAAACGTTTTCTCTTTTGACTTTTAGCTAAAATTTGTAGTAATAGCAAAAAGAATACAATACCAGAAAGCTGAAAAGCCAACAAAGTCAGGAGCAAGAGGTAAAAACCTGGATAAAATTTTTTATTTCTTCACTTGATGTGATTAAATGTGAAGAATGTAATTTTTGCGCAACGAGCAAAAATGCAATCTGTTTGTTTAAGCAGCCCATCTGGACATGGTTGAGCAGGGCCTGACATAACAATTATTCAACAAAGGGTGTTAAAATGGGGTGGGACTACCAGTTTGTCAAACAATGAAAGACAGGGAGAGAAGTTTTCAGTATTTTGCAATTATTTTTTATTTTAGTATATTTTTTTTTCTGTTGGGTGCCACTAGTGGTGTAGAAAACACACATCACCTTTAAGATGGTATGATGCAGATCTTACCATCCAGGGGTGAGGAATTTCTGGCAGAGGCATCTGAGGAGGGGCCGGGAGAGAGGTGTGAATCTCTGTCTTACAGCAGGGTTCTGAGAGCACAAAACACAAATACTAACACTCTCACTACTGAAAAAATCTAAATTGATGCTGATATTGAGAATATCTGAGTTATAATGAAGAGATAAAGGTGAAGTGTGGAGAGTCAGGTCATCTGAGCAGCCCAAGTAGGCTTCTGCTTACCTTTAGTGGCAAGAACTTTGTGTAGGATGTTTAAAATTTGCTGTTTCTTCTCCCTCACACCTGCGGTTAAATACTCTCTGTCCAACAGCTCCAGAAAGACCCGCAACTCCGCCAACAACTCCTCCATCGCTGTAAAAACACATACAGAACACTATCAGGTATCAGTGGATTTGCCAAAGTTTGCCAGATTAGTGGCATGAAATCTTTTTTTTTTTTTCTCTCAAATTTTCTCTCCAAATTTGAAAAATTAAAGCTGAAGTCCTTGTGGTGGTGTAGTGACTCGCCTCAATCCAGGTGGTGGAGGATGAATCTCAGTTGCCTCTGCATCTGAGACAGTCAATACGTGCATCTTATCACATGGCTTGTTGAGTGTGTTACTGTGGAGACCTAGACGCAGCATCCACACACAACTCACCCCGTGCCCCACTGAGAGTGAGAACCACATTATAGTGACCACAAGGAGGTTAACCCAGCGTGACCCTTCCCGTCCTAGCAACCGGGCCAATTGGTTGCTCAGGATGCATGACTGGAGTCACTCAGCACACCCTGGATTTGAACTTGCAACTCCAGGTGTGTTAGTCAGCATCTTTACTTGCTGAGCTACCCAGGTCCTGGCATGAAATTTTTGAAAGATATTCAAAGATCTGTTTGAGGTACTTAGTGGCGAGTAAACTAGATATTTACAAAAATGTATGTATATTTTGCTTTCTTTTCTATTTTACTTTTGCACAGACCGAAATTCAGATTACAAAGTCAATACTAGGGCTGAACAATTTGGACAAACAAATCTAATTGTGATTATTTAAAAAAAAAAATTTTGATTGCGATCTGAACAGCGATATGATTAACATAAAAAAAAAGTGTTTACTTTTAACCAAAATTAAGGCATGGGCAAACATGGCATAACATCTACTGCCAATAGAAATACTGTTGAGTTCTCTTAAAATTTAAAAAAAAAAAAAATAGAGAATACTGTGAAACATATAGAAGGAAATATCTCTAAAATTTAACAAATCTATAATAAATAAGCATTTGCGAGAGAAAATGACTGAATGTGAATGCGGAAAATTATTTGGGCACACTGGTGCGAGTGACAGCTGATCTAACATCGAAAGTTATGAACTTATTGCAGCCTACCATCTGGATAAAATCTTTCTTATGCATCTTGCCTCAATAACAAACTGCTTTTAAAAGAGGCACGTTAGTTATTTTTGCATTAAAAGCGCCGTTTTCTCACCCTCACACATGGCTGCGAGCGCTCTCTTCTCCCCCCCCTCTCTCTTTTACGTGCACGCAGAGACCGAAACAGAGTGAAGATAAACCACGTAAAGATGGTTTAAGCTGACTTTCTTGCTTGTTTTTTTATCTGTCAAAATGACGGTCAGCGTTTTGAATAATGCCGAATTGACGGATGTCTTAACCTCGAGCTCACCTGCAAGATTCTGAGAAAAGTCAAAGATCAATAAAATCCACGATACCTGCATAACAGCATATCGGCGTCTTCATCTAACTCAATGCGATAGAAGAAAAATCTAATCATAAAAATACAAAAATAAAACTGCCCTTGACACCCTGTTAACTGTAATAAATCTTCATGAAATGTCGCTATACCAACCAAAGCCTCTTTGCACAACTGCGTGTGGATGAAGCTCAAAAATTTACCAAACATATTCTGCTTCTGATGGCAGTGCACGGCTGACGCTTGGTGAAGTGCTTGCGGGATTCTTTTCCTTGGATGTTAAAAATTCATGGAAATTCTGCAACATCATAACCACACACTGCAAGATTCCAAAAGCCTGTTAAAATGGCATACATTGTTATTGTCACGGATTGAAGGATAGGATCCAAACACAGGAAGGCAATTGAAAGAGCTTTATTGAAAAGAGCAAAATACAAACCAAAATCTCTCACGAGGGAGAAAACAGAATATATAATAAATACAAAAGAAAAACTCTCTCGATGGAAAAAAGGCTAGAACCAAAACAATAAACAAACAGATAAAAACAAAGACCGACTGATAAAGGGAATGAGGGAACAAACAGACCAACCAAGGTGCAAGGCACATGCACTCCAAACATCCAAAACAAACTGGCAGGGAACACGAGACAAAGAAGAGCTTAAGTAGAGAGGGAGGTAACTGGAAACAGGTACTGCAGATCTACTAACGAGCAGTGAAACCAGCACTGCAATGGCAATAGGGAGAAAGAGGGAAACACAAACTCACGCACTGACACCAGACAAGACAGAAGGAAAAGGGACACTGTTCAGCCAACACTGTGACAGTATCCCCCCACAGACTCCAATCCAGGCAGGACAGGACTGGTTGAACTATCCACGGGAGGGAGAGTGGGGGCACTAGGAGTGTGGCCAGGGAACCAGGACAGACCAGGCACATGGCCAGAGATCCAGGACAGACGAGGTGGGGGGCCAGGGGAGTAGGACAGACCAGGTGGAGCAGACCAGTGGGAGTCTAGCTGGATAGGAGGACAGGAGACAGGCCAGGGAGGTGCAGGCTCCACTAGCCAGGGGAGAGGATCCAGGACAAGGTTTGGGCCAGGCGACTGAGGAGATGGGATGAGGTAAGGCCGATGGCCAGAGAAACAGGGTTTGGGAACCAGGACAGATGGGGCGGAACCGGCAGGACAGACCAAGGTGGAACTGGCAGGACAGACCAAGGTGGAACCGGCAGGAGGGACCAGGGCAGGTGAGAGGGACCAGGTAGGAGGTTTAAGGAAGGGAGTGGGGTCCAGCAGCCAGGGAGGGAGCTCCAAGAATGGAGCGGAAGTCCAGGGCAGTACGGGCTGAGGACCCAAAGACCAGGGCAAGGTCTGAGTGGCAAAGGACAGGTAAGACCAGGCAGGGGCCCCGAAGGGCTGAGGTCCATGGCTGCCGCTGGGCAGAGGTCAGACTGGGCGGTGACTATTGGAAAAGAGGCAGTTTGGGTAGCAGCCGCAGGACGGGTCAGTCAGGGTGGCAGCCACTGGTGAAGACTCAGACTGAGCAGTGGCCACTGGTGAGGGGTCAGTATGGATGGAGGCCACTGGGGACTGGACATGCTCGTCGATGGCCACAGGGATCTAGACACACTGGGTGGTGACAGCAGGGAGCTGGACGGTGGCCGCTGGTGAGGGGTCAATCTTGGGGATGGCCGCTGATGAGATAGATAAGTCGTTGGTTGTCTCCAAGGAAACTGCTGAGGATTTGGACCCCTCTGTCTCCTGTCATTCAGACGCGGGCCCCTCCGCATGCTGATAGTGAAAAGTCTGGCTCTACAGGACTGTCACTGATATATCAGCAATGCCAATCATGCAAGCTTACTTTCTCAGCATAAGAAACTTCTGGCACATTTTCTTTGTTGATTTGCTCAAATTTGACATTCTAAAGATGGGCTGTGTGCCTCGCTCTGCCCTGAGATGTTGGCAGGCATGTGGCAAAAGGAGTAAATTACAGGTATCTGTTGGCTCAGCACCTGAGGAATATCAAAGGCTATCAAATGTGAATTGTAGCCCTGGAAAACCAGGGGTCTATAAAACAGCATTACAATGGGCCCAGGCCCATACAAACACATAGCTGAGGGTTTATATAACACTGAGGTTGTGATGGCTGCTGTAGGGTACAAGGCAGAGAATACAGCTCACAAATTAGAGTGTGCTATGAAGTGAAATGAAGTGTAGCATAGCAAATTGAGTGTGTCATTGTTGTACAACTGTTGGTCTTGATTCCAGCCCTCAAGACTGCTACACTAATATATGTGGATGTGAGCCAATCTTTTTCAGGTTGGTTATAGTTAATTTGAATTCAAGCGCTATCCAGTAATGTCCATCCCTCAAGTATGTGTTTCACAGTAAAAAAAGAAAAGAAAAAAATATACAGTATATATATATTTATATATATATATACAGTATCCCCCCAGTCAGACAACTAACTGGAGGGGGGCCAGCTGAATTTGTTTTGTACCGGGCCCAAGAATTTCTAACTGGACCCCTGCTGTAGGCTATACAAAGCAAATTTGAAGACAGTATCTGTGACCTCCAATTAAGAAGCTTTTGGATATCTGCATCTGAAACAATCTTGTCGTAAGTAATACTAAAGATTAATCAAATCAAATCAAATCAAATCACTTTTATTGTCACACAACCATATACACAAGTGCAATAGTGTGTGAAATTCTTGGGTGCAGTTCCGAGCAACATAGTAGTCGTGACAGTGATGGGACATATACCAATTTACAATAAATATCAGATTTACAACACAATTTAAAATCTGATACACACATAATTACACATAACACAATATACAAATAATAACATACTATGTACAGTATACAATACACACAATATAGAATACACATTATACAATAAAAAAGTATATATAGTATATATAAAATGTACTGTATTGACATTCAGGCTGTCGGTTGATAGTAAGTTGCCAGTGTGTTGTTAAGAGAGAATATAATATAATAATAATATAATTTATGACAGTCCGGTGTGAGATATAAGTGTAAGAGTAATAAAGTGCAGTGCTGATGTATTTTGATCGTGGGAGATCAAGAGATCAAAAGTCTGATTGCTCGGGGGAAGAAGCTATCATGAAGTCAGCTGGTGCAGGTCCTGATGCTGTGATACCGCCTGCCTGATGGTAGCAGTGAGAACAGCCCATGGCCCGGCTGGCTGGAGTCTCTGATGATCCTCCGAGCTTTTTTCACACACCGCCTGGTATATATGTCCTGGAGGGAGGGAAGCTCACCTCCGATGAAGTGTCTGGCAGTTCGCACCACCCTTTGCAGTGCTTTGCGGTTGTGGGCGGTGCTATTGCTGTACCAGGCGGAGATGCAGCCAGTCAGGATGCTCTCTACAGTGCAGATGAAGAACCGTGTGAGGATGTGGCGGTTCATTCCAAACTTCTTCAGCCGTCTCAGGAAGAAGAGGCGCTGATGAGCCTTCTTCACAACGGCTTCAGTGTGGATGGACCATGTGAGTTCCTCAGTGATGTGGACACCAAGGAACTTGAAGCTGTTGACTGTTTCCACTGGTGCTCCATTGATGGTGATGGGACTGTGTTCTCTATCTCTTCTCCTGAAGTCCACCACAAGCTCCTTTGTCTTACTGACGTTGAGGGAGAGGTTGTGCTCCTGACACCAGTGTGTCAGAGTGTGCACCTCCTCTCTGCAGGCTGTTTCATCATTGTCAGTGATCAGACCTACCACCGTCGTATCATCAACAAACTTAATGATGGCATTGGAGCTGTGTGTTGCCACACAGTCATGTGCGTACAGGGAATACAGGAGTGGGCTGAGAACACAGCCCTGCGGGGCTCCAGTGTTGAGGGTCAGTGATGAGGAGATGTTGCTGCCCATTCTAACCACCTGGCATCGCTTGACAAGAAGTCCAGGATCCAGCTGCACAGCGAGCTGTTTAAGCCCAGAGCCCGGAGTTTCTCATCAAGCTTGGAGGGCACTATGGTGTTGAATGCTGAGCTGTAGTCTACAAACAACTTTCTCACATAAGTGTTCTTTTTTTCCAGGTGGGAGAAAGCAGTGTGTATTGTAGATGCAATGGCATCATCAGTGGAACGGTTGTTGTGGTAAGCAAACTGCAATGGGTCTAGTGATGGAGGCAGCACAGAGCAGATATAATCTCTGATCAGTCTCTCAAAGCATTTGCTGATGATGGGGGTCAGAGCAACAGGACGCCAGTCATTTAAGCAAGTGATTTTGGATTGCTTTGGTTCAGGCACAATGGTTGACGTTTTAAAGCATGTGGGGACTACAGACAAAGAGAGGGAAAGGTTGAAAATGTCCGTAAAAACACCAGCCAGTTGGTTCGCACACGCTCTGATGATGCGACCCGGAATGCTGTCTGGACCCGCGGCTTTGCGGATATTCACCCGTCGGAAGGATCGGTTTACATCCGCTACAGAGACGGAGAGTGAACTAACCTCTGTAGCTTCGGCCGCGAGAGCTCTCTCCACGAGGGCAGTGTTATTTCCCTCGTAACAAGCATATAAAGTATTTAGCTCATCCGGGAGAGAGGCAGCAGTGTTCATGGCAGAGTTTTTATTCCCTTTAAAGTCCATGATGATGTTAATTCCCTGCCACATGCTTCTAGAGTTGGTGGTGTTAAACTGTCCTTCAATCTTGCTCCTGTACTGGCGTTTTGCGGTTCTGATAGTTTTTCGGAGGGTATAACTGGCTTGTTTATGCTCCTCCGCATTCCCGGAATTAAAAGTGGAGGTCCGCACATTAAGTGCCGTGCGAACATCGTTATTTATCCATGGATTCTGATTCGGATAGATCCGTATTTTTCTGGTCGGAAACACGTCCTCCACGCACTTTTTGATGAAACACATTACGCTATCAGCGTAAAGCTCGATGTCGTCATCAGAGGCGGACCGGAACATCTCCCAGTCCGTGTGATCAAAACAGTCTTGTAGCATGGAATCTGATTGGTCCGACCAGCACTGGATCGTTCTGAGGGTGGGTGCTTCCTGTTCAGTTTCTGCCTGTAAGCGGGCAGAAGCAGAATGGAAGAGTGGTCCGATTTGCCGAATGGTGGGCGGGGGAGGGATTTGTAGCCATCCCGGAAGGGAGAGTACCAATGGTCCAAAACCCGGTCCCCTCGTGTGTTGAAACTAATGTGCTGGTGGTATTATTGATTTGCGTGCCGTCTTACTCTGATGAGAACGCCGGCTCTGTTTCCCCTTTTCCTCCTGAGTTTCCGCGGCCATGCTACCCAGACAAAGGGCTCCGCTTGCGTGTTTGTAAACAGCGGATCGGCATTGAGAAATTTTAAATCCGGTTTATGGTGTGAAATTGCTGAACCAATGTCCAAAAGTGTTTGTCTGTCGTAGACAATATATATATATATATATATATATATATATATATATAATATGAATGTCATAATGCACCATATAAGACATAGGCATTCTGAATACTAAACACCACAAACCCCTGTTTTAGTGGAGCTTTTAACTAGAATTATGAATTTAGAGCACAATAAAACGAATTTTCACAGAAAAAATTAAATAAAAATTAAACTAGCAATCAATCAACAGCTTGAATAATCTTGTAATGTTTCTGGAAAGCTTTAGGCTATATAGTCTATTTCACCTGAACATATGCTTTTATCCACATCAGGCAGGGAAAAAAAAAACAGTACAAAAGAATAAAGTATAAAATAACTACAGTAAAATACATGTCCAAATAAACAAAAAAATTTGTCAAATGTTTTTGTAAAAAAATAAAAAATTATCAACAGCTTTGATGGGTCTTGGATCTCATATTGCTATACCAACACTGCTACGTGTCGCCTATACCATTTCCAGTTGTTCCAGTATCATTACCTGTCCAATAGCTTGCACATGTCCGAGCGAATAAAGCTAATGAAGCACTTCCAGTGATGGTGGCCAAACAACATGTAGGGAAATACACTTTAAAAACCAACCGAGCGAACCAAATCTACAGAAAAGATCACCAAGTGCCACAGAGATATGAGGACCACCTACAAACTATGCTTGGGAGCAAAGTCAAGGGAGAAGGAGCAAGAAAGGAAGGAGAGGGAGAGAAGGAACAAACTTTAAACAATCACAACCACCCACACTCAAAACTCTCAGACAAACCCTTGTGTAAACAAGACTGAATGATGAAAGATAGCAGGCAATGCTTCCAAAAACACAAAGCCAATCTTAAGTGACACGCTTCATGCTAAAATGCTGAGGAATGTTCAATTAAGCAAATGTTAATGCATCCAGACCAAGAAACAAAAGGCCTCAAAGAGGACAGAGGGGCCTTATGGCGGTCGGCTGAAATGGGGGATTTTAGCCTTGTTTTGCAAATACCTGCCAAATTTCCAGAAAGAGACTAATGCCAAGTCAGAAGGTTTTGATGGCAAGTCTGATTATGGTATTCAGTTTAGAGGGAGTCTAGGTCCAGTTTGACATCTGACCCACTAAACTCTCAGAATAAACATCATTCAGAGCCTCTGCAGAACAAATAAGGACATTGTTCCACCGTCCTTACCCAAATTCAATAACAAACAGGGATGTGGTCTGCAAAACCAATTGTGATGCCTCCAGCATGCAAGAAGTAATATTATTTGCCTGCTGATGTACAGTGTGTGTATGCATTTGCGTAGGTGTGTACAGTGTGTATATGTGGTTATGGTCTACCACCCAGGCTGCTGAGAAGCAACAACATCCTTGAAATTCACCACCCCTGAGTACCAAAGGAAATGTGTGTTTGTATTTGTGCAGATTACAGACAATCTTACTCTGTCCACACTGTTATTCTATCCAACTCTTACGTCAGATCTTAGACCAGTTCTCTTTAATGAACTGTTCAAATCCATATGCACATACATGATCTACAGCATGACCAACTGTATATATAATCAGGCTTTTTTGGAGGGTTCAAATCCCATACCAAGGTTCTGTGGTGTACCCAGCATCCCACACTCACTCTTTTTCCTCCTTTTATGTCTCTCTCTCACTCGCTCTTCTGCTTTTCTGTTTCTAAACCATTAATTTTTCTCTTGTCACAAGGGGAAAGATAAGACAGCTGATAAAATAGCCATGAAAAAAGATAACAAACCACCTTTTTTGCTTTGCTAACAAACCATCTGCCAAGAACATAAACATGAACCACTTTCTCTACTGTCCTCCCTTTTAGAGAAGCAGACTGCTCATCCAGTGTACTGCTTCTGTTTGATGTCTGCTGACATGATCCAGGCAGAGAGCTGGTGATGTCTGAGACAAACCACAAGCTCCTCCATGCTTTAGTCCAGTCTTAAAGGCCCGGGTATACTTCGTTTTGCATGATGCATGAAAATTTCGTCATCAACACGCGGACAGCCTTTGTTTGTGAGCATCGTTGGCACATGCACCTGACGTTGGCTGCACTAAAAAAGTATTGCAAAGAACAGCATCATATTCGTTCGTGGTCAGAAGAGTATACATCGAAATACATGAACATAAAATACTGATATGTAATTATGTGAGAAGAAAAAAATTGCTGAACAGCTGAAATCCTCCTCCGGTTTGCATCGGAGTTCTATTGGTGCTTACTTTGTAATAAGTCTGACTTCTCATGATGCATCTTATTACAAGACTACTTGCCAAATAAATAAAAGCACATGAAACATTGATCTGAGTTTAAATTATTAATTAGCTTACCTGTAGAGATCGCACAGTGATCCAAGAAGCAGGAACGATGGCTCGCAATACTCGGATGGGCGGTCTGATACGTGGATGTGCAGTTATTACTGAGCAATCACAGACTGCTAGATAGCGCCAATGACCAATCGGAATCGAGTATTCTAGACAGCCGTGTAATAACAATAAATATTGTATCACTAGGTCCTTGCCCTACTATAGAATCTGTTTTAGATCTGAGAGGCACTGGATGCCCAGAAAAAATCTACTAGTGTGTGGTTTGTGAAATTAGCCTTCTTTACGGTTTGGCCTCATCATGGTTACTCCTTGCTGCCACAGACTAAGGCACACCAAAGCACCACTCAGGCAGTCATGCTACACATGTCTGGAAAACTGTAGAAAACTACAGGAGAGCAGAAAATATTGAACAGATGCTCCACTGTTCCACTAATGATGGGCTTCAATACCACCATCTGTGAAGTCACATAAATCAAGTACCAGTGATCATCAATAAAAGAGAATGTCTCAGTTACATGATTACATTAATCTCTGTGTTTGATTTAGTGTTGTCAAAAGTACCGGTACTTCGGTACCAAGTCGATACTAAAATAAAAAAGATGTAACGGTACCAGTGTTTCTGCAGTACCGGTAGTACCGAGCACCGACTCTATCCGGTACCAGCGCGCAGTATGACTGACACACGACTGCTTTCAAATGCTCACAGGCTTATTTTGAACGCATGCTCTGTTACTTCTTGTACACTGAAATGACTAATTAATCAGATTAAAATCATGACATGTCCTAGTGTGATTTATTAAACCACTAAAGGCTGCAATCTTACCGTGGACGAGCTGCGTACTTAAAATAAATCCGACAGCTCAAACACTAGAAACTTAACAGACATTGAGAATCATTCACGTTGTATCAGATGTCAGAGTAGCACTAATCTACTGTGAACCACGCAGCACATGTAAACTATATATTTATATAAATCACAGCATTTGCTCTTTAATCTCAGCTTTATTTATATAGCATTTAAAATAACCAAAGTGCTTCACAGTAATAACATTTAAAACATAACATTTAAAAATGACCACATACACAAACACAAGTAATCTAATACAAACACTCCAAACTGTGTCCTACATTTCATTTGTCAGACTTAAAGGCCAGTGTAAAGAGATGAGATTTCAGATGTGACTTAAAAGTCTTCAATGATCACACTGGGCCATGTTGCGAACCGTTTATCTGGAAAAGTGAAGCTTCCGGCAACATTTCATAATAAAAGCACAATTCATAATAAAATCTAGATGCCTGAAATTGAATAAAAATATATTACAACTGTATAGTAAAATGTAATTTTCACTGTAGTAGTAGTAGTAATAATAATAATAATAATAATAAATCAAAATATCACAAGCAAGACAGCTGTTGAATAAAACTTGGCAAAAAAAATGCAATGACATGTTGAAAAGTTATATTTTCACTTGTTAAAATTTTTAAGAATTTATTGATTAGACACCATTTTGATGATGAAATTAAATGAAACTTTAAAAAATGTATAATGTATTAAAATGTATTAAAATAATAAAGCTATAATTATTAAAATAATTAAAAATAACTAAACTGGTGTGTTCAGTAGCACATAATAATATTAGCATATTTTTGCTGTGGTATCGAAATTGGCATCGAGAACTGTGAAATTTAAATGGTATTGGTACCGACTACTGAAATGTTGGTACCGTGACAACACTAGTTTGATTAAATGTGTAGTATGTGTCTGTCAATGAGTGTTTCCATTAACATATGAGGAAACATTGAGGTTTCTGATACTGTATGAAAGACTGTTTGAAATATGCATCCATACATGTGTACTACTGTGTTTATGAGTTTGTGTGTGTAATTACAGAGCACTAACTCTTAACAGCAGTGGACATAGAAGTGGGAGAGAGGGGCCACTAGTTACAGAAACCTTTAAGAATCATCCTTAGATGCAGAGGAGACTCCATGGTGCCTGGGAAACTGCAAGGAGAATTGTTTGTGTGTGTGTGTGTGTGTGTGTGTGTGTGTGTGTGTGTTTGTGTACAGCATTTAAAAATCTGAGTTCCATACTGTTAGACTTCTCATTACCCCACTTACGTGCATTAGGCTAATTATTCCACCAGCCATCACCAAACCATACACTTCACTCAAATAGTACCCATGTGATAAATGCTTGCAAAACTTTAAATGTTGTGCCAAAGAGGAAAACAAACTCATTTCTTTAGCACTCTCCACCTAGGGACAATGTCAAGGAGATTCATTAATTCTCTTAAATGTGATTGTGAATGTTTATAGCAGTCATTGAGAGAGGAGAAAATAAATGATGAATGTCTACAGTGGTGCTGTTGATAGAGTGGGTAGAGAAGCTAGAGAAAGGTAAAGTTACAGAGTCAGTTTTCTCTTTTTTTTTTTTTTTTTTTTGGATTAGACATCTCTAGTTGGAGGGAAGGAGGGGCTTTGGGGGTTTCTGGCACGTGTAATACTTTAAAAAGTCATCAGTGTGGAAACTGAGAGGAGACCCCCTAAAATAAAAGCCAACTAGGCTAACAGGCCTTTGCCCACATCACACACAGTAATCAAGGGCCAATTTATACCATGTCTAACTGGTTTGACAAATGTCAATAAACACATTAACTACCACTACAGCCCACTACAAGCCTTTAGAGCAAGTAGAAAAGTCCACATCCATAAGGAACAGTGTGCCCATCTGGCACTATGCAGACACGTTTCAGTGTAAACACTAGAACAGTGTTGTAGGCTACAATGTAACACAAATAATGCACAATATCATGGCATAACCACACCTGGCCCTTGACATACAAAACTCTAAAGGCAAAGATAAACCCTGCACTCAGATACCATTAAACCCCTCCGGACAATAGGGCTCTGTCATATTCAACATGTGCAGAGTCGTGATGCATGTACAGAATACCTGATACCTCGCAACTGCCAGCCAGACAACCAATTCTGCCTATACAGCTCATGTTATGTTTTTGAAAGTGCAGACTTCTGTGACAGACAGTGTTGCCAGATTGGGCAGGTTCCTGGGTAGCTCAGCAAGTAAAGACATTGACTACCACATCTGGAGTCGCAACTTCGAATCCAGGGCATGCTGAGTGACTCCAGTCAGCCTTCCGTTGGCAACCAGTTGGAATGAGGCGCGGGTAGAGTCACGTTGGGTTAACCTCCTCGTGGTTGCTATAATGTGGTTCTTGCTCTCAGTGGGGCACATGGTGAGTTGTGCATGGATGCCACTGAGAATAGCGTGAAGCCTCCACATACGCTAGTTCTCCATGGTAGCGTGCTCAACAAGCCACGTGATAAGATGTGCAGATTGACGGTCTCAGACGTGGAGGCAACTGAGATTCATCCTCCACCACCCGGATTGAAGCGAGTCACTACGCCACCACGAGGACTTAGAGCACACTGGGAATTGGCCATTCCAAAAAATAAAAATAAAATAAAAATTATAAAGTTAAGCAATTCCATTGCTTATGCAACTAAATGTCTCCACACTAGGGTTGCTTGGTTTACCGGTACTAACGAAGTATTGCAATACCAAAAAAATGAAAACGGTACAATATCATTTTATTGCTCATTTCAGTACCATATTACAGTATGCTGTCATTAGCAAAATGATATAAGATGTGATGTTTTGAGATGAAATCAATGACAATTTGAAAATAAAATAAAAAACCTCTGGATATCGCCAAGTGTGATCATTAAACAGCACAAGGATGTAATTTAATTACATAATATACAGTCACACACGCTGCATGCTACAGAATGAAAAAGAGGTGCCACTCTGCTCTGTCATCTGCTTCACACACATGCACACAAATGCAAAACTCACTACTGGTGCTTAATTTTCATGCAGTGTGTTTAGAATATAAATGGCTGTTAAAACTTAAATGAACTCCTCCAGTGCAGCAGGGAGATTTTAGCTTGAGAGTGGTGATGGGATAATCCCAGCATTAACTGGAAGCTTGATATACATTTGTGTTCAAAAGTTTGCATATCCTGGCAGAAATTGTGAAATTTTGGCATTGATTTTGAAAATATGACTGATCATGCAAAAAAACTGTCTTTTATTTAAGGATAGTGATCATATGAAGCCATTTCTTATCACATAGTTGTTTGGCTCCTTTTTAAATCATAATGATAACAGAAATCACCCAAATGGCCCTGATCAAAAGTTTACATACCCTTGAATGTTTGGCCTTGTTACAAACACACAAGGTGACACACACAGGTTTAAATGGCAATTAAAGGTTAATTTCCCACACCTGTGGCTTTTTAAATTGTAATTAGTGTCTGTGTATAAATAGTCAATGAGTTTGTTAGCTCTCACGTGGATGCACTGAGCAGGCTAGATACTGAGCCATGGGGAGCAGAAAAGAACTGTCAAAAGACCTGCATAATAAGGTAATGGAACTTTATAAAGATGGAAAAGGATACAAAAAGATATCCAAAGCCTTGAAAATGCCAGTCAGTACTGCTCAATCCCTTATTAAGAAGTGGAAAATTCAGGGATCTCTTGATACCAAGCCAAGGTCAGGTAGACCAAGAAAGATTTCAGCCACAACTGCCACAAGAATTGTTCGGGATACAAAGAAAAACCCACAGGTAACCTCAGGAGAAATACAGGCTGCTCTGGAAAAAGACGGTGTGGATGTTTCAAGGAGCACAATACGATGATACTTGAACAAAACTGAGCTGCATGATCGGGTTTCCAGAAAGAAGCCTTTACTGCACCAATACCACAAAAAAAACAGAAAATCTTGTGAAAATTGATGGCAAGATGAATGCAGCATGTTATCAGAAAATACTGGAAGACAATTTGCCTTCTTCTGCACGAAAGCTGCGCATGGGACGCCCTTGGAGGTTCCAGCACAACAATGACCCTAAGCACAAGGCCAAGTTGACCCTCCAGTGGTTACAGCAGAAAATGTGAAGGTTCTGGAGTGGCCATCACAGTCTCCTGACCTTAATATCATCGAGCCACTCTGGGGAGATCTCAAACGTGAGGTTCATGCAAGACGACCAAAGACTTTGCATGACCTGGAGGCATTTTGCCAAGATGAATGGGCAGCTATACCACCTGCAAGAATTTGGGGCCTCATAGACAACTATTACAAAAGACTGCACACTGTCATTGATGCTAAAGGAGGCAATACACCGTATTAAGAACTAAGGGTATGCAGAGTTTTGAACAGGTGTCATTTCATTTTTTTCTTTGTTGTCATGTTTTGTTTTATGATTGTGCCATTCTGTTATAACCTACAGCTGAATATGAATCCCATAAGAAATAAAAGAAATGTGTTTTGCCTGCTCACTCATGTTTTCTTTAAAAATGGTACATATATTACTAATTCTCCAAGGGTATGCAAACATTTGAGCACAACTGTAACTAACCCGTCAAAAACTCAAGAACTCAAAGGTCTGGCAAAATAAAAGTCCCGCTAAAATGAAAGCTCTATTCAACTGGATGCGTGAAATTGAAGAAAGAAAAATACATCGATCAGCCACAATATTAAAATCAACTGCCTAATATTGTGTAGGTCCCCCACAAGCTGCCAAAACAGCACCAACCCGCATCTCAGAATAGCATTCTGAGATGCTATTCTTCTCACCACAATTGTACAGTGCGGTTATCTGAGTTACTGTAGATTTTGTCAGTTCAAACCAGTCTGGCTATTCTCTGTTGACCTCTCTCATCAACAAGGCATTTCTGTCCACAGAACTGCCGCTTACTGGATGTTTTATGTTTTTGGCACCATTCTGAGTAAATTCTAGAGACCGTTGTACATGAAAATCCCAAGAGATCAGCAATTACAGAAATACTCAAACCAGGCCATCTGGCACCAACACTCATGTCACGCTCCAAATCACTGAGATCATATTTTTTCCACATTCTGATGGTTGATGTGAACATTTACTCAACCTCCCGAGCTGTATCTGCATGATTTTATGCACCGCACTGCTGCCACATAATTGGCTGATTAGATAATCGCATGGATGATTGTTGGTATCAGACGGGCTGGTTTGAGTATTTCAGAATAGCATATTGGCGCTGTTTTGGCGGCATGAGGCGGACCTACACAATATTAGGCAGGTGATTTTAATGTTGTGGCTAATCGGTGTATAACTACTGTATAAAAATGTAATATTCAAAAAGTAGCAATAATACTCATAATAACAATTATATAATATTAAATGGTTATATTATTCTTAGTAGTAGTAGTAGCATCATCTGTAAGCAATATGACAAACGCAAGTGTATTATCACCATGTTGTGATTTTCATTAATACTGTGAAGCTCTGTTCTGCAGCATTTTATTTGACCAAAAATAAAATGTACTGTATGTATATATATATTTTTTTATAAAAAAATTGCAAAGTTTATTATAGTAAAGTATAATAAATTAATTATTATATTTTTATTTGATTAAAGCTGTATGTATCAATTTGATTAAACACCATTTTATCGTAACATTTAATGGAAACCTTTAACATGGAATACAGAAAAATTCAAACGGAAAACACACAATTTGTATCTGTGAGACTTTATGCAGTTAATTTAATCAAGTCATTTTCTGTGTAATTTCATAAAAAAATCTGAGGCTTTTTATTTGTTGATTATAGTATCGATTTAGTATCGATACCGAGGTACCAGGGCTGGTATCGTACCGAAGCCAAAATTTTGGTATCAGAGCAACCCTACTCCAAACAAAAAATAATTCAATCAAATAGCCACAACACTGACTGATAGAAAATGTTTTCAATCCTGTTCAGAGGAGCTACGAGTTTCCACACCCACCTGTATGTTCTAAACAAGTGCGCAATCTGCAGGTGTTGCTTGTGGATTTTAGCTGTAGAAGCTAGGCAATCTAAGCAATGACAAAGTAGTTAAAAATGTAAGAGAATATGTTGAAAATAGGGAATGAATGTGAACCTCAAACCGTGATAATGCCAAGACTTATCTGTGACGTTTTTCTCATGCATGTATTTGATGCTCTTGCATCCCAGTGGAGAAATTGCACCTGAGTTTCCTTTTTAGGCTAGAATTTGTTATTTTATTTTTTTAAGTGATATACAGTCCTTTTATTGAAGAAATCTGAATTTTAACACAGAAATGTGCAAACTTCATGAAACAGCTCCCAAAGGCCCAAAAGCAACTTTTTAAGCATAGACAGGTGTTTGGAGCCATTTCTCATCAGAATTCACTTTTCAATTAAACATTACTTTTCAGTAATTTCACTCATAGGCAGCTATGCATTGCAAAAGAAAGCATTAGGAGTCAAAATGCATTATTAAAATATGTTTGCATACATTATAAATGATATACAGTCATTTTAGTGAAGGAATAAGAATGTTAACAAAGCACTGTGCATACATCATATAAAAGATCTTAAAGGATCAAATGCAACTTGTTAATCTTAGACATCTGTTTGGACTAATTTCTCATCAGAATTCACTTATTTTACTTTATTTGTAATTAAACAAATTTTTTATTAATTCTTACAATAATAAAGCAAAAACATACATATATACAATCAACACATTTAAACCCCACAACCACCCATCCCAATCCCAAACCCCACCCCCAACAAGCATCCCCGTGGTCACACGAGTAAATATACAGAAAAAAGCAACAAAAAAACAAAAAAAAAATATATATATATATATATATATTAATAATCATAATCAATTAAAACTATACTACTCTCTCCACGCCCCACCCCGAGATCCCTCCAAAAACTCTAAATAATTGTCCCATTTCCCAACAAACAAATCTAAGTTACCCCATCTTCCAAATAACACCTCTTCAAAAGCCGCCACCCTCCCCATCTCCATGCACCACTCCCGAAATGGGGGTGCACCAGCTGACCTCCAACCCCTCAAAATAATCTGCCTGGTGATCATCACACAGGTCAGAACCCAATTCTCTATGTGACTATTCCCCACATCGATGACCGCCCCATTGCCCAAAACACAGAGTCTGGGGCAAAACGGAACCCGAGAGCCCACCATGTCACACACAAAACTCTGAAACTTCAACCAGAATTCCTGGATCTCAGTACACCACCAAAAAACATGGGCCGTGTCTACATCCTCCGATTGGCATCGCCAGCAGGTGGGTGTGTCTTTAAGACCAAGCCTATACAATCTAGAGGGGGTCCAATAAAATCTATGTAAAATATTGAATTGCATAAGGCGCACCCTTGCATCTCTAGATGCAGACTTGACATTTTTTAGAATCCTAGCCCACACTCCCTCCTCCAATACCAAGTTGAAATCTTTCTCCCATAATTTCTTGATAGAAGTTAAAGCTCCATCCCCCAGACTCTGAATTAGCAGGGAGTAATACACTGATGCCTCATAACCTTTTCCAAAAGCAGTAATCACCATTCCCAGAGTATCTGCCGGTTTAGGGTGGGGGTGTATGCTACTCCCAATAGTAAAGAGCAGGTGGCGCAGTTGTATATACCTATAAAACTGAGATCTGGGAATCCCAAAATGTTGAACAAAATTTTCAAACGATCTCAACACTCAACTTTCATATAGCTCACCAAGCATATTAACCTCCCTCACAATCCACTCTGACCAGCAGAAAGGGAACTTATTAATACATAATTTTGGGTTCTGCCATATGCTCGAGGCAGCATTTAAATAAATGTCTGCATTAAACATTCTGGACACTTTTGTCCATACTGCTTGCAAATGCGAGATAACGGGGTGTAATTTAACTTCTCCGATTAGTTTGATAGAAAAGCTTTGCAATGGCGAAATAGGGGCAAGAACTTCCTGTTCAATACCAAACCAGGGAGGGGCTCTCTCAGGTGGAAGCAACCAATGAGCCAAATATCTGAGACTCAATGCATAATAATAAAACAAAAATCTTGGGTAGGCCTAGCCCTTCTTTGTCAATCAGCCTATGTAACTTAATGAAATGTAATCTGGGACGCTTATCATTCCCAATGAAGGACTTCGCCATGCTATCAAATTGCTTGAAATAAGAGAGGGGGACATCTACAGGGAGAGATTGTAGCAGGTAGTTACATTTTGGATTTTCATTTTAATAACATTAACCTTCCCAATAATAGATAAATGTAATTAAGCCCACATCGCTCGAAAACCTTTTTATTAAGGGATCAAAATTAACTAACTAAATCAGACAAAGTTGCTGGGAATAAAATGCCCAAATACTTAATGCCCTGTTTGGGCCACTGGAAGGCACCCGGCTGGAAAGCCATTACTGGGCAGTACGCTGTCAGAGCCAAAGCTTCGGATTTAGACCAATTAACTCTGTATCCTGAGAATTTAGAAAAGGAATTAATAATCTATGGAGGCAAGGTATAGATCTAGTGGGGTTGGAGACGAATAATAAAATATAATCTGGGTAAAGCAAAAGCATATGCGCCACACCTCCCGCCACCACCCCTGGAAAATCATCTTCCCTTCTTATTATGGCTGCTACTGGTTGCAGGGCAAGACAGAACAATAATGGGGAAAGAGGGCAACCCTGCCGGGTGCCCCTATCCAGAGTAAAATAATCTGAAATTAATCAATTTGTTTGTACCGCTGCTACCGGGTGTCTATAATGTAACTTAATTCATCCAATAAAAGTATTCCCGAACCTATAGATTTCCAAAATCTTAAAAAGATAATCCCATTCTACCATATCAAAAGCCTTTTCAGCATCAAGTGAGATAGCTGCGACCGAAGTCTGATCATTCGCCATTGACAACATAATATTGATGAGAAACCTAATGTTGTCAGAAGAGCTGCGGCCCCGAACAAACCCCACCTGATCTATATGTATAAGAGATGTCATAAATGTACTTAATCGTTAAAAATTGTAATGCCTAGCTGGATCAGGGAAAGTGAACGATAAATTTTACACTCGCTTGGATCTTTGTCTTTAAGAATCAGACTGATCCGGGCTTGTGTCATGGTTGGCGGAAGCTTTCCATTCTTTAATGATTCTTTATAAACTTCTAACAAAAGTGGTGCCAGTTCTGTAGCATAAGATCTAAAAAACTCAGTGGCAAAGCCATCTGGCCCCGGAGCCTTGTCTGTAGGCAAGGCCTTAATTACCTCGCCAAGCTCCTCCAAGGTTATCTCAGAATCAAGAGAATTCTTATGGTTCTACAAAATTTCTAATATCCTCATCAGTAGACGAAGACGTGGAACTATAGAGATCAAGATAGAACTCTTTTAAAACATTAATTATCAATGGTGGAGGTAAAAATTTCACCACCAGCAGATTTCACTGAGGGAATGGTAGAAAAAGACTCTCTGCTTTATATATCTAGCCAAAAGCTTCCCTGCCTTGTCCCCAGACTCAAAGTATGACTGTCTTGCCCTGAATAACCAAAACTCCACCTTCCGTGACAAAATAGTATTATATCTATATATCAATCAGGTCTATTCTCTGAGGCCATCAGACAACATTCAGCACTTTCCTTCTTGTGCTTTGGATTTTTTGATGAATGAGGCATACTGTATGATCCAACCCCTAAGAACCACCTTAAGTGCCTCCCAAGCCACACCCACAGAGGATACTTAGGACTGGTTAGACTCCATAAAACTACTGATTTCAGCCTTTAACTGTCAGAGGCTGGACTTGAACTCAGGTCTCCAGCATAAAAGTCAGACTCTCAACCCTTGAGCCACTGGAGGATGGTGAACCCAACAGTAAGACGCACTTAGAAGTTAAGATGCAGAAAATATTTTAATAAAAGTTCAGACAACAAAAATCCACAGCTGGAGCAAAAAACAGCAAAAAGTAATTCTCAAAAACAATATCAGTCCAAAAAGGGCATTCCACAAAAATATTCAAAAAATTCAAAAGATATTAAAGCAAAAAACTCCAGAGGAGAAACTCCACAAAAAATAAAACAGAGAAGGGCAAATCCAAGGGCAAAGATAATCAAATGTCACAGAGTTTAGAGAACACTTACTCAGGCACTGGCTTCAGAACAACTAAACACCAAGCAAAGAAACTAGGAGACAGAGTCACTTAAATACACAAAGCTGAATTAAACACATATGAACCTAATAACACTAATAACAAGTTGAGAAAGCTGGGCAAGAGAGCACCATGAGGACCTCTAGAGGCCAAAACACAACACAAAGCAAAATACTGACATTTAACCTTTGTTGGAATTCAGGATTTTGCAAAAGGGATACATTAAAATGCCAACTATATGATTTATTTTTCTCCATATGTGGCAACACCTCTAAACTCAACAGGGCGATCTGAGACTAAGATGTTTCCAACTGAGCAATCAACAACAGATGAAATGAGAGACTTAGATACATATATAAAAAAAAATCTATTCTAGAATAAATCTTATAGGCTGATGAAAAAAAATTATAATCCCTACCAGATGGGCTCAAAAAAGTGTAAGGGGCTTACACACTTTTGCTTTACTATGATCAAGGACTGAATCCATCCACAGATTAAAGTCTCCTCCCAATATTATATCATGAGGGGTGCCAGCGGCTTGCAACATCCCTTCAAGATCTATAAAAAACCCTGATCTTCAGCGTTAGGTGCGTAAATATTAGCCAAAATCAACCTTTGCCCCTGAATTTCTGCTAAAACAATAATGACTCTTCCTAATTTATCTTTACTCTGTTTGAGGTATCTGAATGAATGATGTTTACTTATCAATGTAATTACTCCCCTGCTCTTACTTGAGCCAGCACTAAAGAAAACATGGCCACCCCATATCTTCCCAAATTTTTCAGCTTCCTGCAGGGAAAGATGCATTTCTTGAAGAAACACTGTATCATATTTCTTACATTTAAGAAAATAAATAGCCTTCCTTCTTTTTATGGGGTGCCCCAACCCATTCACATTCCATGTGGAGAGAGACAATCCACTCATACTAACATTTGACATATTAGAAAAATAGATTGTGTGTCAAAAATAAAATTATAAAGATCACATTCCAAAATTAGTGCAACAGTCAAACCCTGAACTTCCCCTCGAACCAAACAAACAGAAAAAAGAAAAATGTGCGCATTAACCCCGCGAATGACAGCACAAACTGGCGTCCATCCCTCTAAACTCAAACAGTCCATGTATACCTACGAGAGCCCCTGCGACAACTTTGCCGTTGGATTGCTCGAGTCCGGTGTTTCTATAAAAAAAATTTGAGACAGAATTACACAACAGAAAATAATCTATAAAACAAACTCCAGCAAATAGGCAGAATAAACACAAAGAACATGTAGATTAATTCACAAAACTGTCTCAAAGGTGTGTTCCTCCACAAAACAAGCTCCAGCCGCTAGCGGAACCAGCACAAAAAAACCAAAAAAAATCCTTTCAGCTTCCTCGGACAGCCAAACGAATGTTCAGTAAGCTGGCTGTTCATGAGTGCAGCAGATGACCCAATCCTTCCAATGTCCTGCAAAAAATACTCCACAAAACAAACTCCAACCAATAGGAGGCATAAACACAAGGAACATGCAGATCGAACATCCACAACTGTCCCAAAGGAGTGTTATTCCACAAAACAAACTCGAGAAGAGCTCGTCTAGGAATTTCACCATATCTCGGCCTTCCTCATGCTCAGGAACTCCAACAATTCGGACGTTGTTTCGCCGATTATGATTCTCAAGGTCTTCCAACTTTTTCCAAATGCGTTCCAAATTTACTTTGGTCGCTAGCGGATTAGCTGCTAATTCCCTCTCCTATGACTCCAGATAATCGATCCGTTTCTTGACGTCCCCCATTCTTGTAACCAACCAATTTCGTTTCCATCGCAGTAATTTATCGACGTATTACAGCAAGATCCTCCAAGTCCGCTACGACCTTCGCTAGCATTACAGACATGCTGGACAGCTGACGTTGAATCTCTCCCACCGAACCATCCAAACCAAGTCCCTGGTCTGGGGTATCAGCTTGAGCATGTAAGTGTCTTTTAATATCTTCAGAGCACGATGATTTTGAATTCTTTGACATGTTGACTTCATAGAACAATTATGTAGCAGGGTGTATCGAATCTCACCGGTTGATGACACAAAAATAATTAAAAACTAGCAAAGTGCGCAGAGCTCACCGTTCACAATCCGACCCCCGCATGGCGCCACGCCTTTAATTACGCTGGATGAGACCACTGCTGGAGATTTAGAGATTTTAGCACTCATGGTGATACTGCTTACCCTTCCTACATCTAGACCTAATAATCATGTGGAGAGAGCATTTTCACAAATGACACTACTTAACAGCAACTCTTGAATTTGCCTCTCCTCACTGGATGCACACAAATCTGAACACAGACCTGAAAATCAGCTGTGTTCCGTCCCTGACAACTGTCTGGGAACTTTGACTCTTCTGTGTTTTAGCCAATTGAACTGGCTGTTCAAAGATTTACAGATATTTTTATGTTGGAATTCAGAATGACCCATAACAGCGTAAAAATGTAGGCATATTACATATAATCTTTATATGACATATTCATAAAATATGAATGGCAAAAGCATAACTTTAATTGTAGGCCAAAGACATACTTGTATTATTTAGATTCTTGATATCCCAGCGCAATATCTTTGTTCTTTTTTCAGTGCATGTGTGTTTGTCTGTTTGTGTGAATAAGGAAAAAAAGGGGTAAAAGGAAAAGGTTTTGGAAAAGTTGTCATTTCATTGCTTTATTATGTTGTTAAAGGGTTAGTTCACCCAAAAATGAAAATTCTCTCATCATTTACTCACCCTCATGCCATCCCAGCTGTGCATGACTTTCTTTCTTTCTTCTGCAGATCACATTTGAAGAAAAATAGAAAAATGTCTTAACTTAGTTTGTCCTTAAAATGCAAGTGGATGGTGATCAGACCTTTGAAGCTCCAAAAAGAACAGACAGTCAGCATAAACATCATCCAAACGACATCAGTGGTTAATTTAATGTCTTCTAAAGATATGATTGCTTTTGGTGTGAAAAAGATCAATATTTAAGTACTTTTTAACTATAAATCATTGCTTCCGGTCAGCAGCAGTATGCGCGTGACATTTTCGTGTTGGCATGTTCCGTGAGAACTGATTTACGTGCGACACACCTGTAAGAGCAGCGCTGTTTACAACTGAGTAGGAGGAACACTGTACAGAAGCTTTATTGGTTTTGGTTTAGATCTGTATTTGTATCTGTATGTTATCAACAATGACGCGTTTGTGTGCTTATATTGGATGTCTCAAGCGAGAGAAGCACGTGAGATTATGTCCGTAACATGCCAATGCGAATATGTCAACGAGAGATCCCGTGTACTCAGTGCTCTCGTGAATGCGCTTACTGCTGCTGACTGGAAGCTATGACTTATGGTTAAAAAGTACTGAAATATTGATCTTTTTTGCACCAAAAGCGATCGTATCTCTTTAGAAGACATTACTTTAACAACTGGAGTCTTATGGATTACGTTTATGCTGACTGTCTGTTCTTTTTGGAGCTTCAAAGGTCAGATCACCATCCACTTAAATTTAAAGGACCTACTGAGCTGAGATATTTTTTTCTTCAAATGTGTTCTGGTGAAGAAAGTCATACACATCTGGGATGGCATGATGGTGAATAAAAGATGAGAGAATGTTTATTTTTGGGTGAACTATCCCTAAACTATCCAACTAAGGTTGTAAAGGTTATACTTTGGTATTATGGTTAAAATGCAATTTATTTTCTTATACATTTGGGCAGGTTATCCAATCGGGCAGGTTTTGAACAATCATTGGGATGAAAATCATTAAACTAATCTGGCATTACTGGTGACAGAAGGTGTCACAAGAGATATTCCCTTACAAAAGGAAACTACGGTTCCACTATAGTAATATTGTAATAACCATGACTGCAGTTAAACCATGGTTAATTTGTGTTTGGGTGATCATGTTTTGAAATGAACGAGAACTACTCGTTTCCTTAAAATATTTGTTCAAAAACACTGATTGGTTTACTTAAAAGATTCGTTTAAAACACCGATTAGTTCATGAATTACACACCATGGGAAGGTCAAAGAGCACCAGTATCATCACTCTAGTGACTAGGATCTCTTTCTCACACTGTTCATGATTTAATATTCAGATTTGCGTTTAATGAAAAATATATCTGTAAATTACATTTGCACGAAACACAAACAGCAGCGACTTCCTTACAACGCCATGTAATTTCCCGCCTCTTTATATTTCAAATTTTAACGTCTTTATTAACCGACATCAGAAGAGCAGCGCGGGAAACGGAAGAAAATGTGACTCACAGGGTGAACTCAGCTCTTCCCAAGCCGGCAGAGACGGTAATGCAACCTTTAAAATGTCCGTTTTATGGGGGAAAATTGAATATTTTCATTGCCTATATTGTTCAAATTCAATTTAAACGAAAAATCTCAAATTGTCAAACTTTTTCTTATCTCAACGCTTGAGGATATTCCAGGATGTAGCGGACGCATAACTCAATAGTAGCATATTAGAAATATGCTCAATGCTAATAATTATTTTATCACACAATGTCTGCTCTGATACTGCGTCTCTCTTAAGACTTTGTTCTTCCATAAACTTTAAATAAAACTTTTGGACACAGTAATATTAAGCGGCGTGTTCAAAGCGTTCAACAATGAATTTACTCATGCACATATCGGCCAGTCACTCACCCCTCGAGGCGAACAGTATGGGGTCGCTCCGCATCTTTAAGTCAAACGCATCTAACTCGGGGTAGGTAGGGGTGGCAGGCGTGTGTACGACAGCTGCTGTATTTCATTAAAATCCGCCCAACAAGAGCCGTCTCTGTTTCCCCTTCTTTCTTCCTGTGTGAAGCAGCAGACCACCTCCGCTCGCTACCGCCCGGGAATGCCTACTTTCATCTAAAAAAAAAAAAAAAATCCCCTCGATCCTGACACAGAACACGTCTGTTCGCCTCTGGCGATCCCAGTCAACCACTGTGCCTTCGAAGGGAAGCTGCGAGAAGACTTCAAAAGAAAACCTCTCACTTTCTTTCCATGTCGCGCTCGGCGAAAAGTGGAACCTCCTTCCTTTTCTATATAGTTTCCTCTCCCCCTTTTCCCCGCCCTGTAGCCCCACATCTCCTATTCCACAGCTGTATAGAGCGCGCTCACGCGCGCTGTGTGTGTGTGTGTGTGTGTGTGTATGTGTGTGTGTGTGTGTGTGTGTGTGTGTGTGTGTGTGGAAAAGCACTTCAAACGAGGACGACATTTATAGTGAGACAAGCGGCGGATTTAGGCATGACATATATCTGCATACCAATTTGATTCTCTCCCCACTATGATCGGGTTCTTTTCATCAGGATCTTGCTGATTAAAATACAGTAATCTGAAGACAAACAAAGCCTTTTTCTAAAATCAAGAGAGCATTAGAAAATATTTTACACTGAAGGAAAGTTCCATTGTATCCATAGTTTTAACTGTGGTATTTGCAATTGGATCATAGTAACCAACGGTAAAAGTAAAACCATGAAAATATGGACAGTAACCATAAAACAAATTATTCCATGTCATAAGAAAGACACATCCAGAAATTAAACTGTATTCCCTCACTACCCCAATATATTGATATAAGTTCATGGTAAATATTTTTATAGCAGTAGCAGTAGTTGTGTCTGAAGACTGATCCATGTATTTGGCCTTGGCACAAACACTGGATGCACTGACATCATAGTGGGGAGAGAATCAAATTGGTATGCAGATATCCAGTCTACCTGAAGCCTGAAGCACAGCGGGGAGATATAGCGCTGTTGCATCGGGCTGAGGTTTCATCACAGAGCCTGCATTACTCACAGTATCAGATTTAAAACAGTATCAGTTTTGCGATCTTTACTTATCAGCATTCTGTTTGTTTGTTTGTTTGGTTAGCTTTCCAGTATAACTTCATCAGATAGGGTATATGTCATGTTTAACTTAGTTTACAGATGTTTTGATAAACATATAATACACACTGAAACGCTGTCAACTTTTTACTGCGGCATCACATGAAAAAGTCATGAAAAAAGCAGAGCTAAGTTTATCATTAAGGCTGAAGTGATTCTGCGTCATCAAACAGAATTTGCCAAAAATAATCACTGTTTTCAAATAGGTTTCCCAAACACTCTCCCCATCTGCCATTAGTAGGAGAAAAGATAGACTCTTTCCAGCCATTTTAGTTACAAAGTATTTTCCCCATTTATTTCTTCCATAGGGATTTCATTAAATCCTTCATAAAAGAGTTCTAAGCCGTGAACCAAACCAACCAGCTCCGAGGTGAATCAGAAGATTACAAACTTTGATTTGAAGCAAACTATTATTTGAAAATCAGACAAAAAGACAAAGTGTACTTACCGTCTTTCATGATGACATAAACTACAATCCCATAAAGCATTGTAAATGACATAACCAAATTAAAAACAAAAGAAAATATAAAACTGTTGATTTAAAGTTGCTGATTATAAATATTGAAACAATATATTTTAATTATATTGCTAAATATGAAGATATTTACACATATAAAATTAGTTTGAGAGTATTGGAAGACTGACTGCATCATTCATAGGACGTGATGCCAGTGGGCGGTCACTGCAGCACTTTTTTGGCATGCTTTGCATTTATACATGCACCACAATTCTCTGATTGGTGGAGTGTTTCTCGTTAGGGTCATGGGTAGTGTAGTTCTTCACCAGAAATTCCGCTATAAAACACAATTTCTAAAAAAAATTATAATAATTGAAAGAACGCAGACTGATTGCTTCAAAGAGAAGCAAATATCATCGATTAACAACCTCAGAGATCATGGTAGGTCTGTTTTTAAATGTTTAGAAGTTATCATTAAAATGTATTTGCCCATAGAGAAAATTAATGGGATTTTTACTGAAACCAGACTGTTGTGCTATATTGGTTGAGGAAAAGTTGGGCTGGTCAGCCTGCTCCAACAAACTGTGCATTGTTTTGCTTACACCACAGAGTTAGACAGTTTTTGGGGAAATCAACCACCAAATGGCTTAGTTTAAACTGGACTAGGAGGAAGTATTTTAACATTTATAAAAAATACATACTTCAGCTTTAAAGCTTGGCACATCCTGCATAGGTCAGGCAAAACCTTTACATCATTCCTGACATGCAGAAAGAGTTATGTGAAGGAGATTAGTGGCAGAGGGAGAATAACGTTACGTTGCCACGTAGTGAAGTGAGAGAACTGACTGACCGTTATGACCTTTCAGCCATTTGAAGCTCTCACAGTGGAGGGTAATTGTCTTCGAAGGGAATAGAGGGCATAATCACTTGTGAATGGGACGCGGCAACGCGGGAGCTGGACGTGAAAGAAGTTGCTGGAGTTTATTTATATTTTGTGTGCAGCCGGAGGTTTCTTGGGATGTACTGTGACTCAAAACATAGATATATTATCTTTTACTCATTTGTTTTTTGTTATTCATCTGGCAAAATGGCTCCAGCGTCATCCAAAGCAAAGACCCCTATGTGATGTGTTTATGGGCTGGTTATGGATTAATGCTGTCAGATCATAATTTGGTTCTAAAAGTCAGTCGAAAAGCTGGCCAGTATTGTGATCGGCTCTCAAGTTTCCCCTGTAAGCAGCTCATTAGCAGCATGGTGGAATGGGGTGTGTGTGTGTGTCTGTAAACTAAAGTCTATTGGCTATTTTGTCAGGGTGCTGTCAGGGTCAAAATAAAAGTTACAAGTCGTTCGACATGTCCCGCCCCCACTTCCTGTTTCATTAGGAAATACGTCAAAACACCAAATCGAACAGTGCTCATCAAAGCACTTCAAGTGCCTTTAAGTGTAATTTCGTGATTTTCCTGCAAGTGTCTGCTTAAATCTGTCTCCACTTACGATGCTCTTAGCTCTCTACAATTAGGTACTCCAGAGCACTCATATAAATCTACGAGCATTTTCAAGTACTACTTAAGTTACGATGGCTTTGGGAAACTGACCGCAAAACTAAGATGAATTGTAAGATGTATTCTACAAGCAACTTGGCTGACATGGAATGACATATATTAAATATCTGTCAAATGCAATGAGGCAACTTCTAAACCAAGGAGTCAGCAATAAGCTAATTGACTTTTGGCAGGTGAAGCGAAAGAGCCATTCAGCTCAGTTCAAATGAAAGGAATACACATATTGTGGGTAGTAATAGAGAGAAAACAATAGAATAACATTTTGTCTGAAGTTAACCACAGTCACAGTAAATGCATTTAAACTTTGATTAGGCGATTATCCATCTTTCCCCAGCTACTGACATGCCTGTCAAAATAGAAAACAATTCTGTGAGACCCCTCTAACATGACTTTAAAGCAGGTTGGAGGCCCCATACTGGCAGACTGGTAGCTGTGAGGAGGGAACGTTAAAAAAAACAACAAAAAAACACACATAACTCTAATGAACCATTAAGAAGCCCAGTAGCCAGCGGTACGACTACTTCCTCTCATGAGTTCCACTGCAAGGCATTCATTGCTGAAAAGGCTGTTTTGCCAGAGCTGAATTCAAGGTCTTTGGAAGTGAATATCACAGAATGTGACTGTGTCAGTCATCAATGCTTATGTGTTTCCTTGTCTCCAATGAAAGTTTTTTCTTCCATTTTCACTGAGAACACAAGGTATGCAGCAACAATCTAGGTGCCCTGTTGAAACATCTCATTACTAAAGTGGTTAGCCTCATTGGCAAAATACTCAAGTCAAAATGTTTGTGTCTGCACACCACCTGCAAGACAGTTTGTGATTACAAGACCCCAGAATTAGACCGTAGTTGTCTGGGACAGAAGTAATGGATTGAATTCCATGGGCAAATTAATTTGAATCCTCAAGAGTCCTGACTCAATCATTGTTTCTAAACTCTTTTAAAAACTAGCATTTCTAATCAGTGCACTGAATGAACCCTGTGACTTATTTATTTTCAGCCCTTAAACTCTAAGGACTTGCAGAACCTTTATAATTGCTGGATGATTTTTTTCAGAATTTTTGGAATGCTGGTGAGCATTTTTGATTCATCTGAAACCAATGAATATCAGCTCTGCAATCTGCACCCCTGCACCCCATCTCAGTATCCAAACAAAGGGGAGTGACTAAGATATCAAAGACATTTGGCTGTGCACTTAAGCCCAAATTATACTTCGGCCAGACGCGGACGCTCACACGTGACACAAATCTTGTCATCAGCAGAGTGCTCGAGCACTGAATGCGCTCAGCTCGATTTTTCTAACTTCGCGTCTTTGAATGCACAGAATGCGTATGCGCCTAGATTTATTTGCACTAATTAGTGGGTCCAGAAGGTGGCAACCCTCACATTTGAGCCATTGTAGTCACAAAGAAGCACTAGAAGAAGATGTAATCGCCGGTAAACAACAGTAGATGAAGGTAAAAACATCATCAGTGTTTGTGCACGTCAAGAATACGGGTGTGGAGAGGTCAGGAAATCCCTGCATTTGTATAACTCCAGTTTGAAGGAATTTAAAGACATCTTTATGGGTCTAAACTCCTGAAGAGAAATAGTCCGGCGTCTCATAGCAGTCATAGCGTGCATGTGCCAAACGCCTGTGTATGTGCACAGTCATATGGAGTATCCTTTGACAGCTCGCATTCGACTGTACACAAACGCTGAGTGTTCGCGTCAAAATCGAAGCATACTTTGGGCTAGGACTGGGCGTTTATAAAGTTTCTCTATTCATTCGAATTTACGTTTTGACACGATTTTATTTGGTTTGGCATAAAAATATTTGCAAACATTATATTTAGATACGTTGTCAATCCCTCAAAAGGCTGAATAAGGAAGAGAAAAAAAAAATCATAGTGCTTGGCTTAATGCCACTCCTGATCTGATCAGCTGCACGCGCTCCAAATGAATGTAACCGGTTAAAAACTCAGAAACTGATATAAACAACACCGGTTTTTTCAGTACTACTGTCATCCATCATGCATGTACTGCATACACCAGTTTAAGACCGTAACTGGCCTCGGCATGCTATGTTAATGAATGGTCTCCTTTCTTTTCTTTTTACCCAAAATAAAGCGTTAGTTACGTGACAGTTATGGGCACTACATATCAAAACATATGGATAGGCTATATAGGAGAATCAAATGTCCACCACTCCTTTTGCCGTGATGATTCAGATAGATCGCTAATTATTGATTTGTTCTGTGATGTGTTTCAAGTGTACTGCATGATCTATAGCCAACATTTGGCAAGCGATCATTGTGACAAACTTTGCGGGTTGAATTGTAATGATATATTATTTCATATTGCTGCGCTGCTCAGCATGTACCACTAGTGGGCGCGTCTCTATCTGCAAGGGTTTGTGATTATCCATACAAATTTGATATACAATGAGTACTTTATAGATAAACATGATAATATATATAGTATTGATTTCTAGATAACGTTCTAGGTAGACTTGGTTTAGATAAAATGAATACCTAAATAAGATAAGAAGTATTTAGCAGTTTTCTTATTTTATTCTATTATTTATGAACATCTGGGTTTATTAGATTTGAATTTATTTTACATTTATACTATGTTGACAACTACCCGTGTTGTGCACTTCTTTTTTTTTTTTTTTGCATTTTTCTTCCACACCTTTGTTTCCTTTAATGAAAAGGACTTTGATTTCTCTAACCATATAGTCTTGCATTCAAATAAAGAACATGTAATTTGAATCATGTTGGAGTACATTTAAAAGTTGAAAAATGGAATCGTGAATCGTCCATAAGTTTGGAAAAAAAAGTTGCAGTGTTGACCAGGTTATCTCTTTTAATAATCCCAAAGCATAATATCAGTGAGATAGCACTTTGTAAACTGAGTTTTAAAGTATTCAATTTAAAATACTAAAAGCTTAATCACTCTACAAGATGGCTCTAAAAAGAAACGAATGCCTCCTAAACTCCTTTGTTTCATGGACTAGAGATGAACATAGAGTATTTCATATGAAATTCAATATAAGCAGTAAAGAAAATATGTCTTAAAAAAAGAACAAACATGTCAAATTAATATTGCATACTAATTATTGCATAATATTCCAAGTGCTCACTTTTTAATTAATCAATAGCCTATATTTGTAATAGTATTAAATTATATTAAGCTTTCAATTTAAATGAATATAAAAGCTTTTATATTTGAAATAAAGTTTTTAAGCTTATAAAATTAATAAGCATATGTGTTCTTCTTGGACCTATATGAATTCACTTACTCATCGATATATCAGCTGTTTTATATTTGTATAACATTCAGAATTTGTTTCCAGCAGTCCTCTTGAGCTTTCACAGCAGCTATGGTGTTTCTTCTCGCTGTGTAAATGTCTTTCATTTCTTCATAGTTCTACAGTGATCCTTGGTGCTGTGTAAATCATGTGTTTTAATTCTTCATGATTTCATGGCGATCTCTTGTTCAGTTTGAATGCATTTAAATTTTTCAGATTTTTCTAACAATCTCTTGTTCAGTAGCAGGTTTAACCACCATGCAAACCACGCAATTGCATGGGGCCCCAGACATCGGGAGGGCCCCTGCCCCAGTAGGACAGCTCTGCAAAAATCGCTTGAGGGGTGACATGTTGTTCTGGGCACATGCGCGAATACGCTGTTCTCAGCACTCTCAGAGCAGATCACGTTAGAAGCCGCCGGGTTCGGGTCAGTTTTTTTAAGTAGGACTTTGGGTTGGGTTTGTAATTTATTAAAAAATATATAGGCCGTCTGAACTTGTTTCGCCCACGCGCTCTCACTGACAGATACAAGTGAACGGATGAGTTAGGGGCCGTGCACACCGAACGTATTTTTGTGTGCGTCTGCTCTGTTTTTTCCTTGTTTTCCTATGTAAACGCGCTAGACGAACGTCCTTTGCTGCACCGCGTCTCACTGTTTCTTCAGTGTCTCACGATGAACCGGCACATTTTTAGACACTGTGTCATGTTAATAAGAACTTCAGGTTTCAAAAACGCATGTCGGGACACCTGCATTCTGTTTCATTCGTTGCGCTGCATCTAGATTGTTTTTAGCACAGGTGTCACAAAGATTTAAGGTTCTAAACAAGTTCAGGTTGCAAAGAGGTGACAAATACAATGTTTAACATTATTCCAGATTGTTCTGCACCATGCAAAGTTTCAGCACTTGATAAACAGCAAAGTTTTTTTTCTTCTGCTCTAGTGTGCTGAGGGGCCACCGTGCCTTGAATGTTTACTGTTACAATACTGTTACGAATGTTGCCTACAATGCTTACAAAAAATACAGCCTTTTGCAACATGGTGAAAAATACACTACAACATCAGAATATAAGCTCCAGGTAAGGGTAAAGAAGACAGGAATTCGATTATGGCAAAAATCATAATCACGATTATTGTGGTCAATATTGAGATCATGATTATTTAACACGATTACTCATTGACTTTGAAAACATCATGCATTTGTTTAACTTTTAAAAAAAAAAAACTTGTCTTTTTAAAAGTGGATTTCCTTGAATCTTCCATGTACAATATAGGCTATACATTATCACAATAACAAAATTTCAGTAGTTGGTAGTGAAATTTGATGATTTTCAACACCAGCTTTAATACCACAACAAATAATAACACTAACTAATATGTTAATTATAGAAGAATGGTTTCAAGTTCTTAAGTAATTATTAAAGACTATTAAACAGTCAGTAATAAAATAACAATAAAAACAGCAATGAATAGAAATAGATTAAAAATAATAGAATTACGAAAATTCAATGGTTTTTTAACAGCTTTAAAAGTTTTTAACAGCAGTATGCTATCAAGCACTCAAGTAAACATTCAGAATGAAATGCAACATAAAACAACTACTGGTATTTACTGTATGATTAAAATACATTCATACTTTTTAAAGCTACTAAAGTTACTCAGTCAAGAGCAGTGAGTGTTTTCTTGTTATGGTTGTTTGATTATTATAATGACACACTAGACAGCAGCAGGTCTATTAGCTTACATTTATACTTACAAGTCTGAAATTTTAATACAAATCCACTTTTTCTCCACTGTTTACGTTCACTTTAGACATCACTCTCTGTGTTTTCATGAATACCTCACCAAGATGGGCATTTTGGCAGAATTTTGAAATTACTTTCAACAGCAGAATAAGAAGATGAAATTTCTAATGAGTGACACAGGCCTAGGCTATCACAAATATAGCCGGTTATTTTTTCGTGTTTTAATCAGTCTGCTTGTCCGGTTCTCTTTCACTTGCCCCTTCAAAAATCCACTTGTCCCGGACAAGCGTTAATGTCGAGGCCTGATTAAATATTGTATTCAACATTCCCAGATAAAAAAAAAAATTCTTCTGCTGTATAGCTCCTAAAGTAAATGTACATTGTTTTAAAGAAGTTTTATTATTTAGGAAAACAAGCCAAAAAAGACTAATCAAAAACGTATTTTGTTCCAGTGTATAATGGGCTAAGACTACACTCTCACCTTTATGTTCACTTCAATCCATCTTTAACTCACAAAAAATACCCCAAAAACGTTCTCTTCGTAATAGAGCTGCATATTGCTGATTTTCTTCATGATATGATACACACTGTGAACGTGACACATATATTAATAATATATAATAATAATACACATAACCCATATAAATAATAAAGAAGCATGTTATGAAAATAAATTCGGAAATGGCATTTCTCTGTGGGGTCAGCGCGCATAACAGTTATGATTCACTACGTCATGAGCCATCACGTTATAATCTAGCTGCAGCAAACGCGCCCGAGTGACGAGCGTCCCCGCGCCAGAGTTTGCATCAGCTGGGAGAAGATTACATTTCTTCCCCGGTCACTTCACACAATTTACAGATGCGGCGCTGACTGCACAGAGAAATGCCAGTTTCAGAGTTTATTTTCATTACCTGCTTCCTTAGTATTTGAACTTTAATAAAGGGTGCTTTAAAGATATAACACCAGGGTGTTTCATTGCGAAACGGAATGTGGCACAATAATTGTTTTATCTCGATTATCTTGTTTTCATAATCGTTGGAAGCTAAAATCGTAATTGAAAATCAAATTTGATTAATCGCCCAGCCCTACAGGAATATATTACTGTTGCATACATCAAATCCTCAAAGTAATAAAAAATAATCATATTATATCATAATTATAATGACAAACTGGACAACAATAAATAAATGTTGGGTTATAATATTAATAAATAACAACTGAATTCCAAAATGTTACTGGGTTAAGTAGTAGGTTTTGCACACCCTGTTCACAAAAAAAAGTGTTTTGTAAATATATGTAGGGTAAATATTGCTTTTTTATCACTGTATTGTGGAAAAACTGGAAAACAGGCATTAATTATCTTTAACTAGATTTTTTATTTCATTAAGCATTTAATGTACTTTGCTACAACGGCTGATAGGATGAATTTAAAATTATGATTTAAAATCAATTTTATGTAATTTATAAGCTAAAATGTTCTAAAGGGCAGATTTATTTTTGGATGTTGGTCGGTTGCATGGGGCCTCAGAAATCGTAAACCCACCCCTGCTCTTGTTGTGCTGTTTAAATGTGTTTAGACTCTTCATATTTTCTAAATGATCGGCCTTCAGCAGAGAGGTAAGTCCCACGGACTCTCGCAAGAAGTGAATCTGAATCGGGCTCTTTCTCATGTTTCATGTGATTGGCTGTTTACTGCAAACGTCACACATTCATGTGCACGAGCATGTGAACACAGGATCAAAGCCTGAGTCTGGGGAGTGAATTTTGAGAAAGACAGCGTTCCACTTGCCATCCTAGGCTGCGGTGCCCCCTGAAGAAAGTCATTTAATTTGCAAATTTAAATGTTTTGCTGATCAACATAATTTATAATATAATTAATATTAATGCACTAGATGGTCGTCTTCGGCTGTTGCGTCACTTCTGTTTTGCAGGCAGTGAATCAGGAGTGACAGGGGAAGGGGGAGACAGGTCCTGTATGGGTCCAATCCTTGACACTTGAGTGGGCTCAAGTGTGTCAAAAACTAACATTAATTAGTATTGAGATTGTTTGAGAGGGTCCAAATGCTCTGAAGTGCACATTAATTCATAAGTTGAATGATCACATCACCGCAAATCTCTAAAAAGTAATACTTTTCTATAAATTTGTTATTTAAACGTACATGTAGCCTGTCCAATTATGACAATTGCTGCACAGCTAAATCATTTAGTTATAATATAAATGATAAAGAATGATAAAGATAAGGTTACCCATTGAACTGTGAAGACTACAGGTAATAATAGTGGTAATAACAATTAGGCTAAGTAGCCATGGAATTTAACTGCATAGTGTTAAACATGAGATGGGTCACCCCAGTAATCTCGGCCATTTCCAGCACCAAATTCATCTGATTTATAAAACAGTCCAGAAAATGTGGTCTTTATTACATTAACTTTTTTAAAGAATCTGGAACTCAAACACACATTAGGCCTAATGGCAGGGGTGTTGATCTTCCTGTACTCTTTAAATGATTTGTCCCTTTTTCTTCCTACTGTTTCAGATCAGATGAATGACTCTGTCTTAGCACCACCCTGTAATGTCCATAATGCAAAACAACAGAGTGTACACTCAGTGCCATAAGAGCATCAAACTCAGTGGCGAAAACTCTGGCAGCATTTGACACACATACACAGGCAGTAAATATGAATAATGGAATCATTGTAAGCTGGTAGACTGCAGCACAAGTGAGAAATAAAGCAACCAAACTCTGTATACAGGTCTGGAGAAATCGTCATCGTCTTTATCACAAGCAGTCAGGCCTGTTTAAATCTCCTTATGGCTATGAGGTAAAGGCCACTCCACTCAGCTCAGCTGCAGTTGCATCAGGGCCGGCCCAGGCACTGTTGGCGCCCTAGGTGTTCACAAAATGCAGGGATTTTTGTGTGTTTGCTGGGATTCAAGGAAATCTGCTTGTCAATTTACAGTATTAGTCTTACATATTAAATTGAGGGTGGTGCAGTTCAGAGATGTGCAATTATTTTGGTACAGGGGCCACATCAGCTGTTAAGTAGATCCTGGAAGAGAGAAGAAATAAGTTCTACATAGTTGTATCTTTTAAGCCCAGAAGTAGTAGTGCACTCAAGTGTATACAGACTAATTGGACCATTCTGTGATTGCTTTAAGTTTTGCTACTACTTTTCTATCATGTGTTAGTAAAACTGAATAAAGGCTGAATAAAAATACTTCAATGCTGTGGTAATTTAGTATTCAATTTAACACACTACATCAGGAGTCTGGTTTAATAGTAAAATAAAATATTCAGAAATTATAGATTCAAAAATGTATTTTAATGTTTGCCGCAAAGTGGACAAAGTTGTTTTATTCTCAAAACATTATCAACTTGTTTACATGCTCATGGGTCATGATGTGGGTCTCGTCAATGGTTTGTTTGGCATCCCATTCAGCACACAACTGAATAAAACAGGCTGCATGACACTGATAAATGATTACTGCCAGAGTAACATTCACATCCAGGTTTGAGGGACTTCAGCATTTTACAAATAACACAAAGAACAAACATATTCCTCTCTCCCTTGGTTTTGCTCGCGTGTCCCCTCTGTGCGCGAATGATGTGAAGATCTATTGGGATTTTACTAAAGTTCATCACTGAAAAGGTTTGCTCGCAGACTTGGCACTAAACAGCACACGCAGCCTCATGAATGGACACGGAGTGGCTGCATCACACTTTTCTTTTAGCAAAATATTGCACTATTGAGCGCTAAGTATTTTATTTTTTTTCAAAGAGGAGAGAGAAAGCGCACAGTCCCATACATGGTTGCTGTTACATTTGCAGCGTCTGCTGTCTCTCCAGAACGCCGCCAGAGGTCTCCATCTCCGGAAATCTAGCTCACAAACTACATTTCCCATAATCCCCCACTCAGACTGATTACTCACTCACCTGTTTCATATTATCCCAGACTATTTAAGTTCTCTGTTTACCTGCATTCAGTGCGAAGTCTTGTTCTGCCTAGTCTGCAATTCTGAGCATTATTACCATTCCTGTTCTTCCTGTGTTTTTGACTCCTGCCTGTTTGTTGGATTACCCCTCTGTCTCTTGGATTTACTTGGTTGCATTTCCTGTGTACCAGATCCTTGCCTGTTTTGTCGTTTATCCTTTTATTTGCTACTTTGTTGTACTGTTCATACGTTTATTAATCTGCACATGGATCTTAACACAACTGCCCCAGCGTCTTTGCTACAGTTGCCAGGTTTCATAAATTAAGTATGACATAAGGCGAAATATTTCCTATTTGTGCATGTATAAATCTCTGATTAGGGTTTTGCATCTATTATCTGGCAACCCTGAGCATATTAAAAGCTTGTGGATGTGTGTTAGGTCCCAAAGCCAGATAAATGAAGATATAATAAAATACGTTCATGATAAATTGACCCACGGGCAATAGTTTGCAATTGAGTGTGCTCTAAGGTTTGTTTGTTTGAGGGTGCTTAGCATGAATGCTTTAGAATACAGTCCTAATCATGGTCTCTTTTAAAAGAAGACACTTAGGAGTTTTTTTGGTGAAGTGAAAGAGTAACAATATAACTGAAATTAAAACAACATTATAGACGCTTTATTTTAATTTAAAGAAAATACACTGCACTTAACTTGCATTAAACTTCAATAAAACATGAAATAATGGCCCACAGTGTCCATGCCAGTTAAGAGGCTCTAAATAAGCTATTTCAAAGTAGTAAATAAACATCAATAGCTGACATGAACAGTCGTTAACTTTCTTACCTTTCTACTGCTCTTTTTTTTCTGCACAATTTGGTTCTTTTTTTACTCATTTTGTTCACATATGATAAGGATCCGATTATAATATCGTGCAGTGCTAGTGCTCAATATATGGGTAGAGGGGTGCACAGTCGTCATGAGAGGGTGCCGCCTGTCTGTCATTTTGCGCCCTAGGCAACCGCCTATGTTGCCTATGCCACGGGCCGGCCCTGAGTTGCATCATTTGACACCAGGAGTAATTTCATAGTGCAGCACACCTAGAAAGCTGTAGCACACACGGACTGGCAATATGGAACACTGGCTGTGGTCCAGTGGAGTAAGGCCTTGATGGAGGGAGTACAGAGCAATGATGAGGAGCATTTAAAACTAGGCCAAAGTGGAGTGAACACAACTGCTTTTTGACACAGAGCACACTCATAATATCCTGGCTGGGTTTCAGACATACATTAGTGCTGTGTTTGGGTTGGGCAGGGTCAACTAGATAATGCACTTCAAACCACTCCAAAAAGGGATCTCAGAGGAGATACACAATCATACAGTATATCCTTGTGACATGCACAGAAGGGGTGCAGCAGGGGCACAAGCCTCTGCCCCTTTCGTTCACAAATCTAAAGGTGCCCTTTTGGTCATCCACAAAAAGGGAAGCAATTTTAATAATTAAATTAAATAAAACAAAATTAAAATCTCATAATAATCTTACAATAACAGTAATAATGTTGTATTATGAGATTTCTTTGTAAATCGCAGGTGTATTAAAGAAAATTAAGCGGAGGTGCCTTTAAGAGCGCATGCTTTAGCAGATCGGGGCCGGATTCCAATTGCAAGATCCTCCCAATGCCCTACTCACTCCAAAGTGCAGAGCCCTTAAAGCGGGTACTCTGAAGGAACATGGCATTACTGTATGAATGTACCCTTCGCTTACAGTCTTGTGAAAGGGCCCTCCCAGAAAATATACATTTTCTCACTTTCGTTTTGAACGAGCTTTCAAGTGGCATCCCCTCCTGCAGCAGTGCCCTTCAAGGAAGCAATAAATGCAGATTTGAATTCACCCCAGAGCATCGAAGTGCCGTTACCTCAGACATGTAACAGGTCAGATAAAGAGTCCACTCCAATGTACTGTGTTGTAAGTTCATCAAAAGAATAATACTCGATTGCTACCACATTTCCGACATCACGCACCTGAAGTGTAGACAGATTTATTAATTATAATAGGAGTGGTTGCATCGCTTTCAGTGATATAAATTAAATTAGTCTTTTATAAAATACTGCCATTAACCGAAGGAGCTATCTGTTTCCGCCAAAGTCAAGTTTGTTTTTTGTTGAAACTAATAAGCCATTAGAATAATCACTTTCAGAAAAATACCATGGTATTACCATTTTTCTTTTTTTTTTCTTTTTTGGATATGATAGTCTACCATGATAACCATTCAAAACCATGGTACCATCTTGACATCATCATTGAACAATGGTTCTGCCATATTATTGCAGTAAGGTCCTGTATATTTATAAATATTAATGACAGAATACAGTAACATAACATTACATGAATGTTAAAAGAAATTAAGAGAAAGTAATATAAGAAGTGTCAGTTATAAAGAGAAGATGAATTGAGGGAGCAGAGATGAGAGAAAGTGAAAAGAGTGATGAGACAAGAAAAACATTAGAGCCCTGTGCTGAAAAGGCACTGTGCTGTTACCAGGGTAATACCATGGTACTGAATGATTATTATATTCATTGATGATACTGTCATGGTACTCCAAAGTACTTTAAAAAAATACCATGGTTTTACTATGGCACATGTCATAAACATAGGGTTATCACAGACCATGCCTGAAAATAAATTAATAAACAAGTGTAATACCATGGTGCTTTTTGAGAAATTTAACAGAATAGGCTATTACTTGTGATAAAGGGGGAAAAAATATATATACAGTATAATACAAGAAAAATGCTCAAAAAGCAAATAAATTAGTCAAGTGTATATGATTACTACTCATTCAAAAAAACAAGACAAAAAATCTGTGCCCTTTTTCATTCTTCTGCCCTGGTCCTTGCTAAGGTCTGTGTACGCCACTGCCTTGAACCCCCATAAAGATGGCCTAGACAAAAAACAGCTCGACATTCCACACAAGATCCTCTGGACTTGTGCAGATGAAGGCACATTATGTTCTCTGTCTATTTCCTTTACACTGAGAATGCACATTCAAAACTAATCAGGGCAATTTATCAATAAGGAACACGCATCCAAAACGCCCCGAGCTCTGCAAGAGACACATTCCACAAACACTCATTGTTAGTTAAAAGGCTAACATGGCAAAACATTATTCAAATACTGCAAATTGTTCTGTCTCACATACTGCTTAATATATCTTTCTGAATGCCCCAGAGCACTACCTATTCATTCTATGTCTCTCCTCAACACTAAATGTTAATTCAGTTAAAGTATATTTGAATACTATTATTGACAAGAGTTCAGTGTGGGTCAGTTTTTTAGGGTTAATGGAGAAGTTATCGGGAGTTAGACTTTTGAATAAAATGGCAAAGTTCTGAATGGTATAACAGCTTACAGTAAATTGGCCAAGAACTGCCAACTTAGAAAGGAAGAGCCATCTAACTGACATCAAAAGTGATGAATCATTGTCAGTTTTGTCATTACGTGCCATTTGGGGCAGGGTACCCACCTTATTTTTCAACAAAGTTGGGCACATCCATTTGCAGCCATCAGTTACTTTAACTGTACAAAAAGACTAAATTCTACTGCTTTATATTGCTTGTGTATGTTATCAAATTATTAGCATTCATTATTTTTATTATCATGAACATGGGTTCAGAATGCATATAGTTTTACTATTTACTGCACTTTGGAGCCATGAATTGCAGCAGTTTAATCACACACCAGTGCTGTCAGAACAATGAATGAATGAGAGAGCAAGGTGCTGAGATAGACAGTCCGCAAGCAGCTGAAATAAATACAAGCAATTCGACTCAGCGCGCACAGACTAACTTTCATTGCTACAACTTTAAAAGCACCAAAATGACATCTTGTTTCATCTTGACAAAATAATAAACACATTGTTCTTTCCTTTCTTGTGAAAGGAACATTTTTTATTTAAATAATGGCACTTCAGTCTCAACAAGTGAATGCACATAAAACACATGGACAAATAGCAGAACATGTGTAGAGAGTCTAAGTACAGCACACAAAACCTGATGAATAAAGTTCTGCTTGTGGATACACACTGTAGTTGCTACTACATGCCTAAAATGAAACTGAATCTTGAAAAGATTTGAAATCACTAACCTGGCAATTCCAGTGATTTTTTAATCTCAAAAGCACTTGTTGTATCAACTCATCTATAGGCGGACTGCGAAAAAGTCCTGCATGCTTTTGGTCACTGAAGTTCTGTCAAACCAGCCAATTAGATTGCTGCTTATTAGATCGAGAAAGCTTTTTCCAGTATTGTGCACACCATGCTTCAGACAGTCAGTGCACAGACTGTGGGCGGTCCATGGGCGTGCCGACTGAGGCTGAGACAGTGGACACTGGGGACAGTGTTGAAGGCCAATCTGCAGGAAAAAGCAGCCATATGGAGCTTATCCTATACATTCTTCTGTTGATCTTTACAGCTATTGGTGCATCCACTACTTTGCATTGATTCCAAACTCCCCAGTTCCCCTGGTCAGATTCATAATTTTGTGTATCCCTCCATACATAAAGTCATCCTCCTACTTCCCCTTGCTGTCTCTGTCTGTTTTTATCCAATAACACCTCCATCTTCTTCTTAATGCCCTCCCCCCACTTAAAACATACACAACCATCCCCCAGTATCCACCCAGTCTCAAGTGCCAGCTGCTGTTGCCAGGATGCCTCTTTAGCTCCAACGGTCCACAGCAAATAGTCAGATAGATGGATGGATAGATGTACAAAAGGGAGGATGGCTCAGTAAGACAACAGTCTCAACCACACATTCACAATTAACACACACACACACACACACACACAAGTCCCACCACACCCTTTCTAGCTAACTCCACCATCTGGCCAGGCCATGGCCACAGAGTCATAGACGTATTGTTGGTTATGGCTGCAGTCAGCTGGGGGCCCGGTGGGTGGGGATAGAGGTGGTGGGGGGGGGGGGGGGTTGGGGGGTTGGGTTAGGGGGGCACCCAATTAAGAAAACATTCTGCTTCAATACAAAATGTATTAGGCCTTTCACCCCAGATATTTTTCCACTGCTTTTTTTAATCTGGCTCTCCCTCAAACGCTGAACACAGCAATCACATACAAATCCTCAAAGTACATGGCTGACATCATACAGTCCTTTATTTCCTTGGATCCAGGCACTTTCTATCAGATGATTTTGATAAATGTTTCAGCCAGACTCCACAGACATTGATTTCCATCAGACCACAGGGATGAAGTCCTCCAGAGACCTAACAGCATATACAGTATTTGTGCAGAGTGCTGATTTAGGATCAGATTTTCACATTGTTTTCAGGGGTTAAGCCAAGGAGAGCTAAGAAGCAGCTCTGATCCAGAGACAGCATTCTTGATATGTGATCTTGTATAGATGAGCCCTGGCCTCTCACAACAGAGAAATGAACCCAGACTTGATATATTGTCCCTCTTTTCAACAAAGGATACAAAATGATACAATAAAATACAGAAAGGAGAGCACTGCTGACATGGCCATGCAGACATGAGAGTTACTTTTTGTTATCTGTAAAAACTCCAACATGCATGCACACACTACTTCAGACCATTGAGATTGCTATAGGGTAGTGACTTAACAAAGTACAGTCTTAAAGGGTGCACTACAATTTATCAACACACACACATGGTGCACAGGATCATACACAGGGCCTTTAACAACACATTTGAGAAGGATATCATATTGCGAAAAGTGAAAACAGTAAGGTTCATGCTTTGCCATCAGTTACTCTCAGTATAGCTATTACAGTGACAGCTACAGAGGATATAGAGCAGGCAGTTAGAGCAGGGCCACAGGGAAGGAGAGAGGATGTGATTGCAAGGAAAGGAAGGATAGAGGGAATGGCAGGAGGATAATGAAGAGGTTGAGAGATGAATAGGAAGAACTTTGACTCAAATAAAAGATGGATGGATGCAAAAGTTCTTTTTATTATGTTTTCACACTAAAATGCTGGTTACAAAATACTTCTTAACACTGATTTAAATCACAACAGCCTGCCTTGGTAAACTGATATTACTTTTCATTCACTGAAAATTTCAGTAGCAATAGAGCTCTTTAATAACCCAGACCTGGATGGCTCAGGCACTCTATTTCTTGATCTTTTTATTTTATTGTGAAACAATAATGGGAGCTATTCATATTTTCCATTTCACTCTTTGAAGGTCGTTGTGAAGAAGGTTAACCTAACTGGCCCATTTATTAACAGGAAGATGTTTTTGTATTGCCTTTGTTGTGTTGTTTTTTTATTTATTAGTTATTTTCTGTCCCCGTTGTGATTTGTTTTTCTGTGGTCCCCTTTTAAGATTCTAGGATTTAAGATTCTCGCTTGGCGATGATAAAATGTGCACAAAAAAAAAAAAAAAAAAAACATCCCATAGACTTATATTACAGGAGGGACCCATACTTTCACATAAAGTAGTGACCAGAATGTCTTCGACACTTGAAGGTGGTCTCTTTTGATTTGGGCCAGTAAGCAGCCACCTAACAACCACTGAGAACATGTAGCATCATGGCAGTGAGTTTGTCACAAGCATATAAAGAAATATTACTTTTTTTTTAGTGTTACTTATTTTGTTCTATGTTTAATGTACATTTTTTGTTACTTTTTACAGGTATGTTGTTTTTGTTTTGTTTTATGTAATAAAGCATGTGTGTCACTATGTGTTCCTCAGTCCATGTATTCTTTTGATGATTTCCTGATCTCTCTTTGTAAACAGTTACCTCATTCCTTTCTTTTTGTTTTGTACTTTTTAAACTAGGCAAATGTCTACTCATTGTCTGTGAAGAAAGCGTGGGAGGGAACGTTCAAACCATTTATTAATAACTTCAAAACCATTTACTTAAATGGCGTTCAAGGACAATCTCTCATCTAGACGATGTATGATGGTGTTTATAATCTAAAGCAGCAATTGCCTCTTTCCGTGTTTCTGTGCATCTACATTGTGTGGTTTAGTCCCAGAGAGAATGCCATAATTTTACAGCTCACATCTCTGAGAGAGTTCTGCTTTGAAAACTTTGCATGACCACAAAGACAGGAGGTTTACAGAAACCTCAGAAAGAAGAAGCTGCTAAAGGTTACATTAAGCATGCATGCGCTCAGACAAACATTCAGACACTGGAAATGGAGCTTTATGGAATTTCCTCTGGATCAAATGAACCACCTGTTTCAACAAAATATAACAGCAAAACACTAAAGATCGCTGTCTTTGGAACAGCCATGATTTCATCCACATAAAGGGAGCAATGGGCAGGTGAGATCGCTATGGTGAAAGCAACTTGGCTGTACCGTGCTGTAAGGAATGACCAGCTTTTTCCTGAATGAGCTGTTTTGGGTATGTACATGTCTGTTGTATGTGCATGCATTTGGCTTTAATCAAGAGCAGTTAAAATTGAAATTTTTCAAAGACTCTAAGACATACTTTTTTCATATTTACAGAATTGTTATATGATCTTCTGTTTAAATGTGCTCTTAAACACAAATGAACATACCTTGACATCATGTTGCATCGGCAGAACATGATTGGGGGGTGTTGCACTTAGCGGTATTTAGGGGCACAGTCAGTGTTCTGGTTAACACAACTGGTAATGTATCACATTGTTTGAGCATGCTTGCATTAAAAATGACTACAGAATTCATTAACAAAAGATTTTTCATACATGACAAAGGACATCTTCTCTGATAAACCTTTTTCAAATTATTATTTTTTAAATGAACCTTACAGGCAGCACCAAACTACATCAGTCCTGACAGATCTCCTTAAGCCACTAATAATACTATTTATACTTCCATTTGCCATTAACAAACATATACTGTAGGTATGACTAATTATTAACAGATTAGTAGCTAGTTCATCAATATTTAAATCTTTCAAATCAGTTTTAACTGTCTATTAAGCATTGTATAGGCTAATGCAATAATGCTTAATGGGTAATTCATGAAAGTTATACAATATTAGTATATTTTATATAACATAAACTACCACAAAGAAGCAATTCTGCATCTGTATATGCACAATACCACAATGATTTTTGGGAACGTGGATTGCCACAATTTTGCATAACTGCAATAGACATGATACTTGATCCATTTCTAGCAGTTGACATTTCTACTGGTCTATTACACATTGACGCAGAGCCATGCAGCCGCTTGATGGTCTTGTTATAAAGCATCAACAAGGTATGCCATTTTAAGAGGTTTTTACAGTCCTGCAGTGCGTGGTTATGATGTTATAGAATGTTCATGACCATTGAAGATCCAAGAAAAAGAAACCCACAAGCACTTGTCCACGCGACAGCCAGCACACCTGCGTTAGAAGCAGAATACTGTAAATTCAGTATGTGTCATACTCACGCATTTGTGCAAAGAGGCTGTTATTGGTAGAGTGACATTTCATGATTTTTTACATTTATTTTTTTATGAAAATACCACGTTGAGTTACACGAGGACGCTGACATGCTGTTTACTGTTATCGTGCATATTATGGATTCACACATTTTAATTTGACTCGTTATTTTTCTCAGAATCTTGCATGGGAGCGTGAGATTAATCCGTCATTATTCAAAATGCTGTCCGTAATTTTGACACATAAAAAACAAGCAAGAAACACTGCTTAAACCATCCTCATGTGGTATATCTCTCCATTGGTCTCTGCATGTGCATGAAAGAAAGAGGTAGGGAGAGGACAGCGCTCGCAGCCATGTGAGAGTGAAAAAAACGGCGCTTTTAATGCAAAAATAAATAATGTGCCTCTTTTAAAAGTATTTAGTATATGAGGGAAGATACATTAGGTAGTTTTAATTCTGATGGTAGGCTGCAATAATAAGTTTATAACTTTGGGCGCTAGATCAGCTGTAACTCACGACCGGTGCGCCCAAATCATTTTCTGCATTCACAAGCAGTAATTTTCAATCACAAACGCGAGTAAAACGCTTGCACTGTAGAGCCCTGATTATTGTAAATAATTCACAAAATTTACCATATCCTAACTGTGTAAATTAAATAGAATTTGTCATTATTATCTTTACTAAAATACAAATAATTGGGGACGCCCCTGTGGCAGGGCGGAGGGCGGGGCCGGGTCGTGATTCTGCAAACCCGGCCCCTAATTAGGCTGATGAAGCCCGAGAGGGATAAAGGCGACCGGAGACGGCAGTGCGACAGAGAGAGAGTTACGGGCAGCTGCCCGACACCTGTGTGTGTGTCTCTTTTGATTAAGTTTCTGATTAAATTATTATTTATATTATCAAGCTGGTTCTTGCCTCCTCCTTTCCATTGAATGCTTTACAGCCCCCAAGTCTATTTTTGACTTCTTATGGGACTTCTTTTTGTAACTCTAAATCATGCTTCCATTCTGCAGTGGTACGTGCATGTGACGTAATCGCATTGGCATTTGAAACACGCGAGAACTTGAGATTACGTCTGTATCATGGCAACATAAATACGTCACACGAGAGACCGCATGGTCTCCACCCTCTCGTGAAGCTTACCGAAAGTGATGGTTTAGAGTTACAAAAAGTACTTAAATATTGATCTTTTTTCACACCAAAAGTGATCATATCACTTAAGAAGACATTCATTTAACAGCTGGAGTCTTATGGATGACGTTTATGCTGACTGTGTGATTTTTGGAGCTTCAAAAATCAGATCACCATCCACTTGCATTTTAAGGACCTGCTGAGCTAAGATATTTTTCTAATTTCCTTCAAATGTGTTCTGGTGAAGAAAGAAAGTCATACACACCTGGGATATCATGAGGGTGAGTAAATAATGAGAGAATTTTCATTTTTGGGTGAACTATCCCTTTAAGTGTGTTTGTACGCATACGTACAGCCGCACACACACAAGCACAGTTTTTTATGAGTGCTGAAATGTGTGTGCTCTTATGGGAATTTGAACCCAAAGACTGACTCGTTCTTACTCCCTCTTTGACCTGCCACAGGAAGTGACATCATCTATTAATCAGTGTCAATATCTCTTGGACAGTAAAGTGATTCTTTAGTGGTCCTCTTCTGTTTCCATCACACTGTTGTTGGGATTTTGTGCTGTTATGAATATGTGTGAGTGTACTTTAATTTCTGTTTCTATTCATCTGGTACATCAAAAGGAATGCAAGGAAATAGGAAATGACAGGAACAAAATAGGCAAGAAGAGGGCATGAAGTAAGAGAGCTGCAGAGAGAAAGAGAAATTAGAATGATGAGAGGGCTGCCTCAGGCCTTAAATACCAGTTCTCAAAAAATACAACTGCAGGATCAATAACCCCAAAACACAGATGGTGTCTGTTTTCAGAACAGAAAGTATTTGGCCAGGAAAGGAGAGAGAGAGAGAGAGAGAGAGAGAGAGAGAGAGAGAGAGAGAGAGAGAGAGAGAGAGCCAGAAAGACACTCTCATTTGTGTGTTTAATCACTGACTGTCAGAGTGAGAATAAACCAACAAACACCATTATAAAGATACACTGGTTACTCTTAATTTCCTCTCAAGAGTACATTACAGTATGTGTGTTTTTGTGTCTTATCTTTATCCACACTTTTATTGGATGTTTGCACCCCAGGGTTGTTTCATAAACAGAGCTTTCAGATTGACCATACATCATATCTCTCATTCCTCCTTCAGCAGGAGAATGCTTTAACCCATGATCAGATGCATCTGCAGATTTTCCATTCCACTAATTGTGCATTTTTGAGGAAATTGTATGGAATGAGTCAATTAAACTGAAAATCTTTGGAATTTGTGGCCTCGTGAAGGGGGTTTATATTTGCACAAGTGTATGTGTAGATTCTGATTCTGCAATGAATGTAGAATATACTGTATAATGTAAGAAATAACTGATTTATAGACACTAACAGCTCTGTTCCAAAACCAAGTGAACTGCCTATCTAGACAGAATTTTAAGGCATGATAGGCACATTCCTGCTGTTCCAAAACTGGAGACAGCAAGCAACCTTATATTGCCTTTTAAAGGGCCATTCACATCAAATGCGCTTTTGCATTTGTCTGTGCTGTTTCTCAATTGTTTTCCACTGTAAAGGTAGACTAGACTGGCGTTCTTGACAGCTGTGCTGCCTCTCTCTTTTTTTCAGCTTCTCTGCAGGACTGCTGCATTTTATAGATGCAGAATCAGGTTAAAAAGAATTTTAACTTTTAAAAACATGTCTCGAAACACCTGTGTTCTGTTCTATTTGTTGTCTCTTTGATGAAGTGAGAGAGGACGATTATAAATACACTTAGCTATATTTCATTCAATATTGAAATGTATCAAAAAAGTTCAACTTCACAAAATCTGAGACAACAAATTATTAAATATATCCAGAAATGTGAACGCGATTAGAACAGTAAACGTAGCTAAACTGAAGCTACATCAACTAAAAAGCTACAAACAATTACAGCACAGTGTGCATTTATTATTCATGCTAACAGTTCTAGCATCTGTTAGCTATAAAACAACCCGTTACAGTAAGACTGTTACCTTGGTAGCACTAACACATCCTAAACAAAAAATACTTAACCAGCATTTTTCACCCTGCAAACATCTACAAACCACATCAATCTAATCAGATTCCTCTCCTCTTGTGATGTGGTAAGGAGTGTTAAAACCGCAGCAACTTTCCTCTCCACTTTTTCTTCTATATCTTTCCATTTGCTCTTTCAATCTCTCTCTTTCCATCTTACACACAAATACACACATATTAGAACACTGTTAATCTGGATAGTTGCAGTTGTTACCTTATAGTTAAGGATGGTTCATTAGCTTTACGAAATTATTATTATTTCATTGGTGTAACTCAATAAAACAGTTAAATAGGATGTTACCACATGAAGTGCATTTTTAGGTTACCTAAAAAAGTTTTTACAGTAAAGGGAGTGGAAAACAAAGGATAATTGAGAATATGGAAATTGGAGTAATCCTCTACTTCTATAACATGATGCAGAGAATATCCATGTATGAGAGAAAGCAAGAGATAGAGAGCTCAAGATAAAAGGTTTCTAAAGAGCCCAAGGCATAGGCTTCCTCATACGCTGACTCAGAGGTCTAGAGTTCACCTTGGTTTAAAGCACAGACGCCTGGAGTACACACACACACACAAACACACACACTCTTAACGGGCAATTTCAAGTACAAGCACTTTCTTTGTGAACACAAACACACTTGAGTGTGTTGAGTTTCACACAAAGAAAAAAAAAGCAAAGCCTTCATCTCCCTTTGGCTATGTCTCGATATGAAACCCTAATGGGACAACATATCAAAAGCCAAAAAAGAACTGTAGGCATGCAATACCAATTTTTCACAGTTTACTTAAAATATTTGTCTCTCGAGTCCAGTCATGTTACAGAGCCTCAGGGAGCATGAATGACTGACATCTCAGCTGAGGCAGCTCGCACCACAGTTGTGTGTAAATACAGTGTTACTTTTGAACTCACACACACGCAACAGAGGCCTTTAACAAGGGACCCGTGACCCCTAGGGGTTCCACGGTGGTACTGCAGAGGGTCCCAGAATTAATGTTTGATCTCAAACTAATTTCAGTGAGAAAAAATTCAATATGCGTTAAAAAAAAAAAAAAAAAAAAAAAAAAAAAAACTATATCAAGTTAGTTTCTACCAAAGCTAAATTTCAGCTAAATGTTTCATATTCCCTCCCACATTAAAATGCATTGAGTAAAATAAAAAATGTTATACACAGGTATACAGTATGACTCTGTAGATCATTAATGATTATTTTAATGGCTTTGCAATGTAAGCATCGTATCAATGTACTAAATACATTAATATGGTACTATACGCATGTTATTATGGGCCAGGCTTAAAAAGTAACATTTAAATTTTATACAACATGTAACAAAGGAGATGGAAGTCCCCGATCTATAGTTATAATAAAATCCAGTTTAATCAAGTTTAAACATTGTTACCTTCTTATTAACTACGTGTTTAACTTCCTCAACTTTCAACCAAAAGTATAAATCCAACATTGTACCTCAGACAATTCTTAAAGGGATAGTTCAACCAAAAATGAAAATCTCTCATCATTTACTCACCCTCATGCCATACCAGATGTGTATGTCTTTCTTTCTTCTGCTGAACACAAATTATGATTTTTAGAAGAGTATTTAATCTCTGTAGGTCCATACAATGCAAGTGAATGTGTGCCAAAATTTTTATGCCTCAAAAAGCACATAAAGGCAGCATAAAAGTAATCCATATGACTCCAGTGTTTTAATCCATATCTTCAGAAATGATGTGATAGGTGAGGGTGAGAAACAGATAAATATGGAAGTCCTTTTTGCTAGAAATTCTTCTCCCTGCCCAGTAGGAGGTGATATGCATGAAGAATGTGAATCACCAAAAACACAAGAAGAAGAATGTAAAAGTTAACATGGAGAATGACTGAGCAGGGAGGAGAATTTAATAATAATAAGCAGCAGAAAAACAAGCATCTAGAAATCTTCGTAATCTTCCTTTATCCCAAAGCACCAGCATCAGAGATCAGGAAGTCATTAGGAATTCAACGAGAATGTTTCCAGCTGCATCTGACACACAAACACACTCATGCAGACAATTAAGCTACATGCCGCATCCTGAAGAAGACTAGTATAAACCCACTGAGGACTCTGTTCGTCTGTGAAACTATACTGAAAAAGTAGGATAGTGAAAAGTAGGCAGAGACTACTAGACTAAAACCACAAGAGTGGAAAGTCAGCCTAGATGGCGAACTGGTTGTCACAAAGGCAAGGCAAAGAGATCCAAGAGCAGAGGAACAGTTCAAAGGATTTATTAGAAATAAATTATAACTTCAGCAGATCCAGGTGAAGTGTGGAGATCCCGGCACTGACTGCAGTAGAAGGTGATGGGTGTGTTTGTCGATGAGTGTGCACAGAGCGCACAGTGAGCACATCTGTAAGGAATCCTTCGTGAAGAGTGTGTTCGTACTCAAGTGTACGCGTTGTGGTAGTGAGGAGCAGATTCATGAGGAATCCTTCGTTGAAGAGATGTGGACGAAGAGAAGAGGCTTACAGCAAACTGGAAGGCAACCACACTCCTGACACGCGGGCAGAGACAGTCAACCAAAACAGATAAATGAGAAAGGATCGACTAGGTAGAGAGAGCGGGGTGAGTTACTTCATCACCAAACAAAAATCTAGCAAAGAACATGACACAACAAAGGGCATAAATGGGCAGTGAATTAGTGGAGAGACAGGTGCTGCTAACATGCTAATTAGTGGCGTGATCAGCGTTCCCATGGAAACACTGATCACGCATGCCGATAGCACCAGAGACACATGAGGGAGAGAAATAACAAAACAAACAGAACAGTCCGACGAACTCATCGGAACCGTGACACTGTTAAACGCTAGGCTCCTATAAAAGAGAAAACTGTATTAGTAGGCTGATGGAAGAGCAGGGTACAATTATTATTTTTTTTTTTTGCCAATTATTCATATTTTTAATAGACTGAAGCCAAACACACGGCAGTGATTAAATCACTGTAGGTCACAAAATCACTGTGGTGTTTGCATTAAATGAAACTCTGCTCAGCTTTGTCAGGTCACCATTGGTTGCTGTCCTCAGACTGGCAACTGTCATTGACAATGAATAACTTCAAATCAAATCAGATCCCTTTATTGTCACCCAACCATATACACAAGTGGGTGAAAGTCTTGGGTGCAGTTCCAAGCAATTACAATAAACATCTGATTTACACATAACACAATTTACACATCTTGTTACACAACACAATATACAATATACAATATACACCTAATAATATACATTATACAGTATACACAAAATAAGAAGACTGTATACAATAAAAATACACTGTACCCCTGCCCATTCTGAACACCTGGCAACTGCATGACAGGAAGTCCAGGATCCAGCTGCACAGCGAGCTGTTTAAGCCCAGAACCCGGAGTTTCACATCAAGATTGGAGGGCACTATGGTGTTGAATGCTGAGCTGTAGTCTACAAACAGCATTCTCACATATGTGTTCCTCTTTTGCAGGTGGGAGAGAGCAGTGTGTAGTGTAAGTGCAATGGCATCATCAGTGGAGCGGTTGTTGCGATAAGCAAACTGCAGTGAGTCCAGTGAGGCAGGCAGCACAGAGAAGATGTAATCTCTGATTAACCTCTCAAAGCATTTGCTGATGATGGGGGTCAGAGCAACAGGACACCAGTCATTTAAGCAAGTGATTTTGAGTTGCTTTGGTACAGGCACAATGGTGGATGTTTTAAAGCATGTGGGGACCACAGACAAGGAAAGGGAAGGTTGAAAATGTCTGTAAAAACACCAGCCAGTTGGTTCACGCACGCTCTGATGACGTGGCCCGGAATGCTGTCTGGACCTACGGCTTTTCGGATATTCAGATTTAGGATCGGGTTACGTCCGCTACAGAGACGGAGAATGAACTACCCTCTGTAGCTTTGGCTGTGAGAGCTCTCTCCACGAGGGCGGTGTTATTTCCCTTGAAACGAGCATAAAATATATTAAGCTCATCCAGGAGAGAGGCAGCGGTTTTCACGGCAGAGTTTTTATTTCCTTTGAAGACTTTGATGATATTAATTCCCTGCCACATGCTTCTAGAGTCAGTGTTGAACTGTCCTTCAATCTTGTCCCTGTACTGGCATTTGGCTGACCTTTTAATTTTGCGGAGGGTATAACTAGCTTGTTTATGCTCCTCCGCATTCCTGGAATTAAAAGCAGAGGTCCGTGCATTAAGTGCCGCATGAACATCGCTATTAATCCATGGTTTCTGGTTAGGGTAGATCCATATTGTTTTGGTCAGCACTACATCATCTATGCACTTGATGAAACACGTTACGTTATCAGCGTAGACCACAATGTCATCATCAGAGGCAGACCGGAACATCTCCCAGTCCACATGATCAAAACAGTCCTGTAGCATAGAATCTGATTGGTCTGACCAGCAATGGATCGCTCTAAGGGCGGATGCTTCCTGTTTCAGTTTCTGCCTGTAAGCGGGCAGAAGAAGAATGGAAGAGTGGTCCGATTTGCCAAATGGTGGGTGGGGAAGGGATTTTTAGCCATCCCAGAAGGGAGAGTAGCAGTGGTCCATAACCCGGTCCCCTCGTGTGTTGCAATTGATGTGTTGGAAGTATTTCGGTGCGATTGACTTGAAGTTGGCTTTGCTATAGTTACCATTCACAATGAATGCAGCTTCAGGGTGCATGATTTCCAGTTTACTTATTCTCTCATACAGTTCGAGTGCCCGGTCTGTGTCCGCTTGTTGGGGGATGTACACAGCTGTGATTATGACCGCTGTGAATTCCCTCAGTAGCCAGAATTGTCGACACAGAAGCATGAGAAATTCCAGATCAGGAGAGCAGAAAGACTTGTACTTGACAGAAAGAATGTACGTTCCTCTGATCACACCAGGATTTGTTGATCATAAAACATACACCACCTCCTCTGCTTTTACCTGAGAAGTATTTCACTCTGTCCGCTCGGTGCACTGAGAACCCTATGGGTTCGATGGCAGAGTCTGGAATCTCTGCAGACATCCAAGTTTCTGTAAGGCAGATAATGCAGCAGTCCCTCGTCTCTCATTGGAAAGAGATCCACGCTCTCAGCTTGCAGAGCTTGTTGTCCAGAGACTGAAAATTTGCCAGTAGAATGCTGGGTAGTGGGGGTCGATTTGCGCGACGTCTTAGTCTGACGAGAACGCCGGCTCTCCTTCCCCTTTTCCGGCCACTCTTCCGCGGCCGGGCAGCCCAGACAAAGGGCTCTGCTGTCGTGTTTGAAAACAGCAGGTCGGCATTGAGGAATTTAAAGTCCAGTTTTCGGTGTGCTATTGAAGAACCAATGTCCAAAAGTGTTTGTCTATCGTAGACAATAATGCAGACGACATCCAAGACAAAAAACACAAGATTTGTAGATAAAACAAACAAAAAACTGCAACATTGGGTCGGAGCTCGCAGTGCAGTAGCCATACTCGGCACCATCATTATGGTCTGAATTCCCTCCTTTACCTTCCTCTGTCTCTTCTCTTCCTTCTTTCTTTTTTGTCCAACTCTCTCCCTTCCTTTTTAATAACACTATCACAAACACACACTCACATGTACATATACTCCTCATTGTTTTTTGATACCACCAGACTGCGTCAGCACAAACAATCCATAATTGGCTCTTGGCAAAACTGAACAGAATAAAAAAAAATGGAAAGCAGCCCTATTGAAAATATTAAACCAGTACACTTTAAATCAACTTATTACACTTATGTTTGGGATAAGAACATAATTATATTGTGTAAAGTCCAAGTGATATTCAACACAGTCATCAAAAAGTGATATAATCACACTGCATTAAATGTTCAACTGGATTTAGAGCCCGACCGATATGGGATTTTTGAGATTGATACGATGCCGATTTTAGATGGGGAAAATTCAAGATTACCAATATGGTGGCTGATATAGTTAATTTTTGAGCTGAAATGAAAACAGACCTTTTCTATGTAGATTGTGCACTGATTTTTCACCGATATGACTATGCAAAGGTACTAAGAAGGCTGCATTCTTAAATATTTTTATCAAAGAATATTTTACATTATTATTATACATTGTCAACATTGGGAAAAGTACAATATTTCCCTCTGAAATGTAGTGGAGTGGAAGTATAAAGTAATAGAAAATGCCATGGTAATACTCAAGTAAAGTAGAAGTACCTCTAAATTGTACTAAAGAACAGTTTTCTTGCTTATCAAAACATCATCAGCAATATTTCGCTGCTAACAAAACAGTCACAAACAATAACTCATGGTTCGCTCCTGCTGAGTGAAGAGATAAACAGCGGCAGCTGTGTTACACCGTATTCTGCTATACAAGTTCAGGGGAAACTTTCAACAGTGGAAAACCAGACTTTTAAATATTACATTTTGTAAATTGGAATTGTTCAGTTGAAGGGGGTACCAAACTGCGAATCCTGAATAAAACAGTTTAGGGAATAGCTTCCAATCAGCTAACAAGGTATGAAAGTAGATTCGTGGTTAGCTAGTTAGCTTTAAGCTTGTTGTCACGGAGATTAAAAGATGGATGTTATTTATTTACTTTCCAGCATTGCATCTCACCAACTAGGTAACAATGTAATGTGAAATCAACACTCAACAGACCCAATCCAACACCGCACCGTTGTCTGCTGAGCTGCAAAAAGATGCTCTGATGCCTACCTTTCAATCTGCTACGTTACTGACTGCACTGACAAACTATAGCTGGCACACATTAACAGATGTGATAAACATGAGTGACATGGTTGTCAGGGACAGGGTTAACGTTATATTAGTTATACTGAAAAGGGAAAATGATGGGGTCATTGTTTATTAACTTTCCAGTATGTATTTCACAAACTAGTTAGCAACTTACCGTGAAGACACCGCTTAACTCCGCACTGTCTGCAGAACCACCGTCAGCTCAGGTCTGTAAACAATGGAGTCGGACCGTGCTCTGCTGGACAAACTACGTTATGACACCAATTCTAAATCACCCCAAGCTTTGTTTTCTGCATTATATGTTCTGAAAAAAAGTATTCGTATCTGCGCATATCGGAAAACATATAGGCCGATATCTGTGAAAGGCTAATATTCACCGATAAATCGGTCAGGCACTAAATGGATTCAGACTTCTAACGGATGGTGTTCAATGGGATTTTTACTACTTGCTCATTTAACATTAAAATGAGCTAAAGCAACACAATTCTTTAGCATTTGGTCTCAACTTAATTTGATTGTGTTCAATCCATCTTCATCCCATTGTGTTGGGACTACTGTATGTGAATAATATTTGTTGCATCAGCGTATTGCTGAAACCGGGCAGGGGATTTCCAGTTCCCAGCATTAGAGGAGTTTACAACATTAGAAGTGTTTCTGTCATGTTGGATTTTTTTGGACGTTACCATTGTGGAGAAGTGTGGAGTTAATGCTTAGGTCGAGGATGGGCACATTACTGCTGGAATATCACTGTATATTGCTTTTCTCTTAAAGCAAATACTGAGGGATCATCAATATGATGAATGATGCCATGGGGGTCTGTATTCTTTCAGTAACACCATACTTGTCATACAGTACAAAAATATACTTATAATGTAATATAATGCACATATATGTTAATGTGTTTGTTACTAGCTAGCAACTTACTGCAAGGTTCAATTGCATTATTTAAACAGATCAAATTTGAGAGAGACGTGACGCCATGCAAGGAGCAGACATGTGAGCGACGAGCTCTGCGCACTTTGCTGAATTTTCGATTATTTTCATGTTATTATCTGGTGAATTTTGAAATACCCAGTTATACATTTGTCTTTTGTTGCAAAACATGGCAAAGAAGTCAAAATCCTCGGGCTCTGGAGACATTAAAAGACACTTACGTGTTCAGGATGAAAGCCCCAACAGGCCTACAGACCGGGGACTCGATTTAGATGGCGTGGCGGGAGAGGAGATCCAGTGTCAGTTGTCCAACATGTCGGTGATGTTGACGAAAATTCTTGCTGACTTGGAGGATCTTGCTGTAATACTTCGATCGATTACGGCAATGGAAATAAAATTCTTTCTTTTTGTATTGGTTCCGCCTAGTGGCTGGAGCTTGTTCTATTGAATAACACTCCTTTGGAACAGCTGTGGATTAATCTGTTCGTTCTTCGTGCTTATTCCTCCTGCTGGCTGTAGTTTGTTTTGTTGAGTTTTTTTTACGAGACATTGGAATGATTACGTCATCCGCTGAACTGATAACAGCCGGCTCACTGAACATTCATTTGTCTGTCCGAGGAATCTGATCGGTTTTATATCAGCTGGAATTTGTTTTGTGGATGATCACACCATTGAGACAGTTCTGTGAATGAATCTACACATTCTTTGTGTTCATGCTTCCTATTTGCTGGGTTTATTTTACAAAGTATTTTCTGTTATATAATTTGTGAGGCAAAATTGAGCAATCTGATGGCAAAGTTGTCGTGGGGGCTCGTGGGCGTTCATGGACCTTTTGAGTTTTAAGGGATTGACGCCGGTTGGCGCTGTCGTGCGCGGGGTTAATGTGCATGTTTTTCTTTTTTCTGTTTGTTTTGTTCGGGGGGATGTTCGGGGGTTGATTGTTTCACTAATGGGGAATGTGGTCTGTATAATTTTGTTTTTCACACACAATTTATTTTTTCTACTATATCAATATGTCAGTTGTTAATATGAGTGTACTATCTCTCTCCACATGGAATGTAAATGGGTTGGGGCACCCCATAAAAAGAAGGAAGGTTATTTCTTTTCTTAAACGTAAGAAATATGATATAGTGTTTCTTCAAGAAACACATCTCTCCCCGCAGGAAGCTGAAAAATTTGGGAAGATATGGGGTGGACATGTTTTTTTTAGTGCTGGCTCAAGTAAGAGCAAGGGAGTCATTATATTGATTAATAAACATCTACAATTCAAATGTCTCAAACAGACTAAAGATAAATTAGGAAGAGTCATTATTGTGTTAGTTGAAATTCAAGGGCAAAGATTGATTTTGGCTAATATTTACGCACCTAACGCTGATGATCAAGGCTTTTTTATAGATCTTGAAGGGATGTTGCAAGCCACTGGCACCCCTCATGATATAATATTGGGAGGAAACTTTAATCTTTTGATGGACTCAGTCCTTGATCATAGTGAAACAAAAGTGTGTAAGCCCCCTAGAGCAACACTGACGCTTCACAGGATGTGTAAAAATCTTGGTCTTATGGATATTTGGAGACTTTTGAATCCATCTGGTAGGGACTATACATTTTTTTCATCAGTCCATAAGATTTATTCTAGAATAGATTTTTTTTTTGATATCCAAATCCCTTATTTCATCTGTTGCGGATTGCTCAATTGGAAACATTTTAGACTCAGATCACGTCCTGGTGAGTTTAGAGGTGATGCCACTTATAGAGAAAAAGAAATCATATAGTTGGTGCCTTAATGTGTCCCTTTTGCAAAATCCTGATTTCCAACAAATGTTAAAGACTGAAATCAATGTTTATATGGAGACCAACTGGTCCTCGGTATCCTCTGTGGGCGTGGCTTGGGAGGCACTTAAGGAGGTTCTTAGGGGTCGGATCATACAGTATGCCTCTTTCATCAAAAAATCCAATGCACGAGAACTCGTGGAGTTGGAAGAGAATATTAAAAGTGCAGAGGCAGAGCTGAAGCACCGTATGTTATCTGATGGCCTCAGAGAACTGACCCAATTGAAATACAGATATAATACTATTTTGTCACGGAAAGTGGAGTTTTGGTTATTCAGGGCAAGACAGTTATACTTTGAGTCGGGTGACAAAGCAGGGAAGCTTTTGGCTAGATATATAAAGCAGAGAGAGTCTCTTTCTATCATTCCCTCAGTGAAATCTGCTGGTTGTGAAATTTTTACTTCAGCCATTGATATTAATAATACCTTTAAAGAGTTCTATATTGATCTTTAAAGTTCCACGTCTTCGTCTACTGATGAAGATATTAGAAACTTTGTGGAACCATTAGAACTTCCTAAACTGACGATTGAGCAAAAAAACTCTCTTGATTCTGAGATAACCTTGGAGGAGCTTGATGAGGTATTTAAGTCCCTACCTACTGGCAAGGCTCCGGGGCCAGATGGTTTTGCCACTGAGTTTTTTAGATCTTATGCTACAGAACTTGCTCCACTTTTGTTAGAAGTTTGTACTGAATCATTAAAGAATGGAAAGCTTCCGCCAACCATGACACAAGCCCAGATCAGTCTGATTCTTAAAAAAGACAAAGATCCAAGTGAGTGTAAAAGTTACCATCCAATCTCCCTGATCCAACTAGATGTAAAAATATTGTCAAAACTTCTGGCTAATCGATTAAGTAAAGTTATGACATCTCTTATACATATAGATCAGGTGGGGTTTATTCGGGGCCGTAGCTCTTCTGATAACATCAGGCGTCTCATCAATATTATGTGGTCAGTGGCGAATGATCAGTCTCCAGTCGCTGCCATCTCACTTGATGCCAAAAAGGCGTTTGATATGGTAGAATGGGATTATCTTTTTAAGGTTTTGGAAATGTATGGGTTCGGAAATACTTTTATTGGATGGATTAAGTTACTTTATAGACACCCTGTAGCAGCGGTACAAACAAATGGATTCATTTCAGATTATTTTACTTTGGATAGGGGAACTCGGCAGGGCTGCCCTCTTTCCCCTTTATTGTTCTGTCTTGCCCTGGAACCATTAGCAGCCGCGATAAGAAAGGATGATGATTTTCCAGGGGTGGTGGCGGGAGGTGTGGCGCATAAACTTCTGCTTTACGCAGATGATATTTTATTATTTGTCTCTGAACCTACTAGATCTATGTCTTGCCTCCACAGAATTATTAATTCCTTTTCCAAGTTCTCAGGATACAAAGTTAATTGGTCTAAATCCGAAGCTTTGGCTCTGACATCGTACTGTCCAGTAACGACTTTCCAGCCGGGCGCCTTCCAGTGGCCCAAACAGGGAATTAAGTATTTGGGGATTTTATTCCCAGCAAATTTTTCTGATTTAGTTAGTGTCAATTTTGACCCTTTAATAAAAAGCTTTTGAGCAATGTGGGCAGGTGGGATTCATTACATTTATCTATGATTGGGAAGGTTAATGTTATTAAAATGAATTGTATTCCAAAATTTAACTACCTGCTACAGTCCCTACCTGTAGATGTCCCCCTCTCTTATTTCAAGCAATTCGATAGCAAAAAAAAAAAAAAAAATCAAATCACTTTATTGTCACACAGCCATATACACAAGTGCAATGGTGTGTGAAATTCTTGGGTGCAGTTCCGATCAACATAGCAGTCATGACAGTGATGAGACATATACCAATTTACAATAACATCAAATTAACACAACACAATTTAAACATCTGATATACATATAATTACACTCAACATTATACAAATAATAACATACACTGTACAGTATACAATACACAGTTTTTTTTTTTTTTACTATATAGATACACATTATTCAATAAAAATTAAAAATAAAAATATATAAAAAAAGTATATATATATATATATATATATATATATATATATATATATATATATATATATATATATAGAATGTACAGTATTGTACTGTATTGACATTCAGGCTGTCGGCTGATAGTCAGTTGTTAAGAGAGAACATAATATAATAATAATATAATTTATGACAGTCCGGTGTGAGATATAAGAGTAAGGGTAATACAGTGCAGTGCTGATGTATTTTGATCATGGGAGATCAAGAGTTCAGAAGTCTGATTGCTTGGGGGAAGAAGCTATCATGGAGTCGGCTGGTGCGGGTCCTGATGCTGCGATACTGCCTACCTGATGGTAGCAGTGAGAACAGCCCATGGCTCGGGTGGCTGGAGTCTCTGATGATCCTCCGAGCTTTTTTCACACACCGCCTTGTATATATTTCCTGGAGGGAGGGAAGCTCACCTCCAATGATGTGTCTGGCAGTTCACACCACCCTTTGCAGTGCTTTGCGGTTGTGGGCGGTGCTATTGCCGTACCAGGCGGAGATACAGCCAGTCAGGATGCTCTCCACAGTGCAGGTGTAGAACCGTGTGAGGATGTGGCGGTTCATTCCAAACTTCCTCAGCCATCTCAGGAAGAAGAGGCGCTGATGAGCCTTCTTCACAACGACTTCAGTGTGGACGGACCATGTGAGTTCCTCAGTGATGTGGACACCCAGGAACTTGAAGCTGCTGACTCTCTCCACTGGTGCTCCATTGATGGTGATGGGACTGTGTTCTCTGTCTTTTCTTCTGAAGTCCACCACAAGCTCCTTTGTCTTACTGACGTTGAGGGAGAGGTTGTGCTCCTGACACCAGTGTGTCAGGGTGTGCACCTCCTCTCTGTAGGCTGTTTCATCATTGTCAGTGATCAGACCTACCACCGTCGTGTCATCAACAAACTTAATGATGGCATTGGAGCTATGTGTTGCCACACAGTCATGTGTGTACAAGGAATACAGTAGTGGGCTGAGAACACAGCCCTGTGGGGCTCCAGTGTTGAGGGTTAGTGATGAGGAGATGTTGCTGCCTATTCTAACCACCTGGCATCTGCTTGACAGGAAGTCCAGGATCCAGCTGCACAGCGAGCTGTTTAAGACCAGAGCCCGGAGTTTCTCATCTAGCTTGGAGGGCACTATGGTGTTGAATGCTGAGCTGTAGTCTACAAACAGCATTCTCACATAAGTGTTCTTTTTTTCCAGGTGGGAGAGAGCAGTGTGTATTGTAGATGCAATGGCATCATCAGTGGAGCGGTTGTTGCGGTAAGCAAACTGCAGCGGGTCAAGATTGAGTGGCAATACAGACCAGATATAATCTCTGATTAGTCTCTCAAAGCATTTGCTGATGATGGGGGTCAGAGCAACAGGACGCCAGTCATTTAAACAAGTTATTTTTGATTGTTTTGGTACAGGCACAATGGTGGATGTTTTAAAGCATGTGGGGACTACAGACAAAGAGAGGGAAAGGTTGAAAATGTCCGTAAAAACAACAGCCAGCTGGTTCATGCACGCTCTGAAAAAGCCCGCGGCTTTGCGGATATTCACCTGTTGGAAGGATCGGGTTACATCCGCTACAGAGACGGAGAGTGAACTAACCTCTGTAGCTTCAGCCGCGAGAGCTCTCTCCGCAAGGGCGGTGTTATTTCCCTCGAAACGAGCATAAAAAGTATTTCGCTCATCCGGTAGATAGGCAGCGGTGTTCATGGCGGAGTTTTTATTCCCTTTAAAGTCCGTGATGATATTAATTCCCTGCCACATGCTTCTAGAGTTGGTGATGTTAAACTGTCCTTCAATCTTGCTCCTGTACTGGCTTGTTTATGCTCCTCCGCGTTCCTGGAATTAAAAGCGGAAGTCCGCACATTAAGTGCCGCGCGAACATCGCTATTGATCCATGGTTTCTGATTCGGATAGATCCGTATTGTCCTGGTCGGAATCACGTCCTCTACGCACGTTCTGATGAAACACATTATGCTATCAGCGTAAAGCTCGATGTCATCATCAGAGGCGGACCGGAACATCTCCCAGTCCGTGTGATCAAAACAGTCTTGTAGCATAGAATCTGATTGGTCCGACCAGCACTGGATCGTTCTGAGGTTGGGTGCTTCCTGTTTCAATTTCTGCCTGTAAGCGGGCAGAAGCAGAATGGAAGAGTGGTCCGATTTGCCAAATGGTGGGCGGGGGAGGGATTTGTAGCCATCCCGAAACGGAGAGTAGCAATGGTCCAAAACCCGGTCCCCTCGTGTGTTGAAACTAATGTGCTGGTGATATTTTGGTGCGACTGATTTTAAACTGGCTTTGTTAAAGTCCCCGGTCACAATGAACGTGGCCTCAAGGTGCGCGGTTTCCTGCTCACTTATTCTCCCATACAGTTCCTTGAGTGCCCGGTCTGTGTCGGCTTGTGGGGGGATGTACACAGCAGTGATAATGACCGCTGTGAATTCCCTCGGTAGCCAGAATGGTCAACACAGAAGCATAAGAAATTCCAGATCAGGAGAACAGAAAGACTTGATAGAATGTACGTTCCTCTGATCACACCAGGATTTGTTGATCATAAAACATACACCACCTCCTCTAGTTTTACCTGAGAGGTCTTTCGCTCTGTCCGCTCGGTGCACGGAGAACACTGCGGGTTCAATGGCTGAGTCTGGAATCTCCGCAGACATCCAAGTTTCTGTTAGGCAGATAATGCAGCAGTCCCTCGTCTCTCGTTGGAAAGAGATCCGAGCTTTCAGCTCGCAGAGCTTGTCATCCAGAGACTGAACATTTGCCAGTAGAATAGTGGGTAGCGGGGGTCGATTTGCGCGGCGTCTTACTCTGATGAGAACGCCGGCTCTGTTTCCCCTTTTCCTCCTGCGTTTCCGCGGCCGTGCTGCCCAGACAAAGGGCTCCGCTGGCGTGTTTGTAAACAGCAGGTCGGCATTGAGGAATGTGAAGTCCGGTTTTCGGTGTGAGATCGCTGAACCAATGTCCAAAAGTGTTTGTCTGTCGTAGACAATAAGGCAGACAACATCCAAGACAAAAAACATAAGAATTGTGAACAAAACAAACAAAACATTGCTATGTTGTGTCGGAGCTCGCAACGCAGCAGCCATACTCGGCGCCATCTTGAGTCCAATCTTGAGCATAGCAAAGTCCTTCATTTGGAATGGTAAACGTCCCAGATTGCATTTTAATAAGTTACAGAGGCCGATTGACAAAGGTGGGCTAGGCCTACCCAAGATTTTGTTTTATTACTATGCGTTCAGTCTCAGACATTTGGCTCATTGGTCGCTTCCACCTGAAAGAGCCCCTCCCTGGTTTGTTATTGAACAGGCAGTTCTTGCCCCTATTTTGCCTTTACAAAGCATCTCTATCAAACTAATTGGAAAAGTTAAGTTACACCCCGTTATTTCACATTTACACTCGGTATGGTCTAAAGTGTCCAGATTGTTTAAATTGGACACTTATTTAAATGTTGCCTCGAGCATATGGCAGAACCCAAGATTGAGTATTGGCAAGTCCCCTTTCTGCTGGCCAGAGTGGATTGTGAAGGGGGTTGCTACACTCGGTGACCTATATGAAAGTGGTGTGTTGAGATCGTTTGAAAACTTGGTCCAACATTTTGGGATCCCCAGACCTCAGTTTTATAGGTATTTACAATTGCGCCACCTGCTTTGTACTATTTTTGGGAGTAGCACACACCCCCCTGAGGAGGCAGATGCTTTGGGAGAGGTGATTGCGGCTTTTGGAAAAGGTCATGAGGCATCAGTGTACTACTCCCTGTTAATTCAGAGTATGGGGGATGGAGCTTTAACTTGTATTAAGAAATTATGGGAGAAAGATTTGAATTTGGTATTGGAGGATGGAGTGTGGACTAAGATTCTGAAAAATGTCAAGTCTGCACCTAGAGATGCAAGGGTTCGCCTTATGCAATTTAAGATTTTACAAAGACTTTATTGGACCCCCTCTAGATTATACAGGCTTGGTCTTAAAGACACACCCACATGCTGGCGATGCCAATCAGAAGTTGGAGACATAGCCCATGTTTTTTGGGGATGCGTTAAGATCCAAGATTTTTGGTTAAAGATTCAGAATTATTTGCGTGACATTCTGGACACTCAAATTTTACTTTGCCCCAGACTTTGCATTTTGGGCGATGGGGAAGTTATAAATTTATGTGACAAATATATTAAAAATTGGGTTCTGACTAGCGTGACGATCGGTAGACAAATTATTTTAAGGGGATGGAAGTCAGACGGAGCGCCACCATTTCCAGAGTGGTGTGCGGAGATGGGGAGGGTGGCGGCTTATGAGAGGATGATAGATGGAAGGCTGGGGCGGGAGGACTTATTTTTCAGGAAGTGGGGTAGGTATTTGGCAGTTTTGGAAGACTCTAGGGGAAGGGATGAGGAGGGAGACGTTTAGTTTAATTATGTATATTTATTACATATTTTATTTATTTTTATTTGTTATTTTATTGTTTGTGTGTGTGTGTATTATTTTATGTGACCACAGGGGTGTTCTTTGGGGTAGGGTGGGGTTGGTGTTTGGGGAGGGATGTTAATGAGTGTTAAAAGTTAAATGTTGATTCGGTGTGTATATGTTGTGTTTTTCTCTGTTGTGCTTTCTTTTTGAATCAATAAAAAATGTTAATTACAAACAGATCAAATTTAAGTTATGTTAACTCAATTCATTAAGGTTTTCTCTACACAAAGTATTCGAGTAGAGCCTACATTTTAATTTCATATAAGGGAAACTCATTTTCATTGTGTGAAACCATTGTCCACAACTGAATTAAGTTAAACCAACGATTTAGCAGAAATTTCAGCTTGGATACTGATCATCTTGTAACTAGTCACCTACTTATCGAGACCAGTCATCCATTTTCACCAGCAGGATGCACCAATGGCCTCTCTCTCTTACATACAGCACACATGATGCAACAATGTGGGCCCAGATGTGAACTAGTAATGATGTCATTGCATCCCATAGCAATCAGACATTGGACCACATGTATAGACCAGTCATCAAGCTATCAGAGAATATCAAACTTGAACCTACTGTTTCTGGTTACTTGAAATAAACAAGCCTTGCATGCATTCTGATAATCAAAAACAGCTCTAATTTCTAGTCTTTGGTAGTCTGAATTGAAATATGTAAAGCATGAACAGGCTCATAAAGGCTATGAGAATAAGGGTGCAACTTGCAAGCTATCTGACCTTAAATGGAATCAAAATCTGCCGACTAATGTGTTCATTGTTTCATGGTTTTAAATGGTGTTCATTCTTTGCCAGACTGATATGAAACTGCTAGTAACATCAGCATTTACTTAATAATAGAAGGAAAAGTATTTATGAAGGGTGGGATTCAACAAGACAAATGCACAATATTCTGTTTCTGCTCTGATTAGTAAGCAAAACATCCTGAACTAAACCTCATGTTTGTGTGATACTTTTTGTGGTGAAAGCTAAGGTAGTGTCAGAGACCATCACCCAATCTACTCATCTACTGTAAACTCTACACTGGCTATTGATCAAAGACACTACCCTGAGCATTGTCTGCATGCTTATCTTTATTTTTCCAAACGATCATATTTCTAGCCAAGGATTGCATTTGGCCAAACACAACCTCCAGTATTTTCTTTCATATTTTCTTTACCTGGTTTGACTGTTTTGAGACAGTCTGGATAATGAGATATGAGACACAGCATGCTACTTTGGTGGCCTTGCACGTATTGTTCCTTACTTCCACATCTTAGAGCCAGTAAAGCCAACAATGCACAGGATGAAGATTAATTGTCAACTGATCCCTGAGGAAAACAGTTGACTGAATTGGATGTGGTGGAAAAGACCCTTGACATGGTCCTCTCTCTCTCTCTTGCTAAACAATCCCACCTGAGAACAATAGCCAAATTGTCAAATAAGGACAAGGGTCAACTGAGGAAAACACTCTAGAAATGACATGCAAATGTTTTCTTCGAGACACAGGGATGCAGACCAGCATATTCTCATGAATGAGAATCTATTCTACAGTTCTGAGATGGCATTGACAACCGAAAAACCCCAAAATCACAAAAGCTGAGAAAATTATGTAATCCAGCAGCACTTTCCCAGTGTATCATCCCACTCCATACTATTAAATTTTTAATTGCTTTATTCTCAATAATTTAGCTATACACTTCTCTCAGCTACCCTCTCTCTAGTCCCCTCCCCCTCAGTATAATATGTGGCCGAGGGCTCGAGACGCCAGCTGATCCCTGCACGAGACTCTGTCGCGCCCCGATCTCACAATTCATCAGGATGCCTCGTGCTTCTTTGTGCTCAGCCTCAGTTCCAAAACAAGAAAAGGGCATGTGACGGTTCAAAAAATGACTAAAATGTTACAGTAATGCAGGGTGAGAACATACTATATGTTATATGTACATTTAATAGAAAGCAAACTTTACATGGAACAATTATAAGATGTTTGAAATTGGTTATTTGAATAGTGTTTCTCTCTCTCTCACTCTCTCTCTCACTCGGATAAAACTTTGGAGTGTATAAAAAGGTATGTCCATCTTTTATCCTTATGAAACCCCATAACGTGTCGACAAACTATTCAAATTATTTCATATATGACAAAGACTCTTTCGCAATGGACAAATAGAGAGAGCTGTCTAATATATATTTTTTAAAGTAAGCTACAAGTAGACATCTTACCTTCCTCGTTCTTTTCCGTCATAACTTTATTTTTAGAACATGGACCTGTACTGTATCCGCGTACACTTTGTGACAGTCTCCTCCGTTGTCACTCTGCACTGTCCGAGACTCCAACCTTCTTCAGATTCATATCTCCGCTCAGGGGACCGCTGCCCACCTGTCAAATCAGCCCGAGATTGACAACCATATGAACCAATCAGGAAGCGCTATACAATAAATTCCAACCAATGGCAGAGCTAGGAGGCGTTAACGTTTACGATAGCATACTGCAATCAGCAATTTTACACTGTAATAAAATAATAATAATAATAAAATAAAAAAGACGAAAGGGCTTAATTGATCTGTTTCTCACCCATACCTATTACATCACTTCTGAAGATATGGATTTAACATCTGGAGACATATGGATTACTTTTATGCTGCCTTGAGAGCTTCAAAAATTTGGTACCCATTCACGTGCATTGTGAGGATCTACAGGGCTGAGATATTCTTCTAAAAATCTTAATTTCTGTTCTGCAGAAGAATGAAATTCATACACATCTGGCAATCTGGGATGGCATGAGGGTGAGAGAATTTTCAGCTTTGGGTAAACTATTTCTTTACCTAGTAGCCTTACTATGTATGGTACAAAAATTATATTTTCTTTAAGAATACAGTACATGTAATTTTACTGTAAAATATTGTGAAAGAAAAAAAGAAGAAAAAAGTATGAAATGTATATTGTTTAATTAGACAATACATGTACTTTGTTTATATATTTATATGTGAAAAACAATAATTTGGCATTCTTAATATTACATTTAAAAGCGGATTTTGTAGTCCCAGTGTAGTATATTAAAATTTACATTTTACAGTGAATTTCTGGCAACCAAAGCTGCAAGGTTTTACCATACATTTAACAGGATTTTGTTTTTGTTTTTTTTTGTTTTTTTTACAATTAATCATAATCAATCCATCCATCCATCCATCCATCCAAGTTCTTAAATCTGAGTAGTTCAGCAACTTTTTTCTTTAGAGAAAAACACTTAATTTGAATCAGCTGTATTTATTGAGAATAATATCAATATTTCTTGCAAAGCAACTCAAAGACATGTTGAATTAAAAGGCCGCATTTACATTTCCCAAAGTTATTACTTTTGCACAGTCAGAATCACAGTTATATGCAGTAATTACTGTAGTTCGCATACTTATACAAAACCAAGCACACCCATAGGAAACCCCTTTGGTGTGACCTCGTGAACCATAACACAAAGACAACTTCAGAAAAAACATCTCAAACTTTCTAGACATAAAAGAAAATATTTGTGTGAATGCAGTCAAAGCTGGTCGCAAACTCTCTTCATACTGTATGCAACATCACTGCTAAGGAAAACAACTCTCAAAAACTGCTGGGTCAGAGATCTGTTGGGTAACAGTGCTGCTTTCATCCAGGCAAAGAGACTAATACTTAAGTGGACATTTGCATGACACACAGAGAAAAATAAATGAAAGGTAAAATTTCAAAAGCAAACCATATTTTTTAGTAAAACAAAAATTTAGCCAATGCAAATGCAGATATGACCTGCAGTTAGGTTTATTTTGTCTTGACTTGGGTCTGTTTTTAAGGGTTAGAATAGAGTGATGAAAACCACTGAACACATTCTGATCTGAACTCACCTATTCTGAACTATTGGACTGTTAAATCAAAGGCTAACACCACACACGCACACACACACGCGCACACACACACACACACACACACACACACACACACACACACACACACACACATGCCTGTTTTTACAGCTGTTCAAATAAGACTCAAACATTTGTCCTCCGCAGCTCAACATGGTTCATCTGGGAAGGATCCCTCCTACGCACTCAGACACATTTACTGCGTGCATACACCAAAACACATCCATGTGTTTGAGACAAGCTTAACTGTACTGTACTGTATATTCCCCAGAACAACTGATTTTGGTATGACCAGTGAAGGCAAAATTTTACTGTATGAAGAATGCATACATTCTGGCCTAATGAAAAGAAACATTTAGATATGCGCAAAATTATAGTTGGTTAGAAACATCTACTTTCAATCAACAATTAACTAAAAAAAATCTGATGGTTTGTTTTTGTGTTGTGCAGTAAAAAAACAAAAATCAAAAGACCTCTTACACATTGTTATCATTAGTCAAAACTGAGTTTACTGAATGTGTTTTTTCTGACAGTTCCAGGTTTCTCTTATCTTTCAGTAACATATTCATGTAATTAAAATGGGGGAAAAAACACCATTCATTTTTCCATGTCCTTATTTTGTGTCATCGGCATTAGCAAAATACCAATTTAGATTTCATTGGAGTAAAATATCTAGAGCAGACTTGGAACAAAAGAAACATAGGAATATGTCTGAATAAGCAAACACTGCTTTCAGTCTTTCAAAAACTAAAAGACCTCTTTTCAAATCAACAAATCAAATCACTCACACAAAATGTCATGATTACACTCTAAAGTTCAATTCCATATGAAGCTGTTACAAGATGCTCCTACATTATGCAGTGCATGCCTACAGAGTGACATGATCAGTGTAACAGACATTTATATCAATATACTGAATATACTGCACACATATTAAGAATCATCAAAAGTAAAACGCAATCATATTTGGTTTTAAATGAAGCGCCACTGAACTGCTAGCTTTATTATGTGTTGTGTTGTATTAGCGTTGTTAACTGCACCAGAATCTGTTAACTTTGGCATGGCTCCATGCTAAAATCAATGTTGCAATTATTGGCAAATGGTAAATAAAGTATCTGGTTGACCTCTGAATTCTGAAGGGTTTGCTATGATATGATACGATATGATATGTTATGATATATGATATATGATACGATAAGACCAAAGCAATGTCTGGCTTATCTATCTGATAAGATGATGGTAATAATATGACCATATACAGTATGGCCATACATACTATGCACAATGTATGGCGAGAGTATGTGAAGTCCAGATATCAGATATCAGTTCAGGACAAATAACAACCCTTTAAGTCTTATTGAATAACTGTAAGTCATGATAAATCTCTGATAATGGACACATTGGCCTGAAAAGCAAACCAATACATAATGTAACACAAAGGCTATGTATTGTTCGGCTGTGAGCCCCACAGCAACAGTAACTATTATTGAACATATAAACTATAAGGTGCTTTGTTGATCACAAGATAGTTGGCTTCTTGCTCTGACTGGGTCTTTGGCCTGTTTATGCTAAAGCCATAAATGAATGAGCTTCCATAAAGCTGATATTACTTATAGATTTTACAGTCCAAACGGTGGCTGAGTATCATGCCTAGGAGGAAAGAAGAGGGACATGCAGGAAGAGACAGGGAGAGGGAAAAGACAGAGAGACACTAGGACGGAGAGACCAAGAGAGAAAGACTTTGAGCATACAGTATGAATGATGGGACAAGTTGGACAACATTCACAGCAGTCAAAAAGAAAACGAGTATGATTTATAGAGCATAAAGACAGAGCTGGTTGTCCATGTTTATCAATGGTATAAAATGAAGAGAAAGTGGCTTATATCAATACTGAGTGCTTTTTCCACAGAGAGAGAATACAACACAGAAATCACAAAGACAGGCGAGTGAGTGAGGCCAAAGAGACAATCAAAGAGAAAAATGAAGAGAGCCATGGAGAATTCAGTTCTGACTCCAGTCTCTCCATTGTCAGAGTAACATTCAGACCATGTAGTGCGGCATTCACACATGAAGTTAGGTGGCAAACATCGTCTCAGCATTGTGAAAGCGTTCCGGCACACTCCCTCTTCCTCAGCATGAGATGGGATGACAGTTGCTATGCAGCAGAATGGAGGTGCATATATATATTTCTCTCCTACTCATCTCTCCATGCACACAGGAAAGATGAGAAGAGATTTTCTCTTTATCTTGGCTTTCATTAGAGAAAATTCAGCATGGTTTAAAACAAGCGAGCTTTCTTCTTTAGGTCATTTTTCTTCCACAAGGCCAAACGGTCAAACTGTTCAATGGTCATCCCAAATACGCTGTAGAAGTCCTCTGGTGACAGGTGCCTCTGAAATTATAAGAATTGTGATAAATGAAATGATTAGAATTTTAAACTTTACCTAAAAGTCTTAATCAACTGTCACTGAAAACAACTTGTCACTGCACCAACTCAATCCATAATAGAGATGGGTCACAATCATTGACTACTCAACTAGTTGTCCAAAAACCCACTATTTGATTAGTGTTGTCAACTAGTTTAATTTTGGTATTTTTAGCAGGTGGTGCTTTAATGTGCATGCTGTAGTGTTTTACCTGTTAACGCCCCCTAAGAATCACGTCCAACCAGGTTCAGGTGAACTCTAAACTAGCCTAATTATACAGGGCTTCCCTAAGACAGAGTAGTTGACTAGTCATTGAGGCAAAACCACCAAAAAGTCAATTTTGAAAATATGATCATAATTTCAGTTTCAAAACTCTACATGGCGCAAGCTGATATTTCCTTTGAACATGTATTCTGTTTAACCAGGTGTTTTCAAACTGGGGTCCGGGGACCACCAGGGAGCCGCAAAGGGATGCTAGGGGGTCTCTGGACATTTTCAAAGGAAAGAAAAAAAAAAAAACAAGTTTGACATCATGGAATTTGAATGAAATCATAAGATTAATCATGAATATTTTATTCTATTGACACCAACATTTTTTAACCATAAGAAATAAAAACAACTGCATACTGTGTATTTTTGTGATTAAAATATTTCTAGAACCTTTAGCTTGGTCACTGGAGGTTGTAAGGCCATATTCTCTGTAAAGCTGCTTTGGAACAATATTTATTGTGGAAAAGTGCTATACAAATTAATTAAAATTAATATGTTTATCTTCAGATGTACACATCTAACAAAGTCTAACAGTGAAATATGATTAAAAAAAGATACATTGCACACTTAATAAAAAGGAAATATTTTTTAAAGGTAATATTTCATATATCATATATTAATAATTTATTTAGGATTTAGTACAATGACGATATAAAAGCCAATTATTTAATTTTGCTAACATGTCTTTATGATATCATGCATACTATTTTTCTCACATAGTAAATTTGGGTCTTTATAAAGTACTTGGCATCAAAAAGTTTGAAAACCCCTGTGTTAGACAATCGGCTTGCATATTTTATGGCCCAGCTGATAGGTCAGTTGACATGTAATTTGTAAGCAAATTAACTTGCATACTCTGTCTAACATTTGAATTGCCTCAGTTATTTGCAGATACTGTAAGCTGGTTCACTACAGCGCACTGCAATAGTTTTTCACTGAAACACTCCTCCTCCCCAGCACCACTTGTCTAGATCTGCTTCACAGGGATTGTATGTGTATCTTATTGTGCAGTAGCTGCATGTCCTACATGCTTGATGCAGTGTGTCCTATGTATGTATAATTGTGCAGGAGCATGTCTTCCATGCTCAACAAAACATGTCTATGTACAGTATGTTCTAGCAGTTGCAAATCTTCGTATTTGCTCTGCAACAGTAGTGTAAGCAGATCTAATCTCCCAAGACCAAACCTACCAACTTGTCATGTACATTATAATAACTTACATTTATTCTGAGAGCTGAAATGACTGCAATGTATTTTTGTACATCGGAACATCAACTATTCAGACACGTTATATCTTAGTTACAAAAATGGCAATACTTTGCAAAGTTAAACAAATCAAGCAGGCAGAATAGCTCCATGCTATAGTCATCCAACTATAAAGGCCTAAAATAACACAGTCAGAGGGCTAATCAAACTTAATCAGAACAAACCCAAAGGCCTCTGCCAGGATTCTAAAAACTGTGTTTATTCTGCTATCAATATCTGCACAGAGCAAACGTCATTACAGATTAAAAAGCGAGAAAAAATGACACAATATTGACAATAATTACAAACATCAATATGCATGTCACCTAAACCTTTGCAGTTGTTCAAGCAGGATTACGAGCACCGCTGGGGTGCTGTGAAAGTTTCCAGTCTTTCAAGCCTGTGAGCTCAATTTGGGATTAAAACATTCCATAATGGATTTGTATAAATCTTTATGCTTTCAAGCCCTCTTGTATGTGATACTGTAACACTTGCAGATGTGTGGGTGTCTTACACTTCTCCAAACAGATGCTGAAATTCTTTTTCCCTATCTGTCACTCACTCGACGTTGTGTCAATGTAGTGAAACTAGGGGTCGCTCTTGGGAGCCCCAAACACCTCTGATCTTTGAGAAAAGGCCAATGGGAATTGGCGAGTGGAATTTGCATGCCACTCCCCCGGACATATGGGTATAAAAGGAGCTGGCTCGCAACCACTCATTCAGATTTTTTCTTCGGAGCTGAGCGGTGTTGAATCAGCGAGTTCCACTTCCATTCCATTCACCTCGCGATTTGTATGCTGTTGGATATAAGGCGCATTACAGCGGTTTCTCCCCATCATGCACGACTAGTGCAGAGTACATCCCTGGGCGCTTTGACAGCTAAGAGAGTATATATTCTGATGAAAGAGTATATTTTCCTCTAAAAGAGTGGCACTGACAGAGAGCATCTTTTTAAAGATGCCTTTCCGTCTGTGTCTAGTTGATTGTGATTGTGTATTGGTTGCGGTCATTAACTCTCCGCCTCTGATGGCCACGATCGCTGCCTACTGGCCTACCCAGTCTTGGTTCTCGGAGCTCATGCTCCTTGTGACAGCCCCTCCCTGACAAGTTCCCCTGAAGGAGGACCTCCTCTCTCAGGGACGGGGCACCATCTGGCACCTGCAACCAGACCTCTGGAGTCTGCATGTCTGGCCCCTGGATGGGACACGGAAGACCTAAGTGGCCTACCACCGGTTCTCAGACACGATCACTCAGGCCAGGGCTCCCTCTATGAGGCGCCTGTATGCCTTGAAGTGCCGTTTGTTCACAAATTGGTGTTCTTCCTGAGGTGAAGACCTCCAGAGATGTGCAGATGGGTCGGTGCCTTCCTTCCTGCAGGAGAGGTTGGAGGGGCGGCTGTCCTCCTCCACCTTGAAGGTGTATATGGCCGCTGTAGCAGCGCACCATGACGCGGTGGACAGAAAGTCCCTCAGGAAGCACAACCTGATCATCAGGTTCCTTAGAGATGCGAGGAGGTTGAATCCTCCTAGGCCGCGCCTCATTCCCTCGTGGGATCTGGCGTATCTGGCCCAAGATGTGCTGACCCCTTTGGGACTACGAGCACACTCCACTAGGAGTGTGGCGGGCTCCTTGGCCTTGACCAACGGCGCCTCTCTAGCAGATATCTGTAGAGCAGCGGGCTAGGCAACATCCAATACCTTTGTGAGATTTTATAATCTCTGGGTTGAGCCGGTTTCATCCCGTGTGTTGTCAGATAAGAACAGGTAAGTATGCGGGGCAGCTGGCCGGGTGTACCGCTTGTGTACCGGAGTTACCGTAGATGCGGGTTACATCTACGGTAACTCTGGTAAGATGCGGGTTACCTCCCTCCTGGAGGGGAAGACGTGTGCTTTTTCCCCCATGCGAGTTCACGAGACAATGAACCCTGGATGTCTTCCCTCCTTAGCGCTGTGGCAGACGAATTCGGCGGAGAAATTTGATGCCGGCTCAGTACGTGCGCTAGTATGCCCTGTACTGGGGTAGGTGCTCCACAAGTGCTGGTTGCCCGTGGGTAACCCCGTGTGATGTATTTTCCGTGGTATGATTTTCATGTTGGTAAATCCGCATCTTCCTTGGGCAGACCTCCCTCTGCCACCGGTCGCCATGCTTGTAGAGCTCCTCCCCTCCGGGTAGGACCTACCGCGGGACTTCTTCCACATGCGATACTGCCGGTCAGTAAGTCCATGTGACGTATTCTCCACACGTTACCTCCCCTTCGGGCAGGGTGTGGTCTCCGCAGTGTCTTTCCCCTTGGTTGCTAGCCAGCTCCTTTTATACCTGTATGTCCGGGGGAGTGGCATGCAAATTCCACTCGCCAATTCCCATTGGCCTTTTCTCAAAGACCAGAGGTGTTTGGGGCTCCCAAGAGCGACCCCAAGTGTCACTGCATCGACACAACGTCTCGTTCCCTCCATCAAGGAACGGCAGTAACCAAAACATTTCTGTTTGGGTGTTGTGAGTGCCTCCCACTGGGAGAATGACTCCAATTGCTCTCAGTTCTAACAAATGTGACAATGGTCTCTCATTTCAGGAGAGCAGTCATTTTTATAGACACATTGTGAGGTATTGCAATTTAACTTAGCATCTCTCCTAACTCACACTGAAGTTAAAATGAGGCAGACATTTCTCCTCCCTTTTTCATTAAAACCCACTAATAACACTGAGACAATGTCCAGGAACACAGAGGATATATTATGTGTTGGCCGTGAGCAAGTGAACTGTGGTCCAACAAAGCAGAGACATCTGCAGCATAACCCCGCAAACATTCACACACAGGCAGATATGCACTCTTGCATACACACAAAAAAACTACTTTTCACCTGTCTGCCTTCTTCTGTACTTTAACCCAGTTACGGATTAAATTAATTTTAACAGAATTATAATTAAACGTTGAATAGCAATAGCAACATAGGAAATATATAGACCCAAGAACTGAACAGCAACCTGCAGTCCGTAATAAAAAAACAAAACTATTTGTAAATATTATTACAAATGTATCATCAATCACAACTTAATAAAATCTTGCTCCATAGTGCAAACCAGTCAAACTCAATATAAACAAAAGAAAACCCTCTACACATAAACAACACTAAATTGAAATCATCTACATTGCATAAAGGCTTGTTAAGATATTGATGGTTCTATTTTCGTAGCCACGCTAGGCACTGTGCAATGTGCAATGGCTTATCTAAGGGCAATTTTCATGCCAACGCAAATGGGCATGGTTGGAATTATTTGCACACAAACTGTGGGTGTATTGCACGTTAATAGTGGCACAATCCATGATTTGCTATTGTTCTGAGAAATAGATCATTGCGCTAAGACAATTCAGGAGCACCTCTATTCTCAGCGCAAAGTCTTAACTCAGTTCCTGCATTGTAGCTTGGAGATTCCACCAACAGGTAATAATAAAGTTCATGTTCAAACTCTGAAAATATAGTGGATCATCAAATAATGTCCCTGACAATCACTGTTGAAGCCGTTTTCTGAAACAAAAATGTATGAGATTTGTGTTAAACTTTCTTGAGGTCATGGTTAATATTTCAATTATTATTATTATTGTTTAAATTTACAATTGTATTTATGATCTAATGTATATTGGTATTTTTCCACCTGTTGTCATGGAGTAATTTTTAATTCACTGCAAACGGTGCCAGTGGAAGAAGTTAGAGTGGGTAAAATGTTTAGATTTGGGGAGATGGTTACTGTATATATGATTTTTTGAGCACTTCGTTATTTTAATTATATTTTCATTTAGTTTGAATGTAACTTGAATTTAGAAATATTTTTGGTTTAAGATGTTCATGTTTCAATAAATAATTTTTTTTAAAGCAAAATCAACTGATAGAAGTGAAGCGCATGCAAAAAAAAAAAAAAAAGAAGAAAAAAAGGTTCCTCGAGCCACAGCCTAACCTGGAAGGCTGATACAATCACTATTAATACTAGCCATGATTTCTCAATAATTTAGAGAACCACATTTTCTATGCATATAAAAGGAGCATATCACTAGAAATATACATGACATTCAACAAGGACGCAGTTAATGCACAAAAGAACGTCCATATTTCTATTCTTCTAAATCATTGCATACAGCCCATTTACACTACCAAATTCTTTTGAAAGTGCTGTCTTTGTTTATATTGCTGGTGCTTGACAGGGAATGGACTATATAATAGGGTGCTGATGTTGCAATAACCAGAGAAGAACTTCAGAATTAAATTGCACTTGACCCAGCCCATTAGCATTTGCACGCGCAGTCTTGCCAAACACACTTGTGCCTAGACTTAGCACCTGCTTGCAAGAAAATACCAAAACTTCAAGGCCATGTCCACTGACTTTGCATGAATGATAGAAGCATGTATCATGCTTCTTAAAATAAGGCCTTCAATCAGAAAACAAACAGGCCACATAGAGAGGAAACAGAAAAGGAAAGACATGAAAGAGAAGAAAGTTTGAAGTTCTAATAAAATATTGCCTTTACCTCCAGTCTGGTGCGGTCCACATCACGTGGTAGTTTTACTCGGGCTTTGTGAGTCACAGCTAGCATTTCATAAGGGTAGACCTGGAACACATGTGCATGCATGCGAAAGAAACTCAATTACACAGATCCACACAAATAACATGTAAAATATACTATAAGACAAATTGGTAACACTTTACACTAAGATTCTATTTGTTAACATTAGTAAATGCATTAGGTATCATAAACTAGCAATGTACAATCTTTTTATTTACAGCATATATTAACCTTGGTTATTGTTAATTTATGAAAATACATTAGTTCATTGTTAGTTCATAATACACAATTCAACTAATGCCAACAAATACAACTTTTCATTTAAAAAATTGTATAATATATGACACTTTGAATGAAATTAACACTAACCAAGATTAATAAGTGCTGTACATGTAATGTTTACTGTAAGTTCATGATAACTACTGTAGTTAACTAAAGTTAATGAATAAAACCTTGTTGTAAAGTATTGCTGACATAGTACAGATACAAAAGAAAAATTGCCAAAAAGCTAAAGTTTGCAAATCTCTGTATTGCTTATGTGTTGGGACTTTTAATATTTCTGCATTCAGCAATGTGTATTCTACAAAATGGGATAAAGTCTAACCATTGTGTGATAGAGATAATTAAAATCAGCACATCAGCATCAGACTTGATTATAAACATAAAACTTACCTTGTACTCTGCGAAAGGAAGGGAAAACGGGAAAGAGGTTGATATATATATATAAAAAAAGAGAAATATAGCAAATTACCACTGTTAATCTGAGTTCTTGGGTGTTACAAACACAACTCATCTTTTAATTTTCAATATGTAAGTTAAATATTCACTCACCTCTCATTCCACCCCAGCTAGAGTCATGGTCTGCATCATCCTCAACAAGATCAGCCGCCTAGTAAAAAACAAGGCATGACATTCTTAAAATTGTATACTGTGCACACACCTTTAATGCAAAATTGTTCAGTCATTGCATATTCATCAACATAAAGAAAGCATAGCAATCTCATATTGCCCATCCTTTCACACCTAATACTAAAACAGTGGCTTAAAGGCTAAATATCTTTCTTTTATACTAGCTATGGTTTAATCAATCAAATCAAATCAAATCAAATCACTTTATTGTCACACAGCCATATACACAAGTGCAATGGTGTGTGAAATTACTGTATGTGTGTGAAATTACTTGTGCAGGGAACACAAAAACCAGAGAGAGTAACAATATCATGTGTGAACAGGGCTCTAACATAAAGACTGGTTGCAGTAACGGTGAAAGTTTTTCTTTAATTTCCTGAGGTTAAAGGTTAAAGTCTAGTGCAGACAGCGGCTTGAATCCTTTGGGCTGGGGCTTGTGGTGTGTTTGGCAACAAACATTGATCTATGACTAGCTTTCTGTTTCACATGCCTTTGTGATTTCTTGTGGAAAGTAAGGGTGAAATATGAAACTAAGTCAGACCAGATTAGAAATCAAGAATAGGTCATATTTTTTGTCTTTAGCTTATTGTCCTGGGAGTTGGCTACAAAGAACAGCTGTAAAATACTGCCACCTTGTGTATAGGGAAAGCTTCAAGACCACTATCAAACAAAGACATTGGCATCAGAACAGCATCAAAGATGAAAGATCTAAACCAATTTTTTAAATGAAGAGTGCATATGGACTTTCTGCTATTGCAACACATTTACAGAGAATATTCCAGTAAACCTTCCTGTGTGAGGGGGCCAGATTTTAATTAAAAAATCAAAGTGAACGTGGAAAACTGCCAGAGGGTGGGAAACAAGACTAAATGCACGCAAGCACATTAATACAGACACACCCTCCCAGCATTATGGCTTCCTCAGCTAAATCTTTAGACTAACTGTGTGACTGTGTCATGCATCTATCCATGTGTGTGATAGAACACCATTCCGTGTCCCAGCAGCTGGATTTGACAAATCAAACTAGGATCAAACAAGATTCTTCAATGCTTAGAAAGGGAGTGACAGTATTCGTGACCACAGCTCACATATGTTCCAAAACATGCGGAAAGAAAGATCACGGACAGATGGAGAGTCTGAAAAGCATGCTGTTCTTGTGTGCAATTTTCATGATGGGGTCTTGAGTATGGAAATTATCAAGGTCTTTAATGATTCCAGTTCCATATCGGTTCCATTAACAATTCTATTAGTACCTTTGAGGAAGGATCCCCGCTTTCCATAATTTGCTCTAATTTTATAATGAAAAATATATATATATACTGAATAAACACAGTAACAATTCTTGGTTTGAGTTGGACACAACAAAAATAATAACTTTTGGTTCAATGGAACCGGTACTGAATAAGAACTTCTACTCGACTCCAAACCCTTGTCTTGAGCTCTTATGGCGTTGACCTAAATAATGTATGCAATGATGCGTCTTTACAGACACTCTATGTGTTTACCTTGTATATGCCATTCCGCCCATATCCTGGCAGCGAAGCAGACTTGTTGTATGGAAAGTCTGTAAAAGAGAGTTGGATAGACAGACTATACAGCATATGCAATGTACAGAATTCTACTCAAGCATCATGTTCATGGGGACTAAGGTGGAGGAATCGGATTGACTACTCACTGGGCTGAGACATATCAGTGGGCAAGCTGTGGGTGGAGGTCCTGGGGTCGATGTCTGGAGACTGTCCATCAATCTCACTCTTCAGGTTCATCCAACTTGTTCTGGTCTATTGACAAACACAACAGTCATCAGATATAGAAAATCTTGTTATATTTAAATAAATAACTTCATGAAAAAAACTAGGGATTTACAATGGTCCCAAAAAAGTATTCAGACACGTATGCATACTTAAGCCACACTTAAAAATGTATGAATTTAATTTTATATTTAACTAAATATCAAACCAAGTGGCATCTGCAAACAAATGATGCTTCACTTTTTCTCAGAATTTCACTTTTCTAATCATTTTTTTTTTCAATGACTCCATTAAAAATAAATGACATGATCATGACAACCAGAAAGTGTCCAAATATCTTGATCTTAATTGTTCAAATTTAAAACCTGACAAACTTGTTTTTGTGAAAAGTTTTGCTTGAAAAGTGTGCCTGTGCTATCTTTAAAATGAAAGTAATTTGGTTTGGTATTTTGTTATTTCATGCAGTGACATTCGTAAATGTTTACAAATGGCTTAAATACTTTTTTGGGCCACTGTATGGGATGTGCCAGATATATAAGTTTGATTAAATTAACAACAGAGCTTTAATATTTAGATTGGATAACTTAATAAACTGATGTTTATATAAATAAATCAGTCACCTTTCTGTCTACATCATCACCATCTTGCCAAGAGGTTCTGGAAGCTGGAGCACAGTAAGACAGTTTAAATACATCCTAAATGACTATTTTCACTTTCTGAGGGAGTGACACTGATTTAAAGGTGCTGCAAGCGATTTATTTCTTGGAAAAGTATGCAAAAAAAATTCCTACTCCCTTAAAGTTATTAATGGAATAAGTGTCCTGAGATATCTCACCGGTCTCTGTGACAGCTGTAGACTTTGTGTACAGCAATAAAAATGTGTCCGCGAACCGCGGACATTGATGCTATTCACCTATCAATCATTTTGCTCGTTCTCATTGCGTTGCATTCAAAGCAGATCATTTAGGCTATGATTCAGTTGTATTGTCAGTTGAGAGCGCTATTGTACCACTGTTGAATTTGACAGCCACAGAAACAAACAACGAGACTGGTTCGAGATGAGCAAAATCTGCGCAGCACTGATCACCAGTGATCACCGTGAGGTGCATGCCGGTTAGAAATTTGTCCGAGTGTGGTCTGACTTGCTTTGATGTTATGCTGACGTATGCCAAAAATCCATGCCAGGCGGCGCAGTTGGGCGCAGTTGGGGGAGAGCAGTCGGGCGCAGTTGGCTGCCCCGCCGTCAGGAGAGTTTTTTTTACAAAGACTGCGCTAAATAAAGGTATGATGGGAAACGACTTGCTGATGACAGCTTAATGCTCATTGGCTTAAACAACCATGATGTTTTGTTCTCTTCTGAAAGGTTTATCTCTAATATCATGTTTTGTTTGTATAATTTATATGTGAATTTTCCCAACACTCTGATAGAGCGATCTTTGTATGGGATATGTGATTTTTATCATATTTCTGAAATATCTAAAATATGTGTCTTTATTAAACTAAAAATGGATGGAAAGACACGTTTTATTGGCGAAATTAAATAACAGGTACATTGAGTGTCTTTTTCATCATATTTTCATTTTAAAGCAACAGAATTTTAATTATATCCACTTTATCAGCAACAGCGCATGAAGGTGAATCCTGCAATATCTGCCTTTGATCTCGAAGGTATCTTATCCACGATGAGAAGTGAGTAATGTCCGACTTGACAGCACGTATTTCACTCCTCCCCTGACTGCAGCTGTCTACTCTGGTCTACCTTTAAGGTGAGGTGTTCGGCATCTTGAACAAGCCTGTTGCTGCTCTTTTGCTCAGTTTTAGTCTCAAAATTATCTTTGGAGGGTGGGTTTTGGAATTAGGGGCCGTGGCTCAACAGCTCAGTCACATGAAAGCTCCTGAATGCTAAAATCGCTTACAGCATCTTTAAATACACCATGCAAGGAACCACAGTGGACAAACAGCAAAAATGAAAATATTGTTATATACCCATAAACCATATATTATATATACACATAAACCATATATTATCTGATATTATCAGTGTAGCCATGATTTTAGAGAGTGAAAAAAAAATCAGAACTCAGTTGATTAAGGGAGGACAACACATTTTTGAACAGAACCAACAGGCAAGTGAATAGTGACAACTAAACACAATGTCAATCCAGTGTGCAAGTTCAGGACCAAAGGTAAAAAGATACAGGTCAAGTCCAATCCAATCACCACCCAATCACAACGAGCTATTTGGATGCCTTTAAATCAGTCACAATGGGTTACACAAATGCCTTTGACTTTTCACCGAACCAATGAGTTACACAGACACCAAACATCGTCTAACATCGAAATCACAAGACCACAGATGGGACACTGTGCTGCAACTGACAAATGAGTATGTATGGATGGAGAGTGGTACAAAAATAAAATAAGGAATATATCTGACTGCTGTTTCCATGTCAGGCTAAACCAATACAAATACCACAAATGTATAAAATAAATGTAAAGGATTTTGTTGATCATATCAAAGGCATTATTTACATTAAATGTAAGTGTTAAAAATGTAATATGGCATTACTTGGCACAGCCCTTCTGGAATTTAAGCTGAGAGCTGTGATTTGTAACATCGTACCTGTAGCTGGTTTCTAACAGGTCTAAGATGGTATTTTGCTGGTACAAGAAGACCATTAGCTGTAGACCATCTTGGAACAGCAAAAAAAAAAAAAAAAAACATCACACCATGATGAATGGTCAACCAGCTAATGACCAGCTAAGACCAGCTGGACACCAGCTACCATGTTCCAAGACACAGCTACCAACTTAATCTGGATTTTCCAGCAAGGTAATAATAATTCAGGGCTATCCGCTAGAGACAAAATAAACTACTCAATAAACAGGGATGCAATATGACACTTTGATCATGTGATCAAGATGTCTGCAGATGCACAACCAGAAACCATTAGGTTTTTGACTGGTGCATGACAAGTACCTTTTGGGGGGGATTTGTTAAACTCCTTTTCAATGCCTACTGTTAGGAGCTGAAATGGAAACCAGCAGACAGAAGAAGGGTCAAAGGTAACAGGGTTCCATGGCAACAGGTACCATGGTTACATGCATTACAGCATGCAAAGAGACATGGCTGTACGAGGACTGAACTGTACCATGCTGTTTGTAGATAGGGGGTTTTCTATAGATATTATCTTTGACTTTTGTCTCTGAGAATGGAAGAGAGACAGAGAGAGTGTGATAGGAGCAGTGGAGGGAGAAAACGCAGAAGAGAAAGAAGATGAATAAAGAAGCATGAGTTATTAAAGGATGGAATCAGGGCAAAAGAAAGGGCAGCAAATGTACTGAGCAAGATATTCAATATATATGAACTTCATCTCATAATTGTCATGTCCTGAAATGTTTGTGGTCAGCATGCAACAATCAAGCAATTCCTGAACTTTTAAGAAATGGATTTCAAATATGTATTTTTCTGCATTCTGAATCATGTGTTTTAAGTCATAAATAACGTACAGCTTATCTCAGTTTCAATTTAGAACATGCTTTGCTAGAGACTGCAGCATAAAATGTTGAGAGGAAAATAGGGAGATTAATGGTGTAATTTCAATGACACAATGTCCTAATAATTGACACAGCATGTGTATCTTTGCAACTTGTTTAGGTCAGCCCAATCTCACGATTGTTCTTAAACATTACCTCAAGGAAATATTTGTATATAATCTAAAACATGTGGGTCATTTGCAGAGCAGTTCAACATTGGAAACAGGAGATGTCATCAAAAAAATTTAAGGAAATGCCATGGTCAGAAAACACATGAAACTGATAATTAGGTTGATTTGAACTATATCCAGGAATGACTAATGGCAGTAAAAACAATTTGATGTACTAATAATAGGTATTTGCTTACTTCAGCAAAACATACATGTGCATTGATACAAATGCAATAGGTGTACAGAGCACAAAATGACTGTGATCTTTATGAAAATATCATGAGGCACAACATGGCAGGATATTAATTTTTATTATTCAGTTTGACAGAATAGTCAAGGGTAGGTTGCAAATCTGATGATCCAAATGTTGTCGTAATAAATTATATGTTAGAGGTATACCTGAAGCTAAAGTGTATGAGTTTTAGCAAAGTGACAAGCGGGCCTACCTGGGATGTGGAAATGGCGTGGGGCAGCAACATATGTAGAGGAAGGAGATTTGCCATCAGAGTAGGTGGACAGACTGGGGGTACTTCGCCCGCTTTCACTACCTCCGGGAGTGAAGGTCACACCAGACACAAAGGAGAAAAGAAAAGAAGAAAGGGTGAGTTGCAAACAACTAGAATTAAACTGCTTTGAGTCACAAACCATTCAGCTCTGATTTCAACAACCTCACAATACAGCCAGCTAAAATTCACTGAAAACTAATTTGCTTTTGCATTTGAGATGAAAGTATGCTGCGTTTACAGTGATGGCATCTGTTCAGCAGACAATCAAACTTATGTGCTCTGCTTGAATAGAGCAGGTAAAAGTGTGGTCACACTAGGCGTTAAGCATGTGAAATCATTGAGGATATGATGTCACACTTTTCGGTTTTTAATAAATAAAATATATAAATACCAAGTAATAATACATTAAAAACTATTTACTATCTACTTCACTTTCCTGCAACACTGCAAATCATGCAGCATAGAAGTTTGTATCCTTTGTATTGAGCCAAGAGGTTAATCTGAGACATTTTGAATCTCTATGTGTCAAAGTCTTTTTGTCATATAAATTGGCATGGTCTATTATGAGTTCACCAAATCTCCTGCTTTCACCTGCGTGTAAATGGAAGTGAATAGAGCCAAAGTCTAGTGTGATTGCACTTCAAGTCACTGAGCGGATCTGAATTTACACTCACTGAGAATAAAGACAGCATTTACTGTCATCGGCAGGCTGAGCCATGAAGTTATTAGCATCTTTGGAGGAAGAGATTAACTATTGATAATCACACTCAATTATCAATAGAGTAAAGGAGAGGAAAAGAGAGAATCTCTAATTCAGCTTTTCAAAAACAGTGTTCTACATTGTATTTGTGAGATGGTGCGAATATGCAATTTGAGTACATGGACATTAAGTAGTTTGCAAATCAAGAGATATCTCTTTTTCTGTCTCCTTTTTCTTTTTCTCTTTCACACACAAACACGCACACTTGCAAATTTCCTTCAGACACATGCACACGCCATTAAATACACAAAGTGCTGTTAGTTAAAATTCACCCTCTATCAGGTTAAAATCCACACATCTGGAACTGGGAGAGTAGGAAAGTGTCATAAAATTGACCAAACATACACATATCACAAGACTACAGCACATTGTGGAGTATGAAGATTATCAGTCTTCTCTCAAGGCTCTTACAGTAATTTCTCATCAAGAAGGATGTCTTAATTCATCACATACTTCTTGGATTTATTAAAGGGATAGTAAACCCAAAATTAAAATTCTGTCATCATTTATTCACCCATGTTGTTCCAAACTCAGCCCACAATATTCACTGAAACATCTCATTCTGTGTACTGCATAATAAAGTCATTCAGGTTTGGAATGACATGAGGGTTAATAAATGATGAAAGAAGTTGTATTTTTGGGTGAATTTTTCCTTTCAAGGCAACATGAAATCAATATGGGCCTTTTTTCACTTCTGGTCTTATTGTGAACGTTTAAACATTCTGTTGTTAATTCTCTTAAATGGAAATGTAATCACTTGATCTTCCTCTGAAACAACTTTCATGTTCTGCTGACATCACCTAAGCCAGGCAAGCTATAGGATAATGTTAGCCAATATCCAAATAGTTATTGAAGCACTGTTTTAGTAAACAAAATTCTAAAACATTTAGATCTGGCACCATTCAGGTCTGCATTCAGGTCTGGCTCCATTCTGGAACACTCAATTTTCATGATCCATGTAATTCCCAATGGATGAAATCAAGTTTTTTTGCAATTCATCCTGTTTTCCCTGGTAATACATTATGTGACATTACAGAAGTAAAATGTGTTGCAAATGGGGTTTCACACTGACACTCAAGGTAATCACTACATTGTGTTTTGAGATTATATCAGCCCTGATTGCACTAAAGCAGTATTCTTTATCATTCCTACCATCCCATGCACACGTGTTTCATCACTTACACCTATTCAGTCAATTAACAGACTTAAATGTTTAAATGTAATTTAATATATCTTAAAAAGGAACCAAACTCAGTTGGCAATATTACAAAATCGAGGCAGCCATGTGCAGTCTTTGCAAACCATAAGGGATCCCAAGTTTCCTCTTATGTGGGTCCTTAACCAATAAAAGGTCAATTAGACAGCTAAGTGAATCATAAACAGCACACTACATCCATAACCTCAATGCCAGGGGCGGACTGGCCATCGGGAGAACCGGGAATTTTCCCGGTGGGCTGGCCACGAAACGGGGCCGAATGGGCCGCGATAAGCTGAAATGGGTCGCCGTGTTATGCAGAACGGGCCACAAAACGGCACCACGATAAGCCGAAGGGGGCTGCATATGCAGAAAAGGACAGCGACACCCCCCGCTCAACAACTTTAGGGCCAGTTTCTATGTAAAATCCCGGGCCGATTACTCTTCCCAGTCTGCCCCTGCTCAATGCGCTTTCATGCTGCATACAAACTTTGGCCTGGGATTGCAGGGCCGAAGTTTATGCCACTGCGTTTGGCAAACCACCAAAAATTACAACTTCACTACAGCTTTGGCCGTATAATCTTCTCCTGTGAACTTTATTCCCACTCTCTCAACTTCTTGCAGAGAAACCACAAAACAGAAATTTCTAGCTTGATTTACAAAAAGTAAATATTAAGAGTTTATATTCTTGCTTTCCATTATCTTTTCCTCTTTTTCTCAGGCATCAGAACAACAGACAATGGAATGGTCCATGGCAAAGTCATATGGCTTTATATGTCTCTCAGTAACCCACCAGTAACCTAACCAGAGATGCTCACATTTTTAGTTTCACAGTTGTGGGGTAGTGATCTCTCTTCCAATACACCCCAATATATTCTAATCCCCCTTCACACATGGATTTACCATGCGTTTTCGGTGAACGAATCCCAATCGGATAGCACTTGACTGCATTTAGGTATAAATGCACTCGAGACGTATTGTGAACGTATTGTGATCAGATCACTAAAACCACATTCATAGGTGGTCAGGGACTGATTCTGACCACATTTTATTGTGTAAATGCTAAAGCATTTTCGTTATCTGCATACAATAACATAAGTAGAAATTAATATGGGTAACACTTTACAATTAGGTTGTACTCGTTAACATTAGCTAACTAAATTGGTTAACATGACGTAATAATAAATAATACTTTTACAGCACTTATTAATCTTGGTTAGTGTTAATTTCAACATATGCTAATTTTTTTTTTTTTAATTAAAAGTTGTATATGTTAAAATTAGGTAATGCATTACAAATTAACATGAACTAACCAAGATCAATTGTATTTACATAAATTAACATTAACCTTGATAAATAAAAACTGTAAATAAAAAATATTATTTACTCTTAGTTCATGATACATAATTAATGATAACAAATACAACCTTATTGTAAAGTGTTACCGTAATATGTAAGTGACATTTCCATTTTGTGTAGTAAGTGCGATCAAATCACTATCCGATCACAATGGTATTGGAATGCCAGGTGTAAATACAAACCAGCAGAAGAGGATCCAGATATTATCCAGATACACAATGCATATTAATGCAAGGCCTAAATGGGGCCTAAATGAAGCAATATACATATCTCCACCTGCAAATATTTGCTGGTCTAAGCGAGAACTCTTTTAAGACAATTATGGAGAGTGTGCAAACATGTTGAACGTTTTAACATTTCAATAAAAAAGAGACAGCCACAAAGTAAATGGCAACAAACATAGTCACTTTGAATCTCAAATGCATGGAGGGAAATTTCACCTTCACAGATGAAGCACAACAACAACTACTGCAAGTAAATACATATTGATGCTCACCACCAACAATCTCATTCGTCATTGTGCATAAATTACTGTCTTTTTACAATGAAGATCCACAAGTTTTCCATGCAATCCCACTGTACGTACAAACTCTCCATAAAACATAATAACAGCAAGCATAAAAAACAGAGTGGTCCAAATACTGAACCTTGCAGTACACCAACAATCTCACGTCACTTTAATACATTGGTGACACACAGTGAAAGAGAAACCAGGACCAGAGGATCCGAGGTTTACCATGAGAGGGCAAACTGAGGTGCAGGGCTGGCCTAGGCCTTTCACACTTTGCTTCGTGTTTGAATCCTGTCTCAATTCCTGTTCAGGAAAGGTGGATGAAGAATAGAGTAGTGATATCGTGTGTATAATTAGCTAGTCCTTCATTTCTAGATTGCACACAAAACCCTAAGGGGCTCAACATTCAGCAAGTCTTGATCTGTGGTTCACACATTGCAATCCAATACCAACAGCACAGGATCCATAAATAACACTATGAAAATGAACTGCAACATAACTTGGTCGAATTGAAACTTGTGCGTTTTCTGACCACTTTAACTGTAGAAGAAAATTTAAGCAGAAGTTTATCTAGGATGCCTAAAGCTATATTTTTCTCCAGAACTCCATGTGGCAACAAATAGAGGTGCATCTCAATAAATTAGAATGTCGTGGAAAAGTTCATTTATTTCAGTAATTCAACTCAAATTGTGAAACTTGTGTATTAAATAAATTCAGTGCACACAGACTGAAGTAGTTTAAGTCTTTGGTTCTTTTAATTGTGATGATTTTGGCTCACATTTAACAAAAACCCACCAATTCACTATCTCAAAAAATTAGAATACATCATAAGACCAATAAAAAAAACATTTTTAGTGAATTGTTGGCCTTCTGGAAAGTATGTTCATTTACTGTATATGTACTCAATACTTGGTAGGGGCTGCTTTTGCTTTAATTACTGCCTCAATTCGGCGTGGCATGGAGGTGATCAGTTTGTGGCACTGCTGAGGTGGTATGGAAGCCCAGGTTTCTTTGACAGTGGCCTTCAGCTCATCTGCATTTTTTGGTCTCTTGTTTCTCATTTTCCTTCTTGGCAATACCCCATAGATTCTCTATGGGGTTCAGGTCTGGTGAGTTTGCTGGCCAGTCAAGCACACCAACACCATGGTCATTTAACCAACTTTTGGTGCTTTTGGCAGTGTGGGCAGGTGCCAAATCCTGCTGGAAAATGAAATCAGCATCTTTAAAAAGCTGGTCAGCAGAAGGAAGTATGAAGTGCTCCAAAATTTCTTGGTAAACGGGTGCAGTGACTTTGGTTTTCAAAAAACACAATGGACCAACACCAGCAGATGACACTGCACCCCAAATCATCACAGACTGTGGAAACTTAACACTGGACTTCAAGCAACTTGGGCTATGAGCTTCTCCACCCTTCCTCCAGACTCTAGGACCTTGGTTTCCAAATGAAATACAAAACTTGCTCTCATCTGAAAAGAGGGCTTTGGAACACTGGGCAACAGTCCAGTTCTTCTTCTCCTTAGCCCAGGTAAGATGCCTCTGACGTTGTCTGTGGTTCAGGAGTGGCTTAACAAGAGGAATACGACAACTGTAGCCAAATTCCTTGACATGTCTGTGTGTGGTGGCTCTTGATGCCTTGACCCCAGCATCAGTCCATTCCTTGTGAAGTTCACCCAAATTCTTGAATCGATTTTGCTTGACAATCCTCATAAGGCTGCGGTTCTCTCGGTTGGTTGTGCATCTTTTTCTTCCACACTTTTTCCTTCCACTCAACTTTCTGTTAACATGCTTGGATACAGCACTCTGTGAACAGCCAGCTTCTTTGGCAATGAATGTTTGTGGCTTACCCTCCTTGTGAAGGGTGTCAATGATTGTCTTCTGGACAACTGTCAGATCAGCAGTCTTCCCCATGATTGTGTAGCCTAGTGAACCAAACTGAGAGACCATTTTGAAGGCTCAGGAAACCTTTGCAGGTGTTTTGAGTTGATTAGCTGATTGGCATGTCACCATATTCTAATTTTTTGAGATAGTGAATTGGTGGGTTTTTGTTAAATGTGAGCCAAAATCATCACAATTAAAAGAACCAAAGACTTAAACTACTTCAGTCTGTGTGCATTGAATTTATTTAATACACGAGTTTCACAATTTGAGTTGAATTACTGAAATAAATGAACTTTTCCACGACATTCTAATTTATTGAGATGCACCTGTATGTGGAAAATTCCTTATTATTATTAATAATAATAATAATAATAATAATAATAAAATAGGCGTAGACTAGAGTATTTATGCTGCGAGTGTCACAATGACCTGTGCTGTTTGTTGTAAATATACAAGGGAAAAACAGCTAATAAATTCTGTTGTTATAGGGACAAAAATATACTTTATGTTTTATAAAAAATAATACAAAATACAGTTTCAAAGGCAGTACATTTTTTCAATTCACCAGCCATTGGCAGGTGTGGAAAAAAGTTAATTTATGACCCTGCAATAGCAGGAACCTCATGCAGTTTTGACATTAGTTGTGTTAAAGCTCATTTTCAAAATTCTTCATACTGTCATGGGAAGTCAATCAAATAGTCAGTCTTTTACCTATCAAACATTCCAGGCACACATTTCAGTGCACTGCATTAAAGTTCACACAAGTGCAGTATGTGTTGGATTGGTACTGAGCAAAAGCCTGCAGGCAGAGCTGTGCTACCTCTGAAGTAAGGGATGTAGTTGTGCTGTTGGAGCATGGCCAGGGTGGTAGGGTTGAGAGGCAGGGCCACACCACTGATCCCTGCCTGTGGAGTGTTTCGACCACTGCTGCTGTACAAAGGTAGTGGGGAGGACTCTCTGGCAATGCCATAGGAGCTATTCCTACCCGAAGTTGGTACAGTCAACGTGTTGGAATAGTCTGGATGGGTGGTATATTTGACACCCAGGTATTGCTCTGAGCAAGAGATCCCATCCAGTCAGGGAAGAATGGAAGCAATATGGGATTAGCAACTATGCTGAAAACCACATTATGTTTGAGTTAAAGTACTTTGTTCGAAAATCATTGTAGAACTGCTGCAAAAATGGTCATTTGAAACATTCTGTATCAAATCTATTGATTGTGTTTCATAAAATAATTTTAGAATGCAACTCTTTGTGTGATGGTGTAAAACAGTGGTTCTTAACTGGTTTTGCTACAGGATCCATATTTTAACACAATACCAAATGTAACCTGTATTTAACATGTTCTGGGATGTACTTTTACTTTGCATACTTTTATTAATGGCTTTGAAGGATGAGGGCATGTCATGCTACCTGTCTATGTTGACAACTACCTCATTTGTCAACACTGTAAAAAGTGGTAACCTACAGTTGTTACTTTAAGAAGCTAGTTCTACCTGCTCTGAGCCTTGAAATGAGTTTTGTCAGTGCAACCTAATGTATTCAGCTTGATTTAGTGATGTAAAATTATATTCCTTGATATTGACTTGAATTAAACCAGTTAATTTAGATATCAGCACATAAAGTAATTTTTTTAGGTTAACATTTTTTTCAGAGACTTTTTTTACTGTAGAATTTCCAGCCTTTAACATCAACAACAAAAGAAAATTTAAGGGTTTTCTCCTTTTTAAAAGTTAATAAGCCTATTAATTGGGCTATCCTACCTGTGCATGATTATATGGTTAGCTGTATTTTATTATTTGCATTTAGCATTGATTTTTCCATGCTCTCCGCAACTCTATCAGAACAGATGAGAACCACTGTTCCCTATCTGTCACTCACTCGAGATTGTGTCGATGTAGTGACACTAGGGGTCACTCTTGGGAGCCCGAGACACCTCTGGTCTTTGAAAAAAGGCCAATGAAAATTGGCAAGTGGTATTTGCATGCCACTCCCCCGGACAGACGGGTATAAAAGGAGCTGGTATGCAACCACTCATTCAGATTTTCTCTTCGGAGCCGAACGGTCATTCTCACTGAGCTGAATACTACTCTTCATTCACCTCTGCTGGATCTGACGGCACATTTCAGCGGCTTCTCCCCCCTCTGCACTGGTGCACTGCAGAGAATGCCCCTGGGCGCTTCGGCAGAAATAAAAGAGTATATTTCTCTAAAAGAGTATATTTCTCTAAAAGAGCGGCACACACGGAACGTCTTTTTAAAGACGCGTCTTTCTAAAGATGCTTTTCCGATTGTGTGTTATTCCTGGTTGCGCTCGTTATCTCTCGCCTTCTGACGGTCACGAACACTGTCTTTCGTGTCTGGGCACTGCTCATGCGGAGACAGCATTCGTGGATAGTCATGTTCTCATTGCGAGGATATGTCCATGGCAACGTTGCGGTAGCGGCTCGCCTTCGTAAGAAAGCAAGCCACCCCATAGGCTCCCCACCTCGGTCCTTTTACCCACGGGAATGAGGCCAGTGCGGCTAGCACTGGGGGTGATTTGGGGACCCCAATGGGACCGCCTCCGCCGGGTATCCCCCCGCGGACCTCCCATTCCCCAGCATGCTCGTCTGCCCCGATCGGGCTTCCGGATGAGTCCGCCGGCTCGTCTCACGGCGAGTTCGGCTGGTCCGGACCGTCCGACTCGGCTACGCGATTCACTTCGCCGGGTGTCCGCCCAGGTTCAGTGGTGTCCACTTCACCTTTGTGAAGGATGAAAATGCTGCTACCTTGCGCAGAGATCGCTACCCTCCTACGGAAAGGTGCGATAGAACCTGTCCCTCCAGCCGAGATGAAGAAGGGGTTTTGTAGCCCCTACTTCATCGTACCGAAAAAAGGCGGTGGTTGCGGCCAATCTTTGACCTGTGAGTTCTGAACTAGGCTTTACACGGACTCCCGTTCAAGATGCTGATGCACAAACGCATTCTGGCGAGCGTCCGGCATCAAAATTGGTTTGCGGCGGTAGACCTGAAGGATGCGTACTTCCACGTCTCGATCCTTCCTCGACACAGATCCTTCCTGCGGTTTGCATCCGAGAGTCAGGCGTATCAGTACAAAGTCCTCCCTTTCGGCCTGTCCCTGTCTCTTTGCGTCTTTACGAAGGTCGCAGAGGTTGCCCTTGCCCCATTAAGGGAGGTGAACATCCGCATTCTCAACTATCTCGACGACTGGCTAATCCTAGCTCATTCTCGAGACATGTTGTGCGCACACAGGGACCTGGTGCTCTCACACCTCAGCCGACTAGGGCTTCGGGTCAACTGGGAAAAGAGCAAGCTCCTTCCGGTTCAGAGCATCTCTTTTCTCAGTTTGGAGTTGGACTCAGTCTCCTTGACGGCACGCCTTACTAACGAGAGCGCCCAGTCGGTGCTGACCTGTTTGAAGGCTTTCAAACAGAAAACAGCGGTTCCGCTGAAACTTTTTCAGAGGCTCCTGGGGCATATGGCATCCTCAGCAGTGGCCACCCCGCTCGGGTTGATGCATATGAGACCGCTTCAGCACTGGCTCCAAACTCGAGTCCTGAGATGGGCATGGCACCATGGGACACGTTGCGTGGTCATCACGCCAGTCTGTCACCATCTTTTCAGCCCTTGGATGACCTCTCGTTTCTACGGGCAGGTGTTCCTCTAGAACTGGTCTCCAGGTGCGTCGTGGGCTGGGGTGCTGTTTGCAATGGGCATGCAGCCGCCGGCCTCCGGATGGGTCCGCGACTGCATTGGCACATCAACTGCCTCGAGTTGTTGACAATTCTGCTCGCCCTGCGGAGGTTTCGGCCGTTGATCCAGGGCAAGCACGTGTTAGTTCAGACAGACAACACGACAACGGTAGCTTATGTCAATCACCAAGGCTCTCATTGTATGTCACAACTCGCCCGCCGTCTCCTCCTCTGGAGTCAGCAGCACTTCAAGTTGCTGCAAGCCACTCACATCCCGGGCAACCTCAACACTACAGCGGACACGCTGTCATGACAGGTTACCCTCAGGGGAGAGTGGAGACTCCACCCTCAGGTGGTCCAGCTGATTTGGAGTCGATTCGACAGGCACAGGTGGACCTGTTTGCCTCCCAAGAATCCTCCCCACTGCCCGCTCTGGTACGCCCTGACTGAGGCCCCCCTCGGCATAGACGCGCTGGCACACAGCTGGCCCCCTGGCATGCGCAAATATGCGTTTCCCCCAGTGAGCCTGCTTGCACAGACCCTGTGCAAGGTCAGGGAGGATGAGGAGCAGGTCATCCTGGTAGCACCCTACTGGCCCACCCAGACGTGGTGCTCGGACCTCACGCTCCTTACGACAGCTCCCCCCTGGTGAATTCCCCTGAGGAAGGACCTTCTTTCTCAGGGACGGGGCACCATCTGGCACCCGCACCCAGACCTCTGGAATCTCCATGTCTGGCCCCTGGACAGGACGTGGTGGTAGACACAATCACTCAGGCTATGGCCCCCTCTACGAGGCGCCTGTATGCCTTTAAGTGGCGTCTGTTCGCTAAGTGGTGTTCTTCCCGTCGGGAAGACCCCCAGAGATGCACAGTCGGATCAGTGCTTTCCTTCCTGCAGGAGAGTTTGGAAGGGAGGCTGTCCTCTTCCACCTTGAAGGTGTATGTTGCCGCCATAGCAGCACACCACGACGCAGTCGACGGTAAGTCCTTAGGGAAGCACGACCTGATCATCAGGTTCCTAAGAGGCGCCAGGAGGCTGAATCCCTCCAGACCGTGCCTCGTTCCCTCATCGGACCTCTCTGTAGTTCTTCAGGGTCTACAGAGAGCCCCCTTTGAGCCTTTGCAGTTAGCTGAGCTTAAGGTACTCTCCTTGAAGACTGCCCTCCTGACTGCGCTCACTTCCATCAAGAGGGTAGGTGACCTGCAAGCGTTCTCTGTCAGTGAAACGTGCCTGGAGTTCGGTCCAGGTTACTCTCACGTGATCCTGAGACCTGTGCCCAAGGTTCCCACGACCCCTTTAGGGACCAGGTGGTGCAAGCGCTGCCCCAGGAGGAGGCAGACCCAGCCCTGTCGTCGCTGTGTTAGGTGCACGCTTTACGCATCTATTTGGATCGCACGCAGAGCTTTAGAATCTCTGAGCAGCTCTTTGTCTGCTTTGGTGCACAGCGGAAAGGACTGAACTGTCTCCAAGCAGAGGATCGCCCACTGGCTCATTGACGCCATAACTATGGCATATGTCACCTAGGACATGCCGCCCCCGGTAGGGCTACAAGCCTATTCTATCAGGAGTGTAGCGGCTCCCTGGGCCCTGGCCAGGGGTGCCTCTCTAACAGACATTTGCAGAGCAGCGGGCTGGGCAACACCCAACACCTGTGCAAGGTCTACAACCTCCGGGTGGAACCGGTTTTGTCCCAGGTAGTGGCACGCAATACAAGCGGATAAGCCCGGGATAGCTGGCCGGGTGTATCGCTTGCACATAGCGCTTTCCAGCTTCCTTGGAGCTGAAGACGTGCGCCATTAATTACCAGTAGTGTTCACAAACTTTGTTCCCTGGTTGACTTCCTCCGAGCCCTGTGGCAGTTGAGTATTCGGAGAGACTCGCTGCCGGCCCAGTACACGCGTAAACTAAGAGCCCTGTTCTGGGGTAGGTGCTCCGCATGTAGCGGTTCCCTGTAAGGCTAACCCCATGCGATTATATATCTTCTGCGAATTCGTTTCCCTGTTGGCAAACTGCATCTTCCTTGGGCAGAGACCCTCTGCCCCAGTCTCCATGTTTGTAGTAACTCGTTCCCCATTGGGCAGGATCTACCTTGAAGACTCCCCACATGGTTGGAAAGAGCATGTGACGTATTTTTCCACTTAAATATCCCCCCCTCTCTTTGGGCGAGGTGTGGTCTCCGCGGTGTCTTACCCTTGGGAGGGACACCCCCCGACTAGACCTGGCGGCCCAGTCGGATAATCCCCCTTCTTTTTTAGGGAGTGGAAAAAAAGAAGGGGAAAAGAGGCCACGACTGGGTTAAGCCTGTCTCTACCTTTTGGGTAGTCAACTTGTCCCCAAAAAGGGCCGTTCGACACTCATAAATATGTTGGGGGAGGTTAAGTGTCGACCTGGTGTGCTGGCTATGAGGCACACAGTAGTCTGCCCACCACACACCGCCAGTTCACGTAACACAGTTCAGCCAATTGTGGCATTTTGTATAGGGACCCCTAGTGTCACTACATCGACACAACGTCGAGTGAGTGACAGATAGGGAACGTCATGGTTACTTGTGTAACCTCCGTTCCCTGATGGAGGGAATGAGACGTTGTGTCCCTCCTGCCACAATGCTGAACTACCCACTGAAATGGCCGGACCTTATATCGGCTCCTCAGAATAAAACCTGAATGAGTGGTTGCATACCAGCTCCTTTTATACCCGTATGTCCGGGGCAGTGGCATGCAAATACCACTCGCCAATTTTCATTGGCCTTTTATCAAAGACCAGAGATGTCTCGGGCTCCCAAGAGTGAGCCCTAGTGTCACTACATTGACACAACGTCTCATTCCCTCCATCAGGGAACGGAGGTTACACAAGTAACCATGACGGTATACATGGCAAAACAATAAAATGTTTAAAAATCCACCCAGTTCACTGAAAAGACATAATTACACAGTTACTCTGAAAGTTAAGAATGTTTGTGTTTCTAACTGAGTAACCATGTGAGAATCAATGTGTAAGTGGAGGGATACCTGGTCTGCTGTAGGTTTGTGGTGAGCGGGAAGGGGTATAGCGGCCATAACCCCCTAAAGAGCTGTTGGAGCTGGGACTGGAGGGCCTCCACTGGCGAGGTGACTTTTCTCCATCTCCCTACAAAAAAGGAGGCAGCATTTCAGTCTAAGATTACAAGCAATTAACATTAGACAATAAATAAATTTAAATGGTGATCAGTAGGGCACACAGGAGGAGACTATCAGCCTGGAAAAGAAACACAGAGATGTCTAGTCCAATAATCATTCTTCTGTCTCTTAACTGCTAATAGACTGATCATTGAGTGATCACACAACAAAGCTTTCAAACGAACTAAAGATGATTAAAAACATACAACACAATGCTGATCATGTCACCAAACCACAACAACCGATCACAAAATTGAAAGAATATGAGGAAACAGTGACACAATAGGGCCAGGTTCTTCATGTCAGATCTACTGTACCTCAGTTGGAGTAGGAGTGAGTTGCAGGGGTGACTGTAAACAAAGAAATCAAATGAGTAAGATGGTCTGGATATGTTAATGAAAACACAGTGGAGACTTTCTCCCACAGTTGCTCTGCATTGCTGAAACTATACTGTAATCTTCAATGAGTAAAAATATGCTTTTTAGCCAAGCCTTGCTGGAGTAATGCTAGATGATGATGATTAGAGGTAAAAGATGCTTAGATTTGAAAATGACACAGATGTAGTAACATACAGTAAGTACAAACATGCTCAAACTGTTGTATTTTGCAATCTTTTTTTTTTTTTTACTTTATTCTTTAAAGTCACCTGTAAAAAGTACGAACTTTAAAAGAGAAATGTCAAATCGTGGACATAAGTAAGTTACTCCCATTTGTGAGTGTGTGTAAGGGTGTGTTTGTACCTCTCCAAAAGTTCTGTCCTCCACAGGGTAGCTCACATAGGGGGAATATGAGAGCATGTCAGGCCTATCAATGTTGTAGATTGCTTTGATTTTAGGAAGAGCAGCCAGATCCTTGTAGTCCAGAAGTTCATCACCCAGTTTTGCCTTTTGATAAAGGGGTCAAACAGGCAGACATCAGAAAGAACCATTATGAAATAAAAGCGTTTTCCATGCACATGTTGCCTTGTGTTTTGCTGCCCACTGGTGGCAAACTCAAAAATGAAAGTAGTAATAATATGTATTATAAAGCAGTGGTTCTCAGCTGGTGGGTAGTGAACCAAAATGGATTGCAGGTCTATTGTGGGCAAAAATAAATTTGCATTTTATTATTTGCATTTAGCTAACCACATAATTGTATATACTTAGAATAGCAAATCAAATAGGTTTATCAACATTAAAAAAGGGAAGAGAAAGCTTTTTTTTTTTTTTTATTAAAATAAAAGGCCATGCGTCCAATCGCTATAGTATTTTGCCACAAATGCATCTTAGTAACTAGCCAAATTATGCAAAAATGGACAACATGGACATCTCTGAAAACCATGAACAAAACTACATTTCAGTCAGTATCAGAATGACTAATCAAGTTAATATGGGAATGTCAGGTTGTTAGAATTTGGTCTTGGAGGACTAGATCTGCTATGCTGCAGAGCAATTATGAAGACTTGCTACTGCTAGAACATACACAGACATATAGTACTGTGTTGAGCATGTGGATATGCTGCTGCACAACTAGACAAATGCAAGACATTGTGCATTGAGCATGATGGAAATTCTGCTGCTGCACAATTAGACATACAGACAGTACCCATGTAGCAGATCTAGACCAGTGGAGCTGGAGTGGAGGAGTGTTTCAGAGAAAAACTCTCACAGCGCGCTGCAGTGAAACAAGTTTATCTGCAAAACTGAGCAATTTCAATGTTAGACAAATAGAAAGTACACAAGTTGATTAGCTAACAGATTACATGTCAAAGGACCTATCAGTTTACACCATGCAAACTGATTGGCTTAATGCATCATGTGTGAACGAGCTGATTTGCTTACAGATAACAAGTTCAAAGAACCTATCAGCTTGCGCCATGTAGAGTTTTATAACTGAACTTCAAAAATACGAGTTCACTTGCAACAAGGGCAAACAAGGTTTGTGCTGACCACAATGGTTTGTATGGTAAATAAATGGCTGCGGAGAGCATGAAACCACTGAAATTCAATAAACAATTTTAAAACCAAGCACTTAAACTATAAAGACAGCATAAAACTAAAAAGTTTTCAGTGTTCAATGTCATAATCATTTGGCATAATGAGACTATGCAGTTCAAGGTAATATTAATCCATTTCAAATATTAGATTTTAAAAGCACATTTTTGTTTAGTTTTGTATGTTAAACACTTTTTTGGGGTTGCCACTTGATGTCTAATTTAAATTTTGGGTCCTGAAGCAAAACCAGTTGAGAGCCACTGCTTTAAAGCTGCGGTTCTCAATCAGGGGGCTGGAGCCCACAATGGGGCCTCTGCAAACATCCAAGGGGGCTTCAAGATGTCTTAAAATTATTTAAAATAAATGTATTAAAAACAGCAAAGAAATCAAGATTGTAATGTAATCTAACTTACTCAAACTAAACTCAAAATGCGTAGCTGAGTGCTCCTTTCTGAGGGACAGGACAGCCTATGAATATTGTTTTAGTTAGTGGGGGGCCTTGGAGACTAAAAGTTTGAGAACCACTGCTTTACTGTTTGGAATATTTTTTAAGGTTTGCACTTACATAGATAACTCTGCTAGGGGAGCCTGATGTATTGGATGCAGGAGCAGAGGTGATGCTCTCAGAGGAGGTTCTGGTCACCTGGAAACAAAGACAAAGTGAGGAAAACAAATAAAAAGACAATAAACCATAAGAGTACAACAAAAGAAAAGAAAAACATTGCAAAGTTCTAGTGCATATTTTTTTTTCCCACTTGAATTCAATTGAATTTGTACCCCTGTATCAAGTGACTATCATTTATGGGCCCAGCTATGAGTGAATATAGAGCAATTTAAGTGTGGCTGTTTGGATGCAACAATGGTTCATTAATAAGTCTTCGATTTGGTAATGAAGGATAAATCAGAAAAGCAGATCAAGATTTGTCAACAGAAACGATGCTTATTTCAGTGTATTGCCAAAACTGCTTGTTGTAGGACAAAGGGTGGATTACTTGTTACGTGTTACGTAAATTACGTGTCATAAAGAAAACATTTTTTTATTTAAAAAATACCAACAGACACCAAGCAGACAAAACATCAGAGAGTCTAGAGTCGAGGCAGTCTTCTTGCAATATTATAAAAGATTGGCCAATTCATTAGTAAAGCATTCATAGCTAATCAGTGTTTCTTTTAACCTGTGGACTAGTCATAATCAGTTCACAGCATCTGTACAGATGAGGTTAAAACTTATTCTTTGACTCCTGATTATTTTAATCAGGATTTGGTGGGTGTGCCAGTAGCCTGGCAGTGGTCTGGCAGTCCCAGTTTGGACCAAAGTGAGCACTGTATTAAAGCTGAAAGCAGGTTTGGAGGTAAGCCCATGCAGCTGGGAGGGGCCGCATAACACAAACCTGCTCAGGTACATTTGAATGGAGATCACTGAGCTGAATCCGCACCTGTTTCTGCAGGGAAAGGGTTATTACAGTGAACGGCTACCACACACTTCACATTACCTACGTTTAAGATTAGCATTTGAAGAGTTAATGTTTTTTTCATTATATATTTCAGAACATGTCAGGCATCTAAACCAGTCATGCATTTATCGTCGTTTGACAACAGCGTTGTGTCAATTCAAAATGCCTTTGTAAATAAGGATAAGCTATTAATAAATTCTACAGCTGTGCCGACTGTCATTCTTAGGGGCTGTTACTGATTCAAGTTGCTATGAAAATGACAAATTCTTCATAGACTTTGGGCTTAAAAGAGATCCGTGCTTCCGAGAAGTCTCTATAGTACTCTGCTCACAATCTATTCTATTTGGGTTTTTATTTTTTTTTACCTTACTCTTTTCCTCTATACGTGCTGCATGTCTGCAAGGAGGATGCCAGATGGAAGAACCTGTGAAAGAGAAATATGAAAATAACTCAAATTATATTTAAATAATACCTCAGTCCAACAGTTTATCTCACATTTCCCTGCATGTTCTATTTAGTTCATTTAAATTAGCTAATGTTTAAATTTTTAACTTGTTAAATGAAAGTTAACTTAAAAGGATAGTTCACCCCAAAATGAAAATTCTCACATCATGCCATCCTAGATGTGTGTGACTTTCTTTCTTCTGCTGAACACAAACAAAGATTTTTAGAAAATTTCTCAGTTCTGTTGGTCCATAAAATGCAAGTGAATGGTGGCCAGAACTTTAAAGGTCCAATGACTCCAGTGGTTAAATCCATGTCTTCTGAAGTGATATGATAGGTGTGAGTGAGAAACAGATAAATATTGAAGTCCTTTATTTTTACTATAAATCTCCACTTCCTTCTTTTGTTTTGGCGATTCACATTCTTCGTGCATAACTGGGAAGGGGGGAGAATTTATAGTAAAAACATGACTTAAATATTGAACTGTTTCTCACCCACACCTTCATATCACTTCTGAAGTCATGGATTTAACCACTGGAGTCATATGGTTTAATTTTATGCTGCCTTTATGTTCTTTTTGGAGCTTCAAAGTTCTGGCCACCATTCGCTTGCATTGAATGGACCAACAGAGCTGAGATATTCTTCTAAAATTCTTTGTTGATGTTCAGCAGAAGAAAGAAAATCATACACATCTGGAATGGCATGAGGGTGAGTAAATAATGCAAGAATGTTCATTTTGGGGTGAAATTAACTACAGTCAGATTGAGAAAAGGCTTCAATCTGATTCTGCTTCCTTAAACCAGAGCCCTGTCTAACCATAAATCTCCTCTGACAGACTACAGAGCTGTAAATCTCTGTGGTAAATCACTGTGTAGAGTCCACAGTGAGGCTGTAGTATTTCTACCACTGAGGTGGCACACACTTAAGAGAATGAATAAAACGGCTTCATCCCATGATGTCAAATATGCATTTTCTTCTTTCTAATTTAAGACAAACTGACTATGGAATGTATTCAGGTCTTGCATGTGACTGAAGTGAGCATTTAACTCATTACAATTGTCCATTCTTCAATTATTAAACTACAAAAAACCCATGAACCTATCCATACATGCTCTAGTCCAGGGCTCTTCAACTACTTTCTTGCGGGGGCCAGATTATCCAGATGAAAACTTGGCGGGGGCCAAATTTTTTTTTCCGTATTTATCTTAGCTAACACTTTCATCACAATTAACACGTTACTTAAAAAAAAAAACAAACAAAAAAAAACGTAATACAGTGCATTTATTCATATTAAAATAGTCACAGGTTCGCTGTATATTGAATTATAATTTTTTTAAGATCTGGCCATAAATTCCTTCATAAGATCTGGCTGAAGAACAAACATGACTTATACTCTTAACGAACAAACACTTTTTAATCAACTTTACTTTGAAAAAAAAAACAAAACAAAAAAAACATCATTTTAATATTTTAGAAATTATTAAAACTGAGGAGAAACATTTAGATCTGCTAAAGCCCTCTCACTATATCAACCCACATATGAAAACGTCATGGTTACTTGTGTAACCTCCGTTCCCTGATGGAGGGAACGAGACATTGTGTCGATGTAGTGACACTAGGGGTCACTCTTGGAGCCCGAGACACCTCTGGTCTTTGATAAAAGGTCAATGAAAATTGGCGAGTGGTATTTGCATGCCACTCCCCCGGACATACGGGTATAAAAGGAGCTGGTATGCAACCACTCATTCAGGTTTTATGCTGAGGAGCCGAGACAAGGTCCAGCCATTTCAGCGGGTAGTTCAGCGCTGTGGCAGGAGGGACACGATGTCTTGTTCTCTCCATCAGGGAACGGAGGTTACACAAGTAACCATGACGTTCCCTATCTGTCACTCACTCGACGTTGTGTCGATGTAGTGACACTAGGGGTCCCTATATGAAATGCCACAACTGGCTGAACTGTGTTACATGAACTGGCGGTGTGTGGTGGGCAGACCACTGTGTGCCTCGTAGCCAGCACACCAGTTCAACACGTAACCTCCCCCAACATAGCTATGAGTGTCGAACGGCCCTTTGGGGACAAGTCGACTACCCAAAAGATAGAGACAGGCTAACCCAGTCGTGGCCTCTTTTCCCCTTCTTTTTTTCCACTCCCTAAAAAAGAAGGGGGATTATCCGACTGGGCCGCCAGGTCTAGTCGGGGGGTGTCCCTCCCAAGGGGAAGACACCGCGGAGACCACACCTCACCCAAAGAGAGGGGGGGATATTTAAGTGGAAAAATACGTCACATGCTCTTTTTGACCATGTGGAGAGTCTTCAAGGTAGATCCAACCCAACGGGGGAGGAGTTACTACAAACATGGAGACAGGGGCAGAAGGGCTCTGCCCAAGGAAGACGCAGTTTGCCACCAGGGAAACGAATTTGCAGAAGATATACATCGCATGGGGTTAGCCTTACAGGGAACCGCCACATGCGGAGCACCTACCCCAGAACAGGACTATTAGTTAGCACGTGTACTGGGCCGGCAGCGAGTCTCTCCGAAAACTCGACTGCCACAGGGCTCGGAGGAAGTCAACCAGGGAACAAAATTTGTGAACACTACTGGGAATTAATGGCACATGTCTTCAGCTCAGAGGAGATGAAAGGCGCTATGTGCAAGTGAAACACCCGGCCGGCTATCCCGGGCTTATCCGCTTGTATTGCGTGACAGTACCTGGGACAAAACCGGTTCCACCAGGAGGTCGTAGAACCTTGCAAAGGTGTTGGGTTTTGCCCAGCCTGCTGCTCTGCAAATGTCTGTTAGAGAGGCACCCCTGGCCAGGGCCCAGGAGGCCGCTACACCCCTGGTAGAATGGGCTCGTAGCCCTACCGGGGGTGGCATGTCCTGGGCGTGATATGCCATAGTTATGGCGTCAATGAGCCAGTGGTTGATCCTCTGCTTGGAGACAGCGCTTCCTTTCCACTGTGCACTAAAGCAGACAAAAAGCTGCTCAGAGATCCTAAAGCTCTGCATGCGATCCAAATAGATGCATAAAGCGCGCAACGGACACAGCAACGACAGGGCTGGGTCTGCCTCCCCCTGGGGCAGCGCTTGCAGGTTCACCACCTGGTTCCTAAAAGGGGTCGTGGGAACCTTGGGCACATAGCCCGGTCAGGGTCTCAGGATCACGTGAGAGTAGCCCAGACCGAACTCCAGGCATGTTTTGCTGACAGAAAACGCTTGCAGGTCTCCTACCCTCTTGATGGAAGTGAGCGCAGTCAGGTGGGCAGTCTTCAAAGAGAGTGCCTTAAGCTCGGCTGACTGCAAAGGCTCAAAGGAGGCTCTCTGTAGACCCTGAAGAACTACAGAGAGGTCCCATGAGGGAACGAGGCACGGTCTGGAGGGATTCAGCCTCCTGGTGCCTCTTAGGAACCTGATGATCAGGTCATGCTTCCCTAAGGACTTACTGTCAACTGCGTCGTGGTGTGCTGCTATGGCGGCAACGTACACCTTCCAGCCTCCCTCCCAACCTCTCCTGCAGGAAGGAAAGCACTGATCCGACTGCGCATCTCTGGGGGTCTTCCCGTCGGGAAGAACACCACTTAGCGAACAAACACCACTTAAAGGCATACAGGCACCTCATAGAGGGGGCCCTAGCCTGAGTGATTGTGTCTACCACCGCAGAAAGAAGGTCCTTCCTCAGGGGAATTCACCGGGGGGGGGGGCTGTCGTGAGGAGCGTGAGGTCCGAGAACCACGTCTGGGTGGGCCAGTAGGGTGCTACCAGGATGACCTGCTCCTCATGCTCCCTGACCTTGCACAGGGTCAAATATGCGCAAATATGCGTTTCCCCCAGTGAGCCTATTTGCACAGGCTAGGGGGCCAGCTGTGTGCCAGCGCATCTATGCCAAGGGGGCCCCTGGTCAGGGTGTACCAGAGCAGGCAGTGGGAGGATTCTTGGGAGGCGAACAGGTCCACCTGTGCCCATCCGAATCGACTCCAAATCAGTTGGACCACCTGAGGGTGGAGTCTCCACTCTCCCCTGAGGGTAACCTGCTGTGACAGCACGTCCGCTGTAGTGTTGAGGTTGCCCAGGATGTGAGTGGCTCGCAGCGACTTGAAGTGCTGCTGTCTCCAGAGGAGGAGACGGCGGGCGATTTGTGACATACAACGAGAGCGCAGACCGCCTTGGCGGTTGACATATGCTACCGTTGCCGTGTTGTCCGTCTGAACTAACACGTGCTTGCCCTGGATCAATGGCCGAAACCTCTGCAGGGTGAGCAGAATTGCCAACAACTCGAGGCAGTTGATGTGCCAATGCAGTCGCGGGCCCGTCCACAGGCCAGTGCCCATTGCAAACAGCACCCCAGCCCGTTTTGGAGGCATCCGTCGTAACCACAACGCACCTGGAGACTAGTTCTAGGGGAACACCTGCCCGTAGAAACAAGAGGTCGGTCCAAGGGCTGAAAAGACGGTGACAGACCGGAGTGATGACCACGCGATGTGTCCCGTGGCGCCATGCCCATCTCGGGCCTCGAGTCTGAAGCCAGTGCTGAAGCGGTCTCATATGCATCAACCCGAGCGGGGTGGCTACCGCTGAGGATGACATATGCCCCAGGAGCCTCTGAAAAAGTTTCAGTGGAACCGCTGTTTTCTGTTTGAACTCCTTCAAACAGGCCAGCACTGACTGGGTGCGCTCGTTTGTGAGGCGCGCTGTCAAAGAGACAGAGTCCAGCTCCAAACCGAGGAAAGAGATGCTCTGAACTGGGAGGAGCTTGCTCTTTTCCCAGTTGACCCGAAGCCCTAGTCGGCTGAGGTGTGAGAGCACCAAGTCCCTGTGTGCGCACAGCATGTCCCGAGAGTGAGCTAGGATTAGCCAGTCGTCGAGATAGTTGAGAATGCGAATGCCCACCTCCCTCAACGGGGCAAGGGCTGCCTCTGCAACCTTCGTGAAGATGCGAGGAGACAAGGACAGGCCGAAAGGGAGAACCTTGTACTGATACCCACCGCCTTTTTTCGGAATGATGAAGTAAGGGCTATAAAACCACTTCTTCATCTCGGCTGAAGGGACAGGTTCTATCGCGCCCATCCTTAGGAGGGTAGTGATCTGCGCACAAGGTAGCAGCGTTTTCGTCCTTGACCAAGGTGAAGTGGATACCGCTGAACCTGGGCGGGTGCCTGGCGAACTGAATTGCGTAGCTGAGTCGGACGGTCCGGATCAGCCATTGCGATGGATTGGAAAGCGCAAGCCACGCATCGAAGTTCCACACAAGGGGGACCAAGGGGACAACGTCGTCGGACATACCGGCAGGTGGGGCCTCGCGGCGGGGCGGGACGGAGCTCGAGGCACACCATGTCGTTGCCGCGCTGAGTCTAGGGACATCGAAGCACTTTCCTGGCTCCTTATGACCACCCCCGGAACAGCCTGGAATGGGGGAGGAAGAGGACTGTCCTTGTAACCCGTGAAGACTGCCACATCAGGGGCGGCAGTGTGCCACAGATGGGTGCTCAGGGGTGGGAAGACCACCACTGGAGTGCCAATCCTGCAAGGAAAAACCCGTGGACGGTAGTCGTGATGATGACCGTGCACACCAGGTATGTGACCCAGGGAGGAAGGAAACCGCTCTTTTGCTGAACTGTTGGGTACCGCAGCCACTTGGGCATGCGGCGAAATCAAACAAAAAGGCAACAAAAGATTTTCCACCCGGCCCTTCACCGGGGGATGGAGTGGTCTTCTTACCAGCTCCAGGTGAGTGGGTTTCATCGTCCCTGGGTCACCCGTCTCAGGGCACTTTGACGACCTCTGTGGGTTCTTAGCGGCCGACTGTGAGACGGGTGGCGTCTGCTTCCTGCGGTGGGCTCCATGCCGGGGCCGAGCCAAAGGGGCGGGCTGCAGCGGAGCCGGTGCAGTCACCGCAGAGGAACGCCCTTGGCGACAAGCAGACAGGGTGCGGGGTCTTGAGCCGTGCCGGGGCAGGATACGCCGGATAGCCTCCGTCTGCTGGGCGAAGTCCTCGATGGTGTCGCCGAATAGGCCAGCCTGGGAAATGGGGGCAGCAAGGAACCGTGTCTTGTCGGCCTCACCCATCTCGACCAAGTTGAGCCAAAGGTGGTGCTCCTGGACCACTATTGTGGCCATCATCTGCCCGAGAGACTTTGTCGCTCGGAGAGCGAGGTCGGTCGCCGAGCGCAGTTCCTGCATCAAATCTACCCTCGTGCAGTTCTTTCAACGCCTTGGCTTGGTGGACCTGCAGGAGAGCCATGGCGTGCAGGGCAGAGACGGCTTGTCCAGCAGCGCTTTAGGCTTTAGCTTTCAGGGACAACGTGAACCTACAGGGCTTGGACGGGAGCTTAGGGTGTCCGTGCCAGGTGGCGGCGCTCTGCGGGCATAGGTGCACTGCGAGCACCTTATAGCCCATGGCCGCCCCGCCATCGAGGGTAGTGAGGGTGGGGGAACTGCGGAATCGGGGCCGGGCAGTAAAAGGTGCCTCCCATGATTTTGTCAGCTCCTCGTGCACTTCCAGGAAGAAAGGCACCGGAGTGGGGCGTGGCTGCTTTGAGCGGCGCCACGAGCCCAGGAACCAATCATCGAGCCGCGAGGGTTCAGGGGAGAGCAGAGGGTTCCACTCTAACCCGACGCTCGCGGCCGCCCGGGAAAGCATGTCCGTCATTTCTGCATCAGCCTGTGACTGGACAATCTTCCCCGAGGGGGGGAGCCCAGCTGAGGCTTCTGCGTCCGACTGGACAAGCCCGCTCCCCGATGCTGCACTCGACGAGCCGGCAGACTCATCCAGAAGTCTAACTGGGGCAGACGAGCGTGCTGGGGAATGGGAGGTCCGCGGGGGGATACCCGGCGGAGGCGATCCCATTGGGGTCTCCAAATCGCCCCCAGTGCTAGCCTCGCTGGCCTCATACCCGTAGGTAGAAGGACTTTTCTTACGAAAGCAAGCCGCGACCGCAACGTTCCATGGACCATCTACGAACGCTGCCTCCGTGTGGGTCACACCCAGACACGAAAGACAGCGATCATGACCATCCAAAGTTGAGAGATAACAAGCGCAACCAGGAATAACACACAATCAGAAAGCCATCTTTAAAAAGACACGTCTTTAAAAAGACGTTCCGTGTGTGCCGCTCTTTTAGAGAAATATACTCTTTTAGAGAAGAAAACTCTTTCAGAAAATATACTCTCTTTTTTCTGCCGAAGCGCCCAGGGGTGTTCTCTGCAGTGCACCAGTGCAGAGGAGGGAGAAGCCGCTGAAATGCGCCGTCAGATCCAGCAGTGAATGAACAGTAGAAATTCAGCTCAGTGAGCATGACCGTTCGGCTCCATAGAGAAAATCTGAATGAGTGGTTGCATACCAGCTCCTTTTATACCCGTATGTCCGGGGGAGTGGCATGCAAATACCACTCGCCAATTTTCATTGGCCTTTTATCAATGACCAGAGGTGTCTCGGGCTCCCAAGAGTGACCCCTAGTGTCACTACATCGACACAACGTCAAGTGAGTGACAGATAGGGAACAATGGCCATATAGAAATGTCATGTTTACTTAAGAATGCATTTAAATTTAATTTTCTTTTTGAAGAAGAAAAAGAGATAAAATGTCTATTCTTCCATTTTCTCTATAAAGTATCATCCTGTTCAGTGAGGAAAATATTAGTCCTGCAAACACTGTGAATTTGCACACAATGTCCAGTGCAGGAGCCAGATTTTTGTGCAGATCATTGGCAAAATAAGAACAAACTGAGTTGGTGCTGTTCATGATGATGAGGATTAACTCACAGCTGTATATACAACCAAATATAATCAGGATACTTGCAGGTTCAGTTTCACGTTATCATTTTTTTCCAAGCCCAATAGACCCTGAACAGATGAGACACAATCGTTTGACACTTCAAGAATAGTGAATAAAAGCAAACTTTTCAGCGCATTTTCTTTGAACGTTCAGTTTTCATAATCGATTGCTTTTGTTGCCTGAGATTTGCATGTGCTGACAACATTTCTGTAACAACTGCGATGATAATTTTTTTTTAACATCTGTAGATTTGACCGCACTCCACACAACTAAGCAATTTTATATAAATACATTTGACTGAAAAAGACGCTATCAACTGCTCACCTAAACGATGTGATCCATGCTTAGAAAAGAAGTATAACGAAAATATTGCCAGAAAAGCTTAAACGCGCTCCGGTCCGCACAATTGATGATGGCTGAATGCTGTTGCACATGCCATTGAGCATTGTTAAACTCACCGCTTATTGCTGAGACTCGCGCCTATGAACACTGAGTTTTGCACAGAGAGCGCTCTGGTATTTTAGGTGGCGAGACAATTTGATAAAAAATCAGTCGGAGGGCCAGACAAAAATTACTGGCAGGCCAGACTTTTCTCAGACTTTTCTCTTCTTGTCATTTTCTCACAAGTGCATTATCATTAGATTTAAGAGATACTCTACAGAGATAGCATCACATCCTTCAGCTGAATTAATTGAGATGGTACAATCATGCAGGCTTCATTCATGTCTAGTTGACTTTGATCTCATTTGTTGGGAGGGTATTCTTGGCACAAAACTTCAGGGACACAAAGTCATTCAAGCATCTGCATAATGTTTTGTACCCATTGCCCAATTATGCATTTGATTATTTTACCTTCAAACTTCTTTGGAAAGCTCTTAATTTTCACAACTGTCATTCATACTGTATTTACAATCAGAATAATGATCACTTAATTTTGTGGGTTTTATCCACAAAATATGGTGGTAATATAATGGTAAACTATTCATAGGTAGTAACCGTATGGTTAAAGATTTAATTTTTGAGTTTCTGCAACAGAGAAACAGAAAACAAAAATGGGAATGTTTACCTTTTGGTCAAAAAGTCTAACTAAAAAGGCCATTAGCATAAACTACATTATAGTGTAGAATATTTGTTAATAAAACTAGTTTCATCATTAGAATAAATCAATCTCTTTTTCTTCATGTAGATTTTATGAAATTTAACTTACCCTGCAGGTACATCTCCTCCCCCTCCCCAAACATCTGGTCACAACGTGCACATCTGGCACATGTGGGATGATAGTGTTTTTCGCCGGCCTGCAAAGATAAACACAGCTCTGATTACAGAGCAGTTACTAGTGGGCACACATCAGTCAGTCAACACAAAATGTCATTCTCCGTCTGTGTGTGTTATAGGTTCCTTATGACCCAAGTGACTATAAGGGAGGGTAACATTATGACCAATACAAATTTGTCTTAGCATGCCTCCTGATAATGTAATGAATTGATTTAGTCCCTAAAAAAAAGTATATGGGACATCATCTGCAGTAGCTCTGTTTGAACAGTAGAGGGACCACAGACAGAGGCACTGGTGATACAGTGAGAAGTGGTGATGGTCATGTCCATGTCATTTGAAATCATAATGGCTTTGTGTATTGTTTGAGTGGGCTTGAGGGTGAAATCATGAAAATTTTTGGGATGAACAATGCCTCATTTCTTTGTGAGATTCACTCAGAGACACAAGACAGATATCAGAAATTAAGGTATGGTCTTACATTCTCCATCAACACCAGAGGATACAGACAACGGTCACTCTGTACAATACAGTGCATCCGGAAAGTATTCACAGCGCTTCACTTTTTCCACATTTTGTTATGTTACAGCCTTATTCCAAAATGGATTAAATTCATTATTTTCCTCAAAATTCTACAAACAATACCCCATAATGACAATGTGAAAGAAGTTTGTTTGAAAGCTTTGCAAATTTATTACAAATAAAAAACAAAAACAAAAATCACATGTACATAAGTATTCATAGCCTATGCTCAATACTTTGTTGAAGCACCTTTGGCACTAATTACAGCCTCAAGTCTTTTTGAGTATGATGCTACAAGCTTGGCACACCCATTTTGGGGCAGTTTCTCCCATTCTTCTTTGCAGGACCTCTCAAGCTCCATCAGGTTGGATGGGGAGCGTTGGTGCACAGCCATTTTCAGATCTCTCCAGAGATGTTCAATCGGGTTCATGTCTGGGCTCTGGCTGGGCCACTCAAGGACATTCACAGAGTTGTCCTGTAGCCACTCCTTTGTTATCTTGGCTGTGTGCTTAGGGTCGTTGTCCTGTTGGAAGATGAACCTTCGCCCCAGTCTGAGGTCCAGAGCGCTCTGGAGCAGGTTTTCATCAAGGATGTCTCTGTACATTGCTGCATTCATCTTTCCCTCGATCCTGACTAGTCTCCCAGTTCCTGCCGCTGAAAAACATCCCCACAGCATGATGCTGCCACCACCATGCCTCACTGTAGGGATGGTATTGTCCAGGTGATGAGCGGTGCCTGGTTTCCTCCAGACATGACGCTTGTCATTCAGGCCAAAGAGTAAAATCTTTGTTTCTCATGGTCTGAGAGTCCTTCAGGTGCCTTTTGGCAAACTCCAGGTGGGCTGTCATGTGCCTTTTACTGAGGAGTGGTTTCCGTCTGGCCACTCTACCATACAGGCCTGATTGGTGGAGTGCTGCAGAGATGGTTGTTCTTCTGGAAGTTTCTCCTCTCTCCACAGAGAAATGCTGGAGCTCTGACAGAGTGACCATCGGGTTCTTGGTCACCTCCCTGACTAAGGCCCTTCTCCCCCGATCGCTCAGTTTGGCCGGGCGGCCAGCTCTAGTAAGAGTCCTAGTGGTTCCAAACTTCTTCCATTTACGGATGATGGAGGCCACTGTGCTCACTGGGACCTTCAATGCTGCAGAAATTTTTCTGTACCCTTCCCCAGATCTGTGCCTCGATACAATCCTGTCTTGGAGGTCTACAGACAATTCCTTGGACTTCATGGCTTGGTTTGTGCTCTGACATACACTGTTTACTGTGGGACCTTATATAGACAGGTGTGTGCCTTTCCAATTCATGTCCAATCAACTGAATTTACCACAGGATGACTCCAATCAAGTTGTAGAAACATCTCAAGGATGATCAGTGGAAACAGGATGCACCTGAGCTCAATTTTGAGTGTCATGGCAAAGGCTGTGAATACTTATGTACATGCGATTTATTTTTAGTTTTTTATTTGTAATAAATTTGCAAAGATTTCAAACAACCTTCTTTCACGTTGTCATTATGGGGTATTGTTTGTAGAATTTTGAGGAAAATAATGAATTTAATCCATTTTGGAATAAGGCTGTAACATAACAAAATGTGGAAAAAGTGAAGCGCTGTGAATACTTTCCGGATGCACTGTAACCTCATTCTCTCTTTTATCCTCATATTTTTCTCAATTTAATGATTTCTGAAGATCAATCATCTTAGTGTTTGTTACAGAACTATTGTACAACAGACAGCAGTTTGATGCATTCCCTATAGATATTTGCCACAAGTCTTATCCATTTGCCTGAGAGCTAAATTGTTCTAAATTGTTCCAAATACAGTATGCAGGGGGAGTAGAAATTTTGTAAAATGACATTATTTAATCTTTTAGATTTTCCACAGATTAATGTCAGCTGTATTTCATCAACATTCATTGTCTTGAAGGACTCAACTATTTTACTTTCGGAAATTTTTTGCATGCTGTATCACACCCCTTTTAGTGTTCAACACAGCTGTTGATTTAATTTCATGTGCATCATGAAATCACTTGCTCTGGAATATCCATGCAGCCCCTACTATACAAAGCTCCCCCCTTTTAATAGCTGTTTGCTTTGAACAAAGTTAAAGTCCTTCCACTCTAAATGTCATGACATTTCAGGTTCAGATATGATTCCCAATCATTGCTTCAGAGTGCACTGGACACAAGAGTCTAGAAGCCACACTCATTCTCCACCTCCTTTCATCTAGCATGTTAGATGCAACAACAAATTCAACAGATGAATAGAACTGACACTATAAAGACCCATTCAAATACATATAATTAAACAAATTGTTCTGACTCTAAAATCTGACTGGATGAGTCACATTCTAAGCTGTTGTACAACGACTGTTTAATGTTTAATCAATATCTGTTTATTGATTATTGGTTTTCATATTGCTTTTACCACTGTTTTATTAAAACAATAAGCCACTAGAGTGCATGCTATAATGATTTTACCACATGTAAGTGTGTTTTAGGCATTGTGCAACACATTTTACCCCATGGTAAAATCACTGTAATGCATGGCCTCTAGTGGTTTACTGCTTTAATAAAAACTAAACTATTTCTCCTTAATACCCCATTACCCCAATACCTCCCAAGCTATCTAGGCTTGTGAAGTATAATTATTCTGCCAAGGTAGGAAGTTTTCTTGCTTACATCAGGATGCCTGTATCAACTAGTCTTCAATTTGTGTTACAAATATTGCTGAGGGCAAAAGAATTTGCCAAGATACTGTTCAGCATCACTTCATTTTAGATCTGCTCAAAGATCTTGGCATGGCTAAGTGTAATTTAATTCCTGATTGTCATACCCCCGGGTCTTTAATGCAGGTGTGTATTAGCCAAAAGACAGAAGCACTATGGCACTTCCTACACTATGATGCCACATGGTGGCTCGTTCTAATTTTGGGTTACCAAGAGCACACGGCAGTGCCAATGGGACAGAGTCACTATAGCAACAGTGCGCTACTGACAGACAGCTGGCATAAACACACACATACACAGATACACATACTTTATGGGGATTTAAGGTACACAAAGCTGTAGATCTTTAGGTACAGTATATGTGACTGATACTTCAGGCATATATCACTTGCTGTTATACTAGCAATATTTATCACTATGAGATCACTCAATGTGAAAAAAATAAGAGTGAGAAAACACAAAGGACCACTATTTATGACAAATATGGACAAGCTAAAGTATTATGATAAAGAGTTTGTATCTGAGCAAAAGAGAGAGTAAACAAAGCAAAAAAGTGAGGGGGGGACACAATATAAGGAGATAAATAGTTCTACTGTAATAACACTTCATTCAGTGTGGTTGTAAACTGGCTGTCTGAGATTCTCTTTGTAAGCACCCACTCAGCTTCTGCCCCCTCCAACATGCCCATTGGGATTATAGAGTACCAGCCTCAAATCCTCAGCTGGGAATACGAGTCTTTCACACACACATACAGCTGAGATACAATAACACTAAGACAAATCTTAGGGGTACAGACATTAAAGTCAACATAAAACAACATTCACAACCCATTTTACTTCCCTAATGTGACATATTTATGAGTGAAACGTGTTCAATGAGAAAAACATGCAGGATGGGACATAGCCAAAATGGAGGCCAGACCTGAATGCAAGTTTGCTAAATAATTCCTAAATGCAATTTGGGTTTTGGTTAACATTAGTTTACAATAGATAGATATATAATCGATGAAAGATATTGCAAAAATGTATTGTGCATGATTCATAAAACCAGTGCATTAAGAATGTAAACCGGGTCACTCTGTTTACTTTAAGCATGTCATCAATGTAATTAAGCCATCCATTTGTCTACAAAATTGTCCATCTAATAAGGAAACCATTTAAGGACAACTGACTAGTAGTAAAGATTTTGTTCAAACCTCAAGTACTTTTCCGGTGATGTATTTCTTGCAGGTCTCACACTGGATGCCATACATAGCATGGTAATCTGCTTCACAATAGGGGATGCCATCCCTGCAGAACAGCAAGATACACACATTCAATGTGATTAAATGTACTTAAACTCTAAGATGGAAAGATGGTGACAAATCTCTGTTTGTCCTGGGATCACCCACACTGTTCTTTCATATCAGTACCAATAGTGTTGAGTCATTGCAGATGGTTCAGCAGGTTTGTAGATCATGATATAATACTACTATGAAGATTGATGAAACACACACACAAGCATCCATCAACACTAGGGATTGGAATCATAAGGAGTTTAACTACTCTGATTATGATTCCACATTTGGTTCCTTAAGAATTCCATGAGCGATTCCTCTAGTACATTTGAGGATGCAAGTGAATTAAAATTTTGACCGATAACATGAGACTGACACTGATTTGTGAGTTTTCTTGATTGATTCATTAAAAAGAACCAGACAAAACTCATTAAAAGCATCACTGTTTAGCATATCAGACAACAGTAGTCACGCTGTACATTTGTTATCGTGTGTTTGCTGTGGCACTATAGATTTAGTAGAGGCACATGATGTTATTTTAGTGTTTTGCCCACTTCAGTAGAAGAATGCAGACGTGTGTGAGCTGTAAACAGACCCAAACATCATTAAAATCATTCGGTTTGGGTATTTTTTGAAAATTGGAACCATGCAAACCGTTCACACAGATATTAAGAACAGAACTAACTTGCTGATATACTCTGCATTGAGCACTTTGTTGCACACTTTGCATTTGAAGCAGCCAAGGTGCCAGTGCTTGTCCAACGCAACCAAAGATTGCTCATTTTTAAACTCCTTTCCACAGCCACAGCAATCTGCAAAGAGAGAGAGAGAGAGGGAGACAAAAGTGTAGTGTGGTAGTAGTAATATGATAGTGAATCTTAATGTATAGAGCTGTCATTGCAGAAATGTAGGAAAGAGAATGAGTGTATAAAATAGAATGGAAGAGATGACTGCAGAAAAACAGAGTGCTCACTGTGTACAGCCTGTGGTGGTGCCGTGTTGTTGACTGGTACCGGCTGAGTGCATTTCTCACAAATGCACTCTTTTCCATTAAACGTCACACGGTCCCCAGCTGGAAACGGCTGTCTGCCAGAAACAAACACACAGCGGTCACCTCATTATTACCCCATCACCAAGGTTATAAAGTCACTTTCATTTGTGAATGAACTTTAAACTAGTTACACAACCCACTTTAATTTAGGCTCAGAAATTATGAAACGTCTTGGTTACTGTCGTAACCTCCGTTCCCTGATGGAGGGAACGAGATGTTGTGTCGATGAAGTGACACTAGGGGTCGCTCCTGGGAGCCCCAGACATCTATGATCTTTGAGAAAAGGCCAATGAGAATTGGCGAGTGGAATTTGCATGCCACTCCCCCGGACATATGGGTATAAAAGCCATCACGTAACCTCCCCCAACGCTCTTGTGGGCGTCAAACGGTCCCCTGCACCTCAGGGACAAGTAGACTGCATAAAAAAATGAGGACCGTCCAGCCCAGCCATGGCCTTTTCTCTTGTTTTTCTACCCAAAAGGAATGAAATCGTTCAGCTGGGGGCCATATAAGGTCCATGTCGGGGGGTGTCCCTCCAAAGAGGAGGACACCGCGGAGACCACACCCCACCCAGAGAGGGGGGGTTTTAAGTGGAAATAGGTCACATGGTCTTACCGAGTCTAGTCGGAAGCACGTCATGTGGAAGGGTCCCGTGGTAGGTCCTACCCGAGGAGGGAGGAGTTTCTACAGACACGGTGACCCGGGGCAGAGGGGTGTCTGCCCAAGGAAGACACGGTTTACCAACGGGGAAACCACTTTGCAGAAAATACATCACATGGGGTTACCAATGGGGTAACCAGTGCATGTGGAGCACCTACCCCAGTACAGGGCCTAATTAGCACATGTACTGGGCTGGCGGCGAGTTTCCCAAAAACTCGCCAGCCACAGGGCTAAAGAGGAAGGACATCCAGGGTCCACACTTTTGTGAACGCGACTGGGAGAAAGAGCGCACGTGTGAAATCCGGCCAGCTATCCCGAGACTTACCTGTTTGAACCTGACAACAAACGGGACGAAACCGGCTCAACCCGGAGGTTGTAGAACCTCGCAAAGGTGTTAGGTGTTGCCCAGCCCGCTGCTCTACAAATGTCTGCTAGAGAGGCGCCGTTGGTCAAAGACCAGGAGGCCGCTACACCCCTGGTAGAGTGGGTGCGCAGCCCCACGGGGGGGGGGGCACGTCCTGGACGTGATATGCCATAGCGATGGCGTCAATGACCCAGTGGGCGATCCTCTACTTGGAGACAGCGCTTCCTTTCCGCTGTCCCCCAAAGCAGACAAAGAGCTGCTCGGAGCTTCTAAAGCTCTGCGTGCGATCCAAGTAGATGCGCAAAGCACGCAACGGACACAGCAACACCAAGGCTGGGTCTGCCTCCTCCTGGGGCAGTACTTGCAGGTTCACCACCTGATCTCTGAATGGGGTCGTGGGAACCATGGGCACATAGCCCGGTCGGGGTCTCAGGATCACGTTAGAGTCACCCGGGCCGAACTCCAGGCACAGTTCGCTGACAGAGGATGCCTGCAGGTCCCCTACCCTCTTGATGGAGGTGAGAGCCGTCAGGAGGGCAGTCTTCAAAGAGAGCGCCTTTAAATCTACTGACTCTAGGGGCTCAAATGGAGCTCCCCGTAGACCCCAAAGGACCACGGAGAGGTCCCACGAGGGAACGAGGCATGGTCTGGGGGGGTTTAACCTCCTCGCGCCTCTCAGGAACCTGACGATCAAGTCGTGCTTCCCCAAATACTTACCATCAACTGCATCATGATGTGCCGATATAGCGGCTACATACACCTTCGAGGTGGAGGGGGACAGCCACCCCTCCAGCCTCTCCTGCAGAAAGGAAAGCACTGATCCGACTGCGCATCTCTGGGGGTCTTCGCGTTGGGAAGAACACCACTTAGGGAACAGACACCACTTCAGGTCATACAGGCGCCTCGTTGAGGGAGCCCTGGCCTGAGTGATTGTGTCTACCACTGCCGGTGGTAGGCCACTTAATTCTTCCACTTCCCGTCCAAGGGCCAGACATGGAGATTCCAGAGGTCTGGTCGCGGGTGTCAGATGGTGCCCCGTTCCTGAGAAGGTCCTTCCTCAGGGGAATTCGCCGGGGGGGGGGGCTGTTGCAAGGAGCGTGAGGTCTGAGAACCAAGTCCGGTTGGGCCAATAACAACGTCTGTGCAAGTAGGCTCACTGGGGGAAACGCATACTTGCACAGCCCCAGGGGCCAGCTGTGTGCCAACACGTCTGTGCCAAGGGGAGCCTCGGTCAGAGAATACCAGAGTGGGCAGTGGGAGGATTCCCAGGAAGCGAACAGGTCCACCTGCGCTTGACTGAATCGACTCTAGATCAGCTGGACCACCTGAGGGTGGAGTCTCTACTCTCCCCTGAACGTGACCTGCCACGACAGCGCATCCGCTGTGCTGTTGAGGTTGCCCGGGATATGAGTGGCTCGCAGCGACTTGAGCCGCTGCTGACTCCAGAGGAGGAGACAGCGGGCGAGTTGTGACATTCGACGAGAGCATAGACCGCCTTGGTGGTTGATGTACGCAACCGTCGCCGTGTTGTCCGTCCGGACCAACACGTGCTTGCCCCGGATCAACGGCAAAAGCCTCCGCAGGGCGAGCAATACTGCCAGAAACTCGAGGCAGTTGATGTGCCAACACAGTCGCGGACCAGTCCAAGGACCGGCGTCTGCGTGCCCTTTGCACACAGTGCACCAGCCACGTCCGTCGTAACCATGCTGTGCCTGGAGACCTGTCCTAGGGGAACTCCTGCCTGTAGGAACGCTAGGTCGGACCAAGGGCTGAACAGATGGTGACAGACCTGTGTGATGAGCACGCGGTGTTCGCCATGGCGCCATGCCAATCTCACGACTCAAGTCTGGAGCCAATGCTGAAGCGGTCTCATATGCATCAACCCGAGCGGCGTGACCGCCGCTAAGGATGCCATATGCCCCAGGAGCCTCTGAAAAGATTTTCAGAGAGTACCCCCTCGCCGCCCCACCATCGAGGGTAGTGAGAGCAGAGGAGTTCGTGAATCGGGTGCGGGCAGTAAAAGGTGCCTGCCACGACCACGTAAGCTCCTCATGCACTTCTGGGAAGAAAGGAACGGGGGCAGAGTGCGGCCGTGAGTGGCGCTCTGGCCCCAGGAACCAATCGTCGATCCACGAGGGTTCGGGGGGGATCGGAGGGTTCCACTCCAGCCTGACACTCGAGGCTGCCCGAGCAAGCATGGCCGCCAGCTCCGCATCCGCCTGTGACTGGACCACCGTACCCGAGGGTGGGAGTCCAGCCGAGTCTTCTGCGTCAGACACTGCGAGCCCACTCTCCGATGATGCAATGGATATCTCATCCTCTTCGCGAGTTCCAAACGAGGCCGCAAACCCGCCCTGAGACGGGCCCGCGGTCTCATTCCAGAACCTGGCCGGGGCATACGAGCGTGCAGGGGAATGGGAGGTCCGTAGGGGGTTACCCGTCGGAGAAGCTCCCACTGAAGTCCCCAAATCGCCCCCAGTGCTAACTGACTCAGCCTCATACCCGTAGGTAGAAGGACCGAGACGGGGAGCCACTGGGGTGGTTTTCTTTCTGATGAAAGAAAGCCGTGACCACAACGTAGCCATGGTTATGTTCTCGCAATGAGGACATGAACCATCCACGAATGATGTCTCTGCGTGGGAAACACCCAAACACGAGATACAGCGATCGTGGCCGTCAGAAGCGGAGAGATAGCGACCGCAACCAGGAAGGATACAGAAACGAAAAGGCATCTTGAAAAAGACAATTTCGTGAGTGCCACTCTTTTAGTTGGAAATATTCTCTTTTAGAGAGAAAATATACTCTTTTTTTTCTCGCTGTTGAAGTGCCCAGGGATGTACTCTGCACAACGCCGGTGCAAGAGGGGGAGAACCGCTGTAATGCGCCGTAAGACCAACAGCTCGTGAGAGCAAGAGAGATGAATGGACCAGTAGTAGTTCAGCTTGAATGAACACAACCATTCGGCTCCGAAGAAGAAATCTGAATGAGTGGTTGCATTCCAGCACCTTTTATACCCGTATGTCCGGGGGAGTGGCATGCAAATTCCACTCACCAATTGTCACTGGCCATTTCTCAAAGATCAAAGATGTCTGGGGCTCCCAGGATATCCCCTAGTGTCACTTCATCGACACAACGTTGAGTGAGTGACAGAAAGGAAACTACATTATATCAATGAAAGGTAGGATAAGACACTAAAACATTTTTTTGCCAAACACTGTAAAAACTGTATTACAAACTTCGCTTGAATCACTGTACTGCTTTATTTTGTATTTTTTATAAACCATACTGAGTTTAAGAAAGACAAATGCACTCTTAAAAGTATAGTTCACCCAAAAATGAAAATTCTGTCATTTACTCACCCTTATGTTGTTCATTCAAATCCATATGACTTTCTGACTTCTACAGAACATAACGGGATAACAACTCAGCAGAATGTGTGATACTCTTTTTATACAATGAAAGTGAATGTGGATGGATGCATTCATCCTACAAAAATTGCATCAGAAATGCAACATAAATAGCAAGTTAGTGATTGCCAAATTACCATAAAGTGCGTTTACATGCACAATCTCACACCAATTGTGCTTTCTAACACGTTCTTACCAGCTTAATCAATGTGTGCTTAAGTGTTGTGTGCAGGTCTGTTTATGTTTTAACGTCAAAAGTAGAGAATAACTTGATGTTTTAAAATGCCATGTAAACACAATTTGTTTTTTGTTATCAGCATAATGGTGTGCATGTAAACCCCATCATCGATGCCAAATGTGGTACAGCACATCTTTATGTGCAATTTTGGAATATACATAAACGTAAATAAGATTTCAGAGATGCGGCAGAAGGTTAAGATTTTCAGCAAATAATGACTTAAATTGTATTATGTACCTGAAACAATGCTATACGTATTGCCTATTGTGTCTTCTTTGGAGTTCAACAGCATTAGTCCCCATTCATTTTTTTTATATGAGAAAGTGTAGCATGAATATTCCGCAAAACATCTCATTTTGTGTTCTACAGTAGAAAGAAAGTAATACAGGTTTGGAACAGCATAAAGGTAGCATTCCTATAATGAATCTACATGTAATCACATTCATTCTAGACACTATTATCACACAATTGTTGTTGATGCTACTTTGGCTTATTTTGGATGTATTATCATTAGTATGAAATGAATTCAGTCATGGTGTTCCTGCTGAAAAAATAAAAGCCTATGCTGGTTGGCTGGTCATAGCTGGTCTCCCAGTCTGGTCAAGCTTGTTTGTTGGCTGGTTTTATAGGGGTTTTGATCACTTTTCAGCAGGTAAGGCTGGGAGACCAGATTAAACCAGCTATGATCAGCCAACTCTGAGGTTGAAGCCACTCAAATCTAAAGGCTAGTTTCAGACAATTATTTTTATAAAGAAGTTCATACTTTAAGAGCAAAAGCTACATTTCAGACCTCCTATTACACTTACCACCAGCCTGAGCCTACCATTATAGTTATAATAATAGCAGCAATAATAATTACTAACTGGCAAAGGTAGAAAACACTATGTGCTGGAATGGGAGATGCTGGGTAGAGCCACCCAGAGTAACTACAAATGAGATATTTACGAGGTGATTTAAGATCCTGTTGCACCAAAGGGACCAAACTGGGTACACTGAGTCCAGAGAAACATGGGCATTGCTATGGAAATGTAGAAAGGACTCATCCTAAACAATGTCACATGTACACACGCACAGCATCCATTCAGATACTAAGGGACATCCTGCACCACTCTGGAAATAAGTGGCCTGGGAGCAGAGCATACACTTAACCAGGGTTCCCACTCTTTTCAATGCACAAATTTCCAGGACATTTTATGCACCCAAAATCTGCCAAGAGACTTTATAGTATTTAAGCAATTTAAGAACAAAGCAGATCTATATTTCTGTTCAGTTTGTGAACTGCCGAGCATGACATTTCATCCAATAAGACAACAATAGTCTAATAACAGGCTAATAACGAGTATCAATAATGTCCTTACCTTCTCCTTTATTAAAATTTGCATGTAAAATCAACTGACTTCTGTAGAATGTTTAAGCAGTATAAGAACAAAGCATATCTACTGTGTCATTTTCCTATAGTATTTAAACTGCTGGGCATGACTTTTATCAGAAAAGACAATAAAAGCCTAATAACAATAATTTTTGAGTTTCAATAATGCCCTTTTGTCATTGTAAAGTGCATTTCACATGAGTTGAGTTGAGGCATCAACACTTTGCTCAACGTCAGCGTCAAGTGGCACTTTTATGGAGCCAGATTTCTGCCACAAGTAAACTAACAAATAGAACGTTTTGCAAACAAACCCAATCTGCATCACAAAGGAAAACTCGACTCTCAAACAAACAGAAAACGATTTGCAAATATGAGCCTACACCATATTTAACAAATAAATACAATCTATTCTCCAAATTCGACAGGATTGTCGAACAAATACAAAACCCGATGTGAATTTGTTTGTTTACTTGTGGCTGAAATCTGGCTCTATGACATGCATTGCAGTAGGCGTCATGGAGGGGCGAATTTATGAGAAAGTGGGAGGTATGCACAATAAATATTAAAAAAATTTATTTGGAAGAGAAAAAAATGGAAATTGATTGCAGAAAGTAAAAAAGAGGACTTGTTTGCTTAGGTCTTTACAGGTTTTTTTTTTTTTTTTTTTTTTGTGAATGTAATTACTGTAGTTCAATAACTGGGGTCTCTGGAAATGATAAGGTAATAATTAATTAAAATAAATTATGAGACATTCAATATCTCTTCATAAATTTGGACAGTTTTAAAATATTAATTGTAGCTTTGTACTCTCAAAGACATTATTTGTGGGCAGGGATGGACTGGCCATAGGGAGAACTGGGAAATGACAAATGGCCGGCTGTGAAACGGGGCCGAACGGCTGAATTTCTCTTCGGAGCCAAACGGTCGATGCTCACTGAGCTGAATTCCCACGGCTGTTCATTCTCCTCTGCTGGATCTGACGGCGCATTTCAGCGGCTTCTCCCTCCTTTGCACTGGTGCACTGCAGAGAACGCCCCTGGGCGCTTCGGCAGAAATAAAAGAATATATTCTAAAAAAGAGTATATTTCTCTAAAAGAGCGGCACACACGGAACATCTTTTTAAAGACGCGTCTTTTTAAAGATGTCTTTCCGTTTGTGTGTTATTCCTGGTTGCGCTCGTTATCTCTCGCCTTCTGATGGCCACGATCACTGTCTTTCGTGTCTGGCCGCTGCTCACACGGAGACAGTGTTCGTGGATGGGTCATATACACGTTGCGAGAACATGTCCATGGCAACGATGCGGTCGCGGCTTGCCTCCATAAGAAAGCAAGCCACCCCAGAGGCTCCCCGCCTGGGTCCTTCTACTCCCGGGTATGAGGCCAGCGCGGCTAGCACTGGGGGCGATTTGGGAACCCCAATGGGACCACCTCCTCCAGGCATCCCCCCACGGACCTCCCATTCCCCAGCACGCTCGTCTGCCCCGATCAGGCTTTCGGATGAGTCCGCCGGCTCGTCTCACGGCGAGTTCGACCTCTTATTCGGAGCCCCCGAAGGTGATGAGCTCTCGAGCACAGCATCGGAGAGCGGGATCGTCCAGTCAGACGCGGAAGCCTCAGCTGGGCTCCTCCCTTCGGGTGCGGTCGCCCAGTCACATGCTGACGCAGAGATGACGGACATGCTTTCGTGGGCAGCCACGAGCGTCGGGCTAGAGTGGAACCCTCCACTCTCCCCTGAACCCTCGCGGCTCGATGATTGGTTCCTGGGCTCACGGCGCCGCTCACAGCCCCGCCCCGGTCCTTTCTTCCCGGAAGTGCATGAGGAGCTGACAAGGTCGTGGGAGGCACCTTTTACTGCCCGGTCCCGATCTTTCAGCTCCCCTGCCCTCACTATCCTCGATGGTGGGGCGGCCAAGGGCTATTCCACAATACCCCCGGTGGATGAGGCACTCGCGGTGCACCTATGCCCGCAGAGTGCCGCCACCAGGCATGGGCGCCCAAAGCTCCCGTCCAAGGCCTGTAGGTTTACGTCGTCCCTGACAGCCAAAGCCTACAGTGCCGCTGGACAAGCCACCTCCACCCTGCACGCCATGGCTCTCCTGCAAGTCCACCAAGCCAAGGCGCTAAAGGAACTGCATGAGGGTAGTTCTGCCCCGGGATTGATGTAGGAGCTGTGCTCAGTGACCAACCTCGTTCTCCGGGAGACGAAGGTCACGCCGTGGTCTCTCGGGCGGGTGATGTCCACCTTGGTGGTCCAGGAGCGCCACCTTTGGCTCAACCTGATCGAGATGGGAGAGGCTGACAAGGCACGGTTCCTTGGCGCCCCCATTTCCCAGGTGGCCAGTCCGGCGACACCGTCGAGCACTTTGTCCAGCAGTTCTCAGCGGTGAAGCAGCAGACGGAGGCTATCCAGCACATCCTGCCCCGGTGCGGCTCAAGATCCCGCACCCCGTCTGCTCGTCGCCAAGGGCGTCCCCCTATGGTGACTACACCGGCTCCGCCGCAGCCCGACCCTGCAGCCCAGCGCCGGCGTGGAGCCCACCGTGGCAGGTTTGGCACTCCAGCGGCGGTCTCCCGGCCCCTGCGCGTCCAGATGTCACGAGGACAGGCCTCTTCCTCCCCTGTCCCAGGCTGTTCCGAGGGTGGTCACAAGGAGCCAGGTAAGTACTTCGATGTCCCTGAACTCAGCACGGCCATGACACAGTGTGGCACCTCAGGCTCCGCCCCGCCACGATTCACTTCACCAGGCGTCCGCCCAGGTTCAGCGGCATCCACTTCACCTCGGTGAAGGGCGAGAACACCGCTACCTTGCGCGTGGAGGTCACTACCCTCCTACGGAAGGATGCGATAGAGCCTGTCCCTCCGGCCGAGATGAAGAAGGGGTTTTACAGCCCCTACTTCATTGTACCGAAAAAAGGCTGTGGGTTGCGGCCAATCTTGGACCTGCAAGTACTGAACCGGGCCTTACACTGACTCCTGTTCAAGATGCTGATGCAAAAACGTATTCTAGCGAGCGTCCGGCATCAAGATTGGTTCGTGGCGGTAGACCTGAAGGACGCGTACTTCCACGTCTTGATTCTACCTCGACACAGACCCTTCCTGTGGTTTGCATTCGAGGGTCAGGCGTATCAGTACAAGGTCCTCCCTTTCGGCCTGTCCTTGTCCCCTCGTATCTTCACGAAGGTCGCAGAGGCAGCCCTTGCCCCGCTAAGGGAAGTGGGCATTCACATCCTCAACTATCTCGACGATTGGCTAATATTAGCTCACTCTCAGGATGTGTTGTGTGCACACAGGGACCTGGTGCTCTCGCACCTCAGCCGACTAGGGCTTCGGGTCAACTGGGAAAAGAGCAAGCTCCTCCCGGTTCAGAGCATCTCTTTTCTCGGCTTGGAGTTGGACTCAGTCTCATTGATAGCGTGTCTCACGAGCGAGCGCGCACAGTCGGTGATGACCTGTTTGGAGGTGTATAGATAGAAGACAGCGGTTCAACTGAAACTGTTTCAGAGGCTCCTGGGGCATATGGCATCCTCAGTGGTGGCCACTCTGCTCGGGTTGATGCATATGAGACCGCTTCAGACTCAAGTCCCGAGATGGGCATGGCGCTGCGGGACAAATCGCGTGGCCATCACGCCGATCTGTCACCGCCTCTTCAGCCCTTGGACCAACCTCACGTTTCTACAGGCAGGCGTTTGCCTATAGCAGGTCTCCAGGTGCATCGTTACAACAGACGCCTCCAAAATGGGCTGGGGTGCTGTATGCAATGGGCACGCAGCTGCCGGCTCATGGATGGGCCCGCGGCTGCGTTGGCACATCAACTGCCTCGAGTTGCTGGCAATTCTGCTCACCCTGCGGAGGTTTTGGCCACTGATCCAGGGCAAGCATGTGTTAGTTCAGACAGAAAACACAGCAACGGTAGCATATGTCAACCGTCAAGGCAGTCTGCGTTCCCATTGTATGTCACAACTCACCCACCGTAGACGCGCTGGCACACAGCTGGCCCCCTGGACTTCACAAATATGCGTTTCCCACAGTGAGCCTACTTGCACAGACCCTGTTCAAGGTCAGGGAGGACGAGGAGCAGGTTGTCCTGGTAGCACCCTACTGGCCATCCCAGACGTGGTTCTCAGACCTCACACTCCTTGCGACAGCCCCCCCTGGCGAATTCCCCAGAGGAAGGACCTTCTTTCTCAGGGATGGGGCACCATCTGGCACCCGCGACCAGACCTCTGGAATCTCCATGTCTGGCCCCTGGATGGGACGTGGAAGACTTAAGCGGCCTACCACCCACGGTGGTAGACACGATCACTCAGGCTAGGGCACCCTCTACGAGGTGCCTGTATGCCTTTAAGTGGCGTCTGTTCGCGAAGACCCCCAGAGATGCGCAGTTGGATTGGTGCTTTCCTTCCTGCAGGAAAGGTTAGAAGGGCGGCTGTCCCCCTGCACCTTGAAGGTGTATGTAGCCACTATAGCGGCACACCACGACACAGTGGACGGTAAGTCCTTAGGGAAGCATGACCTGATCATCAGGTTCCTGAGAGGTGCCAGGAGGTTGAATCCCTTCAGACCGCGCCTCGTCCCCTCATGGGACCTCTCTGTAGTTCTTCAGGGTCTACGGAGAGCCCCTTTTGAGCCCTTGCAGTTAGCTGAGCTTAAGGCACTCTATTTGAAGAATGCCCTCCTGACTGCGCTCACTTCCATCAAGAGGGTAGGAGACCTGCAAGAGTTCTCTGTCAGTGAAACATGCCTGGAGTTCGGTCCGGGCTACTCTCACGTGATCCTGAGACCCCAACCGGGCTATGTGCCCAAGGTTCCCACGACCCCTTTTAGGGACCAGGTGATGAACCTGCAAGCGCTGCCCCAGGAGGCAGACCCAGCCCTGACGTTGCTGTGTCTGGTGCGCGCTTTACACATCTATTTGGATCGCACGCAGAGCTTTAGAGTCTCTGAGCAGCTCTTTGTCTGCTTTGGTGGACAGCAGAAAGGAAGCGCTGTCTCCAAGCAGAGGATCGCCCACTGGTTCACTGACGCAATAACAATGGCATATCATGCCCAGGACGTGCCGCCCCCGGCAGGGCTATGAGCCCATTCTACCAGGGGTGTAGCGGCCTCCTGGGCCTTGACCAGTGGCGCCTCTCTAACAGACATTTGCAGAGCAGCGGGCTGGGCAACACCCAACACCTTTGCGAGGTTCTACAATCTCCGGGTGGAACCGGTTTCGTCCTGTGTAGTGGCATGCACAAGCAGGTAAGTCCAGGACAGCTGGCCGGGTGTATCGCTTGCGCATAGCGCCTTTTACCTCCCCTGAGCTGAAGACATGCGCTGTTGACTCCCAGTAGTGTTCACAAACATTGTTCCTTGGATGATTTCCTCCGAGCCCTGTGGCAGACGAGTTTGAGAAGAAACTCGCTGCCGGCTCAGTACATGTGCTAACTAAGCCCTGTACTGGGGTAGGTGCTCCGCATGTGGTGGATCCCCATAGTTAACCCCATGTATATCTTCCGCTAATTCGTTTCCCTGTTGGTAAACTGCGTCTTCCTTGGGTAGAGGCCCCTCTGCCCCAGTCACCATGCTTGTAGAAACTCCTCCCCTGTAGGGTAGGACCTACCGTGGGACTTTTCCACATGATACTTCCGACAAAGCTTGGCAAGACCATGTAACGTATTCCCACTCAAAATACACCCCCCCCCCCCCCGGGCGGGGTGTGGTCTCCGCGGTGTCTTCCCCTTGGGAGTGACCCCCCCCCCGACTAGACCTGGTGGCCCCAGTCGGTTAATTCCTTTTTTCTGGGGAGAGGGAAAAAAGAGGATAAGAGGCCACGACTGGGCTAGCCTGTCTCTATCTTTTGGACAGTCGACTTGTCCCCAAAGGGCCATTCGACACTCATAACAACGTTGGGGGAGGTTGCGTGTCGGCCTGGTGCGCTGGCTACGAGGCACACAGTGGTCTGCCCATCACACACCGCCAGTTCACATAACACAGTTCAGCCAGTTGCGGCGTTTCGTATAGGGACCCCTAGTGTCACTACATCGATACAACGTCGAGTGAGTGACAGATAGGGAACGTCCTGGTTACTTGCGTAACCTCCGTTCCCTGATGGAGGGAATGAGACGTTGTGTCCCTCCAGCCACAATGCTGAACTACCCGCTGAAATGGCCAGGCCTTGTCTCGGCTCCTCAGCACAAAACCTGAATGAGTGGTTGCATACCAGCTCCTTTTATACCCGTATGTCTGGGGAAGTGGGATGCAAATACCACTCGCCAATTTTCACTGGCCTTTTATCAAAGACCAGAGGTGTCTCGGGCTCCCAAGAGTGACCCCTAGTGTCACTACATCAACACAACGTCTCGTTCCCTCCATCAGGGAACGGAGGTTAGACAAGTAACCAGGACAGTTTGCTTTGTTCTTATAATGCTTAAAACCTTAAAAGTCTCTTTGGGGTCTATAGACATAAAAATTTTGAAGGATTAAAATTTTCTTCTGGCATCACCAGAAATGGTCACTGAATCATTAAATTAATCTGAACGAATTTTGGTGAATGTAGTCAAAACACTCGAGCCACTTGGATGCATTTAAATCCCACAATGCTCAAGCACAGAGGAAAAAATAAAATTGTGCACATGCACCATTGTCATTATTGTAATTTATTAAATAATTTATTCAAGGACCAGCTTGTGCTCAGTCTTTTATTGTCATGTGTGAAACAGAAGCAAGTGCTCCACAAGATGCCCTTTATTTTTGCAGCTAATTTTGCAATTCATTTGCAATACTTGAATCTTTAAAATACTACAAATACTACAAGTATATAATACTTATATATTAATATAATACATATATCATACTTATATATTAACATATACTGTAATATATTAATAATGCACTGTAAGTTTTGCGAGCCACCTACTGACAGCTGTGTCACCCCCCCCCAACACGCACACATTTAAAATGACTGCTATGCCCCTGCTCACACACACACATTCAGTTGCAGAAACATAACACGATCGAAGGCGGCTATATGAGCTTTCATGAATGCACAACCATAATTTTTTTAAATGACAGAGCTGAAACCAGTGGCGGCCCGTGCATTTTAAGTCTAGGCCTTCAGTACGATTCATGCCATTAAGAAAACACAGTTTCACAATGAATAAGACACCGTATGCTTATCATACATTACGTCGCAGCCAACTAATAATACCAACTGACATTAAAAACACGTCCAAGGATGAAAGCCAGAACCAAGGAGGTCTAATACGAAGAAAAAGCAATCTAATATTTGAAATTTAAATGTTGCTTGCAATAAATTTTGTTTCCTAAGGGTACATGGTTACTTTTCAAAACTTGATCTGACAATGAATGCTCCAGCCAGCCTAATTTACACTTAGAAAACTCCTGATGTTGTTATAACAATGCAAAAAGCACTTACCAATTAGCTTGAAGTGAAAATCAGCCCTCCTTTCCTGTTTAAATTATCAGTCGCACGATCATGCAGAACATCTTAGGTTTTTAAATCCATAAGGATCTCTTTCTCAACTGCAATAACAGCAGTGATGACAGCCGACTCGTCAGCAAGATCTCGCGCTCTTCGCTTTCAAATAACGTACATCACTTGAAGCGTGATTGTGTCACTCAAGGCCACTTAGAAGCCCTGGATTGGGACATATCCTAAAGACCACACCCACCAAGAACAAATAAATCAATCTGATTGGCTGATGAATCTGACAATCTGACTTTAGATGCTCATTCATTTGCACTGTTGAGGGATTCTGCAGAAATTCTGAAGGCCTGACAGGGTGGAGCTCAGACTCACGTGCTGCTTCAGCTAAGGAGCATGGCTTCGGGCATGCGAATTGTGAAACAGTTGTTACACTTTGCTTGTAAGCATCGAGGAAAAATTCTGATTGGATAAACTTTTTGCCTTTTGCTATTCGTTTGTAGATTAATTAAGAGTGGAAAGCGATTATACATAGGCAAAAAGGTCAATGAGAATGAAAGGATGAAAAAATATTAATTTATTAGGCATATTACGCCAGCAGGGAAGGCTTTGCTGGCCCTGACAAATCGCCACTGGCTAAAACTGTTAAAAGCACTGATGGTGAATGTGTGTTTGTGTGTTTGTAAATGATGTGTGTCTTACTTGCAGATGGCACAGACAAAGCAGCAAGGGTGGTATGTCTTGCCCAGGGCAGACACAACTTCTCCTTCAATGAACTCTTCACAACTGAAGCAGCGGGTGCCATAGAGGCGCTGATAATCCAGAGTGCAGATATACTCGCCCTGTCGCACAAAAAAGCCTCCCCGAGCCAAGTCACATCCACAAACTGAAGAGTAAGAGACAAGAGAGAGACAGTTACAATAGTTACAAAGTTACAAAACGATTGTATCATCTTCAGAAGACTTAAATTATAGTGCAAAGTCTGCATAAAACACTTTTATGATACTTTTATAGTGCTTTTGCACCCTTTTTTGAGCTTGAAAGCTCAAGTCTCCATTCATTGTAATAACATGGAAAAGAGTGATAAATACATTCTTCAAAAATATATTTTTCTGAGAAAGAAAGTTTTATGTGTTTGAAATGATATGAGGGTGAGTAAATGATAACAGAACTTTTGGGTGAACTATTCCTTTAAGCTGGAACATCTTAGAAGCCCATTGTTTAATAAAATCCATAATGACTGCCAGCAGCTCACATTTAGCCAAATCATGTGTTTCGGTGTGTGTGTTTCCTTTAGTTTATGTGTACAGGCTAATTGTTGTGTGTGTCCTGATAAGTATCAGCACACCATGACATCATCCAGAGGATGGAGACTGGGCAGGTGCATGGAGTGGACTGGACAAAACACACTGAAACACAACCTTCGCCTAATTTTACCCCCTTCCATTTCTCCTTTCTCTTTTTGCTTTTCTCACAGTCCTTTTTCCACTAAAACAGGAAACACATCAAGAACATAATACACACATTTACAAATGCTCAGATGACATCATTGTCAGGACCAATCCATTTTCCACCTCCTCTGAGGTAAATGATAACAGTGGAATTTCCTTTTCTCCCATACTTTTGTCTTTCTATCATGAGCTGAGATATAACGCTCTGAACATTACACCAAATAAATGTAGGCCCTCCTTCTTTATAAAGTCCTTGTTTTTGTCTGCTATAGCTACTAACAAGCAAATACAACAACTAACAAGTTAATACCTTTGTCCTGTAATGACCTAATGTCATTTAGTTTACTTTTTTCATTACAGGGGGACATTGTCAATACATTAGAAAGGGAACTGTATATAGGGAAACTGTTGTCAAGGAGCCCATTGGAAATAAAAATCACAAATGACATCTATATAATATCAAATCACTATAATATCTTTACACTATATACACTATATCACTTTATACTATATATTTGTACAATATCTCAGTTGGTACTTCTAGACAGCCATGAAATTTCAGCAGTGATTTCACTGGGAGCAAATGGACATTCTATCTTGAGTCTCAAATTTCTGTGATTTTTCTCCCGAGAAAAATGTCCTAGTATTGTAGCTCTCATGTGTCTGCTTTAGAGTTTCAGAAAAGATTTTAACAATGTCTCAAACTGTGCTTATAGACTTGCCAAGACACCAAAGTTGGCAATCAAAAGTCTGAGTCATGTCAGTATGAAGTACTGCTCAGTAAATTCTTTCAAGACCACATCACCTGGGCTATGCTAACCACATTTATAGCACATAGCCTAATTTTATAGCTCTATACTTATATTGTACGCCAATGATTGTCTCATTTTTGTCCATATTTATTTTCCTAAGAAATTTGAGGAGAAACAGAGATGAAGAACTCCATTAAGTCTCCACAAAAGCAATCCCGGACCAATATTTTTCTCTGTTGAGTCCAGTGATGTAGCCAAGGGTGGTAACCCAGGCCCACCTAGAATATTAAAGATTATTCTTTGACTTCACATGTATATATTTATAAAATAATCTAATAAATGCATAAATTCTGATTTCTGAAAGTATGAAAGAACTGTTTGAATGCGCCGCTTCTCTGTTGTTCAGGAAAATTTGGTAAAAAAAATGGTGTGTGGCATTCATATGAGCAGACAGAGAAATAAGTCTGAAGTAAGTTTGGAGCACAAGAAATAGAAATAAACCTTGTGTAAATTGTCAGCTTTACGCTAAGCTAAAATGCTATTTCTAGCCATTTTACACATACATGCTACCAGGCACGATCATATTTTTTTATCAAGAAAATTCACGTTGGATCATAATTTCTTTTTTTCTAGTGAGACCTTTGATATTAGGGCAAAAATTGTATTCTTGATAATAATTTTTGTATTGTTTTCCTGTAAAAATATCTACAAATCCTTAAAACAAGATCAATTTGATTTATCTTGTTTTAGAAACAGCACTGCATAAGATATTTAGGTTTTTCAGAGAATGAATTTTTAACATGTATTTTGTCTTACTGTACTGGCAGAATTTTTTTAGTCAAAACAAGTGAAAAATCTACCAGTGCTGAAGAAGTAATACAAAGTATTCAGAATACGTTATTCACCTTGAGTAATCTAACGGAATACATTACAAATTACATTTTAAGCATGTATTCTATAATCTGTAGTGGAATACATTTCAAAAGTAACCCTCCCAACCCTGTATATATATACAGTTGAAGTCAGAAATTTACATACAGAATAATAGTAGAAAGAATTATTTATTTCAGCTTTTATTCCTTTCATCACATTCCCAGTGGGTCAGAACTTCACATACCCTTTGTTAGTATTTGGTAGCATTGCCTTTCAATTGCTTAACTTGGGTCAAACTTTTTGGGTAGCCTTCCACGAGCTTCTCACAATAAGTTGCTGGAATTTTGGCCCATTCCTCCAGACAGAACTGGTGTAAATGAGTTAGGTTTGTAGGCCTCCTTGCTCGCACACGCTTTTTCAGTTCTGCCCACAAATATTCCATCGGATTGAGTTCAAGGCTTTGTGATGGCCACTCCAATACCTTGACTTTGTTGTCCTTAAGCCATTTTGCAATAACTTTGGAGCTATACTTTGGGTCATTGTCCATTTGGAAGATCCATTTGTGACTGAGCTTTAACTTCCTGGCTGATGTCTTGAGATGTTGCTTCAGTATATCCACATAATTTTCCTTCCTCATGATGCCATCTATTTTGTGAAGTGCACCAGTCCCTCCATCCCCACAACATGATGCTGCCACCCCCATGATTCACGGTTGGGGTGGTTTTTTTTGGCTTGCAAGCCTTACCCTTTTTCCTCCAAACATAATGATGGTCATTATGGCCAAACAGTTTAATATTTGTTTCATCAGACCTTAGGACATTTCTCCAAAAAGTAAGATCTTTGTCCTCATGTGCACATGCAAACTGTAGTCTGGCTTTTTTATGGCAGTTTTGGAGCAGTGGCATCTTCCTTGCTGAGCAGCCATTCATGTTATGTCGATACAGGACTCGTTTCACTGTGGATATAGATACTTGTCTACCTGTTTCCTCCAGCATCTTCACAAGGTCCTTTGCTGTTGTTCTGGGATTGATTTGCACTTTTCGCACAAAACTATGTTCATCTCTAGGAGACAGAATGCATCTCGTTCCTGAGCGGTATGATGGCTGCGTGGTCCCATGGGTATTTATACTTGCGTACTATTTTTGTACAGATGAACGTGGTACCTTCAGGAGTTTGGAAATTGCTACTAAGGATGAACCAGACTTGTGGAGGTCCACAATTGTTTTTCTGAGATCTTCATTGATTTCTTTTGATTTTCCCATGATGACAAGCAAAGAGGCACTGAGATTGAAGTTAGGCCTTAAAATACATCCACTGGTACACCTCCTATCTGAAGCTACTTGGCTGATTATCTAAAGGCTTGACATCATTTTCTGGAATTTTCCAAGCTGCTTAAAGGCACAGTTAACTTAGTGTATGTAAACTTATGACCCACTGGAATTGTGATATATTCAATTAAAAGTGAAACAATCTGTCTGTAAACAACTGTTGGAAAAATTCCTCGTGTCATGCACAAAGTAGATGTCCTAAACAACTTGCCAAAACTATAGTTTGCTAATATTAAATCTGTAGAGTGGTTAAAAAATGTGTTTTAATGACTTCAACCTAAGTGTATGTAAACTTCTGACTTCAACTGTTAATATATATATATATATATATTATATATACAGTACTGTGCAAAAGTCTTTGCACATAAGATGTTTAACAAAAACATTTGTCTTAAGATGGTTATTTATATCTTTAGCTGTAGTGTGTCAATAGGTAATATACATTTTAGACTCCCAAACATTCCTTCTGCAAACAGAATAGAATAGAAGAACATGTAGCCCTGCAACAGATGGCATTGCCCCACAGAGACCCCCACTGAACCTCGAGTCAGTCTGAGATTACATGAAGAGACAGAAGCAATTGAGAGAGCCTAAATATATATAAGAACTGTGGTGAATTCTCCAAGAAGCTTGGAACATCCTATTTCCCAACAACCAAGAAAAACTAGGTCCCTAGGAGAATTGGTGCAGTTTTGAAGGCAAAGTTAGTCACACCAAATATTGATTTAGCTTTTTTTATGTTTACTAGACTTTGGATAATGTTAATTGAAAAATGAAAACTAATTATGGCATTATTTTTGAAGAAATCCTCACTATGCAACATTTTTCACAAGTGCCTAAACCTTTTGCACAGTACTATATTATATATATATATATATATATATATATATATATATATATATATATATATATATATATATATATATATATATATACACACACACACACACACACACAAATATCTATATTTTACCAGGGTTATTCTATTGAAATTAAAATCTCTTTTTGGAGTGATTTTCTCTTAATTAATGAATTAATTCAAAAGACTCGAGTAACGAGTTAATGACACACAGAGAAACATCATCTGGAGTTAATTCACTCTACTAAAAAGCAACCAAGCTAAATGAGACATTTATTGTAATAATAGGTTTTTCTGGTGTTTGAAAGAACTTTAATCTATATAAGTTGCAAAATTATATATATATTTTTTTAAATAAACACAATTTTCTTTTAATTTGTTAATAAATATAATATTTTTTTAATGGTTCTTTAAACGGTTTCAGTTTTTTTTAATAACTTTATGTGTTTAATATAGAAAATTACAATTGTGAATGTACTGTATATTTACATCTTGAATGATGTAAACACATTGAAAGAAAACAAAACACTATCTATGCTAAAGAGTAGAATACATATAATGTGCACATCTAATAGTGTCTTTGGGGGCTGAGCCCACCTAAGATCGAAATCCTAGAATCTCCCCTGCCCACACCCAAATGGATATACAGTACATGTACGACGTGTACAAAGTCTTGTTTTAGCGCACTAAAATGAACCACTCACTCACACACAACACATTCGTTCAGGTCATAATCAACACCCAAACAATAACATTGGAATGTTGCTCAGGAAATGGCAGACATATTTTCCATGGCTGTTCTAGAGTGATTGCTGGTGTTAGTGATATGGAAGGCTAGCTATGTTATGAATATCTGGTTTTATTATGTGACAATGTCTGACTTCTGTCCCAAATTTGTTTTCTTTCTCCTAAAAACACAAACACTCACAGACTGAACCTACAAGTTAAGATGGCAGCACATGTCCAGCGCAAGGTTGTTGGAAACAATAGTTGCTCATTTCATCAAGAAAAATAGCTATTTTCAATAAAAAGACATTATTAAATTACATTCAATTGATAACTACTAGATATGCATGTTAAAAGAAAATGGCAAATATTGGTTAAAAGTGAAGTGTGTAACTTAAAAAAAACTTTCCCCTATCCCTGTTAAATATGCAGTGCCAACTATATGTTATTCATAGGTTGAGATCCCCAAAACAAACAAAGCTGACACCTCTTGAGGATTTGCTGTGTCAGTATCTATTGTAATTGAAAATATTTATTCATATTTATGTATATTTTTATCCTCAATTTTATGCTCTTTTTTATTTTTTTGAAGGTACGTTTTGATAAATCGAAGCAAGGGCATTTTTTAGTATTTAAGTATTTTACACGTCTCCAACTTCATCTAGTGAATAATATAAAAAAATTAATTTGGTGAAATTTATAAAACCATTCATTTTTTGTATTGGGTGAATGCTGCTTACATGTGGCATATTTGAATGGAGCCAAGTCTCTATCGTTTATAAACTAATACATGCTTATTACGATATGTAATAAAAAAGACATATATAAAGCATAGAAATTATTGAATGTTCATTTTATAACCTTTTGAAGGGGAGGATTTTCGAAATCCTTTTATTTATTTTTACAAGTTATACCTTATCTTTTATCGTCCTCATTTATTGTTGTTATATTAATACATTTTCTATTTTCTATTTTTCTTTTACTATAAGGTACAAGTAATATGTATGTGATTTGAGAGGTGACTGAGGGTCTGGCCCATGCCAGGATTGCAGTAACATTGATTACTCATTTAGCCAGGCCTCCAGAGAATGTGCATTTTATGTTGTATTGCATTTATTCCATTTCTATTTCTATTTTTATTACATAATGAATCATATACCCTATTGAACTAGATGCAGCAATAGTGTGCTCTCTTGTGCAATGGAGTGCCCTTGTTGTGCTCTGTCCTAGTATTCCATAGATGATGAGGCCCGACATTCCAGCAAATTTTAGGAGGAGGCCTCTATTCCGGAAGAGAAGATAGCATAGATACATTGAATGTCTAGATAACTTATCTCTCTTAATTATTTATGGTTATTTTGCCCTCTCAAACGTGACTTTGCCATAGTCGAAAACAACTTCCAAGAATTTAATTGCTTTCCTTGGTACCCCTTTGACGTAAAGAAATAAGGTGTAGCCATAACTGATAGCTAACCTCTGATTTCTGATCATAAGATTGTCTCAACCAAGGATGGGACCTCGATTCATGTTGTGGATAATAATTATTGTTTGCACGTAGCTGGAAACAGTCCATATTTGGAATATGTAAATGTTTGAAGTAGTTGACCTACCAGAATGCTAGAAATTGTTGTACGATGACACCTTTAATGTGATTTGCATATGACTATAATTGCTTTGGAAAGTCTGTAAAACTTCACTTCGAATTCTTTCTAACTGTTGTATCTCATAGACTCATGAGGCCTATTGAACCTGCAGAGAACAAGCCGAGTAAACTCTCTCATTTGATTATTGTATAACCTGATTCTGAGTTTTATTCTTCAATGCACATATTGAGGACCCAGCTGTTATCCCCCAACACTTTATTGATTGTTCCTGTTGATTTTGACTGAGGGTGTACCCAGAGAAAATGGAAAAAGTCTGTTTTAAAAAATGCCGGATTATCGAAATACTGGACATGACAAGCTGTGTGAAGGTGCAGTGTGCAGGTGGGAGCAAAGACATTTCAAAATAAGAGTCTCCATTGTATTTCAGGCTTGTTTATAGTTATGTTATGCACACAATCTTATTTTCCGTTTGCTATTATTATGACTTTGGTTAAACTGCATGTAGGATTTAAAAAAAATGTCATCATTTTAAAGAACTAGCCAATTAATCAGTTATATACTTTCTTCCAACACCTTAGTTATAGTTAACGCTAAAATCCAATATCAGTAGACTTCTAGAATGAGTTAAAACTTTCATCAAACATCCAGCAGTTGGCTACTGATGAAACATCTGCTGCATCTGCCTTAGAAAAACAGAACTGAACATTTCATATTGATTACTCTGTATAAACATGCCATGAGACTGCACAGAATGCAGCTGCATCAACAAAGAACAGTGGAAAACTTTGATCAATTTACATGTTAGCTCTAGCCATGAGATTCCCTGTACTTTGTCACTGGCAAAATGATTTATTTAACTGACTCACATCTTCATTGTTGTAAATGAAATCATTTCTCAAAAGCAAAATTGGCAGCTGATGACTATTTTTTACAAGTTCAGTGGCTTTAATATGAAACGGTATGAAACGGATATAAAAAAGAAACCCTTTTTATTTGTTATTTGTTCAAGGACCCAACAATGCCATTTTTACCACTGTGTTCCACATGGAACAACAGTTAAAGAAACTTAATATATTATTTACATAATATACAGTATATACATAATATATTCTTTCTCATGTGAAAAAAAACGTGTAGCTTTCTAAGCTTAACAGATAGACATGACAATAAATGAGTGATGAAGATAAATCTGTTACCATTTATATCACAATTTGCAAAACAACTTTGCGTTAGTATAATGGCATCAATAAATAATAATAATATCCATCCATCTTCTGCCGTTTCTCAGAGTATGGATTGTGAACAATAACAATAAGTATATTAATAATTTAAAATATACATATTGCATATGTTATTAGTTATTTATATATTAGTTATATTGGTTATTGAGTTGCTATTGTGTCAAAAAAGCAGAAATAAAACAATAATAAAATATTCATTCTGCAAATCAGTTATTGCAAACTTAAACAATTATTTATATCAGTATCAGTCATACAAAAAGCAATCCTAGTTGATCTTTATTTAATTTGCCAACCCAAGCCTGACAATAGGCCTTATTGATGGTCCTCTGATTCACACCTACTCTTCTCCTCTGGCACAAGAGGAGATAAAGATTATTTGCAAAACCATGTCTGGGCAGATGCTATGTAACCATCCATGATCCACATGAGCTAGCACTCTTTCAATTTCATAATCTCACTGATTTGATAATCTCCAAGAACTAAAATAGGTTAAAAACATCTTTCTAATTTCACTACTCCTCAACACACTGTAAACACATTATAACAATGCTGGAACTGAGATGATGCAGAAAACAACACTGTTAAGTGTCACCAGACCAGACCTTTGGCAATAAGCCTCTCATTAATGGCCTGATGAACAGAAAAACACTCCAGCATCATCACTTTTATTTGGCAGAAGATCACGAGCTTGAGGCATGACAATCACCTTGAGAGTCCTGAGCATTCACTCCACATACAGCACAGAGTGTTCTGTTCCACCTGCTGCTAAGTGTCTCTGATGACCGTGCAATTACACACTGACACAATCAATAACTAACACATGAGTGCAAATTGGTGTGCACCAGAACAATAATGGAACATGGACATGTAGCTACTTGACTGTCTACACAGCACAGAGAATGGAATATGATATGAAAAAACACATCTCTGAACAAGAAAATAAAGGAATATCCATGCCACTACACATGAAAAGCCTGGGCGACTGGCCGAACAGAACTGAACAAACTTCAGAAACAGCAAAAAAAAAAAGAAAAAGAAAGAAACACTCACAATGGAGACCAGGTAGAAGAGTTCCAGTGACAAGTAAGAAAAGAGCAAAAAGAAATGTGTTTATTAGAGATGGGTATTGATACAGATTTCCCAATTCGATTCTGATTCAATATCAATTCACATGAGAATATTATAATGTCCATTTTGCTTACATATGAAAGAAATTATTTCCCAGCTAATGCTGTTAATTATACAAGGGACCTTCTAACTAGGTACATTACTGAAATATTATTTTACAAGTTATATTTTATTTGTTTTCCATCATTTTGGTAATATTTTCTTTTTTTTAAATATACAAATCCATGTTTTCCATAAATATATGATATTATACTGCATATAATATATTTTGTTACATGTTTATTGTTTAATGCATAATTTATACTATTAACAAATATTTACATTGTACATTGTTTTGTAGAACACATGCTAAAAAATCGGTAATGTCTCTTTAAGAAAATCTGCAGTTCTGAAAAGAACGTCTGTAAATGAGCGCATACTAACGAGAGAGAACTCTAATGGCTTTACCTAATTTGTGCTATGTGCGATTAGAATTAAATGTTTATGTTTTGTTGTTTTTGATCAACAATTGACTGAAAAAGAACAGAAAGGATATTAAAAGAGAACCCACAGCCTGGCTCAATATATCGACCTCGCCCTGCAGATTATTGGTTCCACGTTCACTGTGGGGGAGGCGGATGCCAAGCCAGAGTTCCACGTCATGGCCGCCGAGCCAGAGTTCTACGTCATGGCAGCTGAGCCAGAGTTCCACGTCATGGCAGCCGAGCCAGAGTTCCACGTCATGGCCGCCGAGCCAGAGTTCCACGTCATGGCCGCCGAGCCAGAGTTCCATGTCATGGTCGCTGAGCTAGTGCCATCTTTTGCCCAGGATCCTCAGCCTGCTTCATGCCATGTCACAGCAAAGCCTCAGCCTGCTCCATGCCATGTCACAGCAACGCCTCAACCTGCTCCATGCCATGTCACAGCAACACCTCAGCCTGCTCCATTTCATGTCACAGCAACGCCTCAGCCTGCTTCATGCCATGTCACAGCAACACCTCAGCCTGCTCCATGCCATGTCACAGCAACACCTCAGCCTGCTCCATGTCATGTCACAGCAACGCCTCAGCCTGCTTCATGCCATGTCACAGCAACGCCTCAGCCTGCTCCATGCCATGTCACAGCAACGCCTCAGCCTGTTCCATGCCATGTCACAGCAACGCCTCAGCCTGCTCCTTGCCATGTCACAGCAACGCCTCAGCCTGCTCCATGCCATGTCACAGCCATGCCTCAGCCTGCTCCATGCCATGTCACAGCTGTACCTCAGCCTGCTCCATGCCATGTCACAGCAACGCCTCAGCCTGTTCCATGCCACATCACAGCCACGTCTCAGCTATTGAACCTGGAGATGGTTCCTGCCTTTGTACCCACCTTATGGATGCTTCCTCAGGATCAGACAAGGGGAACTTCCAATCCTCCAAATTTGCCTAGACCCTCCGAGCCCTCAGTTTCACCTTGGCTCTATGTCCCTTCGGTTCCACCGTGGTCCTTCGGCCAATCGGATTCTCCAGGGTCCCTCGTCCCTCCAGCTCTGCCTTGGTCAGTAGGTCACCTGGCTCCGCCTGAGCTCTCCAATCCCACAGCTAAGCTTCATCAATCCGAGCCTGTGGCTCCAACGGGGACCTCCTTCCCTAAGGCTCCGCCTTGGTCCTTAGTCCCACCGGCTCTGCCTCTGTCCTCCGATCCCCCAGCTCCACCTCAGTCCTCCGAGCCTAGGGCGCTACCTCGGTTCTCTGAACCTCTGGCTCCACCATGGTCCTTCGAGTCGTCGGCTACTCTCCGGGCACCAAGTTCCCTGGTGTTGCCCCTGAAGTCTCTCACGGCCCCGCCTTCCACGGCTCCGCCCCTCAAGCCTCTCAGGGCCCCACTTTCCATTGACTCTGCCAGGCCACGCCCCACGCCATGTCTTGCCTAGCCACGCTTCAAGACCCCCCCCCCCCCCAAGCTCCCTACAGAACTTTGGGTTTATGCCATGTTTAATGTATTTTGTTCATGTGTTGGGGCGTCGGGAGCCGCCCCTTAGTGGGGGGGATATGTCATGTGTATTTTGTTGGTTCATGTTGTTCATGTCTTATTTTTCAATTCTAGTTAATGTTTCATGTCATGTGATTCCCTTGTCATGTGATTTCATGTTTCCCTCCATGTTCATGTGTCTTGTTTTTCATTTTTTTGATTGTCTTATCTTGTTTAGAGTTCTCAGTGTTTATTGGTTATCTTTGTCGTGTGTTCTCCCATGTTCATGTATTTAAGCCTCATGTTTTCCTTTGTCCATTGTCAGGTATTGATTGTTGTTTGTAACTGTAGTTGTGAGTACAAGACTTGACGTCTAGTTTATGTCAAGCCAAGTTTATGTCAAGTCAAGTTTATGTTTAATTCATGTTTGTAGTTAGGGTTTTTTGGATCACACATTGGAATAAATTTGCACTTGGTTTCTTTACACTTTCATCATCATCTTTGTCATTGCCAGCGCCAGCTATCATTACAGGTCATATATCTCATGGTATTTACCTTGTACTTTACTGGGCTGTGATGGAGCATGGCCGTCGCTGAATCAGCTGATCAGCAGGAGAGCGAGATAAGGGGCAGCTGGAGACGCCGGTTCAAGAGAGAGAGAGAGATGCATGCGGCCGTGTTGTTTGTGTCTGTTTGTCTTATGTTTTATGTTGTTTTAAGTTGAGTTTTACATTAAACTTTACGTTTACTGTTCAGCCGGTTCCTGCCTCCTCCTTGCCTGTCCTTGAACTGTTACACAGGAATATATAAAACTATTGATTTTAGGTTGTTGATTATAAGTATAGAAACAATATAGTTTACGTTTATTGCGAAACTTTCTGATAAACACAAATATATAAGTAGTTTGAGAGTGCAGTAAGATCGACTCATTTGTGTCATTTAGAGTGCATTGGCTGCGGTTCTCTGATTGGTGAAGCTTTCTCTGCCGGATCATGAGTAATGTAGTTGTTCAACAGGAATTCCACTATTATTGATGATTTTTAATCAATGCAGTTGAAATAACGCAGATGGTTGGCTTCAACGGAAGCATATACCATTGCTAAACAACCTTGGAGCTTAAGGTAGGTCTGTCTTTAAAGATTTCTAAGTTAGCGTTGAAAATGAATTTGTCTATGGAAGAAATGAATAGGATTTTTACTTGCGGAACCAGACTGTTGCGCTCTATAAACGTGCTGCAGCCTATCATTTTATTAATCAAACAACAATATTGACAAGAAAAAGAGTAAAGCACTCCTTGGCTGGATACTTTCAGAAGCTTTAAACCCAATACATTTCAATAACAGTCTGCTTTTCAGTCAAACTCTGACTGTATTGAATCTTTATTAATGTATATCTAATAATCACATAGTAAATGTGTTCTATTGTTCATTGAATTACTTTTTTAATGTTTTTATATCACAATTTTTAAATAATTAATTGCTGCTGTTCCTAAAAAAACTTTAACTCACTGTTGATTCTGTTTTCTATTTTATTACTCTATTTTATTACTACATCTTGAATCATTACTTTAAAAACTTTGCAATGTTTAGGAGAAACACTTGACAGCTACATTATTTTAATTTAATTTGTTAATATTTATATCATTATTAAATGTTTTAAATAAAGGAGTGTTTTCAATCACATATTTGTTTATTTCTTTATTTTTTTCAGTGGTTAGGGTGCTGTGGGGGAAAAAACACTACGAAGGTGTGCTGCAGTTTAAAAAAGTTTGGGAACCACAGCTATATTCCCTATAGATATTCAACGATTACTGAGTAATTCTCAACCGTTCGTAATCCAATGTGCCAGAATGGATTACAGTGTAATTTGTTCTCAACAGTACCCCAGTGTGCAGCCAATAATACATCAAATAAAAATGTCAGATAATGGGGGAAATCCATGTTTGTCATTTCACTATCTGTATATTGAAATCCAGGATCACAATGCACCATTGCCTGAGTTTTTAGTGCTAGATTATGAATAGAAAATGACTGGATATTGAGGCTAAATTTCCCTGTTGGCTGCTAAATAAAGTGTGTCACTTATTAATTCTGATTCCTACTGGATCCAAGGCATTTTCCACTGCTGAAGATTTTATATAAGGTCTTACTGTAGCTGACTAGTTGCGATGGGAAACAGGTCTCGAGTTTGAATAAAGAAACTCAATGTGGCCTTGAGCACACAAAAACATTGTGCTTTGTCCTTCAGTTGGAAACAATTTAATTTTGAGTGTCATTTAGAGGCAGTCTGGCATGATTTCATTGAACTGTGAAATATGCACTTGGACGCTTCATCACAAACTACTCCAATTACTCTGAAACTTAACAAATAAACCAATGGTTTACAAAACCCATGTAAAATCAAAATCATCAGAAACCCCATGCTATATTACAGATCTTATATTTTAGCCTGTGATTTTATGACACAGCAGCCTACAGTATGTATGAAATACTGACAGGGATACCACACATTTTGACCAATTAATTTCAATGACCTTTCCAAATGTCCATGATTGCTGGATAAGGATTTTTAATAATACATTTATGGACATTGCGTTCACAAAGAGCATTCTTTTTGACAACATATTTTGGAGCTAAGAAGCACTGAAATGTACAGTGCATTCATAAAGTATTCAGACCCCTTAATTTTTTTCACATTTTGTTATGTTGCAACCTTATGCTAAAATGTTTAAAATATTTTTTTCACATCAATCTACACTCCATACCCCATAAACAGAAAAAACATCATGCTTTTTAATACATTTGCAAATTTATCAAAAATCTGGTTTTTGCTTTATCATTTATGGGTTCACCCAAAAAATTAAAATTTTGTGATTATTTACGCACCCTTTTTTTAGGCTCCAAACCTGTTTGACTTTCATTCTTCCATGGAACAGAAAAGGTACATTTTAAAAAAGTCTTCACAGAGTTTATTTACAATAATGACTAGAACGACAGGGTTTTTTGAGACTTCTGAGATCACATTTTTTTCCCCATTCTTATGGTTGATGTGAACATTAACTGAAGCTCCTGACAAGTATCTGCATGATTTTATACATTGCACTGCTGCCACATGATTGGCTGATTAGATAATCGCATGAATAACTACAAGTACAGGTGTTCCTAATAAAGTGTTCAGTGAGTGTAAATAATGATTTTATTTAATTTGAGAGTGAATAACAACTTACATTTTGTTCTGTTTAGTGTTTATCACACAAAGTGAATGTGGGTTTATAGTGTTTTCTGTCCCTTTGTTGTTTTTTTTTTTGTTTTTTTGTCATTATGGCAAATAAACCTTGTGAAATCTTTTTAAAAATTCACCTTTTGTGTTCCACGGAAGAAAGAAAGTAATACGGGTTTGGACCGATTAGTCAGTTTTGGGTGAACTATTCCTTTAATGAAATTTTAATAACCTCCATTACGTTTTCAGACCTGGAAATCACCATTTTAAAATTCCCTAATATTTCCAGGTTTTCCATGACCGTGGAAACCCTTGATATGACTTCAGTATTTTTGTATAAAATTTTCCCAAATGTATTTTAGAGCACAGAAAACTATATTATACTTCATATATTCATACACGTTTGACTGAACTCTTTACACTACCCATTCTTCCTCACCACACTTTGTCACTCTGCACACTGTTCTACAGAGACTGTCTCTCTCTCTCTCTCACACACACACACACACACATACAGTACATACCCATAGCCAGAGACTAGACAGCATAATTTACTCAAAGCATGTGAAATGACTGCCAATACAATACAAAAACATGTGTATTTATTCCATACTCAGTGTACAATTTATCACTGTGCAACTGTTTATATTCCGTATTCAATGTACATATTATCACTGTGCAACTATGTTTATATTACATGTTCAATGTACATATTATTATTACTGTGCAACTATGTTATGTATATATAAGCATTGTTGTATATAAGTTGTAGGCCTATATATACAGGTATGTTGTATATACGTATGCTTATATAATATTCAGATGCATCACTCACTGCTATACTTTTTGCATATACCCTATACACAGTAGTGTCATTCCACTACTGCTAGATTGTCATATTTATTGTCTGTATTTATTGTCTGTTTACACCCTGATAATATTTATTATACTGTATGTCTGCACTGTGTTTCCTGAAGGAACTATATTTCATTCTTAACCATTGCCCTGCAATGTTAAAAATGACAAATTATTATACAAAAAAAATAAATAAAAAAAAATACAAAAAATAAATAAATAAGATTCTTTGATTAGTTTAAGATTTACACCTTTCAATTTCATAACATTTTTTTATTAAATTGAATTGAGTACTCTTTAATAGTGCCAGAAGTCGAATACCTTATTCGGAAAAGCACAAATAATGACTTCAAAATGAATAATGGATTCATCCGAATAATATAAAAAATATTCGTAAGACTGATTATCCAAGAGGCACAAGGATAAAGCGACATTTTAAATAAACATATACATAATTGCAAAGCATTTATGAATCTGTGCAGCCAATATTTCTAAACTGTAAACCTTATGAATGAAAATGCGCACGGTAAAATTTCAAATCAGATCAGATCTCGACTCCGTTTGCGGTCTCTGTTAATTGTGTGCATCTGGATCTTATTAAGTGCAACTAAGATACGACATCATATACACTTTCCACTTCTTGAAATGTCTTTGTTAATGTATAACACGATTCACACGTGATTCCCATGTATTCAATTATAGCCTAAACCTGAGTGCGATGTGAAATTCCTGACCTGAAGAGATGATTTCATGTCAGAGCCCATCTATCTGTCTTTTAAAGTTGACTACATTTATGTCCACATCAGCGATAAAGGAAATTATCTGGTTAAGACTTTATTTCTAAAAAAAAGTTAAAATGCTCCACAAAGGTTTAAATGCTCCATAGAGTATTCATCTATTAGGAATATTCCTCCTTATGTAAAACAATGAAACTGAAACATGCTCAGTTTTTTTTTTCTTCTTCTTTAAACTGTGCTACCTCTGGTAAATTGCTATATAAATTTAACATTATTATTATTATTATTATTATTATTTAACTAAATAATGGTGTCTTATCATTAAAATAGATAGATAGATTTACGTGACTTTCACCTGTTTGTAGGCTATATTGTTTTTATTTAAATTTCTTTTAATGTTTGTATTTGTATTGATTATTCTCTGCAAAATGTGTGCTTGACATTTCACATTTGGTGAACACCTCCTGCCATCAGAATAATGTTGTTATACATGCATAGACAAACGAAAATTCTGTTTCATGCAGATATTAATATCAGAAATACCAGGAGAAACCAAAGTTAACAACATATTCCACAGTTAATGTAGCCTACAAATTCAGCTTCATCTGGTAAGAAATAAAAAAAGTATATTATATATATAATATATTTTTAAAATAATAGTTATATAATAATAATAATAATTATTATTATTATTATTATTATTAGGCTATTATTATGAAAAAGGCATATACAAGGCATATTTTATTAATAGAAACCATAAATGTAAGAGTAACATTTAAAAATGGGCATTTCATTTAGTTTTGACGCACTTCCTGTTTAAGCCCCGCCCACATCCGGTTCTATCCGAATACAGAGACAGATACAGATAATTTTGTCATATGAACAGATACAGATACAAATACAGATAATAGCTTCACTGCACACCCCTACTCTTTAACAAAATAAAATAAAATAAAAAGTTGTTAACTTTTTTAAACATTACACAATTCAGTTTGAAGGAATTTTGTTATGAAATTGAAATGTGTTGCCAAAATCTTAAAAAAAGGCTGAAATATAGCCAGTACCATGTGAGCAAATCTCTGCACGTGTGTAAGCCAATGTTTGAAAGCGTGTGCATCACTTGTGTCACAGTGTTAAATATATACAGTACATGAGGCTCTTAATGTTTCTTCAGTATGAGAGTTGAGCTGTAGTGCTCTGGCCGGAGCAGAAAGAGGTGAGCAGCATAGTCTGCCTTTTATTAGTGCTGAAAAAATATCCACCAGTTTTAGAAATCTCTGCCTTTATTCGAATTTGAATAAGATCATTTCAACATATCCCCCCAAATGAGGTATCAGGATTCAAGACTTGGTGTGTGTGTGTTTGTGTCAGTAGGGGATCCGGGCAAACAAAAGGCAGCTGTGTTGGGGTGTTTTTAGTAGGGTCTAGGTCACACATTTTGGTGGGGTGAACAACCACCCACCCACCCACACAACACACACACACACACATACAGTATAACACGTGTGTACTTCAAGAGGTCCTTAAATTACTGCTATACGATATGCACCGCTTTATCACTACTGATTTTGAGCATGTTTTGAACATGCTGTCTCTTCCATTTATATCCTGCAATATTAAATTCCAATAACAGAAATTATGGAACAAGTGTGCATTTAGAATTTTTATAATGCTATTCCTTAAAAGTGTTTCCTTTCAATCAAATCCTGGCAAATATAGCAGAAGGCTTGCATGTACTACATATATTTGAATGAATAAATATTAATATTTTAAATAAATGATATAATGTTTCGAGTCTATGCTCACATGTTTGGAACAAGCATTGGGCGTGCTCAGTCCAGCCTTCATGGAGCAATGAATTCCCCACAGTGCCGAATAGCATTATCATGTTGTCATGGTGTGCAGGAAACAAATACAGGCAGTTCTATGATAACTCTATTCCCCCACGTGTCTCTGTCTTCCTCCAGACCTCCATGTGAAGGCTCCAAAACATCTTAGACTGAAGCAATATCAGCTGGTTTGTTTGATGTATTACATAACAAATGAGTTAAAGAGGTGTGACACTGAGTGTTGGAAAGAAACACACTTCCTGTAACCCACCCCCCCGGCCACATAACCAATGTTTTTCGAATGACTCATATAAAGAAGCGCTATAAAACGAATTACGCACTTTAGTTGCAGAATTCATAAGTATGTACACTGGTGGCCAAAAGTTTGGAATAATGTACAGATTTTGCTCTTATGGAAAGAAATTGGTACTTTTATTCACCAAAGTGTCATTCAACTGATCACAGTGTATAGTCAGGACATTAATAACGTGAAAAATTACTATTACAATTTGAAAACAAAAAATGTTCAGAACTTCTTAAACTACTTCAAAGAGTTCTCATCAAAAAACCCTGCACGTGCAGCAATGACAGCTTTGCAGATCCTTGGCATTCTAGCTGTCAGTTTGTCCAGACACTCCTTCCTGTAGCACTTGTCATAGATGTGGCTGTTTTGTCGGGCACTTCTCACGCACCTTACAGTCTAACTGATCCCACAAAAGCTCAACGGGGTTAAGATCCATAACCTTCCACTCTTTTCCAATTATCTGTTGTCCAACAATGATTGACTGATGAGTTTCTAGAGAAAGGTGTTTCTTTTTTGCCATTTTTGACCTAATATTGACCTTAAGACATGCCAGTCTATTGCATACTGTGGCAACTAAAAAACAAACACAAAGACAATGTTAAGCTTCCTTTAATGAACCAAATAGCTTTCAGCAGTGTTTGATATACTTGCCAAATTAGCAATTTAGCATGATAACTGAAGGATAAGGTGTTGGAGTGATGGCTGCTGGAAATGGGACCTTTCTAGATTTGATCAAAAATGACTTTTTTCAAATAGTGATGGTGCTGTTTTTTACATCAGTAATGTCCTGACTATACTTTGTGATCAGCTGAATGCCACTTTGGTGAATTAAAGTACTAATTTCCTTCCAAAACAGCAAAATCTGTACATTATTCCAAACTTCTGGCTGCCAGTGTAAGTGCAAACTTTAAACTGGAACTAAAGCCTTAGACAGTGAATGATGGATACTGAGACTCAATGCTGAACACTTTTGTCATCTATAGGCCGGTTAAGGAATATTTAATGTGTATTAAACAGAAAGAATGCATATAATTTGTATATCATTCACCCTATCAACACTGTGGAGTCATGAAATGAAATCCTAAAAATCTTAAATTCTGTTTTGATGAAGAAAGAAACTCGGATACATCAAATTTTCATTTTTGGGTGAACTATTCCATTAATTCAGTGTATTTTATGACACAATAAAAAATGATTAATCCATGAATAAAGTGATCCAAGTAGTTTAAATATTTTAATCTGTAGTAACCTGTTAACAGTTCAATCCAGCTGAAACTGAACAAACAAGAGAAGAGCAGATAAGAGACTGAATAGACAAGTGTAGTTCATACCAGAGATGAAAGATAAAAGGATAGAAATAACACAAAAGAACAGAAATAAAGGAACTAATCAAAGAAAACAATCATAAAAAATAAGCGATAAAGAAATACAGATAAAATCTGAAGAGAGAAAAACTTTTGTAATATTGTAATATTGGTGGGATAGGAAAATACTCAATCTGGATTCAATTCAAGTGTTCACACAAAGTGTACATTCATTCAGGTCTCCTGCAGATAAAGGCCACCACACAACACACAAAAAAAATTATCTTCCGATTAATCAAAATCTTTATATGAATGCTCCTAATATAGTGATAATATTGTGATATCTTAAAATCACAAGATCAATACCCGCACCTGTTTGACTGACAGGCAGCTTGTGTGTGTGTGTGTGTGTGTGTGTGTGTGTGTGTGTGTGTGTGTGTGTGTGTGTGTGTGTGTGTGTGCTTGTATGCTCTGAGAGCGCTCACAGAGTTGCAGTAATGCAGATATGCACCAAAACGGTAAAATACACTTAAACATTCTGTGAAAATGCCAGTCTTGGTAAGGTTTCATGTAAAAAAAGGAATTTATTCCTAAAGTGAATGTAAACTGTGGGACAAATTTTATTATTAAATTACACATTTGTTTTAAAATATCTGACTTGAAGTGTAAATGCAGCCTAATAGACCTGCCACTGTCTAATACGACGTTTATGTTAATCAAACAACAATAATAAGAAAACAAGAAAACCAGTGCTGCTCTTGGTTGAATAACTTTAGACAAGTTGCTTTAAAAGTATTAAAATATTCTAATACTGCAGTTAAGAAAAGTAATTTAAGTAGTTTTATGTTGCATTTCATTACTTTTTTCAATTGAATATTTACTTAAATATTAAGTAAACTTACTCAAATTAGAGGTCGACCGATAGTGGATTTTGCCGATACCGATAACTAAATTGGTGGAAAAGGATTATAACTGATTAACTGGCTGATAGTTATTTTAATCGATTTATGGAATAATAAAAACATAACTTAGTCTTTCCTTACTATGAAGGCACAGACACTGAGGCTAAAAGATTCCAAAAGGAATAAAATCCCAGATGCAGTTTATTGTTCAACCAAAATCCCAATAAAAACCAGAGAAATGACGATTTGGTGCATAATGAGGAACTTTTAACTATAAATGAGCTGGAAGCTCACCAGAGACACTCATACTGAAATAACATAGACTTGGCTCTGTTACAATACTCTATGTGAAAGTATTTACAAAATAAAGCTTTTTATAGCCTATAATTTCACCAGATGCACTGCTTAATCTGTAAAAACCGATATATCTACCTATAACTCAAATTAGTTACTATTTTGTGGTGAAATTGCTTTCATATGGGAGCAAAATGGACATTATAACTGAAATATACCCAAATAAATTAAATCAATCAGAATTGAATCAAATCAAACTGAGAGCTTGACAGTTGGAACTGAGCTGAATCGGGAAACCTTTATCTATTCCCAGCCCTACTCAGAGCAATGTAAAGTCACAAAATAAATTCCTAGCTGGCCCTGGCTCCTACATGCCAATTGCAAATATCCAACACATAACCAAGAGTTACTATCGTTTATCACGATTATTTGTTTGACAAATAATTACCAGCCAAAATATCATTATTGCGAATTTGCGACATCTCTAATCTAACTGCTTTTTAATAATATTTTAAACATGTGATTTCTTTCCAGGCAGGGTCGGAGTTTAAATTAACAGGACCTGTAAAAAAATTGTTTTTTTTTTTTTTGGTGCCTAACCTAATCCTAACCCTAAATTTTACAAGAATAAAAGCCTTACCTGAATACATTCCCACCCACAAAATATGGGCGAAATATAATGTCACTAAAATGTCTTTTATTAGCCTTAAAAAGCCTGCATAATATGCATCCAAATTCTTAATAAATGTCTTAAATAATTATTTAAGACAATAAGAGTTAAAAGTGGGCAGCTATAATGAAAAAGAGCAGCAACTTTAATTAGACTATAGTGGCGTGTAGTAACCACACTGACTGATGCTCTAAGGTAAGAATAAACATGTTAAACTCTATAAAGGAGCTCACATTGTCTGAACCCTGAGTTCACCTAGCAACTGCTGTCTGTGTTCACAACATCATCAAGCTGAAAACAGCTGGTGGGTGAAATGAGGCCTGTACCATGAAGCCGGTTTCAGTGGCTAGCCAGGTAAGTTTTAGTGTAGTTTACCTGAACCCTGGCTTTTAACAATGTTCATCGCCATAGCAATTTACGCTACATGGCTAACCTGCTCCATAGCAGGTTTCGTTCTGGATTACAGATCGCTAACAGACGCTGAACTGATCAGTTGTGAGTAAAATGACATCTCTGATGCAATCAAGTCACTCCCCCGTGTCTCTTAAAGCACGTTACAAATAAAATCTTAGAAATCCACAAAATCGACACTTCATGATAAATAATTTATTTGAGAATGTAGATTTTCAGCAGATAGAATGTTGTATTTTATTTAAAATGTAATTGCTTTACATTTACCCTCTTTAGCCATAGCTAAAATATCTTTGAAAATATAAACATAGTATATTAGGCTATAAAACATTACTATAAAACTGTAAAACAGCCAGCAAGATGGAATAATATGATACCTGCAAAAAAGAATCGTTTTTAAAATATTAAAAGCTCAAGATTGCTCTGGTAAGGGGTGAATGCCACCCAAACCCCTTCTCTCTTTCATGGACTCGAGATGAACATACAGTATTTTACTTGAAGTTATAATAATTTAAGCAATAAGCAATATAAGCTGTACACAAAATACGTCTTTTATAAAAAGAACAAATATGTCTTATTATTGCATACCAATTTTTTGCATACAGTATTCCAAGCGCTCACTTTTTAATTAATCAATAGTAGCCTTGTTTTATGCTTTTTATTTTTGCATTTTTGTGTACATCAAGAAAGAGAAATTAAAAAAAAACCGCAATGTTATTTTTAATAACCATATCAAATAACCATTCACAATATATTCTATAAATAATGTGTCATTCATTCATTTACATGTTACATTTTATTTATTATTAAAAATGTATTATTATTATTATAAATAAAGTTGAAAGTTCAGGCATCACCTCCTTTTTTTCAAATATTAAATGACATCATGCCTCGTATTTGAACTAATTTTGTTCAAAAATCAAGAATCTGAAGGAAACAATCTATCTAAATTAATTTATAATATTTTTAATCAAATCCCATTTATGTTCACATTCCAGACTTTTATTATTAATTTTAAATGTTACGTTCTCCATTTGGTATATTTCCGAAATCGTTTCTCTCCATCTTAACCTGTCTAATCACTTCATTTCAATAAGTTGTCAATTTAGAGCACTCGTATAGAATTTGACTGTAATGAGCCTTTTTTCTCCACAATTTCTCCAACAATCCCCTTTTACCATGCTATTGTATTTACTTTGAATAACAGGTGTTATAAAAAATCGAATTTGTATCTTCCAAGCATATTCCCTCCAAACACTGGATTGAGTAGTATGGAATGTACTGATATTTCTTCCCAGTCCTGCTGACTAATTTTTATTTTTACATATAACCAGAGTGCCCTGTATATCTCTTTCAAGTGCACTCTTCAAAATTCCTAATATTTGTATTGGATTAGTTGTATTGTATGTATCAATTATCAAATTTATTCATGGATGCATTTCCTTTTTTATTTCTTTTACTTTAACTTCTGTTAATAAATAGCTTCTTACCTGTAAATAATTAAATAATTAAAAAAATTGAATTTGGAAGCTCGTAATTTTTTTCTAGGTTTGAAAAGGTATCCATTCCTTTATCAGTGAACAGTTTGTGATATCTTTTCAGACCTCTATCTGCCCAAAACTTAAATGTATTATCTAATCTATTTGGCATGAAATCAGGATCTTTACCAATTTCTTGTAAATTAACTATTTCTTTCTTAATTTGACTATTTTTCTTTTTTTTCTAACCAAATTCTAAAAGTACTATTAATACAAATATTATCTATTGATTTAAATGTGTTGCTTTGTTTGGGTACAGGGATATACAAGTATGTTCCCCCATTTGATAAATTGCCATCTTCCTCCATTTCATTTTGATTCTTAGTTCATCCAAATCAATATAGGTTGAATTTGGGAAGCTTTATAATAATTTATTAAATTTGGGAATTCTAGTCCTCCAAGCCTTTTTGACAACTTAAGAATTTTATGACTAATTCTAGGTTTCCTATTATCCCATTGTGACGAGGATGACGCCGTGGCCGGGTCATGATGGAGCAAGGCCGGCGCTGAATCAGCTGATCAGCGGGAGAGTGAAATAAGGGGTGGTCGCGAGAGAGAGAGAGACGCACAAGGCTGCGTTGCATGTGTGTCTGTGTTTGTTTATGTTTGTTTTAAGTTACGTTTCTGTTCAGCCGGTTCCCGCCTCCTCCTCCTTGCCAGTCCTTGAACTGTTATACCCATTTATATTTACAAAGTAGTTTATTCCATTGTCTAAAAACACTTTTTGATATACTAACTGGTAGATTTTGAAAAATGAAAATAAACTTAGGGAGAATATTCATCTTTATAGTCTCTATTAGTTTTGTAATCAATAGTAGCCTATATTTATTTGTCATAGTTTTTAATGATATATAAAGTTTTTAATTCAAATAAATATAAAAGCTTTTATATTTTAAATACATTTAAGCTTTTAAAATTAATAAGCCTGTGTGTTCTTGTTGTGGGCCTATAGGAATTCACTTAAGCATTGATATACCAGCTATCATTATCTATCATTTATCACATTAAGAATTTGTCTGCAGCAGTCCTCTTGAGCTCTGGGTAGCAGCCGCTCTTTCTTCTTGTTGTGTAAACGTCTTTAATTGCTTCATAATTTTACAGTTATCCCTTGTTCTGTGTAAAACATGTGTTTAATATCTTCATGATTTCATGCTGAACTCTTGAGCAGTGTAAATGCATTTTAATTTTTATATTTTTAAAACAATGTCTTGTGCACAGTTTATATGAATTTAAATTCTTATTTTCTTAATCATCAGCTTTCACCAGAGAGGTAAATCCTGCTGAGTCTCTCGTGAGAAGTGAATCACGTTCTCTCACACGATTGGTCGTGCGCTGCAAACGTCACTCATTCATGTGCACGAGTGCGTAATCTAATCTTAAAATCAGGATTGAGCCTGAGCTGACAGACAGAGAAAGCTGATGAGCTGCATCATGGTACCAATTAAGCCTGATTGGATTGGTTTGAATTCGTCAACCTGAAACCAATCCTGAAACCCCGAGTTCATTCATCGACCTTCATGGTACAGGCCTATGGTCTTGCACATACACAACCGGTCAAAATTTTTGAAACACTTACTCATTCTTTGAGTTATGGAATAACATAAATGGAACTATGGGAATTATGTTGTGACTAAACAAAATCCAAAATAAATCAAAACTGTGTTATATTTTAGCATCTTCAAAGTAGTCACCCTTTGCCTAGAATTTGCAGACATGTACTCTTGACATTTTCTCAGCCAACTTCTTGAGGTATCACCCTGGGATGCTTTTTAAACAGTATTGAAGGAGTTCCCATCTATGCTGGGCACTTAGTGGCTGCTTTTCTTTATTATTTGGTCCAAGTCATCAATTTCAAAAACATTTTTTTTTTTTTTTATTACATTTTAGTTTTATAATGAAATAAATTAATATGGTGGCACAATTATATTTTTGTCTACAAAACTAATTTCAAATATTTAAGCATATGCCTTCAGATCAAAAGATTTTTAAGATCATGAGAAACATTTCAGTCAAGTGTTTCAAAACTTTTGACCGGTAGTGTACATAGGCACACATGCACACATACTAACACAAATATACTCACAGACAAAACAGGAAACAGCAGTCAACCCTCAATGATTGTCTTAAATGTAGCCATCATGATGAAATCAGATAGCAAACCTCTGTCAAAAACACACTCACCTAATAAACTTCCTCTTTGTGATTTTGAGTACACCACTATCAGCCACCACAACATGCACCCAACCCTCTACAACCACTGAGCATGTTTGAGTTTATTAGTGTGACACCACTCCCATGCATGACAATTAAAAATCTAGTGTGTTTTCTGGTCTCAAATCTGACCTTGACATGTGTATCTCCTTTGTTTTGTGTTGGCAGGTTCTAGCAGATGTACATTTTTCTTTTACTATAAAACCTATTATATAACTTTTAAGAAACTGCCTCACATTACAGTATGAATATAGATGAATGGACTGGCACTTGTCTGACGTGTTACCTTTACAAACAAAGCACTTGATGTGAAAGTGTTTGTTCTGCACCCGGAGCACCTCGCCTTTGCAGGGCTTGCCACAATTTTGACATGGGATGGGGCCACTCTGCCGCTGTCCCTTCTGTTGTTCATGGGGACTGTGAACAGCCTGCTGGTGAAACGCTGCAGAGAGAGAAATAGTTTAAAAGTCTGATACAAATAAAAGCAACAAATAATCCACACAGATAAACTCCAGAGTCTTGTAGAGTATCCTCACCCAAGGATGTAAACAAATATTCAAGTTTGGGGCTGAAAGTACAGTAACTAAAGCCACGGTCAAACTAGGCTTTGAGCATGCAAAATTACTTTGGACCATGCAACAAAAGAGTATGATGTAATGCTTTAAGGCATCTTTTTTGAAAATATGCTCTCCTTTGTACATTTTTAATCTGTTGTTTGTGTCTGTTTGGCACCCCGCCTTCACACTTACTCCATTACAAAGGTGTGCAAACTCAACCAAACACTTCATAATACAGTCCAAGGCATAGCTAGAGAAAGACCTATAACCTCTTTTGGATGTTTCTGCTTGTTCTCAGAGGCTAGGAACATGTATTTGTGCCTCGTTCAGTGAGAGATTTCTGGGAGCTGCTGGTTTCAGCTCGCTCACAGACTTGCTGAAAGCCTTTGACTCAAATTAGATGAAAGTACTTTGGGAGGAATCTACAGCTGTGATTGTGAGTGTGTGTGTGTGTGTGTGTGTGTGTGTGTGCATGTGTGTGCATTTGCACGTGTGTGTGTGTGTGTGTGTGTGTGTGATTAAATGTGTCACATCACAGAGAAAGACATTCCATGTGCCAACTCGTACAGGTCACAGTATTAGGGACCTATTTTCTTTAATGATAACTACAGTGGCCCCAAAGAGTACGGTTGACACTTAAAGGGACAGTTCACCCAAAAATGTAAATTCTGTCATCATTTGCTCACCCTTATTTTATTCTAAACACGTACGACCTTCTTTTATCCATGGAACACAAAAGTAGACATTAGACAGAATGACTCATTCACCATTCACTTTCACTGTATGGAAAAAAGATGCAATAAAAGTGAATGATGACTGAGACCCAAGTACCGCCTAACAACTCCTTTTGTGTTTCATGGAAGAAATAAAGTTATATGGATTTGGAACCACATGAGTTTTAATTTTTTGATAAACTATGCCTTTAAGTCACAGTTAAAGCCCGTGTATACTTCATTTTTCTGTGTTCCGGATCAGATCGCTCCCAGCCAACCACCTTCCATTTCTGAGTATACTCTTCTGACCGCAATCAAAAAGGAACGCTTTCGACGCATGCCCACTTCAACTGCTTTGTGATACTCTTTTAGTAGAGTCAATGGCCGGCACATGCACCATGGGGACGAGGGCCGCGTCCGCGGGCCGAGAAAGTCTGGGCCACGCTCATTTTTTTTTTCACATGTATGGTCAGTTCCCCTCAAGTTCACACAGGTGTCTTGAATAACCTCTATTGTAGTTTTACTTCACCTATACCATTCATCCAGCATTTTCCCCAGCACTTTCCCTAACATTAACCATTTCTATATGATGTAAATTTGCTATATTCTGTGGGCCTTAATCACAAAACACCAACTGAACAATAAATGTGTATGTAAATTGTTAGTAAAACAATTCTTACATAAATTGTCCCATTCAATTCAATTCATTTGGGTTGGGGGGTACAGTTTATAAAATATGCATTGCTTTTCAATGTATTACAGCCTGTACAGCTGAAAACAACTTGCTTTTGGTGCCCCTACATGGATGTTACACCTGAAAAATGGAGCTCACACGTGCCCATATGTCTAAAAACACTTACGCTTTAGTTTACAATTTCGGTAAGCACAGAACGATTTCTGTTAAAGAAAAGTCAACCTACTTTCCGATTTTACTGTGAGATCAGTCTGTACAATGACCACCGACCCCTCTAAAGTAGTAAAACCAAAGTGCAGACAGCCTTGTCCCACTTACTTCCTATAGACTTTTAGCATGCTGACTTTATAAATGCAGTTCACATATGAATTAAAAAATTTGAGGTTACAGTAAAGTGAACACTGACATTTGGGTTATTGACACATCGTAGGCATCATTTACGAGTGGGAAGGGTGGGACATGTCCCTTTGCCAATTTTGTTCCCATCATTTTTTGAAGTAGGTTTTTTTTGTCAGGTACATGTCTAATGCAGAAGAAACATTTGTGAGCAGGAGTTTTCATTTCATTCGTGTGTGTTATAATGAGTGGCGGTTCAGCACTGGAGTTTGTTATAATGAGTACTCGTTGTGGATTTTATCAGTGATGTTGAGTCCAAGCAGGCAGCGATGTTCTCTGATGAACCCCAGTGCACGCTCTACTTGGTCCGTTGGTCTACTTGTCCAGCTTTTCACTGATATTTAGTTGTGTTTAATATTCAAGCTTAGCTACAGTACATTAACAGATTTTGACATTCTGGAATATTTTTAGGCATTTCTGACATAAAAAACAGGCTTGAAACTTAAAAACAATGCAAAAAAAAAAAAATTTATGCTATTTTTTATTATGTTATTATTGGTGTTTTTTATTTTGTGATATTTTAAAAAGGGTTTAATTTTTTTACTGTGTTCAATGACGCACTTTTTAAAGTTTGATCCACAAAAAACATTTGCCTGCTCTTACATCTTATACAACCGATCGCTGCGTGCATGTGCATGGAGAAAGTCTTCATTTCTGAAATAATTTTACACTTTTAAAGAATATTAAACTGTAATGCATTTGTAGTGTAATTCTTGGATTAAAACCCATTTATTAGATTATGGTAGCAAACGAACTTGTTGAAAATGAGTTAATACAAGTTTGTAAAGTTCTTTTTTAAATTAGCCTACATCAATTCACTTTTAAATCAATAAGCATCCCAATCAAACTTGAAACGGTTTGGTTCAATTTCGTTTTACAGTGACAATCCTTATTAATTTTGATTCAAGTTTGCAGTTACTGTATGCCGACCAGGAGTATGCTTGCTCTTGCCTTCCTTAAAATAATAATCAATATGAGTAGTATTGGCATTTGTGTAAATAACAATCAAAATGTATAAATCTTTGTTTATTAAATTGAAAAGTTATATTAGGGCTGATTAGAACCCGGAACTCCTTGAACTACAGAGGAACATTTTACCAAAAGACCAATCAGTGTTTCTGGCTAGTACTTACTGATACATATATTTATCCACCAACTGACAAAATCCCAGTACTAACAGTGTTAAATATATGGTTATCAAATTAATTATGCAAAATATTTTTTGAAGTGCTTGAATTGGTTAATCAAGAATAACTATATGTTAAAACAGTAAAAGATTATTTGGCATTATCGACACATAACCAAATTAATATTCATGAGTTCCCCAACCTTTAATTTAGATGCTGTGGTAATCCTTTTTCTCTTACATTTTTCACCATTTGAATCACCCTTTTGCCTTCACTGTCTCATTTTAAATGTTTTAAAAGTACAAATGTTAATATGAGGTCATAAAAGCTGCATTCATAATAATTAGAACAGAATTAATAAAATGCTGTTTAAAACTGTTTTAGATGGTACTGTAGCATGTCACACTGCAGGTCATGTCAACTTTTATAAAGTATTTCAAATCCACTACTTACTTACATAAGCAGCACAGTAATGTAACCCACAGCTTTCTGATAACATGAGTAAAGTTTGTTTAGCAGGAAGGTGTGTTTCCAATAAAGAAAATAATGCTCAAAGGGCCATCAACCATCATAAAGAGGGCAACGGTATTTCACCAGAGTAAGCTACTATATGAGAGATACAAAGACCCGTATGGTGACAAGAAGAATACCTTTTTATCATATGTGACCAGCATTAAGTTGTTGTGAGTGCCACTGTGTACAATAAATCCAAATTTATGCTCACCTATGTCATATAAAAAGAGTTTATGGAGGCCAAGACTTCCATAAACTAGTAAACCACAGTGATATAAGAGATAAAATAAATAAATAAACTAATGTCAAGAATTTATGTAATTTCATAAGCCTAACCACAACTACGCTGATAAGAACATGGTAAGTCAAATACAGGGTGGATCACTGAAGTTCTTAAAGGCAACATATGTTTTCCAATCCTATGATTCCTTTCAGCTGGAGCCAAAGATCTGTGGTTAGGGAACGGAGGAATAAAGGAATGAAGCTATAATGCAGTGGTAAGATTCCTATCACCACGACTTGCATGTTTAAGATTTACACATCATATATCAACAAAATTACTGTAAACTTGACCAACCAAAGGTCATCGTAAGGGAGGAGTTTGTTCCACATATTTCTAAACACAGGCACACACAAAATTTCTCCAGCTTGCTCATTTGTAAAGACAGAGTCATCCATCTTTAAGCAGGTTTTCCATAAATAGTGACTGTACTGAACCCGTGGGGATTCCATTATGCCCTGATACATTCTGCTAGAGGTCCATGTGCATGGCTAACATGTCTGTATGTTTGAGGGTCTCAGATGTCCACCGCAGAATCCCTCTGCCACTCACCTCACCAAAGTCACTTGCCATTCACCTTTCACAATTGCATTAAAGTGGGTTTTGGGATAAGATTGTACAATAAAAATCCTCATAAATGCCCATTACTTTTGCTTTGTTGCATAAATTATTATTGAATCATGCCGCTTTTCAGTACTTCCATGCAAAGGAAAAACGCAGTAACACAAATATTTAGTCAAAATTGTGTTATGATCGAATTGGGGCCTCTTTGAGTATGATTTGTTAAAGGGTTTGGCTGAACTATGCCAAGTGTGAAATTTTGATAATTCACATTTGGCTGGACTTTGAAGCCATTTTCTCAGTTTCAAGGTCAGCGTGGTTATTGTTTTTGCCTTGTTTGTAGGGCAGTGTACAGTTAGTTATATATGTTATATAAGCCCCTCAAATATGACACTCTGCATACACAAGCTGTTTGGTGTTCCTATTAGCCCAATGGGGAGGTGCACATTTGCACCTGTCTGTTTTCATCTCCTGTTCACTACACCTTCACTTCATTCACTCCCACTGAAGCATATCTGTTCATTAATACATGTGAAGTTACGTCTGGCATTTGACCTCAATATGACCAAATAGTCACGCGGATACTTTCTGATGATCCGTCTACAAAATGTTACTCAAAAAGTTTACAGGCCATGCAAGGTGACAAGAGCCAGAAAAGAGAGAAAAGAAGACAAGAAAGAAATAAAGAGGAATACTGTAGATAGTTGTCAACGAATGCAACAAAAGGTTCAAGACAAACCTGTTTATATTTCCTTCATATTCAGCCAGGCATAATAATAGCAGCATTGACAATCGCTTCAGAACTGCACCAAAATACTGAGAAAGGCATTTACAATAATACAGAGTAAAATAACAATAAAAAAAATCAAGTCAAACTGCAATTTTAATGCGTGAAAGTGTAACCTGCAAAACCACTAAAATATATAGAACATATCCTTTTAATGTGCAGTTGCTAATCATATTTATGAACTACTGTCTGTAAATATCTGTATGTAAATGTCTACAATGTAACCACGTGTGGCATCTGTCCAGTCTGTTTCTGTTAGTTCCTGATATAAACTTTCAGATGATTGAGTAAGAGCAATATTGTGAGGAAAATCCTGCTAAATTAAAATATGTTGTAGGGTTGTCATGATACCATAATCATATCTTGTCATGATACCATAATCATATCTTACGATACTATACCAGCTAAAGTATCACGTTACCAAAGTATCATGATACCACATAATAGTGTGTTAATTCTTAAACACAGTTTGTCATTGCATAGGTAGTTCTTAGAAACTAGCCATTCCACATGTTGCGCCGGAAGTGGTGAAAATAACTGATGGATGAACTGGGAGAAGGCTCAAATGGACTAACTTGTTACTTAATACATTCAGTTTGACGTAAAAAAATATATATATATTTTTAATTTAAAAAAATCTTCACCGCATCAAAACAGCCAGTTCAAACGGCAACAGCTTAAAACTTTAATTCCATTATTTCTTTGATTATCTGATCATTGGTAACATAAAAATAAAGATACTGTAACGTTGAAAAGACTGTTTCAGCTGTTTCATAATAGACCTTTTTCACAGACTGTGAATAAGGTTTCTGCCTTATTTAGCAGCGTAAATCTAGCAAACTTTTCTATATGATCATTTTATTAAATATTGAGTTTAATTTTATAACATTATTCTTTATGTTATATTACCCTGGAATTAGTTTAAACAAATTAATTACCACAGCTGCGAGGGGGTTTCGATTACAGCTGCTGAGAGAGTGACAGTAAATTTGGCATCTTCTCTTAATCCACCACTCTCTATTTGTTCCTCTTCTGGAAAGTCATTCAAATGTAATAGTGGATTTTTTCTTTTGCTCTTGGAGCAAATGGGTAAGTGAAAATAATATTTGCTGTGATCTCCCATTCATTCCCATTCACCGCTGTCAAAGTTTACTCTGCAATCATTTATTTCTGCATTCCAAATCATTGAAAAATAAAAAATACCATGTAAGGGGCACATTCTAAACAGCATTTTGTGCTCTTAAAGGGCACTGAGTGAAGGGGACACCACTCGAAAAGACCATTTTTTTTTATGTTATTGCAGACATAGGTCTGCTTCAAATGAAGGTTCTAGCTAAAATAATATTTATTATTGCACACACAACATAACTTATGGTACTACCGTATTGACGGTACTACGGTACTACCGTTTAAAAAATACCGTGGCACCGCCAGTATTTTGAAGCTTTAGTATTGCGATACTACTGTAGAACCAGTCTACTGTGCAACCCTAATATGTTGGAGTTAAAACCACAACAAATATTTCACTAGATGTTTAAATCTACAGAAGAAAGTGCTTATTCGTCCACAAGGCATGCAGCTGTGTGTGTAAATGAGGATGATCTTTGGACATGGCAGAGTGATTAAAGGATTTTAAAGCAAATTACACAGTTGTAAGTATGGAGTGCCCATTTTGAGGCAACCAGAGACAACTGCATTTCAGCAGATTTCTGCCTGGGAGGAAGAGAACAGGAAGTACAGGGACACAGTAATGGATTTAAAGCTATCAATCTAAGTCACTCTTAGTGGAAGTGAAAAGGTAAAATAAACAGCCCACAGGATAATATTTGTGCACTTACATTTATTGATCTCCCAAATTTGCACTTTGAAGGACACTGTGAAACTACATTACCTCTGCGTGTTCAATAGCACCTCTGAGGCAACATCAGATTTCATAGACCAGAAATAAAACTTTAGAAATCCATCTGCAAATCTGCTTACAGCCAGAAAACCATTATGTCATATTTCATTTCTCCATCTTGTTTTTATTTTCAGATCTGTTTTACATTAACAGATCTGCATTACAGAAGAGGTGGGGCAGAAGCAGAGAGTTTGTTTACTGTCACAGCGGTCAGTGCTAGTGGAATTTCTTCAGCTGCTGAGAGTCTTCCAAAAGTTATATCATGACCTGAATGTGTTGCCCTTTAGGATGTGTGACAGTTAGTCCCCTCCACCAGCAGTTAAGAGTGTACACTTTCAGAAAAAAATATTCTTTGGGGTTCTATATAGAGACCGTGCCAATGATCAAGTCCTGGAGAAAGAACCTCTTGGAGGGACTTCACTGAAGTCCTTCATGCGTCTTCTGTAAGTCAGCATTTTACCACATAAGCATGTCAATTCTTACAAGCCTGCTGTGCAGCTAGTTTTTCTCTTTTGTACCCATTGCCACCGAGCTTTTGAAGTGTCAGCTAATGATCACCGGACAGATCAGATGAATTATCTTTATATTGGAAGTGCCATCGCTAAAAGTAGAACAAGACACGCTATTCATATGGAGTTCAACGCGACGCTTGATGCCCTGACACGAATCATGTGCATTCCATATCTAAAATGAAAAGACAGCCTGCTGACTGATTACTATTAAATTAGGGTTTATTGTGCATTGCAATGAATACTAGTTCTTTCAATCAGTCAACATCCCACTTAGACTCTGGGAAATGTTTAATGTTACTCGAATTGGAGCTATTTAAGTGAATTTATGTCTTTATACTGTGGAGTTTGGAAAATGTTCATAAAGCATTTTTGTTACATACTGTATTGTTTTGTTCTATTGTGTTGTTCTTTCCAAAGAACAAATAAATGCATTATGACAGGAAATAAGTATATATAGAGTCAAATTTTACTACTTTTAAAATCTGAGATTAATTGCGATTAACTATGAAAATATAATAGATTAATCGTGATTAAAAAATGTAATCTACTGACAGCCCTAATAAAAATATTTGTTTAATTGCAGCATCTAGGAGGACATCTCATTTAACTGTATTGTATCACATACTTTTCTACTGGCATTATATGGGCTATTGGCCACCCCGCTCTCTGCATCGACCACTAGTCTCAACAACACCTGTGATGTAAGCTGACGTAATCACCGACTTCCTTTTTCGTGCCACAAATCTTACTGCCTGCTGAACTCATTCAAGTAATTAACCTTCTTTGTTTCAGACATTCAGACGTCATTGCAGTCTAAACATGCCAATCAAAAGAAAACCTGCCTGCATTGCTCTTTTAACCTCACATTACTAGACATGCAAACCTCAAACAATAATCAAGGGCTCTTAAACGGTGATGGTCACCCGTGAAAATAACTATTATGTGTCAGCAAGAATCTCTCCCCCCTCGCTTATATTTTCTCACTCTCTCTTCACACACACACACACACACACACACACACACACACACACACACTGGCAGAAACATATAGACTGCTATCCAAGGAGGCCAGATTGCATCTGAGCTCCTGGAGAGCAACAGCGTGTCCTTCTGCCAGAATTACGATTATTCTGAGTGGGCTATTGTTATTGTTGTTAATATACAACCTTGAAAATAATGTTTGTTGCAGAACCTCATCTAACAAAATGCAAGCTCACTATCCTTCACAAGCAACATAAAATCTGACAATACAAATCATTTTATCATCATGAAGTTGTATAACAAGACACAACTGATGTGCAAGAATCTCAATTGATGTTGCACAGAATGCTCCTGATAATTACCAACTAATTAATAAAATTAGCTCATAAACAATGTCATTATGATGGTGAACCGACTGCATTTATTAGAATATTTATACTATTATGCATGTATAATATTACAATTAAATTAACATATAATTTTAATGGAACAGCAAAACACCCATCCGGAATAATAATGACCACCAGAACGTCACAGCGCAACATACCTTTTTCTTCAGGCATCGTCTCGCGGAATCAATGTCACGTATGTTTCGTAAATACCGAGCAAAGAGAATATCGACTGCTGTTTGAATTAATATCCGACAGAATATCAGTGTACCACAGCGATCTGATGCATTTTCAGTTCCTCTCGCTCGGAGCGACGGAGAAATGTGCAGTAGAGGTGCAGCTCGTGTCACAGCTATACTATAGGAATGAACTGCAGGTCATATGATTCCGCCTCATCGCCTGACAGAGTGCACCGACGAGCAACCCATTATAAATAGAAGCTTCAAGATCAAAAACATGACACCCCTTCCCAAATATCTGAGGGCGTTCACCGCATTTTCTCGCAGGACTATCACTGAGCCCGGTTTGGAAAACATTCCTATTCGGGCATATTAAATAACATGATAATAACATGTCAAACATACTATAGATTTACGTAGACTCTCCTAAATGAATGAATGAGGACAGTAAGAAAACGTCTACATACATGTTCCTTAAATAATACTGTATACACTCAAAAATATATTTTTTTCAAATGTAGGCTACACATTTGAAATTCATAAACAAAATTCCATCATATTGAATGGCGTAATCTTTAATAAAATAAAACACACATTTTAAGTTTTATAAATGTAATTTTGTTAAACATTACACAATTCAATTTAATGGAATTTTGTTATGAAATTAAAATGGGTAAATCTTAAAAATGAGTGTATATATTTCTCAAAAGATATTTTCAATAATTTACTTTTTTTTCTGTGTCACAATGCAAACTGTTGGAAGCACAAGTCTCATATTACAGTAAGGCTAATTAATTCAGTAAGCCCTACCCAGGAAATTTTGCATAAAAGCAGACATAATGCCAAAAGGTTAGTTAAACAAGTTTAAATCATTTCAAACATATACATTTATTCAGCATACAATGTTTCAGACTAATTCTGGCATAAAAAATGAGGAACACAACTCATTCACAACTGATTCTTTCTTTGGAGACAATAACATAAGAAGTGGCACAATACAAAGTTTCAAAACTGCTTCGAAAAGTATGATTAATGCACAGTGTGAAATAGTGAATTGGAAAATTTTGCAAAGTTAGTCTTGGCTGAACACGTTCTGCCCCACCTGACTCCGACAGAACCCTATATTCTATGGTTCCCAGTTACAGGATATGGCCTCCTTTTGAATGCACGATTCATGTAATTGTATGTAAATATTTTGGAATCAGATCTTAAATTTCAAGCTCTTTATTATGAAGTTGATCTCTTAATGTACACGATCAGCCACAACATTAAAACCACCTGCCTAATATTGAGTAGTTCCCCTTGTGCTGCCAAAACCTCAACAAGGCATTTCCGTCCACAGAACTGCCACTCACTGGATGTTTTTTGTTTCTGGCACCATTCTGAGAAAGTTCTAGAGACTGTTGCTAAAAAGATCAGATCAGACAGATCTTTGTTGTGTGAAAATCCTAGGAGATCAGCAGTTACAGAAATACTCAAACCAGCCTGTCTGGCACCAGTAATCATCCATGCGATTTTCTAATCAGCCAATCATGTGGCAGCAGTGAAGTGCATAAAATCATGCAGATACAGGTCAGGAACTTCAGTTAATGTTCACATCAACCTACACAATATTAGGCAAGTGGTTTTAATGTTGTGGCTGATCGGTGTGTGTTGACAGTTGCTTTCACACATACAGCCTTTTCCAGAAAATTACCTGCAATTTTCTGTTTAGAGCTCCAGCTGGACTATGAGGCACACCACGCTGACCTCCACCAGCATCATCTTGGTCTTAGGATGGACTACATTAATAAATTAATACCAACTAAAGCCTTATACATGGACACTGCATCTACATGCACTTCTGCAAACAATTTGGGATGGAATTCATAGACACTTAATCATTAATCTCATAGTTCATACAAAATCCTTTAATTGAAACACAGGCCACCAACATCCTCTCAGTTTACTTACTTAAATCAAGACTTTTATTACACAGAGAAAACATATATTGGCATTATATAGTGCACAGTTTAAATTAACAGTTTCATTGTGTACGAGGTCAGGATGTGCTGAAGTAAGACGGAGATGATTCAGTTACTCTGAAGTCAAAAAATGTCCATCCAATGTGCACCCAAATGCGCTAGGCCTGTTTCTTTCGAGACCCACAACAAAAAAACAGCATCATTAACGGCAGCGCTCCCATACATCCATGTTTGTTTACATCTTTCATGTGTCTCATTGAACATGGTGTGTGTTTCCACTTGAGTTTGTGATTGGATCAACTTGACAGCCAGAGTGATCCTCAGTCGTTTAATGTGTGATGCCCAATTTTTGTCTGTAGTCATTTACCTAATCGGTAAGTGTGTGATACCTAGTATTTTTAGATTCTGTTCAGATTTTAGAAGTGGTGTAGTGTAATCCAGCCTAAAATAACAAAGAATTTTGTTGACTGATAAAATAACAAACTACCTCAGAGTTTAACAGTATTTTGGTGTTGATATGTGAATGGTTGCAAAACAGAAAAAAAGACACAAAAAAAAAAACATTGCATGTGTGAAAAGCAGATGTGGTACATTTACTTTTAAAGGCAATCCAATGATTTTACCAATGATTTTACTGCAATACTAGGTTGTGTAGTTTCCTTGTACTGTCCCTTGTGATGGACTGGACCCCTGTAAGAACCAGAGATCCATTAGCAAGGCCACACTTGAATGCAGTCGCTCTAATGAAAGTTCTGAAATACAAATAGTTATGACAGGCTGAGCAGGCATTTATGAACCGCAGAACTTTTCACACACCCAGTCCATTTAATTAAAGCATTTCTGATGGTTTGGAGAGGTCAGAGGCTCAAATCTTTTTCAATTTAAAAGACCCCTCACTCTCACTCTAACTCTGTCTCTTTAACACATTTCCTCCTTTGATGTTTAATCAAGGATCATGAGTCAATGTCATAAATCTCTCTCCCTCTCTCTCTCTCTCTCTCTCTCTCTCTCTCTATAGGTCTTGCATAATGATCAGGTCTGTGAAAGGGCCGCTAGCACCTGTCATAAGGCTTTGCAATAATAACCTCCGCAGGGAGGATCCATTTTAATGATGGATGTTGCCAGAACTTTCTCACATCAGTACAAACCACACTAGAATATATACATTCATTTATTTATCAGACACTTTTATCCAAAGCGATTTACTTTAAAATGAGGAATGTGGGTGCAAAACATTGGTGCAGAATGTTTTTTCCCCTCCCAGCAGCACTTTTTCATTTAAGAACCTCATGGTAAATTTGTTTGTAAGTACAAACAAGTATTATTGTTAACTTTTCACTGTGATATGTAAAAACATTTAAATTTGCTGTCGTAAGCGTAATGGGCTCCATCATCTGTCAACGTTATTCAATTTGGTTGTTTAGACACTGCTGAAAATCTGTGCTGGCAATTCATGAAAAAAAAAAATAATGAAAGCAGCATTGTTCTAAAGTGAAAGATGCGAAGAGAAAAAAGAAAGATGGGGAGAGAGAGCCAAACTCAGCCGTCAAAGAAAACACATTACATAATTTCCCTTGTGTGAATTTTGCAAGATGAATTTTGAGAACATGTGCATGACTTATCTAGCTGCACTAATTATTCTGTCTATCAAGATGATTTAGTATCAAAGATCTGACACGTGCTCCCTCTCTGCAGTGACATGTGGTCTTACAACTTTCCATGCAAAAACTACAGCACAGTTTCAGACTATTTATCAACTGGAAAACAGGATCAGTTAAGATGACAAGATGGTCAGAGACAAATGAGTTCCCAGCCATCAAAATGACTAATGCATCATCAGAAATGCTTTAGACTCCCAGTCAACCTTACAATTATGCATTTTTAGCAATACACATATGTAATTTCTTCAGAAAATATTTATGTAAACATATATTTGTATTATTATTTAAAAGTTTTAAAGTAAAAAAAATTAAAGCAGAAATGTTTTTGCAAGTTGTGCTATAACCAGAGAAAGCTACCTAAATTTAAATTCTTGTGCAGACTACTATAGCTATAAGATAAAATGTAATATGGGACCGTTTTACTGTCCTTGGTTAATTACTCAACCAGTGCCTGCATCTGGCCTCTTGATTGCCTCATTTAATCAGAAAAGAAAATAATATGTATACTAGAGGACCATGTCCCTTCCTATAAGAACTGAAAAATATACAGAACTGTAAAACCTTCTTTTAAATTCTTTGGGTTTTTGCAATCATTCTGTCATACAAATGCATAGTGTTTATATTCTGTAAAACATGTATTAATTCACAATTTCTTATCTAGTTTAAAAAGTTTTTTTTCCAGAAAATGGTTGGAATTTTTCTTTATCCTTGAAAATACTACAGACAATGCAACATCCACCATCCTGACCCAATTAGAGAGAGAGAGAGAGAGAGAGAGAGAGTAAGATAGTGTGTGTGTGTGTGTGTGTGTGTGTGTGTGTGTGTGTGTGTGTGTGTGTGAGAATATGAATCAATTGGACTGCAAGTTTTGCTACTGAAATCGGTCTGTGCTTACCAAAATTAGAATCACTGCTGCCTAGTGTCCGAAGATGGAAATGTTGTTGAATGTAACACTCTGTGTACACTGGACACAATGGCTTGATGCTGTCTACACTGGACGCGTCAACACAAACGTTCTGAACCGTTTAATTTGTGTGGTAGCACCAGCACGTGCAGCGAAAAATGGAACGCGACCCCCATTTATTGTTGGTGTGATGGACGTGCGCGACGGACATGCCGCAACGGACGCTTCCAGTGTAGACAGCATAACTGATTATAATGATGTTCTATTGCTTTTGACACAACGCGACGCTCGCATCCGGTGTAAACAGAGTGTAGGGGCATGTGTCAACTCCATGTCCACAGAGTGGTGCCAAAAAGTGAGTTGTATTTTTAGTTTTAAATGATGTAATACAGTCAACAGGAATGCATATTTTATTAACCATACCCTACCCAAAAACTAACCCCAACCCTAAACCTAAGCATCGATGGAGTAAACATTTAATTTTAGAGCGAAAAATGTAACCTCTGCATCGCGCTTACCATTGTTTGTTTATAAGAATGCGATTACTTTCTGGTTCACACATGACCAGAACCCATGTCTCGGAAGTTGCTTGCCCAGCTTCACTGCAAAAAAACAAATAATTTCAAGAAAAAAACAAGAAATAACTTTTAGCCAATGGGATAAGAAACAAATGCTTACATCAATCTTGAATTAGGGTTATTATTCTTACTCCATAGGCAAACAGTTTTTTCTTGTTTCAAGCATGTATAAGCTTACTTCAAGATATATTCCATGAAAACAAGTCTTAATATCTTACCCCATTTTGCCTCTTGAATAAATGTATCTCTTTAAGGATGTTAAGACATTTTTACAGGAAAATGACAAAACAATTCATATTTTTTTTGCAGTGTGGAGGGAAAGGTGATCACATTTGAAAAATGTCTGACGTTAAAAAAGATAAAGACCCATATGAGTGTAAAAGTTATCGTCTAATTTCCCTGACCCAGTTAGATGTGAAAATTTTGTCTAAAATGTTGTCTAAAATTCTGGCTAATCGATTAAGTAATCGAGTAATTGCGTATACATATCGATCAAGTGGGGTTTATTCATGGTCGTAGTTCTTCTGATAATATTAGACATTTTATAAATATTATGTGGTCAGTAGTGAATGATCAGACCCTGATTGCTGTCATCTCACTTGATGCCGAGAAGGCCTTTTATAGGATGGAATGGGACTATCTTTTTAAGATTTTGGAAATGTATGGGTTTGGGAACACTTTTATTGGCTGGATTAAGTTACTTTATAAACAACCTGTAGCGGCAGTGCAAACTAATTAATTTCAGATTAATTTCAGATCTCTTGGTAGAGGAACCCGGCAAGTCTGTTTTCACGAATTCCGCCTCTGTAGTTCTTCCCACTCACCACCTGAGGGCTCCATCACCTGAATATTGACTTTTACACTCTGAACTCCAATTCCCATAATCCTCGTACCTGGCACTGATTACCTGCTCACCTGTTCCTCATCTACTCTGCTATTTAAGTCTCATTCGCTATCATTGCAAAGTCTTGTTTTGCCCTGGCTGACGTTTCTGAGTTTATTGTATTTCCTGTGTATGATCCTGGACTGTTTACCCTGTTTTGACCCATTGCTGCCTGCCTATTACTGCCTTGTTTACCTGGATATAACCTATGATTGTCTGCCACCTGCCCTGACCTCTTGCCTGTTTATTGACTACCTTGGATATTACTGTTGCTGGTGATTGACCCCTGCCTATCTTTATTACTACATTTATTGTTATTAAAGCTGCACATGGATCTCAACTCCATTGACTCATTACAGCTGTCCTCTCCCCTTTATTGTTCTGTCTTGCACAGGAACCATTAGCAGCCGCTAATAAGAAAAAAGGATGATTTTCCTGGCATTGTAGCAGGAGGTGTGGTGCATAAACTTCTACTTTAAGCAGATGATATTATTATTTGTCTCAGACCCAAAAATATCTATGCCTAGCCTCCATAAAATTATTAATTTCTCCAAATTTTCAGGATACAGGGTGAATTGGTCTAAATCTGAAGCTCTTGCTCTGACAGCATATTGCCCTGCCACAGCTTTCCAACCTGGTACCTTTCAATGACCCAAGCAAGGCATTAGTATTTCATTTCCAGCAAATTTGAGAAATTTAGTTAGAGTTAATGAAAAGGTTCTTGTGTGATGTGGATAGGTGGGTTTCACTACATTTGCCTATGGCTGGGAAGGTCAATGTTATAAAACTGAATTGTATCCCCCAAATTCAATTATCTACTACAGTCTCTCCCTCTAGAAGTTCCTCTTTCTTATTTTAAACAATTTGATAGGATATTTAAGGTTTTCTTTTTTTTCTTTTATTTTTTTTATTTGGAATAGTAAACAACCTCAGTTATATTTCAGAAGTTACACAGACCAACTGACAAAGGAGGTTTAGGCCTCCCCAAAAACATTTTTGTTACTATGCTTTTAATCTTAGACACCTGACTCATTGGTCTCTTCAACCTGAGAGAGCCCCTCCCTGGTACAACATTGAACAAGCGGTCCTTGCCCCAATCTCACCATTGCACAGTCTTTCTATCAAACTGCACAGAGACATAAAAATACATCCCATTTTTCACACTTACATTCAGGATGGACAAAGGTTTCTCGTATGTTCAATTTTGATATTTAATGTTTTCTCAAGCATATGCCTGAATCCCAAATTGTGTATTAACAAGTCCCCTTTTTGCTGCAAAGAATGGATTGAGAGGGGTGTTGCTACACTTGGTGACCTTTATGAAAATGGAGCTTGGAGATCATTTGAAAATATAACACTACAATCTGGGATTTCTAGGCCTCAATTTTTCATGTATTTTCAGTTGCGCCATCTACTTTGTTCTTTTTTGGGGGGTAGTTCACAGCCCTCTAAAGCTGCATACACCCTCTGTATGGTGCTCACAGCCTTTGGAAAGGGGCATGAAGCATCAGTGTTTTTATTTGCCGTTGATTCAGAGTCTTGGTGAAGGGGCCTTAACAGCTCTTAAGAGGTTATGAGAGAGATATTTGAACTTGGTATTGGAGGATGAGGACTGGGAAAGAATTTTAAAAAATGTTAAAACTATGTCTAGGAATGCAAGGGTATGCCTTATTCAGTTTAAGATTTTGCATTGTTTCTACTGGACTCCCTCTAGATTGTTTAGACTTTTTTTAAAAGACACACCTACCTGCTGGCGATGTCAAGATGGAGACATATCCCATACTCTGTGATTCTGCGCTAAGATTCTGGATAAGAGTCCAGAATTGTATCTGTGAGGTTTTAGATACTCAAATTTCATTCTGCCCCAGACTATGTATATTGGGTGATGAGGTGGTTATTAAAGTAGGTGACAAATATACAAAAAACTAGTGTAATGATTGGCAGACAGATAATTCTTAGAGGATGGATGTCATTTGACGCTCCCTCATTTCAAGAGTGATTCACCGAATTGGTCAGGGTGGCGGCATTTGAAAAGATGTCATACAAGTAGCTTGGCAGATTGAATGCATTTGGTAATAAATAGGACAGGTATTTGCCCTTTTTGGAAGGCTCTCAGTGAGGACCATGTGGAGACAGACAAAACTGTGGTAGTAATTGTGGATTCTGTTCTTTGTGGATTTCTTTCTTTTCTCTTTGTTGATTTTTATATTTTTTTTATCTCAAATATTGAGACAGGGTGGGTTTGGGGAGGGGGAAATAACAGGGGTTAAAGTTTATTCTGTATACTGTATATATATATATCTATATATATATTGTTTATTCTGTTTTTTTTTTATTATTCAATAATCACTAGTTAATAGCAACAAAAAAAAAAAGAAAGAAAGAAAGAAATGTCTGATGGGGATGGAGCCTGTCAGTAATTTGCAGGTATAGAATTAATTTCAGGTTACATTAACTTTTGGAAGCAGCATGTTGATTTCCAGCATGATAATGTTGATAAAGCACTTCCCTCATCTACCAAGAAAAAATCACTTCTCTGAGAGAAATTACTGTTACTGTTAAACACGAAGTTCCAAGCAATGTTAGAATCTATCAATGAATTCCAGTGTGCCAGAAAACTCTTTATATAGAATTATGAAGTATGAACTCTGTAAAAGCTCTGTGAAAGTCATGACCCACATTACGGTCATTTGCATGTCTCTGCAGATGGAATGAGTCTAAGAGGAAGCTAATCCTTTCAATTTAATCTTTGGGAATCCTACTGTAAATGCTCTCTGATTGGTAACATTCTACAGAGAGCTGACACAGCACATCCTGCCCTGCACCTCATCAGTGACCAAGAAAACACACACACTCTCTGTGGTGTTCTGTTGAAATGGAATACTTCCATTGTCAAAAAATAAAATTAAAATAAAATACTCCCTCTGGCCTTTACTGGTCCTATAACTTAAATTTCATCATATACGGTATATGCTCTTTGCTTGACCTTTGATGAGCTAATGTAGAGAGGATGTACTCTGCTCACTGCTCAGACGCCTTCAAGAAACTGCAGTTATTAATAATTTACTTTTGTACTTTTCTCTCCTAAAGTAACCTGAGACTCCTCTAAAGCACAGCAGTGATACTCAGGTGTCAAATCTCAGCACTCTCCAAAACACACACACACACACTACTAAGGGTACCAAGCAGACAATTTTATTGTTTAGATGTTGCTCTTTCATAGCTCAGGATAATAAACTGAGATATCAGTTGTTACATTTAAGTATCAACTTCGTCTCAGATGTTTCTCCTTAACATCTTTACCAATTGGACAATTGTTGATATACAGAAAGCTACAAAAATTAAAGTGGATAACATACTGTAGATAATTTGGTCTTGGAGGAATTTGAGGAGTTCATTTTGAATCTCCTTTTGAAATCTCTTTTGATTGCAGTATTTGGCAAATCTGAACCCAGTCACTGATTTGTGATCTTAAACAGTTCCAATGCAGTTTCCTCTCACTCAAATGCCAACCCAAACATAGATAAAAAGCCTTGAAAAACAGCAATGGAAATCTTTTGTTCTTTCCGCTTATTTACAGCTCCTGAGCTGAGAACACTGACCCCCAATAAATCCAGACCTGACCTACCAGTTTAGCACAGGGATGCAACATTCTAGATGTGTCCAATAAGCTCTGCATTCTTCAACCTCTTACCATGGCAGTACGACATGGGTGATGGCTAGAAAATCATCACACTATACTGTTACATTCTCTTCAAGCCCTAAGAAATGTCACCAACACACATATACTGCAACATCAAAAACTTCTAATCCCGAAAGAACCACACAGCAACTACAGAACCCATAGAGGAAAAAAAAAAGTTATTGACAAGAAGACTGCTAAAACAAAGGTTCTGCAAAGAACCATTAAAGAGCCATTATTTTCTGAGCAAGATTTTTGGGTTTGTAAGAACAGAGATTCCTTAAAGTATAATGTGTTTATTACTGTGATAGTTCAAAGAGTTTGGTTATTTCTAAATCACCAATTAAATGCATTTTAAGTTTCTGTCTTGACTTTTCAGACGAGAATGGCAAGGTTTGAGCTAAATTTAGACTGAAGAGATCACCGATATTCAAAGTGAGCAAAAGAAGAGAGGGAAATAGTACATGCATGCAAATTATTTGCTATGCTGTTGCAATACAACACAACATGTTGGCAACCAAATTTAATGAAACCAGAAAAGGTGTAAAACTCCATCTGGGGTGTTGTGCAAACTGATCGTGAACACTTTAGAATTTATTTAGCAGTGCTAGCCTGTACCTTCAATGATATCAAAATGTTCTAAGCAAAATGTTGGAGCATCACATGAGTTTTTTAGAATTATGCACATGCTGTGGTACAATCATTAAACACATAACAACAAAACAACCCTATCTGATATTTGAAGTGTTTTAAGCATTATCTTATAAGTATTATTTATCAAGGGAGAATGTGCACACAGACATCCACACAATTGTACTCTCAACACACTGTCAAATATGGTATGTTGGCAGGTCATCTTTCGCAGAATCACTTGCCTTTAGGGTATGATGGGTAAACAGAGGCCTATTTTGCATGGAAGAGCAGATAACTGGTCTTATTAACAAATACTTGCCTTTGAGCGAGAAGTCAGCTCTAACCAAATATCAGATCACAGGAACATACAGTATGTACATGTAATCAAATGCTTTCAGTGGTAGAAGTGTGAAAAGATTTTCTCTTAAAAACAAGCACACTGAAAAGAAAATCTGTGATTTCCATTTAAACATATACATATTAAGGTACGTATATGATGACATGCATATTACTTGTGAAAATATTATCACATGGAAAACTACATTAGGACATTAATACAACATTTAGTGTATGCATTATGTATAACACAGTATTTTTAGGAAGTGCTATGCTGTTCAAAGAAATTGTGTAAACTACTGGCATGTTCTGAATCTATTCTGTGGATTCAGTAAGTCAGGGCATGCTCAGTATTAACTAAATATTTCTGAGCAGACACACTAAGGCTCAGTGATGTCAAAGGACCAAAAAGACAGCCATGTGGATGTGTTTTTTGCAGCATGAAGCATGATGTTGTGCATTTAAAGGGATAATTCACCCAAATATAAACATTGTCATCATTTACTCATGTTGTTTAAAACATAAAAGTAGATGTTGGGCAGAATGTTAGCCTCAGTCACCATTCACTTTCATTGTATGGAAAAAGGTGCACTACATCCAGTGAGTAAATTACAGAATTTTCATTTTTGGGTGAACTATGCCTTTAAGGAAAGTTGGTCTGGGTCTAGGAGAAACAGATGCAATTCTTGACATGCCCTTCTAAACACACACCTGCTCCTGCTGATATGGCATTCTCCCAGAATGTTTCTAAACAAGGCTCAATTAAAAAAAACAGCAGGGTTCATACAGAAGGCAAAGATATCATTTTCAAATATGCTTCTTTATACGTCAGATGAAATGCACTTAGTTATTTTTGTCTCCCATTGTTTGTGTAACTATGTAGGCAGGCTGATGACAGAAACAGACAATGGTGATGCGAGAACCCAAGTGCAGTGTTTCTTTACAACGTGAATATCCAACATAAACAAGAACAGACTACTTTGGACATTACGATCACAATACTCTACAAAACACTAAGGCAGACATGAGGGCTTAAATACAGAGACTGGGGCAAACAAGATATCAAAACAACCAATGACAAGACTGAACTGATAACAAAATAACCAATGAACAGACAGAACTAATAAGGGGATAACAAGACTAATAAACATAAACCAATAAGAAGAAAAGACTCATGAACATGATAACAAGACAATGACTATAATCCACATGACAGACACAAACAGGAACAAGGAAGTGAAAACTTAAAAATAAAAGACATATAACCCAAAACATAAACAAAACACTTACAGTCTGCAGGTCAGAAATGCACCTTAAATATCTGAAAGCAGCTCTTATTCATTACTAAATGATTATTCATTATCTGAAAAATGAGCCATGCTAGCCATTGTTTAGTAATTTCCTCATTAAATTGATATATTATTTGGTCCAAGTCATCAATTTCAAAAACTTTTTTTGTTTTAATTACATTTTAGTTTTATAATGAAATAAATTAATATGGTGGCACAATTAAATTTTTATCTGCAAAACTAATTTCAAATATTTAAGCATACGCCTTCAGATCAAAAGATTTTTAAGATCATGAGAAACTTTTCAGTCAAGTGTTTCAAAACTTTTGACCGGTAGTGTATATATATATATATATATATATATATATATATATATATATATATATATATATATATATAGTTTTTTACTATATTATAGGAGAGGAGCATCTTTGAGGAGCATATAGTTATATTATAGCAGACAAGCATTTTCTGCTAAATAACTAAATGTAAATGTTTTTTTATCCAAGAGACAACATCTGAATGGCAAAAAAAAAAAAAAAAACTTTGTGTTCTCTAGCGACATCTGTGGTTGCAACTTAAAATTGCAAGCAATTTTGCACTGCTCTTCTAACGAATGAATCTCATAACCTGAGTTTACCTGGACATCACCTGTATGTGCTCATGATTGGGAGATATTCAGAGCTGGAGTAATTTGTTCTACTTTCATGCTGATTTTATGTTATTCTATTAAAGATTTAAAACTGAAATATTACTGGCTTTGATAAAGATAAACACCACTCGTATTTACATATTTGAATGGATGAATGAATTTTACACTTATAGTGCTTTTCTGACACTACACTCAAAGTGCTTTAGCAGGGAACTCATTTTAACCACCACCAGTTACAGTTAAATGATTATTCAAGTGTTTATCAATCTACTATAAATGTTTGTATTGTACTAGACTTATCAATTTAAGAGGTGAAACTCATGATATGGCTGATATGATTTCAATGGAAGACTATTATATTATAATACAGCCTCAGTTGATAATGCAAGTAAAACCGTAATACTACAATAGTATGTCTATGCACTTCACACAATGACACTGTAAACTAAAAACATAAATTGAGGATTCAGTAATGATGGGGATGATACATACTTTATTTAACATGAAAAAATAAGCAGAAATACACAATATAAAAATTACAATAATACTTTTAATTATTAATTTCTTCAGCAGTAAAGTTGTAATAGATAGATGGTTACACACTATACAAATGAATATGTACATTATTGTGCTATGAAACTAGTACATTTTAAACAACTTGAGATGATTATACATTGTAAACAGACAGACTATCTGCTAAAAGGACAACAAGGGACAGCTTGTGCATTTCTGCGACTGGTGCAATAGAAATGAGAAAACAGCGGCACACACACTCTTAGGGAACCTGGAAACTATAGCAATGTTATAAAATACTCAGAAGTCATGAATATTAGTAACCATGTTACAGTAACTTCACCGGACAATGTAGATACATCATAATCGGTTAACACACGAGTTTGAATCATACAAGCAAGACAAGCTACACTCTATAAGCTTCAGCAACCCTAACAGACAACATATCCAAGCATTATAGCAAGTAAAGAACCTTGCCAAACAGTTAACAGATAAACATCCATCCAGATTTGCAGCGATACTATCCTGAACTGTGTGACAGTGACTGACTGAACTGAACAGTGTAGTTAGTTTCTCCAGCCGGAACACGTGACAGCCGGTACTTCTTTTCTGTGTTTACGTAATGACGTAAGGATAAACGACATAAGCCTGTGATTTTGCGCCAAATCCGACAAGACAGCTCAAAATACAAATAATTTTTGTAGGCTTACCATAGTGAATCAGGGTAAGATAAGGACATTGTTTTGAACACTGTTTTATATGTACTTAATAATGGCATTTTGTTCAATTTTACCAAAAAATCTTCCATAGTGCAGCTTTAATATTTCCTTTAATACTTCTCATAATAATAAATAAAAGGCAATAGAAAGGTTGATTTCCTCACAGTGAATGTCCGAAAGAAGGTCCAAAATTTGAGAGAAAGATTTGATCCAGGTAAAATTAACCCTGGTTTTACTATAGTAATATTGTAAAACAGGTTTTTTTTTTTTTTTTTTTTTTTTTTTGGCAGAAATCATAGTTTTAATGCAGTTAACCATGGTGTTACTACAGTCATATGGTGTTAATATAGTAACCATGTTTACCATGGTGTTGTAAATCCATGGTTAATTTTTGTAAGGGAAGTTTAGGGTTAGGTTTAGGTGTAGGGGTTGGTGTAGGGTGTCTGTGGGACTATAAATAAACATAATAAACATGCTGTACTGATGCTCCTATACTGTATGTTAGTATTTAATTATGAGTGCAAATAGTATCTAACAATAATTGCACTAAGTGCAATGAAGATGCTTTTTGTTGCTACTTACACTTAGTTTAAATAGCACATATTGCTTATTTGCACTTCTGCCAAGAAAGAAACAGTCAGCTTCAAAATGAACTGTATTGTATAGATAAACAAGGGACCAATCAAACGCCATAATAATGTCTTCAAGTCGGTCTGATTCTCGGTGTTTAGATTTCACTGACATTTTCCTCAGTCCAGTACGCAGGACAGGTATAGCCAAAGAGACAACCCCTGTAAACCTTTGACAGTAGCCTACATTACGCCTTTCCGTACTAAAGGACTGCAATGCAACATAATGAGAGCAACAACAGAGCTGGTGGGTGGGTGGAACCAGGCTGCCATGCAGAAATAAATAGATGTGGACAAATCTTATGACATAAATGAGGTTATTATATCATATGTGATGTACACCCAAGACTTACCGGTGCTCATTGTTGTCCGCAGACCTCTTTAGAGTCCAATGTCATGTATGCATCTGCCTAGATCCTCAATCAGCTGCGCACCGCTGAGCCATCAGTCCGCTCCAGATCTTCCACTCTCCCAATGCACAAGTGCTCGTGCCAACCTGGTAAATAACCAAAAGATCTCTTCAGAAGTGTACACCTTTCAGCTATGACTGAGGACAATTCGGTGTTACATATGCTGTAGAATCGCCTTAAAACGTAGTGCGCAGCGTTGTTGTGAGCGCATGCACGAGCGGGGTGTTGCCGTACGACTGTGATGCGCTTGTGCGTATGCCTATTTGCCTCAGCATCATTCCTGACACGAGCCACAACCCACAGTGACAGCTACATGCAGCGACAACGGGCAGCTGGGAAATGGAGTTTATGTGCGGGAACGACAGATTAGCAAAGAACACATTTAACGAGAGGATTAACTACAATAATAATGATAAAATTGACCAAAGTTTATTTATGGCGTCATATTGAGGACTTTGGCGTAAAACTCTCCATTGTAAATGGTCATTATTAATCCTTAGACATTGATATGAAAAAACATTTAGGCTGTAAATTATCAATTAATCAAAATAATTCAGAACGCAGTGCAAATAAACTATAATAAAACTAGACACCGGGAAAATATACGCCTCATTAAAATGCAGTTTGCTCGTCACTTCTGTCTGTGTCGGCCTCGTTTCCCCAAAGTATTATAAGGCCGGTATTGACCGTACGAATCATCTTAGAATTATGGGCTGTTTCCCAAAAGCATCGTAATTTAACTACTTGAAAATGGTCGAAGATGTAATGTTCTGGAGTAAGGACATATGACTTATGCAGGCACTTGCAGGACAATCGCGAAATTACACCTCATACAATTTAATACAGTTAGTCTCACACTTTATTCAGACGTATACAATGTTACCATGATACTTTAATTTTTAATTGTATTTATATTTAAATAGAAAATAATTATACAATTCTAATTATATTAATTAACCTACATAGGCCTATTTTTTTATCTAATATATTAATATACAGTTTAAAATTATGGCATAATAGATAAATGAAAGAAAAAAAAAGAATGTTTATAAAAATTATTTAATAGCATAAATCAATAAATTACTGACACATATTTGTGTGCCACATGATTGAATTATAAATTAAATTCAGAGGGAATTGAGATGTTTTATATTGTGCACTTGCAGTAGGCTCACTGCCAACTCGGTAAACATATTTGTGTAAACGAAACACTGAAAAGATAGCCTCCTTATGAGGAGCAAAGCACTGATTGTGTAAAAATAATAGATTGTACAGTAATAACAAAAATGTTAAAGATGGTTACTTTACTTCCCAGCTTGGTAAATTACATGTAAAATGTATAAAGTAATGCGTCAAGTTATAAAAGAGAGAAAAAAAATAAATAAAAAAAACCACACACACACAATGAGGAGAGACACTACACAGTCACATTTCAGCACTCACACAGGGACTTAAGAAAATAAAGTGCCGTTACAGTTTTTTTTTTCAACTGCTTACACATTTTCAAAACTTTGCCTCTTTTCTTCAAAACTTCACACAAATCCAAGAATTGCACACACAAAATGCCTCACATCTCTTGCAAAATGAAGCACTGCATTCAAAATATCACAAACATCTCAAAAGCAAACATTTGTCTTGCGTTGCAAAACACCTTTGCCATAATATTATATTTTTGGATACATCATATACACACAGTTATTCAAAACCTAAAGCTCTTCTTTCATGAGGTTGGGTGTATCTAGGCTCCATCTCTCCTCCAGGCTGGGTCCGGTCACAATACTTCATCCACGTCACATGCCATGTTCTCCCTTGCCAGACACCATGGAAAGAACCTCCTTGTATAGCGTATCCAACCTTGGATGGAGGCAGCGTCAGTGTCTCCACATGCCTCCTCCATTGCCTGGAGAAGTGTCATGTTGACACAGGGACGACGATCATACACTTTCCAGTGCCATGTGAAGAAAAATTCCTCAATAGGGTTTAAGAAAGTGAATATGGAGGCAGGTAGACAACAGAAAAATGGGGATGAGTAACAAACCAGTTTTGGACCTGATGGGCACGATGAAAACTGACATTATCCCAGATGATGACAAATCTTGCCTGGTCTTCATTCTGCAGACCTTGAACAAGCATATCATGAACAGCATCCAGAAAACGTATGATATGATCAGTGTTATAGGGGCCAAGTGTGGCGTGATGGTGCAGGACACCATTCTGTGTAATTGCAGCACACATTGTAATGTTTCCACCACGTTGTCCCAATGACATTTCTCCCCCTTCTTCTGGTTTTGCTGAGATTGAAGCCCACCTCATCCACATAAATGTATTCATGGATGATGGCATGGGCATCCATCTCAAATTCTCTGTAAAAGACAAAAGAATATGTAGATCAGTATATGCACGATCCAATAGCCTGACTTGGTAGGTGCAAGTCTGATATATTGGAGAAAGTGTTGTATGCATACATCCACAAAGTCACGTCAAAGGTTCTTGACTCTGTCACAGTTCCTTTCAAATGGGACCTTGTACAGCCGTTTCATTCTCAATTGATTTTTCTGGAGGACACAATGTATTGTTGAGGGGCTCACAGCATTTATGTTAGCCAAAATTGTGGCATCATTAAGGATATGATTGCGTATTTGGCGAATTGTTATAGCGTTATTGGCCAAAACTAAATTCACGATAGCAGTCTCTTGCTCTTCAGTGAACATGTGACCTCACCCACCATGAAACCTTCGCCTTTCCACTCTGTAGAAGATTCAAGAACAGTGTAAGTGTGTGCCATAACCTGTAACGTAATACTGTATATACTATTTTATACAATATAGTCAGAATGTCTTACAGTCAGCTGTACTGTTGTACAGTATGATAACCCACCAGACTGTGACCAATCATGCAGTGCACTGCAGTAAATGGATGCATGGGTGCTAAAAGATATGTATTATAGTATACCATATGTTATGCTGTATGTTAGAACATGTGTTCATTACAGTAGATTGTTACTTACCTGTTCTCATTTCTAAAGGTTAGAATTATACCCGCCACTGTAAATCGACTCAAATTAGGCTGGACTCTCTGTCCAGCCTCTCTCATTGTTAAACCGTGGTTGATCACATGATCAATGTAGCACTGTAGCCCTAATCTCATCAGAGACCACTCTTCTTGTTCCTGGTCTTTGTCCTCCTCTTCCCCGTCCAACTCGTCCTCTTCCTCCCCTTGCTCCCCTTCCAACTCCTCCTCTTACTCCTCTTACTCCTCTTTGAACTCCTCCTCCTCCTCCTCCTCCTCCTCCTCTAATTTGAACTCTGCCTCATCCTCTGGCTCTCCCTCCAACTCCCCTTAATCTGTCTGCATTGTTTGCATCCATTGTTCAAAACCTATAACTTGACCTTTGGCCTATTTATAGGCCTATTCTAAAGCCATGATTGGTTGATGTTAAGTAAAGCAATGAGTGTTTGCACATGTGAGGAGTTAGTGTGAGGCACTGATGAATTAGTGTGGCATTTTGATTGGTTGTGTTTGAAAAAGGAAATCAAGATACTTCCTGTTAGATTTTTGTGTGTTACATAGAGAATTGTGTGTTGTGTTTTGCAAAAAGTGTTTTATGAAATTGAAAACTGAGTCGTAGACCGAGAATTAGTGTATGGTTTTGCAGATTTGGTGTGTGGTTCTGGTGTTTGAGTGTCAGGTTTCAGAAATTGTGTGACAAGTAAGAATTTTGTGTGTAAGCAGACAATGAGTGAGTTTTTGAAATTCCCAAGTTCCCTGTAGATGTTCAGACTAAGCTGGACAGAAAAGAATGCATCAAATCAAATCAAAATCATAAGAACACTGTATGAAAATATTGCTCAGTTTAAGATATAAGACATATAATGCTAAACTAACATTAAAATATTTAAAATATTTTTACAGGTATCCATCTAATCATTTCTGGTGATACAGTGATATGCATTGTTCATATGATATAAGGGGAATATGCACAGACCGAGTGCCGTTTACAAGCGAAAACAGTCCAAAACAGTTGTAAACAAAGACGTCATTGGATTTTGATGTGAGAGGAAAAGAGGATGCCATGTTGGATGGCATGAGGGTGAGTAAATCATAAGAGAATTTTCATTTTTGGGCAAACTTTTCCTTTAATGTAGATGTAGCCTTAGCATTAACTTATAGGACATTGAAAATGTATAAAATGACATAATTTGACAGGAAATTGCTTATGCTTTTTGTGTCTTTCTTAACTATTTGCAGCTTTATCAAGAAATTGGTTTTCTGTATAAATCTCTTAATGTGTGCCGCTGCTTTTGAGAAGGTCTTGGAAACATTGCATCTAGTGTGCTACAGCTTGCTCAAGAGAAATCTCCCTTAGCAAAGCTGCACAAGGAGACTAGAGAAGAATCTCTCACTGAATATCATTCTGGTAATTGATTCTAATTATTGATAATTGATTCCGGTAATTGGCTATTGACATCAGTCTTCATCCTCTTAGTTAATCCTAGTCTTTCTTTGGATGGATTCATACATATTTATATGTGTCTTATATTTTAGTTATTAATTTCAAAGCAGCTCTCCTGATGTTGCCATCCTTGTTCAGGGAGAAACTTGAAAATTTCATTGTGCTTGGGGAGGTGCGTATATGGTCCTCTGTTTGTTTATTAATTTTATGTATGTGATAATTAAAAAGTAAAAATAATAAAAATCTGCATTTAGAGTTGTGCCACATTTATACAAGGTGAATATTAATTACTATTCAAGCATATATATTGTGTCTGTCCATAATTTGTTAAGTAACCTTAAGTAAAAAAAAAAAAAAAAAATTGACTGATAGAAATTCTTATGTGTCCTCTGTCATTTAGAATGAACCGTCATCGCCATATCCAACTGTTCAGCTACCAGAGGTCACTGACTGGAAGTCTGTGTTTACAAGAAGAGTCACTGCAGTGGTCAGAGCTGATGGGTTGGAGATCTGCAGGGCTAGTGGTGTGGATGAAGGGGCTCTTGCTGCATTTTGTTCTTACTTTGTCTTCAACCTGGCATATCCATCTCACTTAAAGAATACTCTGATATTTCTTCAGCGGTATGTTCTGAAACTTGCTGTGGATGGTGACAAGCCTCTGCCTACCCCAGTGACCAGAGTCATTAACCGCTTATAATAACATCTACCAAAAATGCCTCACCCATTCTGTTGTCCAAAATGTTCTCGGAGAACATTCACACTTGTTATATTTATTCAACACATAGGTCTCGTTCATGCACATGAAGCAAATTTTTCAGTAATTATTTTTCATACTGTGTGACATGTGAGGAAGACTGGACTGTCCTCTCACCAGGTGAGGAGTCTGATTACCAGGCATTAGATACATATGTTGTTGATGACAAAAAGGATCAAAAAAGGATCAAAATGTCTCTGTCACTGGGGTGGTACCCTAAAGATACAAAGGTATACCTTTTAATAAGGTCCATTTTTGTACCTTCTACGTAGAGTGCACGATTGTACCTTAGGGTACACAATTGCCTCTCAAATGGTACAAAGTTATAAGGTACAAATTTGTTCCTCAATTAGAGGTACAAAAAAGTTCCCCTTAAAGGTACCACCCCAGCGACGGGCACTTTTTTTCCTGAGAGTGTAATATCAATCGTTTTAATGGGTTGCGCCATTTTTCGTCTCGCTCTGCTGGCAACTTCTTGGGAAGAATGCTGGGGTTTTGGTTATCCAAAGGGTTTTTGACATACCCTAGGTTTTTGTGAAACGCTGTTTGTAGTCTGTAGTAAAATAAAGCAAACAACAACCAAATACCATATTAAACAGACAACCACTAATAACAACAAGAACTGAAAACATGTTAAATTAATGACCATTTTGCCCCCTTTACATTTTTAGAGAGTGCAGCGGTGTGACAATGATAAAAGCAAGGGTGGCTTGAAACTTTAAAAACTGGAAAATGTATCCCTAAAGGGCTATCATTTCCATTTTTGGGGGAACTTTCATCATTTACTCACCCTCATGCCATCCCAGATGTATATGACTTTCTTCTGCAGAATGGAAACGAAGATTTTTTTAGAAAATCATCTCAGCACTGTTGGTCCATTTAAATGCACTGTGACACTCCAAAAATGCACATAAAGGCAGCACAAGTAATCCATACAACTCCAGTGATTTAATCCATGTCTTCTGAATTGATATGATAGGTGTGGGTGAGAAACAATCAAACTCCAGTCCTTTCTCACTATAAATCTTCCTCCCTGCCTAGTAGGTGGCGATATGCACAAAGAATCATAAAAACAAATTTGAAAGTGGAGATTTTATAGTAAAAAAAGACTGACCCACTCCTATCATATCATTTTTGAAGATTTGGATTTAACCACTGGAGTGGTTTGGTTAATTTTTATGCTGCTTTTGTGCTTTTGGAGCTTTAAAGTTTTGGTCACCATTCACAGATTGGAGATATTCTGCTAAAAATCTTTGTGTTCTGCAGAAAAAAAAAGAAAGTCATGCACATCTGGGATGGCATGAGGGTGACTAAACAAAGAGAATTTCATTTTGAGTGAACAAACCCTTGAATGCTGTACCCTGCAAACTAAACTTCAGAGGTTACATACTCACTTCTCCTTGGACTGTTACTATAGTGGCTGTAGCCATCAGTTCACCACCAACTGAGCGACTTGTTTGTCTGCATTAAAATACAAAAGCTGCATGTTTAGCAATACATTAATTCACATCTGAAAAGTACACAAATATAACAATGAAATGTACCTCATTTTACCCCCTAACCCGAACGCTTGGTCACTGAGTTTGGCAACCTGCCCTTGGGTTCTTTTTGCACTGACAGTTGAAGCAGATCTGTCAATGAGAGTGAATGGATTAATCAAAACTACTCCCAGTCACTACCTGGCCACTGGGGCGTAGATTCCGTGGGGGTACAACCAGGTACAACCCCCCTATTATTTATACCATGATCAGTGGAAACATGTAAATGCTTCATGCTGCAACCCTAATGTTCAAGCCAAATCTACACTCTTGCCCGGCCAACAGGAATTGACTTTGTGCGTTTCTGTGATAACAAGGCTTGAGTAAAACTTACAAAATTACAAGAATACAAAAACCATACAAATGGAGGGTCTCCGTGCCTTGACCTGATTACCTTTGTTATGCTCTTGTTGTGTCACTTAACATTTACATTTACACTAAACCCAAGATATGCAAATTAACCTTAAATTTTAAACATAAAATTAAATGTCTATTGTTTTAAACCTTTTTTGCTTGGCTTCCGAGTTAGGGGTTTACAAAATTCTGGAGAAGCGCACTGAAATCATCAACTGCATATTTAGTTGATGCAGTCTCTTTAAGTAAACACCAGATGGCAGCAGAGTATTTTTTTACCGTGATTGCCATTGTGACCTCACCAATGGATGTGTCGCGATCTGAAAGAGATTGGATCTTAAATGCAAATTACATTTACATTTATGCATTTGGCAGACGTTTTTTTCCAAAGCGACTTGCAAGGCACTTATTACAGGCACAATTACCCCGGAGCAATCTGGAGTTAAGTGCCTTGCTCAAGGACACAATGGTGGTGGCTGTGGGGAATACAGTAGGCTACGAATCTGAAAATGGCAAGTTATGCTGAACACTTGCTGAAAATAAATGTTCATAAATGTTTTTTTTGTTTGTTTTTTTTACTGATATAAAAAGGTCACACACTGTATATGCATACAGTATATTCAACATATATTTCAAAATATGACAAAAAAATGACCATTTTTCACATATAATTATCATTTTTTTACACTTCTGGAATTAAAATTTGTACATAAATGCTCAAATATGTGAACTCTAATTGTATTTGTTCGTATATGGCCATATGTTCGATTTCAATATCAGACAATGTAATAATTGCAACAGGCCTAATGACTCCTCATTTGTGTTTTTATTTTACAGATTTATTGCATGTCTATTTTAAACTTAGAGAAGTTTTCTTGCATTGTCTGAAAATTTTAATTAAAAAATAATTAAGGGTCTTCCAATACCCACGGGTTTCACCTAAATGTATGGTAGCCTATTTTTGTGTGTAATTATAAAAAAAATTCTTGCTAACTGCATATTCAGTTATAGTGCACTAAAATATTTACATGTAATTGCATTTACAATGTAATTAACACAATTACAGAGGTATATAATGATGATTTGTGAGTTTTCACTGCAAAATAAAAAAAACATTTAAATGCCGCAAATTGCATTACAAAATTTGAGAAAAGCCACAGCAAATTGTCATTTTGGGACACAAAATCAGGAAAAAGTGCCGTGAAATCCTGGTGGGACTGAATAACAATAAAACAACTTGTACTTAAACCTAAAGATTCAAACTAAGGCTGCTGAAGAGTAAAATACTAACAGGGCAGAGAGTAAAGCCTAATTTTTTACACTTATGCCCCACCCATTCCAGCGAAACACTGTGTGTCTGGATTGAGAGGGAGACACAAATAACTGTGACGGATCGAGAGGGAGATGCAAAGAATGGTGACGCATCGAGAGGGAGATGCAACTGTGACGCATTGAGAGGGAGACACAACTAAATGTGACGCATCGAGAGGGAGATGCAAAGAACTGTGACACATCCAGAGGGAGACGCAAAGACCGGTGACATATCGAGAGGGAGACGCAACTAACTGTGACACATCGAGAGGGAGATGCAAATAACTGTGACGAATCGAGAGGGAAATGCAAAGACCGGTGACATATCAAGAGGGAGACGCAACTAACTGTGACGCATCGAGAGGGAGATGCAAAGACTGGTGATGCATCGAGAGGGAGATGCAAAGACTGGTGATGCATCGAGAGGGAGATGCAAAGACTGGTGATGCATCGAGAGGGAGATGCAAAGACTGGTGATGCATCGAGAGGGAGATGCAAAGACTGGTGATGCATCGAGAGGGAGATGCAAAGACTGGTGATGCATCGAGAGGGAGATGCAAGACTGGTGATGCATCGAGAGGGAGATACAAAGACTGGTGATGCATCGAGAGGGAGATACAAAGACTGGTGATGCATCGAGAGGGAGATACAAAGACTGGTGATGCATCGAGAGGGAGATGCAAAGACTGGTGATGCATCGAGAGGGAGACGCAACTAACTGTGATGCATCGAGAGGGAGATGCAAAAAACTGTGACACATCGAGTGGGAGACGCAAAGAACGATGTCGAGTCGAGTGAGAGCTGCCTGTGGCAGAGACAGGTTGATTGAGAGCTGCCTGTGGTGGCAGGTCTCCGTGGCGGCTCTCCCTGCCACGGGGCGGAACTAGGGGTGGCCGTGGCCACCATGGACCGAAGCCTGGCCACCCCATTGGCCACCCCACTCGCAATTTCCGTTTTGGTCATTTTTTTGTCTTGGGCACAATTTAGTTAGTCTTTCTACACCAACAACCCCAACGATACATACAACCCCACCCCCTCTCCAATGATGTGCCACCGCAGACTGATCGCTGGACCCTGCCTGGCCACCCCTGTGAAAAATGGCTGGCTCCACCCAGACACACGCACACACGCATGTACGCACACACACACACATGTTGGTGCGGCTATCCTTATAAGTACTCCCCATAGACATTTTTATACTGTACGAACTATAGATTCTATCCCCTAACCCTACCCCTAAACCTAACCCTCACAAAAAACTTTCTACATTTTTACATCTTCAAAAAAACATAGTTTAGTATGTTTTTTTTAAGCTATTTGAATTATGGGGACACTAGAAATAAACCACATTTATAGCATAATACCCTTGTAATTACCAGTTTTTAACTTAAAAACATGTCCTCGTAATTTATGAGTCGTAACCACCCAAACCCGCCCGCCCACACACACATGTTGGGTTTTCATGTTTTATGAGGACTCTCCATTGAAATAATGATTTTTATACTGTACAAACTTTATATTCTACCCCTTAACCCTAACCCTACCCTTAAACCTAACCCTCACAGAAAACTTCCTGCATTTTTACATTTTCAAAAAACAACATTTAGGATGATTTATAAGCTGTTTTCCTCATGGGGACCGACTGATTGTCCCCACAATGTCAAAACTTTCAGGTTATACTATCCTATACTATCCTTGTGGGGACATTTGGTACCCACAACGTAGGGAATACCTGGACACGCACACACACACACACACACACACATATAATCTGTAAATAATAAAATAAATACACGGTACAGATTGGCATTGTAGAACTGCAATTCTGTGACTATCACTGGGGTAACTAGTATGTAGATGATAGTTTCACAGCTTTACCAGTAAAAATACCTGACGTCATATGTGTGCGACAAGTGTGGTTGTCTAATATGGCAGCCTCCTTTCAGGCATGTGTGTGATGTTTTGATTTACAAATATAAAATTGAAGCTGGCAAGCATGGGTAAAATAGTGGATGAAATCGCGGACAGCAGCGGAATAGAAGTGATTATTGAAAGCGACAAAACGGCACCACGGTGTCCACATGGTATGTGTCAATGTTATTTTATTGTTGTCCTCCCGTTAGTCTACTCTAATTCCAAAATTATTCAAACATATCATGTATTAACATATCAGTATCGTGTATTTAAACGTACTTTCCGCAGGACCAACTCTGTTATTTGAAAAAACTAGCAATGGAGCGGGGAAAGGAAGGAGGTTTTACGCGTGTTCGGCTTGTCGAGACAGGAAAGACTGCCATTTTTTCCAATGGGAACACGAGAAGGTATTCGAATTTAACTAGTAATTTCACTAGATTGTCTTTTAGAGATTCCTGGAAGTTCTATAAATCAGACCTTTGAAGGAAATACTGCACGTAACATGTTTGCTTTTGCCTGTCAAAGTGCTTTATGGAGTACATGGATCTTGAGGTTGAATATTTGATTACATATTCTGGTATAATATTGATACTCTACAAGCATGTAAGCAACCAACATCTGCTTGTTTCAAGAGAAAATTCAAAGTGCTAACGTTTTTAAAGATATAAAACCAAAGCCTAGATGTGAAACAATGAGCAACCTACATTTAGGATGATCCTGTAAGACCCGATATATTTGATCCATGCTTTAGATATCAGAGGCAAGAATGCTTGCCAGAGAGGAACAGAACCACTCCAAGATGCCCCTTTTCACTCATAAGGAATACTGCTCAAGGTAAATAACCCTTGTAGCAATTGTACACATCTAAGCCACACTACACTCTACAATGAATATTGTTGCTCATATAGACCTACTTAAATCCATATATATTGAACTGGCATTCAAATGTGAAAAGTCAGAGTGACTATGACCTGACAAAAAATGTTATATGTGCCATGTGTGTTTGTTTCTTTGACAGATTCAGAGAGTTTGTTTCACTGCCGCTGGAGCAGAGGAGATTCTGTGTGGATTGTCAGCTGTTGATCCTGCCAGGGGAATGGGCCAATCACACAAAACACAAAACACTTTCAGATGACATCACAGTACAGAGGCTGAGAAGGCCCAGTCAACTACTGTGTCCCCTGGAGAACAAGAAGTGTAATGCACAATATCTGTTTGCTGACCGCAGCTGCCATTTCCTCCTGGACATGCTCTCTGGGTTAGGTTACCACAAAATTCTCTGTGTGGGGACACCAAGGTAGGTCTGAGCTGATATGGATGGGAAAACTAGTCTTGGGAATCATACTGTGGCGCAACAGTCTCATATAATGAACGTTACTATAATAACATATTTGCAAACTGACTTTTACATGCAGTATTCTATGTTTTGCTGCAGTCACCTGGTGAAATTAACACTAGAGGCAATACAACATCTGTGTTTTATTATTTTCACACAAATCATGACTCCAATGGCTGATTATGACTTTATAAACACTTATTTCTCACACTTTTACTCACACACTGCTGTTTCAATAGTAAGCACTGAAGCACACACTGCTGTTACTCAAACACTTTTACTGTGATGCATCCTTTGAAAAACGATACATTTTAAAGGGATAGTTCACCCAAAAATGAATATTCTCTCATTTACTCACCCTCATTCCATCCCAAATGTGTGACTTTCTTTCTTCAGCAGAACACAAATGAAGGTTTTTAGAAGAATATCTCAGCTATGTAGGTCTTTACAATGTAAGTGAATGGTGATCAGACCTTTGTAGCTCCAAAAATCACATAAAGGAAGTAATCCATAAGACTCCAATGGTTAAAAGCATATCATCAGAAGTGATATGAGTGTGGGTAAGAAACAGAACAAAAGTTAAGTCCTTGTTTTACTTTAAATAAAATTTCACTGGAGATTTGAAGATTAAAGTGGAGATTTAGAGTAAAATAGGACTTAAATATTGTTCTGTTTCTCACCCACAGCTTTTATATTGCTTCAGAAAATATAGATTTAACCACTGGAGTCATATGGATTACTTTTATGTTTTCTTTGTGATTTTTGGAGCTACAAAAGTCTGATCACCATTCACTTGCATTGTATGGACCTACAGAGCTGAAATGCTTTTCTAAAAATCTACATTTGTGTTTTGCTGAAGAAAAAATGTCAGACACATCTAGAATGGCATGAGGGTGAGTAAATGAAAAGAGAATTTTCATTTTGGGGTGAACTATCCTTTTAATGCTAGTATTACACTACATTTACACACTTATTCCAATGTGATTAGCTTCCGAGGTAGCTCACCTCAGAGATTGTTGCTTCAGAAAATGTGCTTTTCATTTCGCATTTGGTTTTAGGATACTATCGGTTAGATTCAAGCATTGGTTTAGGATAAGGATGTCTCATTTGCTTTTAAGACACTATTGGTTAGGTTTAGGTTAAAGTTTTAGGTTAAGGAGGTAGGATTTACTCATTAAAACTTCCATCTAATATTCACATTAAAAACTTTGTCTGATTACAACACCATTTCACTGGGAAACTGCAGCGAAACATGTAATGAACATGTAATTTAGTTTTGCAAAATGTTGCCACCTTCACTTAATGTTCATGAGACCATACATTTCAAAACACTGTATTTAAGAATAGAACTCAAATGTTCAAAAGTTTGTCAGATGTTTTCCAGTCAAAATGTAAAATATCAAATGGAATGTGTAATTGATAGTGTTTCTCCCCATTTTAACTTTGCAATTATTCTCTTTTATTAATTCACAGATTACATGAGTTAATTAAGTTGCGGAACATGGAGGGAAAGAGTCATACCATGAAGAGTTTATTGCTGGATATTGATTACAGGTAAATTTAAACCAAGGATAACTAAGGAAATACAAGATTAAAGAGCCACACAAACATAGAATTGAATCCCATTAAAGGGACATTCCACTCTTTTTGAGATTCTTTATTATGCTCACTTTACACTCTTTTTACCGCATTTAGCATAAGGTTTAAAGTGGTAGACAGTCCCTTTAGGATGGCCTCACTTTTTATTGTTACAACCCACATTAAATGGTTGCACTTATCATTGATGCTCAAAGAATATGTATTTAAAGGCCGAGGTCACATATCTCCATATGATAATGATCTGTGTTTCGGTCTTTGAGCAAATAGAAGCGGAAGGCTGGGTAGAGAGGCTCAGTAAACTGATGATGAGCTCTGTCAAACACAGCTGTTTGCGCGGCTGAGAACTCTTGAAGCATTCTCATAGTCTCGGCATCATAAAATATCACACGACCCTTCTGATAGTTTACAAATACTCCCAGCCTGTCTGGTGCCGCCCGAGCTGCTGTGACAGGTAGTGCCACATGTCGATCGTTATGCCAGGCCATGAGGTGCCCATCCTTAAACTCAAGGCTCCAAGAGCACCTGTTCCGTCCAAGTTTGGCTTCTTTGTCCCGTCCTCTTCTCTGTAGGCTACCATAAGCCACACCCACAGCCCATGCTGGGCAGCAGTGCACATCCACCTCCCAGTAGTGCTGCCCAGACTTTATGGCAACAGAGCCTAAGGCACAGTACAACTGATCAAACCTTAGAGGGTCATTGGGAACGGAGCGGTCCTGTGCAGAGAGGTACATGGTTCGACCTTCTGAGGTCACCTTGATCTGTTTGTGACAGGTCAGTTTGTCAATCACCACATTAGAAGAGACTATCAAGGGAAAATGCAGAAACAAGACATTCGTAAACAACTGATTTAATCACAGAATGGTCTAGCTTCTATCTGTCAAGCCCTATCTCACACACACACACACACACACACACACACACACACACACACACACACACACATATATCTATGTATATATATATCAGCCACAACATTAAAACCACCTGTTTAGTATTGTGTAGGTACCCCTCGTGCCGCCAAAACAGCACCAACCCTAGCGCCTATACTTCTCACCACAAGTGTACAGGGTGGTTATCTGAGTTACCATAGATTTTGTCAGTTCGAACCAGTCTCGCAAATGCCTCTTCCAAATGGACAAGGGGTTATTGTCCATTTGGAAGAGGCATTTGCGACCGAGCTTTAACTTCCTGGCTGATGTCTTGAGATGTTGCTTCAATATATCCACACAATTTTCCTTCCTCATGATGCCATTTATTTTGTGAAGTGCACCAGTTCCTCCTGCAGCAAAGCACCCCCACAACATGATGCTGCCACCCGCATGCTTCACGTTTGGAATGGTGTTCTTCGGCTTTTCCTCCAAACATAACGATGGTCATTATGGCCAAACAGTTCAATTCTTGTTTCATCAGACCAGAGGACATTTCTCCAAAAAGTAAGATCTTTGTCCCCATGTGCACTTGCAAACTGTAATCTGGCTTTTTATGGCGGTTTTTGAGCAGTGGCTTCTTCCTTGCTGAGCAGCCTTACAGTTTATGTTGATAAAGGACTCGTTTTACTGTGGATATAGATACTTGTGTACCTGTTTCCTACAGTATTTTCACAAGGTCCTTTGCTGTTGTTCTGGGATTGATTTGCACTTTTCGCACTAAACTACGTTCATCTCTAGGAGAAAGAATGCTTCTCCTTCCTGAGCAGTATGATGGCTGCGTGGTCCCATGGTGTTTATACTTGTGTACTATTGTTTGTACAGATTTTTGGAATTTTACAAACTGCTTAAAGGCACAGTTAACTTAGTGTATGTAAACTTCTGACCCACTGGAATTGTGATATAGTCAATTAAAAGTGAAACAATCTGTCTGTTAACAATTGTTGGAAAAATTACTTGTCATGCACAAAGTAGATGTCCTAAACGACTTGCCAAAACTATAGTTTGCTAATATGAAATCAGTGAAGTGGTTAAAAAAAATTTGTTTTAATGACTTCAACCTAAGTGTATGTAAACTTGTGATTTCAACTATATATATATATATATATATATATATATTGAATAGGATTTATATTAGCATTAAACAAAATGACAAGTTTTATGAACTGAGAGTGCTTTGTACCCAGCAGTAGGCTCTTTCGCTGTAGCTGGGCTTTCAGATCTTTTGAGATGTTCCTAAGAGTCTTCATGAGCTTCTGGATCCTCTCCTCATTCATTTTTATCCCCTCTTCTGCTGGGTCCAGCTTCTTACGACAGCTTGCCATCCTAGTCAGAGAGTGATTAGAATTACCCAGTCATACAGTTGCATGCATATTAAATATTAAAATATGTACATTGTGATCTTTAGCACCTTCAGTGCTTACTATTGAAAATAACATGCAAAGGCATATAGTTTTGACATGTTTATGCAATGTATATGTATATTTGTCATAAGTTTAACAGAGAACACTAGTATTCATAAAATGAAAAATAAAAAAAGATCTTACGTAAAATCTTCAGGAAGCTGAAAGTAGAGAACATTATATCGACAAGATTATTACAATGACACCGGTAGAATTGATTAGTTTCTGTAATGCGTATTTGTCCTTGATCATTGTGGCGTACCTGCTTTAGGATCTCTGCTTGGCTCTGTTGCGCTGATTGCATTGTGCTGATGTATTTCTGCAGGAGACTGAGGTGTTGATTCCAGTCTTGAAGAATTCGGTTTAGTTTACTGCTGGTCTCCCTGCGGTCTTGCTCTATCGTGTCCAAAACAGCCTTCTCATCCTCCTGCAGAGCCATATGTAGCCCCTCAAAACACTCCTGTACCTGCTGCTTCATTGCCTCTGAACTCGTCTTTAGCAGAGACGTTTATGGTAATTGACAAAATAGTTGTAGTGTTATCACATTCTGTTTTTTTAAAGGGAGGCTAGTTTTGCTTTTCTAAGTAGAATTTCACTTACATTCAGGTTTGCTTTGCGCTTTTTAATGGATTCCAGATGAGCCTCTGCTCTTTGTTTCTCTTTCTTCAACTCTTCCAACCAGACTGGCAGATGCCCCTAAAGTGTTTACAAATTAATTATGTTTTTTAATTATTTTCTGCACTTTTAATCTATTTATTGCTGTATTTCTTAAAGGAATAGTTCACTCAAAAATGAAAATTCTCTCATCATTTACTCACCCTCATGCCATCCCAGTTGTATATAACTTTCTTCTTCAGAACACAAAGATTTTTAAAAGAATATCTCTGCTCTGTAGGTCCATAACATGCAAGTAAATGGTGGCCAGAACTTTGAAGCCCTAAAAAGGACATAAAGGCAGCATAAAAGTAATGCAAAAGACTCCAGTGGTTTAATCCATGTCTTCTGAAGCGATCCAATTGGTTTTGGATGAGAACCGACCAAAAAATAACTCCTTCACTATAGATCATGACATCAGCAGTCTTGTTGTCAATCATGATTTCAAGCTCGATTCCACTTCCTAGTGCCATCTAGCACTCTGCGCATGCATCAAGCACTAGGAAGTGTAATCGAGACTGAAATCATGATCGTGACTGCAATGGCAAGATATACAGTGAAAAATTAGTTATTTGTTCTCTGTTCTCAGGTCTGTTCTCACCTAAAACTGATTGGATCACTTTAGAAGACATGGATTAAACCACTGGAGTCTTATGGATTACTTTTATGATGCCTTTGTGCTTTTTGGAGATTTAAATTTCTGGTCACCATATACTTGCATTGAATGGACCAAAAGAGTTGAGATATTCTTCTAAAAAAATATTTGTTTGTGTTCTGCAGAAGAAAGAGAGACATTCCCATCTGGGATAGCATGAGGGTGAGTAAATGATGATAATTTTCATTTTGGGGTAAACTATCCCTTTAAAAGTTCAGAATTGTTGCAGCCTGTTGTTATTCAACCTTCAAAAATGCTCCTATATTTCTGACATGATTCACTTCAGTCACTTCTTAATCTGATTATTAGACTCATTTCTTTTTCTCTGGTCAGTGATTTGTAGGGAATAAAGCATCTACTGTACCTCTGAGGGTTTTGGAGAGCCAGCTGTTTTTCTGATCAATTTTGGAGAGCGTGGGAAGGGCTGTGTTACTTGTGTCCCTGAACGAGCCTCTAAAGCCAGGCAGAAGGAACTGGCTTCCTCAGATAGAGGCATGAAATCTTCCTCTGCCATCTCTTCCAGATCTATGAACAGAAACTTTGGTGTTAGCAGTTATGTTTGTTTAAGGAATGCCTTGAACATAACTGTGTTTTCAGTTCTTTATATTGTGTCATGCATACAGCCACAGTATCGTAACCTCCTAAAGTTCTAAATTTGCTTATTTTCTCAGAGGACAGACAAGCTTGTTCCTTCTTATTTCAGATGGAAAATGTGCAAAATGCCATGGCAAGGCTTTACTAGAGCACATTGTTGGGCAAAAAGTGCACTTAAATCAGTGTAAACTAAAGAAAAAAAACCCCGAAACTTTGAATAGTAGTCAACTTAGCCTTCAAGCATTACATTTGTATTAACATCAATACATTTATATATTAATACTTTTTCCAGTTACAGTTCTTTTAGTGCATTTTTATGAGGATGCAAGTCAGTTTTTGCTCTTAGTGTTGCATGTCACTGGACAGTAAATAACTTAACCAGCAATAAAATTAATCTTACCTGCGAGACTAGATTTAGTCAGTGTGTGTTTGGTTGTCCTTCTGTTTGCACTTCTGTGTTCTTCTTTGGAATGTGTTTTAAAAAGGTGTGCAACCCTTTAAACATGCCAAAGCCTGCGCCATAAATTCAGTTCTAGACTTGTTGACCTGCAGGGTTGTGAAAAAATGCAGACATTATTTTTCTAAGCTGTTCTGTAATGCATGTTGACACTTGCATTTATTTAGTTATGCAGTACATGCATATTTAGTTTGAGTTATTTAATTTTACTTTTATTATTTTATCCTGGTTTTTGCCATGAAAATATCCATTGAAGCTGGCATGGCATTAAGAAAGAAACAAACAAACATTACATTACATGCATTTTGGATCCTCATTTTCTTTTTTCCCCTGTCTTTTTAGATACGGCCAGTTTTATGGGCAAGATGAGTTCTGCCACTATAACATGTTCAACCATCACTTTTTTGATGAAGAGGTAAAAACTCTGCTTATGTAGATGACAAATGTGGTCACTCTAAGCACTTTCTAAGTAATCACAATGTGCTACTGTTGCGCAGGAAGCGGTGGTGTTTTTTCAAGACTTTCTGTGTGAGGAAGGAGCAGCAAAGGTAGTCATGGTAGCAGACCCTCCTTTTGGAGGCCTAGTGAAGCCACTAGCCAGCAGTTTCTTCAAGATATCAATGACCTGGAAAAAGCTTCAGAATAATGGCCAGTAAAATTGCATACTTGCCTATTACATGTTCTGAATTATAACTTATTCTGGTTTAACATATTTTGCAGGGACTTGTACAATGTACATGTTTCATAATCAAAATGCATTATGCATAATGAGTTTTAAGTCATACTTTGATTTAAATTGGGTTAATAGAGTGTATACCTGGAAGCTAACCTATTACTAAAGATACATTTTATAAAAGTAGGTAAAAGAACTCAGTAGCTCCCTCATTAGGAGACATATGTGGTACAACAAAAATAAATGGGTACAAATTTAAAATAAGATTACATTTGTTAATAGTTAATATGAACTAACAATGAACAATACTTTTACAGCATTAATAGTCTTGGTTAATGTAAGTTTCAATATATACCAACACTATGAACTAACAGTGAACAATTGCATTTTTAACTAACCAACATTAAAGGGTTAGTTCACCCAAAAATGCAATCCCAGATGTGTATGACTTTCTTTCTTCTGCAGAAATTAAAAATAAACATTTTAGAAGAATATTTCAGCTCTGCAGGTCCTCACAATGCAAGTGAATGGGTAACAAATTGTGAAGCTCCTAAAAGCACAAAGAGCATAAAAGTAATCCATACAACTCCAGTTATTTAATCCATGTCTTCAGAAGCAATATGATAGGTGTGGGTGTAAACTATTAATATTCAAGTAATCTTTTTCCTATAAATTCTCCTCCCTGCCCAGTAGGTGGCGATATGCATGAAGAATGCAAATCACCAAAAGCACAAGAAGAAAAATTAAAGTTTAGATCGATAGTAAAAAAAAAGGACTTAAATATTAATCTATTTTTCACCCACACCTATATCGCTTCTGAAGACATGGATTAAATCACTGGAGTCGTATGGATTACTGTTATGTGCTTTTTGGAGTTTCACAATTTTGGTACCCATTCACTTGCATTGTACGGATTTACAGAGATTAAATGCTCTTCTAAAAATCTTAGTTTGTGTTCAGCAGAAGAAAGTCATACACATCTGGGATGGCATAAGGGTGAGTAAATGATGAGATTATTTTAATTTTTTGGGTGAACTATCCCTTAAACAAAGATCAATAAATACTGTATAAAAAAAAATAAAAAAAAATGTTCATTGTTAGTTCATGATACCCAATGCATTTACTAATGTTAACAAATGTAATCTTTTTATAAAGTGCTACCAATAAATATTTGCTTTACCATTACAGCAGAACTGTGTCATATGAAAATGTTTTTTCTGTCAGAAACATAATCAGTGATCATTCTTACACTGATGTTTATCATCTTTAGAGAGTGATGCAGCTGAGATGCCGATTATCTGGATATTTCCGTACTTCTTTGAGTCTCGTATCCTTGAGTGTTTTCCCTCCTTCTCCATGTTGGATTACCAGGTACTATATTGTAAGAATGTCATATCATACAAATTGATAAGGATAATCAAATATTTACCAGGTGTGATAGTGTTGTTTTTTAATTCTCAGGTTGATTATGATAATCACCCTCTATATAAACATGGCAAGACCGGCCGGAAACAGTCACCAGTACGACTGTTCACCAATCTGAGTCCCAAAGAAATCATTCTACCTGAGGACGAGGGTTACAGGTCCACATTGAACACAGTTTTTTTTTTTTAAACATGTTAATAATCAGCAAAAGTCATTCATCTATTATTTGATTCTTGTATGTAATTTGCTTTTAATGTTAACTGATTGGAGTGGGTAGAGTTCAGATGGTGGTGGGTTTAAGTTTGGATCTAACATCATTCAATCCCTCTTCTCAGATTTTGCTGTGTTTGTGAAAGGTATGTTTCAGCAGGAAACAAGCATTGCCCGAAATGTGACACATGCCCATCAAAGGTAAGGGCTGTTATCTAAGCAGGAGCATATTAAATGTATAGAATGAACACAAACTGTGTCTGACTTTCTATCTTTCTGATTATCTATCTTACAGGATGGGCGAGAGTGGAGACATTGTGATGAATGTGCACGGTGTGTGAAGCCTTGTAAGAATATGTTCATTTGAATTATATTGAATTAATAGATGTCTCCTTGTGCAGTATGTTTATTTCCATCTCAACACCTCCTTTCTGCTCTCTCTGCCTCCAGCGTGGCATCATTGTTCCTCATGTGCTCACTGTGCCCTTCCTGATCACCCTTGTGGGCAGAGCCAAATAGGCTGTTACAACTGTGGCAGCCAAAACCACAAACTCAGAGCCTGCCCTAAGAAACACAATAAACGGTAAATATAAACACATACAGATTATCCCAAAAATATAATAAGTGGTTTAAACAAACTCTCTCTCACTCATAAAATGTGCCCTACAATGAGTATGAGCCCCTCACAAATATACACAGATCATCTGGGTAGTTGATGCATAACGTGGACTTCTGTCTTGTAATCAACATACAAATTTTAGTTTAAAAAAAAATAAAAATACATACATATATACATATAATGAATGTATAAGGGAAAAGTTATATTTTATGTCCTGTGACTGATCACCATTTTTATCACCTTTTTTTCCATCTAGTTCATTTTACAAGGTCTTGCCTTGGGTTAATGGTGCTTTAAGCGAATATTTTGATTTTTTTTTTTTTACAAGGAAAAGTGTGCAAATATTTTTCCCACTCCCTTAAAGATATTAATGAAATAAGTGTCCTGAGATATCTCACCAGTCTCTGTGACAGCTGTAGACTTTGACATTGACGCTTTTCACCTGTCAATCATTTTGCTCATTCTCATAGTGTTGTATTTGAAGTGGATCATTGAGGCTATGTTTCATAATGTTTGTCAGTTGAGGGCGCTATTATGCAACTGTTGAATTTGACAGCCACAGAAACAAACAGTGCAGCTCTTTTGCTCAATATTGGTCTCAAAATGATCTTTGGGGGGTGGGGTTTTGGAGTGAGGGGGCGTGGCTAATTCAACAGCTCAGTCACTTGAACACTTCATAACGCTAAAATCGCTTACAGCACCTTTAAGCTTATTAACAAATGAAACCAAAATGAAATATTGCATAATCTCCTCCAATGTTCACCACATAAAAAAACACGCTGTACTTTAGATACTACAGTGACATGCTTCAACATGAATACCAAGACACTGAATATAAAACTTGCAGTACCCTTGACTCAATGGTTCTTTAGTATTTAAAAAGTGCCAATCACTGTTGGGCTTCCCATTTACTTGATTCATGTTCTACCAGCAGAATGCAAGTGAGGGGTGGCTGTGGAGCTCAAGGCTTGTCCAAACACATTGCCAGCAAATCCACTGCTAAAAGCAAGAGGAAAAGAACAGTTACATGATCTTACATGCAGTGCACCATGGGATTAATTGTTTTGCAGCTCACCAAAAATTGCACCAAAATCACAGTGTGAAATGAGAGCTTAGTGTTAAACCAACTTTTTTTTTATTTTATGTATCTTGTCTCTGCTCTGGTTAGACAAACTACCAAATTGCAAGCTGATCCTACACTAGGCTTGCCTCAGTACAGTTGACATCTTGTGTGAACAACCAAATCAACAGTGTCTGTGTAACGGTCCAAAGAAGCTTTATTCCAGCTTACTTGTCTTAAACAGTGGCAATCTATGTATAAAACCTCTGAATAGAATTACTATGGTCTATACAAAATTTAAAATGTCACATTTTGTCTTCCATGAAAAAGATAGATTTCTATTAAATGTAATAAATGGACATTTAAACTTTTTTTTTTTTTTCAAAGAAAGTAATACCTTAAAATCATGTCATACTTTAAAGGATTGAGATTTTTCTGCTTTTAAAAACCAAAACATTTTTGTCAGAAATTGCCAGTTTCTAGAAATATTCATATTGTGCTTATTTAACAACAACAAAAACAGACTATTTCTTACTTCTTCAGTTGGCTTGAATTATAAATAGTCTTGAAGTTGCTTCTAGTCAGTGAAGATGTCATTCTTCATTACTGGGATTACTTGTACTTTTTTGCTTCCAAAATGTAGAGCAATATACAATGCCTAGTGTTATTAAAAACTTCTCCAGCTAACATTAGTTTCAGGCCTCTCCCATCAGTGCACAGTCATTTAAAGAAATCAGCTGTCATATCTGTTAACATTTTACAATGCCATAAAAAAATCTAATTATTAAAAATTATTAAAACCAAAACATTTCATACTCCATAAAGCATTCAATTAAACAACTGCATGGGTCTTACAATCATGATATGTTTCTTAACAAATGGTGCTGCAAAACCTGTATAATACTACCATTTGCATAAGCCCATTCTGATTGTGCTGCTCTTTATGTCTCCTGTATGTGAGGGAAATAAAAATCCGGAAACCATCTTAAGTGGCAACAGAAGATCTAGAGTAGACCATGCTACTCCACTAGTAATTGAATTCACAGTGAAGGTAACACTGGAAATTGTAACATATGAGTATATAAAGTTAAGATATTTACATGGGAAAACTCTGTAAACCCCTTTAGAATCACAATTATGCTGTAAATGAAAGGAGTATTCATAAGCGTATTAGTGGCTCTTCATCTTGCCCTTACATTCAAGTTTTAAGTCACTCAACCTCCTGGCAAAAGGCCCACTTCTCTGAATGGTCATTTAGTAGTAAGTAGAAGCACCTCTCAGTCATTTTGCCATTCCTCCAACCTTCCATGGCGTACAGAGAAGGCAATTAGTCTTTTATACATAGCACTGAGGAGAATGATTGCAGCAAGTACTATGACACAGATGATACTGAAGGCCCATCGGGGTCCTAGAATGGTGTAGACATAAGAGACAAACACAGGCCCAAGTGTCCGTGCACCACTTCCAGATGCTGTCAGCCAGCCCATGTAAACTCCCTGAGTATACATACAATTGGGGGAAAGTGTAAATGGCACCAAATACAATACAGTTTAAAATGCTTTAAAGACTAAATACTGTATATTTTGTACCTGAGGTTTGGGACCCAGTATCTTTGAGTATAAAGTGTAGGACATGACGTTGCATGTCGGATAACCCACTCCTATTAGGATGTCAGAGGTGATGTACTGTGCAAGATAAATCACAGGGGTAAACAGGCACCAGGTCTGTTCAGAAGGACATCCAGTGGGCTCCAATGAGGAATTAGAGGCTGGGGTGGGTGCCAATCTTACTGCTGGTATAGTGTTATTTCGAAGATCTATTCATGGAAACAGTAGAGGCACGGTAATAATATACATGGCTTTTGAACAGAATAAAATAGTGTTTTAACTATGTATAAAAAAAATCAAATGAGATGAATTTAAAGATAATACTACAGAAAGATGCATTGTAAACATGCTGTCAAGTTGGTAATAACTAGGATGCCTCACCTGCCCATTGTATTTTAGGATATTGACTTCCCCATGGTAACAACATAAAGAAACCAGCAAATATGACAGTCAAACCACCAAGAAGCAGTGGTCGATCACCTACCCTGAAAAACACACACACACACACACACACAGGCGTTGACTTTCTCTAAAATCTGATTAGTCAGCCTGCAACAGTAACATGAGGAAGTCAAGCGTACAAAAAATTGCATGTGAGATACAGTATGCAAAACCTCTACGGCTCGACTCTCTGATTATGCAAACGGTTTAGACTACTGGAACGTGGTTTTCTTCCAATTATGCAAAGTAGCATTTAACCTAAATTTAAAAAAGTAGTGGCTTAGTGATTGGAAACATCCTTAAATCCTATGTTTTTAACAGTGAAAAACAAAAGGGAAAAAGCAGGTCTGACTGTCTGAAGTTTATCAAACATTAACAGAGATAAATTGAATACGGTAGATGTTATTCTGTTTCAATTAGGGCTGTCAATCGTTTACATTTTTTAAATCAAATTAATTACATGACATGCAGATTAATTAAAATTAATTGCCTTTAAAATATTTACTGAGAAAGGCCCCCAAATAAAGATAATTCAATATACACACTCCATTTTAAATACATAACTCAAATAACTCTTATGTATAATTCAGATTGAAATAGATTGCAATATTGTGGCAGACAAGCATTTATTAGATAGAATATAATAATAATAATTTATTAGGATGTTGTGTCAAGTTAAAAGTAGTGGAATCTTTGAAAATTGTCTCAAGATCCCTGCATTCTTTTGTGTTTCGTCCAGCTGTCAAGAATATACCCTGTATGAGCGGCTCACATTCTGTGGCTGCTAGTGAGGTTTAAGGTGCGCTGACTACCCCCTGCTGATGCGGCTCATAAAAACACAAAATTTTTATGAGTTGCATCAGAAAGAAAATGGAAATGGAATTCAAGCTTGAATAGATCAGAATCAGATGGTAGGAAAATACGTTTTTATTTTACGGAATTTATGTAAGGTTCAGGAAGCATGATTAATTGCATAATTTTTTTATGCATTATTTACATAATAAATCGTACTAAATTAACGTTAAATAAACTGCCCTAATTTCAATATACTATTCTATATGCTATTTATTAAATTATTATGTGAAAAAAGTAACAAATCCCAATTATCACCATGAGATCAGCATAAATCTACTTAAAATAGAAATCGTAAATTTGAATTTACCGTGCTGAAACTACCTTGACCACCAGGAAGACAAGGACGGACTCAAAGCCAATGGCAGCCAATATGATGCCATTATACAAAACGGCATATTTTCTTGTCCATGCAAACATGTCCATTGATAGAGGGGTAGATATACTGCAGTAAAAAATGAAACCACACAAGAATATGAGCTGATTTGAAATACGTCTTTAAATAAGATGTCTCTATGAGTCACAAGATTTGGTGATCATCACTTACGTTTCAAAGACTGCAAAAATAAAGAGAATAACGAAGAAAAGGATGTTAGATGTGAGCACTGCGATCTGATCAATATCACCTTCTACCACAGGAACCACAGGAACTTGCTCTGAGGGCAGAAAAAAAAAAAGCAATGGATAATTTTACTAGTGCATAAAGCACAGTAAAATGCTAATGAATAACACAAAACAGACTGAATACAGAACCTATGGCAGAGAAACAGTACACTATTAAGGATAAGATACTATGTGTATTTATAATATTAAATGTGTACACCACAAAATAAATAAAGGATACCTTCTGGGGTGTAGTTAATTGCACGGATTTCCCTCCCATGGTCATCCACATAGTGTTCCCTAAACATTTTAAAATATATTTTAAGTTTTATGCATGCTGCTTTTAACTCAAGTATACAGGCAATTATGTTTTCAACCTTAGATCAAAGCTGTCACTTTTAAAATAAAGCAACACTAAGACACACAGACCTGAGCTGAAACGCTCGGTTTTTTTATGTATCTACACTCAATGTACATGTATTTAGTATTGTTGGATTGCTTAACTGTGTAAAAATATTGAGTTAAATCAGGGGTTTTCAAAGTTTTGGACAGTAAGCCCCCCCCCCTCCCCCCGCCTCTGAGAAAATTTACAAGACCTTGATTTTTTGCGGCCTAGATTAACTTGTGCAGCTGTTTTCCACTGAGGTGACAGAAGATGTCAGTCGCAACAGATATTTAATTGATGGCTTTATTTGCTCACATAACTTACATTGTCAGCGAGTATCAGAATACCATTCTTACAATACGAATTTAACCATATTATGCTGCTTTTTAAAAAAATTAAAAAAGTTACCAGCCAAATGATGAATTGATTACTCAAACTCTGGTATCATTTCTCCCTTGATATAGCACATCTGCAGAAGCAGAATATGAATGAACAGAGGCAGAGCTGTGTGGCTTTATAATAGATTTTTTATAATAGATTTGCGAATGTAGAGCAGCGTAGTTTATTTGAGAGCGCACGTCCAGTTTTGAGCGAGAGTTGCCTGCGTCCTAGCGGAGAGATTTGCACTGGCACAACCGGTACATGGATGCGCTCTCGCATGTTGTGCTCTTGACATTAACAATATTATAACACCATAGAGCTAAGGTCTATAAAGCAGGACTATGGTCCATTTGCCAATAATTTTAAATTATCCTCACAATAAATGTTTATTGTATTTATGTATCTTTTTATTTTACTTGGTGAAATTATCATCAATCTCCACACCTCCCCTGACATGCTCTGGCACCTCCCAGTTTGAAACCCGTTGAGTTAAATCATTACCTCAGGACTAGGACAACAAGCAGAATGTTAATGACCCCAAAGCAGACAGCCAGCAGTGCTGGAGCAGTGTACATATTAATCTGAAGCTTGATAGCATTCACACTGATGCCAGTCTCTCCGATGAATGACAAAGCAGCTTGTAGGGCTAAAAAACAGATATAAAGATATGATACATATACATATATACACATGTTAATTCATTCATTTATAAAAAAAAAAAAAGGCCACTACAAATTTGAGTCTGACATGGGTTCTACATGCTACATCTTTGCAAGTGACATATCTTAATAACTGCTGTAGATCAACTGCCCTATGTCATACTATATACACTGCCAAAGTTGGTTCTACTTCACTTGAAATGTATTCTGTGCGTAACTTGCTTTAATTGTCTTGACACAAACCTGGGCCAAGTATAAAGCCGAGAGCTTGGCAAGCGCTCATGTTAGCCATTGCACTGGTTCTCTCCCTCAAGGAAGTGGCACCTGCCACATAGGATCTCACGACTGCTACATTACCTATAAGCCAGAAATGATAGACCTTAACACAGCAAATGAACACCGTACCACTTTACCTTGTGGTTGAAGATGCTAATTGAGTAAACGATTATCATCTGCTTCCAAAGTCAATGTGTTTTCAACTGAAAACGTCTTAGTGTGGCCCTGGCTTTAGATTGCCTATTGAGGTCGTTTACTTAAAATATGTATAAATAACATACCTGCTCCAAAGCCCACAAAAGTGCGAGCCAAAAGCATGTGAATTTTGTTGTGCGAGGGAGGGAGGTAGACATAGGCGTAGTAAATGTTAGCCAAGACATTGATGAATATAGAGCAGACTAGAGGCTCCTGCCGAGGCCTGTGATTGGACCATAATCCAAAGAGGGGTGAAGCCACCATCTGACCCAAACTATATGCTGCAACCACCCATCCCAGGAAACTGGTGTCTGCAGTGTCATCTATCTAAAAAGACAAACAAAGCATGGTTGATGAACTTGCAGTAACAGTCCAGTTAGTGTAGTATACAGGGACTAACAGGTCTGCACCAGGCACACTTTCTTAAAAAATGAAATGCACCTTAAAAATACAAATACTTCCCTTTTTCACTTCCAGTTTTAAGTCAAGCATCTGTCGAGAAATAATCTTTGCGCAGAACTCTAAAGTCATTTTGAACTTTCAAAATCATCCCATTCAGATAGCAAAAACAAAAAGCATACTTACGTTCTTCAGATAGGGCCATATGGAAGTGATGACAATCGTAAAACCTAAAACACAATACAAAATCCATGCATTTACTTTGACTTTGAACAATACAAACGATGCAACTATAACATTAATCTACTAACTGCAAGAATATAATGAATTGCAATAGTCGTATTGACATCTTAAGTGATTTCTTTATTGTTTTATGAGGTTAGAGGGCATTCGTTGATTTGCACGGTACAGTGAAGCATACAAAGTCTGGACATTTCAGAAACAACTTGCAAGTTACAGCAAATTTTCAGCTCTAAAATGAATGGGTGCCAGCTTCATCTATTCATTTAACCTAACAACAGAATGGGTAGTTTCGAATAAAATGTATACGAATGTATAAGGAAGTATGCTTACTATAAGGTCATAAAATGACATGAATAATAATTATAAAACAATCAGCAAGACGCTGTTTAAAAAACGTTTGGATTGAGTATAGTGTCTTACTAAAAGTATATCATGCCCATATCTTCTTCAGATCACCCACAGCAATTTTCACATCTGATTAGTGGGACAACCAAAGCAGAAATATGAGTATGAGAACATGGTTCTTTCTTACCAACGCTGCTAAGGAACATGGTAAAGTACATGACCCTGATGGACCTCCACCGGCTGCTGTCTGCATCCTTATCCCTCAAAAAGGAAATATCAAAAGTTTTCTTAATATACATGGATTTATAAATCTTTATGTTAAAATTCATTTGCAGCTCTTAAATTCCTAGATCTGCTTGGTTGCATCATACTTGTATGTTTAGACTTCAGCCTATTGAAATATAATGACAGCATGCATTGTGCAAGTTTGCATGTCTATTATGAGACGCTACAGAGGCAACAGCTCATGAAGGACACTCACAACATGAAGACTGCTACAGTATGCAGATTATCTTTTTGTGCACTCTCCCAAGTGTCCCTAACTTTCACTGACTTAAGTCTATTTTCAACTTATCATGTAGTGACGGAAATACCCTCGTGACATGACACACAGACAACACTGTTAGTTAGAATGCTCGAGACAAATTCTTTCACATACTTCAGACAACATTTATTAGACTGCGTCGTTAGAAAAACAATTATGATAACCTACCTTGCATTATCGCCTCTGAGAATCGGGGTACTTTCTTCAGACTCCAAAAGTGACATTGTTAGTGATTAAAAGCTGCTCGAGAAAAAGAAACGACGTCACGACGGTCATGGAAGAAGAAAAGGTGCTTTTACATGGACATGACCCTTGTAATCAAGTTACTGTTTGCAAGCTCACTGGAGTTGCACAACACAGATCTCGAAACGCATTCAGGCCTCTATATAATATTTCCATTTTAGCTGTTATAAGCAGACCAGTGTCATGAGTAATTCAGCCTTGTTTCACGCGCTGTCTGAAGTCCGACTGTGTTGCTGATTCAGTGCAAATTCAAACGTTCACGCACATGAGCAGCGAAAAACAGACATGATTGTGTAATGTGGAGATTTCAAAATAAAAGTCACATAACAAATAATTAAAAATCTTATCATTAATATAGTAGAAATAATTAATATAATAATAAATATTGTTTTTCTTTATTATCAATGTCTTTATAAGCATACTTATTACTATTGTATTGTTTAGCATGGTGCTGTCACTTTATAATATAAAAGTGGAAAATGCATTGTATGTTTGCAAAACAGATTTAATTGATTAGTAGCAATTAAAGATCATTAAAATTTCAGATCAGAGACCAGAAGATATACCTCCAACACATCTGTTAAAGAAGAATTATTTTCAAGTATGAAAACACTTATACAGTCAGGAAAGTGCCAGGCAGGTGGAGTGATACTTTGCTTGCTAAGTTGATCATAAGAATATTTTAAAGTCCTTCCCTGCATTGTGTAAATTATCTCTAAGGGTGAATACTGCCTTACCTGCTCAGCTCCTTGAGATATTTATTTTTTATTATTTTGAAATCTCTTTCATTTACTCACCCTCATGCCATCCCAGATGTGTAGGACTTTCTTTCTTCTGCAGAGCGCAAACAAAGATTTTTAGAAGAATATCTTACCTCTGTAGATCCTCACAATGCAAGTGAATGGTGGCCAGAACTGTGAAGCTCCAAAAATCACATAAAGGAAGCATAAAAGTAATCCATACGACTCCAGTGTTTTAATCCATGTCTTCAGAAGAAATATGATAGGTGTGGGTGAGAAAAATAGCAATATTTAAGTCCTTTTTTGCTATAAATTCTCCTCCCTGCCCAGTAGGTGGCGATATGCACGAAGAATGCAAAAGTGGATATTTACAGTACAAAAGACTCTAATATTGATCTGTTTCTCACCCACACCTCATCATCTTCTTCTGAAGAAATTAATTTAACCACTGGAGTCTTATGGATTACTTTATGCTGCCTTTATGTGCTTTTGGAGCTTCAAAGTTCTAGCCACCATTCACTTACATTGAATGGACCCACAGAGCTGAGATATTCCTAAAAAATCTTTGTTTGTGTTCTGTAAAAGAAAAAAGTCATACACATCTGGGATGGCATGGTAAATGGTGAGGAAATTAAACATTTTGGGTGAACTGTTCTTTAATAGACTGGTGCTTTTTTTCTTTTGATACTTAAGTACATTTGAAAGCACTTTTGTACTTTTACTCAAGTGGAAATTTAACTTTTACTAGAGTAAAATTTCATCAGGGTATCTGTACTTTTACTCAACTGCAGGATTAGTGGACCATGGACGGGGATGCGGCCCACGGCACCTTATTATTATTATTATTATTATTTAAATTTTATTTTTTTGCATTTGGCCCCTGACCGAAAAAGTTTGGACACCCCTGGTCTAAAGAAATTGCTTTATTTGTTTGTGCATATTATTAATTAATTTATTAATGTGTTATATTTTACATTTTATTATATGCATTAACTCCTCTGGATTATGGATGCTTAGAGTTATTATAGATGACTAAATTTTCATTATCACACTGATAAGTGGTGATATGTGTTTATATATTATTATTTCCTTGTAATAGAAATGAATGCACATTTACTTCACAGCAAACTGTCTCATCTTAGTGTTTTCAGATAGGAATAGCTTGTTTTATGGTTACCAGGTAAAGTTACAAGATGCAGTATTTAGATTATCTGCTCAGAATGGTTAGTAGGAATTACGCATATTTACAGTAGTTGGTGTCATCATTGTGTAGGGTACAATGGGCTAAAGGCACACCTTAGGGATAATTCGCTTTTTTTCTGGTCACAAAGTGTATCAAGATTGATATACAGTATATATATATATATATATATATATGTATCAGCCCCCAGTGTGTTTATAGTGATATCATGTTGTTATAGGGGCAAAAGTTATAGTGCAAAATTTGTCAACTAACACAAATGCTTTTGAGAGAGCATGATTTTATTTATTTTTTTTATTTTTTTTGAGTAACAAATTAAGAGAATGCTTATTAAAAATAACCACTTCTGAAAAGGGTGCACCATTTCCTGTTCATTTGAACCACATTTGGTATTTCATAACATCTCATATATTCTATAAACAAATTAATCTCCATTGTTATTGGATCAGTATATGTGAGCCCACTTCAGACATTTTTCACAACAAATCTATCCACCCCACTTTAAAAAAATAAATAAAAAAATTGTTTAATGGGGCTGTGACAGGAACCAAGCAGTCACAAGGAAAATCACACCAAAGAGAAGGAATGGCATTCCAAAAAGGTGTTTATTCCATCAGAGGAGCAAAATGTGCAAATAAGTGGTGTTTAAAAGCAATCATAAAAACAAGGTTACATAAAAAAAAAAAAAAAAAAAAAGTCTAAAAACTAGACCTGTTTTAGGTACTAAAGCAGTACCAACTCCCCTCCCTCAACTATGGAGGCTGGAGTTTCTTTGCACTCAAGCAGTGCTAGCATCCTTGTACAAATGCTCAAACACTAGTCGACCATCTTGTCCTCCTCCCCCATTGGCGACTGGGTTAAATAGAGAAATTTCCCACCTTTTCTATTTGGGCCATACCATTATCTTAAATAAAATTAACCCTCACCTCCCCATTGTTTTAGTTTTTTTATTATTATTATTTATTTATTTATTTTTCTCCACTTTTTTCTCCCCAACTTGGAGTGCCCAATTCCCAATGCGCTCTAGGTCCTCGTAGCATAGTGACTCGCCTCAATCCAAGTGGCGTAGTACGAATCTCAGTTGCCTCCGCATCTGAGACTGTCAATCCGCGCATCTTATCACTTGACTTGTTGAGCATGTTACCCCGGAGACATAGCTCGTGTGGAGGCTTCACGCTATTCTCCGCAGCTTCCATGCACAACTCACCACCCGCACCACCGAAAGCGAGAACCACATTAAAGCGACCACGAGGAGGTTATCCCATGTGACTCTACCCTCCCTAGCAACCGGGCCAATTTGGTTGCTTAGGAGACCTGGCTGGAGTCATCACCTCCCCATTGTTAAATAAAATATCATTGAATAAATACATAAGAACAAGAGATAAAAGGGAGCCGCGTGGCACCATGTGAGAAGCGGACGTGTGAACGGTGAGCTCTGCGTACTTTGCTAGCTTTATTATTATTTGTGTCATAAACCGGTGAGATTCGATACACCCTGATTCTTTATTGTTCTTGAAAGACAATATGTTAAAGAATTCAAAATCCTCGGGCTCTGAAGACATTAAAAGACACTTACGTGCTCAAGCTGACATCCCTGAGCAGCAGGCTGAAAGCCTGGGACTCAGTTCGGCCGGTGTGGTGGAAGAGATCCAGAGTCAACTGTCGAACATGACGCAATGCTGACGAAGGTCATTGCTGACTTGGAGGATCTTGCTGTAATACGTCAATCGATCAGGGCCATGAAGACGAAATTCACTGAGATGGTTACAAGAGTGTCGAATGTCGAGAAACGGATCAATTATCTGGAGTCATCGGAGAGGGAATTAGCTGCTAACCCACTAGCAACCAAGGTGGATTTGCAGCACGTTTGGGAAAAACTGAAGGATTTGGAGAATTGTAATAGATGAAACAATGTCCGAATTTTTGGAATTCCTGAGCATGAGGAAGGCCGAGATATGGTAAAATTCCTGGATGGGCTCTTCCCGAGTCTGCTCGACATAACAGGCCATAAGCTGGAAATCGAGCGAGCTCACAGGGTTCTGGCTTGGAGATCCATGGAGAAAGACAGGCCCCGATCAATTCTGGCCTAATTTCTGAGATTTTTGGATAAAGATCTTGTGTTACGTGAGGCGAGGAGTAAAGGAAGGGTTTCTTGGAAGAACCACAGATTTTTTTGTTCCCAGACTTTGCGAATTCAACAAGAGAGAAACGTAAACGATTCAGGGAATGCAAGAATCTCTTACATCAACAGAAGGTTGCTTTTGCATTGATGTTCCCAGCCAAATTGTGAATAGATACTAAGGATGGCCGTAGAGAATTTACATGCCCACAGCAAGCATTGTCCTTCATAAAGACAATGGAGTGTGTAAGCTATTTGGTGATTTTCATGTTGCTGCCTAGTGGGCCTGACTCACTGGACATACACTTAACTGTCCGAGGAAGCTGTGCGCCTTTTTTGTTTGTTTTTGAGCTGGTTCCACCTAGCGGCTGGAGTTTGTTTTGTGTAATATAATTTCTTTGGGACAGCTTGTGGTTGAATCTGCACATTTTTGGTGCTTATGCCTCCTGTGGCCTGGAGTTTGTTTTGTGGATTATCTCTTGCAGGACATTGGAATGATTGGGTCTTTTGTTGCACTCATGTATCAGCCAACGGGCCGGCTTACTGGACATTCGTTTGACTGCCCGAAGATCTGAACAGCCCCCTTTTTTTTTTTTTTTTTGCTGGTTTTGCTGGAGCTTGTTCTGTGGAGGAACACAACTTCGGGACAGTTATGTGGACGAATCTACACATTTTTTGTGTTTATTCCAATTTATTTGCTGGAGTTTGTTTTATAGATTATCTTTTGCTCACAAAATTTGTATAGAAGCACCGGACTTGAGCAATCTGATGGCAAAGTTGTCGTGGGGACTCTCGTAGGCGTACATGGACTGTTTGAGTTTAGAGGAATGGACGGCGGTTGGTGCTGTCATGCGTGGGGTTAATGCGCACGTTTTTCTTTTTCTGTTTGTTTGGTTTGGGGGGAAATTTGGGGTTTGATTGTTATACTAATGTTGGAATGTGGTCTTTATAATTTTACAATCTATCTTTTCTAATATGTCAAATGTTAATATGAGTGGATTATCTCTCTCCATGTGGAATATGAATGGGCTGGGGCACCCCATAAAAAGAAGGAAGGTTATTTCTTTTCTTAAACGTAAGAAATATGATATAGTGTTTCTTCAAGAAACGTATCTTTCCCTGCAGGAAGCTGAAAATTTGGGAAGATATGGAGTGGGCATTTTTTCTTTAGTGCTGGCTCGAGTAAGAGCAGGGGAGTAATTACACTGATAAGTAAACATCTACAATTCAAATGTCTCAGAAAGATTAAAGATAAATTAGGAAGAGTCATTATTGTTTTAGCAGAAATTCAGGGGTAAAGGTTGATTTAGGCTAATATTTACGCACCTAACGCTGATGATCAGAGCTTTTTTATAGATCTTGAAGGAATGTTGCAATCCGCTGGCACCCCTCATGATATAATATTGGAAGGAGACTTTAATCTTTTGATGGACTCAGTCCTTGATCATAGTGAAGCAAAAGTGTGCAAGCCCCCTAGAGCAACATTGATGCTTCACAGGATGTGTAAAAATCTTGGCCTTACAGATATTCGGAGACTTTTGAACCAATCTTGTAGGGACTATACATTTTTTTTTTATATAACTAAGTCCCATTTCATCTGTTGTTGAAACATTTTGGTCTCAGATCACGCCCTGATGAGTTTAGAGGTGTTGCCACATACGGAAAAAAATAAATAATATAGTTGGCATTTTAATGTATCCCTTTTGCAAAATCCTGAATTTCAACAAATGTTCAAGGCTGAAATTAATGTTAATATGGAGACCAACTGGTCCTCAGTATCCTCTATGGCCATGGCTTGGGAGGCACTTAAAGCGGTTCTTAGGGGTCGGATCATACAGTATGCCTCATTCATCAAAAAATCCAAAGCACAAGAACTCGTGGAGTTGGAAGGGAATATTAAAAGTGCCAAGACAGAGCTGAAGCGCCAAATGTCGTCTGATGGCCTCGATTGAAATACAGATATAATACTATTTTGTCACGGAAGGTAGAGTTTTGGCTATTCAGGGCAAGACAGTCATACTTTGAGTTGGGGGACAAAGCAGGGAAGCTTTTGGCTAGATATATAAAGCAGAAAGACTGTTTTTCTACCATTCCCTGCTGGTGGTGAAATATTTACCTCGGCCATTGAAATTAATAATGCTTTTAAGGAATCATATCTTGATCATTATTGTTCCACATCTTTGTCTACTGATGAAGATATTAGGAAATTTGTGGAACCATTAGAACTCCCTAAACTGACAATTGAGCAAAAAAATTATCTTGATTCTGAGATTACCTTGGAGGAGCTTGGCGAGGTAATTAAGGCCTTGCCCATAGGCAAGACGAGACACAGTTGCCCACGAGATGGCTTTGCCGCTGAATTTTTTTAGATCTTATGCTACAGAACTGGCTCCACTTTTGTTAGAAGTTTATACGGAATCATTAAAGAATGGAAAGCTTCCGCCAACCATGACGCAAGCCCGGATCAGTCTGATTCTTAAAAAGGACAAAGATCCAAGCAAGTGTAAGAGTTACCGTCCAATTTCCCTGATCCAGCTAGATGTAAAAATATTGTCAAAATTTATGGCTAACGATTAAGTAAAATTATGACATCTCTTATATATATAGATCAGGTGGGGTTTATTCGCACTGCAGCTCTTCTGATAACATTAGGTGTTTCATCAATATCATGTGGTCAGTGGCGAATGATCAGACTCTGTTCGCTGCCATCTCACTTGACACCAAAAATGCGTTTGATATGGTAGAGTGGGATTCTCTTTTTAAGATTTTGGAAATATACAGGTTTAGGAAAACTTTTATTGGATGGATTAAGTTACTTTATAGACACCCGTTAGCGGCGGTACAAATAAATTGATTAATTTCAGAATATTTTACTCTGGATAGGGGCACCCGGCAGGGATGCCCTCTTTCCCCCTTATTGTTCTGTCTGGCCCTGGAACCATAAGCAGCCACAATAAGAAAGGAGGATGATTTTCCAGGGGTGGTGGTGGGAGGAATGGCGCATTAGCTTTTGCTTTACGCAGATTATATTTTATTATTTGTCTCCGACCCTACTAGATCTATGCCTTGCCTCCACAGAATTATTAATTCCTTTTCTAAGTTCTCAGGATACAAAGTCAATTGGTCTAAATCCGAAGCTTTGGCTTTGACAGCATACTGCCCGGTAACGGCTTTCCAGCTGGGCGCCTTCCAGTGGCCCAAACAGGGAATTAAGTATTTGGGCATTTTATTCCCAGCAAATTTGTCTGATTTAATTAAAGTTAATTTTGACCCCTTAATAAAAAGGTTTTCGAGTGATGTGGGCAGGTGGGCTTCATTACATTTATCTATGATTGGGAAGGTTAATGTTATTAAAATGAATTTTATTTCAAAATTTAACTACCTGCTGCAGTCTCTCCCTGTAGATGTTCCCATCTCTTATTTCAAGCAATTTGATAGCATAGCGAAGTCCTTCATTTATTTGGAATAGTAAATGTCCTAGATTACATTTTAATAAGTTACATAGGCCAACTGACAAAGGTGGGCTAGGCCTTCCAAAGATTTTGTTTTGTTATTATGCATTCGGTCTCAGGCATTTGGCTCAGTGGTCGATTCCACCTGAGAGAGACCCTCTCTGGTTTTGTATTGAACATGAAGTTCTTACCCCTATTTCGCCATTGCAAAGTCTTTCCATCAAACTAACCGGAGAGGTTAAGATACACCCTGTTATCTCGCATTTGCACTTGGTATGGACAAAAGTGTCCAGAGTGTTTAATTTGGATATTTTTTTAAATGTTACCTCAAGTATATGGCTGAACCCGAGATTAAGTATTGAGAAGTCCCCTTTCTGCTGGTCAGACTGGATTGTGAGGGGGGTTACTACACTCGGTGAACTATATGAAAGTGCAGTGTTGAGATCTTTTGAAAATTTGGTTCAACATTTTGGGATTCCCAGATCTCAGTTCTATAGGTATTTACAGTTGCGCCACCTGCTCTGTACTGTTTTTGTGAGTAGCATACACCCCCCTAAAGCGGCAGATACTCTTGGAGAGGTGATTACTGCTTTTGGAAAAGGTCATGAGGCATCAGTGTATTACTCCCTGCTAATTCAGAGTCTGGGGGACAGAACTTCAACTTCTCTTAAGAGATTATAGGAGAAAGATTTAAACTTGGTATTGGTGGAGGGAGTGTGGGCTAGGATTCTTAAAACATCAAGTCTGCATCTAGAGATGCAAGGGTTCGCCTTCTGCAATTCAAGATTTTACATTGATTCTATTGGACCCCCTCTAGATTGTATAGGCTTGGTCTTAAAGATACACCCACCTGCTGGTGATGCCAATCAGAAGATGGAGACACATCCATGTTTTTTGTGTTTTTCAGAGATGGAGAGGGTGGCGGCTTTTGAGGAGATGTCGAGCATAATTATATATGATTATTATATTTTCTTTCTTTTTTTCTTTTTTTTTCTTTGGGCGGGGTTTTTTAAAAATAAATTTTTTTTTTTTTTTTTGTGTATTCTGTTTGTGACCACAGGGGTGTTCATTGGGGGTCGGGTGTGGTTGGTGATTGGGGAGGGGTAATAGTGGGGGTTAAATAATAAATGTTGACTCAATGTATATGTGTTGTGTTTTTTCTTTGTTTTATGTTTATGAGCCAATAAAATTTTTTTATAAAAAAATAAATAAATAAAAGATCAAGAGATAAATGAGAGTTAAAACACCAATGAATACAATAAATAGGACAGATAAAAACAGTTGCACAATACAACCCCAATAAATATTGCAAAATGGTGAGTAAAACTAGAAACAAGTCCTTTAAACACATTAAAATCCCGTGATGGAGACCAATTCGCAGGATCTCCATCACAGCCCCGTTGTACCCTATAGGCTATTTGCAGTAATGCAGTGATATTGTGAACAGCTATATTTTCTCTCTCTCTCTCTCTCTCTCTCTCTCTCTCTCTCTCTCTCTCTCTCAATTCAATTTAAAGTACTTTATTATCATGATTGTATTTACATACAATATTGCAAAGCATTAATATACAAAACAGATAATGACAAGACAAATAATAATAAAACAGTAACAAATAACAATAAAAACAGAATTAAATAAGGTGCCAGGTAATGAATAATATAAAAACTATCATAACAATATACACTATACAATATAAAATAAAATAAGCATTTAACAAGACATGAACATAAAAAAATAAAAATAAAATAAAAATACTGTAACCGAAGTACATTAAGGCAGTAATTGTTTACTGGTTGCACTTCAAAAATGAATTTTGCTTCAACCGATGTATGATTGTCCTCCCCCAGTAACACCTGCATTTGATCTGTTTCTGCTGATCTGGAAAACTGTGACATGAGGTTTGAGAGTTTATCAAAGTATTTCTCTCTTACCTCTGTAAATTTCTCACAGTGAAGGAGAAGGTGTGTCTCTGTCTCAACCTCACCAGTGTCACAGTGAGCACAGACTCGTTCTTCCTTTGGAAGCCACGTTTGTCTGTGTCTGCCTTTTTCTATGGCCAGACTGTGATCACCGAGTCTGTATTTGGTGAGGATCTGTCTCTGTTTTGGATCTCTTACAATGTGGAGATCTTCTGCCAGATTATACTTTCTGTTTAGGGTCCGATAACAATCCAGTTTGCTTTGGTATTTACTTTCATTTTCCCAATTGTTAAATATGAATTTTTGCTTTCATTTATAATTTGGTTTATTCTGATTTGGTTTTGTTCAGCAGTGCTGGTCTGAAACTGGTGTTTGTTAGTTGTTAGTGGGTTTGTGAGTTTCAGAGCCAGCTGACAAAGGGGACTGGTTTTAAGCTTCTACTCTTTGGATTTAAAGGCTTCATGTTGCAGTGTGTTAGGGGAACTTGAATTTAGGTGTGTCCAAAATTTGAGGGATCGTTTTTCAATATGTATAATTAGTGGTATCTGCCTAGTTCGTCCTGGTATGCATTAATAGGTGTTCTTCTCTGAACTCTTAGAATGTTTCTACAGAATTATGCATGCAGGGATTCTGTGGGGTGTTTGTCTCATCTAGAGTAATCTGCCAGACAGAGTGGACCCCAAACCTCACATCTGTACAGAGCAATAGGCATAATAATACTATCAAAGATTTTACTCCAAATTGTTACAGGAATGTCTATTTGGGTAAATTTGCCCTTAATAGCATAGAATTCTCTTCTTGCTTTCTCTTTTAGTGCATTCACTGCCAGAGAGAAACCACCTGAAGCACTGATTTTTAGACTGAGGTAGTCATAGTGTAGGGTGTGTTCTATTGCATTGTTTCCCAGAGTGAATGTGTATCTGGTTTCCTGTAAACTGGCTTTTTTCTGGAAGATCATAATTTTAGTTTAGATCAACTTACAGTGTAAGGCTCATCGCTTGCCATTGTTAGTTTGCTCATTCCTGTTGCGTGTCCTCAACCTGGCAACCCGCGTGAGCTTCGAGTCTGGGGAAGAGGGGGTGGGGGAGACAACTCTCTCTCCAATATTTTGAATCTGGACTGCAGTATCCATTTTAAACGCTTGATGTCAATGTTACATATTGCTCCTTTAAGCTTGCAATGCTTTTGGGAAACGCAAGAGCATTTCTATACATTTTTAAACAAGTATTTTTGAACTACCAACAGACTTTGTCTGTGATGCCAGGATTAAAATGTTACATACTGATATGTAATTACTCTTCTAAAAAATCATGGTAAGGAGTGGTCAAGTTACTGTGTTAAACACATACAGTAATCATCTGCATAAAATTAATTGTCTAAAATAATATCACAAGTAAATATATAATACTATATAATATGTATTATATACAGTATAATAAATATTAAATATGATATAATAATATAACAAGTAAAATGATATGTAAATTAATAATTTCACAATGGTGCAAATAAAGGTGAAAAAGAAATATTATGGGCATCAGAAGGACTGTGATTCACATGTGTTTTCTCCAGGTGAAACAGTGGGATGAATAAGGAAATCAGTTTTGGCACTATAGTTTGTTATGACTAGGATATTGAGATGAGTGTATTCCTTTCCACAAATATGTTTGAAATTGTATTTATTAAACAATATTAACAGTAAAACTTTTTTGTCTGTTTGCGTCCATCAATAGCAGTATGGTTTGAAAAAGTAAATGATTGCTAGTGATAACTTACAATTTAACGAGTAGGCCTACTCAATAATCAGACTCATGAATCTCATTTTGACCAATTTCAGCCAAAAGACAGTTTCAGACCAACTAAGTCTAATTTGCATGTGGTTTATAACAGTGATTCATTGTCAAACCTGGGTTCTCATCACTGATCTATAATATAGAATATCAGTGGTTCTCATACCCCAGGGGAAACGTGGGGACATCATATTAAAACAAAATACTGTTTTACTCTCATACATAACTGTAAATTTAAAAAAAAAAGTAGAAATAAAGCAAATCTGTGATCATTGACTGAATCTTTGATTTCCAGCATATCCTATTAATCATAATCATCCATATTATTACAAAGCATGCATCACTTATGATTTAGGCTGGTGTGAAAGCTAGTCTGTGAAAACAATATGGCAGTTAAGGGAAGATAAAGGAAGTTAATGGAAAAGCAGTTGGCATGTCCAGCTGCTGCAAAGCAAAGTGGCACTAAAAGTAAAATTTAAAAGTGAAATTTAAACTTTAGTGAACCTGATCAAAATTAAAGGGAAGGAGAAAAAGCTGCGTCATCTATTTGAAGCCAGGGAAGGATGGGCTCACTGCAGCAGAGTCTAGTTACTCTCAAGGTCTCTTAAAAAACCTTTTTAAATATACAAATAAAAATGATTTAACTATGATTTTACATAGCTCCACCTGAACAGACAAGGACCCACTGTGCCCACTGTGGTTATACCAGTGATGAAGTGCTCAGGAATTGTCCCATGAAGCCTGCAGCTTTTAAGCAATAAACTTTCTTTTTTTTTTTTTTTTTTTTTGAGAAAAATAATCTCAAAGCTAAAGAAAGCCACAATCATATCAACCAAATCACTAGAAATGTCTTCACTACCTGCAGCTGATTCAAAAAGGTCTGATTTCTTTGCCCAAGGAAATAATTCTCCAGTCTGCTATTATGTTAGTGGAAATTTTTTTGAATATCAAATCAAATCAAATCACTTTATTGTCACACAGCCATATACACAAGTGCAATGGTGTGTGAAATTCTTGGGAGCAGTTCCGATCAACATAGCAGTCGTGACAGTGATGAGACATATCCCAATTTACAATAACATCAAATTAACACAGCACAATTTAAACATCTGATATACACATAATTACACTCAACAATATACAAATAATAACATACACTGTACAGTATACAATACACACTATATAGATAAACATTATTCAATAAAAATAAAAAATAAAAATATATAAAAAAGTATATATATATATATATATATATATATATATATATAGAATGTACAGTATTGTACTGTATTGACATTCAGGCTGTCGGTTGATAGTCAGTTGTTAAGAGAGAATATAATATAATAATAATATAATTTATGACAGTCCGGTGTGAGATATAAGAGTATGGGTAATAAAGTGCAGTGCTGATGTATTTTCATCGTGGGAGATCAAGAGTTCAAAAGTCTGATTGCTTGGGGGAAGAAGCTATCATGGAGTCGGCTGGTGAGGGTCCTGATGCTGCGATACCGCCTACCTAATGGTAGCAGTGAGAACAGCCCATGGCTCGGGTGGCTGGAGTCTCTGATGATCCTCCGAGCTTTTTTCACACACCGCCTTGTATATATTTCCTGGAGGGAGGGAAGCTCACCTCCGATGATGTGTCTGGCAGTTCACACCACCCTTTGCAGTGCTTTGCGGTTGTGGGCGGTGCTATTGCCGTACCAGGCAGAGATGCAGCCAGTCAGGATGCTCTCCACAGTGCAGGTGTAGAACCGTGTGAGGATGTGGCGGTTCATTCCAAACTTCCTCAGCCGTCTCAGGAAGAAGAGGCGCTGATAAGCCTTCTTCACAACGACTTCAGTGTGGATGGACCATGTGAGTTCCTCAGTGATGTGGACACCCAGGAACTTGAAGCTGCTGACTCTCTCCACTGGTGCTCCATTGATGGTGATGGGACTGTGTTCTCTGTCTTTTCTTCTTAAGTCCATCACAAGCTTCTTTGTCTTACTGACGTTGAGGGAGAGGTTGTGCTCCTGACACCAGTGTGTCAGAGTGTGCACCTCCTCTCTGTAGGCTGTTTCATCATTGTCAGTGATCAGACCTACCACCGTCATATCATCAGCAAACTTAATGATGGCATTGGAGCTATGTGTTGCCACACAGTCATGTGTGTACAGGAAATACAGTTGTGGGCTGAGAACACAGCCCTGTGGGGCTCCAATGTTGAGGGTTAGTGATGAGATGTTGCTGCCTATTCTAACCACCTGGTGTCTGCTTGACAGGAAGTCCAGGATCCAGCTGCACAGCGAGCTGTTTAAGCCCAGAGCCTCTCATCAAGCTTGGAGGGCACTATGGTGTTGAATGCTGAGCTGTAGTCTACAAAACAACATTCTCACATAAGTGTTCTTTTTTTCCAGGTGGGAGAGAGCAGTGTGTATTGTAGATGCAATGGCATCATCAGTGGAGCAGTTGTTGTGGTAAGCAAACTGCAATGGGTCAAGTGAGAGAAGCAGCACAGAGCAGATGTAATCTCCGATTAATCTCTCAAAACATTAGCTGATGATGGGGGTCAGAGCAACAGGACGCCAGTCATTTAAGCAAGTTATTTTGGATTGCTTTGGTTCAGGCACAATGGTGGATGTTTTAAAGCATGTGGGGACTACAGACAAAGAGAGGGAAAGGTTGAAAATGTCCGTAAAAACACCAGCCAGCTGGTTCGCGCACGCTCTGATGACGCGGCCCGGAATGCCATCTGGACCCGCGGCTTTGTGGATATTCACCCGTCGGAAGGATCGGGTTACATCCGCTACAGAGACGGAGAGTGAACTAACCTCTGTAGCTTCGGCCGCGAGAGCTCTCTCCACGAGGGCAGTGTTATTTCCCTCGAAACAAGCATAAAATTATTTAGCTCATCCGGGAGAGAGGCAGCGGTGTTCATGGTGGAGTTTTTATTCCCTTTAAAGTCCGTGATGATGTTAATTCCCTGCCACATGCTTCTAGAGTTGGTGGTGTTAAACTGTCCTTCAATCTTGCTCCTGTACTGACGTTTTGCTGTTCTGATTGTTTTTCGGAGGGTATAACTGGCTTGTTTATGCTCCTCCGCATTCCCGGAATTAAAAGCGGAGGTCCGCACATTAAGTGCCGCGCGAACATCGTTATTTATCCATGGTTTCATTTATCTATGGAACATCGTTATTTATCCATGGAACATCGTTATTTATCAATGGTCTCATACAAACAATATAATTGTTTGTATGAGACAGCAACCAATATAATCAAAACAGTTAATTATTAAATATTATAATGATTAAATAATGCATTCTGCAATTGGATCAATGATATGTCCTTTTATATTGTTGTGTGGTGGGTAAAATTTAAATAATTGGCTGAATCAACAGGTGGGCAAATCAACATATACAGTTGAAGTGTATAAGCATTTGCAAAATACAAGGAATTGGCATTAAATAAGCATATTTTGGTTTGCAAGAAACCATAGAAGACAAATGGTGAGGCCTTTTTAAGTGATAGACAATTTTCCAATTGTATGTGTGCTGACATGAGAACAGTAACAATGCTGAAAGTTTTTGGTCTGGCTTGTGAAGAAGCTTATTAGACCCATCGCTTAAATGAATAGTTCACCCAAAAAAGAAAATTCTCTCATTATTCACATACCCTGATGTCACTCCAGATGTGTGTGACTGTCTTTCTTCAGCAGAACACAAATTAAGATTTTTAGAAAACTGTTAAAGCTCTTTAGGTCCTTATAATGTAAGTAAAGGCTGCTGGCTGTTTGATGGTCCAAAAGGCATATTTAGGCAGCATAAATGTAATCCACATGACTCCAGTCGATCAGTTAATATCTTCTGAAGCAAATCGATAGGTTGGTTTAAGAAAAAAATAGATAATGTATGTCATGTGAGAGTTGGTTCATTTCAAACAGCATCACAGCGCTAGCTGGAAGCAACAATGTAAATTTAAAAACTTTTTAATTATTGGTTTGTTTAACCAGCCCTGACCAGTAGGTGGCAATATGCACAAAATCTGTGAATCACCAAAAAACAAAAGAAGAAAGTGGAAGTGAAAATGGAAATTTATAGGAACTACAGAGCTGAGATATTCTTAAAAAAATCTTCATTTGTGTTCAGCGATACACAACAGGGATGGCATGAGGGTGAGTAAATGATGAGAGAATTTTAATTTGTGGGTGAACTTTTCCTTTAATTACGGTTACAAAGTGCGTGTTGCAAGTACAGCAGTGCAGTGGGAAATGGTGAACAATAACTGGACACATGACGACCTGTGTTTTATTTTTCATTAAGACTATAAAAAATTAAATTATTTTTACTTCTAATAGGTATTATTAAAACATATTGCATATACATATTGATCTTTTTGATGTATTAAGGTGGTTATAGGAAGAACATTGCTTGTACAATCAGTAAAATAAATGAATGACTAATTAACTAAATCATACCTAATTCCATGAAATATTCTGGGCCAAAAACACACACTGTTCTTAAATACATGGCCATGCAAACAAATAAGCTTAGATACATGCACATAATCATTTAGCCACATAAAACATGCATAGATACATTATATGAATGGAGAGAAACAGAAAGACAGACCTAGAACATCTAGATACATTGACAGAGCAATCATGTTGATGGTGCATTCAAATCAGAATGAATGAAGGTGCTAAAAAGTTATATTTTTAATAGCGTTCATCAGGTGGGTCCAGCCCACCATGGGGTTGAATTCTCTGAATTAAAAGGTCTGTTTTAGGAATTTTGTTAGTAGTTGCTTTTTAGTTTTGGAATATGTACATAAAAGGAGAATGTTAGAGATTTATAAGCAAAATACTGTTACTACAAAGGCACGCACATAAAATACGCAAAACATAACCTGACAGTAAACGTGGTGCTTAGGGATCATTTATGTGAATCAGGTATAGATGTTCAAAGAGCAACACAGAAAGAAAGACGATCTTTTAAATCAGCCATGTTGTTAAAGTTTTGCGAGTTCATTAGGAGACCATATGGTCATAAGGGTCCTGCCATCAAGTGGGGCAAAGAAAGGGTACAATTTCTCATTAAAGTGTCCTGTGAAGGTGTAGATGTGTGATTTGTTCTCTGCGTTGTAGAAAGAAATCTGTCCCTCCTCATAATCAATGTAGATCCCCATCTTCCGGGGCACCAGTGTAAGTGGCAGGGCCGTTTCGGGGTTGGTGCATGCAAAGAACTGCCGTGTGCTGCGCCACAGGACCCAATAACCATTCGAGGGATTCATTGGAAAGCGGCCATGCCTCTTTGAGGAACCAGTTGTCACCCCCACTTTCCAGTAACCATTGTTTGCAAATTCCAGCTCCCAGTAATGGCGGCCATTTATGTAGCCTTCCCAGCCTAGGACGCAAGGCCAGCCATCAAAGCGCTGAGGGCTAAAGGGCAGATCAGCTTCTTTTAGGCTCTCCTGGACCTTCTTCTGGTCATCAGAGAGTTGCAGCCAGGGGTGGTTAGTCATGGGATCAAGAGTTACATCAGCTATTTGAGAGAGAAAGGGAGGTGAAGACTTTAGACCTAATGTCATCTAATGCCACCCTATGTTAATGCTATAGTGAAGGTTTTTTTTTCTAATATCTAAATATGACATAAATATGGCATAAACCTACCTGCTGCACTGACAATCCAGCTCCAGACTGTGAAAAATGAGGGACAATTATTTTAATGCAATCATACTGTAGGTTCTCAATCTGACACAAGCACAACTCAGTTGACTTATGCTTAGTGGAGTCTGCTTGAAGTTATGAAAGTGTTACCTGAATTAGGGATGTATCGTGGCATGCCTATTTGAGAAAAGAGAACACAAAAAGAAGAGACATTAGTGTTTCTCTTCATTTTGTTGGTATATTCATATTTTGTGAAATGATGATAATGAAAAAAGGAAGGAAACTATGTTCTGAACATCTGCCTTGCTCAATATGCTGTCTTTGTGGTAAATGTTGCTGTTCTTTGCAGGAACAATTCAATTAAGATTTAGGATCTCTCACCAGCTTTCCAGGTGCGTTGCTTAGCTGAAAGCCATAGATGAGGAACCATGCCCTAGAATATAAAAAGATATGCATTAGCAACAACCTGCAAACATCAAGGGCTGTTATTACACAGGACTGTAATGAGATAACCTGTATCTCATTGAGGTTAAAAGGTCATGACGTAAATATTACGTCAGTTCTGGAAAGTAACGTTCCAAATCCTGTATTGCACAGATTATTCTAATTCATACAGAGCTTTGTCTTTTCACAGACTGAGGGACTGTTACTTTAATTGGCTTAAAGCACTCTGGTGTCAATTAAATAGTATGTGAGACTGTCAAAAAAAAACTGTAAATAAATCAAATAAACCAAGTACCCCGAAACAGTTTTCAGATAAGATATATTTTATATCAGCTATTTGTTTAATCTCTTTATCATTTAATTAGTCATTTTCATCACTTTTAAACAAATAATTTTCTTCCATTCATTTGATTAATATATTTCTTTAACACTGAATGTACGTGTATCTGAAATATCCCAAATGCATTTCATCTTGTCACGCATGGCAATAACTGGACGATGTACAGTAAACCATAAATGCTATCTTGAACTCTGCTCTTTATACAACGAGAATAAAATAATCCTCTCACCCTGCCCCCATTAATGTTACCAGCGCTATCATATCTCCCACGCAATTTCATTTTATAGCTTCGCCATTGCCCTTGAAAGACACATCACAAATTGTATCATTAATTAGGGCATGGGTTTGGAATTATTGTTTATTTAATGCAAAATTAATTATTTGTGTTTCCTTAATTAATATGATAAAGAGCCACAACACTGCAAATGAAAAAAAAAACATTACTGTCAAAATTATTTGCAGTGAGAACATTTTTGCAGTGAGAAAAAAAACATTAATTTCCTCCCCAAACTTACATTGGCTCTGTGTTAATCTACCTGTATTCTACACCAAACCTTGACCTGAGCCAAAATGAAGGAATAAATAAACAAATCATGTAGTGCATCTCACCTTACTGTCCTCTTTCAGCAAGCTCCAAGTGATGAACTCCAGCAGTGGCATGAGAGAAACCAACCTCTTCTTCCTTAGACCCATGAGACGCAACATCTGTCCCAGCTCATCTCCCAGCATTCCACAGCTCTGAATTCACACAGAAAGAGCTAATTTAGCAAGCTTAACATTACATTGGTTAATCTTTTCATTTACACTGGTTACATTTACCAGTACTCTTTATTAAACTTGCCATTTTACAAGAAGTGGAGATTTAGAAAGATACAAACTCATTCCAATATCCTGAAAATTGTGACTGGACTTAGAAGCACTCAATATTACAGGCAGCAGATAAAACACCAAAGTTCTCCTCATAAGAATCCTAGTGTTTGATGTCTCACCTCAGACACACTCTGTAGCTCTTTGGCCCACTCCATGATTCTCTTCTCCACCACCTCATTCTGATCCTTATCCTGCTTTGTGTCTTCCTTTTCTTGATCAAACCTCTCCTTCATCCATGGATGATCTTTAGACAACTGGGGTTCACACAGGCACACAAAAAGGATAGTTTGAACCTTTATATATGAAGTTATATTTTATATCTTGGTTTTACTCAAATTGATCTAACTGCTTGAATTGGAGTGTATTCCAATTTTAAACTTGTTCCCAACATTTTTGCAGGCAATTTTCTAACCTTGTCTACACTTTTAAGTTCAGTGGCCCACAGCAGAATAAGCTTGCGGCTCTCTTCAAGACTACGTTCAGTTTTGGGGTGTGTCTGCTCTTCTGTCCATCTGCTGCACCCTTCACCGGCATCATTCCCCGTCTGTAAATCACACATGCAAACATTCACAAATCATTCTTGCTCAGCCATCAACCAACACGTTCAAATTTAGTTTCTGATTCAGAGACAGATCAGTTCTCTGAGTGCTTCCAGGGCTCTTAAGGAAGAACAAGGTAGACTTATTGTCTTCTAGAATCAGTTTATTTGTATTTAATTGACACCTTGAAGATCACTTCTTCATAAACCAGATACCCAGAGTTCCCTTTCCCCTTCATAATTATCATGTGACTTATCCTAATAACCTTAACCCACAGACCCCATCGCCCCACCTGCTCACCACACACACTGTGTGAAACACTGCTGCTGTGATAAGGCCTTGTCAGTCTCTGGATTTTGTGATGTAGAATTTTTAGGCTATCATGTACAGATAAGTATTTGCATTATCAGTGACTCTGGGTTCCATAAACAGAGTCAGTCCCTGATAATTAACTGGCGTGATACACGTCTCGCATGGCAACGCTTATAATATTATGACATAGATTATAAAAACAAGTTTCCATCGAGTCTGCACGCAAAGAGGAGTTTATATGCTGAGTGACAATGTATTATTCTAGACTACTTTCCACTTGTAATTATAGAATATGAATACTATGATACAAATATAGAGACTTTAAGACAAAGGACTTAAATTCCAAGTAAAGAAAAGCATCTTCCCACAAAGGCACACATAAAACAACTGTACTTTTTCTTATTCCTTTTGTCTAAGGCCTACCTTGCAAACTTGTGCCACCTGTTCCTTCCAATGGTTGATGAATCTGATGCACTCTTGCAAGGTGCGGAGGTCCTTCAGGCCCTGCTGACGTTGCCTTTGCTGGAAACACACACAAAATGTTAGTGTGATGCAACAAATAATTGCGATCATGGCCCAACGTTGATGTACCATTTCATCTACTGTATATAATTCATTTATTTAAAAAAATGGTGTTACCTGTGAACGTGTAGAGAAAGCGCTACTGTTCTTAAAGGGGCTGCTGGGAGCAGAACTGTGGGCCTGAACATCTTCCTCAGGTAGTGTCCAGCGTACTGCCCCAATAGAGTGACTCTGCATCTCCAGATTCACTTCTGCAGAGACACACAAAGAGTAAAGACTTCTGACTCCACATTAGATTTAAATTTGTTTTGTCTTAGTGCACTTTCTGAGAAGTGCTTTAAGAATCCAAATCTAACACAGCAGTGTGGAATGAATTTAATGTTCCTGACAAACAGAAATACAAGCAGGTGAAATGACAGCTTTACTTGAGTAGCTCTAAGTGTTAGCTCTACCTGTCTATGCTGTATATTACAACACTGTCTTTCTCTTTCAATAGATGGGAAATCAGACATCCAGTGCAAAAAAGGTACGATATTGAAATCTGAAACAAGTTATATTTATAGCCAAGAAGAATTTATGTAAGGTTTTATCTTGGTTCTTAAATATTAATGTGTGAAAACTGTATTGTATTTGTCATCGTCTAAGCACATATTTCCTTTCGATTTTAGAAATGCTCTTGATAGTCATTACACATTTAAACTCATACACCCAAAGGAGTACAGTAGGCACAATGTGTGTAATATATATATATATTTTTTAAAATATTACAGAAAAGATTTCTTCTTTCAGAATTATGCTAAACATAGAAAACATGCCATAAGGCCCATACTTAGAGTTTTGTCCTTCAGGATGCTCTTCATTTTGAATGGCTTTGCCTGTTCTCCTATAAGAGGGACAGTTTTACTCAAAAATTTTCACAAAAAGATAAAAATAAAAAATAAAATGCAGTTTATCATCAATGCATATTAACTTAAAGAGAAATTGAACAAATTCTACAAATTTCTTTCTTAGGAAATTAATAAACAGTATCTGAAAGAACAACATGTTGATGAAGATCTAACAGTAAACAAAAACAACCACAACAACAACAATGATGATGATGATGATGATGATAATAACAACAACAATAATAATAATATAAAAAACAAAGCAGTTAAAATTAATTACTCAGTAATTGATATAATACTGAAAGCCTTGTATACTGTAAACTACTTAATGAGACTGAGACTTACCCAAGGTGAAGGATTGGGGAGGCAGGTGAGCGCTCGAGGAGTCAGATGAAACTGAGCATTGGCACTCTCTCATCCCGTGTTTTAGCAGCATAGGCTGAACTTCGGACCTGCTTTATTACTGTTGTAACTGTGGCAGCCAAGAAAAGGGATTATGACATTTCTCACATAAGTGTCCCCTCATTCCCAGCAATCATTCAGACAATAGACGGTATGATGCCAGCAGCAAGAATAAAGACAGCTAATATAATATAACTAGCATGCAACATGTGCATGCACTGATTCATCCAATGTCACAAAGAGACTTGTTTTATGTGTTGCAGGATGGTAATCTGATTCTAGATCAGTAGTTAATGACTTTTTTTGCCTACTACTCTGAAGACCTCACTTTTGACTGTGATTGTAAGCATTCTTACACTACAAGTGTTGTTAGCCAGTTGGATGTTGCCTTTGACACAGCTGACTGTAATGCTTTATAAATGTAACACTGTACAAATGTCAGTGACTAATGGGATTGTAAAAATGCATTGGTAAAAACCAGTAAACTGTGCAATTGTGGGTCATATTAATTTCTATTAAGAAAGCAATTAAAGGGATATTCCCAGAAGTTTTTCGCATCTGCATTCCAGTCTACATCTTGATGTAGCCTAATCCTTCCTCATGATCACGCAGCATGATTTCATCAGATAAAGTGTCACGAGACTCGCGCTGTGTGTGCAAGCCATTCGCACATCACAAGCCGATCAACTATTACAAACTGTACAAACAGCAAAAATGGAAATGATTAATGAAAAACATTTAATTTTTAATTATGAATGACATACAAAGACATAGTGTAGTCACTGGTGTTAGGATATAAACGCATTCTAAAAGTTATGGGCTTTGCAGACGAAAATGTGCCAGTTTGAATGAAACCGCAGCTGGTTTAAAATAAGTTTTGGTGGCGGCTCACGTCGACATTCAAATTCATAATCCCCATCTAACAATGACCTGTTGGTCCTCCAGCATTTTTGGGGTGGTACACGCAGCCAGCCATCCATAATAATGTCCTTCCAAGCAATAATAAATAAACAAATGTAAACCTGTCTCAATAACCATTGCAAATGTATTTATATTTTCAGTGAACAGATTAAAGATACAAACCAAAATATTGTTACAAATATATATATATATATATATATATATATATATATATATATATATATATATATATATATATATATATATATATAGGCTATATATAAAAATAGGTTATATGGTAAAAATTCATGAATTTGGATACAGTTTGGATTAAATACATAAATATTACTGAACTGTCTGGGTCAAGCTCTTTTAAAATTAATCAAAGATCTTCTTTTCTTGTGTGTATTGCCAGGGGCAGAGTTAGGGGGTGGCCAGGGGTAGCTGTGGCCAACAAGGCCCAAAACCTGGCCACCCCATTTGCCACCCCACTTACAATTGCCATTTTGGTCATTATTTTGTCTTGGGCACAATGTAGTTAGTCTTTCTAATGATAAATCCGATAGTTTCATTCAAACTTGCACATTTTCATCTGCAAAGCCCATAACTTTTAGAACTCATTTATGGCTTTCAAAGCATGTCTTAACGTCAGCGACCGCACTATGTCTTTGTATGCCATTCATAATTCAAATTAAACTGTGTTATTAATCGTATGTCATTCATAATTTAAAATATTTTTTTCGAATATTATGTCGAAGGAACGAGATCATTTTCTTGTGGCCACGAAAAAGAATGTCATTACCTCGATCATTAAAAGTCATGGCCACGAGAAAAGGATGTTGTTCACTCAACATATTATCTAGTGGCCACAACATACTATCTCGTTCCCACGAGTTAATATGATGAGGCCATGACAAAACTAAGTGAACCGAACCTGTCCCTTTCCGGGCACCATATTTAAGCTCAAACGACAGCATTTGTGACATAATATTTATTACTACAAAAATACATTTTGACTTGCCCCTCCTTTTCTTAAAAAAAAAAAAAAAAGCAAATATTGGGTTACAGTGAGGCACTTACAATGGAAGTGAATGGGGCCAATTTTTAAACATTAAAATACTTTTTCAAAAGTATAGCCACAAAACATAAACAATATGCATGTTATAATGATTTTAGTGTTATAAAATCGCATACTGAAAGTAATAACCAGTTTTACAACTTTGTTGCCATGACAATGTAATGTCAACAAACCCTAAAATGACTGTAAAAATGACAATTTAAACAATTTTACACAAATAAGTTTTAACAGAAGAACTAATGCAACAGGTAAGTGAGAGTCACGTGATTCCATGCAAGGTTTGGACGTGTGAACAGAGACCGGAAGTAAATTTGGACAGCGAAGTGAATGAAATTGGGAGTCAATTGATGAACATGTCGGCAATGCTGACGAAGGTCGTTGCTGACTTGGAGGATCTTGCTGTAATACGTTGATCGATCACTGCCATGGAGACGAAATTCACTGAGATTGTTACAAGAGTGGCGGACGTTGAGAAACGGATCGATTATCTGGAGTCATTGGAGAGGGAATTAGCTGCTAACCCTCTAGCAACCAAGGCAGACTTGGCGCACGTCTGGGAAAAGTTGGAAGACTTGGAGAATCGTAACCAGCGAAACAACGTCTGAATTGTTGGAATTCCTGAGGACGATGAAGGCCGAGATATGGTGAAATTCCTAGATGGGCTCTTCCCGAGTCTGCTCGACATAACAGGCCATAAGCTGGAAATCAAGCGAGCTCACAGGGTTCTGGCTAAGAGATCCGTGGAGGGAGACAGGCCCCGATCAATTCTGGCTACATTTCTGAGATCATCCGATAAAGATCTCATGTTACACTAGGCGAGGAATAAAGGAAGGCTTTCTTGGAAGAACCACAGCATTTTCTTGTTCAAAAACTTTGCAAATTCGACAAGAGAGAAATGTGATCGATTCAAGGAATGCAAGAAACTCTTACATCAACGGAAGGTCGCTTTTGCTCTGATGTTCCCAGCCAAATTGAGAATAGATAACTAAGGATGGCCACAAAATATTTACATGCCCACAGCAAGCGATGTCCTTCATAAAGTCATTGGAGTGAGTAAGTCATTGTGTGATACTTATGTTGCAGCCGAGTGGGCCTGACTCTCCGAACATTCACTTGACTGTTCGAGGAACTGAGCACCTTTTTTGTTTCTTTTTGTGCTGATTCTGCCTAGCGGCTGAAGTTTGTTTTGTGTAGCAGCACTCCTTCGGGACAGTTTGTGGATGAATATGCACATTCTTTGTGCTTTTGCCTCCTATTGGCTGGAGTTTGTTTTGTGAAATATTTCTTGCAGGACATTGGTGTGATTAGGTCATTTGTTGCACTCAAGTAATGGCCGAATGAGCCGGCTCACTGAACATTCGTTTGACTGCCCGAGGAATCTGAACAGCTTCTTTTTTTTTTTTGTTCTGGTTCCGCCTAGCGGATGGAGTTTTGTGGAGGAACACACCTTCGGGACAGTTATGTGGATGAATCTACATGCTCTTTGTGCTTATGCCTCCTATTGGCTGGACTTTGTTTTATGGATTATTTTCTGTTGTGTAATTCTGTCTCACAAAATTTGTATAGAAACACCGGATTTGAGCAATCTGACAGCAAAGTTGTCGCGGGGGCTCTCGTAGGTTTACATGGACTGTTTGAGTTTAGAGGGATGGATGCCAGTTGGTGCTGTTGTGCGTGTGGTTAATGTGCACGTTTGTCTTTTTTGCCATCTCATTTGATGCTGAAAAGACATTTGATATGGTAGAATGGGATTATCTTTTTAAGATTTTGGAAATGTACGGGTTCAGGAATACTTTTATTGGTTGGATTAAGTTACTTTATAGACACCCAGCAGTGGCGGTACAAACGAATGGATTAATTGGCACCGGGCAGGGTTGCCCTCTTTCCCCATTATTGTTCTATCTTGCCCTGGAACCATTAGCAGCTGCGATAAGAAAGGAGGATGATTTTCCAGGGGTGGTGGTGGGAGGTGTGGCGCATAAGCTTTTGCTTTATGCAGATGATATTTTATTATTCGTCTCCGACCCTACTAGATCTATGCCTTGCCTCTACAGAATAATTAATTCCTTTTCTATGTTCTCGGGATACAGAGTTAATTGGTCTAAATCCGATGCTTTGGCTCTGACAGCGTACTGCCCGGTAACAGCTTTTCAGACGGGCACCTTCCAGTGGCCCAAACAGGGCATTAAGTATTTGGGTATTTTATTCCCAGTAAATCTGTGTGATTTAGTGAGTTAATTTTGGCCATTTAATAAAAAGGTTTTTGAGCAATGTGGGCCGGTGGGCTTCATTACATTTATCGATGATTGGGAAGGTAAATTTTTTTTAAATGAATTGTATTCCAAAATTCAACTACCTGCTACAATCTCCCTATAGATGTCCCCCTCTCTTATTTCAAGCAATTTGATAGCATAGCGAAGTCCTTCATTTGGAATGGTAAACGTCCCAGATTACATTTCAGTAAGTTGCATAGGCTGATTGACAAGGGTGGGCTAGGCCTACCCAAGATTTTGTTTTATGATTATGCATTCAGTCTCAGACATTTGGCGCATTGGTCGCTTCTACCTGAGAGAGCCCCTCCCCTCTTGCCCCTATTTCGCACATGCAAAGCCTTTCTATCAAACTAATCGGAGAAGTTACACCATGTTGTCTCGCATTTGCACTTGGTATGGACAAAAGTGTCCAGAGTGTTTAATTTGGACATTTATTTAAATGTTGCCTCGAGTATATGTCTGAACCCAAAATTATGTATTAATAAGTCCCCTTTCTGCTGGTCAGAGTGGATTGTGAGGAAGGTTAATACACTCGGTGACCTATATGAAAGTGGAGTGTTGAGATCCTTTGAAAATTTGGTTCAACATTTTGGGATTCCCAGATCTCAGTTCTTTAGGTATTTACTGCACCACCTGCTCTGTACTATCTTTGGGAGTAGCATACACCCCCCTAAAGCGGCAGGTTCTCTGGGAGTGGTGATTACTGCTTTTGGAAAAGGTTATGAGGCATCAGTGTATTACTCCCTGCTAATTCAGAGTCTGGGGGACGGAGCTTTAACTTCTGTCAAGAGATTATGGGAGAAAGATTTCAACTTGGTATTGGAGGAGGGAGTGTGGGCTAGGATTCTAAAAAACATCAAGTCTGCATCTAGAGATGGAAGGGTTTGCCTTATGCAATTCAAGATTTTACATAGATTCTATTGGACCCCCTCTAGATTGTATAGGCTTGGTCTTAAAGACACACCCACCTGGTGGTGATGCCAATCAGAAGATGGAGACACAACCCATGTTTTTTTGTGGTGTGTTAAGATCCAAGAATTTTGGTTGAGGGTTCCGAGTTTTATGTGTGACATATTGGGTACTCAAATTTTATTGTGCCCCAGACTCTGTATTTTAGGCGATGGTATGATCATCAATATAGGGAATAAACACTTGGGTCCTAACCAGTGTTATGATCACCAGACAAGTGATTTTAAGGGGTTGAAAGTTTTCTTTTTTTTTTACCTTTTCATGAGTAGGGTCTAAATACCCCTGGAGTCAGTTATTTTTGCATGTGACACTGCACAGTCGGTAGAGGTGGGCAGAGTGTAGAAGAGTTTATTTTATTTTATTTTTTTATTTATTTCTTGTCATAAAAAAATAAAATACTGTATATAATATAGTAAACATGTGAACAAATAGGTTATGTCTGCTGTACTGTATTGTTTTATCTATTTAGTTTATATAGATGTAAAAACCAAATAAACAAATAATATCAGCAGTCTGGTTTGCCTATGTGCACTGTTTGACTTCTCAGACATTGTGTGTGTGTGTGTGTGTGTGTGTGTGTGTGTGTGTATGTATATGTTTATGCAACATTGTGGGGACCAAATGTCCCCACAAGGATAGTAAAACCTGAGATCACCTACATTGTGGGGCCTAGCAACGGTCCCCATGAGGGAAATGGCTTAGTAAACATACTAAACTATGTTTTTATTAAAATGTAAAAATGCAAAAAGGTTTATGTGAGGGTTAGGTTTAGGGGTAGGGTTAGGGGATAGAAATTATTGTTAGATCTGTGTAAAATCCATAAAATGCATGGAAGACTATGGAGAGTCCCCACAATGATATAAAAACAAGTTTGTGTGTGTGTGTGAGAGAGAGAGAGAGAGAGAGAGAGAGAGAGACAAGTGCTAATGTAAACAGACTTGCGTGCATCGGATAATCACACTCGATCAGCATGTTTTCACTGTGAGTATATGAGTTTTCAACTGTTATCGTGGTGCTTTTGTGATAGTTTGGCTGTCTATTTCAGAAAACAAACATATGCCTGAAAAGACTGTTTGAGTTGCTGTTTGTGTGAATGAAAACTGCATCTGCACCTAATAAGTAGACGTGGCTGCGTACAAGGGAAGATCACATTTAGTTATGATGGCTGTGCATATATAAGCTGTGAACTGTTATTGCGGTACTTTGGTGACAATTAGGCTGTTTGTTACATAAAATAAACATATGTGCTTGAAAAGACTCTTAGAATAGCTGTTTGTTTGACAAATGACAACCGCTACTAATGTAAACAAATGGCAGCATGTATCAGAGGGATCTGATGTACGGACTTTACATATAAGAGCTGTAAACGTTTTATCATGGTACTTTGGTTGCGAGTTGGATGTATGTATATAAAATAAATGTATTCTGTGGTTTAAAAGACTGTATGAGTAACTGTTTGAGCAAATATAAATTACAGAACTTGACCAGCGCGGCCTGTGCCGGCACGAAACATATGTGTGATGCTACTCTGCGGAGCACGGTTATTAACCATCACATATGTGTGACAGTATGTATGAAAGGGTTAAAAAAAAGAGGGATGAGTCACAATAAATTTTTGTGGTAATTAACATTATGCCACAAATGCTTTCAATTGAGCTTAACTTGTACTGAACCCGGAAACATTCCTTCAAACATTTTCCACACCGGTATATTATTGTGCTATTTTCTACTGCTGATAAACCCACCCCTAAATGACATGTAAAAACAAAAAGAAATGTGGCTGGTCAATTTACATGTCAGGCCACTTGGCTCTTCCTTTCCAAGTAGGCGGTTCCTGGCCAAAAGAAGCTGCAATGTGGACCAGACCTTTTGCCAGTTAGTCAAAGGTCTGGCTAGAAGGCTGATTTCAGGTAAACAGCAGCTGGCAGGAGCAAGTTCACCTACTTAATGTGAACTTTCATTGAAATTATGATAAACCTTATCTGTCCTCCAAACCAAATTTCAGATTAATACAATTATCAAGTGAAAATGATCATTTGGACAATGCTTTAATAAAATACTCAAAATGTGGTGGTTTGCAAGGCCATTTTGATGTCATAGAGAAGGCCATGTGTGTATAAGACTTACTTAAACAATCACTACTTATAATGAATTCATATGTAAAATATATATATATTTAAAGTTTAAGGGTTTAACTCTTGGAGCAAGCAAAGGTATGCGTTTATATGAGCTTATGTAAACCATTATAACAGCAGTGATAGTTTATCTCTGATAGGGCACATTGACCTTAACTGCTGTTAGGTAACATAACTGTGTCATCTTATCTTTTCTGTATGAAGGAGGATTCCAGGGCATTAGAAAAAGATTGTGTTCGAGTATGTGAAAGAGAAATCATCCCACAATTCTTTGTTCTATTGTTGTTTTTGCATTTTTATTGCCATGCTGCAATTACATACACAAAATGAGTAAAAATACAAAAAACAGCAACAAGTGCAAAGGTTTGTGAAATAGCATCTTGACTTGAAAAATGGTTAGAAAAATAATCTGTAAGAAGGAGTGGCACCCACTTGTTAAGGTTGCAAAATAGACTTGAATTAAAAAAAAATTTAAAAGCTCTAAACATTTTATTCATTAATATAAACTCCTTTTTAAAAGCTATAATGTGCTAAGAGACAAATACCAAATCCTCTCTCACTCTTACTGCAACCCTCCATGAATCAAATGCTGGTCTTATTAATTAAAACTGTATATATGTATAGCCTATAATTTGTTGTCTCTGCAGACCTTAAGTAAATTACAGTCTCTTTTTGATAACTGGTTGGGAGCAGTTTGTTCTCTGATCATGCAGTGAAGCAATTTATTTCCAGTTTTGGAAAAACTGTTTGAAGATGACGGTCTCTCGACCCTGAGGTAAAATCACCAATGATACATTTCAAAAAGAAAAACAAACACTTATAAATTGTTTCAGAAGGCATGGCATCTATTCACATATGTGAGGGGTTCCATTCTAAACTCCACAGAAGTCAGTATATTTTTGAGTAATGCCTCGAAAAACAGAACATCACAATGTACATGTACATATAGAATACTTTAGTTAAACATGTATGCATGAATTTAGATGGCAGATGCTGAAATTGTCTTATATCACTCTCATCAGAAATAGACTTTTGTGCATGTAACTTTAAAGGTGAAGTGTAATTTCTGCATAACTAGCGGCACCAAACAGAATATTTATTTGAGCAACCGGACTGGTCCCAAGTAGGTATAGCTGCAGACAGCACATTTTCAAATGGGGCGGAATCTCCAAAAAAGAGTGGGGTAACTCCAGAATGGGGCAGGATTACTTCAGAAGTAAGGGGTTGGAGTGGGATTACCCATTTAGATCAGACATTACACACTTCACCTGTAATATTAAACAACTGCACAAGGAATCAAGTAGGTCTGCAAGTTCAGACCTGTGTTTTCATCTTGGGGTAAATCATTTGTTGGATGAAGTCATCTGCCATCTTCAGAGCAGCCTTTTCTCTTCTGCATTGGCACTGCTTCCTGCCAGTCACAGAAAATAATATAATGTCAATTCAGTTTTATTTTCAATGACTGAAACAAAATAACAAAAATAAATTAATAATAATAAAAAAAAAAACACACGCATACTTTCATATAATTGCAATTATATAGATAAGTAACCAGTTCAGACACATGTAATTCAAAGCAAACTAATTTTTTTTGGCTGAATTCTAAATTATTACATGCATACACATTTTTCTTATCTCTCCAAACAAAGATTTTTCCATTGGCCCCATTGTCCAGGATAAAGCAGTCATCAAGTACTAGCAAGTCCTTGGCAAATTGAATTTTCTCTGACACCTTTGTCAACTTCATTGACCCTGTTGCATCTGAAACCTATTAAATGAATTGACAATTTCTTCAAATTGAATGCACATTACATATGAAAATAAAAAGCATGTTTGTTAGAACTTTTAAGGATTTTGGAGTCAAATATCAGAATCAGAATCAGTATGAGCTTTATTGCCAAGTATGCTTACACATACAAGGAATTTGTCTTGGTGACAGGAGTTTCCAGTGTACAACAATACAAAAACAATACAAAAACAGCAGCAAGACATAGATAATAATAAAAAAATAAATAAAAAATAAAACTAACTATACACATACGTAGACACACACATACATACATACACACATACATAGTGCAAATCTAATACAATCTGTTATCTGTTATGTACAGTGCAAATGTTTTTTGTTTTTTTTTCTGAGGATTGAAATAGCAGAAGAGGTTGGATGTGTTGGATAAATATAAGAAAGACTAAACTGTGTTTTGCACATAGTTATTGCTCAATGGGGCAATTTAACTGTTCATGAGATGGGTAGCCTGAGGGAAAAAACTGTTCCTGTGCCTGACGGTTCTGGTGCTCAGAGCTCAGAGGGTGCAGGGGGTAACCAATAATCCTCTCAGCAGTCCGAACTGTCCTTTGTAGTCTTCTGATGTCTGATTTCGTAGCTGAACCAAACCAGACAGTTATTGAAGTGCAGAGGACAGACTCAATGACTGCTGAGTAGAACTGTATCAGCAGCGCCTGTGGCAGGTTGAATTTCCTCAGCTGGCGAAGGAAGTACAACCTCTGCTGGGCCTTTTTCACAATGGAGTCAATGTGGGTCTCCCACTTCAGGTCCTGTGAGATGGTAGTGCCCAGGAACCTGAATGACTCCACTGCTGCCACAGTGCTCTTTAGAATGGTGAGGGGGGTCAGTGTTGGGGTGTTTCTCCTAAAGTCCACAATCATCTCCACCATTTTGAGCGTGTTCAGCTCAAGGTTATTTTGACTGCACCAGACAGCCAGCTGTTTAACTTCCCTTCTGTATGCAGACTCATCGTCATCTCGGATGAGGCCGATGACAGTGGTGTCATCTGCAAACTTCAGGAGCTTGACAGAGGGGTCCTTGGCAATGCAGTCATTGGTGTAGAGGGAGAAGAGTAGTGGGGAGAGCACACATCCCTGGGGGGCACCAGTACTGATTGTACAGGTGCTAGAAGTGAGTTTCCCCTGTCTCACAAGCTGCTGCCTGTTTGTCAGAAAGCTGATAATCCACTGACAGATAGACATGGGAACAGAGAGTTGGTGTAAATATGTGAACCAAGCAGAAATTGTAGATATGGATGAGATTCCAGATGGCTAGGATTCATCCAAATATCTGCAGCTAGTCTCTAAATTTAGGGTTAGGCCCTTAAATTGTCTATTTACACTGTTTAGGTTAATAAACACAAGCCTAACATAATTCTGAGCGTGTTGCAGTACCTTATAGAGGGAGGCAGTGTTTGATAGATCTGCTTGGCTGTCTTCTGCTGGAGTGCTTTCTTTCAGCTGTGACACTGGATGGTTCATTTATAAGTTCAGTTTATAAGGTCCTATTTTTCATTTCTTTCAACTTATGACTTCTAGCTGGAAATTAGCATTGTATTTTCTTAATTTTTCTTGGTAATGTCCAAAGCTCACTTAAATTGGTTTTAAATCATTAAACATGATATTATGATGTTTTGCAATGCTATCCGAAACCAGATTTGTGTCTAAGCTTTCGGACACAGCCAATGAGCAAATCAATAGCTAACATCTCACCAATCCACATGTGGATGTCTGTTCCCTGGTCGCCCAGGTTATCCAGCACAAGGTAGGAGTCACCGTTGAAGAAAGCCCCCACCTCAGCAGAGTCCAAGGGAACAGCCTTCATCTTCTCCACTCGCCAACACCTCAGCCCTGGCTGCCTCACCTCTTCCCCAAACTGTCCTGGATTGGCCTGAAATGGGCTATATACAGTATAAAGTCTTGAATTCATAAAAATAGATCAAAGGTTATTAAATAGTCCGAGCCATAACCTTGTGGGCTATATACAAAACTATTAAATACTCTGTTTACTGGAATGTATATATTAGAAGCAATTGCTTGTGACCTTGTTTCTACCACAGCAGGATAAAGTAGTTTCGGTCAGTGATTTCCACACTTGATCCAGGAATACCCCAGCACTGTAAAATGTCTGACTAAACTGACACACCCAGTTCAGGTTCATGGAAAGCTCTACTAATGAGCTGATTAGTTGAATCAGGTGTCTCAGATAAGGGGGCATAAAGGGAGACACCTAAAGATAAAAGGTTGGGAATCACTTGTTTAGGTGATCTTGGAGGGTAGACGTAGACATGCACACAACCCACCCACACATATATATAACAGTGGTGAGTAATAATGAGATTAATATAGTGATTATATACGTGGGGATATTTGACATGAGTCAAATATTAGTGATTGGTCATACTCTGTTGTGTTATGGGCATGCCCAACAACATGCAACCCACAACTGGCCGTATTATAAATTATACATTTACATTTTTGCATTTGGCAGATGCTTTTATCCAAAGCAACTTACAGTGCCCTTATTACAGGGACAATCCCCCTGGAGCAATCTGGAGTTAAGTGCCTTGCTCAAGGACACAATGGTGGTGGCTGTGGGGATCAAACCAACAACCTTCTGCTTACCAGTTCAGTGCTTTAGTCCACTACTGAGACATGCCATACAAAGTTAGAGGCAAACAAGCCCTCACATATTTCACAAAGGAAAGAATGCATCTAATGGTATCTTCTATGCTCTGATATAGTTACTGTTATGAATACATATGACACAACAAGCTATGACAGCATCTGTGATGATAGGTAAATTACACTGCTGCTCCCTCTTTATCTGCCCATTCAGTACCACATAATCCATTCAATCACAATACACATGGCATTATAAAGTTTGTTCATCTCCAAAAGGCATGATGCTATGCCTCATACACTGCAATAAACCATAACAGGGAGCTATCTCCTTATAAAAAATATGATTTATTTGAAAGCTCAACAGTTACTGTTTGTTGCAGTCACAGTTGCCAAGTTTATGACTTTATGATACAGTTTATGATCCATTTTAAGACATTCTAAGAGATGTCAGTTTTACTTATTAATATAATCTTGTCAGTTTCAGGAAGGGATACGTGATGAGGTAAAAAGGTTGGCATTATAAAAGGAGAAGTGTGCTAGATAGTTGTATAGTTCGGTTTCAGTAACAAAACGTCGTCAAAATAATTTTTTTCTGAATAATCATGTGATGGAGAGAAGCAAATCCAGTCCTACATTAAGTATGCTCTTGCAAAAATCAAACACTGAAGGGAAAGTTCAGCCAAAAATGAAATTTTTCTCATCATTTACTCATCCTCATGCCATCCCAGATGTGTATGACTTTTTTTTAGCAGAACACAAACAAAGCTTTTTAGAAAAATATCTCAGCTCTTTATATCCATGTGCAAGTGCATTCAATGCAAGTGAATGGTGACCAGACCTTTGTAGCTCCAAAAATCACATAAAGGAAACACAGAAGTAATCCATAATACTCTAGTGTGTAAATCCATAACTTCAGAACCAATATAATAGGTGTGGGTGAGAAACAGATCAAAATGAAGTGAAGGGCTTTTTTTTTGTACTCCAAATCAACTTTCAAAAAAGTGAAAAGGGAGATTTAAGGGTGAAAAAAAGGACTTCAATATTTCTATTGAGATATTAAGACTTGTTTTCAGATAATATACTGTATCTTAAATTAAGCTTATATAGTACATGCTTGAAACAAGAAAACTGTTTGCCAATGGGGTAATAAACATATGGGGTAACAAACAAATGCCTACATCAATCTTGAATAAATTGTTCTTACCCCATAGGCAAACCGTTTTTTTTTTTTTTTTTTTGTTTTTTGTTTTTTTCATGTTTCAAGCATGTATAAGCTTACTTCAATATATATTTACTGAAAGAATTCTGGATATCTCACACCATTTTGCCATCTTATTTTAGGGACGCTTATATATTTTTACAGGAAAACAAGACAAAAAATCAGTTTTTGCAGTGCGTTAACATGATTTTAGTGTAATAAAACCACTTACTAACCCTATTTGTGTAAAGTTATATCTAATATGACAACTTCGTTGTCGATAACATAACACTGTAAAACCTGTAATCTGGTTAACAGCGTAATGCCAATTAACCCCTGATTTTATCACATAAAATCATTTTAGCACATATAATGTTTAACCTCCTGAGACCACCACATGACTACTGGGAGCATTTTCCATTTCCCTTTTTGATTTGTAACTAGTAGCACCTAATAAACAAGCAAAAAAAAAAAAAAAAAAGAAAAAACAAACAACTGATGTCCACATATGTGGACAGCAGGACTAAGTTGTGAAATTTTAAGTAATTTCAAGCTATAGAAAGTCAGATTTTTTTCATCAGATAGTTTTTATGTGTCCAGGAGTGTAGGATATTCATGTTTTTGAGATGTTATAGACATTACAGCTGATTTTCTATAAAGCTGAATAAATAATGAAAAGTTATATCCTATGTCTGCCAAACATGTTGAGTGGTCTAAACATCATCTGCAGCTTGAAACTGAACTTTTGGTCAGATTTTAGGAGTGAATGCACTTAGCTGCATAGAAAGCCATAGGATGATCCATTGCTCCATTGCTCCCTAATTAGTGAGCTATAGGATGCTCCCTTGCTCCCTAATTGGTGAATGACTTAACCTCTAGTGTGCTGTCAGTCTTCACTGGTCTCAAAACATGTTGTCCACTGTGGCGAGCAGGGCGGGGCAGAGCGCATCTGGGCAGAGCGAGGCCGGGAAGATAAGTGGTGAATGAGGTCCACCTGTGTGCCACACCAGTCTTGTGTTCTAGTGAGGAGCGGCGGGAGTATTTAAGGAGAGGAGACAGAGGCAGATGAGAGAGAGAGAGAGATGCACAAAGCCTGTTTGTGTGTGTCTTTTTATGTTTTTGTTTTGTTACACGCTGAAAAGTGTTTATTAAATGTTTACGTATTTGTCAAGCCAGTCCCAGCTTCCTCTTTTGCCATCTTTTAATTTTTACATTGGTGCCGAAACCCGGGATTCCTTTAGGGTCTTCCTTCTCCTCGTCTTTCTTCTATTCCTCCACTTTGGCCTTTTCCTTCATTTCCTCCTGCTTACGGTCAACTCTTCATCTTTCTTCCACTCACACTCCTCATCTGTGTGTTTGTATGCTGCTCTCACGATATCACTACGCTTGTCAAAGAGAGGCTGATACAGTGTGGCGTATTTCCATTCCAGTTCGTGGACTTCATAAAACTTTGCTTCAATATGGGTGCATTTGACCTTGAGGTTTTTAAGGGCATTAACGCGTTGCTTCACCACCTTTGGTAAGCTCTCCATGTATCCTGAGGAAGATTCCACAAACCCATCCAACCTCTCCAGCAGTGCCAAGAGGATCTGTGGATTTTGCATCATCTGCATCGTCAGCTGATGTGCTTACCTGTTATTTTCCCCAGTCTCCTCTTCCTCCAACTCTTCAACATCCTCCATATCTGCCGGGTCAATTTCAGTCTGCTCTTTATCGACAAGAACTGCCATTTTGTTTCACTGTTATTTCCAAGAGTCCGATATGAGAAGCGATGCATCTGAGGAAGAGATGCTGCTGTGCAGTGGACAGCGCGATACAGCGCTAAAAAGGGCAGTTGGAGATGCTGGTTCGAGAGAGAGAGATGCACACGGCCGCGCTGCATGTGTGTCTGTGTGTCTTTATGTTTTATGTTGTTTCAAGTTCATTTATTTCATTCAACTTTACGTTGACTGTTCAGCCGGTTTCCGCCTCCTCCTTGCCCATCCTGAACCCCATTACATCCACGTACCTGTGTTTAACAACATGCCATTCCGCGATAAATTGATGCACATTTTAAAATACCATATCGGTTTAAACTAGAGACTCTAGGCTTTCGACTCAAACAGGTATTAGTGTGAAAACTTAAGCTGGTTTCTTACCAGATGTAGTTTTTTTGCTGTTTCTCCGAAAGACAAACTTGGCTGAGATTGGCACCATGTTGTTTTGTCACATGACTCGGTGCGCTGAAAGTTTAACCCTTTAATAACAGCCTAGAGTCTCCTGAACTAAGATCAGTTGGTTTAAATAATTTTTTATTAAGCATAGCCTATAGCGAAGCCAAAACGTAATGTCCACACATGTGGATGCAGGGTCTCACAAGGTTAAATTATGTGACTATACTTTTAAAACACTGTGTATTTCAACATTTATGGATTGGCCCCATTCACTTCCATTGTAAGTGCCTTTAATGTTTCTGTGATTTTTGCAATTACTTTTTTAATAAACAAGGGACCAGTTGAAATAATTTTTGTGGTAATCAACATTATGCCACAAACGTTGTGACTTGTATTGAACCTGGAACATTCCTTTAAGCCAGGACTTTTCAAACCGTGGACCACGGACCCCCAGGCTGCAAGGGGGTGCTAGTAAGTCCATGTAAAGTTTTTTCTTGGGGGGTGGGGTGGTCAGGATGATTAAAAAAAAAAAAAAGCTTTTTTTTTTAAGTAAGCAAATGTGAAAGTGTCACCATTTAAGCTGAAGTACAGAAATTCAAACAGGAGCACTATGTGCGTAAGTCAACTAAAGTGAGTCGAATGATCGAAAAATGCTGCAGAAAGTGGTGAAGGCAACTCAATTCATCATAGGCTGCAAGCTATCAAACCTACAGGACATTTACTCTGACAGATGCCTCAAAAAGGCCAGGTCTATCGTAGGAGATACCAGTCATCATCCCAGCTATAAGTTGATCTCTTACCTTCAGGCACACAGTACAGAATTATTCCATACCAATCAAACAGACTTAGAAACTGTTTTTATCTGAAGGTGATTTGACTGCTAAACAGCCACAGCCTTTCTGAATCTTTCCAAATATGGTTATATTTTTCTTATTTATTTATTTATTTATTTATTTATTTATTTAGTATATTGAGTATCATATTTACACTTCTACATTGTAGCTTTTCTAAAGTGTGCTCTACTTTATGTTTTCATTAAATGTTTAAATGTTTGTTTTAACCTTAAATTCTTCAACTTTTAATTTGGATTTTTCTTCTTTCTTCTGCATGGAGCTTGCAGATAATGCATTTCATTGCCTGCATTTACTGCAGTGTGCTGTATTGTTGTGCATTTGATAAATAAAGTAAACTTGTAACACTTGTAACTTGTAAACTCGTGAGTCATGAAGAACTGCAGAGAACATGCAAGTTGGCACTATTCGCAGGATTTTGATCAGTTAAACACCCTAAAAGTTAAACTTCTTTGAAAACAATGCAGTTGTATAACAACGCTTATAAATGTTGTTTTGGTGGTGACAAAAGGGATGGAACACCCACTCACTGTTTCAATCACACTTACAGACTAATTTTCCCTTTCGTGGCAGATTGAATGTACTCTCATTGTAAAGGTGCACTCGGTAATTTTTTGCCCATTAAAAAAGATTTACCCCTAAAGAAATTAATTTTGAAATATATGAAATCATGAATGCCCACATGAGATGAGAACTCTAGTCATATCAGTAACCTTATAAAAGTGCTTTTATTCTCAAATCAAATCACTTTATTGTCACACAGCCATATACACAAGTGCAATGGTGTGTGAAATTCTTGGGTGCAGTTTCGATCAACATAGCAGTCGTGATAGTGATGAGACATATACCAATTTACAATAACATCAAATTAACACAGCACAATTTAAACATCTGATATACACATAATTACACTCAACAGTATACAAATAATAACATACACTGTATAGTATACAATACACACTATATAGATAAACATTATTCAATAAAAATAAAAAATAAAAATATATAAAAAAGTATATATATATATATATATATATATATATAGAATGTACAGTATTGTACTGTATTGACATTCAGGCTGTCGGTTGATAGTCAGTTGTTAAGAGAGAATATAATATAATAATAATATAATTTATGACAGTCCGGTGTGAGATATAAGAGTAAGGGTAATAAAGTGCAGTGCTGATGTATTTGATCGTGGGAGATCAAGAGTTCAGAAGTCTGATTGCTTGGGGGAAGAAGCTGTCATGGAGTCGGCTGGTGCGGGTCCTGATGCTGCGATACCGCCTAGCAGTGAGAACAGTCCATGGCTCGGGTGGCTGGAGTCTCTGATGATCCTCCGAGCTTTTTTCACGCACCGCCTTGTATATATTTCCTGAAGGGAGGGAAGCTCACCTCCGATGATGTGTCTGGCAGTTCGCACCACCCTTTGCAGTGCTTTGCGGTTGTGGGCTGTGCTATTGCCGTACCAGGCGGAGATGCAGCCAGTCAGGATGCTCTCTACAGTGCAGGTGTAGAACCATGTGAGGATGTGGCGGTTCATTCCAAACTTCCTCAGCCGTCTCAGGAAGAAGAGGCACTGATGAGCCTTCTTCACAACGACTTCAGTGTGGATGGACCATGTGAGTTCCTCAGTGATGTGGACACCCAGGAACTTGAAGCTGCTGACTCTCTCCACTGGTGCTCCATTGATGGTGATGGGGCTGTGTTCTCTGTCTTTTCTTCTGAAGTCCACCACAAGCTCCTTTGTCTTACTGACGTTGAGGGAGAGGTTGTGCTCCTGACATCAGTGTGTCAGAGTGTGCACCTCCTCTCTGTAGGCTGTTTCATCATTGTCAGTGATCAGACCTACCACCATCGTGTCATCAGCAAACTTAATGATGGCATTGGAGCTATGTGTTGCCACACAGTCATGTGTGTACAGGAAATACAGTAGTGGGCTGAGAACACAGCCCTGTGGGGCTCCAGTGTTGAGGGTTAGTGATGAGGAGATGTTGCTACCTATTCTAACCACCTGGTGTCTGCTTGACAGGAAGTCTAGGATCCAGCTACACAGCGAGCTGTTTAAGCCCAGAGCCCGGAGTTTCTCATCAAGCTTGGAGGGCACTATGGTGTTGAATGCTGAGCTGTAGTCTACAAACAGCATTCTCACATAAGTGTTCTTTTTTTCCAGGTGGGAGAGAGCAGTGTGTATTGTAGATGCAATGGCATCATCAGTGGAGCGGTTGTTGCGGTAAGCAAACTGCAGCAGGTCAAGAGAGAGAGGCAGTACAGAGCAGATGTAATCTTTGATTAGTCTCTCAAAGCATTTGCTGATGATGGGGGTCAGAGCAACAGGACGCCAGTCATTTAAGCAAGTTATTTTTGATTGTTTTGGAACAGGCACAATGGTGGATGTTTTAAAGCATGTGGGGACTACAGACAAAGAGAGGGAAAGGTTGAAAATGTCCGTAAAAACACCAGCCAGTTAGTTCGCGCACGCTCTGATGACGCGGCCCGGAATGCCATCTGGGCCCGCGGCTTTGCGGATATTCAACCGTCGGAAGGATCGGGTTACATCCGCTACAGAGACGGAGAGTGAACTAACCTCTGTAGCTTCGGTCGCGAGAGCTCTCTCCGCGAGGGTGGTGTTATTTCCCTCGAAACGAGCATAAAAAGTATTTAGCTCATCCGGTAGAGAGGCAGCGGTGTTCATGGCGGAGTTTTTACTCCCTTTCAAGTTCGTGATGATGTTAATTCCCTGCCACATGCTTCTAGAGTTGGTGGTGTTAAACTGTCCTTCAGTCTTGCTCCTGTACTGGCGTTTTGCGGTTCTGATGGTTTTTCGGAGGGCATAACTGGCTTGTTTATGCTCCTCCACGTTCCCGGAATTAAAAGCGGAGGTCTGCACATTAAGTGCCGCGCAAACATCGCTATTAATCCATGGTTTCTGATTCGGATAGATCCGTATTGTTCTGGTCGGAACGATGTCCTCTACGCACGTTCTGATGAAACACATTACGCTATCAGCGTAAAGCTCGATGTCGTCATCAGAGGCGGACCGGAACGTCTCCCAGTCCGTGTGATCAAAACAGTCTTGTAGCATAGAATCTGATTGGTCCGACCAGCACTGGATCGTTCTGAGGGTGGGTGCTTCCTGTTTCAGTTTCTGCCTGTAAGCTGGCAGAAGCAGAATGGAAGAGTGGTCCGATTTGCCAAATGGTGGACGGGGGAGGGATTTGTAGCCATCCCGGAACGGAGAGTAGCTATGGTCCAAAACCCGGTCCCCTCGTGTGTTGAAAATAATGTGCTGGTGATATTTTGGTGCGACTGATTTTAAACTGGCTTTGTTAAAGTCCCCGGTCACAATGAACGCGGCCTCAGGGTGCGTGGTTTCCTGCTCACTTATAATCCCATACAGTTCCTTGAGTGCCCGGTCTGTGATGGCTTGTGGGGGAATGTACACAGCTGTGATAATGACCGCTGTGAATTCCCTCGGTAGCCAGAATGGTCGACACAGAAGCATGAGAAATTCCAGATCAGGAGAGCAGAAAGACTTGACAGAATGTACGTTCCTCTGATCACACCAGGATTTGTTGATCATAAAACATACACCACCTCCTCTGCTTTTACCTGAGAGGTCTTTCGCTCTGTCTGCTCGGTGCACGGAGAACCCCACGGGTTCAATGGCTGAGTCTGGAATCTCCACAGACATCCAAGTTTCCATAAGGCAGATAATGCAGCAGTCCCTTGTATCTCATTGGAAAGAGATCCGCGCTTTCAGCTTGCAGAGCTTGTTATCCAGAGACTGAACATTTGCCAGTAGAATAGTGGGTAGCGGGAGTCGATTTGCACAGCGTCTTACTCTGATGAGAACGTCAGCTCTGTTTCCCCTTTTCCTCCTGCTTTTCCACGGCCATGCTGCCCAGACAAAGGGCTCTGCTTGCGTGTTTGTAAACAGTGGGTCGGCATTGAGGAATGTGAAGTCCGGTTTACGGTGTGAGATTGCTGAACCAATATCCAAAAGTGTTTGTCTGTTGTAGACAATAAGGCAGACAACATCCAAGACAAAAAACATAAGAATTGTGAACAAAACAAACAAAACACTACTATGTTGTGTTGGAGCTCGCAACGCAGCAGCCATACTCGGCGCCATCTTGAGTCCAAGATGGGTCCCCATGTAGAGAGCACCCCTTTACATGGGGAAGGGTGCTCTCAAGGGGGCTGCCATTTTAGAATCACATGACCATCTGAATGATGATGTTATCCGTTCAGTTGGATCTGACTCTCGGTGATTCTATGGGCCATCTCTCGCCACGCTTTCCAGTCTTGGACTTTCCCTTTTAACTGTTCTACACCTAGGCCAGTGTCCGTTTTGATGGTGTCGAGCCAGCACATTCTTTGGCGGCCTCGTCTTCTTGTTCCACTGACCATTCCAAGCATCATTGCTTTCTCCAATGAAACTGATCGCTTAATGTGGCCAAAGTAAGTGAGCTGGTGTCTGGTGATCTTTCCCTCAAGTGACATTTCTGGCTTGATGCGCTCCAGAACCTCTTTGTTGGTGACCCTTGCTGTCCATGGTATCCGTAACAGTCTTCTCCAGCACCATAGCTCGAAAGCATTAATCCTCCTTCGGTCAGCTTTTTTCAGGGTCCAGCTTTCATACCCATACATTGATATGCGGAACACAATAGCATGGACCAGTTTGCATTTGGTTGTGAGGCTGATGTCTTTGCTCCTCCAGATTTGGTGCATGCTCAGCATCGCACTACGGCCTAACGCAATTCATCCAGCTGAATACTACTCACTTAATATCAGTAACCATCTTGTTATATATTAAATTAATCATGGCTGATTGTGAATAGTGACTTTCTACAATGGCATCTGTAAAATGAAAACTACTGATTTTGAATGATGGTGCATCCACACCACTAGTTGTAACTGTAAGTCCAAGATGACACAAACAAAAGGTTACTGAGTGCACTTTTAATGGCTTATTCTTTTAAGGTAAAGTGTGTCATTTCTGTCCCACTAGTGTCACCAAATTGAATTGCAGAAATAATTATTGTTATCAAAGAGGTTTCCCCAACCAGTTCTCTTGTCTTCCATTGGTTGGGTAAATAGATAGTCCTATTCAAATCTTGCAACATTGTTGGACTTTTCTTGGAGAAATCAACCTATAAATGGCTTGCTTATAGTTAAAAGTATAATTGCGTAAAAAAAAAAAAAAAAAAAAAAACATACAGACATCACCTTTAAGTTTTCAACAGAAGTCACCAATTTCCTATTAGGGGACAAGACTTTCATTATCATTCAAAGCACCATTGCATGGAAAACAATAGTATTTAATACTGAAGAGCATAAAATTTGAGAAACATTCAGAGTGAGAGTGACATAATAAATATGAAGAAATGTTTCTGATTCCTCTTTTCAGAACAAAAGAGAATGATAAAGATATACAGTGCAGGATAGTAGAGATAGGGTTTGTGCACATAATGTAAAGACAGTGATGACAACAGAATATCTTAAGCTCACAGCTTCACTTGAAATGTAAAGAGTGTGAAAAGCACTCAAAGTTAAAAAACACAGTAGTTCACTTAACTGCATAACCCCTTCGGTCAGCTCCGGCATGCTTTCTGAGTCTGGCTCCATTCTGCCTGTTCCACAGTGGGTTTGTATATGCATTGTGCATTTACCTGGCCTGGTTAGCTTATATGTTGCCAGTAACTGGACACTGGGAATAATCTGAGCGGCCCTGCTGAGGATGCCCCACAGTGAGGAGAGTCGGGTTGCCTGACTAACGCTAAACACTAGCGTGATAATTACTGCAAGGCACCATCCATCTTTCCTCTACTCATCAGAGAGTGTTGATAGATGAAGCACAGAAAAACATAGCTACTTTGGCAAAAAAATAAAAAATAAATAAATACAAATTACAGCCTCCAAAATGTCAGTCAGTACAGTTAGTATTTAATTCATTTTTGGCATTTCAGTTTTTGTAGTCTTTGTAGCTTATCCTGGACCTGTTCACCTCACATAATAATTTTATCCAACCTGCCTCATCCAACCGATAATTAGCTGAAATACTATACTTTACTTTTGGATGAATGAAGTAGACACATTAACTTTAGTGGACACCAGATGACTATAATCAGTTGCTGGTATCCTAGCAATGATGTGACATAATGCTGCCTCAGTAGCCTGTCCAAAACCAGTTTCTGGAAATACCTTCGTACGCAAACGCTGCCTGTCCTCCAATGCGTGCTGAAATGTTTGTTTACATTAGTAGCGGTTGTCATTCTTCAAACAAACAGCTACTCAAAGAGTCTTTTCAAACACATAATATGTTTATTTTATAAACTGTCACCAAAGTACCACGATAACAGTTCACAGCTTGTATATGCACAGCCATCATATCTAAACGTGATCTTCCCATGCACACAGCCACGTCTACTTATTAGGTGCACATGCGGTTTTCATTCACACAAACAGCAACTCAAACAGTCTTTTCAGGCATATAATATGTTTGTTTACTGAAACAGACAGCCAAAATATCACAAAGGCACTATGATAACAGTTTAAAACTCATATACTCACAGTAAAAACATGCTGAGCATGATTAACGGATGCACGCAGTCACATCTGTTTACATTAGCGCTTGTCACACACACACACACACAAAATGTATGAGATGTCAAAAAGTGCATATAAGCAAACCAGACTGCTAATATTATTTGTTCTTTTTTTTTTCTAGCTATATTTAAACAAAATAAATTAAACAAATACAGTACAGCAGACATAACCCATTTGTTCACATGTTTACTATATTATATACAGTGTTTTTATATATTAATGACAAGAAATAAAAAATAAAATAAAAAAAACTCATCCACACTCTGCCCCCTCTACCGGCTGTGCAGTGTCACATGCAAAAAAACTCACTCCAGGGGGCACTGCAGAGGAATTTAGACCCTACTCATCAAAAGGTTAAATGTATCTGCCTGTTATGTGTTTTATATGCTTAATAGATGGTTATGGTTAGGTTTAGGAGTAGGTGTTAGCGGCTGTAAAATATATATAAATTAATATATTGTAACAAACATTATTGCTACTGTACATTAATCTATTTGTTACATGTTTTTATATTGTTAAAAAGTGATTGTTTAGAGGTTGTGAAGGGTTAAGGGATCTAAAATATCTATAAAACAATAAAAATATATTCGATATTATAATCGATTTGTGTATTTAAATATATTTGTAATGGATTCATCAATATTTTACATTTCTTTTTTTATGATTAACATTTTTATTTATTAAAACACAGAAAAACAAAACATAATTATAAATACACAAAATCAAGTTTTAACACCCACTACCACCCCTCTTCCTCCTCCCCAACCCCACCCCCACCCCAAACCTCAACAAACATCCCTGTGGTCTTAGATGAACACATATAAAAGAATACAAAAACAAAAACCAAATAACTAAAAGAGGAAAAAAGAGAATAATAATAATAATAATAATAATAATAATAATAATAAAACAATAATAATACATATATATACAAATATAAAAATCACACACACTGACAATTACCCCTCTCTCTCCACTATTCCACCCGAGAACCCTCCAAGAATGCTAAATATCCACCCCATTTTCTTACAAACAAATCCGGATTCCCTAGTCTTCTATAAGACCCCTCTTCTAAGACTGCCACTCTCCCCATCTCCGAGCACCACTCCTGAAACGGGGGTGCTCCAACCGACTTCCAACCCCTCAGAATCACCTGCCTGGCGACCATAACACAGGTTAGGACCCAATCCTCCACATGTTTATTCTCCACATTGATTTCTGCCCCATCTCCCAAAATACAGAGTCTGGGGCAAAACGAAACCTGAGTGCCCATGACATCACATACAAAATTCTGAATTCTCAACCAAAACCCTTGGATCTTAATGCACCCCCAAAAAACATGGGTTATATCTCCATCCTCCGGCATCTCCAGCAGGTAGGTGTGTCTTTAAGACCAAGCCTATACAGTCTAGAGGGGGTCCAATAGAATCTATGTGAAATCTTGAACTGAATAAGGCAAACCCTTGCATTTCTAGATACAGACTTGACATTTTTCAGAATCTTAGTCCACACTCCATCCTCCAATACCAAATTCATAATCTCTTAATAGAAGTTAAAGCTCCATCCCCCATACTCTGAATTAACAGGGAGTTGTACACTGATGCCTCATGACCTTTTCCAAAAGCCGCAATCACCTCTCCCAAAGCACCTACCTCCTTAGGGGGGTGTGTGCTACTCCCAAAAATAATTCAACTGCCTGTTCAATAACAAACCAGGGAGGGGCTCTCTCAGGTGAAAGTGACCATTGAGCCAAATGTCTGAGACTGAAAGCATAGTAATAAAATAAAATCTTGGGTAGGCCTAGCCCTCCTTTGTCAATCGGCCTATGTAACTTATAAAAATGCAATCTGGGACATTTACCATTCCAAATGAAGGACCTTGCTATGCTATCAAATTGGTTGAAATAAGAAAGGGGGACATCTACAGGGAGAGACTGCAGCAGGTAGTTAAATTTTGAAATAAAATTCATTTTAATAACATTAACCTTCCCAATCATAGATAAATGTAATGAAGCCCACCTGCCCACATCACTCGAAAACCTTTTTATTAAGGGGTCAAAATTAACTTTAATTAAATCAGACAAATTTGCTGGGAATAAAATGCCCAAATACTTAATTCCCTGTTTGGGCCACTGGAAGGCGCCCAGCTGGAAAGCCGTTACCGGGCAGTACGCTGTCAAAGCCAAAGCTTCGGATTTAGACCAATTGACTCTGTATCCTGAGAACTTGGAAAAGGAATTAATAATTCTGTGGAGGCCAGGCATAGATCTAGTAGGTTCAGAGACAAATAATAAAATATCATCTGCGTAAAGCAGAAGCTTATGCGCCACACCTCCCGCCACCACCCCTGGAAAATCATCCTCCCACCTTATCGCGGCTGCTAATGGTTCCAGGGCAAGACAGAACAATAAAGGGGAAAGAGGGCAGCCCTGTCAAGTTCCCCTATCCAAAGTAAAATAATCTGAAATTAATCCATTTGTTTGTACCACTGCTACAGGGTGTCAATAGAGTAACTTAATCCAACCAATAAATGTACTCCCGAACCCATACATTTCCAAAATCTTAAAAAGATAATCCCATTCTACCATATCAAATGCCTTTTCGGCGTCAAGTGAGATGGCAGTGACTGGAGATTGATCATTCACTACTGACCACATGATATTGATGAGATGCCTGATGTTATCAGAAGAGCTACGGCCCCGAATAAATCCCACCTGATCTATATGTATAAGAGAAGTCATAACCTTACTTAATCGGTTAGCCAAAATGTTTGACAATATTTTTACATCTAGTTGGATCAGGGAGATTGGATGGTAACTTTTACACTCGCTTGTGTAACCAACACTAAAAAAAAACATGTCCACCCAATATCTTCCCAAATTTTTCAGCTTCCTGCGGGGAGAGATGTTTCTTGAAGAAACACTATATCATATTTCTTAAGTTTAAGAAAAGTAATAACCTTCCTTCTTTTTATGGGGTGCCCCAACCCATTCACATTCCATATGGAGAGAGATAGTACACTTATATTAACATTTGACATTTTGATATAGTAGAAAAAATAAATTGTGTATCAAAAACAAATTATACCGACCACATTCCCCATTAGTGAAACAATCAAACCCCGAACTTCCCCCCGAACAAAACAAACAGAAAAAAGAAAATTGTGCGTATTAACCCCGCGCACAAAAGCGCCAACCGGCGACAATCCCTCTAAACTCAAAATGTCCATGAACGCCCACGAGCCCCCATGACAATTTTGCCATCGGATTGCTCAATTTTGCCTCAAAAATTTGTGAGGCAAAATTACATAACAGAAAATACTTTGTAAAATAAACCCCAGCCAATAGGAAGAATGAACACAAAGAATGTGTAGATTCATTCACAGAACTGTCTCAAAGGTGTGATCTTCCACAAAACAAATTCCAGCTGATATAAAACCATTCAGATTCCTCAGACAGACAAACGAATGTTCAGTGAGCTGGCTGTTATGAGTTCAACGGATGACGTAATCATTCCAATGTTCCGTAAAAATACTCAACAAAACAAACTCCAGCCAGCAGGAGGAATAAGCATGAAGAACGAACAGATTAATCCACAGCTGTTCCAAAGGAGTGTTATTCAATAGAACAAGCCGCTAGGTGGAACCAATACAAAAAGAAACAAAACCGGCATCCCGGTTCCCCGGATGGTCGAGTCAATTCACTCGGAGGCCGCATAAAAGTATATACCATGACTTACACAATCTGTCAACTTTACAAAAGACATCCTTTGTGTGAGCATGTAGATATTTTGCAGTCATCCGTAGTGTCCACTCTCAAACTGGCCGGGAACTTCAATGCAAAAGTAATCTTTCGCCAATGCAAATGTTTCTTTAAGGAAAAGTGTTATTCACAAAACAAACTCCAGCCGCTCGGTGGAGCCAACGCAAAAAGAAAAAAGAAACCAAAATGACGCCCAGCTTCCTCAAAAGCCAGAGTAAGTACAGCGAGTCGACCCACTCACATGAGAAACACATACTCACCCACTGATTCAATAAAAGACACTGCCTGATTGGGACATGTAAATACTTTGTGACCGTCCTTCGTTTCTATTCTCAGTCTGGCCGGAAACATCAGAGCAATTGTGATCTTTCGCTGATGTAAGAGTTTCTTACATTCCTTGAACTGATCGCGTTTCTCTCTTGTTGAACTCGCAAAGTCCGGGAACAAGAAAATATTATGGTTCTTCCAAGAAAGCTTCCCTTTGCTCCTCGCCTGGTGCAACACAAGATCTTTATCAGATGATCTCCCTCAGCAAATCTGTGAGCTGGGACTCTGTGAGCTCGCTCAATTTCCAGCTTGTGGCCTGTTATGTCGAGCAGACTCGGGAAAAGCTTGTCTAGGAATTTCATGCTCAGGAATTCCAACAATTTGAACGTTATTCCTGCGGCTTCTATTCTCAAGATCTTCAAGCTTTTAAAGGAGATGTTCCAAATCAACTTTGGTCACGGGCGGATTAGCGGTTAATTCCCTCTCCGAAGATTCCAGACAATCGCGTATGCTTTCAACATCAGTCACTCTTGTAACTAACTCAGAGAATTTTATTTCCATCGCCGTAATCGATTGATGTATTACAGCGAGATCCTCAAAGTCCGCAAGTACCTTCGTCAACATCACCGACATGTTGGACAATTGATGCTGGATCACCTCTCCCACCACGCGATCCAAATCGAGTCTGTAGGCCTGTCGGGGCTTTCATCCTGAACACGTAAGTGTCTTTTAATGTCTCCAGAGCACGAGGATTTTGACTTCTTTGCCATGTTTTGCCTTAAAGAGCAAATGTGTAACTGGGTGTATCAAATTTCACCAGATTATAACATGAAAATAATTAAAAATTTAGCAAAGTGCGCAGAGCTCGTTGCTCACACGTCTGCTTCTTGCATGGTGTCACATGACCTAATATTTTACATTTCTAAAGCTGTAAATACGTAAAAACTTTTACGTTTTAGATGCATTCAAACATCCGTATTGAATGTTTTAGTGTCCATTCAAACATGTATGTTTAAAAGTTACAGATATTAACGTACAAATAGCTACATATACTAATGAGATCAGGCTGGTCACAAAGCATTCAGGTTTTTACATCAGAGCTTGCCAATGGACATACTGAAACTGAATGAGTAAAATAGAATATATAGATAGGCCTAGAACATACTGTAGAACATTTTGACAAACTCAGCAAAAAAAGAAATGTCCTCTCACTTTCAACTGCTTTTATTAACAGTAAACTTAACATGTGTAAATATATGTATGAACATAAAAAGATTCAACAACTAAGACATAAATTGAACAAGTTTCACAGACATGTGACTAACAGAAATGGAATGTGTCCCTCAACAAAGGGGGGTCAATATCAAAAGTAACAGTCAGTATCTGGTGTGGCCACCAGCTGCATTAAGTACTGCAGTGCATCTCCTCCTCATGGACTGCATCAGATTTGCCAGTTCTTGCTGTGAGATGTTACCCCACTCTTCCACCAAGGCACTCGCAAGTTCCCGGACATTTATGGGGGGAATGGCCCAAGCCCTCACCATCCGATCCAACAGGTCCCAGACGTGCTCAATGGGATTGAGATCCAGGCTCTTCGCTGGCCATGGCAGAACACTGACATTCCTGTCTTGCAGGAAATCACACACAGAACGAGCAGTATGGCTGGTGGCATTGTCATGCTGGAGGGTCATGTCAGGATAAGCCTGCAGGAAGGGTACCACATGAGGGAGGAGGATATCTTCCCTGTATCCACCTCCAAATTGATCCCGCTCCAGAGAACAGGCCTCGGTGTAACGCTCATTCCTTCGACGATAAACGCGAGTCCAACCATCACCCCTGGTGAGACAAAACCATGACTCGTCAGTGAAGAGCACTTTTTGCCAGTCCTGTCTGGTCCAGCGAAGGTGGGTTTGTGTCCATAGGCGACGTTGTTGCTGGTTATGTCTGGTAAGGACCTGCCATACAACAGGCCTACAAGCCCTCAGTCCAGCCTCTCTCAGCCTATTGCGGACAGTCTGAGCACTGATGGAGGGATAATGCGTTCCTGGTGTAACTCAGGCAGTTGTTGTTGGCAACCTGTACCTGTAACGCAGGTGTAATATTCGGATTTACCGATCCTGTGCAGGTGTTGTTTCACGTGGTCTGCCACTGCGAGGACGATCAGCTGTCCTTCCTGTCTCCCTGTAGGGCTTTCTTAGGTGTCTCACAGTGCAGACATTGTAATGTATTGCCCTGGCCACATCTGCAGTCCTCATGCCTCCGTGCAGCATGCCTAAGGCACGTTCACGCAGATGAGCAGGGACCCTGGGCATCTTTCTTTTGGTGTTTTTCAGAGTCAGTAGAAAGGTCTCTTTAGTGTCCTAAGTTTTTATAACTGTGACCTTAATTGCCTACTGTCTGTAAGCTGTTAGTGTCTTAATGACACATGTTCATTAATTGTTTATGGTTCATTGAACAAGCATGGAAAACATTGTATAAACCCTTTACAGTAAAGATCTGTAAAGTTATTTGGATTTTTACAAAATTACCTTTAAAATACAGTGTGCTGAAAAAGGGACGTATCTTTTTTTTTTTTTTTTTTGCTGGGTTTATATTTGATCTAAGAGCTGTGCATTTGGAAGTCACAACTGAGGTCATAATATCAACCTTAAAATGTAGCCAAGCATGTGGTTGAAATGCAATGGCTATGACTGCATTCCCCCAGACATTTGAAAGAGCATAGGGGAAAGAGTTTCAGTGGTTATTGAATACAAGAACCTATCTCAGCCATGAAATGTAGAACACTGCCTAAGCAAGGGAAATTCTTGATTTGGAAATTAGAAATTATGAACTGGATAATGTCTGAGCATCAACAATGTGGTGTTCTTACAGACAGACATCGCTGTTTCATTAAAGAACCTAAACAAACACTCTGTTGAATCATAAGTCATATGATTTCTCACTTAAATTGCACCTGTTCTACTAGTAAGATACAACTCAATTCCAATTTGAAGCTTCAATACATAGTTGAGCTCAGTTAAAAACATCTATAGTACAATATAAATTAGCTCAGAAAATAATCTCAATTGTCCCTCTATTAAAAAAATAAAAGAATTGTGGTTACAGTGAGCCACTTATAATCTAAGTGAATGTGGCCAGTCCATAAACATTAAAGTTCAAAAGTGTTGCTACAAAACAAACATTGTGTTAACATGATTTTAATGTGATAAAATCTGTTCTACTTGATTTTAGTCTGATAAAATCAATTACAAGGTTGTCTCGTCATGGCAACAAAGTGATTTTATCACACCAAAAACATATTAACATGCATGATGTTTGCATCTAGTTACTATACTTTTGAAACCGTGTGTATGTTAATGTTTATGGATGGACCGGCCCCATTGACTTCTATTGTAAAAACCTTACATGTAATTGCCTTAATTGAGGGCTAACTTGAAATTGATTTGTGGAAATCAACATCATGCTACAAACACTGTTGACTGAGCTTAACTTGTATTGAACTCGAAAAAAATATTTTAATACATATTTCCACATCAAACACACAACCCCTGTTTTTTAAAGAAACAAACAACAGGTGTAATCAAACTTTTTATTTTTCTAAGTCAAAAAAAACAAAAAAACAAATAGATACAGAAAATGAAGTAATCAGACTGATTTCTATACAGTGGCAATTTCTCTTAATTTAAATGTTCTTTCCCCCATAAACCCCACCCAGTATTTACTCGATCGCATGAAAACCCTGTCTTACCATTTATTCCCTCATGCACACACGCACATTACTAGGAGCCTGGGTACAGAGTAATAACATGACTTGTTTGAAACATCCATGAAACTGAAGGCAAACAAGGACATTAAAGAGACACTGCCAAAACTGCTCTCCCTAATGCAATATGAGGCCTTAATTCTAAAACTGAAATATGCAAGAGCATTAAAGTTCTTTACAGGTCAACAAAAACTCCTGTCACTACAAGTGTCTATTAGGAAAACCAGCTTGAGGGAAACAACAGGTGCCGTTTGCACCTGAATAGAACCAAATGCCACTTGTCACTGATGTTAACTCAAGTCTCTGTCACCCTCTACTGTTTAAGCAAATGATGTTATAGAAAATGTATGCCTTTTGCCTATCAAGCACTAAGCAGGTACAGAATCAGCTGTGTGAAGACAAATTTAGGATAAATGACCACAAGGTCTAAGGGCACGATGACGCTAGATATGAAACAGTGCATATTCAAAAGGAAACAAGTCAAAGTGCACCTTTTCCCCAAGCACTTAATCCAGGGAGCCAGGCTGACTCGAAGACAACTATGAAGCCAGCACTAGAAAATTGTGTAAAATAAATCCTTTCCTCAATAATTCACACAAGAGAACAGCAAATGTACTTATAAAATAACTTTGAATAAATGATCCAAATATCAGAAACACACAATTATACACTTGCTAATTAGAGATTAAAGGGTTGAGTGCTAAGGACAGGGATTTCAGATCTCTGATAAGATTTAAAGCTAGTAGGTTTGAAAATGTTAACAGTTCAGCTTGTGCAAAGCAGTGCACCTAGTCATCTCCTGCCAAGCCCACTCTTAGGATAAAAGAAAACCAGAAAGGTAACAAATACACTTCCTCTGTGCGCTCAGAGGTACAAGACTGCTGGTTATTGTTTCATGTTTTGTTTTTGCTATTTTTAAAATGGTAAAGCACTGGGTAGATGCTGGTGAAGGACATAAGGCTTGCATCTTTTGGGGACAGAGGGATTTGGGGACACAATTGATTAGAAAGATGATGGCTTAAAACCATGCATCCTTTCTCCAATTATTACTATAAAATCACTACACAACACTTTTACCCATATCATGGGCTGGCATACATTACAGACTACAGTATTACAAGACTTTTTTTTTTATCTGAAAAATGTACATCACCTTCACCATGTTTCAAAATGCAACTTTCTAATAAACATCAGCCACTGCCCCATTTCTTTAGAAATAACATTTTTCATGAGTGAAGTCAAATTTGACAGAAAATCAACATTAACCTTTAAACAGATCTCAATTCTGACCTCCACTTATATTGCAAAAATCAAAACTAGCAACAAGCGCTTATATACATTAAGAAAAAAAGAATAGTTTCTGTAAAATGTAGAAGGTCAGTTTCCCCTTTCTTTTTAAGATATATAGATTTTTCAAGGTTTCATTTTGAAACTTTTTAGATACAATCCACTGTTTTCTGTTTGAAGGCTTTTGGCAATACTTTGAGATCTCATTTCTTTTACATCCAACACTGAATTTGAGAAAAAGTTAGGGAGACAGAAATGACTGGATGGAAAGGAGGAGCACAAATCTTTTTCCTCCAAAAACAGTCAACATCCAGCATCTTTCCATCAATTTTGAGTTACGGTTCAGTAATCTCTCCCTCAAACTTAGAACAAAAATGGTCTATACAAAGGCAGCCTTGTATGGCTTATAGTTCAAACCTGTGACAACAGATGCAACCATTAAAAGTGAGCTTGTTTAGTGAGGCTATTTTAGAATAGTCCAAGAAGTCCACATGTGAATTATAAAAAAAAAAAATAATTCACATGTGGGATCCCAAGTTCCTCAGCCTTCCCTGTAAATCACAGCAACCCCAGCTGAGTGGCTTTCCTTCAGTCTTTTTCCCAGGGTCAGAGTTCCAATCAGGGAAGTGGGACAAACGGCCCAAACCATCTTTAGTTATTTTCTTCATCACTGTCGTCAGGGCTGATGGCTGGGCTGTAGGTCGGAGAGGTGGGGCTGTAGCCAGGAGAAGTTGGGCTGTAGGTGGAGCCCTTGGGGCTAGTCGGAGAGTAGGTAGGAGATGTTGGTGAGTATTTTGGAGAAGTTGGAGAGTAGGTTGGGGAGGTGGGCGAATATTTGGGGCTGGTTGGGGTGTAAGTGGGAGAAGTTGGAGAGTAAGTAGGGGAGGTGGGGCTGTACTTGGGTGTAGTTGGAGAGTAGGTTGGAGAGGTGGGGCTGTATTTGGGTGAGGTGGGCGAGTACTTCGGGGAAGTGGGTGAATATTTAGGTGACGTTGGGGTATATTCAGGAGAACTGGGACTGTAGGAAGGAGAGGTGGGAGTGTATTTTGGAGAGGTGGGGGAGTATGATGGAGAACTCGGGCTGTAGGAGGGCGAACTTGGGGTGTAGGTGGGAGACTGTGGGGTGTAGCGTGGACTGGATGGTGAGTAGGATGGTGAGGTGGGTGAGTATGAAGGAGATGTGGGGGAATAATTGGGGCTGGTTGGGGTGTAATTGGGAGAGGTGGGCGAGTAGGAGGGCGAGGTAGGGCTGTAAGAAGGAGAGGTTGGGGAGTAACTGGGTGAGGTGGGTGTGTAGTTGGGTGAAGTGGGGCTGTAGCTTGGAGATGTTGGGGAGTAGCTTGGGGAGGTTGGAGAGTAGCTGGGGGAGGTAGGGGAGTAGGAAGGGGAGGTGGGGGAATAAGACGGAGAGGTGGGGGAGTAGGATGGGGATGTGGGGCTGTAGCTTGGCGAGGTGGGGCTGTAGCTGGGTGACGTTGGGCTATAGCTTGGTGATGTGGGCGAGTAGGATGGTGAGGTTGGGGAGTAAGACGGCGAGGTCGGAGAGTAAGAGGGTGAGGTTGGGGAGTAGCTTGGAGATGTCGGAGAATAGGATGGAGATGTGGGAGAATAGGAGGGTGATGTGGGAGAGTAGGACGGAGATGTGGGGCTGTAGTTGGGGCTGGTGGGAGAATAAGATGGCGAAGTTGGAGAGTATGATGGTGAGGTTGGAGAGTAGCCAGGGCTCTGTGGGGTGTAGCCACCAGGGGAACGAGGCTCGTAGGCAGGAGATGTTGGAGAGTAGTTGGGAGACAAAGCTCCTGAAAAAATTGAAGGAAAACATTAGTGACCAGTTCAGTTTGCAAAAAAAATAAAAACATGCAACTGGACAAACAATGTTGTCACAAAATTGTTACTATGAAGAAAACCAGGCTTAAATGAACAGTGCAGTAACCTGGTGAGGGGATATAAGGGCTGGCTGGCCCAGGTGATCCAGGAGAACCAGGAGTAGGGGACCAGGCAGGAGAGTAGCCGGGCGAGAAGCCACTGGCATCAGACGCAGCGCTGGGAGAGAAGCCTGCGGCACCTGGTGTCATTCCACTTCCTTTATGGAAAAGAACAGAGCATGAAAAAGTTAAGTCTGCAATCATGCACAAGAGATAAGGCACTGTAAATAAGGGTGTTACTAAAAATATATATATATATATATATATTTTTTTTTTTTACTGATATCACAGTAGAATGCTTCACTTACCGACACTGGGAGACCAAGCACCATATGCAGGAGTAGCTCCTGTGTTCCAGGGAGTCATTGCTGGAGACATGCCACTCATGGGGCTGGGGGCAGAGCCAAAGAACATACCTGTGGCTGGAAAGGAAAAAGTGTTATTATTTGGCTTAAATTTTAAGACCTCAAGGTCTCAAAATAGGACTTTTCACTTACGTCCTGCAACACTTATGCCAGGGATGTTGGTAGGAATCTCCATGCCATATTTGCATTTCTCAGCATCCAATAACAGGTCAAAGCAGCCAGTGCCTGCAGGAGCCAGCTGTCCCAGCATAATGTTCTCAGACACACCTTTCATTGGGTCACTTTCCCCATGAGATGAGGCTTCCATCAACACATCCACCTGTAGAAAATAGAAGTTTGTTCAGAAAGTTTATATTAAAATTTAAGAATGTCAGAGTTTCTTGTATTTGGTATGTCCCAATTTTTGCAATGACATCATGGGAGAGGTGGCCTGGACTCAAGTTTGTGCAAAACCTGATGATCCATGTTACCCCTGCATGATTTTAAAATCTTCCAAAGAGCATCTTGTGCTTTAATGGAAGAAACTAGTTCTTGACCTTTTGTACAGTGTTAACATGGTCAATGTCACAAATATGCTTATTTGATTAATAGCCAAGAAATATTGAAGAATCTTTGTCATTGCATTTTATTAGATTTCAAAATCCTAAAGCTTCGTTTTGAGGTTTAAAATCATAATTTGAATATCAAATGTAAAAATTTCAATATAGACTCTTAAAATCCCACTGTATAATATAAATCAAAATGTTTTGAATTAAGTGGATAAATTTGAGTTCTCACAGTTTCTTCAAAGGAGCACTTCATGAGTGGTCCAGTGTCCTGTCTATTGATGCCATGACGAGTGATGGCCATCAGGTGACCCCTACAGGTCATTGTGTCACACAGCAAGGCAAGATGGCGATAGTTGACATAAGAACCGTCGAAAGAGATGACATGGTATAACTCTCTCTCCAGAGCCTTACGCACCGCCTCAATACCAAGAACCTGCAGGTGAAGAGCACACATTTGATAAGTTCTTTGTCTAAAAATGGTGACCAATGAAGTCCTCAAAGTGCAAACTATTGAATTGAAAAGTCTTACAGTGAAAATCTCCACAATGTCATTGGAGGTGGTCCTGACAGGGTCCACATCTTTCTCACTGAGGACCCTCATGAGGCTGACTCCATCTGTTTCCAGAATCCACTCCTGCAGGGCTTTAAACTCTCCCTCTTCTGTAATGATGATTTTCTTCTTGTTGTCCGTCTGTGGAAGATGCATGTAGACCTAGGGAACAGAGTGGGAGAAATTAATCATTCAGTGTAAAAAGTGTTCTTTAAACAAGTAAAATTATTTCTATAGTGAGAAGTTTATAAATAAAATACCTTGCTGATCTGCTCGATGCCTTGGAGGGTCATGTCTGTTAGCATGTTGGATTCAATGCAGCGCAGGAAGACATCATCATCCATCTTATCCACTACCTCCTCATCCTGGAGATGAGATCAGAAGTTTAGGATATGATATTGAGAGCAATGAGGCTAGTTAACACCTTTTTACAAATTAATTTCCATGACCTTTCGAGTCATTTGTGATTACTGGATAAAACATTTTTAAAAGATAATTTTGATTCAGACTGATTCCCTAATGAACCACTCAGGCCGATTGGTGTACGGTTCAATTTCCTTTAAAAGAACTGACTTAAAAGAACAATCTGCTCACAATCAGACATCAACATGGTCTGTGAGCAAGTTGTAAAGTAATTTCTATGACTTATCCAGGACTTTAAAACAGTTTCAAAATTCCCTGATATTTCCAGATTTTTCATGATGGTCAGAACCCTGATCAAACAAGATCAATTAGGAAAAAAAAGTACCTCTTGGAACTTATTCTCATCGCTATTCATGATACGAATTCGCAGCACCAGTTTCTCAGCATTGTCATCATTGAAGATGCAGTTTAGGTCATCACCAAATCCTAGGAGAGAGAGAGGGATTAGTGTTTGACACTTTATGTACCACCCCACAAAAAGCCTGTTTCATAATTTAAACAATGTATAAACATTTGTGTATTTGATCTACTGATAAATATTCTCATGGTTGTTTACACTCACCAGCATTGATCTTCTCTGCGATCTGTTCCATGGTCAGTTTACGGTCAGTCATGTGTTTGCGGTCGAGTTCGATACGCAGCAGCCAAGGTGAAATGCGGGTCACGTCAAAGTCAGGCATCTCGTAGTATACGTTCACCCACTCCTGATCCTCCGTCACCACTGTGTTCTGTGGGTTGGGGTCATAATAAATGGCTGTGTTGGCAGTGACCTTGCGCAGGGTTGTGTGCTCCAGCCGACAGAGGATATCTTTGGCCCTCTCTGCATCACGGGCCGCTTGGCCCAGGAGGAAGACTGTCAAAGAGGGAGTCTTGGGTCGCTTAGAGATGTTGATAAGCTCTTTGAGACGAGGCACACCAAGAGTGACGTTTTTGGCAGACACACCAGCATAATGGAAAGTGTTCAGGGTCATCTGAGTGGCAGGCTCTCCCAAAGATTGGGCAGCCAGAGCACCTACCATCTCACCAGGGTGAGCCTGAGGAAGAGACGAGGCAAAGTTCAATGGAGTCGTCCTTGGCCAATGGGAACACTTTAATGTAATAATGTTGGAGAAAATTCTTTAAAGGCATAGTTTGACCAAAAATGAATGATTTTCTCCAACTCGTTGTTCCAAACCCGTATGAACATGATGTTTCACAATGTTTGTCGCAGTCATCATTCACTTTCATTGCATCTTTTTACCATACAAAAAAAAAAAAAAAAACAAAACAAAAAAAAAAAAAAGATGGTGGCCGATGCGGTCACTTTGCCTAAGATGTCCCTTTGTGTTCCACAAAAGACAACATGGAACATTATGAGTAAATGATCATTTTCATCTTTGCCTTTGAACTATCCATTTAAAAATCTTAAGGTAAATTGCTCTAGTTGATTTTAAATTCAATAATTGTACAATTACAAGTGTCGTTGCTCTCTCCTTCCTACTTTATACAAGATTTATACAATATTTGAACAGCTCTAATCAAGCATTAATACTTACAATCGACTGGTTAAATTTGGTCTCTATCTCTCCGAGCAACCAATCAAAAGCCTCTGTGCTAAGACGGAACTCCTCAGTCATTCGCTTCGAGCAGAGGGTTGAACGCAGGTGGATATTGAAGAGCAGAGTGGCGTTCTCCTGGGCTTGCCTGCTTAGCTGATCATCACCATTTACGATCACCAGCTTCTTACTCAACTCCTGAACTCCTATACACAAAAACCACATTGTGAATAGAACCATAGCCTTGTAATTAATGCACAATTGTACTGTTGCAGGGTTCATCTGTAGCCCATTCCAATAACACAATTAGTGAGTGTTTCCACAATCACGACAAAGCAAAGTAATGGTGCTTGCATTATGGGGAACAAAAGCTGAATAAAAAGGAAGTCATATGAACTACTGAGTAGGCACAGAAAAATAGTATATGTGGTCAATTTCACCAATTTTTCTTCGGTCAACAAGTATACAAAAGATATAAAACTGGCTTTTATAATCAGCTTGCACAGATCTGCCACAAGACAATGTAAGCTATAGGGATCAGTCGTCAGCAGGCTTTATTTAGCTGGCAGAAGCAAGGTCTTAATTTAGTTGGGAGACCTGCTCAATCACTACAGCCTTAAGAGGTTTAAAGCAGTGTATAAAACGGTGTAGCAGGATGACAAAAATATAAAGGCTTAACTGTTAAAACATTCCCCACCCAATTAGTTTGTTTCACCCACCTTCCACTACTCGCACTGGGTTGAGGTCAGTTGGTGTCCGAGGATTTATGCGGAAAATCTTCTGAGCATTCCAAATCATTCTGGCGAGGTTGCATGGCAGTACCACCTAGGGGAAACATGCCAGTTTCCATTAACTTTGGGTCTAAAGACCTGTTGTGTGCATGTACACTGTACAGTTATACTCATGCATGTCATCCATTTGTGACCATTGTATGAGGCCATCTCAACCAAACGGCAAATGCACATGAAGCTTAAATGTTTAATCTAACACTGCGGGACACACCTTGCTGTCTCCTGTGGGAAAAATGGCTCTCAGGATCTCTCGGTCTTCCCTCATCTTCTCAAACTCTCGCTCCAGCCCACTCTGGACATGAGCATTTGTCATCACATCTTTCACCACATCCTCCTGTAGAGTGCGACGGAGAGCTCGTTCGTTGGTGTAGTCAAACTTGAATCTATGCGATTAAAGACAGATGTTGAAGGTTGAATTAATGATGTTAGCAGGTAATCAGCTGTGTATCGGCTCTTTGCTCAGACAAGAAAACCATAATTTGAAAACAAACAATAACTTTGAAAAGGACCAACTCGCACTAAAAAAAAAAAAAAAAAAAAAAGGACATAGGTTAACCTATGTCATCTTTAAAGAGCTAATTAACAGCATATAATTAGTGTAATTTTTTATGCTACAACACTTTTCCCTCCTTAATATGCAGTGAAAACTATCAGCAAGCCATTTTATAAGTTGATTTCCCCCAAAAAGTAAACACCTAACCAGCCGGACATTGGGTGTGTTCGACTTCCAATTGTGCCCCACCTTACCAATCGGCCAGATTTGCTAGTTGCAGTTTTGCCGGGGGAAAGAGTAGAAAAGAGAGCCATCAGATTGCGCAATGTTTGCTATATTTATTGTAGATATGGATACGTGATAGAAATTCAGCTATACAGACGGTTGAACGTTATTTGACAAAAATAACTCCAATGTTATATTTAGGATTGTGCTGTGAGGTTCTGTATAAAATCACTTCATTCGATAAAAATACAATTTCATGTTGAAAATTGTTATACTTTAATCAAAGTTTTAATTTATTTAAACAATTTTGATGATAAAAATTAAAATAAACTGCTGATATTGAGTTCAGAAAAAAAAAAAAAAAAAACAGGTATCGGTCTCGGTATTGGTAAGTACTAAACAAAAAGTAGCAGTACTCATACTCAAAAAATGGTATCGGGACATACCTATATACAAGAGAGTCCTATATAAGCCAACATTATTTAAAAACCAATACATAAATAAAAATAAAATAATTTTAGGAATAAATGTGCAAGTTTACGCTTACATGAAAATACAATTTTACGTTTATATAAACACATTTGGGGTATACTTCGTTTCTGTGTGTTCCGGGTTGGCTCGTGCCCCCTTGACCGCATTGCTTTTCGAAGAGAAAATATGAACGCATTTGACGCATGCCCACTACAGCTGCTTTGTGATACTCTTAATACAGTCAATGGCAAGCGCATGCACAGACGATGTGTCCACCTGTTGGGAAAATCTGGGCTGATAATGAAATTTGCATCACACATATGGTGTGCGATGTGATTTGCAACACGGACAGCCGAAATATACTTTGGCCTTAAGAATAAGCTGTGCTGTCATATGAGCTTGTGCAGCTGAATCAGCTGAGCCAGGCAGCTGGTCTCGCCTTACCCTCACGACATGTTGATGGCTTACACCAAAGAAAGTCTGATAGATTTTCTTACCGACATGCAATGGTTCAAACCAGGCGCATATCAGTCTGCACAGCGCTGCATGAAGTTGAACACACCTATAGTAACATCGGCTCAAACAATGGACCATCTACTTTTGACCAATGGTGGTTGGGGTAGTGTTCAGGAAACCCATTTGAGAATTTTTGCAATTCCGTTTGGTGACACTAGTGCCACAGAAATTAAACACTGAAGCTTTCATTTTCAGTTGGCTTAAACTATTATTGGTAAACACTACATCACTATGAGCACAAAAAGCATCTACACTCACTTCTTCTCAAAGGCTTTGTTGGAGGGCTTAAGTGTGGCCATGTTCTGAAACTCCACTGCTTCGGCTGCCAGCCCATCCTCTCCATACCTCAGCTGGACAACCTGGTTAATGGAATTTCTGACTGTAGCATCGTACTTCACCATAACAGACTCCATAGATTTGATCAGACGACGCTGAATGTAACCTGAAGAATGGGAAAAAAATACATCAGAAAACACTTAATTTAAATTAAAAACTGATAAACATAAGTGTAGATCAATTTCTCATGACACATTACGGTGGGACCAGAAACAGGCATTGCAGCCCCCATTAGCTCCTCATTCCATTCATTACCTGTCTCAGCAGTTTTGACAGCTGTGTCGATCAGACCCTCTCTGCCTCCCATGGCGTGAAAGAAGAACTCCGTTGGCGTCAGACCGGCCAAATAAGAGTTTTCCACAAAGCCTCTACTCTCAGGACCATAGTCATCTTTAATGAAGTGAGGGAGAGTGCGGTGCTTAAAACCAAAAGGGATTCGTTTACCCTCAACGTTTTGCTGCCCCACCACAGCAATAACCTAGAAGGGTGAAGATAAAATTGTTCAAAAACAGTATGAAACAGTTATTGTTTGATTACTCATGTGTCCATGTCAAGTGCCTTAAGGCGTAAGACTTACTTACAATCAAACACCATCTCACCTGTGAAATGTTAATTTTTGAACCTTTGGAACCAGCCACCACCATGGATTTGAAATTGTTATACTCTGACAGTGATTTCTGGGCAGAGGATCCAGTCTTGTCACGAGCATCGTTCAGAATGCGGTTAACCTGGTTCTCAAAGGTCTGTCTCAGAGTGTTACCAGGTGTAGGCTCCAACTCATTATTGTGAGCTTTCTCAATGACCTGTGAGAAGAGATTACATGCATAAATGTATGCACAAGGGCTCCATTACATAGATTCCTGAAGTTTAGCAATATCAAAAAATGCTTCAATTACATGTTTGACTACAAATTCTCACCTCTATCACATCCTGTTTGGCTTTCTTAATAGTGTTCTGAATGTCCTGATATGTCGCTTTATCGGCAATGGAGTCTCCAATACCAATAGAGTGACCTGAAGCAGACAAGGGGTAAAAAAATTAAGTGTCTGATGTCAAAATGACTTTAAACAGGTGTACAACTACCAAAACTGCTTTGTATTATACCCTCAATGAGCAGCCAGTTGTTGACCACAGTCTGGATGTTGGAATAAAAGAGTCGTGTGATGTCATGGCCCATCTCAAGGTATGAGATATGGACCAGAGAGCCGGCTGAAGTTCCTAAAGACTTCTTACACAGAATCCCCATGATCAGCTCACCATTCTCCACAATTACCTGAAAAAGCATTCAAATCACATACACTCAGACAACCAGACTTGCATAAACAACGTTTGGATGAATAAACCTTTAAAACAGTGCCAAAATTTGGGAACCCCTATTGTACCTTGGTATCTCCAGGGGAGATGTGCTTATAAGGACCACTGTCCTCTTCATCAGGGTGGGTGCTGTGTGTGCGTATGGCATTAATGTGTCCAGGAATGATCAAGCTGAAGATCTGTTTGCCTGTCCATAGAGGTCGAGGCTTCAAGATGGCTGGTTGGGGCACTTTACCATCCCATGTTGAGAGAAACATAAGAAGGTTCATCACCTCACCCTGAAATAAAGCAAACAAATAAGAGCCAAGCTCTTCATTAGCATGAATGTCATTCATCTGTACATCCTTACAGCTTGTTACATTCATGATTCAGGTCAAACTTGCTCCCAATGCTTTGTAAACACACCCTCTCTAAGAAGACATCTCTCTTGGTGAACTTGCGCACAGCTGTGAGTGTGTCCTGCACAATGCCCATGACTGGTCTGTTGGACTGTGGTGTGACAATCATACGGGGCACCATGGCCAGTTCTTGGATCTCAGCACGGGTCTCCAGAGACTGTGGCAAGTGCAGGTTCATCTCATCGCCGTCAAAGTCAGCGTTGTACGGGGTTGTCACACTAGAGGTAAAGGGAATGTTTCTTTTAAAATACAATCGCCCTCTTCTGCAGAGTCAAATATGCTCCTATTGGAATGTTGCTAAATCTGATCAGCATAAACTACAACCACTGTGACAGACCAAGTCTTAAGGAAATCTGGAATACCTCAGGTTGAGTCGAAATGTAGACCAAGGCAAGATTCGCACTCTATGGCCCATCATAGACATTTTGTGCAGCGTGGGCTGTCTGTTGAACACAATAATGTCCCCATCGCACATGTGTCGTTCAACCTGGCAAGAAAACACATGGATTTCAAACACTGCTCACCATATTATGTTATACCCCAAATTCTTACATTAAACTGGTCAGTGCAACAGATGGTCAAAACTAACTTTGTATCCAATCTGAAGGTGAAGGTCACTTGGTTTAGGGTGGAAACGCAGGTCAATTCTGTCACCGTTGTCACGGACGATATATTTGGCTCCTGGGTACTGACTGTTACCTCTCCTCACAAGCTCTTGGAGTCTGGAAAGTTAAAGGAGAGAAGAGTTAAAGTAGTCTAAACTTAGTTGGAGCTGAACTTGACAATGACTACAATTACATTTATGACAAAATACCATTGTCATTGTGTGTATACTGTATCTATATATCTATCCATCTACAGTTGAATTCAGAAATTTACATACACCTTAGCCAAATACATTTAAACTCAGTTTTCCACAATTCCTGACATTTTTTCGTAGAAAACATTCCGTGTCATAGGTCAGTTAGGATCACTACTTTATTTTAAGAATGTGAAATGTCAGAATAATACTAGAGAGAACAACTTATTTCAGCTTTTATTTCTTTCATCACATTCCCAGTGGGTCAGAAGTTTACGTACACTTTGTTAGTATTTGGTAGCATTGCCTTTGAATGGTTTAACTTGGGTCAAACGTTTTGGGTAGCCTTCCACAAGCTTCTCACAATAAGTTGCTGGAATTTTGGCCCATTCCTCCAAGACTGAACTGGTGTAACCGAGTCAAGTTTGTTGGCCTCCTTGCTCGCACACACTTTTTCAGTTCTGCCCACAAATTTTCTATCAGATTGAGGTCAGGGCTTTGTGATGCCACTCCAATACCTTGACTTTGTTGTCCTTAAGCCATTTTGACACAACTTGAGGTATGCTTGGGGTCATTGTCCATTTGCGACCGAGCTTTAACTTCCAGGCTGATGTCTTGAGATGTTGCTTCAATATCCACATAATGTTCCTTCCTCATGATGCCATCTATTTTGTGAAGTGCACTAGTCCCTCCTGCAGCAAAGCACCCCCACAACATGATGCTGCCACCCCCATGCTTCACGGTTGGGATGGTGTTCTTCGGCTTGCAAGCCTCACCCTTTTTCCTCCAAACATAATGATGTCATTATGGCCAAAAAGCTTCATTTTTGTTTCATCAGATCAGAGGAAATTTCTCCAAAAAGTAAGATCTTTGCCCCCACTTTCACTTGTAAACTGTAGTCTGGCATTTTTATGGTGATTTTGGACAGTGGCTTCTTTGCTGAGAAGCCTTTCAGGTTATGTCAATATAGGACTCATTTTACTATGGATAGTTACTAGTCTACCAGTTTCCTCCAGCATCTCCACAAGGTCCTTTGCTGTTGCTCTGGGACTGATTTTCACTTTTCGCACCAAACTATGTTCATCTCTTGGAGACAGAATGAGTCTCATTCCTGAGCGGTATGATGACTGTGTGGTCCCATGGTGTATATACTTGAGTACTATTGTTGTACAGATGAATGCGGTACCTTCAGGCATTTGGAAATTGCTCCCAAGGATGAACCAGACTTGTGAAGGTCCACAATTTTTTTTTCTGAAGTCTTGGCTGATTTCTTTTGATTTTCCCATGATGTCAAAAAAGAGGCACTGAGTTTGAAGGTAGGCCTTAAAATACATCCATAGGTACACCTCCAATTCAGTACACATCCTATCAGAAGCTAATTGGCTAATGGTCTAAAGGATTGATATCATTTTCTGGAATTTTCCAAGCTGCTGTGAATGAAAACTTCTGACCCACCGGAATTGTGATGTGGTCAATTAAAAGTGAAACAATCTGTCCGTTAACAATTGTCTGGAAAAATGACTCATGTCATGCACAAAGTAGATGTCCTAAACGACTTGCCAAAACTACAGTTTGCTAATATGAAATCTGTGGAGTGGTTAAAAAAAAAAATTAGTTAATGACTTCAACCAAAGTGTATGAAAACTTCTGACTTCAACTGTATCTATCTATCCATCCATCCATACACACACACACACACAATACTGGTTAGTAATGGATTACATGTAATCTGGACTGCTTCATTAAAGATTACAAAAATCAAGTACTTGTTATTAGATTCATTAATTTTTAAATACTTGTAATTAGATTTTGTTTATGGATTATATAATCAGACAAAAGTAAATTGTACATAATATAATTCTCTTTTTAAATATTTTACATTTTTCATTCTAATTCAGCCTACAGCTGATATGCATTCGGTAAATCTTCAAGTTTTTTTTTTTCTCTCTAATGGAGAGTGGGGGCGGGCGGGTTCTTTGCGACAATTTGAGTTTTGTGTGTGAAATTGATTTACAAATATAACTGGTCTGATCTGAATCATTAAACTGAAAAGCCGTTTGTAATGCTAAAATTGCTAGAGTAAGAACATTTTATGCGCCTTTTATTTCACATAGAAACAGAAAAATAGCAAGTAAAATGCACAAAAAAAACATCACTATTGTGATCCAATAAATTCTTTAATGCATTTACATAACATTGTCAAAATGGTCCAAGCTTATCCTAGTCAAATGCATGTAACAAAAAACAAGTTCAGAAGTAATCCAAAAGAAATCAGATGAGATTACTTTAAAATGAAATCCAAGAGATTACATTACTGACTACAAATTTAGTCATGTAATTTATAATCCATACCAGATTACAATTCAGAAGTAATCTACCTAGCACTTTGTGTAATAAACAAACATACTGTATATAGCGCAAAAAACTGTTTTTATGAACTTTTTGCCTTTGCCAGGGAAAAGCCCTTAATGGTTTAAGGCATTTATGCTACCTGCTTAAGCATAACCTGAGTAAGATTATGCATGTCAATGAACTCCATTACTGTGGGCCCTGGCTTATGGAGATGATCTTAAAATTAAGACACAGAAATAAAAATTAAAGAGTGTGTAAATAACGGCTGTACAATAAAGAGATCTAAATACTCCAAATGTTACCTGTCAATGTTAAAGGGCGTAACAATCTCAGGGAAGGTCATGTTTGCAGCAATGGAACGGGGAACTCCGACCTGGTCGATCTGCAGGTTGGGATCAGGTGTGATGACAGTTCGGGCAGAGAAGTCTACACGCTTCCCCATCAGATTACCTCTGACACGTCCTTCCTTACCCTTTAGCCTCTGCTTGATGGATTTTAGAGGACGACCAGACTTTTGCATTGCCTGAAACAAAACCAAGAAGATGAGGGCAACGTCTTCATTAGTCTGAATATGTGATGATTTGAACTGGCAACTAGTGCAGAAGCAAGCATTATGGCTGGCATAATCATACAGTTCATTTCAAAGGATGTAAATTCACATCTCATGTATCTAGAATCATGCAGATCACAAACAATTAACTGGCACTAGCCTCAATTCATATATTGTATAGTATAACAGATCACAGAGCTTACCCTAGGCAGGCCTGGTAGTTCATTGTCCACCATAGTGGCCACATGGAACTGAAGCAGCTTGACATCCTCTGCTATAACGTGAGCTGCAGCTCCACTCTGCTCATTTCGCCGTAGCTGGTTATTGATCTTTACAATGTCAGCCAACTTGTGTGTCAAATCATCCTAGAGGGAAAAGGAGTGAACAACTGAAATACAAGAATTCTAACAGCTATTAGTACTAAGCTCCACAACAGACTTTTTTCAGTTTGTTTTATAAGTGCTTACCTGATTTCTAGCAGATCCTTGCATGACCACAGCAGGTCTCACAGCAAGTGGGGGCACAGGCAAAACGGTGACGATCATCCACTCGGGACGGGAATATTTGGGGTCCATGCCGAGGATCACGTCCTCCTCGTCTGAAATGCGTTTGAAGATCTCATGCACGCGTTCAGGGCTGAGGAGAATCTTCTTCTCTTGGGAGTCTTCATTCACGTGCTTCCACTCAGCACACAGCTCCAGACCAGAGCGACGGATACGTGGCTGGTACCTGCCACAGCCTCCGTGTCCCTTGAAATGCAAAAATTCAAAATCAGTTAAATGGTTTGGTAAACATCTACATAAACATTTCAAAAACTTTTAGGACTCAATGTAAAGAGCCTATAAAACTGCCATCTGTGATGATACTCTTTAGCACCTTCTCTTTGGTAATGTCTTCTTCTGTCTCCTGCTGCTCCACTCCAAACTTGTTGTCCATCTCCTCTCCACCCTCGCAGATGTTTTTGCCTTTACAGAGGTCATAGACATGGGTCAGACGCTTTCGCGGCTGCCCCTTCGACTTGATCAAGATGTCTTTGATTTTTGGATTGTTCTGGGTAAAAAAGCAATTATTGTATAAAATTAGCTTGATGAATTCATCCATGCCTTTTCAACATGGAGATAAATTCCAAAGGAACTTCATCTGAAGAATGAGAGAACATTGCAACAGTGAGAAAATAAAATGGTATTTGAAACTACTACATACCGAATCCACAAGCAGCTTAGAACAGAAGAAGCAGACACAGCGGAGGACCTTTATGATCTTTGTAATGAAGCCAACATGAAAGACTGGCTTAGCCAGCTCAATGTGACCAAAATGACCAGGGCATTCTGTCATGTTACCTAAATGATGAAAACCAAATAAGTGGAACTTCAGAAATTTTCTTGCAAAAACATTTAAAAAAGGAGCTTTCAAAATATGTAAATACAACAAAGCCCAGGACAAAATCAGTATATGAACATACCCGCACATGTCTGGCATCTGCCGGATCTTTCAATTACCCCTTGCCGGGGGTCCATGAGACCACCCAGTTTAGGGCGTCCTCCCTCTGTGGTCTCAGGGTACTTGATGCCCCCTTCAGTGACTGACATCCGTTTCTGAAAATGATAATGTAATGGCATTACAAATTTTCATATTTACACAATGATTAGAAAATATTGTTAATACTTTTAAAAATCAAGTTTGAGAAATGCAAAGACAACAAAAACAATATATTTGTCATTAGCCAGAAGCCATAGCTTAGATGTAGGTTACATAAATTTGCCAGATGACACTGAAAAGTTCTTTAGACCTTTCTGTTGGAAACACGAACATCTCTAAGGCTGTTTTATAATTCCACAACTATGAGATTAATTTACATGTACCCAAAAAAGTACATTTTGAGCCCATGAAACATAAACGGACTACTTTGAGTCAACAAGTGCTTAATTCTTCATTCAACTCACCAGTCACCACCATTAAAAAAAATAATATATATATATATATATATATATATATATATATATATATATATATATATATATATATATATATATACACACACACATACACACACACACACACCAGCAGAAAAAAGGTTAAATGTTTAAGGTTTGTTATATAATGAAAAGGCCAGTTGCTTTTCACTGCTCTCAAGAAAAGTTTGACAGGTCAACACTGATATGAGAAACGTTCCGTGTTTATTGTAATACTCTCCTTCCTAAACATACGTGCATTTAAGGAACTGTAAGAATGAATGAATTTGACCTCTTTAATTGAAAGCATGCAAATAAAAGTTTCAGACATTTTATTGCCAATAAGGGAGACACTGGGAACAATGTGGAGACTTGGTCTAACTTTGGGTCTGCCAAGTGCCTCCAAAAGTGGTCAAAAAGAATAAAGAGACAAGAAAAACAACAACTTAAAATTATGAGTTCAAATCAGACTTTGTTGTTAACTGTTAAAGTCGGACTCTTGTGTAGTGTTTGTTCAACTTTCTAACACATGCTCTTGCTAGAGAGGAAGCATTGGCTAGCCGGCTATCTATGTTAGCTAAACACAGGCTCACAGAAGACACTTTCTGTTATTCTCCGTATTTAATATGATGTTAACACGATGAGGACTTGAGTAACACAGTAATACTCAAAGAATTAAGAGAATACCCCTTCCCAAGAGCAGAACCTACAAGTTCATCAGGGCTGAGGACGCCGAATTGCACTCTCCTGATGAGGCGCAATGGGCATGCGCTGTCGCTGGAAGGCGGTCCGTGCATCCTGTCTATTCAAAGAGACGCGTCCTCCCCCGGCACGCCGCTTTGTAAGAAGGAACACCTCTGAAACGCCACCAAGACTCTCCTGGCACCCAATGGTGACCGGAACTTGTCCGATGGCGGTTTCCCAGTGACTACCGTGTCTTGCTACTCAATGTGCTTTCTAAATTTGTGTTTATATACTAGCTATTGCCACTTCCAGCAATCCCCTTCCCTTCTTCTGATCTACACTCCAGTGCGCTCTAAGCGCATCTGAGAGCAAACCTCTCGCACACGTCTTTATATAGACTGTAAGCGTTGCTACAGGTTGACACAGTCTGCTTGGCAGGGGCTGCACAGTCAGAAGGCGGGTTATAGATCAACGATTCTGAGCGTTTATTGGCTGCGCGAGGGCAAAACTTGAATAATTCATTTAAATAGACGCACAGCCAATGGTGTTGCGCGTTGTTGAGTCCTGCCAATCCCATACGGTTGGAGGCGGGACACAGCATTTTAAGAGATGCAATAGGCCCATATAAACCAAGGGAGGGTCTTGAAATTTGTTATACATGAATATTAAATAATATTCAACCATATGGGATATCATTCGTCTGACGTTTCATTAATATTCATAAGAAGAGAGTAATTGACCAATTGTAAAAAACGCTTGACGGCGGTAAAATAACCCGCCTTCTTCACGAGCATTGCCGATTTTATCCGACTGGTATTTTTTCACCCTCTGAGCAAAAATAAAAAAAACCTGTACTGGTCCGTCCGTCTCGCTCTGGATCAGCTAGGAGTGCTGGAAAAGTAGCTCGTGCGAGAGGCCTACACCTACCATCGAGGATTAGCACTTATATTTTTGTTATAAATATGAGGTTTTGTGTTATTTAAATTATTACGGTGCTTTTCTTTTATGTTTTTGTTAATGTTTCTCGACTTTATTATTGTAATTTCATTGGTTTATTTGTGTTTTTCGGGAAAATGCAAGAATCCACGAGGTCGAGTAAAAACGATGGCTGGACGACACGCGCTTTTTTCGGTATGCTCCGTTAGAAAGTCCGCTGAAAGCCTATAGCTACGGGCAATTCATTTTAATAGGGGAAATCATTCCAAAATGGTCTAGTTTCAAACTTTTGATGTTTTGCAACTATTATGAGGATTACGTTATTACAGTTATGTTATTAAAGACAAAATTTGCATTTTACACTTTAGGCCATATTGCTTATCAGAAATATGTCTATGAAAAATTGTACCGAGAGCATGCTTAAATATTTTTATTTTATTTTATTATTATTATTATTATTATTATTATTATACCCATCGTATTATATCTATATTTGTAAGTTTAGTATAATGTGGTCTAACATGTCACCTAGCGACGTTAGTGCTGTGTAGAATACAAACGTTCTAAGCATCAAGCCCATTTTTATGACACTTTCTTAAAAAATACTTTGTATATGCTATGAGGTAGTGTGTATTCGGGTAATATAACAATATATAGACATACATTACTATAAAGAACCAATGTTTGTGTTGCCTAGTCGGGGGGTAAACTACATTCTTGGTTATATTGTTACCATTTGGATGTAAAAGCACAAGGTAAAATGTTGGTGGAACTGTTCTTAGTATAGGGCCAATCATATATATTTTATATGATTTGAGTTCAGTTACACAGATGAAGTATAAATACATTATAGATGAAAGACAAATGCGTGAGACGTATATTCCGACAAACGTTGAATTTTTTTGTGTGTGAATATTCTTAGAAAAAGAAAATTTCGTTTAATTCGATCTTGTATTTAAATTGTTTCATATCGTAGATGTGGTTGTTTAACCGAGTATGTGTTATATCATGTCCATGTTGGCCTGTTAGCATCGATGTTGGCTGGTTATATATGTAAACAGAATATTTGTTTTCTGAGGTTCTCTGACTCGCGAATCCAATAAACACATTGGTTGTTTAATACACAAGTTATTATGTAGTTGTTCAAAATAGTAATCTTAACAAAGCTAATCGGATAATGTAGCTATAGCTTGTATTGAGTTTGCAGCCCGGCTCATTTCAACCCCAAATCGTTTAATTTTATCCAGAAACTTAGGCCTTTAAGTTCTATAAATGGTCGCTTTATTTTCGTTAAATGTTTAGGGGGTCTAAGTGTTCAAAAACGATGGTAGTTTCACAGTCTACAACGTCAATGTTCTAAAGAGCAAGTGTTGGGTTGAGTCTGAATTAGTCTCTTAACGTAAAGCAGATCTATTCGTGCTTCTAACACCATAAAGATAGACATTTTGTCGTAGATGGCGGGTACAGTGGCGGTGAGATGAACAAACATGGAGTCTGAGTAGTTGTGTGCTTGGGCGGGTTTACTGGGGCAGAAGGGAAGCAGAGTTGCGTAACTCCAGACTGAAGTGAAACGAGCTCGTCTCGAGCTAACGCTCGCTGTAACATTTGCAAAAAAACATTAATCTCGTCCACGAATGAAACTGGTGACATTAAGTTATCTGATGGGAGGCAAAAAGTATTTGATAGATCCTTATCTCAATCCATAAAAATACGAGCACTGATCGTCGTTTACTTGTCTTGTTAGCAGCCGTTCATGTCGATGCAACATGGATGAGTTCGGCGTGCTTTGACATGCTGCAATGTTCTTGTCCCACATGCAGGTGTTTTCCAGTGTCTGACGTGTGTTTTACGGTCACACACTTCACTGTCAAACTTGAGGGACTGTATTGGTGTGCTTTAGTTGACACTGCTAGTATCCGTTATTTGGCTCCCTACTTGCTAGGATTCCATTTGTGATTGGAAAAGATTTTTGAATGGGACACACCGACCAAGGTTTCACCACCATTGGCATATGATTATTTAAATTAAGTTGGTGGTGTTTTGGCTAAAACGGAAAGAAGTTATCATATGCGTTTACCTCTTTTCTCAAAGATGCAGGCTTTTGTTATTTGGTTACAATTATGTCACAACCTGAACTCTGAAGGATTTGGAATGTTCATTTATTTTATCATTCCTTAAGTGTATCTAAATAAAAATCTGCTTGGATTCAAAATTCTTGTTTCACTGTGTTTTTTTAAGCCTACTACTGCCTGCTGAGCCTGGATTTCTCAGTAGAAAAAAGGCTCATGTACCTGTATAAGGTAAATACAACACTAAAACAAGTTTGACATATTTAAAGGGATAGTTCACCCAAAAATGAAAATGATCTCATAATTTACTCGCCCTCATGCAATCTCAGATGTGTATGACTTTCTTTCGTCTGCAGAACACAAATGAAGATTTTTTTTTTTTTTTAGAAGAATATCTCCGCTTTGTAGGTACAATGAAAGTGAATGGTGATCTAGGATCATTTGTATAAATTTTAGTCTTAAGTGTGTCAAAATTCTAAGAATTATGTAATTTTACTCTTATTCCTAGACTTAAAGGTGCAATATGTAACATTTTTCATGTACTAGTCGCCTTTTTTTTTTTTTTTTTTTGCCAATGTGTGAACGGCTTGTAACAAAACTTAAAAAATGAGCCCTTCCTGGACTTCCTAGGTTGCCTATTAAAGCCTGTAGACTGATTTTCATGCAAAGGGAGCGGGTCGCTTTTGCCGGGAAAATCCAAAGGATGTGACGTTTATGCCCGCTCCCGAGAGCCTTGCCTCTGACAGTAGTTGCTCTTCCGCTATTCAACAGCATCAACAAACTACAACACTAGGTAACGTTATCTTAGAGATGGAATCCAGCACAACACCGACTCCAACACAAACTCCGAGTAAGCCAAAAACAAAAACATTTTATCTACTGAATCCCGTCTGGCTAAGTGGGAACATGATCGTGGTTGAGCGAAAACTAGAGTGAACATCGGCAGGGCATTTGATTCCTGGAGGGACCTTCATTTGTTTTTGGGGATCAAAACTGACCCTGAATTGGCATTCTTATTGGACAGGTAAGCTTACATAAATGCAAAGCATGTGAAATATAGTGCCATAAGGATTGATCTGTGTAATTTTAGCTAACTTGATCTTGCCTGCTAACGCTTACAAATCGTAAGCTACCTTGCTTTATAACTTTCAAATAATTTCAACGATCTTCTCTTAATACTAAAAGTCAGGTTAATGTCAATGATAATCTGTAATTATTCAACAAGGTAAACTACAATAACACATGAAATGAATGCTAGACAATGTTCAGGATTATGCAAAAAACTCCATTCATTAGTGCAACGTAACTTGGTTATACAGAAAATATATACAATCTGTTATTATAAAACAATAACGCATCGATATATCAAAATGACAGCTGTGATGGAATCACATCAATACTGAATTGTGTCAACATATTTATAATGTGCAGTCTATTTTATAAACAGCTACTGTCATCATCCACCAAATTTAGCTAACAGCTATTGATAAAGCTGGCTAGCTAGCTAACGCCGACATAGGCTATCGTATAAATGCAGTCAATGTATCATGCAAAGAAAAGTGTTTACTTCAAACTACAGTCTCGCATAGTCAGACCTATATCCACACTTTGTTTTAGCCCTGTTCCAGCACTGGTGAGTCAAATATAATATACAGTCTCAAAGTTTGTAGTAAAACAGTCATAACTGTGTAATTTTAATTATGCTACCTCATCTGTCATCATGATGTCGGTGAATCACGTTCAGTCTCTCTGTACATGATGTCATTGTTTTGCTCGCGTCCTTATGGAGTGTGTGCGCGATCACGAGCAACAGGTAGCTGGCTGCAGTTCACTTAACGGCCACAGGTGTCATTAATAACAAGGGTTTCTGAATCTTACATACTGCACCTTTAAGAAAAAGTGTGATTCATAAATGTTCATAAGTGTTAAGATTTGATCTCACTTTCAGCTCCTAAATTGTCTAAGTGTGCTGGAGAGGTCTCCTAACCTAGTTAATAGTAGCATGATGACTGTGTTCTGCAGGGACAACACAATCTACAACAAAGAAAGAATGTGTTTGACTTACGATAGTGGAATTAGGGTAAATGTGTTTCGTAGTTCAGCAAAATTAAATCTATCAATATATATATATATATATATATATATATATATATATATATATATATATATATATATATATATATATTAATTGCAGCACTTTTTTTTTTCCATTTAATGAATACATTGAAACTCGTTGTGAATGAAGCATTTGAAAAATTTAATGGATTACATGCCTAAGATTTCAGAGGGCTGCAACAACTAATTAATGCAATCTAAATATCACTAAAATTATATAAATCAGTGAATAAAATAATCAAAAATGAATTGAATTATGATTAGTTTAATATTTTTGCCCTAGCACTGCAACCTCCGTCAGTGACACCACTTTACATGTGTGAAAATGTGTTTTGATGGGGCAAAAATACATTTGAAAAATGGTACAGAGCTGCATCTGAAAAGAGCCCAGCCCAAGCACTATAAAAACATTTAATAAGCTCATAGTTTTGTATGGGGTGTCAGGTGCTTTAACAGATTCCTTCTGCAGTTTAATGTGCTTGAGAGATGTTTAACCCCAGCTCATAACTTACATTTTGCTGATTTATACTTATTTGTAAATATTATAAACTCAAAGTCATGCAAGTTTCAATTCCCATATTGCAAAACAACTTGTCCAAAATAGCAAGCAAGTCATTATTACTTTAAATAGGCAAAAAATTAAATATACATAAAAAAAAATAATAATAAAAATAATTAAAAATAAATAAATAAAAAAAAAACATGAATGGAGTGAAGTAACCAAACAAAGTTTTCATTTTGTGATTCAAATTGTGCTTCTATTTATATTTATTTATATATATTTTATACATATTCATATTTCTTCTATTTATATTTATATTGCAAGATTTTGCATTTGATTTTTTTGTAGCCTTCAATTTGCAAGTTTATTAAGAACAACGTTTGGCAAGATGTGGTATAATATTTTAATATACAGGAAATTATATTTGGCTTTTTCATTTGATTAACCAAAGAATTAATCAACAGAAAATAACCTATTATCAAAATACTGTTTTATAATGTGGTGTATTAAATCATGAGTGATTTAATGATGCCATACAGCTGGGACATATATTACCCTTGCAGGCTCACTATTGGCTAATTCAGTGTTTGAGGGCGCCATTTTGAATATACATTATTGTAGTCCTTATTTCACAACACTTAAAGGTGCAATATGTTATATATTTACTGTACTAAAGCATAACATTATCATAATATGTTATCAGAGATTTAGGAAACATGCTAAGTTGAAATACTGGCTTATCTGAAAACAATGCTACAGCCCGTATTCTACTTTGAAATGTCCTTTCCGGGCTGGAATTTCTGTTTGTGTTTTGGTCTGTGTGATCCCGCCCACTGCCCATTTCCCAATAGTATTTCGACACCCCGGTTTGCCAGATTTAAAACAAGTTAGCGGGCAAACACAGAGCACTGCAACCATGGAAGCCAGCAACACATCTAGCTAACATTGACAGAGTAATACAAATCCACATGAGCTGGTTTTTAATTTGCAAACAATAAAAAACATTTCAAACATATACATTAGCGGATCAACTTACAGTGTAAGGCTCGTCGCTTGCCATTGTCAGTTTGCTCATTCCTGTTGCGTGTCCTCAACCTGGCAACCCGCGTGAGCTTCGAGTCTGGGAAGGAGGGGGCGGGGGAGACAACTCTCTCCAGTATTTTGAATTTGGACTGCAGTTCCATTTTAAACGCTTGATGTCAATATTGCTCCTTTAAGAGTCACCTCAGTCAACACTTAAAGATTATTCACAAAAAAATCTTAAGGCTAAGAGTAGCTCCTAACATGGAAATTTAGGAGCTAATTATATTATATTACATTTTATTTATATTTTGATATATATTTTTGGCTATCTGTCTATCTTATATTATATTTTATATATGTTTTTGGCTCTCTGTCTATCTTATATTATATTTGTTATATATATATACCACTATCTGTCTATGAGGAATTTGCTGAGAAATAGTGCTTCTCTGTCTACAAATCACTTTGGGTGATTTAAAAGAGTGCGCTCATAAAATGTCACGTCATGTAAGTTAAATGTACGTTAAATTAAGATTTCCTTAGTAAAACTTGCTCTTAGCAGTTTTGTGAATAGTTTTTAAGCAAAAACTTTCAGACTAATCCAGACTCTGTCTTGGACTTTGCTGAAAGTTGCTTTTAGCATCTCAATAAAAAGCTCCTACTCTTACACAAGTACTACTCTTTGCTAAGAATTTTTGACACTTAAGTCAAAGCTTAAAACTATTCTTAGGAGCATTTCTGAGAAGTTTTATGCATACGGCCCCAGATCACCATTCACTTGCATTGTATGGACTAACAGAGCTGAGATATTCTTCTAAAAACCTTCGTTTTTGTTGTGCAGAAGAAAGAAAGTCATACACATCTGGGTTGGCATGGGGGTGAGTAAATGATGAGAGAATTTTCATTTTTGGGTGAACTATCCCTTTAAGTTACACAGTTCAAGTACACAGCCTAATAGTTTTTCTGTTTACTTAAGTGGTGCTTTTCAAACAGATCATCAGCCCCACCTGGCAGGCAAGGGGAATTACGCACCTCACTCATCTAGGTTTATGGGATGGATAAAGTATCAAAATTATTCACAAATGTGTAAACCATCAATTCGATAAATGTCATACATGCATCTTACTATCCACACACAAATGCCTTTCAACATGTGTCTGTGAAATTCTGAATTAAATTAATGTGCACCTATTTGTACAAATAGAGACATATTTATGAATACAAATGTTTCATTTTCTATAAATGTAACACAATTTGCATGTCTAACCAAAGGAAGATGTTCCAAATTAAACACAAAATGGCCTTGGGAAGCATAGCACATGCATTTGTGGATCAAGTGGCATATGTGCATTCATTGACATGCTTTTGTGTCTATTCTGTTTTATTTCTACTTTTGTTTAGCTGTTTTTACCATGGCCGACCCACACACAAACAACTACCAATGAATAAGTCCTAAATTCATCCATAAGTGTGGGCACATCTACCCACCAATTTGGGAAAAATTCACAAATGCGTGTTATTAGCCTTAAACAAATGTCTTTTTACTTGTGTCTTTGTAATTTATTATTACATTTATGTGCAGCTATTTGTGAATATAAATGTTCACTTTTGTACAAATAAATCACAATTTGTGTATGCAACCAAATGAAGATGTTCCAAATGAAACACAAATTTGTCTTGTGAAGTATCGAATGTGCATTTGTGGATCAAGTGACACGTGCATTCACGTCTTTTTGTGTTTTCTGTTTCATTCCTTTGAATCTGATTTTTCCTTTCACAATCCACACGTAACTTTGTGTAATAAAAGCAGCTACCACTAGATGGCAGTCTCATTTTACAGATTTTCATTCAGGCGAGGCGTGGTTTAGTCACAAGGGTAGGGTTGCACCAGTTGTGCATGAGTTCTCACGTAAGTTAGGATGTAAAGTTCACACTAAGGGCTTAGTAACTACTAGTTAGTTTGTAACTAATTCAGTGCTTAATTTGGTTCCACCACCTGTTCTTAAGGCAAGACTTAACTAGTAGGTTGTAAGCTCTTCGTAATGCGTAGTGGCATAATATTATGTTTACCTTAATTGATCCAATAAGCAGCCTTCAAATTTGTACACAGAAGTGTACAAATTTGTTATGGTTGATGTTCAAACCTTGTTTGCTCACGTAACTGTCAGCTGTAATAAATTATATCCCCATTAAAATACGATACATAATAAAACAGGATTTCATTAATGGTATATTGTTTATGTAAATAGCAATATTTAATAACTGTATCTAAAATGAATAAGGGACAATAAATAAATAATTACTTATACAACAGGCTGGAAAAATAGACATTTATTCATTTTAATATCTTATATATTTCATATATGTTGAAACTTGACACAGGGCGGCATGCACAGGAAAGTGCACCGTTAGATCGGGTTCATGCTATAGAGGTAAGTTTTTTACATAATGTTTTCTTTCGTAAATGTAAACGAGTGTAAATGCCAATATCATCATATATGTCGAAAGGACTGAAGCCTGTCAACCTAAACATGAGCTCATTGATGTCATTAAGGGAGTTTGCTTCTTTATTCCAACCATTCCTCCTGGTCGGAGGCTTCTGTAAATATTTAGTTTATATGTAGGTTTACGTCCTACCTAAGTTTAATGGTGCAACACTCAAATATTTAGTAGTGCGTAAATTGTGACTTAGTGCCCATTTACGCCACAACTTGTCACAGTTATTCGCCGTTCTGTTCCATGGACTCTTATTTTGAAATGTTTTTTTGTCCTATGTCTTCAGTTTTCTCCAACTACATTTCCCACAATACACTGCCCTCATCACTGCCATCTATTTCCAATCCTCCTCACCTGTTCTCCATTCCCTCATCAGCACCTTCTTGTATAAGTACCCTTCTGTTTTGTCCATTCCTTTGTCAGTTCTTGAAGTGTTACGCTGTAATGTTTAGTTGTAGATCTCCTAGCGTTGTTTCCATGACTGATTCCTTGTCTGATACTTGTTCCACTCCAGTGTGTTTCCTTGACTGATCCTTTGTATGAGATTTGTTCCAATCCAGCATCCTCAATTAAAAGAAAGTTACTCTTGCGTCTCCTCTCTTCCACTCCACTAACCAATGTTACACAACTAGGCTAAGTTGTATCGTATGTATAGCTGATGCAACCGGCCCAAGGTCACTTGACATGCACAGTTTGCAAGTTCCACCTCAAACAAACATCTGAGATCAGCAGAAGGTTTCAAATCAAAGGTTTGTCTACATTTTTCTCATATACAACCAAGGATAATGTCCTGTCACATTGCAAAAGGCGAAAAAAGCCCATTTTAGAGTGTAAGTCCTAGTGACAATATGTTTGTGTGAGATGTTAGTAGCTTTCAAGCTAATAGGATTCTAACACCTGGCTCACCGGGTCTTTGTTCCAGGTCAGCGTTAGAGTCTGCTACTTCAATCTTAACTATGTTTCTAGACTGAAATTGCTGTCTACACAATGGGAAATATCTGTTTGTGTAGTCAAAGCATGAGTATAGTTCTTAATGGTGTAGTATCCAATAGGGCTGAGTGGAATGGCGATATATATCATGGAGACGAAATAAAGTGTCAATCGGTAGAAATGTTTCTATATCATCAATATCGTGGTATGCAAGTATCTGTGCATGCAATGCTCCATTTGGCTGAAAGTGAGAGTGATAGTGAGAGAGACGAACAAACAAACATGGAGATAGATGAACAAACAGAATGCAAGACGACTCCGAAACAAGTCAAACGCAGGAGAAGGAATATATTTTTGCAATAAAATGTGTGGTCTCACGTTATTGGACGAGAGCCCTGTTTATGACGCGCATGTACACAGCACGTGCCTCAGCTGATCTCAGACGCTGTTTGTTTGAAATGGTGTTTGCAAATGGTGCATGCCAAGTGACCTTGTGAATAAACCATGCCCCACCTGATTGAACATCTGTAAAATGAGACCACCATCTAGTGGTAGCTGCTTTTATTACACAAAGTTGCGCGTGGATCATGCAAGGCAAAACCAGTGGAAAGGAAGTATCAAAATTCAAATGAATGAAAAAAAAAAACACAAAAGATGTCAATGAATGCACGTGTGTCACTTGATCAACAAATGCACATTCGATACTTCACAAGACCATTTTGTGTTTCATTTTGAACATCTTCATTTGGTTGCATACACAAACTGTGATTTATTTGTACAAAACATTTATATTCACAAATATGTCTCTATTTGTACAAATAGCTGCACATTCATTTAATAATAAATTACATAGACACAAGTAAAAAGACATTTGTTTAAGGCTAATAACACGCATTTGTGAATTTTTCCCAAATTGGTGGGTAGATGTGCCCACACTTATGGATGAATTTAGGACTTATTCATTGGTAGTTGTTTGTGTGTGGGTCGGCCATGGTAAAAACAGCTAAACAAAAGTCTCAAAATTCAAAGAAATAAACAGATTAGACTTAAAAACATGTCAATGAATGCACGTGTCACTTGATCCACAAATGCACATTCAATGCTTCACAAGGCCATTTTGTGTTTAATTTGGAATGTCTTCCTTTGGTTAGACATGCAAATTGTGTTACATTTATAGAAAAGGAAACATTTGTATTCACAAATATGTCTCTATTTGTACAAATATGTGCACATTAATTTAATTCAGAATTTCACAGACACATGTTGAAAGGCATTTGTGTGTGGATAGTAAGATGCATGTATGACATTTATCGAATTGATGGTTTACACATTTGTGAATAATTTTGATACTATATTCATCCCCCTTCTGGAATGAAGTTGCTAGAGCATAAGTTCATTGCACCTGCTGACAGTGAACTTTAGCCTGTGCTTAATTAGTACACTTAAACGAAAACGTAAAAACTATTTTCTCAATTGCCTTATATCACGCATTTGTCTACCAACGTGGTTAACACGGTCATAGAAAACCTGGAAATATCAGGAAACTATAAAATTGTGATTTCTAGGCCTAGAAAAGTAATGAATTTTTTTTTATATAGTTATGCTTTGCTCTAAATATTTTTGGTTAAATATTGGCTAGAAAGTGCACTTTACAGGTTGTACTCTCTAAAATATTCCTTGTTTAGTAATCACAAGCATCTGGAAAGTTGTGTAAATTCTTTGGTCAAAAGGTATTGGAACCCTGTATCTAGTCATAATGCAAAAGTATTACACAGACTGATTTACCTGAATAAAAAGGCAACATTTCAAACGTGTATAAGCTGTTTTGCAGAATTTGTTAACATGGTAGGCCAAAATATAATATTTGTGAAGGCTTTTATCTGAAAAGGTCACCTATATAGAATTAACTTTAATATACAAAGTTTAGCTATATTATATATTATAAGATATATTATTATATTATAAGTCAAAGTCAGGTTTATTGTCTTTTTAACCTCACTGAGACGCAATTTAGAAAAAATGAAATATAGTTATTCAAGGAAATGTTAGTGCAGACATTTTGCACAAGATGTGTGATATTACACATTTTATTATTAAAGAGTAAATTAAAAACAAATAAGACAGTATTAAATAACAATAGACATATGAAATTAGTTTTATATTCTGTTATATTGAATATTAGTGCTGTTCCAGAAAATACAGTAAAAATATCATCCCACTAAGAATGATAAAAAACATACAAATATTGTTGCATTGCCTCTAACACAGTAGAGGTAACATTACAAATATTATATACATTAACTATCTGTGGTCAAAACCAGACATTATCTCCTGTATTTAATAATAATAAATTTTAGCATTTTTTTACACAAAGTTGTTCACAAAACATAAAATCAAAACAGACGCAGTAAAGCAAAAATTCAAAGCAAAAATTCATAAAGTAGTAAAAGCTAGTCTATACAATTCACGACATGCCATGAGACAGTTAATGTCACACCTGTTGGTAATGGATCAAGACATATTCATGCAGTTTTCCTTGATGGTAGCTAATGGAATGCTCCAAGCCTATATTTACTTGGAGAAAATAGCTGCAATACTGGACCATCAGGAAGATGTTTCAGTAATGTGTAAATGCAGAAGGGATGCTGAGAACCTAGCTACTTATCAGAGAAGACACATGACCACTAGATGGGAGCTTTGAGCACACTATGGACATAACTGAACATTTATGTTGCTTTGTAAGTCTGTCTGGATCTTCCTCTTCCAAGCGGAGTCTACAATCATGCAGAAAAAAAGGCTGTGCTTTGATCACAGGCTCAAGGAACTCCTAATGTGCCAGTTTAGTAATCACAAGGGTCCAAATATAAGGTTGTTTGTAAAAAAAAAAAAAAAAAATGTGCACACTCAAAACCAGGGAAATGTAATCTGTTTAAGATGGTAATGACTCTGCATGTAAATTTCATAATTAGGCTCACCAAGTAGAAATGTTTCTAAATCTAGGCTATATGTAATCTAACCTCACCCTCCTCCTGTTACTATATTACAGTACATTTTAATTAGCTGTCTTTCACAAACAAATCACCCCAATTTTCTAAAATGAAGCTGGTTGATTATTCTCAAAAATGTGACCCTCATCTGAATGTTGTCGGGTGTCTGTCCATCGATCTATCTATTTTTTCCTCCTTTCTTTCTTTCTTGAATGGTTTCTCTTTGCCTCCCACTTATGTTTAGTAGGGAACTGTGTGTATATGATATCATTGTAAAAATGGTAGACATTGGAAATCCTTGAACTTCCTTCATTCTTTGCTTTTGAAGACAAGCAAAAACAAGGATACTTCTTATCAGCTAATAACTGGGCCCTCAATTGCCTCCTCTGAATAGCTCCCATACACAACAAGGTATTCACACCACATACAAGGTATTCCACATCCCTATCGCCTGCATTCTCCTTACTCTCACTTTCCTGGTACATCATGCTTGAGAGGAAGCCAGGAGTTGAAGAAGCTAATTCATTTGATTTAGCTGTTGTTTCCCTGTCATGTGTGCCCATCACATGAACACACTGTCCTTTTCTGTTTAATTTTTCGTAGTAATTTAACCTTATTCCTCAATTTTAATATGTGTCATATGTCAGTCCTCTGGATTGTGATTTGGAACCCACAAGATGTTAAAATAGCAATGAACATTTAACCTTGATCACGCAATGAAAATAATTAACAATGTTGATATTGACTTCAGATGATGAAATGGCAATTGATAGGTTGTTACAGCCCTTCATTTTTTAAACGTGCCAAGTTCCAGACCAATGAAAAACTTCCAGAAACGTTTGAATTTATTGCTTTATATGAGTCTTTAGCACAAAGTAAAAAAAATAATAGGACTAAATGGCCATTTTTTCCAAAAGTTGAGGAAGCGGAATATAAAATTTCACTGTATTCAGATGGTATCACATCCAGGGACTAAAAACAAAATGTTTTTCATTTTGGTTTGTTCTGAGCAGAAACAGATTTTTGTTCCTGGCTCCGGCATTCCGCTGCCTCCTTTCCAATTGGTAACTGGTTAGAACAAAATTAAAGAATGGTTAATAGCATTCTTTTTAAAATGACAGTACTCTGTGATAAGGGTGATATATCAGTTGCAGTGTTGCCAGTTCTCACAAGAGGAACAAGGCACCAGTTTAAAAAAAAAAAAAAAAAAAAACCAAGCTCAAAATAAGGGATTTACCTCAATTAAAATAAGCAAAAATAATTGATTATTTTTTTTCCCCATGTTGGGGAATTATCAGGATAGAAATCATAACAAGCATAGTATACAGTAGCCTATATAAAATAACATATTTTCAATAAATCTATTCTTAATATTTAATATACCCCAAAAATTGCACATATTTAAAATATTCATTTGGCCACAATCAATAAAACTGCACCTTTTGCGGGCTGAATGATTTCAAATTGTTTAACATTGGTTTGTAAACTAGCGGTTTCCTTCAGAATCAAAGCATATGTTTTCAATCCAGAACAACTGAATGGGATTTCGTTCCTGTTTTTGGTTATGTTCTGAGAAAAAAATGCATTGATTTTTGTTCTTTTAACTGTTTTTAGTCTCTAATCACAAGACAACACACTGTTAAATATGTGTTTGCCATTTACTGAATAATAAATGGCATTATTTTGTGTGTGCTCTTGTTTGATGTAACGTTAAAATGTTTTGCTTCTCATTCCTGTTTAATTTTTACTTGTCTTATTGTATCTTATTTAAAATATTCCTTCTGTAGTCTATACAATGTATAGATCCTTACAATGCTTTGGCAATGTAGAGATGTCATTAGGAGGATTATCTGGATAATAGCTAAATAAGATAAAAAATAAATTAGACAGAACCAATTGAACTAGGGGACCATTTACACAAATAATGACTTAAAGATGACTTAAACAAAAGTAAAATATTTGGAATCATTAATCCCATTTAATTTGGATCATTTGCATCAATGTAAAATGGATTGGCAGTCCCTAATGTGGTTTATAATTATGCAGCATCAATACGAAAATATTGGTAGTTCATTGATTGGTAGTTTTGATGTACATAACAAAAGTCAATATAATTTGTACACACACACACACACACACACACACACACACACACACACACACACACACACGTTGGTGGGGCTATCCTTATGAGGACTCTCCATAGACATAATGATTTTTATACTGTATGAACTATAGATTCTATCCCCTAACCCTACCCCAAAACCTAACCCTCACAAAAAACTTTCTGCATTTTTACATTTTCCAAAAAACATAGTTTAGTATATTTTTTAAGCGATTTGAATTATGGGGACACTAGAAATGTCCTCATAAACCACATAGCATAATACCATTGTAATTATCAGTTTGTAAAAAAAGTTACTCATAAACCACCCAAACCTGCCCACACACACATACACACACACACACACACACACTAATATAACAGACAAGAACTGAGTTTTAAAAAAGTGTTCCATACACAATCTACATTATGCCAGGAATATGCTTGGAAGATAAATATTTTATAACGCCAGAAATTATCCAAGTGTAATAACGTTCCTTACAGGGGTTGGAGAGAGAGTGGTGAGAGTACTGCTATTCATACAAAACTGAACAAACCTTTTAACAGATTTAAAATCCTAAAATCACAAAAAATAGCTTGGGCATGTCCTGTAACCTTAAATACAGATGAGCAATCACAGGAACATCACCTATAGAAATAACAAAAAATGGGAGAAAACAGGTAGCCTTTAAGTTAACTGATTGTTTGGATGTATGCAGAAATAAATAAAATTTACATTTTCATTTTCCAATATTAGAAAGCTTTCCAAATGTCAGAATAAAACAGAGGAGACTGGGGCTAGTTGTCACAAAGGAAAGTTGTCACAAGGGCTATATCACAATAGCTATAAGGTTGTGAGTCCAAAGTATAATAACACAAATGTGTGTTTTCTCAAGCAGAGCTTTTGTATGTCAGTTTCAAACATCTTGTTTAAACCCCTTTTAAATTAGAATAATGTTTGTGAATTCTATCCTCAAAACTAAAATTCCAATATCATCATACTTTTGCTAAAACTGTTGAGTAAACAAGTGAACACAATAAAACCACACTGACATACAGATAAGGTGAATCTGAACCGAAATGTGTATTTTTTGTATATGTCAGGTTGAGGCAATTCACATGAGTTTTAAAGGGATAGTTCACCCAAAAATAAAAAAATTCTCTCATCATTTACTCACCCTAATGCCATCTCAGATGTGAATGACTTTCTTTCTTCCGCAGAACACAAACAAAGATTTTTAGAAGAAAAAGTGGAAAAGGAATTATATTTTGGTTTGTTCTCATCCAAAACAGACTGGATCACTTCAGAAGGCATTGATTAAACTACTGGAGTCGAATGGATTACTTTAATGTTGCCTTAATCTGCTTTTTGGAGCTTTAAAGGTCTGATCACCATTCACTTGCATTGTATGGACCTACAGAGCTGAGATATTCTTCTAAAAATCTTTGTGTTCAGCAGAAGAAAAAAGTCATACACATCTGGGATGGCATGAGGGTGAGTAAATGACAAGAGAATTTTCATTTTTGGGTGAACTGACCCTTTAAATGTTATACATTTATTAAATACTATATTTGTTGGCCAAAATTATGCTTTGATACTTTTGTATGTCACCCTTTTACATTTTTGCTGTTTCTTTTGTTTCATAATTTTTTACATTTTGCTGAAAAGCTGTTTAATGGCAGGTTCTACTGTGGCAGTTTACCCCATATAGTGTGACAACAAGCAAATGCCACAAAAGGTCAACATATATAGGAACTGTATCATTTTTTTCCCCCAATTAACTGTATCCCCCATCCACAATATTGATTTTATTTTACTGCTATAATTTGAAATTTCTCATTAAAATTCAAATTTATGTAATAAATCAGAGTGTGGTATTTTTCTGTTTCAGTTCAAATCTAGCTTTTTCTTGTATTTCAGAATTGTTTTGCATTATTTAATAATGAATTATTTATGAATAAAAAAGTATATGATAATCTCACGTTTACATTGATTATTTGTACTGTTAATGCACTCACACTGACAAAAAAACTGTGATGAGAGCCTGCGAGTCTGTCTCCATCATGGGATTTTAATGTGTCTAAAAGAATTATTTATTGTTTTACTCACCGTTTTGCAATATTTGTTGGGGTTTTATTGTGCAAATATTTTTTTATCTGTCCTATTTATTGTATCTATATGGATCTGCATGGAAATGGTGGACAAAAAGTTGTATTTAAACCAGCTTCCACTAGAGGCACTAGACAAAATGGATGACAAGTGTTTGAGCACATGGACAAGGTTGCTAGCGCTGCTTGAGCACAATATACTCTGGCCTCCATTGTTTAGGGAGGGGAGTAGGTACTGCTCTTAGTACCAAAAACAGGCCTAGCTTTTAGAATGTTTTTTTTTTTTTTTTTTTTTTTTTTAAGCAAACTTGTTTTTATGCTTGCTTTTAAACACTTTTATTTGCAAATTTTGCACCTCTACATATTAAAACATATTTTTGGAATGCCATTCCTGCTTCCTGGTGTGAGTCAGAGGGTTAACTTGACATTTAATTAATCTGCTCACTGCCATATTTGCTATCCAGTCCTCCCATTACAGGCGCACATTTGAAAGCCCCCTCTTTCCCAAAACTCACCAGGAGTCTGTGTGTGGCTAACTCCAGATGTCCCAGGCTCTTTTGTTACCGTGGAGATTCAGCTGGCCACTGCCCTCTCATTAGTGTCTGCTGATCCATATGTCATGTTAAAGATGGCCTTTGATCAGCACTGAGCAGGGGAACATTTGAGCAAGCAGCAAACAAAGATTAGAGACAATCAAATGACAAATACAATAATTCTGAATATGACAATGCTTGTTTGCAGTGTTGAATGGCTGATGGTCAACACTTGTGAAGCCCACCACTCACTGTCTGGACTACTTTTAAATTAACTTCAGCGAAGGAAAGAAAACCTTAAAGCTCTTATTAAAATGTTTATTATTAATGAGTGCTATGGCCTTGCATTAAAGGATTGGTTCACCCAAAAATAAAAATTAGGACATCAATTATTCACCATTATGTCGTTCCAAACCTGTATGACTTTTTTCTGTGAAAAGAAAAAGGCAGAATAGTAAGGTTATTTTTCGTTCTTTTTTCAGAGCCAAAAAGAAGTTTGAAACAGCTGAGCAACGACATACTGTTTGAGAACATTCAGACACCGGCCACGCTGATGTGGGAGGCGTTTAGAGGAGCATTTAAATACGAGGACACACAAGACTACATGTAAAACCTTAACTAATGTGACATTAAAATGAGCTATCAATGACTTCATGCTTCAGTCTATGAGTAGAATTCATAAGAGATCGGTAAAAGAAGCTGCTTTAACTAGTCGACAATTATTTAATGTAATAAACTGTTTTTGCAGTAGATAAATGTGTAATTTGTCATGTTTACCTTCTGCATTCATGGTGCTATACTGAGCTAACACGCTCTATGTGGATATTATATGCGCGGTTACCCTCTGTTATTGTATATTTTATGATGACACTGATACAATGGGTATATAAAAGAGCTTTCGGCTGCAGAAGGCACATGAATGAAGCAGTATATCAAATAACAGAGTGAATAGGCACTTAGAGCATTTGAGTAGATTTGATTCCTTTTGTAGACTAATTAAGCAAAAAATAAATCGCATAACATATTCTTGGAAAATGTCTCTACACAAATGATCGTTCAGATATTGCTAAGTTTGCATCAGCTCGCTAATAACTCTGCACACTGGTGTGATCATGTAGACTGAGCTCCAGGTCACACCTACCGATGATGTGGACCAGTGGCTGTATAAGGTGTTTAGCAGCCGGTACAAAGTTTTCCTATTCGTTTGCTCTGGCAAGCTTTTACGAACCACAGAAACAAATTCAAAAACACCTTAGTTTTGGCCAGATTAGGTAAATGATACCACACCTGATTTTGTATGAAGTATGTCAGGGCTTTCAGGGATCAACAGCCTTAGTCAACATTCACTTTTAATGTGTGGAAAAAAGATGCAATGAAAGTGAATGGTGACTAACATTGTGCCTCTCATATTGTTTGGAATAACATGATGGTGAGTAAATGATGACCAAACTTTAATTTTTGAGTAAACTATCCCTTAACCTGCCACTCTAACTCCTAACATTTTTAGTAACATTTAACAATGACTTTGACTTGAACTAAAGTCCTATCTCAAAGGTACATCAAATCAAATAGACATATACCCATATTACATCCTTATCAACACAAATCAATAAAACATCCATTGTCTTAATATCATGCCATGCTTTCTAGCACCATACTCTTAATGGTGAAATATCTTCCAAATTTGTACTGTGCATTCTGAATTCGTTACCCTTTCTGGTGGTACTTTTGTGTCGCTCATTTCAATAATCCAATTCCCAAACAGATCATAACTGAAAGCTACAATAACTTTGGGGTGAATCTTTTTAAAAGGGTTATCCAAGCAGTTTTTAAGTACAGAATAGATGATATACCAAGCGAGTAAGCTGCATATAAAAACAAAACAAAACATGCAGACCAAAATATTTTGGCTTTAAATAAGCAGAACATAGAAAAATATATTCAAAGAAAAGTATGAGAAAAGTGACAAAGTTCCACCAAGTCGGAGAGATCATAAGAACAACACCCCTTCCAAAACTGAGTTCCCATGGAGACAAGTGGGCTGGCATACAATAGAAGAGAAAAAGAAGGAGTGCAAAGGAGAAAGGAAAAATAGAGAGAAGGGCCGAGGGGCACAGGGGAAAGTAAAGTAGGATGGGGGGTATAATGAGCTGTTCCACTGGAATTTAAGTAAAAAGACAAATAAATAAAATAAAATAAAATAAAATAAATAATATGAGTGGACCAAGAAAACTGTAATTTTTTCATCATCTTTTTATTCCCATTCTTCAAAGACTTTGGCAACCTGTTACTCTTTTCTTTGATCATTGACAATGTTGTTTAGAGGTTGAAACCCTAGTCCTCCAAACACAATGCTCTAAAATGATATACCAGTTGAAATACAGGTGGTTTGTGTAATTTTATGGAGCTATAGAAAGATTACTGATTGACAGTGAGCCAGATCTAGTAAATGCCGGAAGAACTGATTTGGCGAATGAAAGTGGGGCAAAGTGAAAGTTTATTTAAGACTTAAAAGTGTTATTTCTCTGTTCTGTGGAACAGCGAGAAGGCCAAATCTGTCGTAGGAGACAGTCTGACAAGCTTTTGGCTTCTCACTTGGTCAAAGACTTCAAATGTTTACTCGTCTGTTCCACCGCTTCTCGCCATAAATGCTCTCCTCTTCAGTTAGGGCAGTAAAAACTGGAAAAAATGAAAACCAAAGTGCATGTCCATGCGCTTTCCTTTGATCTCTGTCTTGGCCACCTCACTTATTTAAAGAGTTCACTCAAGTATTGTCTGCCCCACCCCCCTCTTTCATACTCTTTATCTCTTTTCTCATGTCTCTATGCCCAAGCTTCTTTTTTTTCTGTTGGCATGGCTCCTGTTTGTTTTCAGCCATTTTGGGGGACTGGCAGTGCTCGTAACAAACTGCTTAAATGGCGTCCTCTCTCTCGCTCATTCTCTCCCTCATTCTCACTCTCCCTCCCTTCCTTGCAATCATCAGGTTTGGTGTATATAGAGTAGAGATTGTGCATGGTCTAAGTGTGTGTCTCTTTCCAATGAACACAAATATGAAATAAAAAAGAGATTTGGAATTCAAATGAGCTTGAGAATGTAAAGGGGGTGTGGGTGAGTGAAGGGTACAAGGCTAGGGGGCTTGAAAAAAAATGTAAAAACAGCCCAGAATCATGTGTCAGTGGCAAACTGAAGTGTGAGAGTGAGAGAGAGGGAAGGAAAGATAGAAAGGGAGAAGGAGGGGGAGAGTCAGAGTGCGAGAGAGCCGTTCCTGCCCTCTGTCTCTACATAGCGCTGCCCGTGTGCACGCGCGCGTCTTTCCCTGTGTTCTCTCTCACTCACACAAGCACACGGGAACACGCAGATGAGGACACACAGACTGAGGGAGGGAGAGTGAGAGAGTGAGAGAGAGAACACATCGCAGCCGAGATGCAGCACAAGGTTTTCCGAGGTACGTTGTCTTGTTGTGTGCTTGCCTAGCAGAGAATGGGAGCGAGAAGGAGACTTTTTCTCTCGTCTATATCTCTCTGTCTTCTTGTCTTCCTGTGTCTTGTGTTTCTGTGGCACACTCATATTATATCGATGTTGTTTTGGTTCAGTGTAGACACCAGAAATGAGAATGTGTGTGTGAGTGGATTTGTGTGAACGCTAATCAAGGCCTATCTCCCTTATCCTCCGCTGTTGTGGCTGAACCACGCACTTCTTTTTCAGGGCTGGTGAGTCGCTCATACAAAACAGCATCATACTTTCTAGAGATTCTCTTATCAAATCTCTATCCTGCTTTAGATACTTTACATTGTGGCAAGTTTACATATGATGAAATTCAATAAAAATGAAGAACTTGAATGTAGAATGTATCACTGGCCAGTTTGTGCAACATTAACAAACAAGAGGTGTTTCCTGAAAACAGCATCCACCCATTTTTGTTTAGGTAAGGTGGATGTTATTAGGATAATTATGACACATTCACTTTTTGACAAGTTGTTAAGAGTTCTGATTTACATTATCTGTTCGTGTGTAGACTATACTTAGTTGTACATAAGTAACAGCCCCTCCAGGCCACAGGGTCAGAGGTCATTAAAAGCAAAAGCAGCCAAGTTGGATGGTCTTATAGAAGTTGTTTATCCGCCAGGATCAAATTGAATTTCCTGTCGCAGCTTAAGGCTTCAAGTCGGCTAGCTTGGGAAATTTTCTATTCAGTCTCGGGATGGATTGCCCATGTTAGCACAAAGTTTTAGATTCTGCAGCAAGACAGGCATCCATGTTACAATCGAAACATGGCAGGGCTGAATGTGTTAGAGTCTTCCTAACCAAATGAGCTAGAAACTCTACATTGATATGGAAGCAGGTTCAGACATGATCTTGGAAAGTAACTTCAGCAAGGTCACCAGCAGAGCATTTGCACTGAGTGCAATTTTCTTCCAGTTTTGCAGTGTTTAGTTTTGAGAATATTGTGCTTGATCATATTACAGCATCAGGTTGTCAAGTTTCAACTCAGCGGACCATGTCAAGCACAGCGTGTAACACAGGGAGAATTGCTGGAGCATGACCCGTCACGCCAAATCAAAGAGACACTATAAATTGTTCAGGGGGGAAAGGTGAGACGAAATAAGGAGATCTTGGCATGGAAGAGGGACCAAGATCCCAACCTCGAACCATCCGCTTCCATCTCCCAACTACAGACCTCTCTCTCCTCCTTTTGCTCTATTCCCCTCCCTTCATCCATCTTCTGGCTGGCTTCACCATGTTTTTGGCCGGGGGTTGTGCAGAGTTCAGTGTCAAAGGACAGCCCCCTTTTCACAGTCCACCTCACCCTGTAGGGCCCCGTCATGGCCACACGGAAACAGGCGGCTTTCACACATTACCCTTTTTCACCGGCATTCAGTCCATAGTCTCTTTCAGTCGCATGGCTTAATGCAAGACCCTTAGCCCATAACATAGCTTCCTCTGAGATTGTTGTCAGTTCCTAACCCACAGGTGACCGCATTATAAAACGTCTGGTCTCATTTTGCACAAAATTAGGGTATTTACGTAGATATCTAGAATAAAATCCTGCATTTTCCATTTAATGATGCCAATGTGCCGCCTTTTTTAATTTCCTCCATATGAAAGGATGTAAGAATTTGTTGACTAGTCTATTTTTACAAGGAGACTTGCCCTAATATTTTACTATATTTTTGAGGGGTGCAGTGCCTTTAAAGGGACAACTCACCCAAAGATGTAAATTCTGTCATTTTCATGCTTTTCTAAACCCATAATTCTTTCTTTCTTCTCTGGAATACAAAAGGAGATGTTACACAGAATGTTGGCCTTTTAAAGTTAAAGTGAATGGTGACTGAAGCTAATGTTCTGCCTAACTTTTGAGTTCACAGAAGAAAGTCATTTGGGTTAAAAAAAAAAACATGAAGTAGAGTAAATGACAACAGAATGTTTATTTCTGGGTAAACTATCCCTTTAATATTACAGCTAACTAACTCTTTCAGTTAGTTGCATGTTTAAGTAGAGGGAGCAGTCAGAGGTGGAGGCAAAGGCCCTGTCATGCTTGGCCAGTCTCTTGCGCCAGGGACTGTTTGTTGAGAGGCAGTGTGTGCGTCATACGCGAAGAGAAAAGGAAGGTGAGAGGCAGAGATAAATAGGGACAGACGTACAGAGAAAATGAGGGGGTGACGGATGTGTTTGTCCATTCACTATCGCGAATGCCATGTAAAACTGTATTATTCTCAAGCCTTGTTGGGTCAGCTGATTTCATGCCACAGCAGCCATAGTCATAACCACATGCAGGACAGGTTACAATTGATTTTCCTTTAATAGTCATTACTACATCTTTAGAACACTTATTTCTGGTCCTCTTAAAGTTTTTGACAAGACTAATCTGTCCTCTCATATACTTCCTGTCTGTCTAAATGTACTCTTATGTAACACCTATTATTATACTTGTCTTCTGGTAAACTTCCTTTGCACACTCTCAGCATCTGCATTTGTGGTGTGCTTGTTAAAGCTAGCTGTCAAGCCGCTTGCTTACAGTCAAACCAGTTCATATGCGACTGCATGCCTGCAGAAGTGTTTTTCGTGTTGAGGGGAGTGTGCGTATGCATGCAGCTTGTTGACCACCTGTCTCTGTGTGTGTGTTTCTGTGTGTGTGTTTCTGTACATGCTGAGTGTGTGTTTGTGGCTGTTCCTGTCTCCAGGCCTGGATCTCTCTTTCTTCCCCACTTCTCTCTGTCTCTCTCTCCATTGCTCTCCATGTCTTTCCCTCACTCTCTCTCTCCCTCCTCCTTCTCTCTTTCTCTCTCTGCAATAACAGTGCTGACCTAGTTTCAGTGTGTTCAGGGCTGCTTGTGGAATTTTACAGAGGCCTGCCTGCCTGCCTGGCTAAAATGCAGGCAGAAAACCATGACTGGGGATTTTCACTGGTGTCGCATCATTACTACTAACTAAGACTGATTTCTCTCTTTGTTAGACTCTAGAAAACAGGTAGAGGGAAAGATTTGATCATTAAATTAGCAATCAAGCAGGACTTGTGAACACAACAACATTGTGGTCTATTTATTCTCAGACTGCTAAAGAAAATCTCCATGACAGTATGACTTACAGTATACATTACAGACTTACAGAGGTCTTCAGTTTTAAAATGGTATACAGTAAAGAGAATATATTATCACGTGTCTGTTGACAGTTGCCAAACATTTGCATCAGAAATACAAGATGCTTTAGTTCAAAATGCCATTTATATTTTGGTACCTTTTCAGGCCAGGCACATTTGGAGCACTCTGACTATAAATAACACTCTGTTGGGGGGAAATCTTAATTAAGTCTTAGCAGTGTTCAATAAGGTGAAGAGAATGCTGTGACTCAGTGGGGTTAATTGCTAAGATTGTTTCTACATTTTCATATTTTATCATGCCAAATTCAGAAACTGAGATGACTGCAACCAACCTTGTATGACTAAGATGCCTGTGTATAATTACCATACTGCATTTTGTAGGCAGTAAGTCTGTTTTCAATCCTGGCCAGCTGATTTGCTAGTACCCAATGTATACTTTTTCACTTGTTTTTCTTGTATATATTACTAACAATTCTTTCTTGATTGTGTTTGCCTAAACGACAATATTGCATTTGATGAAACAACTATTTTCTTTTCTGTTGCAGGATTAGGATCGGGATCATGGTGTTGGGAGAGGATGGCTCTCCACACCTGCACTGCACTCTTGGAGCTGAATGTATAGTGCATGGCAACCCTGTCCTGTTTTATAACAAGATAATCAAAGATGCACAATGTCACATACATCTGAGAGTCATCGTCTCTGAACTTGAACTCCATGAACAGCCGTCTTGGTCTGACACTCCTGTTCTCCACCATCTTTCAATCATCAGCTTCTGTGGGGAATGTATATCTAGAACTGATACTCTTAATAATTTTCCTGGACCTTGCTGGATTACAGGTAGACCTCCTGACTAGTGCTCTGTTTTAGGCAAACTATAGCCTTGGAGAGCATCTCAAGAGAGTTTGTACAAGGATCCAATGAAACACAGAAATAAACAGATGAGAGGAGACAGGATGGGAGAGGGAACTGATGAGGTGGATGATGCCAAAACTACGAGGATATCTCTCAGTTTTCCCCTCAGTGCTGGACTGCCAGGCTTTTCTGCACAGAAGCGCTGCTCCTCATCCCACCCCACTTCCTCTTCAGATGTTCGTGACAGAGATGGCTCAGATGGCACGACATGGATGGGGGAAGCATTCAGAGACAAACATTTATCCAAAACGCCATCAAAAACTGAACGCCTGCCATGCTCTTCCTCCTCCTCCTCCTTGCCTGTTGATCTAACTGCTCCTGTCAGTAAGAACTGCAAGTCATCTCTGTCCTTTTCTGTTGATGACAGTGGTTCCCGATACCCAACATCTCCCTTACGACACTCTAATAAAATAGACTATTCAAAAGAGACAGCTGGGGTTAGTCTCAATAATGTGTACAAAGAGCATTCAGCAACAGAAACAGCACACATCCTTTTCAACCTCAGTGCAAGAGCCTACCAGGACCAAGGTATGAAGGACACAGAGAGTTCAAAAGGCAAAAAACGGAAGGCAAACAGCCTCCATGTCGAATTGAGCCTCCCTCTCCCAAGCATCAACCCTCAATCCTCTTCATCAACCCCTCCTCCTCCTCCTTCCCCCTCATCTGTCTCTCTTACCTCCTCCCCCTTGACTCTCCCCACTACGTCTTTCGATGACTCCTTTAGGCCAGTGTCAAAGCCAGAACTACTGTGTGGGGTGTGCCACCGTCTGTTCAGTACTGCCTCGTCCCTCACTGTCCACATGCGTCTCCATCGGGGGGGACGGGCACTCAGCTGCCGCCACTGTGGCAAAGCCTTCATCCATAATAAAAGACTGCAATCCCATGAGGCCACCTGCAGGCAAAGGCTGCCAGCTTTTCCAGCGCAACCCAAAGAAGAGCCCCTGGAGGCGGCTGAAGTGGAGGGGGAGAGAGCAGGTGAGAGTGCAGTGCCAGAACAGCTTGGACAAGGAACAAGGCCTGGCCGACCCATAAAGAAGGTGAGAGACCTTCATGGCCTTGATGCTGGAACACTGACTTGCACGGATGGCCTGGAGGAAGGTGATCACTTTGTAAAAGTGGTGGATGGACATATCATTTACTTTTGCTCTGTGTGTGAGCGCTCTTACATGACTTTGTCCAGTTTAAAGCGTCATTCCAATGTGCATTCGTGGCGGAGAAAGTACCCCTGCCACTACTGTGATAAGGTTTTTGCTCTGGCTGAGTACCGCACTAAACATGAGGTGTGGCACACTGGTGAAAGGCGCTACCAGTGCATATTTTGCTGGGAGGCATTTCCTACCTACTACAACCTTAAAACACACCAAAAGGCTTTTCATGGAATCAACCCTAGTCTAATCTCAAGTGAGAAAACAGCCAATGGCGGCTACAAGCAGAAGGTCAATGCTCTTAAACTCTACTGCCTGCTGCCCATGCGGTCTTTAAAGCGACCTTATAAAACATACAGTCAGCCAATGGCTGATGGACTACTCACTTCTGATTCATCAGTTACCCTGCCTTTAACTCTGGATGGCAGTCCCCCACCACCTCTGGACACAAACAAATTGGAGTCTTTCCTTAAAGATCTTCAAACTCCAGACATCAAGACTGAACATGAAGGATCCCCTATCAAAGTGGGTGTAGAGCAGGGTAAAAAACTACATGCTCCCCAAACAGTCATGGCAGTAGAAGTCAGAGAGGCAGAGGGGTCAAATTTACAGCTGTCAGGTAATAACACTGGCAAAGGCAAAACTCCAAAGAGCCCAGAAGGAGCTGTCTCTTCAGTCATTACATTTGCACACAGCAAACCCTCAGTCATAATGCACAGTGCTGCAGTTTCTTCTTCTGTCATTGTGCATAGAAATAATATGCCCTCTGAGGAGAAGAAAAGAAGTCCCGAGAATCACCCAGTGGCAAAAACAACTCAAAAACAGATAAAGAAACAAAGCCAGAAAGAGCACAAAGACACATACAGGGAGTGGGATGCTGCTGATTTAGATCCTGAGGTCTCAAAAATCAGTCAGCCAACAGAGAAACTTCACAAGGGACGAAAGGCTCACAGTAAAACTGAGTCAACAAAGGCAATACCCATAGCAGTGGGCTCAGACGTCAAAGGCAGTGGTCCACTTTGTCAGATTACTGTGCGTATAGGGGAGGAGGCCATTGTCAAGCGGAGCATTTCTGAAACAGACCTAATGAGGGACAAAAGCCCTACACGCAGCAAAGCCAAAAAGAGTAGCCTCTCACAGGAGGACCAGAGAGAACAACGGCACACCCATCATAGCCAACGTAAACACCACAACTCCAGCCAGGAAGGAAAGGAAGGGGAGCACAAATGGAAAAACGCTAAACTGAAAAGCAAGGTGAGGAAATACTTCTTCCGCCAGGAGGTCAGGGAGGATAGAAATGACCATGATGTGGAGGACAATCTGTGGAGGCCTTACTATTCCTACAAACCCAAGCGAAAGGCCCTTCATTTGCAGGGGGCTAAAGCCTGGAAGCGCAAAATGCACTACAAACGGTCCCTGAAGCCTATGAGGAGAGCTGAGAGGCTCATGAAAAATTTTAACAAAGAGGTTGATGGGGAAGATCCAGATGAGACAGTGGGAGGGAGACAGGAAGCGAAGAAAGAGCAGAAAGAAGTTAACAATCTACAGAAAGATCAAGTCAAAGAAACCCCACAAACTTTTTCTGTCCCTTCAAGAGCAGAAAAGGAGAAAGAAATGGGAACCCATGGAAAGCTGGATCTCCCTCTCCCTTCATCTGTCCCTCAGACTACATGCAATACACAATACACAGCCTCCTCTTTCATCAAGAAACGATGGTCAGAAGGTCAGGCCTCTGAGTGTGGGACATGTGGCCGCTGGTTCTCAAGCCCGAGGAAGCGAGACAAACATGAGCTGACACATCTATTTGAGTTTGTGTGCATGCTTTGCAGAGCTCCTTTCCCTTCACAGTCCAAGCTAGAAGAACATCAGAGAACTCAGCACCCCAAAAACAAGCCTCTGTCTGCCCCTACTTTCTTCACTTCCCAGATACTGAGAAAAGAGCTGGAAATAAAAGCTGATGAGAATGGTGTGGATGGAAGATCATTAGAGAAAGGCTGCCCAGTTCGCTTGGGCAGGAGGCCTCTGATCAGATATACATGTTCACAATGTGATAAGGTCTGCAAAACCTCTGCCGCACTCAACTGCCACCTCAAGCGACATGAGTTAGGCAGTTTAACGGAGGTTGAAAACACACAGCAAAATCAAGACATGCCAAGTTACACAACTTCAACAGCAAAGACTGCACTAAGCAAAGATTTAGACACCAATAGTGAACAAGTGCAGCCTGTGTCTGTCATATATTATTCAAAACCAGACTGTCAAATCTCTGACAACCAACTAGATGAAAAGATTAAAGAACACCAAAGAATCAGCAATTGTGAAAGCCCAAAACTGGCAACCAATGACAAAGTCAACAGTCCAATTTGTACACAGTTATCCCAAGTTACGCACAGCTCCAGTTCAGAAAGGTTTAAGTTAATATCTCCTAACCTCCCTAGTGTGCTAGTAATGAATGGGGCAGAGTGCCTAGACTATAGGACACCAGAGAAACAAAATTTAGACACACAAGATCAACAGAAAAGAAGTCCCACACCAAATGACAGGCAAATCCAAGTTTCTCAAATGCTTACAGACCCTCAAATTAGAAGTGAAACAATTCCATCTGGGCCCATTTCATTAAAAACAGGCAGATGTTGTGCATTTAGCAAAGGGATTGGAACAGTCGCACAGAGACAAGGTGACATTATTCAGAATGAAGATTACAGTGATTCACAAGATGCTCAGGATCTAAGAACCTTTCCTCAATCCAGGAACCAAGCCCAAGATTTATCTATGCCAACAATACTGGCAAAAAAGAGGGAGCTTGATCAACAGATAACACATCCATCCAACATGTCAAAGGAACAATCCCATAATGAGGACATGTCACTGCTAGTGCCCAAAGAGGAACCACTCAGTCCTGTACCATCTCCTACATGCTCTGTCATTCAAACCACTCCGAAAGGACCTTCTCAAAGGTATTTAATGTCACCTTGTCACTCACCAGGACCCTTAGACCTACAGTTGCGGACTCAGCTGGAACAAAGCCAAACACACAGAGAAAGGCACAATACAGAAAAACAGGGTCTCATGCTTCCAGCGAATTCAGCTGGGATGATTGATCCTCCTTCTTCCCACATCCTGCTCCATCCTCAAGTGTCCATGGAAGAGCCTGAATCAAAGGACTACTCTTCTGTCACCCCTACAGAACACCACAGGGGCTCAGTCTTCCCTGTCCAGGAGCTTACACTTCCCCTGATCATACCAGGAGGGTACTGCTCTGGAAAGAAACAGGAGGAGCAAATCCTGATGTCTTACCCTACTGGGCCCCTACCTTTTCCTTCACTTGGGAAGATGATACCCCACTCTGACTCAACTAAACTACCCTTTTATCCAGACCCCTATCACCTACTGTATGGCCCACAGATACTGCCATACCCCTATAACCTTGCTGCCTTTCCAATGGCTCTAAATATGATGGCATCTGGGGACAAAGAACCCTTGCCCTTCTTGCCTTTTTTCAATTACGCTGCCACTGCTGCTCCTTTACCAGGCACAGTGCCCCATCCTTTAGTGTTGAACCCTAGCCTATACAACAGTGGAGGCAGCAGTAGCACAAAGCAGGACAACCCTTAAATGAGTTAACAATGGCAGCAAGGGAATATATCTAAACAGCTGAGTAGGCCTTTAAGGGTGGATATGTTGTTTTTCCTTTTTGTTAACTGAACACTTTTGCACAGGTCTTCTCTTTTGTAAAGTAGCAAAAGCATAGGCATACATATGAATGAAATATGGTGGAAAATTTGAGGGGTTTCTTGACACTAGGTGAGAAGGATAGAAGGGGTTGCAAACAGAACATATATAACACCCCTTTCAGGCATTGCCAAATGCACCTCCAACAGAGCTTGAATATCCATCCTATCAGAGTCATTCAGATATTAGGTATATCATGTGAACAACAACAGCTAACAGTATGTGTGTTTTGAAAAATGAGTTCTGTCTATTTCTCATAATAGGGACAATATAAAAATAATGATGATAATAATAGTTATTTTGATTATACTGATTACAGTAATAAAATGGGGCTTTTTATTGAAAGCAAAACGTTATGCCTGAAGAGGTTCAACATTCTCAACACACAGGGAAGGATAATGCAGCAGCAGTGTGTGTGTGCATGGATTATATGGGGTAGCTCATAGTTTCATATCTAACAACATCGGTACTTCCGTCAAGTGTTTTTCAGTATTTTGGCTTATATATGCCTGCAGGTTTGTGTATGTGCATTTGTGGGGTGTGTTGGGGGTGTAGGCATGCACACTTGAAGTCATTTGTGCTGCATCAGCCTTGGTCAGTTCCATGGAAGTTATTACGTATAAACATCATTCCTGAAAAAGCTGTAATAATCTTATTAGGTCAGTAAATAGAAATCATAGATGAAGCTCTTCTTTCGTCACTCATAGCATAGCAACGTGATGGTGTAGCTACATGTCATATGGATTAAATATATTGTTATGTGATGCCTTCACTAACCAGGATCATCTTGACAAGGTCAGATGTGTGTGATTTAGAATCCACTGTATATTTGACCATGTGATGTATAGAGACAGATTAGTTAGGTTTGTAGGATGTGGGTATATTAATCCTTTTTGATGATCATTTATTAAATAAGTCTGTGTACTTTCAGTACTCTGGTACTTCTGCCAACTGTTTCTTCTCTTCCAATAACATACAAGAAACGTACAAGTCGACTTCATGTTTAGTGGCCTTCTCCTCCCCACTGCCCCCTGGTGTCCACCAAAGACACTACATTCACTTCACTGAATTTGAGAGTAAGAAACCAAGTGAAGCAAACAGAGAAAGAGAATGAGAGTGTCAGCAAGAATGGTAGTAAAATGAAGATAAGTGCAGCTGGGCAGTGTGTTAGCATGAACAGAGCTTCCTTTACAAAGACAAAGAGAATCATTTTCCTGTAAGAGGCGGTAGTTGGTGAATGTTAGTTTTAGGAACATATGATCTAAAGAGATCCATTACAAGTAAGCCACCGTTTCTGTTGGTTAGCAGATTGGCTCTCCTTCTCCTCCACAGCAGAAAGAAGAGAGGGAGAGGGTGTCAGTTAGTCCTGACATCCCTGCAGGGCTTGCACTATGGGACTTAAAGCACTGGAGTGGCTTGAGCAATCCCTTGTACTTTCTTGTTTTTTTTTTTTTTGTTTGTTTTTTGTTTTTTTACATCTTTAGTTTTTCACAATATTATTTGTTTGATTTACATATTTTTCCATTTTGGTAGTGAGACAAGGCTTGTACTTGTATATTCATATTCAAGTACACATGAAAATGAATGTAATTTAGTCATGAGGTTAAAAAAAAAAAAAAAACGGACAGTATGGTAGATAATTTCTATATGCTGACTTGAAAAATAACATGTAATATTGAACCGCTATGAGGTATTCATATATATAAACAGTAGACTTAGGGACATGTCAAGGAAGTTGGTTTCAATATAACCACAACGCATGAGAAACAATTACTTCTTCTTTATCTTCTGGTGTTGTCACAGAACTCTCCATTTTACTTCATATGGTTCTTCATTTTCATTTTCTCGTTTTTTTTCCATTGAAGAAAACTTTCATTTTTAACCCCTCACTATCAAATTTTAAACCTTAAACCAAAAATAAAAGCTCCTTTGTTGCCTTATTTAATTTCCCCAAGCATCGCAGAAGCTTTCTGACTACCACCCCTCAATATCCACCTCTTTCTCATCCCTACACCCTCTCCCTTTTTTATTCTCAATATTTAACTTCTCCCTTTGAAGAGAGTATGTCTGAAACTGTGCAATGAAACCACAGCACTGTTTGTTTCCTGAAGTAAAAAAATGCGATAAACGGTTGTGGATCATGTAGCTTCACTCGGGTGTGGGTACAAGCCTTAAGTTTGCATCAAAAGTGTGTGTGTGTGTGTGTGTGTGTGTGTGAGAGAGAGAGAGAGAGAGAGAGAGAGAGAGAGAGGGTGTGTGGTGGTAAAGGTAATGGGAACGAAAACAAGGTCTATCTCCCTCGATGATTACATCATACTTTGATTTTGGACCTCTTATTTGCTGCATTTATTCTACCATGACATAAAATATAAATTAAATGGTGAGACTTTAAAATAAGGTTGCATTTCTTAACATTAAATAACACAATAGTTAACATGAACTAACAAAAATACATTTACAGCATTTAATAATCCTGGTTAATGTAAATTTCTACATAAACTATTACATAAATTAATGCAATATGAACAGGAATAAACAATGAATAACAGTATTTTGATAAATTAACATTAATCAAGATTAATAAATGCTGTAAAAAAACATTGTTCATTCTTAGTCCATAATGCCTAATGCATTAACTAATGTTAATGAATAGAACACTATTGTAAAGTGTCACCAATTAATTCAGCCACTACCTTTACTAGTTACTGGTAAAAAATTAAAATGTTGCATTTGTGTATGTAAGAATTAAATCTGTTAGTGACATTTGTTTAACAATCACATATTGTAAAAAATATGACTACTACTTTCAAATTATTAGTAACTTAAATAACTGAAATTGAATGTATTTTTCTTTGCCTCCAGAGAGTATTAAACCTCTGCCCAAATATCAACTGGTAAATTATGAATCAGTAACTGGTATAAAATGACTAAATCAAAAATTCAACTTGTTTACATTCAAGATGCCTTTGCATTTTTTTTTTTTTTTTTTAATAAGCTAATAATAATAATATGCACATAATCTGAATGCACCTTACAAAGAAAAAATTGTGATACCATTTTGAATAAAAACATCCTATGAAGGTGGAACTTTAAGGAACATCATAATGAATTATGTTCTCATGTTGTACTATAGTTCCATCCATCAGCAGACATTTAGACACTTAAAGAATTTCAGTGGATAGTATGCTTGAAAGAGGTCACTTGTGACTTTGTGGGCTCCTCAGCCTTAAACAAATAAAAAATATTTATCGATCAGCATCTGGACAGACTACTGAATATTATTTGCACAGAACTATAAAAAGGAGACAAAACATGCAGATCAGACCAGAACATTAGGTTATGAACACTATCTTAACAACAACAAAATAGCATCACCTTGGTCCACCCTGAACAAGACTCCTTTATAAGTTTTCAATCAAAGTGGCTAAAATCTACCAGCTACATATGTTCTGCACTTGGTCATAGTTGTAGGCATGTGACTAAATTGTCTGGTATTTTGTGAAAATGTAATCTTGTGCCATTGTTTTAGAGATTCACATTATATTTGGGCAGTTTCAAAAAAGTTAAATGTTTGAAAAGTTTATTTGTGTCTTGTTAACTTTGTGGCCATTTAATACTGACGTTTGTTGGCACACATTGCCAATTCAAGTCTACAATCTATAGTTAATTTCTCTGCTTCTGTTCTCTTTACTCCCTCTGTCCAAGCTACAACCATACAATAAAGTATTAACCTGATGACGTGCAAAACATTTTTGAATTCATCATTAATATACATTTAAAGCAACATGATTATAGAATTTTTAGCATTCAGGATCTACAATTATTATATACAAATATTGGTAACACTTTTCAAGAAGGTTTCATTCATTACGTTAGTCAACTAGTTTACATGAACTAACAATGAACAAAACTTTTACAGCATGTATTAATCTTGGCTAATGTTAATTTGAACATACACTAATTTATTTTTAAATGAAAAATTAACAAATAGAACCTTATTGTAAAGTGGGACACCAAATTATTTTAAATACAACAATATTTAATTCTAAATGTAATTATATTAAAATGCATAATAACAATACAACTTTATATTATTATATCTACAATTTTAGATTAACATATCAATCAGTTAAGACATTTTTTAGGTTTGTATTGATTTCAAACAGGCTACTAAATTATTTGATCCGTTATATGGCAGCCTTCATTCTCTCTTCATTAAGCTGATTTAACCTCTTCTTTTTCTCCTTTGTTTCCTTAATTCTTCCTTTTCCCTTTACTGTCTTTCTTCCCTGCCACTGGGTCTATCCATCACATTTCACAATTTTAGAATCATAACAAGATTTGACTCAGAACGCTTTGTCATTTTACTGTAGCATTTTCCCACCTCAGCTGTCCATATGTGGTATGGCACACCCCATGAAATGATATCAGAACTAAAACCCCTTTTATTTCATCCCATACTAGTTAAGGAATAACTTGATGCTGATTTTTAATAATAGGAGAATATACACCGATCAGCCACAACATTAAAACCACCTGCCTAATTTTGTCCCCCTCGTGCTGCCAAAAGAGCGCCAACCCGCATCTCAGTGTAGCATTCTGAGATGATATTCTTCTCACCACAATTGTACAGAGCGGTTATCTGAGTCACTGGATTTTTTTTTTTTTTTTTTTTTTTTTGGCACCATTCGGAGTAAATTCTAGAGATTGTTATGCGTGAAAATCCCAGGAGATCAGCAGTTACAGAAATACTCAAACCAGCCCATCTGGCACCAACAATCATCCATGTGATTATCTAATCAGCCTATAGTGTGACAGCAGTGCAGTGCATAAAATCATGTAGATACGAGTCAGGAGCTTCAGTTAATGTTCACATCATCCATCAGAATGGGGAAAAAATGTGATCTCAGTGATTTGGACCGTGGCATGATTGTTGGTGCCAGACGGGCTGGTTTGAGTATTTAATAACTGCTGATCTCCTGGTATTTTCACACACATCGGTCTCTAGAATTTACTCCAAATACAAACAACATCCAGTGAGTGGCAGTTCTGTTGATGAGAGAGGTCGACAGAGAATGGCCAGACTGGTTCGAACTGACAAAGTCTACGTTAACTCAGGTAACCGCTCTGTACAATTGTGGTGAGAAGAATCTAATCTCAGAATGCTATTCTGAGATGCGGGTTTGTGCTGTTTTGGCAGCACGAGGGGGACCTACACAATATTAGGCAGGTGGTTTTAATGTTGTGGCTGATCAGTGTACACAATGATAAAGAATAAGCATAGGTGTCCCACTTCTTCAGTTGTCCCACTTTACCTATATTCACCTGAAAGCACAGTTTCCTTCTGTTTGCTATGGCCATGGGATCATTTAGAAAGTCAAAGAAAAGGGGCATATAATGAAGGATGTGCACCATTAAATTAATTAAAGACATAGTTCACCCAAACATTTAAATTCTCTAATCATTTACTCACCCTCATGCCATCCAAGATGTGTTTGACTTTCTTTCTTCTACTGAACACAAACAAAGATTTTTAGAAAAATATCTCAGCTCTGTAGGCTCAGTGGGTAGCACTGTCACCTCACAGCAAGATGGAGTTATATTTTGGTTTGTTCTCACCCAAACCCGATTGGATCGCTTCAGAAGACATTGATGAAGCCACTGGAGTCATATATATTACTTTTATGATGCCTTTATGTGATATTTGGACCTTCAGAGTTTTGAATAGCGGTCCTTCCAGTCAACCCAGCGCCAGATAGTTCCCCCACCTCCAGTACTCAGGCATGGGTCTAGGGGAAGGAGATGGTGGGGAAGCGAGAGAAGGAGAGAGCATGAAAGGGAGGGAGAGAGAGAGAGAGAGAGAGAGAAGAGACAGACAACATTCTTCTTCAGCTCCCGCAGGCACGCCGACCACCCGGTCCTCAGCCACTCCTCCACCCCGTGGCAGATGGCAGTGGTTCCTCCGCCTCCTGGCGGACGGCAGCGGCTCTTCCGTCCCCTGGCGGAAGAGTTCTCCCGGACAGTGTGCTCTTCCTCCTTTCCTGGGTTTCGGCACCAGTGTGAAGGACCTCTGGAGGAAGGAGGAAGCTGGAGCCGTATGCACATTCAACGAACTTGAATAAGACACATCAAACTGAAAACATATTGACATAAACACACACAGCTTCAATGTCTCTCTCTCTTGGAGTCTCTCTCCCGACTGCAGCTCTGCTCCTGGCTTTATCCCCCGCCTACTCACGCCGTCATCACTCAGAGCTCGGCGAGATCATTTGCCCCAGGTGCACACCTCGGCCTCACTCCTCTCCATCCTCGCTCTGCCCCACCTGGCCAGCCACACACTGGGATGATATGAGGATGAGTAAATGATGAGAGAATTTTCATTTTTGTGTGAACCATCCCTTTAAACTACATGAAGGTTTAAATGGTTAACTTGACAATTGTTTGTTTTAGTCTGAAGTACACTAAAATTTCAAAAATTACACTGGTGATGATGTTTTGGCATTTAGAGTAAAAAGCAAAACAAAACAAAAAAATACCTATGCCCCAGTTATTAAACATCAAGGTTTCGCTGTACTGGACAAGCAAACATCAGTCACATTTCAAAGTTCATTTGTTATGCAATCAGACAACTGTCAAGTCCAGAATTGGGAAGGTAAAGTTTGAGCTCAATTCAAGTAACTCACCTATTGCAGAATAATAAGCATATATAAACTATGCTATAAAATATATTGTAATAAATATTAGACTCCTGTGTTCTCTGCTTGTTATAAGTGTTGCACTTAAAGGAATAGTTCTCCCAAAAATGAAAATTCCTTCATCATTCACTCACCCTCATACCATTGACTTGACATGACATGACTTTCTTTCTTTTGCATGAACACAAACAAATATTTTTAGAAGAATATCTAAGCTCTGTATATCCATACAATGCAAGTAATAGTTGATGAAAACTTTGATGCTCCAAAAATCACATAAAGGCAGCATAAATGTAATCCAAAAGACTTCAGTGTTTTAATCTATGTCTTCTGAAGCGATCCAATCAGTTTTGGGTGAGAACAGACCAAAATATAACTCCTTTTTCACTATAAATCTTGGCATCAGCAGTCTTCTTTATTGATCATGATTTCAAGCTTGATTACACTTCCGAGCGCCATCTAGTGTTCAACGCATGCGTCAAGCACTAGGAAGTGTAATCAAGCTTGGATTAAAACACTGTTTTATTTATAGATTACTTTTATGTGGTTTTTTTTTATTTATTTTTTTTTATTATGCAGAACAAAGAAAGTCATGCACATCTGGGATGGCATGAGGGTGAGTAAATAAATAAAAAATTTTGGGGTGAACTGTTCCTTTAAGGAGATACAGCACTGCCTTGCAATTTCATCAGAAGGGATGATACACAAATATTGTATTTTACAGAGCCTTTAAGTAGGTACTGAAATAAAATGAACCAAATAAGCCAGTGATCCAACATTTTCTGACTGAAATCATTCTTACCTGAGCAATTACTATAATCTGATTATTATTTACAGTCAACTAAAAGGCAGTATTTTTTTTAAATATGTATTCAAGAAGGTATTTTATACCTAAAAAGCTTTAGGTTGACTGAATGACTGAAAACTAGCTTCACTTTTATAGGAATTTTGCAATTACTTATAACAAAAGGGTCCTAAAGTGATTTTTAGTGGAAGTCTGAAATCAGTTCTCCTCAAGTACACAAAGGTGTCCTAGCAGATTAACCACAGGTGTAGTTCATTACATTAACTATGGAAATGTTCCATTACATTTGACAATGAGAAAGTTGCTATTGTCAAAACTGTGACTTCATTTAAAACAGTATATCTATTGTGTTATAATTTAAAACCTAACATACATCTATTTTTATGAAATGTTTTGCTTAAAAGTGTGCTCTATACAGTATTGAGATTGTAAACTAGTAAAATGAATCACCATGCTATCAGCCTACAAAAGACCTCACAGGCTCAGACACTTTCGCTCAAACAAACAAGTCCAGGATCAATATTTTCCAGTTCTGTGATGTTGACATCCTTGGTCTCTGGTCTTTTGGGGAGACCAGAGACTAGACTGGAGTTCACTTTACACAGAGAGAGAGAGTGATAGTCTGACAGTAGTCAGCTAAACCAAAGTCATATAGCTTATGTTTTCCTGCTGTCTCTGTCTATCTATCTGATTCCATCCCCTCTTTCCTCTACTCATGTTCTAATCTATCGAGGATGAATTATCTAAAGGAAGTGGTTGTTGTGCTGCTGTTAGGCCCGTACCTGATCCTGCTGGGCAAGGAAGTGGCAGGTGGTCAGGTAAGTTTCTGATCTTTAAAAGACAATCTTCTGATTGGAAGAAAATAATATTTTTTCTTCTCACAAAAGGCCATTTGATTGATTGTTACTAATTGTTATTACAATCTATCTATCTATCTGTCTGTCTGTCTATCTATCTAAATTTGCAGGCAAGGCTCTGTCATTGTATACTAAAGATAAACTTTCCTTATACTATATTTTTCCTTTTTGGGAAATATTCATGTCCTACTGAACTGGTATTGGCAAGTTAAATGAGGTATTCATGGAACAATAATAGGGTCTATGCACCTGCTAATGGCATAAGTCCAAATTCTACATTGCAAAACCTATTACAGATTACAAAACAGAAGGACTTTACCAGGTACATATTATAAGCTGACTGGCTGGTCTGGAGGCAACTGTAGCTGACAAAGTAGTAGCATGGTTGCCGTATTCAACTCTGAAATTGCTGAACCCTTGTCCACACTTGGTCAGGGCAGAACTATTTACACTGGTGGCTAGTCTGGGATATATAGATGATTCTGTTTTCCTAACCTTTTCTGAGAGCATGAGAGATACGTCTAAAAATGTAATCTGAGCATATTCGGCTTATGTACAATATGAAGTCAAAACCATTCTTTGATTTTTTGGATTACTGTGACAGATATCTGGCAAGGGAGTCATCAATCTTGCTCACAGACAGTCCTCATGGACTCCCCTAATGCAGACAAGTGCAAATCTCAGTGACATCATAAGGTAAGTTGACTCTAAATCGGAGGATTTCACTTTGCTTTCTAAATACTGTAATGTGTTGGTGCTCAACTGCAGTAGATGCTTAGTTGTGTACCTTATTTAAACATAAAATCACCTACTGTATGTCATGTCATATGCTTTACAAAAAAATACTGTGGTGGTACAATGTTGGTATCAAATGATAATGCCATGATACTTTGACATATACTGTACCATGGTACTGAAATTCATGTATCATGATATTTACCTGGTACCCCAAGGTATGTCCAAGAACACCATGGTAGTACCATGGTACTTTTTTTGGTAAGTAATATCGATCACTTCACTAATTGCAAGATGTCTTACGTCACCTTTACAGCATCAGATCTTTCTTTGAGTTCCGGACCCTTGATCCAGAAGGGGCTATTTTCTACGGGGACACCAAGGATGGAAAGGACTGGTTTGTGCTTTCGCTGCGTGATGGCATACCTGAAATGCAGATTGGGAAAGCAGACATTTTAGTCAGTGTAAAGGGAGGTCGCAAACTCAATGATGGCACCTGGCACTTGGTAAATGGTTTTTATATATAAATATATTTCTGCATATTCTGGTCATTTTTCTGAAATCTGATAGCAATTAAAGCAACAACTGCCTTTCTGTTGTATAAATCCAACTAAACTGAACGGCATCAATATGGTTTTTAAGACATGCCAATTAAAGCTCTGTTTGGGACAATTAAAAAAAGAGTATAACTGCACAACTCAAAATATAGGCTCATTTATTTACCAGTGCTTTGGCTATCAGCCTTTTTCAAGGCTTTTCTATACCTTGAAATGTGTGCATTTACTTAATTATAATTAGGACAGTTATTATGCCATATTATTCATTTGTTTAGTGCAAAAAAAAAAAAAGAAAAAAAAAGAAAGAAAAGTCAATCAATCTTTTAAGCTTTCTTTGTTGTTTTTGGACAGTTGGAATTGCGCAGTGAGGGCAAATTTGTTGTGTTAGAGGTAAACAACGATGTGGAGCTTGTAGTCGGTCTTCATTCTAAGCTGGCAGAGGAGGAACTAACAGGAAAGATACGACTTGGTCTTGGCGGCATGTTAGTGGACAAACAGACGCTCTTCCATCCAGTAAGACTTACTACGGCTCTTTTCCAATAATATTTCTAAAACGAATTAACACTGATGATCACATGAGTGCTGAAAAGTGCCCTTTAATACTTCTCTTTATTTCTTTTGTTCAGTTTCAGCCAGGAATGGATGCTTGTATAAGGGGAGGACAGTGGCTAAATCTCAGCACCCTCTGGGATACAGACCCTACATGGGAACCCCGGCCCTGCTTCTCTGAGATCAAGAGAGGCAGCTACTTTCCAGGAACTGGGATAGCTATATTTAATACATCTGGTCAGTTAAAAGTGATGTAGCACTTTGCACAAATAGGGCCTGAAACTTAGTATTTTGCGTCTATTACAACAAATGATGTGTGCAAGGAAGTTCTTAATTTTCATAAAATGTTGATCATCAACCTCAGGAGGGCAAACTGAATATTATATGAGTTTTATTTTCTATTCATTTTATAGGAGGTTAGCCATTTTTGTAACCCTTTTAGCAAAAATGTCTAAATACAGGTTTAAATCCTCATTTGTGTTATTTTGTAATTTTTTGGCAAAAAAATACTATTTATTGATTATTGTTTTTTTTTTTTCATTAAAACTACACCAGAATAACCGGGTACACAGTAGAAGCTAGCTAGTTTGATACTGAATGTTTATAAGTAGTTACTGATGAATTTCCATAAATTTTGTGCGTTTTATTGAAAAATATTGGTTTGATCATTTTTTCCTTACAATAACTTTGGTAATTAGGGTTGAATATATCCTATTCAGAGTAGCGCCATATTAGATTTCTAACAGGAATGAAAATGAGGCTGTGTAGGATAGACTTACAGTCTCTTCAATAGGCTGTACAGTTGTCTAAATTGGTGTTGACTGTTCAGCTGATTAAACATTGAAAATTCATCTTTATGGAAAAAACAAATCCCTCAGTAGACTAGAAACTACAGAAAACACAATTTTCAAATTAGATCTAGGACCTTTGCACAGCTTTATAAACTGCATGCCATTAAAGACATTGCAAGTCTATGCCTCACAGCCTCGTTTTTATTCCTGTCAAAAATCAAAAATGGTGCTACTCTGAATAAGGTTTTGAGCTTGACAAATGCAGTCAACACAACAAATTTGTGGAAAGTGTTTATGTTATGTTTTGCATAGGAGGTACAGTAATATCACATGCCATTCCATGCATATCTTACAACAGATCTTCCTGGACTTAAGACAGAGGAGGCTGGAATTACAATTGAGATCTTTGGATCTTGGACTGGGACAACGCTGAGTTTCCAAAGCACAGGATTCCAGTATGTTTTGGGACCAGAGGTCCAGTTGGGCCTAAAAGAGGCATCAGAAACCGCTTCCCTTCCCCATGAACCTGCTACCTTTACCGTCAACATACTGAAACATGCCCTTGTGGTAAACGGCAAAGCAGAGCTTGAAACGGAAAGTCTGGACTTTTTCTCCATGTGGAAAAAGGGGATGCTACTAACTTTTGGAGGAGTGCCAGGTAAATTTGCGAGGTGGGAATGAGCAAGAATTTCCATGCGCAAGTACTCCTCCATCCACCAATGCCCTTTATGTTCTGTGAAATGTTGAATTCTTATAAAACATTATGTTTCATCCATGAAGTCAGCTGTGTTATATCACAGGGAGTATCTTTATAAGAATAGTTCACCCAAAAATGAAAGTTCTATCACCATTTACTCAACCTCATGTTGTTCCTAACCTGTTTGACTTTCCTTCTTCGGAGGAACACAAAAGGAGACGTTAGATAGTTTAACAGCCTCAGTCACCATTCACTTTCATTGTATCTTTTGTCCATACAATGTAAGTGAATGGTAACTGAGGCTGACATATGGCCTAACGTATCTTTTTGTGTTCCACAGAACATTTAGAACAACATGAGGGTAAGTAAATGATGACAGAATTCACATTTTGGGTGAACTATCCCTTCTACTTTACATTTAAATTATATTTTACATTGAACTCAATGCTGAAAAAAAAAAATACAATTACTCACACTTTTGTTTTTTCAGATGAGAGGGAGGCTGCAAAAAGTATACATCACCTGCGTGGGTGTTTGGAGAAAATCCTTGTCCAGGGCCAGGTCATTGATCTTGATCAGGCATTGTACATACATTCAGCAGTGTCATCTCACAGCTGCCCTGCAGAAGCAATGAATGAACTCATTTAAAAGAGATTCATGCCAGTCATCAAAGCAAGCTAAATTCTAAGATTTGCTTTGTGGTCCATTCATCTGTAATATGTTGGCCTATTTAAACTATTGCTCAATGTTCAGTTGGCCCATGACCTCCAAAAATGTTCTTATGGGCTGTCGTGATGCAAATTTATTTTTTATTTTTTATTTTTATTTTTTTTACATATCACATCATGAGCAATAAAAACATGTAAAATGAAACTTCTTGTCTTTCTAATAGTAAATTAACAACTGTTAGAAATATTCAATTAAACAGTGTTTACAAAGACATCTTAAAGGGAACTTTTTTCAATGAACATCTTTCAGTGTTCACATAACGCATCAATGTCAATAAATATTTCAGAAAGTATATGCAGTACAATAAAGATGTGCAGCTCATGTACATTAAACTCATGTAATCAGATAGCTAAGGTAATAGTAATAACTAAGAGGAGTGAATGTTGCCATTCAATAATAAAACATGTCATACATTCTGCAGATAGGCTAGATAAGCAGGCTCTTCTGTAATCCACTGCCATCTAGAGGACTTAGGTGAACTTAGTTTTTTAAACAAATGTGGGAGGCCGACCACAATTTAAAATAATATATAACTTTTATGATTATATTAGAAGTAAATTCATAAGTTTACTGTTCAATGTATGCTCTCAATAGAAATGTCTACTAAGGCATTGACAAGTTCCCAACAACAGATATTGACAGTGTTGTTAAAGTCATCGTAGCATCTGTTTCGTTAGTTGTTAAATTAGTATCAATAATTGTATTTGTGATTTTGTTAAATATGGCGTTGAGCATTTAAATTGATGAATTTATTTAGATATTACCCACCACCTTCTGCATGTTTATCCTGTATTTATCAGTCTTTACTTTTCTGCTCAAAACTAATTTTATTTATCAATACGTATTAATTTAGCTGGATATGATCTAAAAGTGAACTATTATTCCAGTTTTGTGTACAATGCACTGATTTATGAATACTGTTTATAGCAATTAGTTCAGTTATGATAGAGCCAATCACGAATTTCCCACAAGCGACTCTCAACTGTCGCAAAACGACGTTCAGTGTCGTGCACCGCGCCGCCCGTGCGAAGATGGCGGCTGAGCTGCATCCGCGCAGCGGAAAGCTGATCGCTTTGTCGAACTCCAACCGAACCGCTCAACGAAATCAGCCTGTACAGGAATTTAATCACGGCCTGGTCCTTAGTCGGGAGCCGCTGAGGGACCGCGATGTCTTCACTGTCCGCATCGACAAGAAGGTAAACAAGCATGTCCCACCAGTCCCTGTAGAGAGAGAGAGAGAGAGAGAGAGAGAGAGAGAGAGAGAGTGATAGAGAAAGAGATATTGGTGGCAGTGTGTGTCAGATCGGCTGCAGTCTCATCATTTGGGTGTGCGGGGTCTGTCAGATCTTATTCAACGGTCGTGTGTAGTGTGTAGATGTAATGTCTCGGTGTGTGTGTGTGTGTGTGTGTGTGTGCGCGCGCGTTGCTGCTGCTGCTGCTGCTGCTGCTGGTTTGCAATGGGACCTGTCATGGTTTGTCAGTGCTGATGATGTTTGTGGGCTGTCTGCTTCCTGGATATCGGACTGTCATTTGGATTTAAAGAGGTAATTTTTGCAGGATACTGTGATAGCTGCTTCATTAAGAGCCCCTGTAAACATGTACACACGGGTGACTCTCACTAAACCTGTCAGTTATGTCCAGGTTGTATTTAACCCCAAATCAATAAAACAATACGAAGCCTTTTTTAAGGCCATTAAGAGTTTTTTTTATTGTGATATTATTTTCAGAACTCATAAGCACATTTAACCCCCAAATGTCATTACACGTCCGGAGATTTTACATTTACTATTTCCATTGATTTCAAGGTCCTCATTACTGTAACACAGTCATTTGTTTACAGTTTTACTTTAAAAGATTCTTTTTTTCAATGTATTTTTTACTTACAGTCAGTGAAAATGAAAGGCAAGAGAGGGTTAGCTATATACAGTATATTCATTTTTTAATTTAAATAATACATATTTTTTTCTCATTTCATGAAAATAATAAATTCTTGATGGCCTTAAAAAAGGCTTCATAGACTAAATGCAAATTATAATTACCTATTTGTTTCTTTTGATTTTGGAGTCAAACAAGATTAGGACTAGAGATTAATTTATCCATATTTTTATCTTCACTTTAAAGCATTAGTTCACCCAAAAATGAAAATTCTCTCATAATTTTCACACTCTCATGCCAACCCAGATGTTCATGATTTTTTTTCTTCTGCAGAACATAAACAAAGATTTTTAGTAGAATATTTCAGCTCTGTATGTCCCATAACAATACAAATAAATGGGTACAAAATGTTATGCTCCAAAAAGCATATAAAGGCAGCATAAAAGTAATCCATAAGACTCCAGTGGTTAAATCCATGTCTTCTGAAGTGTTATGACAGGTGTGGGTGAGAAACAGATCACTATTTAATCGCATTGTAACAGAGCCAAGTCTCCATCACCATTTATGGACTAATGCAAAAATATTAATACACAGTGTTATATATATATATATATATATATATATATATATATATATAAAGACATATAAAGCAAAGACATTATTGAATGTCATACTCATCAGTGTTTTTCCTGGCTCAAAATGAGGCATGTGCACACATACAGGTGCATCTCAATAAATTAGAATGTCGTGGAAAAGTTCATTTATTTCAGTAATTCAACTCAAATTGTGAAACTCGTGTATTAAATAAATTCAATGCACACAGACTGAAGTAGTTTAAGACTTTGGTTCTTTTAATTGTGATGATTTTGGCTCACATTTTACAAAAACCCACCAATTCACTATCTCAAAAAATTAGAATATGGTGACATGCCAATCAGCTAATCAACTCGAAACACCTGCAAAGGTTTCCTGAGCCTTCAAAATGGTCTCTCAGTTTGGTTCACTAGGCTACACAATCATGGGGAAGACTGCTGATCTGACAGTTGTCCAGAAGACAATCATTGACACCCTTCACAAGGAGGGTAAGCCACAAACATTCATTGCCAAAGAAGCTGGCTGTTCACAGAGTGCTGTATCCAAGCATGTTAACAGAAAGTTGAGTGGAAGGAAAAAGTGTGGAAGAAAAAGATGCACAAGCAACCGAGAGAACCACAGCCTTATGAGAATTGTCAAGCAAAATCGATTCAAGAATTTGGGTGAACTTCACAAGGAATGGACTGAGGCTGGGGTCAAGGCATCAAGAGCCACCACACACAGACGTGTCAAGGAATTTGGCTACAGTTGTCGTATTCCTCTTGTTAAGCCACTCCTGAACCACAGTCAACGTCAGAGGCGTCTTACCTGGGCTAAGGAGAAGAAGAACTGGACTGTTGCCCAGTGGTCCAAAGTCCTCTTTTCAGATGAGAGCAAGTTTTGTATTTTATTTGGAAACCAAGGTCCTAGAGTCTGGAGGAAGGGTGGAGAAGCTCATAGCCCAAGTTGCTTGAAGTCCAGTGTTAAGTTTCCACAGTCTGTGATGATTTGGGGTGCAATGTCATCTGCTGGTGTTGGTCCATTGTGTTTTTTGAAAACCAAAGTCACTGCACCCGTTTACCAAGACATTTTGGAGCACTTCATGCTTCCTTCTGCTGACCAGCTTTTTAAAGATGCTGATTTCATTTTCCAGCAGGATTTGGCACCTGCCCACACTGCCAAAAGCACCAAAAGTTGGTTAAATGACCATGGTGTTGGTGTGCTTGACTGGCCAGCAAACTCACCAGACCTGAACCCCATAGAGAATCTATGGGGTATTGTCAAGAGGAAAATGAGAAACAAGAGACCAAAAAATGCAGATGAGCTGAAGGCCACTGTCAAAGAAACCTGGGCTTCCATACCACCTCAGCAGTGCCACAAACTGATCACCTCCATGCCACGCCAAATTGAGGCAGTAATTAAAGCAAAAGGAGCCCCTACCAAGTATTGAGTACATATACAGTAAATGAACATACTTTCCAGAAGGCCAACAATTCACTAAAAATGTTTTTTTTTTTATTGGTCTTATGATGTATTCTAATTTTCTGAGATAGTGAATTGGTGGGTTTTTGTTAAATGTGAGCCAAAATCATCACAATTAAAAGAACCAAAGACTTAAACTACTTCAGTCTGTGTGCATTGAATTTATTTAATACACGAGTTTCACAATTTGAGTTGAATTACTGAAATAAATGAACTTTTCCACGACATTCTAATTTATTGAGATGCACCTGTACACTTGTACCATGCCTTCCACTGGCTGAAGCAAACACTTACAAGCAACATATTTTAGGTGTTCTAATAATTAGGTGATTGAAGAAAATGACAATTATCAATTTATAGCATATTTAATTAAAAAAGCTAACCTGTTCAACATTAAATTAATTAAATACAACATAACAGCTAATGTGTTCATTTATAGTTAACAAACAGCAAACTTGATTAACCTCTTAAACCGATAATAAGATCATCTCTGATCTCAGGTATGTAGGTGGGTATGGTGGAAGGGACGATGTGTAAAGACCAATCGGCCACTGTTTTACAGCTTGGATTGGACTGATCGCTTAGATTGACAGGTCTTGATTTACCATGCGCACAACTGAAACAGTGCTGGATCTTATTACTTGTTACTTATTTTATGTAATTATGTTTCTGGTTTATTGTGGCATTTACAAATGTAAGTAGTTCTTAGGTTCAGTAAAACCCTCAGATCACTTGTTTGGAGAGTTTTTTGGACTTTTGATAAAAAAGGCTACCTTGGTTCCAAATGCCATAACTTGCTTTGAGATAACAATACAAAATTTTGCCCAGATACAGTTGACATGATTATAGTCATCATGTCAAGCATGAATAATGAACAAAATGAATGAATAAACTGCATCACTTTCTCAGCAGTGTTGTGACATAAGAGCCTCCAAATATGAGATGTACATGTTTGCACTTTTGAGAAAATCAAGATTATGCTTGGTTAGTAATTATTAAGTCACTGAAATAAGGCCATGAAACACATAATAGATTTTGAAAACTCCAGTTTTTGCTTACAAAATTAACTTTTGTGGGACACTTTTTGTGTTAGAAAGGCCGTTTCAGATCACGCTCTTCTTCTGAGGTAAATTCACAGCATGTCTTCTTCCAAAAACAACGAGCTTAAATGGGAAAGACTGTACCTCTTGTTGGTTTCATATGGATTACACAATCAGTGAATATTTGTTCATTTAAAAGTAGACAATTCAAGCTTTCTATAGACATATTTCTCATGTCTGCGAGGCAAGTATATGCTGAGTTTCGGTTCATTTTCGTGATGCACTCCAGACAGAAGTTCATCGAGACCGAGATGGCAGAAAGCGCATCCTGTATGATTTCTTTATTTTACAAGACCACAACGTTTTGCTGTTATTGTGAGCGTACACAAATAAAAGTAGACCCTTTATAGTTTCGAATGATGTCTTAATCTTATCTGTATGACCAAAAATGACAGAGTATTTCTTTCTGCTGTTATCAGGGAAAAAGTCAGGTGATCGCGCCGGTGCCTCCGGTGATCAAGAGGATTGACTATGTTATGTTATCAATATAAAAAAAAAACAACTCAAACAGGAGCAATTCAAATATTGAATTTTGGGGGCATTTCCGACCCTGCACAACGCTATTTTGAGCCAACGCCTGATTAGCTTGCTTGTTGTTAAGCTTAATGGAGGGCTATGGAGAGTTCTGCTGGCTCTATGGAGATTTTTTTATAGTGGTTTCATTTCACAGCAGTGAAATCATATATTACGATTCATTAAGTTGCCATCACGTTATAATCTAGCTGCATTAAGCACGCGCACTCGAGGGATGAGCGTCCCTGCAACAGCGTGTACCTCAGCCGGGTGCAGTTTCAATCTCTCCCCCTTAGATCAGGACACTTTGCGCAACTCATTGAAGAGGCGCTGACCACACAGTGAAATGCCAGTTTCCTTATTATTTGAACATTAATAAAGCTATAACGCATTAAATATAACTACATTAAAGATTTAACGCCGGGGTGTTTCCTTTAAAGATGCTCGACACGCAAGTTTTGCTTAAGCTGAGCATCAGCTCCGGCTCTGCTTATTCCACAACAAGAGTGCTTCTGTATTTACTTATTTTGTATTTTTGCATTATAATTCCCTCATACTTTACAATCTACATCACCTGAAGCTGTTTGGAAAGTTTAGAGTGCGTCTGGACTGTGAGATGTTTTTTCTTCCTCTCCTCAGTCAGGCGCAAGCTGCAGTGCTGCTCTTGTGTGCAATAATGTGTGCACTTTACATAGAATAGGCAATATGAGGACTCTCCTCAACCACCACCAGTGTGCAGCATCTATCTGGATAATGCGACGGCAGCCATAGTGTGCCAGTACGCTCACCACCCACCAGCTATTGATGGAGAGGAGAGTAAAGTGATGTAGCCGAATCAGGGATGGGGATTATTAGGAGGTCATGATAAATAAGGGCCAATGGGGGGAATTTGGCCAAGACACCAGGGAACACTCCTACACTTTACAAAGTGCCCTGGGATTTTTAATGACCACAGAGAGTCAGGACCTCATCTCATCATCTCATCAAAAGGATGGTACCTTTTTACTGACACTATACTGGGGCATTAGGACCCACACAGACTGCAGTGTGAGCAACCCCTGCTAGCCTGGCCTAATACCACTTCCAGCAGCAACCTTAGTTTTCCCTAGAAGGTCTCCCATCCAGGTACTGGCCAGCCTCAACCCTGTTTAGCTTTAGTTGGCAACCAGGCAAAAGCTGTAGGGTGATATAGCTGCTTGACATAGGTGATATAGTGATATCGTGTAGATATAGGGGCAAAAGTTATAGTGCAAAATATTTCAACTAATGCAAATAATTTTAAGACAGCAAGATGCTTTTCTGAGTAACAAATTAAGAGAATATATTAAAAATAACCACTTCCATTTCCTGTTCATTTCAACCACATTTTGTAATTAATGTAACATCTCCATTGTGATTGGATCAGTCAATGTGAACATTTTTCATATCAAATCTATCCACCCCACTTAAGAAGAACAATGTATTTTATGGGGCCTTTAGCCCCTGCAACAATATGGGCTTTTTACCCCAAATATTATCTTTTCACAATTTGGCATGCCCAATTTCCAATGCGCTCTAAGTCCTCGTGGTGGCGTAGTGACGAGTCTCAATCCGGGTGGCGGAGGACGAATCTCAGTTACTTCCGCATCTGAGACAGTCAGTCCACGCATCTTATCACGTGGCTTGTTGAGCGTGTTACAGCGGACATCTAGTGCATGTGGAGGCTCACACTATTCTCCGCGGCATCCACGCACAACTCACCACGTGCCCCACTGAGAGTGAGAACCACAGTGACCACGAGGAGGTTAACCCAATGTGACTTTACCCACCCTAGCAACCGGGCCAATTGGTTGCTTAGGAAACCTGACTGGAGTCACTCAGCACACCCTGGATTCGAACTTGTGACTCCAGGTGTGATAGTCAGTGTCTTTGCTTGCTGAGCTACCCAGGCCCCTATTGGACATTTATTGAAAAACTTTTTATTTAATCACTTTGAACAAAACTTAAAATAACAAATAAGTATATTGTCTCAAAATAAATGTGATGATAATTTCAGGCAATTTCAATAGGTACATAAAACATTTGACAAATTATTATACATTAGATCAAATTGCCTCAAACATTACATGCAATGATTTTGCAGTGTATAGTGACAAACTGATATTTTAGGAGAGTGCTTTGGTAGCTTTTGTTGCTATTTAGTGTTTTGGGAGAAAATAAATTCAAATATGCCTTTTACCCCAGGGGACTTTTAGCCCATTGTACGCTACATCATACAGGTCATGCCAGAGCTTTTGTCCCCTCTTGATCGGACATGTCTTATGCGTATCTTTATCATCCATAATGGTGCGCTATATATATATATATATATATATATATATATATATATATATATATATATATATATATATATATATACAGTTGTGCTCAAAAGTTTGCATACCCTGGCAGAAATTGTGAAATTTTGGCATTGATTTTGAAAATAGGACTGATCATGCAAAAAATTATCAGTCTTTTATTTAAGGATAGTGATCATCTGAAGCCATTTATTATCACAGTTTTTTGGCTCCTTTTTAAATCATAATGATAACAGAAATCACCCAAATGGCCCTGATCAAAAGTTTACACACCCTTGAATGTTTGGCCTTGTTACAGACACACAAGGTGACACACACAGGTTTAAATGGCAATTAAAGGTTAATTTCCCACACCTGTGGCTTTTAAAATTGCAATTAGCGTCTGTGTATAAATACACAATATATATATATTTGACAAGCACCTTTTTACAAGTGTGAAGTGATGTACAAAAATTATTAATTGCTTACTTATATTTAAATATTTACTGGCAACTGCTTTACTTTCACATGGTCAATCTCTACTGGACCTCTGAACAATGCAAAAAAAAATATTTTATTTTTTTATATAAAATGTGCTTTAAAGGAAACATTTACAATCTAAGTATCCCCACATTTCATATAAATACTCTTTGTGCGTGATTAAACACTGAATGTTGAAAAATACACTTTCTTTTTGTTTTTAAAAGGCCCAAGTTTTAGATTCCTTTTATTCCTTCATTCCTGTTTCCTGTGTTTTCCCTTTCCATTTCTTCACTTTCTAGACAGAGAGGGAGAAGACAATGAAGCAGATTACCAGTTACTTATGTAACCAGATTAGAGAAATTACTTTATCACATTCTATGCCGCCTGTCCCTCTTCTCAGCCTGCCTTAACCCAGATATACATGGCCCCATTCCACTGACAGCCTACATACCATTCACATAAAGACTTTTGAGGAATGCAGTGATGATGCAAAATCTTGAGACAACTTTCTGGCCTGAATTGCACTGAACAGTGTGATATTGAGATCTGTTTAAAGAAATGTTCTGCATTCAATGCAATTTAAAGGAATTGTTCACCCAAAAACTATAATTCTCAAACTCATATGACTTTCTTTCTTCTGCGGATCATAAAGGAAGATTTTGATGGAGATATGATGTGAATATATCCATACAATGGAAGTCAATGGGTCCAATACTTACAAGTTCCAAAAAGGACATAAAGGTAATCCATATGACACGCGAGGAAGTGCAGTTGGGCTTCAAATCATGATGCCTAGGAGACTGTAGACGGCAAGATTTATATTGATAAAGGAGTTGCAATCTTTTGGCCATATAGTGTATCACAAGCACATTTATTCTGACATTTAAGACATTTTGAGATATTTTATGCAGGGAGAAAACAATGAAAATGTTTGGTGCTGATACTGTACATCATTAGTTAGGACAAACAAACTGTAAGACATCACTTGTCTAACTCCCATTTCTGTTCCCTTTGTCCAGGTGAACTCGTGGAGTGGATCTATAGAGATTGGTGTGACTGCGCTGGACCCAGCCGGTCTGGAATTTCCTAGCAGTGCCACAGGGCTGAAGGGGGGCTCGTGGATCGTGTCTGGTTGCTCTGTGTTAAAGGACGGCCGCTCAGTCCTGGAGGAGTACGGTCACGACCTGGACCAGTTGGGGGAAGGGGACCGTGTGGGCATCCAGCGGAATGGGAAAGGGGAGCTGCATCTGTGGGTGAACGGGCAGGACTGCGGCATGGCGGCCAGTGGACTTCCATCCCATTTGTGGGCCGTGGTGGACCTCTATGGGAAGTGTACCCAAGTGACTGTGGTGAGCTGTGAACCCCCACCTGAAATGGAAGGGGATGAAGAAGAGGAGGTTGAGGATGAGATAGAGTCAACGCCAGCAGAGTCCATAATGGCAGATCGTAACCACGATGATAGGGCTGGAGCTATAGTGTTGTCTGCAGCTGGTGAAACAGAGGCACTGATGAATGGATTGGTGGAAGGTAAACCTAGCCCATATTATAGGGCTTTGTTAAAAAGCATAAATTATTATATCTTGATATTTTTTAGCCTTTTGGCAATATTCAATATATATATTGATATTTATGTTTTTTTTTTTTTTCAATGGCGAAAGGGTGATTATTTTTTTCAATCAGATGAACCGTCTTGTGAAGGAATAGTTCACCCAAAAATGAAAATTCTCTCATTATTTACTCACCCTCATGCCATCCCAGATGTGTATGACTTTCTCTTTTCTGCAGAAGACAATCAAAGATTTTTAGAAGAATATCTCAGTCCTGTTTGTCCATACAATGCAAGTAAATTGTGACCAAAACTTTGAAGCTCAAAAAGCACATAAAGGCAGCATAAAAGTAATCCATACAACTCCAATGGTTAAATCCACATCTTCAGAAGTGATTTGATGGGTGTGGGTGAGAAACAGATCAATATAAAAGTCCTTTTTTACTCTAAATCTCCACTTTCGACCAGCCCTCCTATGCAAGTTCACGAGAGGACCAAGTTCTTCTTTTGTTTTGTTTTTTGCGAATAGCAATTCTTTGTGCATATAGCAACCTACTGGGCGGGGAGGAGACAGAAAAAAGACAAAAAGATGGGAAGGATAAAGGAACGAAAAGAATAAATAAATCATGTTTGCACAACAGCCCAGTAGGTGGCGCATCTGAAGACATAGCTTTAACCTGTTGTATGGATTACTTTTATGCTGTCTTTCTGTGCTTTTTAGAGCTTCAAAGTTTTTGTCACAATTCACTTGCATTGTATGGACCTAGAGAGCTGAAATATCCTTCTAATTATCATCGTTTGTGTTCTGAAGATAAAAGAAAGTCATACACATCTGAGATGGCATCAGGGTGAGTAAATGATGAGAGAATTTATATTTTGGGTGAATTATTGCTTTAAGCCAAAACAACCATTGTTGCCTAGTATATTCAAAATGTTTGAATCAAAACTCAATAAAAACCTACAGGTAGTTAAAATATTTAAGACATGTTTTTCATGCTGTTTTTATTTAATAGGTTTCAATTATGTGCACCTATATAACAATACATAGTCATAAACAACAATATTTACCTATATACGTATACACTGGCAGCCAAAGGTTTGGAATAATGTACAGATTTTGCTCTTATGGAAAGAAATTGGTACTTTTATTCACCAGAGTGGCATTCAACTGATCACAATGTATAGTCAGGACATTAATAACATGAAAAATTACTATTACAATTTGAAAACAATGTTCAGAACTTCTTAAACTGCTTCAAAGAGTTCTCATCAAAAAATTCTCCACATGCAGCAATGACAGCTTTGCAGATCCTTGGCATTCTAGCTGTCAGTTTGTCCAGATACTCAGGTGATATTTCACCCCACACTTCCTGTAGCACTTGTCATAGATGTGGCTGTCTTGTCGGGCACTTCTCATGCACCTTACAGTCTAACTGATCCCACAAAAGCTCAATGGGGTTAAGATCCATAACACTCTTTTCCAGTTATCTGTTGTCCAATGTCTGTGTTTCTTTGCCCACTCTAACCTTTTTTTTTAGTTTTTCTGTTTCAAAAGTGTCTGCATCCCTGAGTCTTCTCTTTACTGTTGTACATGAAACTGTTGTTGAGCAGGTAGAATTCAATGAAGCTGTCAGCTGAGGACATGTGAGGCATCTATTTCTCAAACTAGAGACTCTGATGTACTTATCCTCTTATTTAGTTGTACATCTGGCCTTCCACATCTCTTTCTGTCCTTGTTAGAGCCAGTTGTCCTTTGACTTTGAAGACTGTAGTGTACACCTTTGTATGAAATCTTCAGTTTTTTGGCAATTTCAAGCATTGTATAGCCTTCATTCCTCAAAACAATGATTGACTGATGAGTTTCTAGAGAAAGCTGTTTCTTTCTTGCCATTTTTGACCTAATATTGACCTTAAGACATGCCAGTCTATTGCATACTGTGGCAACTCAAAAACAAACACAAAGACAATGTTAATCTTCATTTAAAGAACCAAATAGCTTTCAGCAGTATTTTATATAATGGCAAGTGATTTTCTAGTACCAAATTAGCAATTTAGCATGATTACTCAAGGATAAGGTGTTGGAGTGATGGCTGCTGGAAATGGGGCCTGTCTACATTTTATCAAAAATGACTGTTTTCAAATGGTGATGGTGCTGTTTTTTAATCAGTAATATCCTGACTAGACTTTGTGATCAGTTGAATGCCACTTTGGTGAATTAAAGTACCAATTTCCTTCCGAAAAAGCAAAATCTGTACATTATTCCAAACGTTTGGCCGCCAGTGTATATATATATATTTAAAATGCTTTTTACTACATGATAAATGCCATGCAGGGACTTCCATGAACCTTTTGAGTAATGACAGAAACAGATCGTTCAGAGCTTTGAAACAGTTCATTCAAATGGCCAGTTTAAACTGATTTATGGAAAATGAATCAATCTTAGCAACTCTAAGAGCTCGATTACTTGAAATATAGATTTTAAGTTATTAAATAAAAAGTGTGACACACTCGTGAAATGAATAACCAGTTGGGGTTTTCACAAATGTCAACCTTTTAGCAGTTTCTAAAAAGCTAACTTGTTGTGCACATCCCTAATTTGATATCACCAGGGAAATCAATGCAAATATATGGGGTATATATGATATACTATACTTTCAAGCCCAACCACAAAGCAGAGAAAGAGGCCTTGATGGGTAACTGAAATTAATATTGCTATCCCTACCTCAAAATATTCACTGTCTTCTTTTCCCATTAGTGCCTGAGGTGTCAAGGACGCACAATCGGCCTGACAAGTTTCCAAACAACTTTGAGCCTGATAGTGGTAATGCCACATTTAAAGTCAGCCTCAGTCAGTATTAATGTTACATTGTGATGCTTCATAGTGGTTCACTGTTTCTTTTGCTCTTCATTTCCTGTTTTCCTTGCAGTTTTGACTGAGCATCAGTTATTTGATGTGTTCAACAATGCCATTGTCTCTCTGTATCGTTCAGAGGACGAGGGTGGAGAGGACTTGGGGGTGGGAGGGGGAGGGGGGAGCTCGGACTCCTTGAGGGGCGGTACAGGAAGTAGCGGTGGAGGCAGAGGAACAGGAAGTGACAGCGGCATTGGAGGCGTAGGTGCAGGTGGAGGCAGTAGCAGCAACAGCAGCCCAGCCAGGAGCTCTAGTGGGCCAATGGGACTGGGGGTGGCACCAGGCGGCATGACGACCAATGACGCGCTGCTGTTCCACGAGAAATGTGGCACGCTGATCAAACTAAGCAACAACAATAAGACAGCAGAGAGGAGAAGACCGCTGGATGAGTTTAATAACGGAGTTGTCATGACAAACCGCCCACTGAGACATAACGAAATGTTTGAGGTGTGGGCCTTTTCTTTGTGAATGTGTTATATAATATGAAGACATTTCATTGTTCTCTATTACTGCATACAGTAACAATGGTGCTGTTGCCATTTTTAGATTCGCATTGACAAATTGGTGGATAAATGGTCTGGTTCTATTGAGATTGGAGTGACAACCCACAACCCAAATAATCTTGACTACCCTGCAACAATGACCAATTTACGCTCAGGTACACACACTATTGTTATATCTTGAACTACTCCATATTGAATTTACAATGTACATGAAGGTAGAAGGCACACTTATAGTATTGTGGAGGTGGCTGATCTCTATAACAGCTCTCTGAAATGGCTAAATCACAGTTTTTAATTTGTGTCAGTGTGTTTAAATTTGTCTTTAAGGCACAATCATGATGAGTGGCTGTGGGATTTTAACCAATGGGAAGGGGACCCGTCGAGAATACTGTGAATTCAGCCTGGATGAACTCCAGGTAAGTTGGCCACTGTGAGTCTTAACGATTATCACATACAATCTAATATTCAAGGAGATGCCCTTTATTCATTTAAAACAGCATGTCCGTATTGCTGTCCATGTTTTTGTCATTATTTATGTTAAATGTCACTTGGTATTGACTAACAGGAAGGAGATCATATAGGGCTGATGAGGAAAGCCAGTGGAGCTCTACACTTCTACATTAATGGCATTGATCAAGGTGCAAACTTTGCTTGATTGTCTGTCTGTTTTTATCTGATCTGTATATGCATATCATTGCCACTATATTTGCAAATTGATTATGAATGATATTACATAGGTGTTGCAGCCAGCCAGACCCCTGGTGTAGTGTATGGAGTGGTGGATCTCTATGGCATGGCAGTTAAGGTCACCATCGTTCACAATCATAACCACAGTGACCGGTTACGACGCAATAATGCCATTATGAGGGCACTTTCGCCTGATGTGGGACGCCCTCGGCCTGCTCTCTCAGTGACACCTGAGCTCGATATCCCAGACCGCTTGCTCTTTCATTCAAACTGTGGGCAGAAAGCTGCAATCATTAGCGATGGCAGGACTGCGTTACGGCCTCAGTGAGTTCATTAAATTTAGAAATGACTGATTTTCAATTGACTGAGCAAAAATTCTAAGGCATACCCACTGCAATTAGTATACTCTGAAGTTCTGTGAGATGCAGTATTGTGTTATCCATAACACTGTGTCCTGACCGGGTGCGATGTGATATGCATTTCCAGCACCAAGCAATTTCTCTGTCCTGACTGAACGGGACACAATCCCAGCCAATCAGAAGATATTTGATGCTTAATGTACAGTAACGAGGAGCAGGCTTTTGGACCAATGAGATTTCACAATGGATTGGGCTACCCAGTGCTACTCTGCAAAAATTTAAATCAAGCAATCGACAAAATGTCCTGTCGCATGTTGCGGCTGATTAGCACAAAAATTCTTATTTACATGGGAGAGCTTGTCGTTTTATCACATCGCGCCTGGTTAGGACAAGTTTTAAGCTTCACTGTTCTCATTTGCTGTCAAATTCAAGTTAAGAAATTTCTGTGTGAGAACTAAAGCAGCTCAATTAATTGTTTTCCTCAACCTATGTTCTTTTACGAAGTGCGACGGATGACTTTAACCACGGCGTTGTGCTTAGCAACCGTCCGTTGCACTCCAATGAGGTTTTCCAGGTGCGCATCGACAAAATGGTGGACAAATGGGCGGGCTCTATAGAGATTGGTGTGACAACTCATAACCCCGCCTATCTTCAGCTACCATCAACCATGACCAATCTGCGCTCAGGTACGATTATGCCACATTGTGCAGTGCTTGAGTCACCTGTAGTGTCAAGTGTAAAATGCATGAGTGTTTACACTTTACATTAGTTAATCTAATGCACTATTGTCTCTACAGGAACCTGGATGATGACAGGAAATGGCGTTATGCACAATGGAACTACAATTCTTGATGAATATGGGCACAACCTGGACCGCCTCAAAGTGAGTTTCTAGCTCAGTTCACCTTTTGATGTTTGGTGTTAATGGCGTCACACCTAGCTTAGCACGTCAGTGTGACGTTTTAGCAGATGCAAATGAGATTTTAGAGAATGAGAGACTTAGAATATATCACACAAGTTGTATGAAATGCTTTTATGATTTTATTTATTTATTTATTTATTTTTTGCCTTTTTTGGAGCTTGACAGATGTGGTCATTATGTGGTCAGCAGTCATTGTATACAAAAAAGTAATTTTTCTTATGTTCCGTAAGAGAAAGTCATATGGGTTTTGAAACAATATGAGGGTCAATAAATGATGGTAGAATTTTCATCACCCAAAAATGAAAATTCTCTCATCATTTACTCACCCTCATGCCATCCCAGATGTGTGTGACTTTCTTTCTTCTGCTGAACACAAATGAAGATTTTTAGAAAAATATCTCAGCTCTGTAGGTCCATACAATGCAAGTGAATGGTGATCAGACCTATTTAGCTAAAGAAAATCACATAGAGGAAACATAAAAGTAATCCATATGACTCCAGTGGTTAAATCAGTATCTTCAGAAGCAATGTAATAGGTGAGGGTGAGAAACAGAACAATATTTAAGTCCTTTTTTACTCTAAATCTCCACTTTAACTTTTACTTTCAGATGTGAAAGTGAAACTAAACTGGCAGCAGATGAGATTTTCAGATATAAAAGTGAAAGTGGAGATTTAGAGTAAAACAAATGACATAAATTTTGATCTGTTTCTCACCCACACCTATTATATCGCTTCGGAAGATATGGATTTAACCACTGAAGTCATATGGATTACTTATGTTTCCTTTGTGATTTTTGGAGCTACAAAGTTCTGGCCACCATTCACTTGCATTGTGAGGACCTGCAGAGATGAGATATTCTTCTAAAAATCTTTGTTTGTGTTCTGTTGAAGAAAGAAAATCATACACATCTGGGATGGCATGAGGGTGAGTAAATGATGTGAGAATTTTCATTTTTGGGTGAACTATCGCTTTACCAGCTAATTAAAAATTCCAGGGTAATTTATGTTAATTGCCGATACTGTACTAGAAGATTTGTTTTATTCACATGCTTCATTGTGTCTGTATCTATAGGCTGGAGATACAGTGGGAGTTGTCAGAAAGGAGGATGGGAGTTTGCACTTCTTTGTGAACGGAGTGCCTCAGGGTCCTGCAGCCTGGAATGTTCCGGCCAGTGTGTATGCAGTGGTGGATCTGTATGGACAGGCAGCCCAGGCCACCATCATGGATGACATGGGTGAGAGAGATGATAAGTATGGAGTGGAAATGAATGGGTTGCAGAGAGCGTTCAGTCGAGACCAGTGATTGTTGAAGGTTTGGTTCTATCTCTTTTTCTCTCTCTTTTAGCTGACCTCCCTCCATTACCTGATGACAGTTCTGAGGGTCCTACTGCCATGTCTCCTGGTAGCCCGTGTTCAGTGTCTGGGGTTACAGCTGCTAACGACCTGCGCTTTCATCAGCTGCACGGCACGAATGCAGTCATTACGAATGGTGGCCGAACAGCGCTCAGGCAAAACTGCCGCAGCGAGTTTAATGATGCCATCGTTATATCAAACAGGTTACTTTTGTTTTAGCACGAACACTTAAGCTTTGTTCATACTGCAGGAAAAATCTGACTTGTTTCTCAAATCTGATTTCAGACTGTTTGTTGAAAATGCAGGTTATATTTGGACAGATCTGTTTTTTTTTTTTTTCTTTTCAGACTGCTGTCAATTTTGCTAGCACATTCACATTGTCAGTAACATTGCAAACATGCATATGTTCACCATGCGTGAGAATTTAGCAATGGAAGTTTTGCAATTGTTTGTTTTTCATGAGGGCTATATCCAAATAGTTACTCATTTGTCAAAGACAGTGGCTTAAAAACAGGAGAGGTGGCATATGCAAAGTTTGTTGCTGCCGTTTTAGTCAGAACGTTTGGTATTTTGGCCATAATTAGGATGTCCCATACGGGATGGCTATTGTCCTGTATTTTATTGTGCATCATAAAGTCCCATATTTAAGGCTTTGTGTCCCATATTGAAGCATAAACGGGTCAACAGTGAGACTCTTGAAGAGACCACCATCCTGTGTTGAAGCGCTTAAAATGCTCAAGCGTCCCGTATATGTGTGAGATATTTAACACCTTACCGCATTGTGGTGGCTCGCAGCCAGTGTGTCACCTCACCTTAGCGCATCTCTTTGGGTGGGTAAAGCAAATGTCTGTTTTATTCTAAAAGAGGTTTTTGCTCTTTGGCTGCCCTGTAACATATACATGATATAAGGGTGAGTTCCATTCAGAAGTGATCGTCCCTATCTATTCCCCTCATAGACTTTACCTTCCACTGTTGGAGAGCTCAGATCTGAAAGTTGTAATAAAACAGTCATTCTGAACTCACTTTTTAATAACATTTTTATTGAAAATTCTCTTACGATCCTACAGCGTATGGCGATCATTATTGTTTTCGCTTCGAAGTGCCCTGTGAAGGCATCATTTATGCAGATTGGGACGCAGTATACTCTGGCGGCCAAAAGTTTGGAATAATGTACAGATTTTGCTATTTCACTTTAATTCACCAAAGTGGCATTCAACTGATCACAAAGTATAGTCAGGACATTACTGATGTAAAAAACAACACCATCACTATTTGAAAAACATTTAGATCAAATCTAGACAGGCCCCGTTTCCAGCAGCCATCACTCCAACACCTTATCCTTGAGTAATCATGCTAAATTGCTAATTTGGTACTAGAAAATCACTTGCCATTATATCAAACACAGCTGAAAGCTATTTGGTTCATTAAATGAAGATTAACATTGTCTTTGTGTTTGTTTTTGAGTTGCCACAGTATGCAATAGACTGGCATGTCTTAAGGTCAATATTAGGTCAAAAATGGCAAAAAAGAAACAGCTTTCTCTAGAAACTCATCTGTCAATCATTGTTTTGAGGAATGAAAACTATATAATGCTTGAAATTGCCAAAAAATTGAAGATTTCATACAAAGGTGTACACTACAGTCTTCAAAGACAAAGGGCAACTGACTCTAACAAGGACAGAAAGAGATGTGGAAGGCCAGATGTACAACTAAACAAGAGGATAAGTACATCAGAGTCTCTAGTTTGAGAAATAGATGCCTCACATGTCTTCAGCTGACAGCTTCATTGAATTTTTCCCACTCAACAACAGTTTCATGTACAACAGTAAAGAGAAGACTCAGGGGTGCAGGCCTTATGGGAAGAATTGCAAAGAAAAGCTTGGGAGGGTAGAGTCACATGGGGTAACCTCCTCGTGGTCACTATAATGTGGTTCACTCTTGTTGGGGCATGTGGCGAGTTGTGTATGGATGCCGCGGAGAATAGCTTGAAGCCTCCACACGCGCTATGTCTCTGCGTTAACGTGCTCAACAAGCCACGTGATAAGATGCATGGATTGAAGGTCTCAGACGCGGAGGCAACTGAGATTCGTCCTCCGCCACCCGGATTGAGGCGAGTCACTACGCCACCATGAGGACTTAGAGCACACTGGGAATTGGGCATTCCAAATTGGGGAGAAAAAAAAAAGAAAAGAAAAAGCCACTTTTGAAACAGAAAAACAAAAAGAAAAGGTTAGAGTGGGCAATGAAACAGACAACCGATAAGACAGTAACATCTAAGTGCTACAGGAAGCGTGGGGTGAAATGTCACCTGAGTATCTGGACAAACTGACAGCTAGAATGCCAAGGATCTGCAAAGCTGTCATTGCTGCACGTGGAGGATGTTTTGATGACAACTCTTTGAAGCAGTTTAAGAAGTTCTGAACATTGTTTTCAAATTGTAATAGTCATTTTTCACGTTATTAATGTCCTGACAATACATTGTGATCAGCTGAATGACAGTTCGGTGAATAAAAGTACCAATTTCTTTCCATAAGAGCAAAATCTGTACATTATTCCAAACTTTTGGCCGCCAGTGAATGTCTTCTCGTCACAACACCTGACGAAACAACCTGTCGTGCACAACAAATGATGAAAAAAAAAACATATGGAATCCGATCTGACCGTTCGGACTCAGACGCATTAAAAATATCTAATTTACGAATGTGGTTTGGATCAGGTTTGTACAAATCTGATTTTATATGTTTTTGTCCTGTTCAGACTGCAAAAACCTAAATGGATTTGAGTCAGATAGGCCAAAAAATCTGATTTTTTTCTGCTTGTGAGAACATAGCCTTTGGTGCTATCTGATCATACTGGTTGATCTTGATAGAACAATCATCCACTAATGAATATTTTATGTTTGTTTGTCTCGCTCTTTGAGCAGGTGCCTTCGAGATGGAGAGCTCTTTGAAATTGTGATTCAGAAAATGGTTGATCGCTGGTCAGGCTCAATAGAAGCAGGTCAGCTGATAGTGATTTTGAAATGTAGAGGTTTTTCTAATAATTGTCCTAAATGGACTGCATGCTATGCTAAATCAGTGACAATCTTACCTTTCACACAAGGGGATCAAGTGGCCCCAAAAGTATTTGGACACTCAAGCCATACTTAAAAATGTATATGTTATTAAATTAGATAACAAATTATGAAACCAGCTGGCATTCTGTGAACAAATGGTTCTAGATCATTTTCACATCCTAGCTAGCTTCACATTGCTTGAAAAGTGTGCTTGTGCTGTCTTTCTTTAAAATAAATGCCACTTTGTTTGTTATTTTGTTATTTATGCAGTGACATTTACTGTATACATTTTTAAGTGTGACTTAAGTGTCCTAATATTTTTTGAAGCTACTGTTTATGATATGATTCCTTGCTTCCAGTAATTTTCACCTCACCAGTATTAAATTACATACGTTTGCTAGCAGTTTGCATTGACTGTTTGTATTTTTGTACAGGAGTGACAGCAATCAGACCAGAAGAACTGGAGTTCCCTAATACGATGACTGACATTGACTATGACACATGGATGCTGAGGTGAGCTTTTGCATAATTTCGTTTTGGATTTCATCATTTTCAGAGCAATACCTTACATCTCTTTTTCTCTCTCTTCTGTAGTGGCACAGCGATCATGCAGGATGGAAATACCATGAGGAATAACTACGGCTGTGACCTGGACTCTCTGACCACGGGCTCCAGGATCGGGATGATGCGGACAGCATCTGGAGATCTGCATTACTTCATTAATGGAGTTGACCAGGGTGTAGCTTGTACTGGGCTGCCACCAGGTATCGATTAAGTTTACCCAACTCTATGTAGCACTGCAAGCAACTTTATATTATTCCAGGACCTGTGAACTCTGTAAAATTCTCAGTCCTTCTCTCCTTCTCTGTTCTTATTTTAGAAGTGTTTGCTGTGGTTGATCTTTATGGTCAGTGCGTGCAAGTTGCAATTACAAGTTCCTCTGGCCCACTGGATAACAGTCTGTGTACCAGTAACATCACAGAGAAGAGCTTCCCCATACACTCCCCAGGTAGTGCATTCTGTACTGTACTGAGTTTTTAAAAGGAGTCGTATCATGCATGTTGTTTTTCCTCCTTTTTGTTTTTCCCTGAGATCCATTTTTAATAATAGTAAGGTTTTTGTTGTTGTTGCCAAAAACAGTTATAGTTAAAGAGAGAGTTCACCCAAAAATGAAAATTCACTCATTTACTCACCTCATGCCATCCCAGATGTGTATGACTTTCTTTCTTTTGCTGAATACAAAGATTTTTGAAGCATATTTCAGCTCTGTAGTTTCAAACAATGTAAAACCAAAACACAAACCAAAATTTTGAAGCTGCAAAATGCACATAAAGGCAGCATAAAAGTAATCTGTATGACTCCAGTGGTGAAATCTATATTTTCAGAAGTGATATGATAGGTATGGGTGTGAAACAGATCAATATTTAAGTCCTTTATTACTATCAATCTCCACTTTCACTTTCACATTCTTCTTTTGTTTTTGGCGATTCACATTCTTTGTGCGTATTGCCACCTACTGGGCAGGGAAGAGAATTTATAGTAAAAAAGGATTAAAATATTGATTTGTTTCACACCCACACCTATCATATCACTTCTGAAAATATAGATTTAACCACTGGAGTTGTATGGATTACTTTTATGCTGCCTTTATTTGCATTTTGAAGCTTCAAAAGTTTGGTACCCATTCACTTGCATTGTATGGACCTAAAGAGCTGAAATATTCTTCTAAAAACCTTTGTCTTCAGAAGAAATAAGAAAGTCATATACATCTGGGATGGCATGAGGGTGAGTAAATGATGAGAGAATTTTTGGGTGAACTCTCCCTTTAAGTCATATTTAGCCATGATTTTTTGTTTTTTATTGATAATAAGGTTTATCTGGCCTTCTCTTATTACCTCACCGTGACTGGGTGGGCCAAACATCTGAATCTGAACAGTCATGTGTTGATTAATTTATTGCTGAGACATTACAAAGTTGCTGAAGTACAAAACGAGTTGTTTAACAGCGTAGTTTCAATAAATGCTGTTTTGAATTCTGTAAGTTACTGTATGTTTTCATAGTACATCAAGCTATTTTATTTCAAGGAAATCAAGATCAAGGAAATTTGACTCCCTGATATGAGAATGAAAAAAAAAGGAATGCTGATAGCAGCATGCTATATTCAGGGTAGTATTAGTTTATAACGACCTGAGAAATAGTTGTGAAATTAAATATAAATGTTGGTCCACCTGTTCACTCGCCCCTCTCTTACATTATCTTTGTCACCCTCTAGTGGCTGGGGTTGCTCATCGCCTGCACAGCAAACATGGTAAAAACGTGGTGTTATTAGGAGATGGTTGCCAAGCATTGAGGGTAGGGGGATATGCCCATGGAATTGTCTTTAGCGCAAAGGAACTCAAGACGGACGAGGTGTTTGAGGTGAGATGTCGGACATGCTTTAATTATATACTTCAAAAAAGGATTTTGAAAATATCAGTAACTTATTCATATTTGGTCCTATATTTGATGTCCGTCTAGGTGAAGATTAACAAAGTGGATGAGAGGTGGTCCGGATCGCTCCATGTGGGTTTGACTACCCTGCAGCCCCCTGACCTTCCATCCTGCCCTCTCAGCGGCCTCTCGCCTTCCCTTACTCAGCTCAGATCAAAGGTCACCTGGGTCCTCGCCGGCTCTGAGGTCCGACGCAATGGGGTGCTGCAGAGACAGAACTATGGCTGCTCTCTGGACCGCCTCATGGTGAGTCCACAAGAGCAATTGTACACAAGCTGGCCAAAAGTATATGGACACCCACTTCTAATGAATGGATTTGACTATTTGGGCTGGACCAATTAGGGACAGGTGCATAAAATCAAGCATACAGCCATAGAATCTACTTAGACAAACATTTTAAGCAGAACGGGAAATACCAAAGAGCTCAGTGACTTTCAATATGGCACTGTCATAGGTTACTAAGAGTGGCACGGTGGCTCTGTGGTTAGCACTGTAGCTTCACAGAAAGAAAGTCCTTGTCCAATTCTGCATAGTTTTGCGGGTGCAGATTCTGTGTGGGCCTGCTCATAAAAAACTCCTTACGCCTCCGTTCCACCTTGATTGTAACATAGGTGGGAAATCGTGTCGGGGTAAAGAGATGCAGTGACGATACCATGCACATCCTCATTGATGGAGAAGACATGGGACCTGCAGCCACTGCCGTGGCAAAGGTACAATGACTTGCAAAATCCGATATCTAATTTATGGGTGTATAGATGTAGTCTGCTTACCCACAACTATACTGCATGTTTCAGAATGTGTATGCAGTTTTTGACCTGTATGGAAAGGTGACGACCGTGTCCATCGTCAGCTCCACGCTAGTGGAGGATGCGGAAAGTGTGAAAGCTCCCTCGCTCTCCTCTGACAGCTGCAGTGAGGTAGAGGAAGACAGCACTCCTGTCAGAGAGGTACGGTCACAGCTGCATAACTTGAACCCATTTAATGGGTTGTGTTTTGATGTCAAACTTAAGTTGTTAATTTTCTCTCCAATTGTCAGTGTGAGAATGGGCCTCCTCTGGTGCCCACGGTCATGACGTTTTTGGAAAATCATGGAAAAAATATCCAGCTGTCCAATCAGAACCTTACTGCCGCCAGAGTGTCCAGCTACAACCAGGGATTATTGGTCACAGCGCAAGCTTTGCCCCGCCAACAACTTTTTCAGGTGTGTATTTGTATGAGAGGAAAATAGAGAGGGTGTGTCCCTTCACTAACTATGCAAACATATTTACGCACATTTCTTCATGTAAAATCTGTGTATAAACGTTTTCACATAGAACTAATGATTCATCAATAAGTTTGTACTTTTATCTTATTTTATAATCAAACTTAGATCTAACTCAAAACACACAAATGCAAAAATCAGACTCCTTGTGGCCATTTATATGCCTATATTAGTATTATTACTACCCTACATTGAATCTTATTTAAAAGTAACAAAACGTTTTGTGGCATTGTGCATAAAACCTTTATAAGACGATTGTTTAGGTGTGTATTTTGCAAATGACTAACTGCAGGCAAACATTCCCTTATTTATTATTATCTGGATTCATCAACAGAACGAGGGTAAGAACAAATTTATGCGCTTAGGCACTTGCGTTGAGTCCGGCGGAAATTTAGTTTGAGAACTTTTTCTGCTCTCATAAGTAAGAAAAGTTACATGCAATTATTAGTGATTAAGACTAGTGGTTGACCGACAGTTTATTTCAATGGCCGATGCCGATATCTAGAGAGCAAGATGGCCGATATAAATGGCGATAAACTTTCTAAAGTGAAACAAACACTTATTTTATGCAACATTCACTCAAATGTGGTCAAATAAAAACCAAAAAACCTTGAAAACAGAAAGTGTTGACCATCCATTGACAAATCTGTTGGTAGATTTCGGAACTGACATATGGTAAAGTTAACACTTCTGTCAATCGGCCAAGTGATAATTGCAAAATGGCCTAATATCGGCCAATTAATCGGCCTGGTTGATATATATATCGGTCTATCACTAATTGAGACCCAGTGTCTGAGTGTGTGTGTGTTTGTGAGGACTAGGCAGTTTTGTTTGATGCTGGTCCACCCCTTCTTTAGTTTCAGATAGACCGTTTGAATCCATCGTGGACGTCCTCTCTGTCACTGGGTGTGATTGGTCATTCACCAGACCGCCTCAACTTCCCTTCCACAGCTTGCTGCCTTAAACGCTCAGTCTGGCTACTGCAGCGAGATTCTGTTTTCCACAACTCACTAAAGGTGACATCACTTTCCTTGCCTCTTTCTATCTTCCCATTTCTCTCTACGTTCTTTTTACATTATTATCTGTATGTAATCTAATTCTCTCTTTTTCCTACCTTTAGATTTGTGAGAACTATGGTCCTAACCTAGACACCTGTCCTGAAGGGACCGTTTTGGGACTGTTGGTGGACAGCAGTGGCTGTCTTCACCTGTATGTTAATGGCATGGATCAGGGCGTGGCAGCCCAGGACATCCCCAGTCCCTGTTATGCACTTATTGACCTTTATGGCCAGTGTGAACAAGTCAGTACTTGTATTTGTAATATCAGTAGCACTTATAACTGTAATATGAATTTCAATGTTATGCACATTATAGTTTACATATGGATAGTCCGTTGCATTAAGTTAATAGGCTATATGATATATTATGTTAATGCATTGATGGAAATACAAATATAATCAGAATTTAAAGTTTTTTAAAGGTGAAGTGTGGAAGTGCGAGGCGACTAGCATCACAAAAGGGACTTGCAAAAAAAGAAGCCTCAAACTGGTGTTCTGGAACGTCCCCTCATCTGCCATTAAGTCAAATAAACCAATAGTCTCGCCCCAGAATCACAGCATTGGTTGAGCCAATGTTGTTATATCAGGCTGATCAGGATGCTCAAACATACAAAGCAATGTATTGATTGTGCCACAGAGACATATTGTTACACTTTTTGGGGAAAACAGTTGACATATGGCTTACTTATTGTTGTATTAAGCTGGGATAGGAGAAAGTATTTTAATTTAAAACAATCACCTTTAAGCAAAAATACATGACTGATTTTGCATTCTCATTCTCCTTTATATAAAAGCCTTGGTTGCATTTGCACAGGAAGTGATTTACTCTGGTTGATGTTGGATTTGCAGGTGACTATAGTGGCGAACTATGTGCCAGTGGTTGGTGGTGAGAGAGAAGACATGCGTTGTCAAGGAGACATGGAGAAGGCTGATATGGTGGATGGTAAGTCAGATTTCGAACTCACGTCTTGCGCTGTTTTCTGTGTGACTCTGTTTATACACATGCTGCATGTCTTATCTCTGTTTGTGACAGGTATTAAGGAGAGTGTGTGCTGGACTCCTCCTCCCGAGGTTAATCCCAATAAGACGTGCGAGTATCAGGCGCTATGCTCCAGATTTAAAGACCTGCTCACACTGCCTGGTACACGTGCATTGCACTTTACAATCAGACCAAGAAACCTTTGGAAATCAAAACAATGTTTGAACAGAAACAAAAGGAATTGTGTATTAAACTGGATAACTTATTAGTAAGGCTGTCAGTAGATTCAAATATTAATCACAATTAATTAAAAATAAGAGTAAACTCTAATAACTGTTGTGCGTGAAAATCCCAGGAAATCAGCAGTTACAGAAATACTCAAACCAGCCCATCTGGCACCAAAAGTCATGCCACGGTCCAGATCACTGAGATCACATTTTTCCCCATTCTGATGGTTGACGTGAACATTAACTGAAGCTCCTGACCCGTATCTGCATGATTTGATGCATTGTACTGCTGCCACACGATTGGCTGATTAGATAATCGCATGAATAAGTAGGTGTACAGGTGTACCTTATAAAGTGGTCAGTGATTGCTACACTATTGCATATCTTGGGTCACTAAAGACCCTATGAACTTTTGGTAATCAAACAGGAAAAAAAAAAAGTATTTTATTGTTAGATGATTCATAAAAGAAAGGTTGAGGAAAACTAAAGGAGTGAGTGCATAACTCCAAAAAATGGATGAGGAAAAGGAGGTAGAATGAGGTCACTAAAAACCAGAGGTATGCATTAAAGGGTTTAATTATAACATTCGGTCCCCCAAATCCAAATAATCTCTCATCATTTCCCCCACCGTCTCTTTCAGATGGTTACTTCAATGAGGATGCAAAGTATAATCTGTGTTACTGTGAGTCTTGTCACAAATTACGGGGTGATGAGGCCTATTACAAGCGAGGGGAGCCTCCCAGAGACTACGCCCTGCCCTTCGGCTGGTGTCGGTTTGCACTCCGGTCAGTCACTTTTATATTTTGATTCAGTAACCAAGCCCTGGTGATATGCACATTATTGGTTATAAGCATAATTAATTACATTCAGAGCATTTGCTTTGGTGTTTTAACAGGATCAAGACCCACTGCGAAGTCTCCAATGCCTTCAAGAAGTGGCACATTGCATACCATGGCACTAGTGTCGGCTCCCTTAGACGTAGCCTGGACCACAACCAACTCTTGTCAGGTTAGCAGCAACTCTGCAAAATGTTTTGCCCTTTATCCTTTAAAAATAAATTTAAAAGGGATAGTTCGACCACAAATTACAAATTTACACACTCTTATGGCTTTCTATGTTCTGTGGAACACAAAAGGAGACGTTAGGCAGAATGTTAGCCTCAGCCACTATTCATTTTCATATTATGGAATAATCCAACATGTTTTCGTAATGGCAAAAGAAAAAGCATATGCCCTGATAATGATAATAGAATGCGTGAATGTGTGAGATCAGAAAAGATTTGTACAGCTGAACTTTTCTTTTTTCTTTCCTTATCAGCAGAATCGTCATCCATTTTCTCTTCGTCCCCACTGAAGATAGAGGGTCACGGCAGTTACGGGGAGCCAGAGGAGAACAGCGCCCCAGAGCGAGAGATCCCCCGTGTGCAGCTTTCACCAACCATGCGCTACTCTGGCCTTGAGGTCTTTGCTCCTAAAGTGCAGTAAGTCCTAAAACAGAAGTGCTCTGAGAGACAAGGTGGCTTTTTTTTCAGACAAGCAAAAAAAATTCTAACTCTAATCTGATTAGTTGATTGTAGTCTGAACAGCAAAACGCACTCAAAATTTTATTTTTACCAACTATATGTGGTTTGAAATCCGATTAACCCTTTAAATGCATACCTTGGGTCTTTAGTGACCCGGGACCTCATTCCAACCCCTGTACCTCATACATTTTTTGGATTTCAAAAAATATATTTTTTATAACTGCTTGATTACAAAACCGTATTGGGTCATTAAAGACCCGAGATATGTATTAGTGTCGCTTTTTTGCACTTCCATAAATCATATTTTTATTATTATTTCATATCTAGTTAAGTTTACTAACACAGGATATATATTTTTACATTTTTAGTTTTTTACAAGATACATTTTTACTATATTCATACAAACAGCTTCTATATCATGATGATTTTCTGTGCAACAATGAAGTATCAGTATTCCATATGTATGTATTGTACACATACTGTACATATTATACATGTTATTTGTTACTCAGGGTGGCGCTGTTGTTTCAGTGATTGACTTGATTTACATTTGACATTGCTATTTGTAGAAGAAGAAACGTGGAAGTAAACTATAGTAAGTGTAACATGTGAACCGTAAGATATGGATATTGTCATTTGGGTGTACTACGGAAATTATGTAAATTGTACGACTATTTAGACTCAATAAGTGCTAAGAAAATAGCTTCTGTGTAGCTCAATAAGTGCTTGAGAAAGTTGAGTCTTTTGAAATTTTAGTGTGGAAGTAATGTATCCTGTTCTAGATTTGTTGCATTTATCTATTTGATAAATGAAGAATAAAACATAAAAATATATCAGATTATATTCTATTCTATTATTTACCAATTGTTTTGAAAATGTGCTTGATATATGTGCCAGGTCGCTAAAGATCAGAGTATGTAATATTGTTTGGGCAAAAGCCCCCGTGCATTTAAGGGTTAAAATCTGAACGGTCAGATCGGATTTCAAGTAGTTTTTAAAGTAGGTGAGTAATCAGATTTGGCTGTTTATAAGCAATCAACCAATGTCTGATGTCAGATAACTGCTTTATCGGCCTATACAGATGTTTGAACGATACTTTGATGCATCTGTATTTTTTTTTTTTTTATTTGTTATTTATGTTATCTGAAATGTAATTTTAATGTGCCTTCACTGCTCTCTATCTCAGATTCCGAGACCCACGTTCTCTCCGCTGTCACCAGGCCCAAGTGGGCTTCCAGGTGTGCGTGCGGCCAGGCTCATACAAAGTGGGGCCGACATCACTGGGAATCAGTGAGCCCCTGGACCCTCGATTCAGCAATGCAGAGATTGAATGGATCACCAAGGAGAAAGGAGGCACACTTCTCTATGGCCTGCTTATACGGGTGGAGTAGAAAAAGACACTCAAACGAGGATATTGGCATCATCTTCCTCACTTCTCAAATATCAACCAAAATTTCAGCGCAGCCCCTCTCAGACTCTCGGGATGCTTGAGGCATTGAGGATTTAGCGATGTTTTCCTTCACAGGCTCAATCATCTCTGCATGTTGTTTCAGACAAACTTTTGTTTTGTTTTTGTTTTTGAAGGATGGTGATGTTAATCCCCAGAGACAAAGACACTGCCTGCACTTTATGTTTCGGACACTGGTGGGCGATTTTTTTTATTTTTTTTGTCTTTCTTTTAAATTCACTAAGCAGGCTCTCAATTCATTTTCACCCCTTTGCGCTGTCTCTCTCTACATCTTTAAATATGTGTATCACCCCCTCTGTTTTTGCTTGGAGGAGAGCCCTCGCTTCCGACAGAAATAAAATTAAACTGAACACAAGACCACCTATATATAGCACAGCCCCGGATTTATATTTGTTTTTGGATTATTTTTTTCTTAAGACATGCAATGGACAAATCAACCTGGAATTAAGAGACCGGTTTCAGAGATAACACGAAATGAAAATGTCAAGAAACTCGCAACCTGAGAACAAGGAAAAGTTAAAAAGATGAAGAAAAATATCACTTATAAGGAAGAGACTACAGCGTCTTTTTCGTTTATTTCATCGCTGTGTTTTACTCACATTTGGTTTTCATTATAGCTGTGTATTTATTCAGAAATTAGAGTAATTATAGTGTCTTAGGCAACATGCTAAATGTTGATTAAAGCAGCTACAAAAAGGCAGAATGCTATCGTATTGCAAGAAATGTAAACTGAACAATTTCTAATGTTTTTCTTGAATACACAGATATCAATACCCTTTGTTTTAGCCTTTGTAAAGGTAGACACTATACGAGAATGAAAGTGAGGTTGTGAGGGAAAGATATACTGTCTGTTTAAGGGGTTGTACCGTTGTGTACCTTTGCGTCGAACATTCAGCTGAGAAAACATTGAAAATACAAGCTAAAAAAATGTAAAAGGACAAAAAAGAAAATAAAACATAATTTTTACGCCATTTGTTGAGAAAACTAGACCTTAATTGAAGATACTGTACTCGTTTCCCTCGTAACCTTGATTTAATTCAGGTCAAATTAAATATGCCATTTTCCCTGACTAAGGTCTATGTTGTGGGACTTTTGGGATGTTTTTACCCCGTCTGACCCATTATTACCCCAAAGGATCATTTCATGTGAATTTAACTGCAACATAAGCACATTCTGTTTAAAGGAATTGTTCACCCAAAAATTATCTCATAATTTTCTCACCCTTATACCATCCCAGATGTGTATGACTTTCTTTCTTCCGCAGAACACAAATTAAGATTTTTAGAAGAATATTTCAGCTCTGTAGGTCCTCACAATGCAAGTGAATTATGGCCAAAACTTTGAATCTCCAAAAAGCACATAAAGGCAGCATAAAAGTATTCCATAAGACTCCATTGGTTAAATCCATGTCTTCCGAAGTTATATGATTGGTGTGGGTGAGAAAAATCTATATTTTTACTATATATCTCCACCTTTGACCAGTCCCGACCAGTAGATGGCGATATGCACGAAGAATGCGAATCACCAAAAAAAAAAAAGAATGGGGAAGTGAAAGTGGAGATTTGTAGTAAAAAAGGACTTAAATATTGATCTGTTTCTCACCTACACCTATCGTATTGCTTCAGAAGATAAGATTTGAGTCGTATGGATTAATTTTATGCTGCCTTTATGTGCTTTTTGGAGCTTCAAAGTTCTAGCCACCGTTCACTTCCATTGTATGGATCTACACAGCTGAGATATTCTCCTAAAAATCTTCATTTGTGTTCTGCGGAAGACATCTGGTATGGCATGAGGGTGAGTAAATGATGAGAATTTTGGGTGAACTATTCTTTTAAGTGGACATATACGCACAAACACATGATGATTTTGGCCCCTTACCCAAAAGCACTCATTAAAAAGAGTTTTATTAAGATATATGTATGTTTGATCTGTGTCCTCTTTGGCCAAAGGCAAGTTCCAGTTGTCTTTGCATCAGTCATGCACTTTCACCCATTATTTTAGGTGTGCCACCTGTGGAACTTTTTTTTTTTTATTGTTTAAATAGTTCACTGCTTTAGACATTGTTTACACGTGGTTTATGTTCAGGTCTGTCTCTGTTCTAAAATAATAATGAGTGCTGTTAACTTAAACCAAGCCTATTTGTTTACTCACAAACATCAGTGTAAGAACCAGGATCTGAGTGTTGCTCAAAATTAATGGTGGCAGGTAAAACAAATTTAATTGAAAAGTCTCTTTGTGCAATACATTCAACATCCTGTTCAAAAGGAAGGACTGTTTATTCAACTATTCAGTTGATGTGCCCCTGGTCTCATGAAGAATCATGGGAATTGAAGTTATCTGATTGAATACCTTTACCAGAGATTGGTGTTTATACTGGGAATATGATTTGTTTTTATTAGATTGTTTACTCCATGCTAGACATATTGCCATTTTTATGTATTCTCTTATGACTAAGGTTGCACAAATGTAAGCCCTCGCTGGAAAGAAATCAACACTCTTTTGATTGTATCTAGACTTTAATTACCCTCCCTCTACGAAGGCATATCTATCTATTTTTTGGGGGTTTCTCTTTTTAATTTGTTGCCAAGATGACATACTTGAGTGTACATTTTACATTAGCTATCCCGCTTTATTGCCAAGGGCGATGTCTGAATGAATGCTTGCTGTGTAACTCAAAAAATGTGAAAACACAGGGTTCACGTTGGCCCATTGCTGCTTTTTCATTTGTATTATTTGTTAACGTTTGTGTTATTTTTATGTCTGTATGTTGTGTTGTACAGCCTGTTACATAACACTAACGTTACCTTGCTGGTTTGTAAGAAAATAAAAATCCAAAAAAAAGAGAGACAATTATGCACAACATATGGAGTCTGTCATTTATTAATGTGTGGGTGAATCTAACAAATCTAATGTCCAGGTCACATTTCACCCCAAATAAAAAATGAAGTCTTTTTAAAAAGCATAAAGATTATTTGCATTGTGAAATCATAACCATAATACAAAATAACCCTCTTTCTCATTACTGTAACAGTGAGGGGAAAAAAGTGATGTATTAAAATGGAAAGAGATTTTTACATCATGGTAGGATTTATTGTAATTCCTGTAATTTATACCATTTTAAATTGCTGTATTACAGTAATTAAAATGTTTTTGGGGGGGTGGTTATGAAAATAATGTAATATATTGAAATAAAAATTAAACAATTAATTTAGGTTTTCTTCTGTTATTTTTCTGGGGGTGAAAAGTGACATTTTATTGATGGCTTTTGTGAGATGCAATTTTAATGTTTAAACTTAATGTAGCTTAATGTAGTTGCTTTAGTTTTATACCAATAATCTTGTATTCTCTCTCTCAAACAGAACTATACATCTGGGCCAAACTTAAAGGGATAGTTCACCCAAAATGAAAATTCTCTTATGATTTACTCGCATCCCAGATGTGTATACCTTTCTTTCTTCTGCAGAACGCAAATTAAGATTTTTAGAAGAATTTCTCAGCTCGGTAGGTCCATACAATGCAAGTGAATGGGTGCCAAAATTTTGAAGTTCCAAAGTCCACATAAAGTTAGCATAAAAGTAATCCATATGACTCAAGTGGTTAAATTCATGTGTTCAGAAGTGATATGACAGGTGTGGGTGAGAAACCGAACAATATTTAAGTCATTTTTACCATTAATTATCCTCCCTACCCAGTAGGGGGCGATATGTATGAAGAATGTAAATAACCAAAAAACAGGAGGAGGAGAATGTGAAAGTGTAGTTTGACTGAGCAGGACTCTAAGATATTATAAGTATTACAGTTTCATTTTTTGTTAATGCATGATTTTCTGTAAAGCTGCTTTGAAATGATGTGTGTTGTGGAAGGCGCTATACAAATAAAAATGGCTTGACGACGTAAATATTGATCTGTTTTTCACCCACACCTATCATGTTTCTTCTGAAGACATGGATTTAACCACTGGAGTCATATGGAGTACTTTTCTGATGTTTTTATGTGGATTTTGAAGCTTAAAAATGTTGGCACCCATTCACTTGCATTGTATGGACCAACAGAGCTGAAATATTCTTCTAAAAAATCTTCATTTGTGTTCTGCAGAATGAAAGAAATTCATCCACATCTGGGATGGCATGAGGGTCAGTGTGATCAGAGAGTTTTAATTTTTGGGTGAACTAACCCTTTAAGAAACAAATAACAGAGGGGGGGTGCCTGGAGTAAAGACGCTGACTACCACCCCTGGAGTCATGAGTTCGAATCCAGGGCGTGCTGAGTGACTCCAGCCAGGTCTCCTAAGCAACCTAATTGGCCCGGTTGCTAGGGAGGGTAGAGTCACATGGGGTAACCTCCTCGTTGTCGTTATAATGTGGTTCTCGCTCTCGGTGGGGCGCATGGTGAGTTGTGCGTGGATGCCGTGGAGAATAGCGTGAAGCCTCCACACATGCTAGGTCTCCGCGCTCAACAAGCCACGTGATAAGATGCGCGGATTGATGGTCTCAGACACGGAAGCAACCGAGATTCGTCCTCCGCCACCCGGATTGAGGCGAGTTGCTACGCCACCACGAGGACTTGGTGTACATTGGGCATTCCAAATTGGGGAGAAAAGGGGAAAAAAAAACAACACAAAACGCAATATTTTAATAAATTTTATTTTATTTGGAGTAGGACATTTCCGTCACTGACATGTTATTGCAGTGTTGCATATCAATGCCATGAAATCTTGGTAAAAATATCCTATGGCAATTGCTTCTTAAGGCCAATAGTGTTTCTATCTTCAGTTGTTTGTTGATGGTTCTTCACTCAACCTGTGCCCAAGTGTACGTTCACACCACACACAATGATTAAAACACAGACTCAACTAGGAGGACAGGGAGTGACCCTCATATCAAACAACAACAACAAAAAATGCCATTGTGTTTTTAGCTGTTTGTTAATAATCAGGAAAATGTTCCAGAGAGTTTTACTTTGAAAGCTTAACAATCATTCAACAAGTTGAAGATGACCGTTCTATCAAAAAACAAAATTATTAAATTTGAAAACACAGTGTGTTTGGCATTATACTACATTTCTAGGGCTTTTTCCTTAAGTCAGTTGTATTAAATATTGAGTAAATTATGATTTTCCAGAAAATTCTTTGTTCGGGAACCTGTCGTTTAAGACTTCAATTAATATTCCCAGTTTCAAGTTTGTCTTAATCTTATACTGTTTTATTAAATAAACCCTTAAGCAATGGAATCACACATCTCCTAATTTTTGAGGAGTTGAAGGTGAAGTGAAAAATGCTAAACATATGAACAGCAAATTAAATGACAAAACAGAAAAAAAACCTTGTTAACAACACCTATAAACAGAAATCATACAAACACAGAACTTGAAAATGAGCTGCGAGTCTGCGACGTGACCACACAAAAACAACTTCCTGAAGCAAAAGAAATGAAGCATACTTAAATAACATCAAAAGCATCTCTATGCTTTAAGTGAAGACACAGATCCATCCATTCAGTCCCTACCATATGAATTTTCAGTCACTGAACAAAATCAATAAATAACATAAGCATATAAATACACTAATAAATAAATACATAAATAAATATATAAAAACAGGTTCAGTATTGATCAGTCTTAAGTATTGGAGGACTCCACAGCGTGACTCTAGTGTTCAATAATTTTTTCTGTATCTGTGGCTGAATGCACTTTAAAACCATCTTCATTTTTCATACAGTACATAGTGAAAGCTCAAGCACCCGACTCTGCTGCTGCAAACCGAGTGCATTCATGTGAAACACACAGTTAAAAACCAGTTAAAACCATCAAGGATGTAAAAAAAGAACTTGTACACAGTGAACTAGGGGTTCTCTAGTCTTAAGTTGTCCAAGAAGTAAGAAATGTCTGCCTCATTCTCCAGTGTCTTGCTATTGTTTGTCTCACCCACCTTGAGACTATTCACAAAACAACAGTTGTATAAAAATGCTAACTGATACTTGAGGATCTGTTTCTGTGATTTCCTTGAAATGTGACTGGCACAACAGGAACTGAAGTGTGACCATCCGTGGACAGTTGAAGTGTTATAAGAACATCTATCCACCAAATGCTAAGTACCATTTTTGCAAAGGCAGAAGATAGAAGCAATTCCTCAAAGGGCACTAAACGTACCAGGAGAAAGAGGAACAATCAGGAATGTTCTCGTTCACAGGAGCCTTAAAGAGAGATGGTGAGATCTGGAGAAATATCAAGTCAAAACTGTTCCATTTGTTTACCACTTTTTGGGCCCCCATGCAGATGTCTGTTTTGGTGCTATTCCAGATCCAAACTTGGGGAACTCTTCAGAACTGCTCACGTCTGGTGCCTGGATGTCATACAGAAGAGAAAAGCATGAAAACTAGGACAATAAGTGAAGTATGACAAAATACTTTGGGAAGTTGTCACGTCCTGCGGTGTGACATTCTATACTACACCTAAGGGTACGTTTACACGACAACGATGTACTAAAAACGGGAAAGTTTTACCTTTGCGTTTTTGAAAAGTTTCGCGTACAGACGACCACGTTGTCAAAACGATCCCCGTTCACAGGGATCCGCGAAAACGACTAAAAATGCTGTATTATGCATGCCAGGCTAGTAGTTGGCGATATCACTTTATAAAGAAACACTACGCGCCTGCGCACATAAGCATTCTTCCATAGAGCGGCGAATACGAACAATGAAGATGGCTTTGTCTGGACGGACGATGAGTTTGCTTTATTATTTCAATTACTTTGCTGGAGAAGCGTCAATAAACTAAAAATCTTGAGCAGCACAAACACTCCTGTGGTCCGCCATTGTAGTTTTGAATGTCTCGCGCGCATGCCTATAGACTGAACACGTAATACGCATGCGCATGACGTCATCGCTTTCTCAAATTCGCTTGACGATTACTGCATCGTTTTCAGAAACGTGCACTTTGAAACCAGTTTTCAAAAGTTTGCGTTTTCAGGCCCCAAAACGCTATTGTCGTGTAAACGAACAGCCAAAACGCATAAAAAGTTTTCCGTTTTTAGTTGAAAACTTTGTCTGTAAACGGCCCCTCAGAAAAAGTTGGAACAGTATGGAAAATGCTAATAGACCAAAAGGAGTGATTTGTAAATTCTCTTCACCCTGTGCTATATTGAAAGCACCAGAACTACACATTATTTGATGTTTTACCTTGTGATTTTAATATATATATTTAAATATACACCTACAGTTGTGTTAAAAAAAAAGAGCAGTGTGTTAATAAAAGTGAATAAAGTGCAAATATCTTTTAATAGCTTTTATTTCCATATTTCAAATGTAGTGGAAACATTACACATTAAATTCCAAAGCGTTACATTTGATCAAGTCTGTGTTATTCTTTTACAGGAAGCAAAGAAAAGGAATATTAATCTGTTCAAAAAATAGCAGTGTCGACATTTTTCTCTTCAAACTCAATATTTAGTGCAACTAAATTAGATTATGCAATAACCATTGTTTTTGTAACCAACTTCTGGAACCTAGAAACAGGTATTTCAGCCCAGGATGAATAAACTACATTCCACGGTTCCTGTGAATTTTTGGGTTTTACTTCAGAAACTGCATTTTTAATGTCACCCCACAAGTTTTCAATGGGGTTGAGGTCAGGGGATTGAGCTGGCCACTCTATTACCTCAATCCTTTTTGTCTGGAACAAAGATGTTGCTCGCTTACTCGTGGGTTTGGGTCTTTGTCTTGTTGAAACACCCATTTCAGGGGCATTTCCTCTTCGGCATAGGGCAAGTATTTTGATGTATTCAAACTGATCCATGATCCCTGGTATACGATAAATAGGCCCAACACCGTAGTATGAAAAACATCCCCATACCATGATTTTTGCACCACCATGCTTCACTGTCTTCACAGTGTAGTGTGGCTTGAATTCAGTACCCGGGGGTCGCTTGACGTACTGTCGATGACCACTAGACCCGAAAAGAACAATTTTACTCTCATCAGTACACAGAATGTTACGCCATTTCTCTCTGGGCCAATCGATGTGTTCCTTGGCAAATTTTAACCGATTCTGCACATGCTGTTTTTTCAACAATGGTGCTTTACTTTGCTGATAGCTTAGCTTCGATCAAATGTCTTCTGACTGTAACAGTACTTACAGGTAATTTTAGATCATCTATGATCTTCTAGAGGTGATGATTGGCTGAATTTTTGCCATTCTGACTATTCTTCGATTCATTTTAACAGAGTTGCTTGTTTTCTTCCGCGTGTTTTGGGTTTTTGTTGCCATTTTAAAGCATTTGAGATCATTTTATCTGAGCATCCTATAATTTGCTGCACTTCTTTATACGTTTTCCCCTCTCCAATCAACTTTTGAATCAAATTACTCTGTTCCTCCGAACAATGTTTGGAATGGCCCATTTTACTTAGCAATTCAGAAGGAAATATATTTGATAACAATGTGTGAAACATTTGCTTCCCTTCTTCCTTAATAAAAGACAATTAATGACACCTGTTTTTTTCACAGAATGAATGAATTCTCTAATTAAACTCCACACTGCTATTATTTTGAACACGCCCCTTTCAATGAACAAGCAGCGTGCATGTCATGACAGTTGGGTCTGTTGTTTATCTATTACACTACTACATCTACAAGTAAATTATCTGCAATGCAGAAATATCAATACTACTAATAACAGTGGTTCATCAGGTTACTAATGTTGTACTGCTATTTTTTTGAACACAAATGTATTTCAAATCAGATGAATGCAACACGCTTTTAGAAGAAAAGCCGGGACTGTCGAGTGTTTACCATTTCTTCTAATAACACTAATTAAGCATTTGGGCTCTGAAGACACAAGTTTGTTAAGTTTATCAAGCAGAATGTTCCCCCATTCATCCATTATGCAGGTCATCCATTCTTCATCCATAATGCGCCACACATTCTCAATTGGAGAAAGGTCAGGTCTGCAGACAGGCCAATCTAGCACTCACACTCTCTGCTTATGCAGCCATGCACTTGTAATTCGGGTAGGATGTGGTTTGGCATTGTCATGCTGGAAAACCACTTTTAAATGCGTGTGATCTCAGATCCCTCAGACATCACTGTTTAAAAAAAATGAATTTGTCTGTAAAGATATCATGATATGGGCTCGGGAATACTTCTGTAAACCTTTGTCAGTCAACACCATTCGCCACTGCATCCACAGATGCAAGTTAAGGCTTTACTATGCAAAGCAGAAGCCATTCATCTAGATGGTCCAAAAGCGCTGCCGACTTCTCTGGGCTCGGTCTCATTTGAGATGGAAAGTAGAACAGCAGAATCGTGTTTTCTGGTCAGACGAGTCAACTTTCAAATAATTGTTGAAAAAACAGCCGATGTCAATGTACAGTTTCCAGACAAGAGCCATGAGCAGTAGGTGTGTATGAGTCTTGAAAGCTTGAGAGATTTCCTCATTCTTTCACCCAGACTGGTTCTTCTTGTATTTCTTTTTAGAATTCTTTCACTCTTATCTTTCATACCTGTTTGCCATCTATATTTCTTTAAAATTAAACAAATTAAGCAATATGAAACTAATGAAGGTGAATAAAAATGGCGAAAAACTTCATATCAATTTTAACCTATAATCTCACCGATTATGAAAAAATCTATAGATATGTTAAGTATGCAGTTAACTCATTTTCAATTTTTTTTTTTTTTTTTTTTTTTTAAGATTACCTTGTTGCCCTGAGCATTCCAGGGGGCATTCCGCACAACAAAGCCTTTAGCCAGGGCTTTGCTATCCTCATAATTTCCTCCAGCCCCTACTGCCTTAGAAGGAGGCTTCATATAGGCCGCCATAGTCTCTGTCTCAGTCACAGTCAACATCTAAGAAAGAATAAGAAATAATGAATGACTGAAATAGTGAATGGCAAAAATCACTGATGTGCCAGCAGAAACCAGAGCATTTGCAGTTTATTCTGCACTCACATATTCTTCTTCCAGGTTAAGTAGATAATCTATGGCATTATCAACATTCTCTGGGAGTCCTGTGATGGTAACCTTGTTTGGGTCCTCAGAACCAGGTTGGGGAAACTGTATATCAACCTGAAATAAAAGAGATAATTAATACTAACAAGACACCTCTGCAACCATTCATGGGATCATGCAATTTATTCGTTTCGAGCAATTTAATTAGATTTAATTAAATGACTATTTAATCCAAACTTACAACCTTTTCATGTTTAAAGGGTTAGTTCACCCAAAATTTAACATTTTAATATAAGCATGGGCAGATACGATTTCGGAGCTATGGTGATGAAGATTTTCAGCGAATGAATTAAATGTCCCTCTGTTCCTCACACTACCTATTGTAGTACTTCAAAACACTTGGAATATAGCGCACATGTCCTAAGGACTACTTTTAAGGTGCTTTTTTTGTTCTTTTTGGACTGTGGTCTCTGTATGCTTTTGTTATATAAAAGAACAGAGCGAACATTCTGCTAAACTTCTGTTGTGTCCTATAGGAAAAAAGAAAGTCAGATTATGAGATGGTGAGAAATTACAGAATTAAAATTTTTAGGTGAACTAACATAAACATTACTTACTTACCCTCATGTCATTCCAAACCCCTATGACTTTCTTTCTTCTGCGGAACACAAAAGGAGATATTTCACAGAATGGCGCGATCACTCTTTTCAGTTCAATAGCAGTTCATAGTGAAAAAGCACACAAAATATATTATAAAAAAGTATCAAATATGTCGACACATCAAAACACATCAAACCTTGTTGGTTCTTGTTCATCTCATGCCTTAAATTTATGATGTCATAACACAAAAACCAATCACACTTAATGTAATTGCCGTGTTGCCATATTTGATTTGGACAATGTATATATGAGTTGATCAATGATATGATTTCAGAGTGTATAATGACTTAAATTTTGGTCTGTTCACAATACATAGTGATCGTATGGCTTAAGAAGACTTGGAATATGACCTATGGATGTCGCATGGAATTATGTCGACTACTTTTATAACAGTTTTGGGGCTTTTTGTAGTGTAAAAAGTCAATATCAACTGCTATTGTATGGATATTTCTTTAATGTTTATTTTTGCTTTCTCCAGAAGAAATAAAGTCATACAAGTTTGGAACGAAATAAGGGTGAATAAATAATGACAGATTTTTTATTTTTGGGTGAACTACTCCTTTAAACTGACTACTGACTCCAAGGTTTCATCCTTATGTGATTGTTAGCAAATACACTGCTCTTACTTTGAACTCCTCCATGAGTTTCCGGATAGCTTTGCCCCGGGCTCCAATGATGCGAGCGTGGACCCGCCGGTCCAGCCGGATGTCCTCACTCACCATTTCCTGCAGCACTGCCACCAGCTGCTCTATAGCTGCTCTGGCCTCATTTGCATTCTTCTCATAACCCCCAATCGTTATTACATCCTAGAGGGAGGCAGAGATGTGTGAAGACAGATTGACAGGCAGAGAAAGAAATATAGATGGCAGACAGGTATGAAAAAAAAAAAAAAAATACAAGAAAAACCAGTCTGGGTGAAAGAATGAGGAAATCTCTCAAGCTTTCAAGACTCATACACACCTGCTGTTCATCACTCTTGTCTGGAAACTGTACACTGACATCGAAGTCTTTGCGTATTTGGGAGATGACAGCTCCTTTGCGGCCTATAATTTTGGGGTGATATTTGGGGTCTACCAAGAGGGTCACCTTAAAGCTCCGTAATGCCTACAGACAGACAGATTCATTACATATTAAATCTGATTTAAAAGGAGTCAATTTCAAAAAGTACATTTTATGTTTCTTATATTGGCTGTACATGGAAATGATGTTATGTTATTATGTAGTATGTTGTATAGCAGCAGTATTGTGTATGGCAGTGTTTGTATGTGTGCGTGCTGCGCAGATGTTGTACCCGATCCTCCAGCTCTGCCTGCAGCTCCTTGACTCTCTCCAGAAGCCCCTGTCTGGCCCGCTCCACACTGGACACCTGGCCTGTGATCTTTATGATATTTGACTGTTGTTCAGGCTGAGGAACCCAAACATTCACCTAAAACAGTACAAGAGCCAGGGTTTAAACCTTTAATTTACAGGTGCATCTCAATAAATTAGAATGTCGTGGAAAAGTTCATTTATTTCAGTAATTCAACTAAAATTGTGAAACTCGCGTATTAAATAAATTCAGTGCACACAGACTGAAGTAGTTTAAGTCTTTGGTTCTTTTAATTGTGATGATTTTGGCTCACATTTAACAAAAACCCACCAATTCACTATCTCAAAAAATTAGAATACATCATAAGACCAATAAAAAAAACATTTTTAGTGAATTGTTGGCCTTCTGGAAAGTATGTTCATTTACTGTATATGTACTCAATACTTGGTAGGGGCTCCTTTTGCTTTAATTACTGCCTCAATTCGGCGTGGCATGGAGGTGATCAGTTTGTGGCACTGCTGAGGTGGTATGGAAGCCCAGGTTTCTTTGACAGTGGCCTTCAGCTCATCTGCATTTTTTGGTCTCTTGTTTCTCATTTTCCTCTTGACAATACCCCATAGATTCTCTATGGGGTTCAGGTCTGGTGAGTTTGCTGGCCAGTCAAGCACACCAATACCATGGTCATTTAACCAACTTTTGGTGCTTTTGGCAGTGTGGGCAGGTGCCAAATCCTGCTGGAAAATGAAATCAGCATCTTTAAAAAGCTGGTCAGCAGAAGGAAACATGAAGTGCTCCAAAATGTCTTGGTAAACGGGTGCAGTGACTTTGGTTTTCAAAAAACACAATGGACCAACACCAGCAGATGACACTGCACCCCAAATCATCACAGACTGTGGAAACTTAACACTGGACTTCAAGCAACTTGGGCTATGAGCTTCTCCACCCTTCCTCCAGACTCTAGGACCTTGGTTTCCAAATGAAATACAAAACTTGCTCTCATCTGAAAAGAGGACTTTGGAACACTAGGCAACAGTCCAGTTCTTCTCCTTAGCCCAGGTAAGATGCCTCTGACGTTGTCTGTGGTTCAGGAGTGGCTTAACAAGAGGAATACGACAACTGTAGCCAAATTCCTTGACACGTCTGTGTGTGGTGGCTCTTGATGCCTTGACCCCAGCCTCAGTCCATTCCTTGTGAAGTTCACCCAAATTCTTGAATCGATTTTGCTTGACAATCATAAGGCTGCGGTTCTCTCGGTTGGTTGTGCATCTTTTTCTTCCACACTTTTTCCTTCCACTCAACTTTCTGTTAACATGCTTGGATACAGCACTCTGTGAACAGCCAGCTTCTTTGGCAATGAATGTTTGTGGCTTACCCTCCTTGTGAAGGGTGTCAATGATTGTCTTCTGGACAACTGTCAGATCAGCAGTCTTCCCCATGATTGTGTAGCCTAGTGAACCAAACTGAGAGACCATTTTGAAGGCTCAGGGAACCTTTGCAGGTGTTTTGAGTTGATTAGCTGATTGGCATGTCAAAATATTCTAATTTTTTGAGATAGTGAATTGGTGGGTTTTTGTTAAATGTGAGCCAAAATCATCACAATTAAAAGAACCAAAGACTTAAACTACTTCAGTCTGTGTGCATTGAATTTATTTAATACACGAGTTTCACAATTTGAGTTGAATTACTGAAATAAATGAACTTTTCCACGACATTCTAATTTATTGAGATGCACCTGTATGCTATTTTGCTCTTTTTTTTTTTTTTTTTTACCAACAAGGTGCCAAGTAAACTAAAAGTAGTGGAAAAGGCCAATAACCAATTAATCGGTCAATAGATAATAAAAAAAATAAATGTATTTGTTTTTCCATAGTATAACAGGCACAAACATAGAGGCTACAAGATTAATAAAATCTCAGATGCAGTTTATTGTGCAACCAAAATCCCAATAATAAACATGGGGAAAAAATGAAGATTTGATACATAATGTGGGACTTTTAACTATAAACAAGCATGAAACACAAATGGACCTCTTATTTTGAAATACGAAGAATTGACTCAATGCTCTACATTTAAGTATTTAATAAATTTATCATTTTATAGCCTATTTATTTAACCGGATGAAGGGTTTTGTGTATATACTGTATATACGTATGTATATTTCAGAGAAAAGTTTTTTATATTTATTCACAAAATATAAAGTTGCAGACGGTGATGTACATGCACGTTTCCATATCTTGCTTTGCATGCTCTCGCTTCAATTTAGAACACTTGATTATCTAATTAAAATAACAAAATATGTATTGATGTGAGACTAAAATATTGTATGAATATTGTAAATGATTAAAGATTTAGATACAGCAAATCCCCACATGATTGTTTTTATTTCACCTTTAGAGGCCGCTGTTACACTGTCGAATCCTCCAGTGCTGGCCACTGAGGAACACGGAGGAATAAAAAAAGAAAACAATCGGCATAGATTTTTGCCGGTAACCAATATTTCCAAAAAGCAATTATCAGCACAGATTAATCTGTAAAACCGATATATTGGTCTTCTTCTAGTGCCAGGTACTGGTGCCTAATCTCGTGCTACAGCACGAGAGCCAGTACCATTTTGTTGGAAAAGCGGTATTTGTGGTCGAATTATTTACTTTTACTACAAGGAGAATAAAATAATTACCTGTGCCATTCGGAGACAGAAATTGCAACACCACTTGAAAAAACTAAAACTGTAATTTCAGAGAATCCTTGGATAAAATGTGAAGTGTGTAAGAATGACCCATACTTTATGCCTGTATATCTTTACCTCATAATCCTCCATCATTTTCCTTATTCCACTTCCTTTCTGTCCTATGATGTAACGGTGAAGGTCATAGGAAACTTCAACATCAATCGTCACAGGAACCAATGCCTAGTGCATCACACAAAGAGGATGAGGGAAGAAAAGAGGTGATAAAGAAAATGAAAACCAGTCCACAATAGGAAAAAATGAGTGAATTCCTTACAAGCAAAGCTGCCCGTGCCAGCTCGCACTTTTCAGCCCGCCCCATCACAGTGATGATGTCACACTTCCGAAGGATGATGTCCGTTTCGCCATTCTCTTGAGATGCAGATTCCTGAGCTACCAACCACAAACAGAACAAACAATACAGCTTATAAAGCCCAGGGACGAATCATACACATCTGCAAACAAAATAGCTGAAATATGTTGAAGGTCCAATATAAGGAAGAGACCTGTAGACTCATCTCTGTCTGGAAATTTGATCTGGACATCATGCTCCCGTGTAATCTGCTGTATCCTGCAGCCTTTGGGTCCCATGACACCTCTGTGGTACCGCTGGGGAATCACCACCTCCACACTCACCTGTGACTCCTAAGGACACACCAGCACTTCATGACCCATTATTGAGATTCCATTCACAGGCAGTTTACTAGTAATACTAGTGGGACAATATAAGTTTGAGTGCAACAATACTCTCTAAATACAGGCAATCTAAAATACATGGTATTCCTGGCAGAAAAGTACATTGTCATGCTCAGACACAAATGATTGCCCAAACCAATATGATATAAATTACTTTAAGTAGTACTACCAAATATGGTGGCAGAAACATCTCTAAATGATTTGTGACAACTTCCGCCATACTTAAAGGGATAGTTCACCCAAAAATGAAAATTCTCTCATCATTTACTCATCTCAGGTGTGTATGACTTTCTTTCTTCACCAGAACACATTTGAAAATGTTTTGAAAAATATCTCAGCTCAGTAGGTCCTTAAAATGCAAGTGGATGGTGATCAGACTTTTGAAGCTCCAAAAATCACAGTCAGCATAAACGCCATCCATACGACACCAGCTGTTAAATTAATGTCTTCTAAAGCGACACAATCGTTTTTGGTGTGAAAAAGATCAATATTTAAGTACTTTTTTACTCTAAATCATTGCTTCCGGTCAGCAGTGATACGCTCGTGTGACATAATCACGTTGGCACGTGAGACACATGAGAACTGAGGCACGTGCGACACACATTGAAGAGCAGCGCTGTTTACAACTGAGTAGGAGGAACGCTGTACAGAAGCTTCATTAGTTTTGGTTTAGATCTGTTTCTTTACTCAATGGTGTGTTTGTGTGCTTTTCCTGGATGTCTCAACTGAGAGGAGAATGTGAGATACCGTCCGTAACATGGCAACATGAATATGTCACACCCTCACCATCTCCACCCTATCGTGAAGCTTACCAGAAGCAATGATTTAGAGTTAAAAAAGTGATCATATCACTTTAGAAGACAATAATTTAACCACTGGAGTCGTATGATTGACTGTCTGTGATTTTTGGAGCTTCAAAAATCATATCACCTTTCACTTGCATTTTAAGGACCTACTGAGCAGAGATATTTTTCTTCAAATGTGTTCAGATGTAGAAAGAAAATCATACACACCTGGGATGTCATGAGGGTGAGTAGATAATGAGAGAATTTTCATTTTTTGGTGAACTATCCCTTTAAGCAATATCACATTCTCTGTAGCCTTGTGACTATGGCTGATTTACAGCTGTGATGATATTCAGTAAAACAGCACAAGTAACACATAGAATGGCAGCAAAACACAGAATATAGAAAGCTCTGAACACAGACAAGTGGTGTGAAGCAAAAAGTGAAATGTTCCAGTGCAGTCATTCGAAATATCAGCACCCTTGGAACACCACTTGTTCAATCAGAAGGACTGGAACTAACTGCCGTCTAAGACATTTAAATTAAAGAACAGATTTTAAACTTACCAGTTCTCGAATGATCTCCTGAATGCGATTCTTAGCAGCGTCCACACACTCTCTGGGCCCTTTGAGAGTGATGCGCTCACTCTGTGTACTCGTGCGAGGGAAGCTAACGGCCACACCGCCGTACTCCTCCGCCAGATCTCTAAGCACCTGCCCTCTACGACAGACAAAATGACGGTGATGCCGAGGGTCAACAACCATACTGTCCTCGATGACATCATCCTGAGAGTAAATGACAGATGGAGAATGAAAGCAGGAAAGAGAAGAAAAAAAAAGGAAATGCATCTAAATAAACACTCAATCATTCACAAAGAATTAGATCAAAGCCAAGCTTACCAGATTTTTGATGAGAGTCTCCAGTTCTTTCTGAGCAAGCCGTACGGCCTCCTCTTTACCCATGATGGTAATGTGCTTCTGTTCTGGCTCATCAGTCGAGGGGAAGATGATCCGTGCTCCAGTTCGATCCCGCACACGACGGATATTAGCTCCCCCTCGGCCTATCAGGAACTTGTGGTACTCAGGCTTGGCTTGAAGCTCCACTGAGAAGTTGTTGACTTGCTGGTGGGAAAACAGACACATGTCTCAAATAAACTGAATGACTATAAGCTTCATTCTAATTAGTTGATCATGAAAACTAATAAGTGGTGCATGCTTTAGCAAGGAAAGAAAATCCCAAAGTCTTAACACTGAAAATTGATCATAGGGTGTGCTTTTTGACAATATGGCCGTGAGTTTTTCTCTAGCAAGCACCACTCACAAATGTACCTATCCTAGTTTAACCTATTGCTTTTCCTCTACATAACTTCATCGTAATAGTCACCTTTTCTTCTGCCAGCTGCAGCAGTTGCTTCCTGGCTCTCTCCACCTCTTCTGCAGGGCCTCGGATGGTGACTTTATCCAGCCCTGATCCCTCCGCAGGGAAGTGGATGTGAACGCCCCCACACTCTTCCATCACGGAGCGCACCAGACTGCCCTTGGATCCAATCAGAGAGTTGTGCAGCTTGGCTGGGATGGAAACCTCAGCCTCCTTCAGGTTGGCCTTGGAAGACAGATCAAGCAGGCTTGAAAAAAATGGACAATCTCCAGCCCTCATAACCCGTTCTCTAGTTTTCTGTTTCTCTCACCAGTTCTTTCTGAATGGCAAGGATTCGGTCTCGTGCAGCGTCACAGTTGCTTTTCTTGCCAGTGATCACGATCATCTCCGAGTTGCTGTTCTCTGTTGGGAGATCAATTTTTGTGCTGGTCTCCTCACGAATCTACACCGAATTACACAGCAACAGAAATATTTCTAATTGAAAATACCATCATAAGCATAACAGAAGGATGTTAAAGGCAAAAGAGACATGCTAAACTTAATGAAGAATCAATTAGACACAAAAACAAACCAGATGTTTTCCACTACAGTATGGAAAAGGTGATCATGATAATTCAAAATCTGAGGAAAGTGGCTGACTTTGAGTGCTCACCCTTTTAATGTTAGCACCTCCTTTGCCAATAATGTTTTTGTGAAACTGCTTGTGGATGGGTAAAGATATTGAGAAGCTGCTCTCAACCTGATGAACAAATAATTAAACATTACAGCTCAATATCATTCCAACAGTGAATATCTATTAAACATACTGTTTCCCCCCCCCCCAAAAAAAGCTGAAAAAGTCCCTTGACTTTCGTTACAATAAAGAGGAAAAAGCAAAACTGTCTTGTGAAATACTCTGAACTTCTAAGAACAGGTTATTTCTGTGAGCAAATGGAAGCTGGAGGGAAACACTTGTACCAGCTCAGCGATGAGTTTCTGCAGAAACTTTGCACATTTTTCGACCTCGTTTTTGGGCCCTCGGAGCTGCACTATGTCGCTTTTCTGTTGCTGGTCTGGAAAGATGATAATGACCTACAGAAATTAAAACAAATGTCATTTAATGCTTTAGAAAATGTGTTGTGCAGGGTGGTTGGCTCCAATGATATCACTTATGTCTAGAAACTATAATATAAAGTGGTTAAAGACCCCATGAAATGGCTTGATAAGTGCCATTCTCTGCCCTGTTGGTGCAGGACAAATTGCACCCTTTATTTGATAGCCAAAAGGCATGAGTTACCTCACAGCCACGAACCATCATTTGCTATTTGTGGATCAGTTGAAGGGGGAGGGGCACTCATCTGTGTAGCGCAGCTTGAGTCATCAATATTTTTGGTCCCTCTTCTCAGAAGAGAAAGGCTGTAAATTTTAAAGGTGCTGTAAGTGATTTTAGCCATTCTGAAACTTCCACCAGATTAGCTGTTGAATTAGCCACACGCCCTCTTTCCAAATCCCGCATTCCAAAGACAGGAGTGCACACACAAACACACTAGAGACCATTGTGTTGGAGCAAATGGTAATGGGGAGGGTTCCTCTGAGCAATTTGCAGGAGCAGCACACTGTACCAGCTCTTATACGATTATTTATGGGCTGCCCCGTGAACGCGCAAAATGACTGACAGGCATCTGATTGGTTAAACAACCGATCTGACTGCAGCCCACGGACATCCTTCCCCTGCTGTTTACCCAGCCTAGGGCTGTTATAGATAGTAGCGGGTATTTTTATTCATTTCAGTGACTCAAATTCTTTTGATTCTGTTCACCAAAAAGATTTGTTTATTGACTATTTAATCAAGTCATGCCTTTGCGCCCCTAGATGGTTCCAAATGACTGTCTTTCAAGTAATTGCATTGAACCAAAAGCAGTCATTCACAAACAGAACAAGTCTAATTAGCCTTTATTAAAATTTGCGTGTCTACAATTCTACTAAGAGGCTTCAGCACTGCAGTGTTTAAGCCTTATAAGCATTTCCCTACAAATGATAAGAAAGCATATCTATCATGTTCTGAACTGCTGAGCATGACTTTTTATCAAGCTATACAAAAAAAGACAACAACACTAGCCTAAAACATTATTACGAGTCTCAATAATGTTCGTATGTCACTGTTATGTGTGGTCATCACTCACTTTTATTCATAATTCATCTGGCCTCTTTTCTTCTTGAACAAGACTGCTGAACTGAACGAACGACATGCAGCTCCTCCTCTCGTTTAGCCAGTCAGTAGATCATTGTTCATGAATGAGATGACTGATTCATTTAATTAATTTGCAAACGAGTTTACCAGTACATTCAGTTTTTCCCGTATGACATGACCGACTGGTTTAGTAAAGGGGTGTATTCGTTCAGTGGGTCAAACCAATGACCTGCTCCTTCACAGCCCGCTCACAATTGCTACTGGCTTGCGCTAAAGTCTTTAAAAGCAGGACAAAGCAACACAAATGGAATTTGCATGTCTACAAATGTATGAAGACACTTTAAAAAGAGTTTTAACACCATAACCACAAATGGCGGGTCTTATTTTCCCTATAGTTTGACAAATGTTGGGCTTAATTTTTACCAAGACAGAGAAAAAGTTCAAGAAAAGTCTAAATATCTTACACTGTGCATCAAAGCACAACATTTCCATCCATAATTCCATCCAGTTATTTTAACTGTACGTCTTCAGTCATTTTTACACATTCATAAATTGGGGATTATGTTTTGTGCAAACCTTTAAACTTATTAGTGCATTTCACCCCTTTCTCTCCTTGATGAACATGATAGACTCACATGCCGAACTGAATGAACAACAAACCTCCTCTCGTTCAATCGTACAGCAGACACACATTCACGAACGAGATGACGGAGTCGTTCATTTCGTTCACAAACAAGTTTAGCAGTACATTCAGTTTGTTCATGAACGACACCTCATCTCGTTCAGACTCAAATGACGACTAGTACTAATTCAGTGTAGGGGTGTATTCGTTCAGTGGGTGGAACCAATAATATACTCCTTCACAGCCCGCACTTAAAAGCTATTGGCTCGTGCTATAGCGAGACTTTACAGGCATGAAAAGCCACCAAAGCAGTCTTGCGCTTCAAACTAGATCTTATTGGCATAGCTCAAAGGGAGAGACATCAGTGAACAAGATATATGAGTCAGTGTATGGAGGTGAACGAGAATTTGTGATTCGTTCACTTAAAAGATTTGTTCAAAAAGACAGATTCGTTCACAAACGAAACATCACTAGTTACAGAGACAGGTGTGATATTTCATGGCACCTTTTTCAGTGATATCTGACAGGTAATAGAGCCGTTTTCTGCATGTCATTTCATTTAAAAAATCACTTACAGCACCTTTAAGTGTGTATCTGATAAAAGGAGCATTCAGGAGCACAAAGTAGCATGTAGATGACATCAAAGCAACCACACATGGACTAAAAGACACAAAACTCTATTCATTTCATGGGGTTTTTAATATAATCTAAAAGCTCTCACAATATAACACGCTATTACGATGATGAAAAAACCATGAGCACCTCAGGGAACTTGTCCCTAACTTCTTTGATCCTTTCTCCTTTTTGCCCAATGATGGTGCGGTGGAACTTCTGTTCTATGATCAGGTCTTTCATGCGTTCATTTTCCTAGAGTGCCACAGAGGCCAGTGGTGGAATTATGCCAGAAGAGAGAATAGAAAGCTTTTAAAAGTAATATCTTCAGCCACTCAATGGAAAAATACTAACATCTTACTGACCGAGCACTTTAAACCAGTGGTTCTCAACTGCTTATGTGAATAGCTAAATAAACAAACTTATCAAGTCTTAAAATGGAGGAAAAAACACTTCACTTTGTTGTTGATGTCAAAGGCTGTGCATCTAATCAAACTCTATGGTATTCAAATTCATCTGTCACTTGACTGATGCTAGCCAAATTAGGCAGATGCCAACAGGTTGTGTGACATGCCCTAATCCTCGAGAACCATGAACAAAATTCTGTAATTCTGTCTCACCATACGCTGGGCCATGTCCATCAGTTCCTTGCGAGCGAGCTGTACTCCCTGAGGATCGCCCTCAATACGAACCAGCCCACAGCGCTCAGAGTCCTGAGGAATCCTCACTGATACCTTATACTGCTCCTTTATCCGATTTACTGTGAAGAGCACCAAGTAATTCATTTTTCTTGTCATCCCTTTACCTTCGCTATTCATTGATCAAAGCTTTGCTGTTTCTAACAGAACAAATGTAACTTAAAGATAAGTAAGTAACATAGTCATTCACTTTTCCCCTTGTTATTTGGCAACAATGACACATGAAGAATAATATTTGTATAGAAAGGGAGTCATACATTTGCAACTGTTGCATTTGACATTTCATGCTGTTTGTAACCTAATAACGCGTAAAAAAACACAATTTGACCATTCTTTTTTTGCTTCGTCATCATGGGGCATACTTATTTCCAAAGTTTCTAAACATAAACACGGTTCCAGATGCATAATTTCAGTTAAATCAACTTACTGTTGGCCCCATTTTTGCCAATGAGATGTCTGTGAAAACGCTGGTCAATGTTTATCTCTGCATAGTCCATTCTTGCCATCTGAAGAGAGGAAAATAAAATACCTGAGGATTGCACCTAAATAGTATGTTTATATATATTTTTTTTTAAATACAGTCAAACTTGCAATCAAACTGTACTGAAAATCTTACAGTAATGTGAAATTATTTGTGAACCAAATTTCCCTTGCCATTGAAAGCAATTATATTAAGCATGCATTTCTAAACACATTTTTACATTCATTTTAAATATAATAAATGAACTGATATGAGAGATATGAGGGTTCTCTGACCAGGTCTTTGATGATCTCCTGTAACTGAGCCTGGGCTTGTTCTACCTCCTCCGTTGGTCCCTCCAGACTGATCCGTTCCTCTCCATCGGTAAACTCTATGTGCACCTAGTGAGGACAAAGAGTAGCAGGATCATGTGTCAATGAGTCTTAATAAAGGTTACCAAAAGACCCTGTCAAAGGAAAATTTTGAGTTTTTAGGAACAGTGCTTAACTTTGTGGTGAAATATAATATACAGTATAAGGTCAATTCACATTAATTTAGTGATTCCAACTAACAATATATATATATATATATTTTTTTTTTGTTTGTTTGTTTAATACACATACTGTAAACAGATAATGCAAACACTTGCAATTTTTAACATCAGTATCTCAAATCTCATAACAACTAAAATGCCCTGATTTCTCATTTCACTTTTGAATACCTTAGGCAACTGCTGTGTAATGCGGCTGATGTTCTGTCCTTTCTTGCCAATGATGAATCGATGGAGCCAGGCTGGAGCAATTACCTCCAACACTATCACACTTTTAGCCTGCAAAATGCACACGTGGCATGTGAACAGCTGTCTATGCATGGACAGTGTTTCCCCCAGGATTTTTTTCAGCAGTGGTACTGTTGTGCGCGGGTCCAGAAGTTCTCCCCCTTAAAAAGTTGATGAGCCTATTAATTTGTATGAGCCTTTTATATTTATTATCCAGTTTATTACCTAATAAAAAATATAATTTAAACAGAACATATAGTACAGAGAGAAACTTTTGTCCATAATTTATCCATAAGTCTTGAAGGTCCAGACTTTAAAGCCCTTTATGAACTTGCCCATATAGTTACAGTGCAATACCATATAAGCACAGGTAATACCATAAATGGCTCCTCATTACTGTGGTTAGGTCACTGTAGCAAGTCTTTCTAATATAATAATAAGAGTAATAAATTATAGTATTTGTTATAAAAACAATCGTAGCCTAAACACATTTAGAAAATTCTCAATTTAATTCAAATGGGTTGTATCAGTTTTGTGGTCTGCGTTGTGATATCGAGGGAAGCCCGCACGCCCAGTGCATGCACTCCAGCCTCCAGAGATACCAAGCAGAGCAGATCATTGGTGCAAGTGTTTCTGTGATGGCTCACACCAAACTCACGCGAAAACTAGGCTTCAATGGCACTGCTAAAAATATCACGTTGCAGATGAGAAGCATATTTAGCGCATATAAAGCATCAAACTCAAGATTATCACTTGGGAGGCCGCCACTACTGAATGCATAGGGGAAACACTGCATGAATTTTCTTGAAAATGTAACCCATCTTTTCATCTACCAAAAACTAATTTCAAAGATCTGTCTTCTGACCTTGGCATACACCTGAGTGAGGGCCGGGCCCAGCTTATCCGGCTCCCCTCTGAGGATGATGGTCTCAGAGGCAGAGTCCAGAGGAGGCATCTCCACAGACACCCCTGTGTTCTCCAGGATCTCCTGCAGGGTGTTGCCTTTTGGTCCAACTATGTACTTGTGCTGTGACTTCTTCACCTCCACTGAGATTGTGGTCGTTTTTTGCTTCTGGTTGTGGAGAGCAGAAAAATCACCCAAAAAAAAAAAAAAAAAAAAAAAAAAAGGAGTATTTAATCACGTTTTTGTGTGCACACAATACAAAATAATTAAAACAATTAAATCACCTTTTCTTCATAGATGGCCCGAATGCGGGCAATAGCAATGGCAACTGCTTCCTTCTCGCCGGTAATGACAATCTCATCCTTGGGCAGACTAGGTGGTGGAATGCTGATACGAGCTCCAGTCTCTTGACTCAGCTCTTGAACGAGTCGGTTATATGCACCAGCGATGAATGGATGAAAAGCTTTCTCAAGAGATAAACGTTCCACAGCACGCTTATCCTGAAAAAGACAGAGAAGTATTGAAAGATAAAACCATTAATTAGTGTGATTCGTGTTTTTTTAGATGTTCATTCACTGTTTACCTGCTCTGCGGAAATGAGCTGGATTTCATGCCGTGCTTTCTCAATGCCCTCCTTGGTGCCAGTGATGCGAATGTTGGCATTGGGATCGTCAGAGCGGGGGATGGCTATCTTGGTGGCCGTTTTCAACTCTAGCTCCTGTAACTTCTCCCCATTCTTTCCGATCACAAATCGATGATGTTCTTTTGGAATGAGCACAGTCGCTGAGGCCTAAACACAAGAGTTCAGCATTTAAATGTAGTTTTTACAGCAAAATGGGTTTAATAAGAAGAGCAAGCATCATCCAAGCACCTGAGTTTGCAGTCGGGCCACAATTTCCTTCCTGGCTTTCATGACCGAGTCTAGTTTTCCAGTCACCATGATGGAGAGGCCTTGGTCTTTGGCCAGAGAGAGCTCAATGTGTGCCCCAGTCTTCTGCATGATGTCCAGGCACACCTTCGCCTCCTCACCCTCACCAAACTGACTGTTGTCTTTATAGCGCCGCTCCTCAAAAGGTACATGGAACACCTGAAAAAAAAAAGAGGGATTCGTAGAGAAGAGATGGAGTAAAAAGAGTGGAAGACATCAGTAACACTGAGAAGATATGGTGGCCTGACATTTCTCAGAACATTTCTCCAGGTCCTTAGCAGCTTACTCTAAAACCACCCAAGGAGTGTTAAAGGGATAGTACACCCAAAAATTTAAATTCTCTCATCATTTACTCACCCTCATGCAATCCCAGATGTGTATGACTTTCTTTCTTCTGCAGAACACAAATTATGATTTTTAGAAGATAATTTGATCCTTAGATCTCAGCTCTGTAGGTCCATACAATGCCAGTGGATGATTGCCAAAATTTGGAGGCACATAAAGGCATCATAAAAGAAATCCATATGACTCCAGTGTTTGAATCCATATTTTCTGGAGTGATATGATAGGTGTGGAGAAACAGATCAATATTTAAGTCATTTTTTGCTTGAAATTCCTTTCCCTGCCCAGTAGGGGGCAGTATGCATGAAGACATTGAATCACCAAAAACACAAGAAGAAGAATATGAAAGTGATCTGTTTCTCACCCACACCTAACATATCACTTCTGAAGACATTGATTTAACCACTGGAGTGTTATGGACTACTTCTATGCTGATTTATGGGATTTTTGGAGCTTCAAGATTTTGGCACCCATTCACTTGCATTGTATGGACCAAAAAGAGCTGAAAGATTCTTCTAAAAATCTTAATTTGTGTTCAGCAGATGAAAGAAAGTCATACACATCTGGGATGGCACAAGGGTGAGTAAATCACGAGAGAATTTTCATTTTTTGTCCTTTAAAATGTGTTACCTGAGTGATGACGGAGGCTTTGATGGGTCGGATTTTGCTCCAGGCACCTGCCGGTTCACCAGTCTTCTCCCCTGGAGCACCCTTGTCGGGTAAAGGGGGAAAAGCCTCCAGATAGGTAGGTATATATGCTTCATCCTCTGGCACACTACCTAACAATAGACAAAAAGAAAGGAAAGAAAGTGTAAAAGTACTTTTCATTAAAAGTGAAGTGTGTAATTTCTGCGCTACTAATGGCACCAAATGGAATTACAAAAATAAAGTATGTTTTCAAACAACCTTTGCCAACACCCCTTAGACTCATCATACCCTTTCATACTCTCTGATTCCCTATGAATAAATAGGGTATACTAAATAAAAGGTGATAAACATTTAATGTCATAATAAACAGGACCACTATAACATATACACTCCAGACAGAAAGTGTTGAAGAGGAATCTGATAACATTGCCGGATTGAATGGCAGCTGGTGTGCGAGGGATCTAGCACAAGAGGTAGGATAGTTCTTGGTAACTAATAAGCGTAACGATACATATTCCGAGAATCGTGCTAATTTATCTGAAGCTCGACAGTAATGAGCTAACTTGTGTGGCAATACCAGAGTGTAGCTTACCTGTCGAGAAGCAACACGGCAAGAATCGAACCCCAAAAATTCCCTCCAAGTCCTCCACCTTGTAAATGTTCACTCTGGTTTTACTCCATTCTCTGTCTCTTTGTATTTTAGCAAATATTCGAATTTTGGCGAAGTTAAGTTTCGTGCCCTCTATAACACATCTGCCATGGATGTTCATAGTCTCCTGGTTGAACAGTTTACTGCAAGTATCCACGCCCCAAACTCACGCTATAGATTGAGCTAGAAAGGGATGGGTGGAGCTGAGCGGGCCACTCCAAATATAAACATCAATGATTTGATAGTGCCTGGGAGACTCAGTGTTTATACTTTTGGGGAGGTAAACCCACAAATGGCTTATCAGTACTTATAGTTATCAATGAACAGTAAACTGGGATATTAGAATGTATTTTGACATAAAAAAACTTTGAGAGTTCCCACACTTTTGGGCCAGTGAATTTCCATACGTTTTCCAGGACTTTTCCGGTTGTTCGTAATTACTCAATAAGGATTTTTTATGATTTTATAGAGATTTTACTCACAAAGAGCTATTTCTAGCTGACAAAATATTTAAGAGCAGAGCATAAATCGCAAAAATTATAGGTCACTATTGAAATTTCCATGATTTTTTAGGATTGCATTAATTTCAGTGATTTTGGAACACAGTTTTCCATCACAATTTTAAAACTACCTGATATTTCCAGGTTTTCCTTGACCATACGAACCCTGTTCATTACATTTTAATCATAACAGTGTGAACAGATTTTTGGTCATCATAAAGTTACTTTGATGAATAAGGAACACAAACAGGGTCGTCCAGAAAAAAGAACAGCAGAAATACCGACTCCATATACATTTTATAAAGCTAATGATATATTTTTGTCACAGTTGTCATACCCATGATCTTAATGTCCTTCAAACCACTGCGGTGCTCCGCAAAACTCTCCTGAGTCAACACTGCCACAGAGCTCATGTTTCAAGACCTGATCCACTATCCTGCAGAGACGACGAAAAGGAGGGAGTGGTGGACAGAAATACAGACAGAATACAGAAATACCATTAGCAAAGGATATTAGCAGTGTCTAGTATATTTGCCCTTGCAAATTTCCATCGAAATTGATCTGACAAAAATAAATAAAATAAGCACAGCACTAACACTGCAAAAGTAAATACTTTAATTTGTAAGATAGACTTTCTGTGCATGCTTTGTTCTGTATTCTCTGTGGTTCCTGCAGCCCAGCAGGGCCCTGATACACACTGGCATCTCTCCCTGAGCCCAACAGCTACGTTCTCTCCACCTGAGCTCTCCAATTAAAGACCAAACACATGATTGCTGCAGCTGTAAACAAAAAGCCTTTTGTGAGTTAGACTAATGTAATGATTATTGATCATTGATATGTAAAGAACACCTGGACTTGGTAAGACGAATGACACAATGTTTAGAATAGTGATGTTTTGCAATGCAAAAAAACCTACCAGTCACAGTTTCAGGAAATATGTCTCAGAAAACTGTACATCATTGAAATCTTATCCAATGCCAGGGTTGGGAGGGTTACTTTTGAAATGTTACACTACAGATTAAAGAATACATGCTATAAAATGTGATTTGTAACGTATTCCATTAGATTACTCAAGGTCAGTAACGTATTCCGAATACTTTGGATTACTTCTTCAGCACTGGTAGATTTTTTCACTTGTTTTGACTATAAAAACTCTGCCAGTACAGTAAGACAAAATACACATGTTAAAAATACATTCTCTGAAAAACCTAAATATCTTATGCAGTGTTGTTTCTAAAACAAGATAAATAAAATTGATCTTGTTTTAAGGAATTTTAGATATTTTACAGGAAAACAATACAAAAATTATTATCAAGAATACGATTTTCGCCCTAATATCAAAGAAATAAAGAAAAAAAGAAATTATGATCCAACTTGAATTTTCTTGATAAAAAAATATGATCCTGCCTGGTAACGTGCATGTAAATTGGCTAGAAATAGCATTTTAAATTAGCGTAAAGCTGACAATTTACACAAGGTTTATTTCTATTTCTTCTGCTCCAAACTTACTTCAAACATACTTCTCTGTCTGCTGGTATGAATGTAACACATCATAAGAAAGTGTTTCACTACTGTTCAAATGCAATTTGGATCGCATCATTTATATGTATAAATGTTTTCCATCTGAAAGGACTAAATATTAAATGAAACAAATGACAATAAAATGCAAAATAATCTCTTCAGTAATCAAAATACTTTTTGAATGTAACTGTATTCTAATTACCAATTATTTAAACTGTAACTGTAGTGGAATACAGTTACTTATATTTTGTATTTTATATACGTATTCCCGTTACATGTATTCCGTTACTCCCCAACACTGTCCAATGCTATACTACTTTGCAATGCACTAACATCCAAATTCAATTCTGCAGAATATGCAATATTCTTGTTTGCTATTTTTCTTCCAAACATGCCTTAATTCCATAATAATCTTTCCTTGCCAAAATGCAAATGCCAAATCTCGCCACCTACGAAACGAACGAAAGCTTCACGCACCTGTAAAGGGTCGAAAACCAGAAAGTCCGTCCAGGTGGATGCTACTGTAAGCTCTTCGGTGTCAGTCTGTGTGTTCAGCCCTGTGTGGGTGAAGTTAACAAAGAGAGATCGTAACCAGCCTTGTGATTACATACACAGCACAAAAAACCAGTGTCTCATGGCAAGGCCCTCTGAGGTTGTCTAGGGAGGGGGCAAAGTCACAGTGGTCTGTCCTGCGGGAGGCAATAGTGAGATCTGGTGCTAAGGATAGCCTCAACTTCATTCTCAGGTGACTATGCATCTAATTGGTGTGTGGGTGTTTTTGCTTACTGGAGTCAAGGCAAAAATACACAAACGCTTTATATTTACACATGGGATTGACATACTTTACACCTAACAATCTAGCATTTCAGAATGCTAGATTAGGATCCTAGAGAAAATCAAACGAGAGGACCACTCTGTCTATTTTGTGTCATTCATCAAGCACAAAAGGGGGGGGGGGGGGGGGGGATATGTGTATGGGGAATAAAGCTCTTACTGAGAGGGTTTCACATGTGACCATTCTTTATCAGCTGTGAGAAGAACCTATGCATGCCACTTGCAAATAAATATTTACATAACCTGCATGTCTAATTTTACAGAAACAAAAACAGCAAAACATGAAAAAGTGATCTTCTCTATATTACGATCTCTCTCCATTTGCATTCTATATAAAATGCATGTATATGTATAACATGCTGCATGCGTGATCCATGTCATCTGCAGATTCAGTGCAGAGCAGCAGATCTGTGTAAACAAATACAGGAGCAGGTGACAGCGCTGGCTAACAGCAGCACTGCCTGACTGACAACAGCGCCGTTTTCACTCATAACAACGTTTAAACCTCGAATATCACGGTCAGGTGAAGATGCAGTCCATATAGTGGTAGTAAACTTACTATCTTGCAGCACATATGTACAGAATCTATAAGAGTTCAGTTGACCAGCTAATCTGCTACATGTAAAGCAGCTCGTTAGCTACGAAGCTAATTTAATATCACTGTTTAAAATACGCTGATCAGACATCAGAAACGCAGTTACAGAATTAGGTATATTCTGTCAATAAAACGTTGCGATATGTGGCAAATTCAAGGGAAACAAAACAATTGCTCACCTTATCAGACAGAAAAGCCTGGCCGCTGGACTGCTGACAGTAAACACTGCTGTTGGGAATCGACTCTCTATTCTAACTGAATCGAATCTCTGATTCATGGCTCTAATGTGGTACACGAGTTTCTTTTTACGATTTTATGATTTTTTATCTGCTTATTTGTTTATTTATTTTATGTGGTCATCGCAATTAAATTAATATTCATAAGATGATATCCACGTTATTAAAACTTGAAAATTAAATTATTGGTTGATTTAAAATAATACGGGATTATTTGTATAAAGTACCAAAGGACAAAGTCCAGCCAGAGTAATGGACTGTTTAAAATATCTTTGTAGAATATGTTTTCTTAAATAATATTACTACTACTACTACTACTACTACTACTACTAATAATAATAATAATAATTATTATTATTATTATTATAAAATGTTTGTAGAACGTGTTTTAAAAAATCTGGATAAAAAGTGGATTATGTTATAGGCTATAATCTGAATATTGTTTTAGTTTCGCTTGCACCACTACTCTTTCGTTTTTTAAATTCCGTTTTTATAGGTTGTAAATTGTTAAAAAAATAAAAAAAAATAAAAAATAAAAAAAAACCTGGTTTCCCCTATCTGTCGTGTGTAATTATATAAAAATATAATTAGTAAATTATTATCTTTAGTGAAACAACTTTTCTATATCCCCTCTTTTCGGTCTAGTTCAGAGGAATATCATGTCACTTGTGCAACAAAATACATACAATTTCAGCAAGTGGTTAACCCATTTTTGGATGTGCAGGGTTTCATACCCCACCCTTGTTTTTTTTTTAAATAAAAGACTTCCTTTTTACCAGATCCACGAATAATTAACCTTATTTAATAATCATTTAAGTGGTTAAATATATTTATTTAATCTATATTATTTATTCATTTATTTTCTGTAATTAATTTAACCACATCAACAGCAAGTCAAAGATGTTCAAACATTTTGGACTGGGTTTTTTTTTTCAAGCACGGAAGCACACACACACACACACACACACACACACACACACACACACACACACCCCTTCTTGACTTATATTGTTCTTAAAATAGAAGCAGATAGTGGGAGTTTTAAAAACAGAAGCCAACGACAATAATAAAACAATAATAAACACCAACCCCAAAATACAAAGGCTGAATTTGGAACAGTGTTATTAGTTAACTAAAACTATCTAAAATAATTTTCGTTAACTAAAATAAAAATAAAAACTGAAATTATTGGAAAAAAACTGAAACTAAACTAAAATACTTTTTCATAACTCCAAAACTAACTAAAATAAAATAAAAATGATCTCAAATTCATTTTAGATTTTGTTATAGCCTACTAGGGTGAATATGAGCAAAGTGGGATACTTTTGGAAATCTTACTTTTCTTGACACTTTGAATTATGATACCTTTAAAGAAAGCTTATGATGTCTTCTACCTTTGTCAAAAGCAAAAATTAAGAAATATTCAATATTGGGATGTAGAACCTTGAAGACCCTCTTTTGACCAAATCCCAGATTTTTTTAAGCTGTACTGTTAAAGTGGGACAGAGGAAAAATGATTCTCTAGAAAATATATTCATCTATTTGGAAAAAATTTGTATATTTTAATATATACTTTCACATCATAACATTAAGATAACAAGATTTACCTTAAATTTCTGTCATTTGCTTTACCATTGCTTTTCCCGCCAGTGGTCATGAAATGAGCTTTGCCACACATCCCAAAGTAAAATCATCACTTTAAAACCTCAAAAAGATAAAGGGATAGTTCACCCTAAAATGAAAATTCTCTCATCATTTATTCACCCTCATGCCATTCCAGATGTGTATGACTTTATTTCTTCTGCGGAACACAAATTTTAAAAAGAATATCTCAGCTCTGTAGGTCCATACAATGCAAGTCAACAGTGTCCAAAACTCTGAATCTCCTAAAAGCACATAAAGGCAGCATAAAAGTTATCCATAAGTGATTTAATTAATGCCTTCTGAAGTGATCTAATCTGTTTTGGGTGAGAACAGAACAAAATGTAACTTCTTTTTCACTATACATCTTGCAATTGCAGTCTACAGGATCAATCATGATTTCAAGCTTGATTACACTTACTAGAAGAGTCTGCAGAGTGCTATTGTGCTGGGAAATAATATCGAGCTTGAAATCATGACTGCCAAGGAGACAAATGATGTCAAGATTTACAGTAAGAAAGGACTTAAATATTGATCTGTTTCTCATCCACACCTATCATATCGCTTCTGAAGACATGGATTTAACAAGTGAAGTCTTATGGATTACTTTTATGCTGCCTTTATGTGCTTTTTGGTGCTTTAAAGTTTTGGCCCCTATTGGCTTGCATTGTATGGACCTACAGAGCTGAAATATTCTTTTAAAAATCTTTATTTGTGTTCTATAGAAGACATCTGGGATGGCATGCGGGTGAGTAAATGATGAGAGAATTTGGGTGAATTATTCCTGTGATTGCTGAATCTCCGCTGGGTGGCAGGCAACTAGAAGGAGAGATGAATGGGATGAGAGGAGCGGGAGGAGCGGGAGGAGGAGGAGGAGGGGTGGGGGTGGGGTTATTCTGTGGTAATCACACTGTCCCTGTCCAGCTGTTCCACAGTACAAGCTCACGAGCTGGAAAACAAAGAGCTGGAGATGCGCGTGTGGATTTACCGGAGAGAACAACAAAAGAAGGAAGACGAAAGTAACGTCTGATCAAATCCTTGCGGAAATTAAGTTAGCTTCGGACTGGCGTCTGTAGCTGTCATTTTAAAATAAATGTATTAAACCACATTTCCATGGACGTCTGTAAACTGGTCATACACTGATCTGTGCACAGTTATTCCCCCACAGATGAGGAGCATGCGAGTGTAATTTCTCATTTTCTCTTCAGCAAATCACTTTTCTTAATGGATTATAAGGGCGAGCGAGACACATTTGGTGAGTAGTCTGATGTAATATGTACATGGATTCACTTCACATTGACAGGCGTGGATTTTAAAAGCCCTCACTGAGTAGTTTTGTATTAGGCTATTAGAGTAGGTATGTACAATAGAAAATGAGTTCAAGTGTTATTTGATTAAGCAACTACTTTATGCAGCCAACTTATGGAGTAAAACATTTCAACAGGGTTAATATAGGTTTGTGCTTTAACATACACACACACACACACACACACACACACATGTTGGTGCAGCTATTATTATGAGGACTGTCCATAGACATAATGATTTTTATACTGTACAAACTATATATTCTATCCCCTAATCCTACCCCTAAACCTAACCCTCACAAAAAACTTTCTGCATTTTTAAATTTTCAAAAAAAAAAAACATTGTTTAGTATGTTTTTTAAGCTATTTAAATTATGAGGACACTAGAAATGTCCTCATAAACCACATTTATAGCATAATACCATTGTAATTACCAGTTTGTAACCTAAAAAAAAAGTCCTTGTAAACCACTTAAACCCACCCACACAAACACACACACACACACACACACACACACACACAAAACTTTCTGCATTTTTTCATTTTCAATAAAACATTGTTTAGTATGATATTTAAGAGATTTGAATTATGGGGACACTAGAAATGTCCTCATAAACCACATTTATAAAATAATACCCTTGTAATTACCAGTTTGTTACCTAAAAAACCTGCCCACACACACACACACACACACACACACACACACACACTGGTGTCACAGATGTCTGTCAGTTGTCTAAATCAATGATAGGTCCAAATGCAATGGTGCCTAAATCAATGACAGTTCCAGTGTTTTTTACATATTGTATTAATTGTAAATCAGGGTTTAAAAAAAACACCATAGCTAATCAAGTGAAGAATATAGGAGAAATATTGACTTTTTGATGTTTGTTGTCTTATTTACCCATGTATTTCTGACTTTTTATTTTCACTGATGATGAAACATCAAGTCTGATGTTTGACAACACAACAGTTGGACAAGGTGCTTGCTATTAGAAACCTTATTTAAATGATTTTCCATGTTTTACCATTTTTGGTTATCACAACAATAATTGACAGTTAATTTATTTAGAATGCTAGAATTGCTTTCGATTTTTCATTATATGTTAATCAAGGTGCATCTCACAAGGTGTACAACTTAATCTGTAATAGAGGGTCTATTTTCTATCACAACATCCCAGGGGGTTCTAGGAATCTTGGAGGCAAAGCTGAGGTTCACAACAGGAAAGGAAAGGAGGATGTTGCAAGTCGATCCCAAGAATGTTTATAGGTTGGAGGGGAAGAATAGTGTACACATTTTTAGAATAAAAAAAAAGTCTCAGGATGCCTTAGAGGATGTTTACACCTCACTGAGGTTTGAAATATCAGAGTGAATTATTAAATTAAGAAACATTATCAACCTTCTAATGGTACCAATTTCAGCCCATGGGAAAGCATTTCTTTCATCTTTCAAAATAAACTTAGATTGATGTTGAGCCTTCTATGTTCAGGATATCGAAACAAAGCATGGCTGCACACTGAAGAACTTGACAGACCTGCTGAGGCTGTTTGAGTGCTGTGAGTCAATGGAGTGAATGACGCCAGAGTTCAGCCTGAGCTGTTGACACAGGAAGGCAACACTGAAACAACACCCTTTCCCCTCCAATATCCTCCTTTTGCCAAACTAAGAAATTGAAGGCCCTATTAAAGAATAGTCAAGCGTCATTGTTATTGTTTTGCATTACTGTTTGCATAAAACAGATAACGATAAATATATTCCATTAATCATCATCTGTTCATGCATTCTTAATTTGATCATGCATTCCTAAGACATGCATGCAGAATTTTTGGCATTCCAAGGGACAAAGTACAAGACACTAATTATAAACCTGGCATGCAGGCACAATCCTATTACACTGAAGAACCAGTCTGAGTTGAACTTACTCAAATTTTGAATTATTAAAATTATTAGAAGTTTGAAAGAATGGTTCAAAATGCAATATATTATAAAAAATAAGAACATTCTTAACTTGTTTCGTAAATTAGAAAATAATAAGAAAATATTAGTTAAATTAATATTTTGGGTTCAATACAAGTTAAGCTCAGTCTAGTGTCTGTGGCAATAATATTGATTATCACATAATTAATTGTGATGTGTCCTTTTAAAAAAAAAAAAAAGCAAAAATCTTTCTTATTGAGGCATTTACAATGGAAGTGAATGGGGCCAATCCGTACACGTTAAAATACAGATTTTATATCCCAGGGGGTGCTGAGTGACTCCAGCCAGGTCTCCTAAGCAACCAAATTGGCCCGGTTGCTAGGGAGGGTAGAGTCACATGGGGTAATCTCCTCGAGGTCGCTATAATGTGGTTTGTTCTCGGTGGAGCGCATGGTGAGTTGAGCGTGGTTGCCGCGGTGGATGGCGTGAAGCCTCCACACGCGCTATGTCTCCGTGGCAACGCGCTCAACAAGCCAGGTGATAAGATGAGCGGGTTGACTGTCTCAGACGCGGAGGCAACTGAGATTCGTCCTCCGCCGCCCGGACTGAGGCGAATCACTATGCGACCACGAGGACTTAGAGTGCATTGGGAATTGGGCATTCCAAATTGGGAGAAAAAAGGGGAAATACCCCCCCCCCCCCCCAAATAAATAAATAAATAAATAAATAAAAATAAAAAAAAAATACAGATTTTATCAGTATGTGCTTTTAAAGTGCTTTTAAAATTATAAGCTCCAGATTTCTGCCTTTAAACCATCCAAAAACTGACCTCCTTCTCTTCCATTGTAGGTGCCTCAATGTAACTTTGCTTTTTTTATTAAAGAAAAGGAGGAACGAGCCGAAATTCATTTTTGTTGTAATCAATCATTATGCCAAATGCTGTCGATTGAGTTTAATTTGTGTTGAACCTGGAATATTCCTTTAAGGAAGCCTGACTGATGTAATAGCAAAGTCCAATTAAGTCGAACCTGTACTGAGAGAATTCCAGTGTTATGTCATGCCATTTATTGCAAAAAAATCATCTTCAGGAATATGATGTTTATAGTTCTGACTGTCACCTTTAAGACAAAAAAAGGTTGCAATTATAATATTTTTATTAAGGATGTGGGGAAAAAAAGAAAAATCATCATCTTAAAATGTATTTTGTCTTGCTTTCCAATAAAAATATTTAAACGTATACTGAAAGCAAGATAAATTTACTGGACAAGCAAAAGATATAAAGACTTTTCAGAGAATGTATCTTAAAATAAGTTTATCTTTCTTACCCTGTTGGCAAATTTTTATTTGTATTTTTTTTTTTTTTTTTTTAAGCCTAATTGTAAGGCAGGTTATTGAGGTATGGTTTATAAAACAATTTGCCAATGTGGTAAGAAATCAAAACTCAATTCGAAATTCTCTGATTTTGTTTCTTAAGTTTATCAATTTTATATCTTGTTTCAAGGATGTTTAGATATTTTTACTGGAAAATGACAAAAATATATGTTTTTTTTTTCTCTAAATGAAAGTAAGCACTGCAAAGTTAGATGAGAGAAATATGCAGAAGTTAATGTTGTAAAACGACAGAACAAAGTCAATGCCAATCATGTTATATAATATCTAATATTATGTTTAATGTTCTTATTGCAGGTTAAAAATTGAAGGCCCTTGATGACCCTTAATGTTCTTATTGCATGTTAAAAATTGAAGGCCCTTGATGACCCTGCTGCCTGGCCTCATTTTGGCCGGGTTGCATTAGTTAAAACATAAAAAAAACAGCCAAGATGTCTGCTCCAGAAACTCCACAGCTACCTCAAAGACCAGAGGTTAAACGGAGACCCCCGATTCCTACAAAGCCCTCCAATAATACCTCGGAAGCTTCATCTGTGGACAGCACAGCCTCTCAGAGGTCTGGGAATGTAAAAACGATAGTCAGCAAGTTCAGCTATCCAGAGCCAGAGAACATTCCATGTGGAGGTACAGCAAAGAGTGCCAGCATGGACAGGAGACAACAAAAACCTCCTAAAGTAAAGCCAAGACACAAAGTCAAGACTTCTTCTATGACCAGTGCTGGCATGGCACCACCTCTGCCTCCAAAGACAAGGCAAAATTCCACTGGCCAGAAGGAAGAGGTGGAATACAAAGAGGCTTCTGCACTGATTAGGCAAGAAGGATGCTTAGCTGCTGTAATTATTGATGGCCGATCAGGTACAGTAAACATAATACTTTTTATTGTTAGAAAGTCTTTACTTTCCTTCTTACCATATTGTATAAAACTCCAAATGTGTTTCAGGGTCAAAATGTTAGAGCAGGTCACATTTCCTCTAAAACTTTTCATGGAGACCAGTTAAGCATCTTAAATGTCTTTTACTGCTGTAGTCAATGTAAGCGCTGCTGCGTGTGGTTAGTTAAGAGTGAGTTGTCCACTCTCTAAGGAATAACTAGATAGAGAAAGAAAGAAACAGGCATAAAAATACAAGAATACGCATGAAGAATAACAAGCTTCTTGCAGGCTTTTATATTGATGGCAAACTTGTGTTTTGGTTATTCTAATCAGTTTTAATCTCATCTCTTCATCTGAGTGGGTGTTGTGAGTGTAAACTGCAGCTCTCTGTTTGTGTTGCTTGTAATCTTGGTTGATCGGAGAAATTATGTCCTGGAATGCAAATTGGTAATTTGCCTTTCTAAAATTCAGCTTTGAAGATGATAATGAATGTAAGCTTTGTTTGTGACATACATCAGGGATGTGAGCTATTCTTCTTACAGTATGTTCTTTATAGTCAAGGCACTTGAAAATTAAATAAATTTTCTTATAAGATTCTGCCATATGTTGGAGCCATAGCCCTGTGGGCTTAAAGTGCAGTAGCGGCACGGGTGTACCGAGTTTGAAGACCGACTTGAGGTCCTTTCTCAGTTCTGTTCCCCCCTTTCTACCCTGTCGTTTCCTGTCTTCCACAACACTTAACTATCTAATAAAAGCGAGAAATGCCAAATATATGTACTGTACATATAATGTAAAAGCTTCTGTCGTGCCTTTTTTATTTTAAAGCTAGGGTATGTATTCCAGAGAGGCAAGCAGTTAGCAAGCTAGCTTTGAAAGCATAGAGACCGCCCTCGCTTCAGAGGTGTCTCCAAAGCCATGCCTCCTCTATCACACATGAACACACACAGAGCAGAATTTAAGCGTTGTACAAGTTTCTAACACTTTCTTTTCTTGTTTCCTTTTACTGGTGGTTCAGGAGGAACAAAAGGTAGCTGCAGTTCGCCTTCCATTCTCGTGCTCGCTCTGCACAGCATCAAGGAACGTGTGATTGTCTGCGCGTACAAGTTGCGCGGCGGTATGCAAATATAGATTGACAGATAGGAAGGACATCCTATCATTACATAATTTTTTAGTCCTGTCCTTTCCACAGAAGATATATATATATATATATTTACATTTAGACCACTTAAAGTATTGATTGCTATCAGGATGTGAAGAGACTTTCAACCAGTATAAAAAAAAATGTTTCTGGAAAAGATTGCACACCCTAGCTTTAAGTAAAATTATCAAAATAACATGGTTTTCAGTTCTGGCTCTTTCTTTTACCCAGAGTTTTCATGTAGTTTTGAATTTAAGTAAAGCAACATTTAGGCATAGATAACATATCAGAGTTAATTATCTTGTTGTTGTTGTTGGCCACTCAGTGGGTAAACAGTATTATCATGGGATTATAAAGTGTGTGTCATCTGCTGAACAGAAAGACAGATGGGGCTTGGAAAGGGGATAAAACAACCCATCCTGGAGCCATTTAGATTGAATTGAATATATTGAATTTAATTTATAATGTTTGGTATTTAAGTACTAAACACTGAATTTCTACAGAGTAAGTTAAAGGGTGAACTTGAAAATATTAAGTAAATTCTACATTTGTACTAATTTCAAACATGTAAAAATTAAGTAAACCTTATAAGTAAATATTATTTATAATTGTTATCTTTACAATGCGTCATCACGTTTCAGCCCTGAAGTAGAAAACCTTGTCATAATTATTCACTGATTTGAGTAAATTTCATAGGTAAATAAGTAAGTACATTTTACTTAACTTTTCGAAGCTGGTGTCCCCAGCATGCACTGGGCGTGAATAATAAATGAGCTTACATGGTTTCACTGTTTGTAAGTTTAGTTACACCGTTTTGGCAACTTCTTGTTTTATGAAATGTGAAGTTAATTTTCTACTCAAAACTAACCATTCACAAAATTATATGTTGAATGTTACCGTCATCGTGTTTTGTGCACCAAGTGTTGAAATCTGTGTGTGCAGCTCTTAATCTTGTGTCTATCGTAAGAAATGCAAGGTGATGTTGTCTAATAGATTACACAGCATGCATTTAGCGTTCCTGTGGAAGGCATCTGATGTCATTTGTTTCATGATTTAACTTGTATTAATCTGGAATGTTCAAAATATGAAATGTTCTAATGTTCAATTCAATTTGATCATAAAAATCTGATTTGTAAGTAAAAGTTACTGTATTAACTGAAATGTTTAAGTTAAATTTACTCACTCACTTTAATCAATATATTATGTCATAAAATTAAGTAGATTTTAAATTGGTAGATTTAGCATAATATGGTACCTCCTTCAAATTCCTCTTGGAGAGTATCTGAAAATTTCCTATTCATAAAACCCTTTATAACCAGAAAAGTGTGTACTGCAGCTAACATGCAAGTGGCCTTTATTGCTCTGCCTGTTTAACTGGTGTCATAAAATTTGCTGTCCCACCCTCAACTTGAAATATGACTTCTCATACAGTCAGCTAGTCTAGTTTCAAGATTAGCTGATCAGACTTCGTTGTAGTGAAATGGCAGAAGGGCTAAAACGAGCATTTAACAAGATCAAGCAAAATGTATTTGAGGCAGTCGAAGAGCTGCGAGTTAAAGAGGAGGATGAGGTACCGACCCAGCGCAAAGGTTCCATACAGAGGTTGACGGCACTGATAAAACCAGGCTCGAAGGCCGAGGTGGAGCAACACCTTAAACAATCCAAGAAGCAGGGAACTAAGAAAGATGGTAGTCAAAGATCTGTAAAAGGTGAGCAAGGATATGAAATCTTGATGTAAAAAAGGGGCATATGACATCATTCATGCTGATAGTAAGGCAGAGAAATACAGCCAAAGAGTTTTAATTAAGCCCATTTTAGCATATGTTTCACTGAATCATGTGATTAAGGTGCACTCAGTAACTTTTTGTTCATGTCATCTTGGACTTACAGTGACACCTAGTGGTGTGGATGCAGCATCATTCAAAATCAATCGTTTTCAGTTACAGATGCCATTGTAGAAATTCACTATTCACAATCAGCCATGATTAATTTAATCCAAGAGTGAAAGTTTCCAATAACAAGATGGTTACTGAGGTTAAGCGAGTAGTATTCAGCTGGTCATGTGATTCTAAAATGGCAGCACTCATGAGGACAGCCCTCCCTATGTAGAATAAAACTGCTTTTATAAGGTTACTGATATGACTGGAGTCTTCATCTTATGTGAGTGGTCATAATTTTATACATATTTTTCAAAATTACAATTCATTTCTTTAGGAGTAAAACATTTTTAATGGAGAAAAGCTGACGGAGTGCACCTTTAAAGCCATTAAATGTTTATATGGACTGGGCCTTGAGCAGTGGCCTTCAACTAGTTTTGCTTGAGTACCCAGATTTTTCATTGCACATCAAGTGGCAACCCAACACAGTACCAAAATTGTTTATCATACAAAAGCATATATTTATAGATGTATAAATATTACCATGAACTGAGAAATCTTTGACATTACATATATCAAGGATAATTGACAATTTTGTGAATGCATAAGCAGCAGAAGTGAGATTTACCACCCTATCATATATGGAAACACTGTGCCACATATTGTGTTAGTATAATCCATGTTACCAGGTGACAGATGAATTTACAGCAAAATACTGTACAGTTTGGTTGGACACAAAGCCCTTGACGTCAACAACAAAAGGTGTGGGAAGCAGAGAGAGAGAGAAAAAAATAAAAAAATAGGAGAGCCTGAAAATAAGTAGTAATAAACCTTAACAGAACAGCATGAGAGACCCTGAGGGTGAAATTGAAAAATGATCGCTCTGTTGCAATGAAACCTTTGGACACCATTTAGAACATGGAGCTGTGCCCCATTACAAACACACTCATCTGGAATTTCCCTGTGGAAGCTCACCGTCACTGTAGACATCTTATTATTAGTGTTTCAGTGACACAACATAGTTGATATGCATCTTACAAAGAGTTGCATTTTTTGCTGCTGGTAAGTGTCACAAATAACTTCATGAAGAGGCATTATTTGCCCCCTGAAATTGATTTCTGTGGGCATTTTTTTTTTTTTTTTACTTTTAAGACATTTTTAATTTTAACTATATAAAAACACAAACCATGCTGTCCATTTAGGTCAAATTTCTATCTGAACAATGATGTTTATACAGTAAATTATGAAATCAAGTCTTACAGCTATGCATCACTGTGGTGTATGCATGAACACTAAACCAATAACTTAATAGGCCTAAAATAGAATATAACTAAATAAATCAAATTTAAGTATCTTGAGCATTTGTGTTACTTTCTGAGATATTTTTACAGGCCCTGGTTAATTTGTTACCCTGCTCTTGATTTAGTGTTTGTGTTGGTGCTACAGTATGTTGAAGTTACTTTTTTGAGGGGTTTGCCATTGCACAGAACTGATTTCATTTGATAAATCTGAAAAACTCAGAAACACTCAATAGCCATGCAAACAGAATAAAGGTATTTGTACAATATCTGATAGTGGATTATGGTTCATAATGACAGGGTATGATTTGTTATGAAAACTTGAAAGAGAACTTGAAATCACCAGGAAAGCCTAATCTTATCCGAAATCCATATCTTCTAGCTCCTGATGGGAAAGAGGGTGGCAAACTTCGAGCAGAACAGGATTCAAGCCCTCTTCCGGAGCCTCAGTGTGAGAAGAACTGCAGCTGTGTTTGTCACCTGCAGAGGCCTGGCATGAAGCTTGTATGGGTGCCAATAAGTGAAAAAGAGGAAGACGAGGGTGAGGATGAAGAGATGGGGCCAGATTCTGAGATAGAGACCAATGACATGGAGGATCAGAATGAAAGAGGAGGAGAGGGAGAAAGCGAAGCAGGAAAACAGGACAAGTCAAGTATGGAGGTGGAATCTTTGAGTGAATCTTTAGCTGAGAGCAAGAACAACAGTGAGGAACCGGTAACAAATAAAGACATGTTCCAGAAGGCCCGCAGCCTCATAGAACAGCAGCTGAGGAGGAAATCAGACCCTGGGCCTCAAACACTGATTGCCTCTGTTCTCCCGTTTCCTCAGACCCCTCTAAATGCCACAAAAGCTCAGTCTTTGGAACAAGAGGAACCCATTTATGAAGTTAGCTTAGATTTGGTCCCTCCACCCAGACCGCAAAAGGGGTCAGACATTCTGACAAGCGAGGACACCCTTCCAGCCATTCCTCCTCGAATGCCTTTGGATAACAGGTGCACGCCTCGCCTTGTTTTGTCTCCACCTCTAGCACGCCCTGTCTCCCCTCTGCTGCCCCCTTCCAAATGCAGTCCACCTGCCAGTCCTCGACCACAAAGAGCTCCACCACCACCACCATGCAAGACCTATGAGAATGGCAGACACCTCAGTAGTTATTCTATGCGGTCTATAGGTGCACACGATAGCATTATGATGTTTAAAGTCAACATGAAATCAAAATTTACCCTTATCACATTCTTAATGCACATTCCTGGTCTTTAAGGTTTAGTTCAGCCAAAATGTAAAATTCTGTCGTAATTTTCCCCCTAATGTTTTTCCAAATGTGTATAACTTTTTTTCTGTGGAATACAAGAGGAGAAACTTTAAAGAATGTTGATGCTGTTCTTTTTTTCCATACAAGGGAAGTGAATGGGGCATTGTGCTCATTTGGACAACGTTTAGCTCTGTCGCATTTTCACCGAACATCGCCAACTCTCTTTGCAAGTCGCAACATGTTTGAACTGCCCTTTGTTGTACACAATTCATTGGTGCATGCTATTCCAAGTAAAAATAATGTTTGTCTTCGTAAATTTTTTTATCAAAATGTAATAACTTGCTATGCCTCTAAAATGACTTTTCTTTTTGGCTTTTCTCCCTCTTTCTTCCCTCTAACCACCTGCCTCCATTCTGTTATGTATTCCCCACTTTTCTCAATCCAATCAAATCCCGATGGACAAAATCATGTCACGCTTTACATTTCTTTTTTTTCTTTTTTATTACAGATTACAGTAGTAAAATGGGTTGCAAACTGCATTTCATGTTGACTTTAAATGAAATGTTTCAGACAGACATTTGTTGATTATTTCTGTACTGGTTTATCTAACATAATTCTTGGCCTCTCCTTCCCTACCATCAACAGATGAGAATGACAGTGCAGGGGCTGATGGGGGAAAATGTGGAACCAATGAGAAGTAATATTTTTACACCTCTTCCATCCTTCCAAAGTTTTTGGTTAAGCTTTCTAGCTTTAATACTACAGTCACACAGCTGTCATATATGCAGAAGTCTGTGTGTGTAACTCAATCTCTGTCTCATCCTCAGACCTCCACGGTTACCACGTCGGCAACAATCTGTTGACTTAGAAGCCGGAATGAATGAGGGTATACATTTTCTGACTGAATAAATTTACACAGAAACCTTTGTAAAAATAGACCTTGTGCACACTAACTACTATAAGGGTGACTACTATATACACACTATAAGGGTAAATCTTATGAAAACTGTCAACATGTCCAGGTTAAATTTCATCCCAAAATCTTAAGAAAGAAATAAGAAATTATATCATGTTTAAAGAAAATAAAGCCTATTTTAGGGCTTCTAAGATTTATATTTTTTGCATTGTAAAATTGTGACCTGCATGGATTCGTGATATTCTCCTATAAGAATATTGTACAGTTGGTCCAAGGAAAGGAATAAATGATGTTTTTCATGCATTTGTAAAATCTCACAGTTACGTATTTTACATAGTGAGCCTGCCAAAATGATAATTTAATTAACAGACATAGATTTGAGTACTTCCATTCAAATGCTGTCATTTCCTAAATTGGAAAAAGGTATCATATAAATTATCATCTGAAAATACTCTCTTGTCTTTCTCCCTCTGATATTTTGGACCTTGCAGACTACTTGTATCAGTTTTACACAAAAACGTTTATATCCAAGGAGATCAGGAGAACAGTGTGCCGTAACATCAGTAAGACCAGCATAGACTTCCAGATGGGGCCACACAATACAACCAGCTCAGAGAAAGGAGCTGAAGGTCCCAGATCCAGTCCCATTCCAACTCTCAAGCAGAACAATTTGTGGCAGGATCTGCCAGCAGTACGAGACAGTGGTGTCCTGCAGACCCTTTCCCCAGAAGAGAGCAAGTACCAAGAGGTGAGCAGAAATTCTGCCAGAACATGCTTCAGAACCTATGTTCTGTGAAAAGGAATATTGGGAGGAATATAAAAGTGTTTTATTAGGAAACATGGGAAAATGAATTTGAGAGGAAAAGAGAAAAAAAGAAATTATATTTAGCTTAGGAGTGTTTTTTGGACTATTATTAGTTTTTGCATTGTGAGACGAACTCCCCCAATTCACATTACCATAATGGTAAAAATCTCATTCTCTTTACTATAATGAGAAAAAAACTGATTTGTGTTCATGTTAATGTATATACAGTATATATAATGTGTGTGTGTGTGTGTGTATATATGTGTGTGTATATATATATATATATATATATATATATATATATATATTATAAACAACATATATATTAAATTACAAATAACATTTGTAATGTTTAATTATTCATTTTTATTATTATTATTGTTATGAAAAAATATTTCATTGTATTTCAATTGAATTGCATTTCAAATATCTTTATTATATGTACTTAATTGTCATGAATAACACAATGCAAAAAACCTTAATGGTCCTAATAACAGGCATCATGTTCGTTATGCAAAACATCATTTCTTTTTTTCTCTCTTTTGATTCTGGGATGAAATGTGACCTGAGAAAGGTGAGAGCAGCCTCGTGAGAGAATTAGAGATGGAAGTACGGTAGATTTGCTGGAGAAGCTATATAACCAAATGAGTGCATTTCAACAAAGAAGAAACAAATAGTGAATTTGTGGAGGCCTGGGTAGCTCAACATGTATTGATGCTGACTACCACCCCTGGAGTTGCGAGCTCGAATCCTGGGTGTGCTGAGTGACTCCAGCCAGGTCTCCTAAGCAACCAAATAGGCCCGGTTGCTAGGGAGGGTAGAGTCACATGGGGTAACCTCCTCGTGGTTGCTATAATGTGTGGTTCTCGCTCTCGGTGTGGCACGTGGTGAGTTGTGTGTGGATGCCGCGTAGAATAGCGTGGGCCTCCACACCCGCTACGTCTACACGGTAATGCACTCAACAAGCCACGTGATAAGAAATGTGGATTGATGGTCTCAGACATGGAGGTAACTGAGATTTGTCCTACGCCACTCGGATTGAGGTCACTACGCCACCACGAGGACTTAGAGTGCATTGGGAATTGGGCATTCTATATTGGGGAGGAAAACAAATTTGTGAATTTTTCAAAAAATTAAGCTATTTCAGCAAATATTACAATTATGTTGTTGAGATTTAGAAGATTAAATTTAAAACAAAATGTGTTTCTGTTTCTCCTCTCTGTTGCAGAGCATGTTTGAGGTGATAACATCAGAAATGTCGTACTTGCGCTCTCTGCGTGTGCTAACAGAGCACTTTATGGAGTCAAGTGATTTGAGTGAAACTATCATTATCAGGGACAAAAAAACACTCTTCTCAAACATCTTGCGCATACAAGAGGTCAGCGAGAGGTAAGTGTCAGTGTGTATATGTGTGTACCCACTGGAAAAGAAAAAGGAAGATGTCTTCAGTTTATAAGTGCTGAAACAGCACTGCCTGAACCTCAGAAATTAGCTTTGTTTGTTTACAAGATTAACACATGAAAGAGTTTGTTAATGTACTGCTACTAAAGGCGGCTTGCCAAATTTAAAAATAACAAGTTACTCATTAGAATTTTGCTGAGAGACCAGTATTTGTAAGTAACGGAATGCATGTAACAGGATATGTATTTAAAATACAAAATATAAGTAACTGTATTCCACTACAGTTACAATTTAAATAATTGGTAATTAGAATACAGTTACATTCAAAAAGTATTTTGATTACTGAAGAGATTACTTTGCATTTTTATTGTCATTTGTTTAATTTAATATTTAGTGCTTTCAGATGGAAAACATTTATACATATAAATGATGTGATCCAAAGTGCATTTGAACAGCGGTGAAACACTTTCTTTTGATGTTATATTCATACGAGCAGACAGAGAAGTAAGTTTGAAGTAAGTTTGGAGCAGAAGAAATAGAAATAAACCTTGTGTAAATTGTCAGCTTTACGCTAAGGTAAAATGTTATTTCTAGCCATTTTACATGCACGTTACAAAATGCTTTTTTATCAAGAAAATTCAAGTTAGATCATAATTTCTTTTTTTCTAGTAAGACCTTTGATATTAGGGCAAAAATCATATTCTTGATAATAATTTTTGTATTGTTTTCCTGTAAAAATATCTAAAAATCCTTAAAACAAGATCAATTAGATTTATCTTGTTTTAGAAACAACACTGCATAAGATATTTAGGTTTTTCAGAGAATGTATTTTTAACATGTGTATTTTGTCTTATTGTACTGGCAGAGTTTTTATAGTCAAAACAAGTGAAAAAAATCTGCCAGTGCTGAAGAAGTAATCCAAAGTATTTAGAATACGAATACATTAGTAATCTAATGGAATACTTTCCGAATTACATTTTATAGCATGTATTCTGTAATCTGTAGTGGAATACATTTAAAAAGAGCCCTCCCAACCCTTTTCATAGGACTCTATCTTCAGAAGCAATATGAAAGGTGTGCGTGAGAAACAGATCGATATTTAAGTCCTTTTTTACTATCAATCTCCACTTTCACATTCTTCGTGTTTTGTTTACGGTGATTCACATTCTTTGTGCATATTGCCACCTACTGGGCAGGGAGGAGAATTTATAGTAAAAAAGGACTTAATTATTGATCTCTACCCACACCTATCATATTGATTCAGAAGACATGGATTAAACCACTGGAGTCTTATGGGTTACTTTTATGCAGTCTTAATGTGCTTTTTGGCGCTCCAAGATTTGGGTATCCATTCACTCGCATTGTGAGGAACAACAGAGCTGAGATATTATTCTAGAAATCTTTGTTTGTGTTCAACAGAAGAAAGAAAGTCATACACATCTGGGATGGCATGAGGGTTAGTAAATCATCAGAGAATTTTTATTTTGGGATAAACTAACCCTTTAAGCTCCGACAATGCAGTGTATTCTGTAAGAAAAGTCACAGCAGTAACAAACATCAATTTTTTTTTTAAATACCTCAGCCTGTTGTCTGTTGACATATTTCCACAGATTTCTGAAGGACCTGGAAGACAGACTAGATGAGAGCATTATCATTACAGACATCTGTGATATCATTCACTATCATTCTCAACACCATTTCCCTGCATATATCGACTATGTTCGAAACCAGGTTTATCAGGATAAGACCTACACCAATTTAATGTAAATGAAATCTAACATCAATACAAATTTCTGCCATTGTTTTATAATTTAATGTGCCTGAATATTATGCCTTTGTTGTAAAGAGCACATCTTTCCTAAGGCATTCTTATTTGATCTCTCAAACATTATTTTGCCTAATGCCTATCGCAGACAAACTAACTCCCAGTTTGCGACTGTGATCACCCGACTGCAGGAGTCACCCAAGTGTCAGCGACTGCCCTTCATGTCCTTCCTGTTGCTGCCCTTCCAGAGAATCACACGCATTAAAATGCTCATTGAGGTAGGTGAAATAAGAATTCACATAGCATGTGAATCCACAATTTGATTTCGCCTTTATAATATCTTCTTCAACAAACCTCTTTGAGTTTTTTTTTTTTTGGTTTAGTTTTTTTGCTATTTTTGCTTTTCTCAAAGGATATTGATGTTTTAGGCCCAATAACTTGCACCACTAATCATATTTGTATTGTAATCTGATAAACCACAATTATATAAATGGTAATATGATCGAGGTAATATGAACAGAATCAAGATCAAGTTTATATTTAAAAAAAAAAAAAAAGTTATTTTTTTTTTTCAACAGAACATCCTGAAGAGAACGGCTGTAGGTACAGATAAGGAACAAACAGCATCTAAAGCTCTGGATTCTGTGTCCAAGGTAAACATCACACTGTCACTGTTAATAGTGCACCCTGTGTTTTTCTATCATGATAATGTTGCTCTTCAATCACTGTTTCATACTTGCATCAAACTAGAGCTCATTGTTCCCAGAATAGCCCATTAGGGAGGAAGATAAAAGGAAAAGAGAGAATGAAGGGAAAAAAGGGGGGAGAGTGTGGAAAACAAGGTTGAATGGAGGTCAGGTCAATATATGTTTGAATTAAGTGAAATTTAGATGCCATGGTTTGTTAAGGAGTCAGAGATAACTAATAAATAGCATTCAGGAAATAACAAGCTTTGAAAGACTGAGCAGCTTTGTTTATTTTTTTCTTATTGTCATGAAAGAAGAAATTAGGTCATGTTTAAAAGGATAGTTCACCCAACAATGAAAAGGTTGTCATCATTTACTCACCGTGATGTTGTTCCAAACCCGTATGAAACGTGTATGACTCGATATGACTCTGTGCTGTGGAAAACATAGGGTGATGTTTGGCATTCTGACATATATTAGTCTCAATCACCATTCACTTTCATTGTATCTCTTTTCCATACAATGAAAGTAAATGGAGACTGAGGCTGTCATTTTGCCTAAGGTTTCATTTTGTTTTCCACAGAAGAAGAAGAAAAAGCAAAACAGCGTTGGTATGACATGAGGTTGAATATGACAGAATTTTCAGTTTTGATCTGTCCTTTTAAGATGTTTGTCTCTTTATGATAAATCAGCCAAACATATTTTATTGTTGCCATTTACAAAATTTAGAGATATGTAGATATTATTTATGTTAATAATATTATGTATTAAATTGATTTCAATACATTTTTAAATTAAATTTTTTATTCTTTATATCTTTATTCTTATTTTTATTCTTGTGCTTTAGGGACTTTAAAAGTGACTTTTATGTACGTTTTATCATTTGTTTTCTAAAGCACTTTGAATTACCATTGCATATGAAATGTGCTATATAAATAAACCTGCCTTGCCTATAAAATTGTTTCTATTAATATATTAACATTTAAGTTTATTATGATTATTAATATGAGGATGCTAAATGGTTGATATAGACATAATCTTTTGTTGTAGTTGCGTATTATTCATGACTATTCTGAAGTTTTCTCTGAATCTTAAATACCTTGTCATCTGCATACTCACAGATCATAGAAGAATGTAATACTCAGGTTGGAAAAATGAAACAGGTGGAGGAGCTCATTCAGATTAATGGTATGCTGGAGTTTGACAAGCTAAAGGTAAGCAGTTGTATTTTGTATAAAAAATAAAAAAAAAACAATGTATTTTTTAAGCACATTTTGAATCATCACTGAATCTGTTCTTCAGGCGTTGCCAATTATCTCTCAAACACGTTACTTGGAAAAACGTGGAGAGTTGCAGGAAATAAATAGAGGAGGAACGTTCCTGAATATTCGCCCCAGATTCACCCCTGTCTACCTCTTTCTCTTCAACGACCTGCTTGTCATTGCCAGCAAGAAAAGGTAGAAGGCTGAAAAACCTGTCTGTGTTTATAGCTTCACTTTGTTCTAACAAGTTTACAAAACTTTTAAGGTTCATGAGGAAAACGCCTATTTATAACATTTTACTTGCTCATTTAGCAAACAATTTTATCCAGTGTGACTTGAAAATGTGGAATACAACACAAGCCATTCATCCTAAGGTGACAGTAACATGAGAATTGCCGCTGTACAAAGTTTCTAAATTGCTCAGAAAAGTACAAGCCAGAACAGAGATGAAGAGTAAGACACATGAAACAATACTGAAAGAACAGTTTAAGAATGTGTTTTGGTCATTAATAATTGTGAGCATTGTTGGGTGTAATCTGATTACAGAGTAATTATTTATGGTAATCTAATTACTTTTAAGTCAAAAAGTAGTGTAACATATTACATTTTAAATTCTTGTATTAATTAAATTACAGTTACTGGCCTTTAATTAAGCTAATTACCCCAATTTGGAATGCCCAATTCCCAATGCATTCTAAGTCCTTGTGGTGGCATAGTGACTCAATTTAATCCAGGTGGTTCGCCCCACCAAGAGCGAACCACATTATAGTGACCATGAGGAGGTTACCCCATGTGACTCTACCCTCCCTAGCAACCAGGCCAATTTGGTTGCTTAGGAGACCTGGCTGGAGTCTCTCAGCATGCCCTGGATTCAAACCCGCGACTCCAGGGGTGGTAGTCAGGTACCCAGGCTCCCCAGCTAATTACTTTTAAGTACATTACTTGGGTTTCACATATTTTTTAAATGACATTATTTATGCTAAATACATTTTAAAAAATAGAGAGAAACGTGATGTTTTGGGTGTATGGCTTGCGTGCAACAATTAAATATAGACATTATTTTGAATCCGTTGTGAGGAAAAAAAAAATGTTTTAGAAAATAACTGAATTAGTAATGCGATTACGTTTTTGATTAATCAGTAAAGTAACATGACTGCAATTTTTAGAGAAGTAATTAGCAATTTATAGTGGATTACTTTTTTGAGTAACTTACCCAACATTGATTGTGGGTTCCAGATTGATTGAAAGTATATTAACAATTGTGAGTCAAGTTCTCATGGAAGAGCATATACTCATTTTGGTTTTAAGTAGCATATTCCTGTTTTTATGTTGTTACTTTTTTCTCTAATTGTTTTTTATTTAATGTTAATTAATGTGCAATGTCCCTGTAAATCTAAACTGAATAAAAGTTAAGAGATGTGTCTCTACAAACTAAGGGGTAGTTCAGATTGAAAGCATTTTTGCACTTAAAAAGGCTAGACGCAGCACAACTAATAGAAAAAACGCAGGTGTTGACGCGTTTTTCAAAGTCAAGGTTCTTATTAACTTGACAAGGCATAGAAAAGGACAACCAGGCACAATAACAGCTTTTACCCTCAGACTATTTACCACATGAACAATTAAACTGCCTTCAGGTCTCCCATAGTGCAATAATGTAAAAATACTGGTGGCCAAATGTTTGGAATAATGTACAGATTTTGCTCTTATGGAAAGAAATTGGTACTTTTATTGGTACCAAAGCGTCATTCAACTAATCACAATGTATTGTCAGGACATTAATAACGTGAAAAATGACTATTACAATTTGAATAAAATGTTCAGAACGTCTTAAACTACTTCAAAGAGTTCTCATCAAAAAATCCTCCATGTGCAGCAATGACAGCTTTACAGATCCTTGACATTCTAGCTGTCAGTTTGTCCCGATACTCAGGTGATATTTTGCCCCACACTTCCTGTAGCACTTGCCATAGATGTGGCTGTTTTGTCGGGCATTTCTCGCGCACCTTACAGTCTAACTGATCCCACAAAAGCTCAATGGGGTTAAGATCCATAACACTCTTTTCCAATTATCTGTTGTCCAATGTCTGTGTTTCTTTGCCCACTCTAACCTTTTTTTGTTTTGTTTTTCTGTTTCAAAAGTGGCTTTTTCTTTGCAATTCTTCCCATAAGGTCTGCACCCCTGAGTCTTCTCTTTACTGTTATACATGAAAATGTTGTTGAGCGGGTAGAATTCAATGAAACTGTCAGCTGAGGACATGTGAGGCATCTATTTCTCAAACTAGAGACTCTGATGTACTTATCCTCGTTTAGTTGTACATCTGGCCTTCCACATCTCTTTCTGTCCTTGTTAGAGCCAGTTGTCCTTTGTCTTTGAAGACTGTAGTGTACACCTTTGTATGAAATCTTCAGTTTTTTGGCAATTTCAAGCATTGTATAGCCTTCATTCCTCAAAACAATGATTGACTGATGAGTTTCTAGAGAAAGGTGTTTCTTTTTTGCCATTTTTGACCTAATATTGACCTTAAGACATGCCAGTCTATTGCATACTGTGGCAACTCAAAAACAAACACAAAGACAATGTTAAGCTTCATTTAATGAACGAAATAGCTTTCAGCTGTGTTTGATATAATGGCAAGTGATTTTCTGGTACCAAATTAGCAATTTAGCATGATTACTCAAGGATAAGGTGTTGGAGTGATGGCTGCTGGAAATGGGGCCTGTCTAGATTTGATCAAAAATGACTTTTTTCAAATAGTGATGGTGCTTTTTTTTTTTTAACATCAGTAATGTCCTGACTATACTTTGGTGAATTAAAGTACCAATTTCCTTCCGAAACAGCAAAATGTGAACATGATTCCAAACTTTTGGCTGCCAGTGTATGTAAATTCACTCATATTTATTTCAATAACTGTACATACCCCTACCTTGCACATATATTACCACTTGCACATGTACATACACCATTTTATGTTATATGTTATATGTTGTATGTCTATTTATACTCTTACCTTGTGTATGTGAGCACACTTGGCAATAAAGCTCATTCTGATTCTGATTCTGATTCTGAAAAAATGTGGTGCTCATGCACATGATGCTGACAAAACATGTCTGTCTAGTACATGGTTGGTTACATAGAAAAACAATTAAAAAACAGCACAGATGGATGCAAAAATGCATTCGGTGTGAATGGCCCCTAAGAGATGGAACTAGATATAACATGTAGTGTTACAAAGTATTCTAAAAACTTTGCAACTCTAACCTGCTTGCATGTGCTTTCATTGGGTGAATCAGACTTTTCTCACTTGTTTTTGCCTCTCTTTGCCTGTGTTGCAGTTCTGAGCGGTATGTAGTCCTAGATCATGCCCATCGGTCCTTGATCCAGGTGCAGCCTCTGGGGGAGGACACATCTGTGCCCAGCCTGGAGAACTGCTTCTGTCTGACTCTGCTGGAGAATCACCAGGGACGTCAGATGGAGAGAGTTTTGAAGGCTCCCACACAGTGCGTGGAATTATAAATCAGCCATATTCTGTTTATTTTACTCATACGTGATCAGTGTGTATGTGAATGTGTATGTTTATTGTGTGTGTTGCTCTGTTATGTTTTGAATCAATATGCTATTTTTTAAGAGCTTCTAATCAGTCAGACAAGTCACATATGTGAAGTAATAGAGGGGTTAAACTGTATAAAGCTTTTCCGTTGATTTTATGGATTTGTGGGTCATGTTTCCTCTTTCTCTCCAATCAGATCTGACCTACACAGGTGGTTGGCAGTATTCCCCAATCCCAACGACCAAAATAAATATCAAGAGGAAGTCATATATGAGGACTGGGGTGAGTGTGGATTTAATTTGGATCAGTTGTTCAGGGTAATGCTTGTGTGTGACATGTTTGTGCATGTGTGTTATTTTGATATTCTCTCTTCAGATTCACTCTTCAGATAACTTTCTTTCTAATCATATATTTGGCAGAGCCTACTTTTGTTTACAGCTAATAAGATCTCTTACTAGAGGAATGTGTTTTCATCCATTTATGACTCACCCGTGTGTGTGTATGGGCCAGGTGATGTCCACAAGGAAAACTGATTAGTTTTAAGACATTATACTAATTAGTGTCTTTATGAAAATGTGAAATGCAGAACGGTTTTATAAGGGTTAGGTTTATATATGTATGATGTAAATATCATACATATACTGGAATATTCAATATAAAAACCATTATAGTCAATGTTAAGTCCCCATCATGATGGAAATAAAAATGTGTGTGTCTTTGTGGAACAGACTGTCCTCAAGTGCAGTGTGTGGAACAGTACGTGGCAGTTCAGGCAGATGAGTTAAATCTGGAGCCTACAGAGATTGTCAACGTCACACGGAAAACAAATGAAGGTGAGACACATAGTATACATTTAATTCACCAGAAGTGGATCTAACATGTTTAAATCTATTTCACCTCCTTTGTTTGTCCATGTAATCTCTGCTTGCCTTCTTTAGGATGGTATGAGGGGATCCGTCTGTCTGACGGACAGAAAGGCTGGTTTCCTGAAGCAAATGTCCTGGAGATCACCAATGAGCACGTCCGACGACGCAACCTCAGAGAGCGCTATCGGGTTATCCAAGCTGCGGGTGTTGTTGCCAACAAGACCCGGAGTATACCATAGATTGAAAGCTCTGCATCCTGGCATCCTGGAATTCCTAAAATGGGAATAGTCTTTTAAATTATGGACATTTAATACAGACTCTGTACTGATGGAAAGTGTTGATGTATTGATGTATTACATCCTTTTAGGATCAGAAACATAATTCTATTGGGATTTTAAACAAAGAACATGGGAAAATGGATTGACCATGAACAAAAAAAAGTCATTTTGGCACTTTGAACAAAATGATAAACTAAATCTCATGTAGGTGTGGCTTCAGTGGGCCCAATATGTTCCATTCAGTTGTTTTGTTAGGGACCCTATTATGGAATGTACATTGTTTCAGAGAAGTATGTGTATGTGTGTGTGCATGTGCAAGAGCGTGCATGCCTGTGATCTTCAGTACTTGCTTCAAGAATGTCAAACTTCAGAAATTCCAGTTAAGCTGATCAGATGGGTTAGATGGTGCCTGTTGGTTAAAATATCACATGCTCTGATTGTTGCTGGTTGGTAAAAATATCACGTGCTCTGATATAGATGACCAAGGTGGTACATTCTTTATAAACCTGCATGTTTAGTCTTGTTAATGGAGGCAACGAATGTGTGGTATTTAGATTGTGTACTGTAAACACAAGTGCTGTTGTGGTACATGTAAATGGGATATGTATTTATTGTACAGTTGAATTTAAAGGGATAGTTCACCCAAACATTTAAATTCTCTCATCATTTACTCACCCTCATGCCATCCCAGATGTGTATGACTTACTTTCTTCTGCTGAACACAAATATAATTTTTTAGAAAAATATCTCAACTCTGTAGGTCCATACAATACAAGTGAATGGTGGCCAGAACTCTGAAGGATCAAAAAGCATGTAAAGGCTGCATAAAAGTAATCCATAAGACTCAAGTGGTTAAATCTATGTCTTTAGAAGCGAAAGGTGTGGGTAAGAAACAATACAATATTTAAGTCCTTAATAAACAAGCAATATTTAAAGTCCTTTTATACCATTAATCTCCAATTTCACTTTCACATTCTTCTTTTGTTAATGGCAATTTGCATTTTTCATGCATATCGCCACCTACTGGGCAGGGAGTAAAATTTACAGTTGAAGTCAGAAGTTTACAAACACTTAGGTTGAAATCATTCAAATTAATTTTTTAACCACTCCTCAGAATTTTTATTTTTTTGGACCCCCACAAGTCTGGTTCATCCTTGGGAGCAATTTCCAAATGCCTGAAGGTACCACGATCATCTGTACAAACAATAGTACGCAAGTATAAACACCATGGGACCACGCAGCCATCATACAGCTCAGGAAGGAGACGCATTCTGTCTCCTAAAGATGAACGTAGTTTGGTGCGAAAAGTGCAAATCAAGTAAAACAAGTCCTATATCGACATAACCTGAAAGGCTGCTCAGCAAGTAAGAAGCCAATGCTCCAAAACTGCCATAAAAAAAGCCAGACTACAGTTTGCAAGTGCATATGGGGACAAAGATCTTACTTTTTGGAGAAATTTCCTCTGGTCTGATGATTTTTTTAAATTTTTTTATTTTTTTACATTTTGGCCATAATGACCATCGTTATGTTTGGAGGAAAAAAGATGAGGCTTGCAAGCCGAAGAACACCATCCCAACCATGAAGCATGGGGGTGGCAGCATCATGTTGTGGGGGTGCTTTGCTGCAGGATGGAATGGTGCACTTCACAAAATAGATGGCATCATGAGGAAGGAAAATTATGTGGATATATTGAAGCAACATCTCAAGACATCAGCCATGAATTTAAAGCTTGTTCGCAAATGGATCCTCCTAATGGACAATGACCCCAAGCATACCTCCAAATTTGTGGCAAAATGGCTTAAGGACAACAAAGTCAAGGTATTGGAGTGGTCATCACAAAGCCCTGACCTCATTCTGATAGAAAATTTGTGGGCAGAACTGAAAAAGCGTGTGTGAGCAAGGAGGCCTACAAACCTGACTCAGTCTACCCAAAACATTTGACCCAAGTTAAACAATTTAAAGGCAATACTACCAAATACTAACAAAGTGTATGTAAACTTCTGACCAACTGGGAATATGATGAAAAAAATAAAAGCTGAAATAAATCATTTTCTTTACTATTATTTTGACATTTCACATTCTTAAAATAAAGCAGTGATCCTAACTGACCTAAGACAGGGAAAGTTGTCTACGATTAAATGTCAGGAATTGTGAAAAACTGAGTTTAAATGTATTTGGCTAAGGTGTATGTAAACTTCTGACTTCAACTGTATAGTAAAAAAGGACATACATATTAATCTGTTTCTCACCCACACCTATCATATTGCTTCTGAAGATTTCACCACTGGAGTCGAATGGATTACTTTTATGCTGCCTTAATGTCCTTTTTAGAACTTAAAATTTCTGACCACCATTCACTGTCTTGCATCTTATGGACCTACAGAACTAAGATTTTCTTCTAAAAAAATCTTCATTTGTGTTCAGCAGAAGAAAGAAAGTCATACACCTCTGGGATGGCATAAGGGTAAGTAAATCATGAGAGAATTTTATTTTTTGGGTGAACTATCCCTTTAAGCGTAAAACAACAACACCAACAACGATATAGCCAACCCAGTCAGAAACGTGTCTGTACATATACTTTTTTACAGTTAGAGAGAATAGCAGCAAGCTTCATCAGTAAGTTGTGGGCTTTTAAGAGTGCCATGATCTACTCATGCTGTTGTGAGTCATACTAATAATTGGTTGACTTTTTAAAGAATGACATCCTTCATTGTTTGTATATGTGGGTGTGGGAATATAAATGTGGGAGCATACATGGATTTTACATTGTGAATACAATAGGTAGTTCGGGTAGGTAGGAGGTCTGCTTTAGACTTCTGTTTTCTTGTCCTGTGAATAGTAAAGGGAAAAGCAACACTTTAAGGAGAAGTTATGTGCTTGAACTTCTGCTCCGTGCATTATAGATGCATCTTCCTCTGGCGCCATCTAATGGACAAAGTGCATCGATGCATTTAATGTAGAGTATAATGTGCTTTATTTGGAGTAGCTTGATGCAGCAAACATTTTTTCTGTCTCAGTTGATCCCAGTATATTCATGTATATCCTCAGTGTATTCTTGACAAAGACCAAAGGCAAGTAAAACATGAAAGAGCAGCAGTTACATAGTATATGTATGTGGTATATGTAGATATGTATAGTATATTATTGGTCATTTATTGGAACAAAAGCATAAAAAATTAAATGTACTTGAAAAATGTATTATCATAGGTTTTATTTATTTTTTTATTTTTTTATTTTTATTACACAGCTAGCCTATATATCGTGCTTTTTATTTTAGTGGCTCTTTACTTTCGGCTTACTGCACATGTCATATCTTAGAGCGCCGCTAGGGGCAGCATCCACCCAAACTTTCGCTCTTGCGGAATTACGCTTGATCACCTGATAAACGCAAAGATGGCTGGCCGGGTGAGTATTGCTTTTTGATTAAACTTGATTTAAAAATGCACTTAAATTACCAATCATTTCGAGAAACGTATTCTGCTCAGCGTCCACATATGTGAGCTCCATTCATACGCGTTGTGTTTGTCAAGGGTTGCACTGTACACGTCATTCATACTCTGCACTCAGTACCGGAAGACGATTCCAACATCACTTCTTATGACTTTTCACAGGATAAAAAACAAAAAACAAAAAACAACAACAACAACAACAACAAAAACTTTATTCAATATTGACCAAATATTCACTTGAACATTTAAAGCCTCTAATGCGGTAATTTTAGTTGTCACAAGAAGGGCAGTGGTGGCTCAGCGGTTAAGGCTCTGGGTTACTGATCGGAAGGTCGGTGGTTCAAGCCCCATCACCGCTAAGATTCCGCTGTTGGGCCCTTGGGCAAGGTCCTTGACCCTGACTGCTCCAGGGGCGCCGAATCATGGCTGACCCTGCGCTATGACCCTAGCTAACTTGGCTGGGATATGCGAAAATTTTTTTCACTGTATGTGTGACAAAAATAAAGGCTTCTTCTAAAGATAATTTTACCAAAAGGTAAATTAAAGTTATGATAAAGAAATGCTTCTGAATTATGTATACCTTAGAGTCAAGTGGACTGTCCGTGGCAAACCGCAAGGGAACTGATTTATTAGCATCAAACTTCTTAAATGCAATTAAAAACACAACATGTCACCAGTTCTTATGAATGTCAATCAGTCTGTAATTTCAAAGCTATGAACACACAGTTGAGTCCAATATCTGAGGACGCTACTGAAATGACTTCCATTTTAAATTTTTATTTCAAATTATATTATCAGGCTAACAGTTTGAAACGTATACATTTCTATAATGTTTCAGAATGTTTTAGTACCTAGTATGCACCCTCAGTATCTTAGGCTACATTCAGAGTGGCCCAAATCTGATTTTTTTGCTCATATGTGACTCAGATCTGTTCTTTTAATACCAGTATGAACAGCACAAACCACAGAGAATCTGATCTTTTCGATTCTGATTTGGGCCACTTCCATATGTGGTCCTAAATCCGATACCGGTCTGATTTTTTGCAATGCGACCTCAGTCTGAACAGTCATATCGGAATTCATGCGAATTTTACGTCACTCTACATCGACATTCGTCACAATTCTGCGCTCAGTGCGCTGGCGGTAGTCATTCCAAACATTTGCCATTCAAAGAACGGCAGTTCTTTGGTCATTTGGTGAATATGGAAGACATCTGCGAAGGTAGTCAGTGGAGGGACGGTGAGGTGTTAAACCACACACACCTCCATACAGAAGTAGCAGCCATTGCTCCACAAAAAGCCATAATTAAAAATGTTGCTCTCTTTCTCCTCATCCTCGTCATCCTTATCGCCTGCTCACGAATCCGCTGGCTTTCGCTGCACATCACCTTATAAATGAACGTGTAAACGCTGACTTCAGTGGCCTCCATGTTTACTTCTGTATGACAGGTGCTGCATGTGACGTCTTTGTTAATGTTCTTTTGCGCATACGGGTCAGTTCAGGACTGTGACAAGTTCACACTGGAATCTGATATTGGCCACATTAAAAAATAATGTCTGAGCAATAAATCCGAATTGAACACTAAGGCTTGCAGTGTGAACGTAGCCTTAGTATCTGTTGTAGTGGCTGAGGATCCCCCTTAGTATCTAGTATGTCCCGTAGTATGTACTCTACTGCCATGGACTCCACAAGTTGTTTAAAACCTGATGGTCCATGTTATCCCAGCATGATTTGAGAACGTTCCAAAGAGCATCTTTGGTGGAAGCAAGGAATTTTGATCCTTTTGTACAAAGGAGTAGTAACATGGTCAATATCACAAATTTGCTTATATTTAAGTGTCTCAAATCCTAGTGAGCTACCTAGATAGCATTTTTGAACATGCATGTTATGCTCAATAATGATGTTTAGGTAGGTCTCTCACTAGGTTTTCAGACAGCCGCTGTGACCAATAGTCTTTGCAGTGTATCATAATGATATGAGAGCTGTTATACCCCACCAGACCATCATAGAACCAATGCACTTCAGCCCATTATCTCATCTGTTTCATTATCCCACATTTATATTCCCATCAATACTAAGTACAAAATATTCCTGCAGAATTATAACCCATACTGTGCAAACCATAGAAATAAGATAAGATGGTGCAAACACACAGTGATGTATAGTGTATTAAACAGCATAATGTGCATTACAGGCTTAGCTGTATGTTTGAGGAGATTACATAAGATTCAGAATGTCTGGCGTCCACCTCGCACCATCAGTAAAACTACATTCATTAGGTTTAATGCAGGCCTTAAGTTATCCTGTGAGATCACACAGTTTTACTATATGTTCAGTAGTTCTTTAGTACTACGGTAGTTAACCTGCTTCATGTGAGAGATGAGAGCTGAAAGTGTTTGATTGACTGAATATTGACAGAGGCTTCAGAAGAAGTAATGATGCCTTATTCAGTGAGTGACTGCCATGATGAAACTAGAACGTTTAGCAGAGAACAAGAGTTAAGTGTTGAAATCTAGGCTGGATGCTTTTAGTGAATAGACTAATAGACTAAACTACTAAAGGAAGCGTTTTTTTCTTTGGAAAATAATAATAATACAGCCTACAGGACTGAAGTCTGGAGTATTTTTTTCTGTTTAACTGGGGTTTATTATTAAGCTGAAATTTCATTTCTCTTATCCTTGTTTTTATTTCTTCTTTCCTGCAAAGTTAATGCAAGCAGCAAGATGCCCGACAGAAGAACTGTCTCTCACCAACTGTGCGGTTGCAAGTGAGAAGGACTTCAAACCTGGACAGTGAGTACTCGAGAGACGTATACCTCTAAAAATAATCGAAATTTTCAAGTATCTAATCAGCTGTTCTATTTACCATCTCTCTAGGCACTTGATCATTAAAATCACACCAACTCAGAAGTTTGTTTTCACAGTGAAAACCCACCCAAGTGTGGTCCCCGGAACCATTGCATTCAGTCTACCTCAGGTACAAAATTGTGTCATTCCTCATAAAGCTTTCATAAAGTGCCATGACACACAATATGCACTGAGTATACCTTTAAATAAGTTTTTATAGTTTCACATTTATTTTTTATTTCTGTTTTATTTTCCATTTTGTGCTTTCAATTTAGTTAAGTTAGTCTTTTTTAGTATATGACTGTTAGTTTTAGTTGGTAACTCTTTACAATAAGGTTCCATTTGTTAACATTAGTTAAACACATTAGTTAACATGAACTAACAATGAACAATCATTTGACAGCATTTATTAATGTTGGTTAATGTTAACGCTGGTTAATGCACTATGAACTAACAAAGAACAAATGTTTTTTTTTTTTAACTAACCTAAACAAAGATTAATAAATGCTATAAAATGATTGTTAATTGTTTGTTCATGATACCTAATCCATTAACTAAAGTTAACAAATAGAACCTTATTATAAAGTGATACCGTTTATTTTTTATTTTTTGGTGCCTTTTCTAGTTTCAGTTAAATTTTTAATTTTATTTTATTTTTCAGTTTAAGTATTTTAAGGCTGCTTAAGTTAATGACTGGAATGATTAATATGTGAAATTAAATTATACAAATATAATTAAATTATGTAGTTATTTTTCTCAGTGCCATCTAATGTTATTGCTATCTAGTTAAGGATTTCAAATTTCATAATGTACATTGTATCTAAATCAGGTCATTTTTATTTTAGTTAGTTTGGTAGTCATATAGATGTCATTTAGATTCAGGTTTTCCAATTATGTTCGTTTTTTTTATTTCTATTTCAGTTAACATATGTTTTCATTTAGCTTTTGTTGTAGTGTTTGTTAACTATTATAACACTGCACAATATGTTATTTGTCTTCTGAAATTTTTTAACAAGTCTGAAAAGATGCATTTGTATGGATTGGTTCTTGTTTTGAGCTTCATGTTGTTGGACTGTTGCATTCAGCTTTCAGCATGCTTCTTTCTTAATATCTGTCACTTGCACTGTTTTTGCCTGCTTCTCCTTCATCTGTTAACATGACAGCAGCGAGACTTCCCAGGTACTAAAGTAACTTTCTCACACTGGTCTCACTTTATGGCAAGATGTGATATTTTATGATAAAAGAGACTGGAGCAAAGAAATGAAACACAAAACTAGAGAAACTTTTAGCACCTTTTTCATTAATGTGCTGTACAATAAGACCATCTATCAAGAGAAAGTGACACTAATGTATTTGTGTGGCTTCTAGCAATGTGATCTTCCAAATAATAGCTTTATTTCATTGTTTTATGAATGAATTTCCTCAGCTAAGGGTATGGATTGTTTGACCTGTATATGACAGAACCCTAATGAATTATACACATATATTGGTATAATTGCAACATAATAGAGACTCATTAATATGCTTTCTGTGTCTTAGAGGAAATGGGCTGGACTTTCTCTAAACCAGGATGTGGAAGGTACACGTATAGTTTCAGTATTCAGTTGTTTCCCATTATTTCAGTTATTCTTGTGACAATAAAGAACACCCATTCTCTGAATTAACACTGAATTTCATTGGTCCATTAGCGTCTGGTTACAAATAGTGCTGTAACTCAGCAAGTAGAGGTTGTTTCCTGGTAGGATTGAAGGAGGATAAAGGATCAGTGATCTGGTGGGCAGTCATTATTCCTTTAGGGAGTTATTTTGGCCTGCTGATCAGGAATTTAATTAAATTTGCTTCTCCAAAAAGTCAACGTTAAATTATTTTGCAAATCAAGAGAACAAATTTCTCAAACAAAAACCCTCAATAGTTACAGTTGTCTTATTACCTCCATCTGTCTGTTGTCTTGCTTACAGTCAGCGTGTACAACTTTGACCCGTCAAGACAGTATGTGGGAACCATGACTCTAGAGATTGACTTCCTGCAGAAGAAGAGCATCGACAGCAACCCTTACGACTCGGATAAAATGGCCATTGAATTTATCCAGTTTTTCAACGCACAGGCTTTTAGCATAAGCCAGCAGGTAAGACATTAAAGAAATGACCCAAAGCCCTAGTTCAGACTGACAGCTAGCTGCTTATAACATTTTGTTCTTTTAAATAAAACAAACTTTTTGTAGCATTTGGGTATAGCAGCACAGTTTGCAAATAGTCTGTATCGTTTCTCTGACAGTTTGTCTTCAGCTGCTGTGATAAGCTTTTCGGGCTGGTCATAAAAGATATTGAGGCCATGGATCCCAGCATCCTCAGGGGCGAGCAAAACTCTAGCAAGAAACAGAAGGTGCCTAACGCTAGTTGATGTTTCACTGTTTTAAAAAGGTGCAAAAGTAAAATTGCTTTAATTGTCTTTGTCTCCATTTCCTTTTTCAGATTGAGATTGGTCTGTTGCACGGCAACAGTCAGGTGATTTTTGAGAAAGCAGAGAACTCATCTCTAAATTTGATTGGTTAGTGTTTACCTTGCAAACACCCATTGTGACACACACATGCATACATACTGTAGCTCCTTATTTACATATGTTATTATAATGCGTTACAGATCATTCAGTATGTGTCTTCAGAACACTTCTAAATACACTTCCTGGCCAAAAAAAAAAGTTGCATACTTTCTAATATATTTGTTGGACCGCCTTTAGCTTTGATTACGGCATGCATACGTCATGGCATTGTTTCAACAACCTTTTGCAATGTCACAACATTTATTTCCATCCAGAGTTACATTCATTTTCTTGTATTGATGACGGGAGAGTCGAACCACTCCGTAAAGTCTTCTCCAGCACATCCCAAAAACTTTCAATGGGGTTAAGGTCAGGACTCTGTGGTGGCCAGTTCATGTGTGAAAATGATTCCTCATGCTCCCTGAACCACTCTTTCACAATTTGAGCACGATGAATCTTGGCATTTTCATCCTGGAATATGCCCGTGCTGTCAGGGAAGAAAAAATCCATTGATGGGATAACCTGGTCATTCAGTACTTTAAGGTAGTCAGCTGACTTCATTTTATTGCCGCATAACGTTGCTGAGCCTAGACCTGACCAACTGAAGCAACCCCAGATCATAACACTGTCACCAGAGGCTTGTACAGTGGGCACTATGCATGACGGGTGCATCGCTTCATGCGCTTCCCTTCTTACCCTGATGCGCCCATCGCTTTAGAATAGGGTAAATCTGGACTCATCAGACCACATGACCTTTTTCCATTGCTCCACAGTCCAATCTTTATGCTCCCTAGCAAATTGAAGTCTTTTTTTCTGATTAGCCGCACTAACAAGTGGCTTTCTTGTGAACACACAGCTGTTTAGTCCCAATCATGTAGGTTCTCGTCGCATTGTGCGTGTGGAAATGCTCTTACTTTCACTATTAAACATAGCCGTGAGTTGTACTGTCGATTTTTTACGGTGTGACTTTTTAGTGATCTCCGATCACGATCATTCAAGATTTTTTTCCTACCACATTTCTTCTACGAAGCTGACGGTTCAACACTATCCTTCCAGGTTTTAATAATGCGTTGGACAGTTCTTAAAGTGATTTTAGCCATCTCCTTTGCTTAATGCAGGCCAGTAATTTGCCCCTTCTGAAACACTGTAACATCTTTTTCACAACTACGGGACACGTCTTCCAACATGGTTGTTTAAGAAATGAGAAGCTACACACTGCATCAGTTAGAGTTAAAAGAATTGTTGCCTGCTGAAACATATTAATCACTGCAATAATGATCCAATCATAGGCTCTTAAGTATCTGCTTATTTAAATCCAAACGGCGACTTCTTTTTTGGCCAGGCAGTGTACAATATGTACAGTCTTTAGCTAATTGTGACCCAGAGGAAAAAAAATATATTATTGAGTCATTCTGTGGGACCTGTACATTGTATAGTTAGTTTTTAAGATGTTGTTAGCTTCCTTAAGCTAACAGATGAATCTAATCCTCTATCACAAGGGCTTAATTACAGTATATATTGAGATTGGAGGTTCCTGATATACCTTTCAAGGCATTTTGTTACCACATTATAAACTCTCTGTTATATTTTTTTTTGTGTTTTTTTTTTTTGGTTTAGTTCTGGTAACCTAAGGACTCATTGTGGTTTTTCCACCATTGGCAGCTGCTAATAGTACATCATTAGGGGCTTTCTTAACACTAGTTGACCACAACGGTAGATAGGCTTTAGTGGGCTTAGATTGTGTAACAACCAAACTATACCACAAGATGGCAGTCAGAACACGTGGTTAAAAGAGAATGAGGGTTTTCTTCAGAGCTGTCTCACCTAATTGTCACTTCCTATCAACTTTTTTGTTCTTCACATAGATTGACATGAAGAGTATGACTTTGATGAGGGAAGGGTAAATCTGATGTTTTCCTTAATGTTTCTTTGGTGTTCCTCAGCAACCGATACTTTCTTGTTCATTCTTCCCAAAGGAAAAGCAAAGACCAGAGGCTCTCGCCAGTCTATTATCAACCCCGACTGGAACTTTGAGCGCATGGGTATTGGAGGCTTGGACAAGGAGTTCTCGGACATCTTCCGCCGGGCCTTCGCCTCTCGAGTCTTTCCTCCAGACATAGTGGAGCAGATGGGTGAGTTTTTGTCTTTGTCCCATGCTCACAATTTTCTCTCTCTGTTTCATCCATTTACAACTGGTACTGACATCCGTTTCGGGTGATTACTAAATGCAAGTGAAAACGGGGTCCAAAATTTTTTGTGATTGGAATCCGATTGAAATCGGATTAGAGGTAGACCAATATATCGGTTTTACAGATTAAGCGTTTCTGATAGTTGCTTTTAGAACTGTTGGTTATCGGCAAAAACCTATGCCGATAGTAACCGAATTTGTTTTTTTTTCACCTTTTTTATTCCTTATCAATAAACCTTATTAGGTGAAATATACACATGCAGAACTCTTCATGTGATGAATATATAGGCCAGTGGTTCCCAAACTTTTTTTTTTTTTCCCCACAGCACCCCAACCACTGAAAAATAAATAAAACAATATGCGATTGGAAACATTAAAAAGAGTAATAATATAGAGAACAGAGTAAACAGTGCTTTAAGTTTTAAGTAACAGCAGCAATTAAAAATATTGTAAAATGGGGCCTGGGTAGCTCAGTGACTATTGACGCTGACTACCACCCCTGTAGTCGTGAGTTCAAATCCAGGGTGTGCTGAGTGACTCCAGCCAGGTCTCCTAAGCAACCAAATTGGCCCAGTTGCTAGGGAGGGTAGAGTCACATGGGGTAATCTCCTTGTGGTCACGATTAGTGGCTCTCACTCTCGATGGGGCACGTGGTAAGTTGTGCGTGGATCACGGCGAATAGCATGAGCCTCCACATGTGATAAGATGCGCGGATTGACGGTCTCAGAAGCGGAGGCAACTGAGACTTGTCCTCCGCCACCCGGATTGAGGTGAATAACCGCGCCACCACGAGGACCTAGTAAGTAGTGGGAATTGGGCATTACAAATTGGGAGGAAAGAGGATAAAATAAAATAAATATTGTGAAATAAAAACATAAAGGAATCTAATGAAAAATAGAACTACTTAAATTATTGACAATCTTTACTGTGATTATTATATATACATTAATACAGATTCGATACAGTCAGAGATTGACTGAAAAGCAGAACTGTCATTGAAATGTATTGGGCTTAAAGCTCCTGAAGTTATCCAACCAAGGACAGTGGGTGCTTTTCTCTTTTACTTGTCAGTATTGTTGTTTGATTAATATTAAGGTCTATTAGGCTGCATTTACACATTGCACAGATCAGATATTTTGCTCAGATTTTTTTCCCGTCTGCTTACACTGGTAATACATGAACGGCTTTGTATACATTAATATCGTGTCAAGAGGGGCATTTTGAAGCGCAGCTGCATTCACCACCATGAGCGCTCTATAAAGCACTTACAGACCTACGCATGTGAGCATTTAAACGTAGCCGGCTGAAGTCAAACAGCACGCAGGTACCGAACTGAGTCTGTACTCGGTACTGCTGGTACTTTTAACATATGGCTATGAAAATATTTAACAGAGCAGAGATTTCGCAGCACCCCTAGCCAGTCCTGCCAGAACCCAAGTTTGGGAACCACTGATATAGGCTATAAAATGCTTAATTTGGTAAATAGTTACATAGAGTATTGTAACGAACAAAATAAGAGTTCTTGGTGTATTCTGGGCTTGTTTATAGTTAAAAGTCGCATGTTATGCACCAAATCATAATTTATCTGGCTATTATTGGGATTTTGGTTGCACAATAAACTGCTTTTTGGAATTTATTAATTTTGGACTCTTTTAGCCTCAATGACTGTGCTTGTCATAGTAAGAAAATAATGTTTTTCTTTTAACATTCTATAAATCGGTTTTAAAAAACTGTCGGCTGATGAATCGGTTATTGGTCTTTTCCACAACCTTAGTTACCTTTATTGGCAAAATCCACTACTGGTCGACCTCTAAATCGGATCACTCAAACCTAAACTGTACGTAGTGGAAAACGCATGTGACCACTTCACATTTGTAGTGGTAATGCTTATCCATCCTGATACATCGCTGACAAAAGTAAAGTACCACCTACTCACTTGTCAATCATATGCTGCACTAAAACAAAGATGTTAATTAAAGAAAAATAATGATTAAATGTGCAGGTTTTGTACCTGTACCTAAGGCCATACATACAATGATGCACAAACAAGACTTAACAGAACTTTTCCGGTACAGTAGTACAGTTAATATACGAGCTTGATTAAAAAACAACATGCGGTCTGCTTGAAACATCACATTCACGGGGGAAATGAAAAGTGTGGTGCAACAAGTCATGTGAAAGATTAGTATTTAAAAGTATGTTTTTAGCAATTGTGTCCTGCATTTTTGTATTAATTTATTATTTTTTATTTTATTTTACTTTTTGCAATTCATAATATGTAGTAACACTAGATGGGTTTCCATCCAACTATTTAATGCGCATTTTGAAGTAGCGCATTAGAAATCCTGAATAGAAACGCTTGATGTACGAATGAACTCTCAAAATTAATTAGTTAATTAGTTAATGCGCTAGGCAGAAGTGGATTTTCTCTAATTTTGCATTAGTTAAAGGTGCACTCAGTTATTTTTTTTAAGGATGTCGTTATGGACTTACACTGACACCTTGTGGCCCAGATGCAGCATCATTGAAATGCAATAGTTTTCAGTCACTAATGCTTATGTAAAAAGAGTGAAAGTGTCTAATAACATGGCAGCTGTTGAGATTAAGTGAGTAGTATTTGGCTTTGGCTGGTCATGTGAGGGGACCCTCTCCATGTAGAATAAAACAAGCTTTTATAAGTGTACTAATAGGTAGTCTTCATTTCATGTGGGTGCTCATGATTTTATACATAAGTTTAAAATTTAGTATTCATTTCTTTTAGGATTTTTTTTTGTAATGATTAAAAAAACAAATACTGAATGCAACTTTAAAATGTGCATTAAGGTGATGGAGACTATTAGTGGTGGGCTGATCAGGAAATTTGAGGCCGATACCAATCTCCAATTTTATTTTTTAAACACTAAGATCGGCCGATACCGATACAGATTTTTTTAAATGTGCCCTTTGCCACACTTTTGCAAGTTATGTGCTGCAGTTAAATGTTTATGCCCCACACAGTAAAATTACGGTAACACTTTACAAAAAGGTTCCATTTGTTAACATTATTTAACAACATTGCTGTAGTTAACATGAACTAATGAACTTAATGTAAGTTACAACATACATTAATACATTTTTAAAATCAAAAGTTGTATTAGTTAACATTAGTTAATGCACTATGAACTAACAATGAACAATTGTAATTTTATTAACTAACATTACAATTAATAAAGGCTGTAAAAATATATTGTTCATTGTTTGTTGATGATACCTAATGCATTAACTAATGTTAAAGGAATGAAACCTTTTTATAAAGTTACCAAAATTTCATTAATTGTGAATTGCTAACATTTATTTGTTTTGAAACAGTTCTGAATAGCACTGTTGTCAGTATCAAAGGTCATTGTGACATACTGGTAAGCAGTAAAAACCATGAGAGCATCACACACAGTAGAGATACATTCAAAAATAAGAAAAATATATCCATTACAAGCTCTAAAACTGCTCCAGTGAGAAATCATTCATATCTATGCTTTGTTTACTGTCTTTAACGTTTTGCTGTAACACAAATCACTAATCACTAATTATTAAGCAAATGAGTGAAGACGCAGTGCCGTTATGGTTAAAATGTAATGGCTATGATTACTGGTAATGTGACCAACATTAATCTGATTTAAATTGGGATCCTCACAGAATAGCACTGAGATGAGTGACTGATGACATATTGAGAGCACCTGGAGAGTGTGCATGTTTGATTGACACCGTGAGTGAGCATTTTAAAGAGAGTGAAGCTGAAAGTGCTTATGATTGCTCAAACAGTCTCTATCGCTCAACACATCGTCTGATTGTCACCACTCACGTTACATCACATGTACTCAGATTTGTATATGCATGTTTATTTGTTGAATTCATTTTTATACCCATTTGCAGTCTCTTTATCCTCTCCGTACTCAAAGTGCAGTGAGTCAGAATTACTACTGTAATGATTCTAGAAAACGTAATATTAATACACATGTAATTCTTAAACATTTTTAAAAACAAACCTGCATATTCATCTGAATAACAGCATCTCTGAAAGTTTAAAATTGTGAATACTTAGAATTGACAACAGTTCACACTCCAGAGGCCACACTGTCATGCATCAAGGGCTGAGAAAGTGCTCATTCATTAGATTAGCAGTGTATGTGCAATTCCCTGCGTGCTGCAAAAAAGATCAGCTGATTTAGATCGGTGGCCGATCGATTGGTGCACCCCTAAATACGATGACGCACACCCATAACACGTGCATAAATGGTTTAAAACACATTTTGCTTTTAAAACTTGTAAAAGCTTGTTTTATTCTACATGGAGAGGGTTATTAGACAATTTCACTCTGTAACAGTAAAAGGATTGGCAAGGCAGCGGCGGGAAACAGCTGAACAGTCAACATAAACATTAATGATATAAATGAACTTAAAACAACATAAAACATAAGGACAGACACACATGCAGCGTGGCCACGTACGTCTCTCTCTCTCTCTCTCCCAAACTGGCGCCTCCGGCTCGTCTTTAACCCCCTCCCAGCTGATTAGCTCGATTCAGGGCCAGGCGTGTGTCCTCACGGCCTAGCCCTGCCCTCCTCCACATCACTCTCTCATAGATTAAAGATCCCATATTATGCTCATTTACAGGTTCATAATTTTATTTTGGGGGTCTACTAGAATAGGTTTACATGCTTTAATGTTCAAAAAACACACTATTTTTGTCATACTGTACATTGCTGCAGCACCTCTTTTCACCCACTGTCTGAAATGCTCTGTTGTAGCTCCTGTCTCTTTGAAGCCCCCCTTTCTGAAAAGCCCAGTTCGCTCTGATTGGTCAGCTGGCCCAGTCTGTTGTGATTTGTCAACCGCTTAGAGCTTGCAGTAGACATACTGTATAATGCCCCTTACCAAAAATGAGTTTCAGCTTCCAAGGCTTCCTGAGCAGTGCATTCCTGAGGCAGGCATTATACAAATGTGTTACATAGTGACGTAGCTATGTCACGTTAGTAATGGCTGGACTGCAAACCAGGCGTTTCAGGCAGTTCAGGAGCAGTGTTTTCTGTGGGAGAGAGTAACTCCCTTTGGCGTGGACTTTGTGCTTTGTAACTTTGCAGACCTTTTACATGCACAAACAGCTATATTACACACTAAAGGGAATGTAAAATCCCAAAAAGCATAAATGTCGCCACACAATTCTTCGAGCATAGCCCTTCACATTCTGAAGTGTTTAACCCACAGATGTCCTTACAATATGGCAGATGAGTTTTGAGGGCAGTCGCTCCTGGGTGTACGGAGGCTGGTGGCGAACGGGCATCGCAGCCATTTCAGCCCTTATAAATATAATAATATAGCCGCAAGTGGCAATTTTCGGGGGCCATGCACATATGATGAGATGTCCAAAATTATCAAATTTGACAGAAAAGATTTTGTGGATGCTGTGGACACAGCTGTTTTGGCATGACATTTCAATTGCTTTGAGAACAGTTGCAAAATTAGGATTTTCTTAAGTTATTGCGCCCCCAGCATAAAAAAATGAATGAAACTTGGCATGCTACCTCAGAGTATTCTCTTGTTCATTTGTACAAAGTTTTGTTAAGTTTGAAAATTGCGCTCACAAGATACAGGCTAATTAGTCATTTTAGGCCATGCCCCAAAACTTATTTGTTTATATCTTCGGAACATTTTGACATATCAAAATTCTTTTAACAACTTTTGTCAGGAGGATTTGTAGATGACATACCAAGTTTTGTGCGAATCGGACAAATGGCCTAGGATGAGTTGTAATAAAAGTTGTAGAAAACATTTGTTGCAGAAATGGAAATTCATGTTACTGTATGATTTGTGGGCACTGATGGATTCAGAAAAGATTTAGAATTTTATTCTAGCCTGTATGGTTCTGGAGATATTAGCAAAAACGCAAATTAGCTAATTATAGCACCACCATGTGGCCGATTCTCACGAAATTTCTTCATGTAGACACCCTGCTTGTGTATAATACGTTTTATATAATAATAATAATAATAATAAGTTTTATTTATATAGCGCCTTTCCAAAAGCTCAATGTTGCTTTACAATAAGTGTACATTCAATTATAAGAAAAAAGGGTCTTAGGAAAAAAAAAAAACTAGTCACTTAATACATACACATATACACATTTATACATGCATATAAACTCAGCAAAAAAGAAATGTCCCTTTTTCAGGACATTGTATTTTAAAGATAATTTTTTAAAAATCCAAATAACTTTACAGATCTTTATTGTAAAGGGTTTAAACAGTGTTTTCCATGCTTGTTCAATGAACCATAAACAATTCATGAACATGCACCTGTGGAACGGTTGTTAAGACACTAACAGCTTACAGACAGTAGGCAATTAAGGTCACAGTTATAAAAACTTGGGACACTAAAGAGACCTTTCTACTGACTCTGAAATACACCAAAAGAAAGATGTCCAGGGTCCCTGCTCATCTGCGTGAACGTGCCTTAGGCATGCTGCATGGAGGCATGAGGACTGCAGATGTGGCCAGGGCAATAAATTGCAATGTCCGTACTGTGAGACGCCTAAGACAGTGCTACAGGGAGACAGGAAGGACAGCTGATCGTCCTCGCGGTGGCAGACCACGTGTAACAACACTGCTCAGGATCGGTACATCCGAATATCACACCTGCGTTACAGGTACAGGATGGCAACAACAACTGCCCGAGTTACACCAGGAACACACAATCACTCCATCAGTGCTCAGACTCAGAGGTCCTTACCAGACATCACCGGCAACAGCGTTGCCTATGGGCACAAACCCACCTTTGCTGGACCAGACAAGACTGGCAAAATGTACTCTTCACTGATGAGTCACGGTTTTGTCTCACCAGGGGTGATGGTCAGACTCACGTTTATCGTCAAAGGAATAAGCGTTACACCGAGGCCTGTACTCTGGAGCGGGATTGATTTGGAGGTGGATGGTCCATCATGGTCTGGGGCGGTGTGTCACAGCATCATCGGACTGAGCTTGTTGTCATTGCAGGCAATCTCAGTGCTGTGCGTTACAGGGAAGACATCCTCCTCCCTCATGTGGTACCCTTCCTGCAGGCTCATCCTGACATGACCCTCCAGCATGACATTGCCACCAGCCATACTGATCGTTCTGTGTGCGATTTCCTGCAAGACAGGAATGTCAGTCTTCTGCCATGGCCAGCGAAGAGCCCGGATCTCAATCCTACTGAGCACATCTGGGACCTGTTGGATCGAAGGGTGAGGGCTAGAGCCATTCCCCTCAAAAATGTCCAGGAACTTGCAAGTGCCTTGGTGGAAGAGTGGGGTAACATCTCACAGCAAGAACTGGCAAATCTGGCACAGTCCATGAGGAGGAGATGCACTGCAGTACTTAATGCAGCTGGTGGCCACACCAGATACTGACTGTTACTTTATGAAATCTGTGGTTATGAAATCATTTAAGAGACTGGTGTTGGCCCACCTGAAGAACATCACTGGACCCTTTCTAGATCCCCTTCAATTTGCTTATCGAGCAAACAGTTCTGTGGATGATGCAGTCAACATGGGATTGCATCATATCCTGCAACATCCGGACAGACCAGGGACATATGCAAGGATTCTTTTTGTGGACTTCAGTTCAGCTTTCAACACCATCATCCCAGCTATACTCCAGAATAAATTACACCAACTCTCTGTTCCCATGTCTATCTGTCAGTGAATTACCAGCTCTCTGACGAACAGGCAGCAGCTTGTGAGACAGGAGAAACTCACTTCCAGCACCTGTACAATCAGCACTGGTGCCCCCCAGGAATGTGTGCTCTCCCCACTACTCTTCTCCCTCTACACCAATGACTGCATCGCCAAGGACCCCTCTGTCAAGCTCCTGAAGTTTGCAGACGACACCACTGTCATCGGCCTCAGATGACAATGAGTCTGCACACAGAAGGGAGGTTAAACAGCTGGCTGTCTGGTGCAGTCAAAACAACCTTGAGCTGAACATGCTCAAAACGGTGGAGATGATTGTGGACTTTAGGAGGAACACCCCAACACTGTCCCCCCTCAACATTCTAAACAGCACTGTAGCAGCAGTGGAGTCATTCAGGTTCCTGGGCACTACCATCTCACAGGACCTGAAGTGGGAAACACACATTAACTCCATTGTGAAAAAGGCCCAGCAGAGGTTGTACTTCCTTTGCCAGCTGAGGAAGTTCAACCTGCCACAGGCACTGCTGATACAGTTCTACTCAGCAGTCATTGAGTCTGTCCTCTGCACTTCAGTAACTGTCTGTTTGGTTCAGCTACAAAATCAGATATCAGAAGACTACAAAGGACAGTTCGGACTGCTGAGAGGATTATTGGTTGCCCCCTGCCCCCCCTTCAAGAACTATAGACTTCCAGAGTGAGGAAAAAGGCTGGAAAAATCACTCTGGACCCCACTCACCCTGCCCACTACCTTTTTGAACTGTTGCCTTCTGGCCGACGCTTCAGAACTCTATGAGCACCAGAACCGTCAGGCACAGGAACAGTTTTTTCCCTCAGGCTGTCCATCTCATGAACAGTTAAATTGCCCCATTGAGCAATAACTATGTGCAATACACAGTTTATTCTTTTTTATATTTATCCAACACATCCAACCTCTTCTGCCATTTCATTCCTCTGAAAAAAAAAAACCAAACAAAAAAAACATTTACACTGTACATAACAGATTTATATTTTGCACTGTACATAACAGATAACAGATTTGTATTAGATTTGCACTACGTATGTGTATGTGTGTATATACGTACGTATGTATGTGTGTGTCTGTGTGTCCCAAAACTTTCACCCACTTTTGCACTTGTGTATATGGTTGTGTGACAATAAAAGTGAAGTGAAGTGAAAGTGTGTATGTACGTATGTGTATAATTATTTTTTATTTTTTATTATTATCAATGTCTTGCTGCTGTTTTTGTATTGTTGTACACTGGAAGCTCCTGTCACCAAGACAAATTCCTTGTATGTGTAAGCATACTTGGCAATAAAGCTGATTCTGATTCTGATTCTGTATACATACACATACATACTATCAGCAATCTGAAATAGAATGATAGTACTGTGAGAAAAGAAGTTTTGCTTATGATAAGCTGAAATTTGAAGATGGAGATGGAGGAAATGTTATGGAGAGTTATAGGGAGTGAATTCCACATTTTTGGTGCAGTTACATTTAAGGATCTGCCACCGAAAGTCAAGAGGCGAAATCTAGGGATAGAGAGCAGTCTGGAGTCAGAAGAATGAAGAGAATGTCATGTTGTATATGGATGTATCAGACCACGTAAGTAGAGAGGTGCCAGATCATGAAGAGCTTTGAAAGTTAAAAGGAGTATTTTGAACTGAATATGACAGGAGACAGGCAACCAGTAAAGACTTAACAAAATAGGAGTAATATGTGCAGATCGCTTGGTGTTTGTGAGAACCCTAGCTGCGGAGTTTTGGATATATTTCAATTTGGCAATGCTTTTACCGGGTAGGCTGATGAAGAGGCAGTTGCAGTAGTCAAGACGTGATGTTATGAATGCATGAACTAGTGATTCAGCATCCTTTGAACTAAGCATGGGTCGGAGTCGAGCAATGATGCGTAGTTGGAAAAATGAATTTTTGGTGATGGATCTGATATGAGCTTCAAAAGTGAGAGATGGATAAAAAGTGATGCCCAGATTCTTAATGGTTTTGGAGGGTTTGGTGTGATTTCTATAGTAATATCAATATTTCTTGTGAGTTTTTGTGGTCCTAAAATCAAGATCTCTGTTTTATCAACATTCAATTTGCAAAAATTTCTGTTTAACCAAAATTTTATGTCATTAATACAGGCTGTAAGTGAACTGACTGAGTGAATTGGATCAAAATGAGTGGATGTATAAATCTGTGTATCATCAGTGTAGCAGTGGTAACGGAGACCATGACGACGGATGATTTTACCAAGTGGCAGCATATAAATTATGAATAGAAGGGGACCCAGAACAGACCCTGAGTGAGAGGAGCAGTAGGGTATTTGTATGTCTTCTTGGAGATAAAATATTGTCTGTCAGTGAGTTAAGAAGAAAACCAGGACAGAGCTGTGCCAGTGATTCCAATATCTGAGAGGCGAGAGAAGAGTGTTGTGGCAGAAACTGTCAAAAGCAGAGCTCAAATCAAGAAGGATCAGAACACTGAGGGACTCAGAGTCAGCAGAGAGGAAACGATCATTAACAACCTTCAGGAGAGCTGTTTCAGTGCTGTGAAATGGACGAAAGCCAGCTTGAAAAGGGTCATATAGATTATTGGCTGCTACATGTGATTGTAACTGTGAAGCTACAACTTTTTCCAAGAGTTTAGAGATGAAAGGCAGGTTGGAAATTGGATGATAGTTGAGGATGTTAAATGGATCTAAGCTGGGTATTTTAAGGACTGGTGTGATTGCAGCAGTTTTGAGATCAGAAGTAACAATGGCAGAAGGAAATTATGTGTTTATCAGATGTGAAATTGGATTAGAAATGACAGACAGACAGTGTGAAAGGAGAGGGGTTGGAGCAGGGTCAAGCTGACAGGTAGAGGAGTTCGATTGTAAAATTAAATCACTGACTGAAGATGGACTAGTGGGAGTAAAGTAGGAGAGATAGTGGAGAGGGTGTTCAGGTTAGAATCTATGAAGATGGGTTTCTGGTGTTTTCGCAAAAAAGGTTTGGTAAATGGAATTAATTTTATTTTGAAAGAAGTGAAGAAAAGAGCATCAGAGTTCATCAGAGCCTGAAACATCTTGAGCTGGTAGGATAATTAGCTTGTTGACTGTGGTATAGAGAGCTTTAGGTTGACAGCTTGCATTATCTATGATAGAGGAAAAATACACTGAACATGCTGCATTAAGAGCAGCTCTATATTTATGCAGGTGTTCAGAAAGAGCTAAAGAGTGGACAGTGAGGCCTGTTTTTCTTCAAAGTCACTCAAGGCGACGACCACTTCTCTTCATGGCCCTAAGCTCGGGTGTAAACCAAGGGGATGAGAGAGAGGCGGGCACCAGTCGAGTTTTAGTGGGGGCATGGTCTTCAAGGGCATCTAAGATGACAGAATTGTAATTCCAGAGAATCTCAGAAGGAAATGAGAGTTGAATATCAGCGAGTGATAATGCACAGATGGAGGCAGAGAAAGATGTAGGATCAACAGCTTTGAGGTTGCGATATGATATCAAGGTTTTCTTGTATGACTTAAAGATAGGAGAATTGAATGTAATTTCTTAGAGTTTGTGATCAGAAATGCCCATCTGTGAACCTGTTATACAGATATATACTGTATACAGACATATGACATATTATTATATTATATATTATATGACAGATATTACTCATATTCTGGGACGTTTCCTGGCAGCCTTTCATAAAACAAGGTACAATAGCTCCAGTTCTGCAAATAAAACTCTTTGAAGCAAGGAGGTCATTCAGCTGTTCCATCATGAGAAGGCAGGCTCCCTCAAGATAATGTGCATGATGCTGTGGATGGAAATGTGCAACAGTTCCTATTTTCTTTAGTCAAATTTTTAGAAATGCGCTTAAAAAAAAAAAAAAGCAAACCATTTAGATGGAAACCCAGTCACTTTGACTTAGTAAGTTGCTTGTGTAGTCACAAAACCAGAGACCCTACCCTTGAAATCCAATCACAAGTTGTTACAAAAAACACATTTGAAATACATGTTACTACAAGGTGTAAAGGGTCATGTGACTCGCATGACCACTTGTAATTAGATCACCTGAGATGGATCCTAATACCAGGCGTAAACACGTGGCCTTTCTCTTTTTTCACTCTGCTTCTTTCAGTTACATTTACAGTGTGCTGTAGCCACAAACACATGAATCTCTGTTTCTAGAAAGACATATATCTTTCCTTCTCTCTCTTTTCCACGGCATGGACTGTCTATTTTTGTCCAACCACATCCCCCTCGGTTTAAGTGGCCAGTGAGGCCGAGGCACTGCGTGTTGTGGGCGACATGAATCACAGAATGCTGCAACTCCATTATGAGAGAGAGAGAGAGAAGACACAGCCAAAATAAATAACAGTGGCTAAAAGACTGGACTGACATATATGAGATGGCTTTCAATCGCTCAGTGTTTTAGAAAACATCAACCCTGAAAGATTATGTTGTCTTCTCTCTTTTTTTGCCATTGGCTTACATTCAAACCAAGTTTGAATATTTTGTGACTCTGCAGTCTGATTGTGTAGTGGCTTTAGACTGTTTAAGATTTATATGCACCCTCTAAACAGTTCAACAATTGTTAAAGATCCTATCCAACAGAAAAAAATCCCATCAGACTCCTGCTGTGAAAGCATTAAAATGGAGAATAATTTGTGGTTTGAAGCTGCTGTCTGCATTCTGTTCTGAGTTTTTAGACAATGTCTTTGTCTGCAACAGCTAATTGTTAAGAATTGATGGTAAAAAATAGTTGTCAACAAATAAACTATAATTGATTAGTTGATTGTGTGCACTGTGGCACAGAGAACCTTCCTCAGTGGCAGTAGAAAACACATTTGAAAAACGGCAGAGACCACAGAGCATGCTGCAATTGGAAAAAGTGCAGGACTCTAGCCATCCAAAGCATGGGAGCACTTTATAATAAATGCGTCAAAGTAGGACATATGCCTATAGAATAATGTGGCCAGGTTTCCATGTCAAGTGCTTTGACTTGTATTCCAATATATCCAAGTATTTCTATTTCACAAAACATCTTCTTAACAGTAAGAAAGAGACTACATTTCTTCAAAGACATTGTGCATGCATGTCAATCATTGTGTGCATGTGTGCAATCCAGAAAGGGAGTGCCATCACTTTAACTTCTCCTGCTTAATTTAAATATGAATATCAGAATCAGAATCAGAATCAGCTTTATTGCCAAGTATGCTTACACATACAAGGAATTTGTCTGGGTGACAGGAGCTTCCAGTGTACAACAACACAAAAACAATACAAAAACAGCAGCAAGATATAGATAATTATAAAAAATAATTAAACACATACGTACAGACACACACATACATACATACACACATACACATGGGTAGTGCAAATGTAGTACAAGTTACAATTTCTTTTTTTTATAAGAACAGTAACTGTAATAAGATTACTGAGAAATAAAGAGTCCCTTACATGGCGTCACTACAAGGGAAAAGTCATCTGACTTCAGAAGTGATTACATGTTCAGAAGAGGGAATGTGTGTGTTCCTGCAGATCAATGTACTTCTAACCTGTTAACAGTTAGTTTGTGGTATTATTATTATTATTATTTATTTATTTATTACAATTCTGATGCTGTTTTCAAACTGCAGTCAAAAGCGTTTAGTGGTGGTTGCTAAGGCAAAAAATCACTATTACTGTTGCTCATACTTTGGGTTAGGGATTTACATTTATTCATTTGGCAGATGCTTTTATCCAAAGTGACTTACAAAAGAGGAAAACATAAGCCATTTGAACAAACCTCTGACCGTAAGTATTAAACTTTGGTGTGGGGGGGCCTCGGTAGCTCAGTGGTAAAGACGCTGGCCACCACCCCTGGATTTTTCTAGCTCGAATCCCAGGGCGTGCTGAGTGACTCCAGCCAGGTCCCCTAAGCAACCAAATTGGCCCGGTTGCTAGGGAGGGTAGAGTCACATGGGGTAACCTCCTCATGGTCACCATAATGTGGTTCATTCACAGTGGGGCGCGTGGTGAGTTGAACGTAGTTGCCGCGGTGGATGGCGTGAATGTCTACATGGCAACGGGTCTTTTGTCTTTTGACTTGGTCCAGGAAGTAAGCACCTAGCATCCACCCAGAGCACTGTAGCAACCACAGAGTAACATGCTAAAAACACTTATACAACCTTTACAACTGCATAGCAATGCCCTGGCAACTACCCACAACACTGTGATCGTGGCAGCACGGTTGACAATTGCAAGCACCACTTACATTTTCTTCAGCAAATGGAAAAGTCGAGTTTTGTGCTATCCGTCATTAAGCAGTTGTCAAAATTGTTGCTAGTTTGCAACCCTTTTTCATTTTGATTTCACAGGATTATTTCTCATTTAAGCATTCCTTTTGAAAACAGTGATAGTTTTTCCAATTCTGTTTGGTGACGCTAATGTTGCAGAAATTATACAATTCAGCTTTAAGCATGTATGCATACACTCATAGCCTACAATAGAGTGTCGTTTGTGTGTGTGTGTGTGTGTGTGTGTGTGAGAGAGAGAGAGAGAGAGAGATGACCTTTGTGGGTGGTGATGGCTGCAGGAGTTGGCCTCTGGCTCGAGCATCTGGCTGCTCTAATGAGATGGTGAGTCTTGATAGCGCAAAGGTGAGCACCTAATTGGGGTTCGTTTTGGAGCCCAGGTGCTGAATAAAGGTGTGTGTGTGTGTGTCTGAGTATGTTATTATCTGACAGAGCTTGGGTGGGAGTTTACACCAATACACCCAGTTTCTCCCAAAACTCTTACCACTTTAAGGTCATTTCAGCCTGCCCAGCCATGGCCTCGTTCTTCTCCTCTATGAAAAGTCTGGACTCCTGCCCTCCCTCAACCTGAGTCTGTCATCGGGTGTAAATGGCCATACTGATTCCCATCTCAGGCCTCCTGGTTATCTGCAGCCTTCCCGCTCTCTCCAAATGGCAGCCAACAGATGTTGTTAACCAAAAACAGGGCTCTTGTCTAAGAAACGACCCTTGCCTGATCCAAATGTCATTTCTAAAAAAACAAACAAAAAAAAAGCCCTGTGTGCTTCTGTGAAAACAGTTGTACTGGAAACTTGACCACGTGATTTGCTCTGTTAAACTGAGCTTGATACTTTTTGTGTGTGCACGCTGTATACCGTGGTTCTTAACTTGTTGGGCGCAGGTCTGTTTTGACAACAGGGAAAAATAATAAAATGCAAGTAACCGTACAATCGGACATAGTTAAGAGAGCAAAATAAACACACCTGGAGTCACAAGTTCGAATCCAGGGCATGCTGTGTGAGTCCAGTCAGGCTACCTAAGCAACCAATTGGCCCGGTTGCTAGGGTGGGTAGAATCACGTTGGGTTAACCTCCTCGTGGTCGCCATAATGTGGTTCTTGCTCTCGGTGGGGCACGTGGTGAGTTGTGCGTGGATGCCGCGGTGAATAGTGTGAAGCCTCCACATGTGCTAGGTCTCCGCGATAACGAAGAAGCCACGTGACAAGATGCACGGATTGACGGTCTCGGAGGCAACTGAGATTCGTCCTCTGCCACCCGGATTTAGGCGAGTCACTACGCCACCACGAGGACTTAGAGCGCATTAGGAATTGGGCATTCCAAATTGGGGAGAAAAAAAAGAGAGAGAAAGCAAAATAAATAGGCTTATCAGCCTTTAAAACAGAGGAGAAAATGCTTCTCGTATCTTTTGTTGTTAATGTCAAAAGGCTGTGCAACCAATTAAACTTTATTATATTTTGAAGCATATGTATCTGTAATTTGGTAGAAGCTAGCCAAATTAGGTTGTTGCCAACATGGACAGGTTGCGTGACATCCCCTCATCCTTGAAAACAATGAAACAGTTTGAGCCAACTACAGTGAGTTTTGTGTGTTGAATTATTGGCTTTCTAAGTACAACAAATGAATAATATATTTCAATGTTTTTTTGTTTTGTTTTTACCCTCCTATTGTCTTAGAGTCACTTTTGACCCAGGAAAGGTAAAGAATGTTATTTATACCACATAGTTTTGGTACTGGAACCAGATGTTGTGATTTTGTCAGGACCATCAAAACAAACAATATATAAAATGAAAAACAATTTTTGTATATAATTAAGAGAATCCACAATTTATAACAAATTGTTCCTTCCATTTTCTTAACCGGTCAATTCTGACCCGTATGTAAGGAACCAATTGGATTTTTTACAGCCTTAAAATAGCTTTTTGTACATCTATGAATCAAATTTGACCAAAAAATATTTCAAATTATTTTTCCTGGAAAAGACAATAGAGATTCATTTGTGAAATAGATACTAAATATGTATTAAAATTGTAACTCTAAAATGTACACTGTTGATTTTCTACAAGCAGAGTAGATCAGAAATTGTTGTAATATAATTAGGATAAAATGCCAAAAGTGATTGAAATAAAATTAAATAGAGACATCCTTGGCCAATGTTTGTCAAGTTTTTAAACTATTTTGTTATTTTAAAAAAAATTGTTACTCCATTAATATTCAGTATAGATTTTTTCCCTATCATTATACACTTTGGGACCACCATAAAACGAAAAAAATGAATAATTCTTTAAGGGGGGTCTGCAGTGCCGTTTTTAACTATTTTGAATTATTTTTAATACTGGTCAAAAATGACCCGAAGGACAAAAGAACAGTGCATTTTCTGAAGACAATAGGATTGTTTAGCACATTTTTGTTTACTTTGTATGAGATACAAATTTGTTTATGTGTTTTGTCGCCACTTGATGTCCAATGTAAAATCTGGGTTCTGAAGCAAAACCAGTTGGGAACTACTGCCATTTTTGCAATGTCTTATGTTTCCTAGACTGGGGAGATCTCCAACCCTAAGACAATCTTGTGTTTATACAGTACATTTTGTCTTGAAACCCCACAAACCCCTTCTCTATCCGCAGGCTGTAAACACGTGAAGGGGATCTTGTTGTTTGGGCCGCCTGGCTGTGGTAAAACCCTGATGGCACGTCAGATTGGGAAGATGCTGAATGCCAGAGAACCCAAGGTGGTCAACGGGCCAGAGGTTCTCAACAAATACGTAGGCGAATCAGAAGCTAACATCAGAAAGCTGTTTGCTGACGCAGAGGAGGAGCAGAAGAGGGTAAGAAAACAGGAAATGCAATGGAGACAAAAAGATGTTTCAAAAACATTTTGAAACGCTACACACTCGGAAAAACCTCCATTTTTTCACGCACTTCACAAATCACTGTTCACTTAGAATGACCACACAGATGTTTTGAATACCCCTACATTCATCTGGCTCAGAGACTGAACCCATCGATATTCGACACTCTGAAGAAAGAGCTCTTTGCCAACAGACAAAATTTAATGGCAGGCAAACTTTGGTTTGTATGAAGGAAGCTGTATTTATACAAGCCTGTTCCTGATTTTGGGGCCCTCCAACAACTCTACAAATAACTCCAAATTATTGAAATATACTTACTGAATTACTGTAAACAGCCTTGTATTTGCTTCGAAACATTATCATAGTTTGTTTTTACCCAAAGTGTGTTTTGTCACAAAGTGTTGTCAGTGAATGGCTGGTTCTGTGTGATGTTGTTGTGCTGATAGACTGTGACTACATGACATTGAGGAGCTCACTCGTCACCTCTTAATGAGAGCGTTCGGCTATCTCTAACTCCTCACTCTGACTCACGGGAGGCCGTGCAAATTCATAGTGGCCTCCCATCTGTGCTAAATGTTACGGGCCAGGTCCTGTCAGCCTCAGAGATCAAGAAGATAAGTCTTAATTGTGGACCATTGTCACAGTGTTAACTCAGCGTTTGTTCAGTCACAGTCCATTCACCAGCCTGGCATTAAACCATGGATGGGATCTCAGGATGGTGTTTTTTCCCCCCTTTCCTTCTCTGTTTTAAGAATGTAAGTAGTCATAAAGCAGACGTTTTTATATAAAGTGACACAAAGTAAAGGACACGTATTATAGGTAGGGATGTGGAAAACGACATATTTTCAAAAACAACCACTTGATTAATCAGCCTAAAAAAAGCCCTGTATAATTAGGCTGGTTTCGGTTCACCTGACCCTGATCAGATGAGCTTCTTTGGGGCTGTTGACATAGGACACATTATTACATTCAAAAACAGCTAGTGCGAGTGCAGCGGATTGAGTCTCGTGTTTTTACAAGTTTTACTATTTTTAACTTGACACAGGATTTTAAAAAAAGCAACGCTAATGGCGAAACTCAAACCCCCAACACAATGGCCAAAGATGTCCTTCTGAATGTGCATGTCTGTGCATTGGCTGTTTTAAAAGGGAAGACATTTAAAGACACAACTTTTCCTGAGGAGTTTTTACCATGCAAACTGCCTAATAACGAAAGCACCGCATATTAAAGCACCGCCGGACAATATCTGACCACACTATCTGACTAAGTGTTTGTTGGCCATCATGAGCCATCCTAAATTACAAGGACAATTCTTCTGGAACAACCTAGGGTTCAGTGGCTTGCTCAAGGGCCCCTTTGTGGAATTTGAACCTACAACCTTTCAGGTAGCTGCCTAGATCTTTATAGATTGTGCCACACTGCTCTAAGACCTCTTGGCAAAATTTTTGATGTTTTAGCTTGCCTATGATAATACTGCTTTCTCTTTTTTGGCTTTTTAAGTTGGGGGCCAACAGCGGACTACACATCATCATATTTGACGAGATTGATGCCATCTGTAAGCAACGTGGCAGCATGGCGGGCAGCACGGGGGTCCATGACACTGTGGTCAACCAGTTACTGTCCAAGATTGATGGTGTAGAGCAGCTCAACAACATCCTGGTCATTGGTGAGAACAAGTAGCCATATGAGGAATGAGCGTGTATTGTCTGTACTGGTGTAAATCAGCCTTGCATTTTTTGTAGCATATTTAATATTCATTGATTTAGCTTTACTCTCATTGTTCAATCATCATCTATTCAAGGGATGACCAACAGGCCTGACCTGATCGATGAAGCCCTCTTGAGGCCTGGTAGACTGGAGGTCAAAATGGAGATTGGTGAGAACTAGCCATCTTGGCTAATTTCTTCAAAGACTCCATGAAATTGAGTTTTGTGGTTTATTGTGTTATATGTTTTAGCTATAATGCCATCTGTATGCTAGTTTACTCTTAAACAGCGACAAAATTCACTTTTAGCAGATAGATGAATTTAAAATATCTTTCTCTTCTGGAGAAACAGACTAAAGTTATTGATGGCTCATCTTACAATACACAGATTTTTGTCCAAACAAATTATTGTTATGGCTGTGATGTAACTAAAGTCTACTGATTATTATGTCCATCTAAACTTCCTTTTTCAAAGAAAATGCACCAACACAGGACAGTAAACTCTGCTCGTCAAGCAATTTCCTGGGGTTTTTAGCCACACCGGCAAATGCTGTTTATCCATTTCCACCATCCATTTTCTTTCAGCTAATTAATAAGGTAAGGATTTGTTTTCTCCAGGCCTGCCTGACGAAGCAGGCCGCCTTCAGATCCTGAGTATCCACACACTGAAGATGAGGCAGTCTAACATGCTGGCCAAAGATGTTGACTTAAAGGAGCTGGCCGTCGAAACCAAGAACTACAGTGGAGCAGAGCTGGAGGGGCTTGTTCGGGCCGCCCAGTCGACTGCTATGAACTGCCACATCAAGGTCTGATCTCATCATCTTATACACACTGCAGCAACACAATCAGAACTAAATATTACTGATTTAAACCAAACCAATACAGAACTCTATTTGCAACTCAGGTTAACATGATAAAGTTACGAAATTGGTTTGTCACACAAATAAAATTCAGTCGACATCAGATTGCAGCATTATGTTGTGTAATGCATTTGAATACTGTGGTTTTTATGTGCATACAAGAAAAGATTGTACAAAAAAGCAAAAAAGAAAAGAACTCTAAAACACAGATAAGAAGAGTTCTGTGTATGCACCTTGTGTTGTGTGTGGATTTACTGACCCTTCGCTAAGCTCCGCCCCCCTTGGTTACAGTTGCTGCTCTGACAAGCTCTGCAGAACTCCCCATTGGAATGAATAGGGGAATGCCGTGAACGACGCGGTTTTTGTTAAATATTCTCATAAACGGAATGAACAGTATTTTTACATGGGCTGGTATGAAGAGTGACATTGTAATGCATATTTATCTGAAGTTTTTTGTAAGAGAAATAGTTTAATTACACAGTAACTTGATTGAAAAACTGTGGAGACTGTGAATCAGAATCAACTTCATTTAAAAAACGATTACACATCTAATAACATTAGCGTAAGTGAACAGAGCTGTTTATAATGTCTCATAACATACTGATTTTGATGCTGTGAACTGTTTATTTACTATAGCTTTTACTATGACTTGAATCAATACATAAATGAAATAACGTTCAGTTATTAGCTTTCATTTGCCTTGGAGGAAATGTAAGTGTCGTTGCAGATGTTATATGTTCATTTATCTATGGCTGCCGTCGCATCATCAGTGTGGATGCTGCACACTGTTGGTGGTTGAGGAGAGTCCCCCTATACTAAGTGAAGCGCTTTGCGTGACTAGAAAAGCGCTATATAAATATAATAATAAGAAAAAAATTGGGAATGAGGGCTGACACATTTTAATTAATAGCATGCTCTTCTCCGGATTTATTTAATGATTGTTTTAAAATAAGAAAGAAAAACACTGCGGGTATCTTTTCTGGGTAACTCGTGGCACTATTACAAATGACGACGTGTTTTACATGTATTTTTTATTTTATTTTTCTTCATTATTTTGACAAAATACCGCTTAAAAGTACTCAAACACACATTACTCCCATAGGCTGTCATTGGAAAATAGCAAGCGCGTGTCAGAGTAATGGCGGCAGGGCAACAGTTGCTAAGACAGGATTGGTCAGAAGCGCTTTTAAGGCGGGGCTTAGCGAAGGGTCAATTGACCTCAGACATTAGATAATTCTGACAAAACCTCCCTTTGGGGATGTCTTCAGTCATAAATTAAGTAATGCGTTTTATTATTATTTTTTTTTAAATAATCATATTTTTTCTTTTAGGGGTAGGGTTTGGGTGAGTCTGCTGTAATTCTAATTAGTTTTCTATAAAAACAATACAAGTCTGGTATGGTATGTCCTCATTTAGATAGCTAGGTAAGTGTGTCTGTAAGTGGCACAGCCCACACACACCAATATTTGATGGTGCTGACACATAATGACGGGAGCTTATTCAGGTGTAATAGGTCTCTCTCTCTCTCTCTCTCTCTCTCTCTCTCTCTCTCTCTCTCTCTCTCTCTCTCTCTCTCTCCTGCCCTCTCTGTCTTGGCCTTCGTCTAACCTTTCTTCTTGATTAAGTGGATGAAGCTTTGTATGTTTTTGCTCTTGTAGGCCAGTACAAAGGTAGAGGTGGACACAGAAAAGGCTCAGACTCTGCAGGTCAGCAGGAGTGACTTCTGGGCCTCTCTGAATAATGACATCAAGCCTGTAAGTTATACTGTTCCATAATCATACAATGTCTCCAATCCACAGATGAGACTGAAAAACATCTCATGTAGCCAGATGTGACTATTGACATGAAGTCTGATACACATTGTGGTTTATTCTGGCCAAGAACTGCCTACTTAGAAGGTGGCCATCTGACCAACTTAAATTACTGGCATATCCTTCCTTGAATAAGCACTCTTTGCAGCAGCCTGGTACCTGGACTTTGTCTTCTGACAGAGTCGGGAACCTGTGCAGCCTGACTCCTGACATTGAAGCCAAACAATCAGATTGGAGTTTGCAATTTTGGTATGCTCTTGACACTACACAAAAAGCAACTGTTTTCTTCTTTCTGTGCAGGCCTTTGGTACTAATCAGGAGGATTATTGCAGTTACATCATGAATGGCATTGTCAAATGGAGCAATGCTGTGTCTGACATACTGGGAGATGGAGAACTTCTGGTACAACAGACCAAGAACAGTGAACGCACACCACTAGTAACTGTGCTCTTGGAAGGCAAGGCTTGCACATATACACACAATAGTTGAGAGAATAACATTCCACCATAATGCTGCAGTCTGATATGACTGAGAGTGTGATGCTCTCTGCTCCCACAGGGCCTCCTCACAGTGGGAAGACCGCACTGGCGGCCAAGATCGCAGAAGACTCCCAGTTCCCCTTCATCAAGATTTGCTCCCCAGACAAAATGATCGGCTTTTCAGAAAACGCCAAGTGTCAGGCCATCAAGAAGGTAGAAACCTTGTTGCTGCAGTTCAGAAGTTAAGATATCTGTGTGTGTTGAAAGCAGCTGTCTGTTTCAGACACTGGCCTTTAATAGTGGGTTAATGGTTTACATCTTTCCAGATATTTGAGGATGCTTACAAGTCCCAGCTGAGCTGTGTGGTGGTGGACGATATAGAGCGTCTGCTAGGTGAATCCTTCCTCATTACACGAAAACAACGCACTTCCGAGAACAACTGAACCTGCTAATAATGTTGTTCAGTTTGTAGTTGATTTTTGAGCCATGGGTTTCAAATTTTTTTGAAGAGACTTTCATGTTTTGTTCTGCAGGATAAATTGCACACAGTCAAATATGGAACTGTTTTTTAACAGCACAATTTGCTACATACAACAGTTGTCAGATTCATCAAGCACCTAAACTCACATCCTTGTGGTAGTTGTGATGTAGTTGTACTGTTAACCGTCAAACTTTTTTGCTCATAAAGCGAAATTGCAATTTGCAAAACCAATTAGAAATTCCAAAGGGAACCCATGGTAAGCTAGCCTTCTATTTTGGTCTACAAACTGACATCATGACAGAATAGGTCTATAAGGTAACAAGACTCATAGCAGCATGGATGGTCTGCAGTTGTTACATGCTCCCTTTTCATTGATTATTTATAGGGATTCAGAGGGGCCTTATCTCCTCTTGTGTGTGTTTTTTTATTCTCCATTGATTTTAGCTGAAGTAACAACATTATTATTTTAATATATATATATATATATATATATATATATATATATATATATATATATATATATATATATATATACAGTGCTGTGAAATATATTTGCCCCCATCCTGATTTCTTCTGTTTTTGTGTATATCTAATACTAAATTGTTTCAATCAAAATCTAACATAAAACAAAGGCAATCTGAGTAAACACAAAATAGAGTTTTTAAATGATAATGTTATTTATTGAAACAAAAAAGTTATCCAATACCAACTGGGCCTGTGTGAAAAGTATTTGCCCCCTTAGTTACTAAATCCCCAAATCTATAAAACTGCATTCATAATGGGGTTCAGCTGAACTAGACACACCCAGGCCTGATTACTGCCAGCCCTGTTCAATCAAATCAACACCTAAATAGAACTTTTTCAGCAGCATGAAAGGTCTCACCCAGTAGCACACTATGCCACGGTTGAATAAAATTCCAGAAATGATGAAGAAAAAGTTGATTGAAATACATCAGTCTGGGAAGGGTTACAAAGCTCTTTCAAAGGCTCTGGGACTCCAAAGAACCACAGTGAGAGCCATTATCTCCAAATGGAGAAAACTTGGCACAGTAGTTAACCTTCCCAGAAGTGTCCAACCTTCCAAAATTCCTCCAAGAGCACAGCGACAACTCATTCAGGATGTCACAAAAAAGCCAAGGACAATATCCAAGGAACTGCAGGCCTCTCTCACATCAATAAAGGTCACTGTTCATGAATCCACTATCAGAAAGACACTGGCCAAAAATGCCATCCACAGAAGTGTGGCGAGGCGAAAACCACTGCTAACCCAGAAGAACATTAAGGCTCGTCTGAATGATCCAAAACACACCTTGATGATCTACAAACCTTTTGGGAGAATGTTCTGTGGACTGATGAGTTAAAAGTGGAACTGTTTGGAAGACAGGGGTCCCGTTACATCTGCCGTAAATCAAACACAGAATTCCACAAAAAGAACATCATACCTATGGTCAAGCATGGTGGTGGTAGTGTGATGGTGTGGGGATGCTTTGATGCTTCAGGGCCAGGGTGACTTGCAATAATTGAGGCAAACATGAATTCTGCTCTCTACCAGGAAATCCTAAAGGAGAATGTCCGGTCATCAGTCCGTGAGTTGAAGCTCAACCACAACTAGATTATGCAGCAAGACAATGATCCAAAGCATAGGAGTAAGTCCACCTCTGAGTGGCTCAAAAGATGCAAAATTAAAGTTTTTAAGTGGCCTAGTTAGAGTCCTGACTTGAACCTGATTGAGATGCTTTGGCAGGACCTTAAACGGGCAGTTCATGCTCGAAAACCCTCCAATGTGGCTGAACTAAACCAGTTCTACAAAGAAGAGAGGGCCAAAATTCCACCACAGCGTTGTGAAAGACTGATCTCCAGTTATCGGAAGCATTTGGTTGCAGTAGTTTTTGCTAAAGGTGGCACAACCAGCTTTTAAGTTTAAGGGGGCAGTTAGTTTTTCAAATGGGTGATATAGGTGTTTGATAACTTTTTTGCTTCAATAAAAATATATATATATTTGAAAACTGTATTTTGTGTTTACTCAGGTTGCCTTTGTTTTATGTTATATCTCGTTTGAAGATCTAAAACAATTTTGTATGAAAAATACACAAAAATAGAAAAAGTCAGGACTATATACTGTGTATATACACACATTCACACACACACACATATATATACAGTGGCGGCCAAAAGTTTGGAATAATTTACAGATTTTGCTCTTATGTAAAGAAATTGGTACTTTTATTCACCAAAGTGGCATTCAACTGATCACAATGTATAGTCAGGCCATTAATAACATGAAAATTACTATTACAATTTGAAAACAATGTTCAGAACTTTTGGCCGCCCGTGTGTGTGTGTGTGTGTGTGTGTGTATATATATATATATACATACACACAGTTGAAGTCAGAAGTTTACATACACTTAGGTTGAAGTCATTAACTCATTTTTTAACCACAGATTAAATATTAGAAAACTATAGCTTTGGCAAGTCATTTAGGACGTCTACTTTGTGCATGGCATGAGTAATTTTTCCAACAATTGTTTACAGATAGATTGTTTCAGATTTAATTGACTATATCACAATTCCAGTGGGTCAGAAGTTTACATACACATAGTTATCTGTGCCTTTAAGCAGCTTGGAAAATTCCAGAAAATTATGTCATTCCTTTAGACAGTTAACTTATGATAGGAGGTGTACTGAATTGGAGATGTACCTGTGGATGTATTTTAAGGCCTACCTTCAAACTCAGTGCCTCTTTGCTTGACATCATGGGAAAATCAAAAGAAATCAGCCAAGACCTCAGAAATTTGTTTTTGGACCTTTTTTGCACTGAACTGGTAAGCAGAAGGTTGTTGGTTCAATCCCCACAGCCACCACCATTGTGTCCTTGAGCAAGGCACTTAACTCCAGGTTGCTCCAGGGGGATTGTCCCTGTAATAAGGGCACTGTAAGTTGCTTTGGATAAAAGCGTCTGCCAAATGCATAAATGTAAATGAAAAGTCTGCATACCCTTAGATCTTAATACTGTGTATTACCCCCTTTAGCATCAATGACAGCATGCAGTCTTTTGTAATAGTTGTCTATGAGGCCCCAAATTCTTGCTGGTGGTATAGCTGCCCATTCGTCTTGGCAAAATGCCTCCAGGTCATGCAAAGTCTTTGGTCATCTTGCATGAACCGCACGTTTGAGATCTCCCCAGAGTGGCCCGATGATATTAAGATCAGGAGACTGTGATGGCCACTCCAGAACCTTCACCTTTTTCTGCTGTAACCACTGGAGGGTCAACTTGGCCTTGTGCTTAGGGTCGTTGTCATGCTTGAAAGTCCAAGAGCATCCCATGCACAGCTTTCGTGCAGAAGAATGCAAATTGTCTGCCGGTATTTTCTGATAACATGCTGCATTCATCTTGCCATCAGTTTTCATAAGATTCCCGTGCCTTTTTGTGGCATTGGCGCAGTAAAGGCTTCTTTCTGGCAACTCGACCATGCAGCTCATATTGTGCTCCTTGTAACAACCACACTGTCTTTTTCCAGAGCAGCCTGTATTTCTCCTGAGGTTACCTGTGGGTTTTTCTTTGTATCTCAAACAATTCTTCTGGCAATCTTTCTTGGTCTACCTGACCTTGGCTTGGTATCAAGAGATCCCCGAATTTTCCACTTCTTAATAAGTGATTGAACAGTACTGACTGGCATTTTCAAGGCTTTGGATATCTTTTTATATCCTTTTCCATCTTTATAAAGTTCCATTACCTTGTTACGCAGGTCTTTTGACAGTTCTTTTCTGCTCCCCATGGCTCAGTATCTAGCCTGCTCAGTGCATCCACGTGAGAGCTAACAAACTCATTGACTATTTATACACAGACACTAATTGCAATTTAAAAAGCCACAGGTGTGGGAAATTAACCTTTAATTGCCATTTAAACCTGTGTGTGTCACCTTGTGTGTCTGTAACAAGGCCAAACATTCAAGGGTATGTAAACTTTTGATCAGGGCCATTTGGGTGATTTCTGTTATCATTATGATTTAAAAAGGAGCCAAACAACTATGTGATAATAAATGGCTTCATATGATCACTATCCTTAAATAAAAGACAATTTTTTTGCATGATTAGTCCTATTTTCAAAATCAATGCCAAAATTTCACAATTTCTGCCAGGGTATGCAAACTTTTGAGCACAACTGTATATCGACATAACCTGAAAGGCTGCTCAGCAAGGAAGTAGCCACTGCTCCACAACCGCCATAAAAAAGCCAGACTGCCTCCTAAATGACTTGCCAAAACTATAGTTTGTATTGTGAAAAAATTATGAGTTTTAATGACTTCAACCTAAGTGTATGTAAACTTCTGACTTCAACTGTATATATATATATAGTTTTACATATACTCTATATAAAATGATTATATATTATTATTTTATTTCAACATTATTATTATTAAAATGTAATGTCCGATTGTTGTTGGTCCACATACCGAACACACCACACGCTTACCCAAAACTCTGTCTATCCTCTCTTCATGGTTTTTAATGTCTCTGTTTCTCCTCTTCCCAGATTTTGTTCCTATTGGTCCACGGTTCTCTAACCTGGTGCTGCAGGCTCTGCTGGTGTTATTGAAGAAACCTCCTCCTCGGGTGAGAACCCATCCATACACACCATGCTGTAATACTGGCATTTACAGACAGGGAGCAGCACCTCCTCTTTACCAGAAAATTCAAGACTCCCTCTGACAGTTTAGGAGAAGCTGACTGCATACTTTATTCTCAGACATATCAAAATTTTAGTCTTTTAGGCAAGATATTGTTAGTTTATTTAGAAACTCACAATACTCCAATTTAGAATTTATTAGAGGCTTTTGCATCACTATTGCGAATGCTCATAACTTATTTAAAACCCTGAACCCTAAGTATTAAACTTTGGTGCATAACTTAACTCGTACATTTCTTCTGCAGACATGAATGATACCTCAAATCATGCGGCGTGAGAGATGTACTATTGCTTTTCTAAGCACTTAGGATTTTCATCTTACAGACAATAAAACTGTTAAATAAGTCCCATAGATTTACATTAAAGACACTAAAATATCATAGAGACAGAGGGTTAGGCTTTTTTTAACTTTGGCCACTAAGCTACCACCCAGCCAGCAACCATCTAGCAACATGCTAAAAACTACTCAGAACGTCCTAGGAACCTCATAGCAACACCCTGGCAACCACTCACAACATTATTTAGTGATTATTTTTTATCTACACTTATAATATGGGCAGTGATATGCCTCCACATTTTATGCGGAGGCATATATATTTTTTTTGCTGGAGTAGCTTTTTTTTTAGTGTACAATACTGTTGTGTAGGCCTTGTATTTAATGAGAGAGAGGCAGTGAGTGTGGATGTTAGGCAGGAATAGGTGTTGTGCTTGTTTGTAAGGTGTTTTGAATAGCCGAGGGTCTGTTTCTCCAGATCAGGGCTGTATAGAGCAGCACTCAGCAGGGAGTCAGTTCTTGGGTGAATCGATAGAAAGGGTTTGTGAGAGAGCTGGGATCTGGCAGGCCAGCAGCCTGTGTGGCATCTCATCTGCATGCACTAGCCTAGACTTGGCGCCACAGGGGGGCGACCCATAATCTCCTCTGCTCGCTGGGGCCTCTGGGAATGGCCCACCTCTTTGCTCCACCCTAGATAGACTCCATCACACGGCTGTAGTAGCACAATCACGCAAGTTCTTTAATGAGGGAGGTTTGACCTAAAGTGTGAAAATAGTAAATAGTGATGTCTTTAATAAAGAAGTCTCTTAAACAATGATTATACTCACCTGGTATCACAATAAGTTGTTTGTTGTGTATGAAAATAAAGTCATTTCTACCCAAATGTACTTGTTATAATATTGAGAGACAATATGTTTGTGTTGTTTACGTCACAGGGTCGTAAGTTGCTGATTCTCGGCACAACAAGCAGGAAAGATGTTCTCCAGGAAATGGGCATGTTGGACACATTCAGTACTACAATCCACATCCCCAACATCTCAAGAGGAGAACATCTCATGGAGGCCCTGGAGGTATACTAGGAGCTAGATCTAGAAACCCAGCAAGACATAAAAAGAGACGAAGATGTATGTTGGTTTGGTAACAGTGATTTTGTAAGGGGCTGTTCAGACCAGACACGCTCTTGCAGCTAGACACAGCACAAAACATCTAACAGAACGCAGGTGTCTAGTGATGCGCTTTTAAAATGACATTTTATTTTACATGACACTGTATGTAAAAAACATGGCGCTCCTTCATGAGATGCTGAAAAAATGCTGACATGTTTCAAAGGTCAAAAGATAACTATCTAGTGCATTTACATAGAAAAACAATGGAAAATTGCACATGCAGACACAATAATTTGTTTAGTGTGAACAGCCCTTAAGATCTGTTTCTGAATCAACACCCTTGTTGGTCCTGGAACAACATTCCTATCAAACAATCAGATTTCAAGGATAGGGAAAGGGGTAGGTTTAGGTTTAGGGTTGGGTTTAGGGCTGGGATTAAGATTGTACACCAATCTTATCAAATTCCCATTTCACTCTTATTTTAGGGGTGGTTCATGGTTAGGATTAGGGATAGGGTTAGGACTATGACCCCATTTACAACTTGTATTAAGATGTGTTTTTGGTGATCGGATCACATGTGGTCAGCGCAAAATACAGGTGTAAATAGAGTCTAAAATGTTTTGTGCTCGGATCACAAAAACCACAGACGAATGTGGTCAAAAACATATATGATCGCATCACATTGGATGTGTCAATGGCAATCTGTCCTGAATGTGTCCCAGCAGCAGCGAAGTGCCACCCCTCACCTGTCAGTCAACTGCTGGACTAAAACAAGAGTTTAAACGTTGCCGGTTATGAGTGGCTTTAAAAGAAAATAACCGTCCGATCAGAAAATTGGAAAAGCGTATATATACACAAGCTTGAGAACTTCACGTATCTTCTTCAGTGTGTCTGAAATCAACATGCAGGGGCACTTATGAGAAGCATGAACATCTGCATCTCAAGTTAATACAGGTTATCCACTAAAACAGTGGACTATTCTGATCGAAATGTTGCTTCTGTGCTTAGATTAAATTTCAGATGCATCTGGGAGAAATAGCGTGCCTTTTTTTTTTTCGCTTTAATGTCATGCAATAACACGCTTACATAGTGATTGATGTATGTCGTCATGAAACAGAGTCCCTCTCCTCCAAATCCGGTCACAAGTGGTCACAGGAGACACATTTAAGTGACCAGGTGTAAACAGTGATGTGTCTCACCTGATCACATGTGATCGGATCACCCGAGATCTTAATACCAGGTGTAAACGGGGTCTAAGTTTCTTTGACAAGTATGTTGTTCCAGGACCTATATAATATATTGATCCACGAACACGTCTCACTTGGCAAAATCACAGTGATTACCTGTTTGGTCTCCAGGGGCTGAGAAAAAGCATTCTAGAAGAAAACAAAGGAGAAAACTAACAGGAGTCTAAACTGCTTAGTTGTCTATCAGAATCAGATCATAGTCTTTGATTGTCTCTATATCATAACTAGTTTTCTCTATGTCTCTTCTGTTGTTTTTTGTAGCTTCTTGGGGGCTTCCAGGACAAAGAACGAGCAATTATCGCAAGAGAGGTGAAAGGACAAGCCGTGTGGCTGGGTATTAAGAAGCTTCAGATGCTTATCGAGATGTCACTGCAGGTGAGACACAGAAAGACCTCTTTACCTTGCTTTCTGTCTAGACGAGTCCTTGAGTCACAGCTCTCCTGCTAAATCATTTGTGGTTGGAGTTCCTGATAGTAATTCAGCTATTTTATTGCATCATAATGAAAACAAGCCCCTCCAGATATGCCTTCTCCAGAATTAATCTCTCGACACACAAGCTAACAGCACTGCAGTCCTCATCTGCACATACTTTGGCTCGTACGCGTCACTGCTGGTGTACGTGACCTGCTTCTGTAGTTTATTTAAACCTTCCCCTGTTCTTAAAAAAATCCTGCTATGAAGATAGCTGCACAAAGATATTGCATTTTAATTTTACATACTAATAAAATCAATTATTCTGAGTAAATTATAGGTACAGTATTAAAGGTGAAGTGTTTCATTTCCCAATAGAGCCTCCAAATGAAATTGAAAAAATTCTGTTTTCAAACAGATTTTCTGAATGTCTTCCTGTGCTTGGCCAATCTGATGCTTGCCCAAACCTACCAATGCCATTAGTTGAACCATATTGCTGTGTTAGACTGGCCAGGATACTCAAACAAACAAAGCAATGTTTTGATAGTGCCAAAGAGCCAAAGTGTTTAACTTTTCGAGGAGAGCAACATGCCAATTGATTATTTTAAGTTGACTCTTCAATCAAAATCGATTGAAGTTGCATATTTGACTAGAATTACAAGGTTTTTTAACATACAATAAATTATACTTTGCATGTAATTTCTGCACCACTAACAGCACTAAACAGAATTTAAAAAACAGTAGCTGTTTTTTCAAAGACTTTCCCCTTTTTTCATTGTTTGGTCAAACAGGCAGTCCCATCCCAAACTCACGCCATTGATGGAGCCAGTGTTGTTATGTCCAGCCCAGTCAGGTTGCTTAAGCCAACAGTTTGTAATTCAGTTTGGTGCCACTATTGGTACAGACCTTTATGATGTCGCTGTTTTATGTACTTTAAAAATATATGTTTACGTTGATAAAAAAGCATTCATTTGAGCAGCGGTTTTGAGGCAATCTTATCCATCTTTTTTTTGGGTCTGTTATGCCTCTTTAAACCTCATTTTAGCATCAACAGTTTTTGGCTCCATTGAAAACCTGTTTTAGAAAATATGATTTTCATTGTTGGGTTAATTTTAGGCTGTATATCTCAATAGTGCACCAGTGATTAGTGCTAGTCTTGTTTAATGCGAATTGTAATAGTGTTTGTTAGTTTTTGTTTTGTTTTTGTGGTGGTGTAATTGGAGTTGCAGCCGTGTTTGTGCTGGATGCTGTGTAATTGGTGTGGTATGCAGTAATGTGGCAGCGCTGAGTGCTTCCCCCCAGAGAGGAATGAGACTGAGTCTGCCGGGACATGCTGCACACAGCAGCACAGCGTTTTCCTCCCATTCCCTCTATTCTTTCAGTAGTTTCCACCTCTTTATCTGCCCCAGGCAATTAAAAAGATAAGTTATTGCATACACCTTCATTCATTTTCTCTCTGGTGTCTTCTCAGAGCTTTCCTCTAAATGGCCTATCCTGAAGTCATGTTCTAGTCTATAAAGGAACATTAACTGCACAATTTAGATCATGACCTACACCATGGCTTAAACCCAGTTAATAATTTTCTCAATAAGCATTTTTTTTGTCTTGTTTTCCTTTAAATATTGTTTGCCAAGATATCTAAACACATTTAAAACAAGTTGAATTTACTTGAAGCAAAAGTGCATTGCTTGTGTATTTTGAATATTTAAGTTTATTTTTCATTTATATTTTTACTTGTTTACATTTGCCAGCGGGGTGAGAAAAATAAACCATTAAAGATACTTTCTCCGAAAAAAACAAAAATCAAAATACTTTGAAAACAAGTAAAAAATAAATACATTTAAAAAATTTTTTTTTGAAGATGCCCAAAACTGGTTATGCTTAATAAACTTTTTGTACGTTTACTTGCACCTTGTGCCACAGTAACATTAATTTGGGTTAATTTTGTACTTTACTTTTTTCAGTTTGAAAAACTTCACTTCATATTGCTATTTTTATTTTTCTTTGTTGAAATCTCACTCAAAACATAACCACCCTTAATAAACAAAAATAAACACCAAGCAAATGTAGGGTGTGTTCTAAGTAGTGTTCTTAATAGGATGGATACTTGGTTGTCTGTCAGTCTTCCTGCCCTTAGTGAACAGGTACTGTGACCTGCTGGATTTATTGCCAGTCTTGTCACTTCCCCTTCCCGACAGCCATTTACTGCCGCCCCTCCACAGCTCCTCACAGACACACTCAGGGCCCCTCCGAGCCCTCCAGGCTTTACAAAGCTGACAAAGTTTTTGTCAGAACTTTCCAGAAAAGGGGACTCAGAAGGAATATTGGGCTATGTAACCAAAAATAGAATCTTCATCAGATTTCATTAAAAAAAAAATTTCATCTCTAATTTTACTCTCTCCCCTGTGGGTATGTTTTTGTGTGTTTGTTTTTAGATGCCTCTTGAATACAGAGTTAACAAGTTCTTGGCACTAATGAGAGAAGAAGGAGGGTAAGTTCATTTCTCATTTGGCCTAAAATAGATTTTTCCTCCTTTACCACATTTAATTTTTTGTTAACATGTTTTTCATGTTATTCCCCAGACTTGCGTCTAATAAACATGTGGCCATATAGTCTGGCAGTCCAGGAGAGTAACCTGACAAACCAAGGCTATTATGGTAAGACTGCCATGCTGTCAACAAACGTCACGTTCGGCACATTTGTGTGACTGGATATTTTACCTTCAGCCTCTGCACACAATGTAGATATGATCAAATATTGAAGACTTTAAGATAACATGAAATACCATTCCCAATGTATTTAACTTATGTGTATTTAACTAATGTGACATACTTTGTTTACAGATTTAATAGAGTATCCAGTTTGAAATAAGGTAAAACATGACTTTATTTAATTAATTGGGATTTGATTGGATTGCAAAAATATTTTTTTCCGTGTCCACACAAGAAAAAAGAAATTTTTAGTTTTTAGTTATTACATTTTGATGAAAGATTTTATATACAGTATGTTTTATATGCTATATAGATCAAGTTGCATTTATTTTAAGAAAATAGGTTAATGAGATAATTCATCCAAAGATGAAAATTCTCTCATAATTTACTCACCCTCATGCCATCCCAGATGTGTATGAATTTCTTTCTTCTGCAGAACACAAATAAAGATTTTTAGAAGAATATCTCAGCTATGGATGTCCATACAATGTGAATGGTGACCATAAAGTCCGCATAAAAGTAATCCATAAGACACCAGTTGTTTAATCCATGACATTTGAAGCGATCCAATCAGTTTTGGGTGAGAAAAGACCAAAATATAACTCCTTTTCACTGTACATCTTGCCATTGTAGTCTCTGGGCACGATCATGATTTCAAGCTCAATTACTCTTCCTAGTGCTTGACGCATGCGCAGAGCGATGCTCGCCAATGAGATTGATGATGCTGATCTATAGTGAAAAAGGAGTTATATTTTGGTCTGTTCTCACCCAAACCGATTGGACCGCTTCAGAAGACGTGGATTAAAACAATGCAGTCTCATGGATTACTTTTATGCTGACTTTATGTGCTTTTTGAAGATTCAAGTTTTGGTCACCATTCAGTTGCATTGTATGGATGTCTGTAGCTGAGATGTTCTATTAAAAATCTACATTTGTGTTCTGAAGAAGAATGACGTATACACATCTGAGATGGCATGAGGATGAGAAAATGATCTGAATGATTTTCATTTTCTGGGTGAACTATCCCTTTAAATAGGGTCAGTTTTGATTTCATGTCTTTGTGTTAGCTTTGTACCATCATCTTTACCTGCCTTTAATATTACATTTATGTTTTAGCTACACTGTTTTATCAAGTTTTCTGTTTCTTTTGTTGTCTCATACCTTTCAGAAGCAGTTGTAAAGGAGTCACAATGTGTGCAGTTGAGAGACTTAAGAGAGAGCTATCCTGTCTAAATTATACCATTCTATCCCTTGCTTTCTGCAACTGTATATTGTACTGCATGTTTTCATGGCAACTACATGACACTGCCTCTACCCTTTTCAACACTAGTTTCTTGATTCCTCAGTAGAAATGAACAAGTGTCAAGTTGTCATTTGTATAGTACTTAGTTTTAGTGATTTTTGAACGTGTGAGAAATAATACATGCATGTATATGAAGATCTTTAAGGTGTTTATAATGTATCATATTTATATGTATATACTGACATGAACCATTTCTATCAATGATGCCTTACTCCTAAAATCTTTCACATTGCCCTTAATGGCACAAGAAGTAGACACAGTTTGTCTACATCTTATGTTTGTTTCAGTACTCACTTCAGCAATGCTGATTCTTTCTCTGACCAAATCTTCTGCTTGCTTTTCTCTTTGTTTTGGTTGAATTATTCTATTAGAAACAGTTGTGCTTGCCAATAATAATAATGAAAGCTCAATGTTGTGCCTTTGCATGTGTAAGGTTTTGTTTTATGTTTTTATTGTTTTCTGACTAGAAGAGCGCTTGTTTTTTAAATGAAAGGGAACTGTCCGTCCTTCTTAGGTCTCTCAGTAGTTTCCATGTCAGGAACATAGTGAAGGTTGTAGTCTAAGAGATGAACAGCCTCTCATCTTGGCCTAATGGGAGACGGACCTATTATTTGTGTCGGAGGCTAACAAAGGGGGCAAGCTTTGAAATCATAGTGGCCTTAAGTATTGTGCACATGAAGTAAACCCCCTGACCTACCTCCCCTCTGCCAATCTGCCAACAGTGCCAGGATAGTTCACACTGGCCTTGAAATCTCCTCTTCTTTCTCTTCTTTACATCTCTCGCTTACACACATACACTGTGTGTAGCCCCCTCTTTTTCTCTGAACACTTAAGAAGAGCAATATCGCACCATTATGACTTTTACTGTTAAAATCTTACCGAAATGTAGTTTAGATGCAGAATTTGACTGATATCAATATTGCTGTTCCTTCTAACTGATCTCAGATGGCATGTCACACACACACACAGTACTCATAAAATATATTTTCATTGTAAAAACAGCATGCTAACAATAGCATGCTATATTTGTTGTGTTTGTATGGTATGTCTGTTTGGAATGAATGATTTTTCTGAAGAGAAATATGTGTAGCACTTTACAATAAGGTTTCATTCATGAACATTAGTTAATGCATTAGGTATCATGAACAAACAATGAACAATGTATTTTTTACAGCATTTACTAATCATTCCAAATGATTGTTAATAGAAATACAAATGTTCATTATTAGTTCAAAGTGCATTGACTACTGTTAAAAATTGATTTTAAAATTGTAATAATATATGTTGATATTAACATTAACTAAGATTAATAAATGCTGTAAAATGATCGTTCATTGTTTGTTCATGTTGTTTACTAATATTAACAAATGGAACCGTATTGTAAAGTGTTACTGAAATATGAATTATGTATTCAACAATTCCCCAAATTAAATGAATTTAAGATGTCAATAAAGACTCAATTTAGAAAGAATCTGTAGTTGTGCTTTTTCTCTTTGAGATTTAAGAAATTTGGTAGAGAAGTTCCCATTGTTTCCCCATACTTTAAAGCAGATTAACATTCATATTAGCAGCATCTATTTCCACTCACTTTAAATCTAAAATTCGAAATTATTAATATTTTAGAAAGGTTCTAGATTATTATTCTAAATCACTGTTGTCCTGACCCAAATATGGCTTGCGTTCCATTTAATTGGGTTGCGACGTGTTAAAGGAAAACGTGCAATTATTTCCTCAGTGAATTAAACTGAATTGGCTAATTAAGCCAATGCACTCTGTTTAGTCCGCCACTTTCCTTGCCGTTTGCGCCTCAGAAAACTGAGCAGGACTGTTGATATTACTAAAGTTTTAGCCTATTTTTAATGTTTACGCATTTCAATTTCATAACAAAATTCCATCAAATTAATTGTGTAATCTTTAACTAAATTAAATTAATAAAACTTCATTAAATTTAAGTTTTATTAATTTAATTTTGTTAAAGGTTACATTATTCAATATGATGGAATTTTGTTATGAAATTGAAATGCGTAAATATTAAAAATAGGCTAACATTTTTGTGCGTAGGGACACTGTGCATGTTGTAAAATCGCTTACAGCAGTTTTAATACTCAAACATGAACATAAATTCAGATGTGTGTTTTACACCTTCAAAACACCACCCTATAATCTAAATTCATTCCAGATTACTCAGGATATTTCTAGATTATCCAAAGCTAGTGTTTGTACTAATGTTTTACTCTGTCATTTACTGGAGGAACTATAGTGGAGAAACCAGAGGTCTGCCTACAAACCTAAAGGATGATGTCAGCACTGGAATGCTTGTGATAAGGCACATTGGACCCTTTTTTTGTTAGGTGCATGCCAATGTCACACAGTAGTATTTTTTACTTATTTATTTATTTTACTATGGTAACTATGGAGAAAATAATTTGTTGTGAAAAGTGTTTGCTGTATTGCAATTAAAGTAAGCTCTATAAAGCTTATTAGGCAACAAATGTTTCAATACAGTTGAGTAAGCAAGAGTCATCTTATATTAATAAGCAGACCACAAGTTGTGCTTCAAATATATAATCTTAGTTCAGTCATACAGATATATACATTGTGTAATAAATAATATTTATAAAAACATAACATTTTCAGATTATAAAATAAAAAGGGAATTATGAACATTAAAAGGCTTTGTACAAAACTTTGGATATAGCGGAAGGAGAAATGGAAAAGAGAGCATAGATGTGGCCAGAGAGAGAGGGCTCCTACGGGATTAGTATGGATGTGAACCTAGTCTAACGTCTGCTTCAGCTTTGTGTAGTTAAACTTAATTAATGGGAAGTGTATAGGACTGTCAGAACATGTTGTATGGAAACCTCCGCTAGTCTGTTGCACCATTGTGAAGCCAGTCTTTCCTGTCACCTTCTTCGTTTATCAAAGACACTCACACTCAGGCCTGTCCCACATCAGTCGAAACAGCAGCATCGTGCCATTCCCTCTTCACATCTCTGCTTTATTTACCCTCATATTTCTTTAACTATTCTCCTCTTGTTTACCTGTTCTCCTTCCTCTATGCAAACTTCTCATCATCAGGGAAGTGTGGAAATGGAGCCTTCACAGTCATATATGAGGAGCTTTATCAAAAAGAATATGTTACAAATAATCATTGTAATCTCTAGAATTAGTATATTCATTAGAAGTTTTGTAAGTGCAAAATTTACTGGTCGGGTGCACATGAGCCCAGTGTGTGCCGTTGCATTGTGCTGTCATGCATTTCACCCCATCAAACCCATCTGTCATGCATTCATCCAGGAATTACTGATGGCTTTGTACCTACATATTCTGCAGATACACAAAAAGCCCTTCTGAAACCTTGAAGGGAGAGTTGTACCCACAATGACTTTTCCCATTTTTACTGCACCGCCCACAGCCTTTTACGTTAATGTATAAATTACATCCCTCTGCCATGTAAAGCAGACAAACAGCAGTCTTTAAGTGGCAAACGGCAATATGTTCCATGTGTTGAACATATATGATTATAGGGAATGTGGTTTACACAACTGTTTCAGTGTACAATATGCACAAGAGCAGTATGTCCATAGGGATGTGTCCACATGCAGGGATTTGAAGCCTGTTGGAGAGCCCATGTCTCCTCCCAGGAGTCACCTTTGTGCCTGTAGTCCTGACCTATGGGAGATAAGGGAGAGTGCAGCAAGACTGGTGAACCTCAAGATAACATAGGTAAAGCATGGGCATTGCATTGGATTCAGTAGTATAGCAGGGCATATTAAAGGCCCAGCGTTCAGTAGTTAACCAGGAGTTTCTAGTCCACCCTTCTCCCTCCTCTTGTACTTTCCTGGGTGCTTAGTGTCAATGTGTGTAGGAAAGCAGAAGAGGACAGATCCCGTTTCAGCCCATGGGCAGTAGGTGGAGATGATCAGAGAGATGGTGTTACAGATAAAAAAGTCTGAATGATAACAGCGAACAGTAGGGAAGAGTCAAGGCATTTTGTTCTTGTGCAGAAGCAAGGTGTGCCACAGCTTAAAAAAAAAAAAAAGTGAGAGTAATGGCAGTAGTAACCATGGTGATCATGGTGGGCATCGCCAACAAGCCTCTTTCGGGGCATGGAAATCAAAAAAGGCACATTAGTAAATAGTTCTGGTAAGTGCCACTACTATACTGTATGTGTATCACAATGATGCATCATGTGAGTTTGTGTTTGTGTAGGTGGTCTGCATTTGCTGTCCTCTTTCTCTACCTCCTCTTTTCTCTCTCTCTCTCTCTTTCTATCCTTTAATGTCTACAAGTCCCTCTCCTCCCACCTGTTGCCCTTATTTACACGTGTGCACGTCGTAGACTCTCACACACTCTTGGCAGCTGACGTAGCAGCACCAGTGAAAGATGCAGTGGCATTTCTCCTTGCGTTTCTCTGTTCGTGTGTTATGGCCACGGCCACAGCACAGCAAGTCACAGCCCTCAATGCCATGCGAGGACACGTTACAAACCCGGTTGCGGGTGCCAAATGAGCCTGTTTCCGGGTTAGGCTCACAGAAGTTGGGCGATCCCTCATAGTAGACCAGGTCTCGCTCAGTGGGATGTTTGAAGAAGGCGTATTTTGCACGTAATGTCTCCACCCAGCCTCTGGACTCCCGATGTTTCTCCACCATCATCTCAGAGGCGCTGTCGTACTTGTCTTTCAGGTAGTCTCCCAACAGCCTGAAGTCAGGCTGTGCCCACCAGCAGGTCTTCACTTCACAGCTGCCTGACAGCCCGTGGCACTTACAGCGCAGGTGCATGTTTTCCAGGATGGTCTGGAGAAGAGAAGACATTTGAAATTGATATTGTTTCATTATTTTCAGCATTCTAGTAATAAATTGCTTGTGTTGTACCCCAGACTGCCCTTTAAGGCGGACTCCCACCCGGGTTCAGAAAAACAGCATTCACATCAACTGAACGAACCAAACTCTGACATAAATTAACCCAGTTTTGAAAGCACCCTTAAAGATGCTGTAAATTTTAGCGTTATAAGAAACTTTCACATGACTGAGCCGTTGAATTAGCCACGCCCCCTCATTCCAAACCCCACCCTCCAAAGATAATTTTGAGACCAAAACCGAGCAAAAGAGCAGCAATGTTCAACAGTGGCACAATAGCGCCCTCAACTGACAAACATTATGAATCATAGTCTCAATGATCCGCTTCATATACAACACTATGAGAACGAGCAAAATGATTGACAGGTGAAAAATGTCCGTGATCCGCGGACACATGTTTGTTTGCTGTTTACAAAATCTACAGCTTTCACAGAAGATATCTCAGGACACTTATTTTATTAATATCTTTAAGGGAATAGGACATTTTTTTGCATACTTTCCCATGAATAAATCGCTTACAGCACCTTTATAATCAGTATTAACTTACAAAATCCACTTAACACAGTGTCCTGAACAGACACGACACAATAAAGCTACATGAATCAGAGGTTTTGTACTAAGTAGCCGCAACCGCTTGGTTTCTGTTTCTGAAGCATTGCGCCGGGTAGCTCCGCCCACTGTCAAATCTCATTGGTCCAAAATCCCACTGCTTAACTGTTCATTAAACATTAAATATGTTCTGATTCGCTGTGATTGTGTCACATCTTGCAGCATTATCATGTTCAGTGTGGACAGACAAATTGCTTGTCGCTGCGTGTGTAATACTTCAACTACCTGTAATGTTTTTTTACATGCTCTCATGCTCAGTCCACTAGTGTTGTTCAGCTACTGAGCATGCAGAAAGGCCCTTGCATTTCTTAGCTAATTCTCTTCCAAAGTCCCGCTTAATGGAGCATGCCACTGGCACTCTCTACTTTTGGTTTGGTTTGTTTGCGTTAATTCCCTGGCTATATTTAGCTGCAGAATTCCCCAGCTGCGGCGGAAGGCAGGTGTTTGCGTATCCCTGGAGGGCTGTTTGGGGGCCGCTGACATCATGTCCCGAACACTTCAGGACCTGGGTGGGTCCCGCGGGCTGCTCCGAAACAATGGAGTATGTGAGGCAGGTGAGCCAGCTGGGGTCCAGACAGGAGCGCCTGTATCACTACCTGCTCCTGTGGTCCCTCTCGACTCCTGTCAAGCACTGATCAAAGTGGCGGGCTGTTGCAGTGTGGTCTCGCCTATTGCCTCTTAAGCACCTTCAGTGCGAAAGACTCCAGCTCTGAGACATGACAGCAGCAGTGATGTGCTAAACCCTGAACCCCAGTGTTATTCTTCCCTCCCTGCCTGCTCCAAACCACCAACTGTGTTTACACCTCTGTCACGGAATTCAGTAGAGATGCAGGTTATGAGAGGCATGAAAGGATAAGGCAGGTAATTACCTAGTAATTTCTCATGAAAAAAGTCAAAAGTCTTTAGGAAAAGGGATCAAGAGAAAAGTGACAGATCTGTGGTGCATTAACACCTTTGTGAACTGTGGGGTAAGGAGTGGCATAAGTACAGCTTTGTTCATTGTTGAATTATCTTGAGCCTGCTGGCTAAAAGGAAAAGTTCACATGAAAATGAAAATTAACTCATGATTTGGTCATTGACAAATAAGGTTGTCTGAGGTAATAAAAATGAAAATCTTTTGAAAATCTAGTTTAAAACATGTCAAGTTTTTAGAAATGTAATCTTTTAGTCCATGTTGGTTAAACAAATTTTTGAAAAACATTTATAGCATAAATAAATTGATTTAATGGTTTTAAATATGTCAGGTGGTGTAACCATTAGGTTCAATGAGAGTGAATACATGAGAGTTTATGCAACGTAATGCATTAGTTTTAAAGTTTTTAAACATATTTTTCAAGGTGAAAAATATTTTTTATAAATATCATTAATTTTTGAGTCACAAATATCAAGCCGTTTTCTCAGGGTTACTCCATATGACCTGAGGAAAATGTGCCTTTTCATGAAAAAAATGTCAAAATAATGTAAAATTGTAAAAATGCCATTATACATATTTAATTATATGAAAAAATAATGTAATGTTTTTTTTTTTTTTTTTTTTTTTTTTACTTCACAAACTGTAAAAAGGGTCTTGAGGGCCTAAAGGGTTTTTTTCTGTTTTTTATTTTTATTTTTTCAACAAAATGGCTACCTACATGTTGGTTAAACCAAATGAACTTGATTTGGTGGATGATAAATCACATTTAAAACTGCTTATTTTCAAAGAAATAATAATAAAATACAATTCTGCACTATTCATGCCAACATTTTTTTCCCACTAGTTTCTGCTTTTAATGAGACTTTTTTTTACTGTCTCTGAAAGGTTACACCATATGCCATTTTTTATTTTAAGCCCCCCAAAAAATATCAAAATGACTTTGAACTCATGTTCGTCATAGAAGAGGTGTATTCAATTAATTGTTTTATATGAATTGCATTTGTAACATATTTTTTAAGAATTTAAATATCTGGTCAAATGAAATAGTTGCATGCCAATGACCCATTAACTGAGTGTTTGGAACTTTTTAAATACATTGCATATACAGTATAAAGTGTATTTTCACATTACAGGTGTAACCCTCTGGCATAGTAAATAGCATGATATTATGTTTCAAAACTGTAAAGATGATATCCATTGGATCTGACCTTGGGGAAATATACTGTAAGTATTCCATGGAATTCTTATTTTAGGATGGGTTGCACCTGTGGTATTTCTCAGTGAAGTTTTTAACATTTATAATACGTGTGATTCTGACTACAGGATATAAAGGATTACATATATATAAAATAGCACTCATTATATTTATTATTATCATCTTTAATTCTATTTTGGAATTAATTAGGAAGATCATGTTGTATTGAAATATGAGTATGTTAATTAATTATTTTCAAATAGCCATCACAGTCTCTTACCATTCGTCCTGCTTCATTGTTGTGTCTGTTCATGGCAGACCGAGCATCTGGGCGGTTCTCGCGAGCATCAGCAAACTCCCGAGACACCAGAACCCCAAACTCAGCATCCTCACTGCAGCCTCCCCATTTCCAGCCATCTCCTGGTGGGCCTTTATGGTGGGAGTCACAGCCACACATTGTGGAGGTCCCCTCTGCACATGAACGGGTCACTGCAAATGCCACTCCAGCTGACGCAATTGCATGAACAAATGCAGACTCTCTTGTGGCTAGAAAAGAAATGGTGAAAGAAAGAGAGATATTTTCGTTTGTGACCTTTTGTTTAAACATTTCATCATGTTCCTTTGACTGTTCCTAGCAACTGCATGAGTTTTCCTTGTTCTAAAAGACAGATATCTATCCTGAGGCTCTTTTAAGGAGATCTCTGCCTCTTTATCTATGACCCTTCAAAAACTGGAGGACAGATAACCATCTATCTGTGCTGTGTCTCAAGGGCATGGATCATTTTCTGTGATAGGTTCTGGAATATTGACACGGTGTTTGAGTACACAGCCATTTCTTTGACAGCACTGAGATGATTGTTGCTCATGTCAGTTGTGGCTAATGCAGGCTGAGGTTTCACTGACACTAGCTGTGTCATTTGAAAGGTGTGCTGGTTTTTCTCTGGATAGTGTTACAGGAGTTCTCTCTCTCTACCCCTTTCAACTCCCACCCGTCCGAGCCCCGTGGCCACGTGTGTGAAAGCCAGCAATAAGTCTACGTGTTTGGTTTCTGAAGGCATGTGCTGAGAGATGGAGTTATGCCCCCTTTGAATGCAACAGCTTATTATGTAACCAGACACCATCATTTCACAATCAAAGCACACTTACTGTGGCTCACCAAGTTCTCTTGGTCCGTTCTCCACCCCACAGGAAAAACTGCAGCTCAACCAACCCATCCAACCTCATCACACAAACATTTGTGTGGCTCTAAAGTCGGAGATTCTCTGAGTCTGAGCCAGTATATCAGGAAGGGACATAGTGGTGTAAGATTATCCGAAGAAGAGCCCACACACATAGAATGTGCTGGAAAAAGAGTAATGTGATTTGCATTCCATTGTGAGCATTGTACCAGACACGCATTGCGTCATCTCATATTTTGAATCTGTGACCGAAACACAGCTGTTCACAGTGTTGTGTATAGATGGCACATGACGCAGTGAACAGCGGTGCTCCGCTGCTACGGACTCTCTAGCTCCACGTCAAAAGAAGTGGTATTTTATCCGAGTTGTGAGCTTGCAGCCTGAATTGAATTTGATTGAATTAAAGAGTGTGTACCACGAAATAACGGCAAAACAACTCATTGCGTTGTGTTCGCTGGCTGTGCTTCAAAACAAAAATTAAAGCACGACTATTGTAGTCCGATTCACAAACAAATAACTTTTATTGAGCTGGTTATTTTAATGAATCGCTTGAAATGACTCACCAATACATTAGTTATGGTTTTTAATCAGTCTGGCGAATCCTTCCCTGAATTAATTGTTCTCTGTAGCGAAAGCAGAATTCGGTAGGAAACACTGATATAACGGGCATCATTGTAACGTGTGTAATTTCTGTGCCTCTAGCATTACCAATATGGGGTGGCTGTGGCTCAGGTGGTAGAGTGGGTTGGCCACTAATCACAGGGTTGGCGGTTTGATTCCTGGCCCACATGCTGAAGTGTCCTTGGGCAAGACACTGAACCCCAAGTTGCTCCCAATAGCAGGCTAGCGCCTTGCACGGCAGCTCTGTCATCATTGGTGTGTGTGTGTGTGTGTGTATGGGTGAATGTGTCACAGTGTAAAGTGCTTTGGAACCACTAAGGTTAAAAAAGCACTATATAAGTACAGACCATTTACCAAACAGAATTGCAAAAATAACTCACACCATTGGTTGAGCCAGTTGTATCTGTCACAGTCCTGTCAGTCTGGGTTTTTGTCTGACAGGACTGTGGCATCATCGTCCCATGTCTGTCATGTGTTTTGTTGTCTGTCTTTGTGTGAGTGCACGGTTTCGGTTGTATTCCCTGCCGTGCGCTCTTCGGTCTGTCTTGTTTCATGTCTGGAGCACGGTGTCTGGATCCTGACTTCCTGTCTGGCTCGGTTTTGGTCTGTGTCGGGATCCGGACACTCATACTCCATGTCTGTCTGTTATTGACGTGGGTGCATCGGGCTTATGTCATCTTGGCAGCATGCACTCACGTCAATAGTTTGTCTGTTTCTAGCGAACATGGGTGCGCCTCGCGTCACGCTCACGTTGCGCGCCCAGGTCGTGAGCTGTCTTCATGTTGTGCTGAGGTTCAGAAACTTCAGTCTAAGGTGTCGGGTGCGTGTATGGCCGAGCTCTCGCACAGGTGTCCTGACTTGTTTTTGTCGCCTGTTGCGTGCATCATGTGGCGTTTGCCTCACGATGTACGCTCAGGTTTCGTTTAGTGTGAGAATGTGTGGCATCGCTTTGTTTGGCGTTGCTACGCATTCTCTCATCTTGTTTGTCGTTTGGCATGGGCGTATATTGCCTTATTGTCTTGGCGATGTGTGCTTATGCCATTCGGGTGTTTTGTTGTCTTGTGAGAGCATGTGGCTTTGTTTTGTTTCTCTATTGCCGTGTGTCTCTCTGTCTTACGTCATACCCCGCCCATTATTAGTTTATTAGTCACACCTGCCCTGTCTTGTTAACCTGTTGATTTTTCTCCCTATTTTAGTCTCCTCGTGTTTGCTGTCCAGTGCCAGTTCATCTTGTTTCCAGTCTTGTGTGCTTGTTTTCCAGTCAGTCCTGTGTGTTTGCTTTTTCAGTCAGTCTGTCAGTCGGTCTATTTCCCTGTCCTGTTCATCCCTACTCGGTCTGGTTTGCATGAGTTTTCCTTGTTCTAAAAGATAGATATCTAGTGCCAGTTCATCTTGTTTCCAGTCTTGTGTTCTTGTTTTCCAGTCGGCCCTGTGTGTTTGCTTTTTCATTCAGTCTGTCGGTCGGTCTAGTTCCCTGTCCTGTTCATTCCTACTCCGTCTGGTCGGTCCTGTTCCCTGCTGCCTTCTGCCCCAGCCCTGGATTACCATTTTCCCCTATGGGGTAGTTTTTGTTTGTTTTTTCCCCCCTTGTGGGAGTTTTGGTTTGTTTTTTTTATTTATTTTTTATTAATAAATTCCCTGTTTATTTTCACTCTGCATTTGGGTCCTGAGCCTCATTCTCTGAACGTGACATTACAAACTGCCCCAAGATAGAGTTTTCAACTGGTTCTCGTGCTCGCCAGCATGCAGAGAACATCAAGAGGCTGCGTGGGATAAGGCAGGAGGACAAATCTGTGTGGGGATATACCTAAGAGTTTTTGACATTGTCCTCGGGTCTGGTATACAATCAGACCTGCCTAACTGATCTTTTTTGGGCAAGTCTGAATGAACCTATTAGATCGTGTGTCCCAGAACAGGGTGAGGATGAGTACTTTTTTTGAGGCAGTCAGGCAAGCCCTTAAATGGGAGGAATTTATCACAGCCGGTGCATCGGGAGACTTCCCATCCTCATCCCAATCCGAGGACGAGGGCACTCCCCAAACAGAAGTGGAGGTCTCGGCTAAGCCCACTGCTGCTGACCGCCAGGAGGCGGAGGCTGCTACTGCAGCACCATTTCCCTTCACCCGGAAAAGGAGGAGGGTGCCCACCCCTCAGTCGCTGACAGCGTCCATAGCCATGATGGCCGTTTCCCTGCCGCTGTCAGTGCCCACGGCCATGGATTCAGTGCCCACGCCTGCCATGGTCAATGAGCCAGCGCCCACGCCTACCACGGCCATTGAGCCAGCGCCCATGCCTGCTACGGCCATCGAGCCAGCACCCATCCCTGCAACGGCCATCGAGCCAGCGCCCACGTCTGCCACGGCCAATGAGCCAGCACCCATGCCTGCCATGGCCAACGAGCCAGCGCCCATGCCTGCCACGGCCCATGAGCCAGTGCCCACGCCTGCCATGGCCAACGAGCCAGTTCCTGAAGCCTCATCCATCCCAGAGCCAATGCTTGAAACCTCGTCTGTCCAGAGCCAGCGACTGAAGCATCGGCCGTCCCAGTGCCAGCGTCCTCGTTCATGAAGGCCATTCCCACAGCAGTGCTCCTGGCCGCCCAGGAAGAGGAGGAGGAGGAGAAGGGCTCCTACTTCCCAGTCACTGCCAGCGCTCCTGGCCACGGAGGCCGTTCCCCAGTTGCTGCCAGCGCTCCCGGCTACGGAGGCCGTTCACCAGTTGCTGCCAGCGCTCCCAGCCACGGAGGCCGTTCCCCAGTTGCTGCCAGCGCTCCTGGCAACGGAGGGTTTTCCTCAGTCGCTGCCAGTGCTACTGGCCATGGAGTCTGTTCCCCTGCCGTGGCCAGTACCTGAGCCTTCCACGGCTCCACCCCCTGAGCCGCTCCCTCCTGATCCCTGTCCAGCGGCCGCCGCCCATTGCTCTGACCCCTGTCCAGCTGCTGCCCAGTCCTCTGAACCCTGTCCAATGGCCGCCGCCCAGTCCTCTGACCCCTGTCCGGCTGCCGCCGCCCAGTCCTCTGACCCCTGTCCAGTGGCCGCCACCCAGTCCTCTGACCCGGTCCAGTGGCTGCCACCCAGTCCTCTGACCCGTGTCCAGCGGCCGCCACCCAGTCCTCTGTCCCCGCCTTTGTCCTGAGGCCTCCTCCCAGGCCGACATGCCCCGCCTCTGCCCTGAGGCCTCCCACCAGGCTACCAGACCCCACCCCTTTCCTTGAGTTTCCTCCCTTTCAGTTGTGTTTTCTGCTTTATGTTAATTTGTCTGTCTTGTGTATTGTTTGATGTTCCCGTTTTAGGATGCAGGGAGGTGTCCCTTTGAGGAGGGGGTAATGTCACGGTCCTGTGACTCTGTCAGTCTGGGTTTTTGTCTTTGTGTGAGCGCACGGTTGTGGTTGTATTCCCTGCCATGCGCTCTTCAGTCTGTCTTGTTTCATGTCAGGAGCACGGTGTCTGGATCCTGACTTCCTGTCTGGTTCAGTTTTGGTCTGTGTTGGGATCTGGACACTTGTGCTCCTTGTCTGTCTTCGGTCTAAGGTGTCGGATGTGTGGCCGAACTCTTGCACAGGTGTCCTGTTTTGTTTTTGTCACCTGTTGCATATTTTGCGTGGTGTTTGCCTCATGATGTACGCTCAGGTTTCGTTTAGTGTGAGAATGTGTGGCATCACTTTGTTTTGCATTGCTACGCATTCTCTTGTCTTGTCTGTCAGTTGGCATTGGCGTATATTGCCTTATTGTCTTGGCGATGTGCGCTCATGCCATTCGGGTGTTTTGTTGTCTTGTGAGAGCATGCGGCTTTGTTTTGTTTCTGTATCGCCGTGTGTCTCTCTGCCTTACGTCATACCCCGCCTCCTTGTTTGCCTATTATTAGTTTATTAGTCACACCTGCCCTGTCTTGTTAACCTGTTGATTTCTCTCCCTATTTTAGTCTCCTCATGTTTGCTGTCCAGTGCCAGTTCATCTTGTTTCCAGTCTTGTGTGCTTGTTTTCCTGTTGGTCCTGTGTGTTTGTTTTTTCAGTCAGTCTGTCAGTTGGTCTTGTTCCCTGTCCTGTTCATCCCTACCCTACTGGATTACTTTTTTCCCCTATGGGGTAAATTATTTGTTTTTTTCCCCCTTGTGGGAGTTTTGGTTTGTTTTTTTATTTATTTTGTATTAATAAATTCCCTTTATTCTCTGCGTTTGGGTCCTGAGCCTCATTCTCTGAACGTGACAGTGTCAGGCTGTTCGAGATGCTCAAACAGAGCAATATTTTTATAGCCCCACAGAGTCACAGTGTTTGTTCTTTTCAGGGGAATCAACTCACTAACGGCTGACTAATAGCTGTCTCTGCATTTTAAACTGAGATGAGAGAAAGTACAGTATTTTAACATAAAAAATTACAGTAGGTAGTGTGGGTTCTGTCATATTCATGTCAACTGTCATGGACTTGTCATCTTGAGCAAAATATTGGATTCAGGACATTCTGGATGTTTATTTCAATATATATTTTTTTCTCATAAATTTGCAGACTCATTTCAACCTGGTATTCTTGTTTTATTCTTGCAGGAAGCTCATGTCCACACAAACACAAACAGTCCTTTTTAATAAAGATTGTGTTTGGGCGCACACCTCTTTGGGTTCGCGGCCAGAAGGAGGCCCAGTTGGTTCTGGCAGGCCCAGCTGGGTTCACCATAACAGAGAACTATGAGCTCTGGGCCCCAGGAGCTCTGGCCAAGGGCCAAGAAGAGCGCAGCTCCCGCTACCTGCTGGGTCCATGAATCTGCCTTTGTCTCTCTGTTGTCACACCGTATTACCCACACAAAAGGGCCCAGCACCCCGCACCCCATAGCCCAGTTCAGTGCTGCCCAGAGCAGGGGCTGGCATTCCCAAAAGGAGCGACCCCCCCTGTGACATGCATACACAAAACACACATACATCTCATACCAGCCATTATGCCAGAATATAACCTTCCTTTCCAAAGCTTTTAAGAAGCCCAGTCTGCGCCCATCCTTAACAAAGCCCCTCCCACACCACGAGTGGGCCAATCCAAATGCTTCTTCCTTATCTTCATCCTGTCCGCCCCCCTCATCTTTTGACCATTACTAAACCACCCTTCCCCCCTTCCTCTCCAGTTCCCTCTGCCTTCCACCTCTCTTCCTCCATGATGAGGAAGGATGGGAGATTCCCTTTCAGCCTGCTTTCATGACACAGTCAAAAGGGCGTGTGAATGGGGTGTCCGTGGGAGCCGGGCAGTAAGAGGCACACAGGGATGGTTCATACTGGCCTTCATGCACAGTAGGGGTCGAACTGAACCCTCTAGCCCTTTTCTATTGCTTGTAATCTCATTTGGCCTCCCTTCTCTTTTGCTCTCTTTCCATCTCTCCCTCACTCAGTCCCTGTTCCTGCGATGGTCCTGCACTGCTACTGACTACTTCAGCATTTTAACCATCCACAATGTATTTGCTCTTGAGAGAGAGAGAGAGAGAGCAAAACAGAGGAAAGAGTGACCCATTTAGCATCCTTCCTCTCAAAACTCATCATCTGAAGTGAATTTGTCATTTGTCCTAGCCTGTCCTTGATTTGTGTTGATAAGTGTTAAGTGAAGTTATTCTTTTCCTTCACAAGTCAAGTGTGTCACCATAGTTATGTTTTTTCAGAGCCATTCACATTTAGAGTATCAGCACATTTCTGGAGAACCCAAAGAATGCAATCAATCATAGATTTAAAGCAAGTGGTTCATGGAAATTGAGTAAGTTCCACTTCTACGTGAACTCTTTTCTTAAGCGTGTAGTGGCCCCAAAAAGTATTTTCCCCAAAAATGAAAATTCTCTCATTATTCACTTGCCCTGATGCCATCCCAGATGTGTATGATGTGTCTTTCTTCAGCAGAACACAAATTAAGATTTTTAGAAAAATGTTGAAGCTCTGTAGGTCCTTATAATGTAAGCAAACAGGTGCCATCAGGCTGCTGGCTTTTTGTTGGTCCAAAAGTCATATTTAAGCAGCATAAAAGTAATCCACACGATTCCAGTAGATCAATTAATGTCTTCTGAAGCAAACCAATAGCTTGGTGTAATAAACAAATCGATAATTAAAAAGTTTTTAACTTTAAATCATTGCTTCCGCCCAGCGCTGTATTGCTGTTTGAAATGAACTGACTCATGCATGATGTTCGTTCCTCTGTTGTATACAAAGCACGCACTTCCGACTTCTCGCATGCGTCAACTGCTGGCAGGAAGCAATTTTGTATAGTCAATAAAGTTTTAATTATCAATTTGTTTCTCACACCAGCCTATCGATTTGCTTCAGTGTGGATTACTTTTATGCTGCCTAAATATGCCTTTGGACCGTCAGACAGCCAGCAGCCTGATGGCACCCGTTTACTTACATAATAAGGACCTACAGAGCTTCAGCATTTTTCTAAAAATCTTAATTTAGTTCTGCACTGTAAAAAACAAAAAAACAAAAAACAAAAAAAAAAAACTGGCTGCTGTGGTTGCCAGAATAATTATGTAAAAAAAAACACAAAAAAAAAAAAAAAAATGTAAATAACATTTCAGAACAATCTGTAAATTTTACAGTTTAAAACAGTTGTTTTTATGGTGCAGTACAATCGTTTATATTATTAAATTATAAACATAATATATTAACTTTCTGAAACTGTAAAAATCTGCTTTTCATTTTATAATGTATTGTTAATCATCATAGTTTTTACGGAAGGGCACATGATGTGATAAAGTTCATCAATAATGGCCCTTTCAGGAGCATTGACCAATAAACATGTATAGACAGTGCTCAGTGTCACTCACACAAACACTAAACACCGTCAGGGTAACACATGTGAAATTAAAATTATGCAATAAACATTAACTAAACTACATCACATATAACACAGAACACCCCAAAGTACATAACTGATATTAAAAATAAGAAGAAACATAACTATTCCCATAAAATTTAATGAAATGTTATGGGTCATGCAGGGAATTCTGGGAACAATAATTTTATGTAATTTGAACAATAATTTACCATAAAAAGTACATGTACTCCTTTGTTAAATATAATATAAATTGTAACTGTTAATTATACGGGAAAATCATAGTTTTTTCATCTAAAAAATTTCATTTTGACAACATTTTACCGTAAAATTACATGTATTGTCTTTTTAAATATATGTAACAAATTTTACGTATATTTTACGGTAACTACTCATTAACCAATTTACGTTTTTTTTTTACTGTAGCATTTTTACAGTCTTTACTGTTAAAATTAAATTATTTTTTACAGTGTGCTGAAGGAAGACAGTCATACACATCTGGGATGGCATCAGGGTAAGTGAACAATGAGAGAATTTTCATTTTTGGGTGAACTATTCCTTTAAGCCACAGTTAAAAAATGTAATGAATTTCATTGCATTAGATAACAAAATATCAAGTGACACTTATTTTAGGTTAGCACAAACATACATTTCAACAGTTCACAGAGTTTGTTAGATTTAAAATCCCCAAAAAACTAAACAATAGATACAATAGATATACTCTACTGTCTGTTGTCTATAAAATTAGGATAGAATAAAAGTATCTGGACACTTTCTGTTAGTCATACTTTGTAAACTGTGATGAACTACACCTGTAATTACTTTGATGCCTGTGTGAACACATAACTGACTTCATACATCCATTTAATAAGTGCTTGGTGTCAGTTATTTGTTTGCAGATACCACTTGGTTTAATATGTTGTCAATGCAATCAACATTTCAAGTGAGGCAAATATGTTTTGAAGGTCCACTGTATATTGATGAAACTGTATATTTTTTGTGACGTGCTTCAATTCTTCACTGTAATTGCAATTCTGAAATTATATGTTTGGTAATATCTTCTGATTTCAATGTGTGCTGCTAAGCCATACCTTTATCAAGTACTGGACCAAATATGGCTAGATTGTCCTTAATTGTGGTGCAGTTCCACCTGCGGCCACGGAACTGGTGCTGACACTCCTGGATTCCCAGTTTGACTCCTTCTGCTACACTGGGCATGATCTCAATGTAATTGCGACAGAAGCGCAGTTGTTTGGGCACCAAGCCAGGAATGGAGCCACACAGGATGGGTTGGGATCCAAGGGATGAGTACTGCTGCCCAAGGGCCAGGGACCTGAAACATAAGCGGGGGAGGGGACAGCTAGATTAGATCCACCTTACTCCACCCATCTCTGGGATTACATGTGATATCTGAGGCTTCCACTGGAGAACCGAGATCTTATAATAATGACTACATTTACATTTATTAATTTGGCAGTTGCTTTTATCCAAAGCGACTTACAAAAGAGGAATAATACAACATAAGCGATTCAAGTTCTCATTGAAAAGATGTCTTTAGCCATTTTTTGAAGACAGAGAGGGAATCCGCTTTACGGATGGAGTTAGAAAGGTCATTCCACCACTGAGGTACAGTGAAGCCAAAAGTCGTCTTTGTGTTGGTACAACAAGACGCCGCTCATTAGCCGACCGCAGACTTCTGGTGGGAACGTAGCTCTGCAGGAATTATTTTAGGTAAGCTGGAGCAGATCCAGTGACTGTTTTGTATGCCAGCATCAGAGCCTTGAACTTGGTACATGAAGCAACTGGCAGCCAGTGTAGAGAGACAAGAAGTGGTGCACCATGTGCTTTCTTTGATTCGTTGAAGACCAGACATGCTGCTGCATTCTAGATCATTTGCAGGGGCCTAATTGCGGAGCAGGAATGCTGGCTAAAAGAGAATTACAGTATTTAGTCCAGTCTAAATATGACAAGTGACTGAACAAGGAATTGTGTGCCATGTTCAGTGAGGAAGGGTCTTATTTTCCTGATATTGTAGAGTGTAAATCTACATGATTGTGCTGTCTTTGAGATATGTTCGGTGAAACTGAGTTGGTTGTCGATGGTTATCCCTAGATTTCTGACCATTTTGGAAGGTGTAATTGTAGATGAACCCAGCTGAACGGTGATGTTGTGCTCAATTCACTGACTAATTAAGCCCCGTTCAAACTGCTGGCGACTTTGAGTGACAAAGCGACATGATCCCATTCATTTTCAGTGAGAACAGAGAGACATCTGGAGCAACAGTGACCGTTGGCGACAGAGGTTGTCGTGGCGAGTGATAAGACAAAGTCGAGAAATGTTTAACTTTATGCAAATGATGAGCGACTTTCGGGAACAGCCACTAATGAGAGTGAAGATGTCTCCCGTCTGCTGTGAGTGTGAGATACTGGAGTCGAGTGCAGGCAAGACGGAGAAGATAACATTTTCTGTGAGTGATATCACTGATCTATTTCATTTGTCTGTAACCACATACATGGATATAGCCTAATAATAATGATCCATGGAAAACCATGTCAGAATTTCGAGTGTTACATTCATACATTGATAGATTGTTCATCTTGTTCATGATAAGGTGCATTGAACACTGCTGCAAGTTATATAAAAACTCTCTCCCCTGCAAAATTTTAATGTTTAGAAGTAATAGAACTGATTCCTCGTCAAATAAGTATGATATTTTAGTTTTACTGGCAGTATAATCTGTAATCAGAATTTCCAAAGTTACTATATCCAGACATGCAGTCCACCAATAATATTAAAGCGACAGCAATTGGAATGCCCAACAGCGACACCGATCGCAGAGACAGCAAGCCACAATATCGTTTGCGGTGTGAACGGGATATTAGGAGGAAAGTAAGGACTAGTATGGTGCAATTTACTCCTTAACTCCCCAACTCAAATGAAAGAGGAGATTCTTGCAAGGTGTGTATGCTTCTCAGATATGATATGTTTTAAGTTTTCAATGTTAAAATACTATCCCAGTTTAAAAATATGCAGAGACAACTGTCAAAATGTATCGTAACATTGCTCTATTTGTTTAAGCATCCCAGCTGGCCCGACACAGCAACAATGGCTCAACCAGAAGCTTAAGTTTGAGCTGGGACTATCTGTTTGTTCGACCAGTGGAAGATGGGGTGAGTGTTTGGAAAACCTGTTTTTGCAATTCCGTTTGGCAACACTAGTTGCACAGCAATTACACACTTCACCTTTAATAAAAATACAAATCCCATTTTCTCATCCCATTTTAATACAAATCTTTTATCTGTCATCTGATATTTGGGTGATGACAAGTCTTTGTGTGTGGTTGTGTGCAGTAGCTGTGCGATAGCTGACATTCTAAGAGCTTTCCCTCTGCTCCAAAAAGTGAGCTGGCATCTGCCTAAACATGGTTTCATCAACACTTCAAGGAAACAGGTCCAATCTTCTAGTTATGCCAGAAACTATTATTCTTTCATTCTGGTAATTAATTTTAATTGCCTTCTTTTTCTGTCCAAAGTAAGAACAAGACGAAACCACATACACAGTTGCCGTTATACGTCCTTGTTTTAACATGCTTACTATTATCATAGGTGTATAAACAACTGCCCTCTTATTCACAGATCTCATCGCTGTTGCATATTTATTGAATTGAATTGTTTGTTAACATATGCAGAACACACACATTCCGATATGCACATGCACACATAAATCCTATGAGCGTTTGGAAAGCGTTCAGTTCTACAGCAGAGGAATCTATCAGGAGTTACATCCTCATTTTCGCACAGACAATGCAATAAAACATATCAGCAGAAACATCTGAACCCAGTGACTCATAAGTACAAATGTCTGTTTTCTATTTATGTTCCCTATAGCATTCTGTAAATTCATTTAAAAAATCGGTAAATTATGTTTGAGCTGTGTTAAAAGGAGTTTGTAGCAGTGTCCGAAAATGAAAGCAGCTGCCTCGATGCCCAGTCAGTCAATGTCTTGACAGAAAGCACTTTTGTATGAAGGTAACTTCTAAGAAAACTGGTTTCAGACAGGCTTCCAAGACACCATCACATCATATCTAATGATCTAGAACAAATTTAAGTGAGCTTAGAAGATAACCAAGCAAATATTTAATGACAACAATGCTTATGTCTTGCCTTATAACAAGGTTTAAGATGAAAAAAAGAAGAAGATATATTTATGCTGCCTTAAAAAACAAACCAGATAAGGGTGTCTTAGAAGATAGGATGTTACACAAAACTGTCATTTTTAAGTGAATATCTCTGCTTCGTGTCATTCTTAATTGGGGCTTGTTGCTTTAATGTAGTAGTGCACTGGGCAGGTTGTTATCCAGTGTGTGCAAAGATTTGTATGCGCACAACTGTGCATGTTCATACTACTGCAGAAAAATACACAGTGTTTCCATGCTTTAGTGATGAGATATGCTGCTTGTACAGCCCTGGCATAGATGCTATCTTCTGGGCCAAAGGTTTACCTGGTTTCCCCTGTAGGCCAATGGAGAATCATACCTATTAGAGATCAGCCGCTACTGATGACCTCAGGCACCCCGCAGGGTGCAACCCTATCACAGTGCCGGTCTCTCTGACAAATGAGTGTACTACTGCACCCCTTATACACAAAAGCTCCACCATTAAAGTCAGGAGAGAAAAATCCCCCTCAGAGGCTTCTCGCCTTTTCCTTGCTCCAGTCGTGCATTCTCTCCGTTTGATGTTGTGTGAAATGTACACAGAACTGGGAATTGTTAACGGTCTGCCAGGTATCAGAGACAGTGTGAGAGGTGAGTCTTTGTATCAGAGGAGCCAGGAGTCTCGGGTGAGTCACATCTCGAGGGAACTTGCTCATCTCATGGTCCTTTGATGCTATAGAGCTGCATCAGGTGGGAGGGTTACAGCATCATCAACCCTGTCAGTGAGTTGTCGTCATAGCGCTGTGTGTTTGTGTATGCGAATGACAGTGAGATTGAGTTTGTTTGTATTCATATGTAGGTGAAAGTGGAAGCACAGCCACACAGGTTTATGTTTATCCTTATGTAAGCTTCACTGTACAGTCTAATATCCTTTCTATACCACATTCTCTTCTAAAATCATCAAAACTTCCTTTAATAGAAAATGTTACTTTACTTTTACTAAAAATGTTAAAAGGAAGCCACAGAAGATATGGGATATAAAATTAGTAATACCATGAAAATAACTGGATCATGGAAATTCCATTTAAAAATAAAACAATTAAGGGTCATCACAATTGTCTTTAAAATTCAATTTCCCAGAATTTCTATAATGAAGTTTCAGGTAATAAAACAATGTCACTGTCTAAAAAAGTAATGAACAACAATAGGTAATTTTATTAATACTAATAACAGGAATAAACAATTCTTCCAAGTAAAATAGTTAATTAGCCCAGCTGTATGCTGTTACCAATCAACCCAAATGAGTTTCCCCCAAAATGAAAACATAACAGTTGCGCAACTTTTGCACGTGCTTGGTTACAAATCACCTGCAATCTAGTTTAAGCAGGCGTAATCAGCGCTGAATTTGCGCTGTGTCTTGAATATTAAAATTAAGTAATTGTGATTCCTTTCTGCTCAAACACGCCTCCTTTCTTTTTTTGCTCCCCCTTTTTTCCCCAATTTGGAATGCCCAATTCCCAAGTCCTTGTGTGGTGGCATATTGACTCGCCTCAATCCGGGTGGCGGAGGACAAATCTCAGTTGCCTCTGCGTCTGAGACCGTCAATCCGCGCATCTTATCACATGGCTTGTTGAGTGCGTTACTGCGGAGACCTAGCACGTGTGAAGGCTTCACGCTATTCTCCGCAGCATCCACGCACAACTCACCATGCACCCCACCGAGAGCAAGAACCACATTATGGCGACCACGAGGAGGTTAACCCAACGTGACTCTACCCAGCCTAGCAACTGGGCCAATTGGTTGCTTAGGAAGCTTGACTGGAGTCACTCAGCACACCCTAGATTCGAACTTGTGACTCCAAGTATGATAGTCAGCGTCTTTACTTGCTGAGCTACCCAGGCCCCCAACATGCCTCCTTGCTATGTAAATTAGGCTACTTATAGATTGTACTTCATTCAAAAAAATTGTCTGCCGCTATTGCTGTGTGATTACCTCCAGATGAAAGCAATTTATTTTATTTAGAAGAGCTGTTTGAGTACATTTTCTGTTAATCATACAAAATAATGATCAAATGATTGCAAATATTCAGACGTGCGGTGTAGTCAACTGCTCTTTTGGCATGTTAAAGAGATAATTCAGGTGTCTGGATCACAGTAGGGGGTAGATCGCGGTGGTCTGCCGCATCCGTTGCAATATAGCACTCATAACTGGCCCGCAAGATTAGAGTTGCACATGCAAATTGGGTGCGTTTGTGCCATTGCCTGATCTGCATAATTGCTTTAGTGAATCGGGCACTAAACCAGCACAGACACAGTGCGTGCAAATAACCGGCACTTTTACCGGTCACAGTTCATTCTTAGTGAATTCCTCCCGTTACCTTCTATGAAGAAAGTTTTACAGGTTTGGAACAACATGAGGGTAAGTAACTAATTGCAGAATTTTCATTTTTGGGTAAACTTTCCCTTTAATTTAGAATGTGCAGTCACAATTGAACATTTATCTGGATTTTACAATGGCTTTGAACCTGCCTCATCCAATCAGAATTTCGAGTTGGAACTATTAGTTAAATGACCTTTATCTGTGAACATTGTACTTAAAGCAAGAGCAGTGATTATGAGCCCTTTTACACAAACAGTAGATGACACCGTTCACAATAACATCACCAAGACATCAGTGCTTTCATTGTTTTCCTACAAATGAGTCATATAGTTATAGGATGTCTTTAATTTACACTTCCACATACAGTATTATTCCTATCAGTTTGCATTATTATTTTCGAAGTGCCTAACTGAAACCCCTGCCCCTTACATGATAACTTACTGGAAGCGGAACCTGTTTTTCTGCTATGTTTGCCGAGTGAGTAAGTGGCATAATTCATAATTACACATCTGCTTGCAGTGTAACTGTCCATTAATCTCTCACCCATGTGGATGATTAGGGTGTTAGTGTGCGTGTGATGAACTGAGCTGTGGATAAGGAGTGGATCAGCCTTTCTCTGCCCTCTTACAGTGGACTATATGAAGCTGATGTTGTCTTGGAGGCAGAGGCGCTTAATCAGATATAGTTATGTCTGATTAAGTCAATTACTAAACCACGTGGCGCTTTGATGTAAACCTGCACCTGCTTGCATTGCATGCTTCAAGTACCTCCCAGTGTTCTGTTTTTTTTGTTTTTTTTTTTGGTAGCGATACACACCAGCGACTCTGAAGTGGATGAAAAAGGGATGTACTGCATTGCTATGGCTGCGTGCGAACTAACAAACTCTCATGGGGAACGCCTTTCAATGTGGGGGGTGACGAACACACAAATACACATCGAAACATATATATATATTGCATTGACTCGGTGAAAGAAGGGTGCGGCTGCCACAACCGAGCGAGGAACACAAACACTAGGTTGATGCGAATTGCTAATTTGTCTTTGGGAGTCTGCTACTGAAGCTTTAGGGTCTAGCAGGTGCTTGTCTGAGCAGGTTTAGGGCCACCTCTAGCCTTCAGGTATTCTCGCTCAATTTCCATACTGCTGGGTGGGTGGTGTCTGCAGTGCTTGGAGATGAAAATAATGACGCAATCATTAATGGACCATTGCAAAGCACAGCTGCAAGGAATATGAAAAGGGAATTCCTCTCTATACAAAACAGTGAAATGTAAATTTGCCATTGGCTGAGGATTAAGTTACCTTTATTGCTCATTCTCCAACCAAAACAGCCTAGACGTGTAACCAGTATTTTAATGTCATTCTCAAAATGTTTTCTGCTTTCATGCATACACCAGATTTTCCAAAAAGAGTTGGAGATGAGGCTCCTGTCTATGAGCAAGCTACTGAGTGTTCTGGTTTTGTCCAGAGGCAGAAGAAATAAGAAACTCTTTGAACTTGTGAGTTTCTGACATCCGACCCCTGGAGCTCTTGAGGTCGATGTCTTGTTAAAGCTGTGTTTGAGTTCATTACAAGGCCACAGCTTTGGTGTGCTACCCAAGGCCCCAGACAGGTCAGGGGAAATTCACCACACATTCCTGGCCATCTTCTTCAACATTTGAAAGCTGTTTGAGATGCACAATGAGTTTTTTTTTTTTTTTTTTCACAATAGATCTATGGCCTCACAATTGCTTGTTCAAATATGCAAATTTACGCTTACAGTGCATCCGGAAGGTATTCACAGCGCTTCACTTTTTCCACATTTTGTTATGTTACAGCCTTATTCCAAAATGGATTAAATTCATTATTTTCCTCAAAATTCTACAAACAATACCCCATAATGACAACGCAAAAGAAGTTTGTTTGAAATCTTTGCAAATTTATTACAAATAAAAAACGGAAAAAAAAATCACATGTACATAAGTATTCACAGCCTTTGCCATGACACTCCAAATTGAGCTCAGGTGCATCCTGTTTCCATTGATCATCCTTGAGATGTTTCTACAACTTGATTGGAGTTCACCTGTGGTAAATTCAGTTGATTGGACATGATTTGGAAAGGCACACACCTGTCTATATAAGGTCCCACAGTTAACAGTGCATGTCAGAGCACAAACCAAGCCATGAAGTCCAAGGAATTGTCTGTAGACTTCCAAGACAGGATTGTATCGAGGCACAGATCTGGGGAAGGGTATAGAAAAATGTCTGCAGCATTGAAGGTCCCAATGTGCACAGTGGCCTCCATCATCCGTAAATGGAAGAAGTTTGGAACCACCAGGACTCTTCCTGTGGCCTGAATGGCAAGCGTCATGTCTGGAGGAAACCAGGCACCGCTCATCACCTGGCCAATACCATCCCTACAGTGAGGCATGGTGGTGGCAGCATCATGCTGTGGGGATGTTTTTCAGCGGCAGGAACTGGGAGACTAGTTAGGATCGAGGGAAAGATAAATGCAGCAAAGTACAGAGACATCCTTGATGAAAACCTGCTCCAGAGCACTCTGGACCTCAGACTGGGGCGAAGATTCATCTTCCAACAGGACAACGACCCTAAGCACACAGCCAAGATAACAAAGGAGTGGCTACGGGACAACTCTGTGAATGTCCTTGAGTGGCCCAGCCAGAGCCCAGACCTGAACCCGATTGAACATCTCTGGAGAGATCTGAAAATGGCTGTGCACCGGCACTCCCCATCCAACCTGATGGAGCTTGAGAGGTCCTACAAAGAAGAATGGGAGAAACTGCCCAAAAATAGGTGTGCCAAGCTTGTAGCATCATACTCAAAAAGACTTGAGGCTGTAATTGGTGCCAAAGGTGCTTCAACAAAGTATTGAGCAAAGGTTGTGAATACTTCTGTACATGTGATTTTTTTTATTTTTATTATTATTATTTTTTTTTTATAAATTTGCAAAGATTTCAAACAAACTTATTTCACGTTGTCATTATGGGGTATTGTTTGTAGAATTTTGAGGAAAATAATGAATTTAATCCATTTTGGAATAAGGCTGTAACATAACAAAATGTGGAACAATTGAGGCGCTGTGAATACTTTCCGGATGCACTGTACATTACCAAATTCTAGCTGTTGTCATTTGGTGAAATCTCATTTGTTGAGGGTTATAATCACAGCATATTGCAAAATGTGAAAAGGGGCAAAAAATCTCATATGTTACCCTTATTCACTATTATCATTGTTCATCACCCTTAACTTTGAAATCATCCAGTAACAAGGCAACAAACTTTTGCGTACCTTACATGTACAGTATCTGTCTGGATACTAGTGATTCTATTTAACATCAGTTACCAATCCCATAATGAACCTGTGCCTGTCTGAGAAACCTTAGGACCTTTAGAACTTTATGACACCTAATTTTAAGTTGTAGGTTATTGAAATCGACCAAACAGCAGTTAAAATGGACAGCACTCTCAAAGATCTCTATATCATTAAGTAGAAATTTCTGCCCTTCCCTCCGCTCCATACCATACCTGACATTTGGAAAATAACGTTCACCTTTGTGTTAAATGTATGGAAAGCATCTTTGCCTTAGGCTGCATGACAAAAGTGAGGTTCAAAGAGAGAGAGAGAGAGAGATGGGAGAGGAGAAGGATTAGAGAGAGAAGCATCCTGTCACAATCTACTCCTCTCTTTCAATCTCAATCTGCCTTTGATTTATACTGTAGCCCTTTTATGTGCACCTTTCAAGAAAAACCTTTTGGTGAATATTTCAGTGTAAAAAAAAAAAAAATTCTGCAATGCCAGAGACACTGTCTGTCTACAGTTTATTCATTTACAATTTCCTGGGGCAATAGACAATGCCCTATACAGTGTGTTTTGCCTTTCTTGAGTTTTATGGAACATTATTGTTTGGAAAATTTCAAATGAACTTTTTTCAATTATTCCATAAGTTATATCCATTTCAGTTTAACTGTATGTGTGTTTAATTTCGGTCAGTTGCCTTATTATGACTTGTGCTCCTTTTCCACTATCTTTTTAAAAACTTGGGAATGTGTCCATAAGAGAAAGTGTTGTTAGCCTGAGGATGGGGCTTTTTCTCAGTCATTCTGTCAGAACAGGAACACAAGCTCCATCAACAGTTAGGGTTTTTTCCCACCACACTTTTGATTGGCAGTTCAACTGCTCTGGGCTTATCAGATGAAAAAATGTCAGAAGCTTTTTAAAATGTTCAAACCTGTTTTCTCTCTTTGTTCCTCCTCTATTCCTAATGACACCCCTCTACATAGAAAGCCAGAAACACAATGGGCAAAACTAGAGAGCTCCTGTTATAATTAATAATGCATTGCAAACACGTGCTTCTCAGAACATGCAAAGTGTCTGAATATTTTCAGTGTAGACAACTTTATTGCTTTCAATTGGAGCGTTAATTGGAGTTGTGTTGTATTGCTAGCAGAGTAGCTGGGGGTTTGCCGCTTCAGTGGTAGGGTGACCAGATTTTTTTAAAGGTGCTGTAAGCAATTACAGACATTTTTCTAACTTTAGCCAAACTTAACCACTGAATTATACTTCCCCACGCATACTTTCTGCAAAACGCCCAGCCTACCTAGACAGAACTATCCAGCATTCCTATTCATATCAATAGCAGTTGCTTTGCTGGCAAAAAATAATTTTGTCTAAATACACAGCTACTTTCGAATAGCCTTTAATAGAGAAAGATGCTCTTTGCCCCAGAACAGTGTAGTTACAGCATCTACCAGCAGGGGTTATCTGGACTGTGCTAACCAGTCAAACCTCAAATGCATAAAAGGATGCACAGGCTAAGAGTATTTCTGATTGTCAAGTTTTCTTATTGGCTTAAAAAAGTGTGGGCCGCTTCCACTATTTTATTTTATTTTTATTTTTATTTTATTTTTTATTTAGCTGTTTATGGAGCCCAAGGCTGTCATATCATTAGGTCTGCATTTTGGAAGTATCCCTTTGAATTTTTTGTGCCCACCCACCCTTGTCTGAAATAATGATGGAAGTAGCAGTAATTCCAAAATATTTAGCTCAACCACTTACTTTGAAAGCTGATATGCTGAAATACATTCTAAAATGAAATGATTAACAAATCAGCTTGCACTGGCAAAGAAACAGCTTTTCCTTCTCTGCAATGTCATCATTGGCTCTGTACTTGTACTCTGCACAATGACAATAAAGTTTAATAGAATCTAATGTAATATTGAGAACCACAAACAATACCAGAGGTGTTAGATTGACATGGCCTGGCACAACTGTCCAGAAACTGCTGTGAAGTGTGGCTCTGCAAGTGGATATGTCTCCAGGAGCTGCCACCTGTCACTGTTCAACTGCTGGAGCTGTCAGAGAGCTAGAAAGTGCTAATGAAACTGACTCCACTGACACTCCCTACGTACACCAGTTTACACTTTTGATTAAAGCTGTGATGCATTCCACAACTCTCTAAAAAACCCTTTTGAGTCAACTGAAATGGACACAGTTTGGTATAGAGAAGTTTATGGTTTAACCAAGATGGTTTTTCCAATTCCATCCAGCAGCCTGACCAGGGATTAGCATATGCCAAAATATGGTAGCTACAGACAAGACAGATAGTACCCTAATGCATTTTTGCTACTATTATTATATTTTCTAAAGCAGTTAAATATTGATTAAACTGTATTTTCTGATAAACCATCACATAGAACTTGTACAGAGAAATGTGTTATTATAAAATAGCTTAAGCACAGTAATCTCCGCTAAAACAGATTTCAGTGCTGATTCCTAACAGTAGGTCTAGTCTGCATAAGTACCCAATAATAATGGCTTGATAAGCACAGTGTTTTTTCCTGTGTTGATGTATTTCCAATTGAAACCAGAATTTAAGGCAGGACATATTGATGACCTCATCTCTTGTTTTTAAATACCTAATAACTTTTAGTTTACGTCAAAGCTGTGAACCAGGATTTGCTGCTCGCTTTTGTTAGTCAAAGGGTAAGGAACGTTCTTATTATAAAAAGCATTTGATTGGACTAAATGTTCATATGCCCCTAAGTGCAAGATGAGCTGTCTTACTTTTGACACCTTTTAGAAGTTCAATACAATGTTGATAGCCTTAAAGCAAACAGATAGATAGCCTCAAAGCAAACAACTCCAATTTTGATTTCATGGGTTCAGGGAGGCCTCAGTCACCTCTCACCCCGTCTCTCTCTCTCTCTCTTTCTCTCTCTCTCTCTCTCTCTCTCTCTCTCTCTCTGTTCACACACACACACACACACACACACACACACACACACTGGCACACATGAGCTATCTCGATCTGTCTTGTCCGCTATCACTATTTTAAGTTTTCTGAGTGTGCGTGTGTGATAGGATGACATAAAAGATAACCTCAGGTGGTCATGATGATCCAGAGAGCACAGATGTAGGCAGTACTCCATTGTCATAAGACCCTGATTGAAGGGAACTGTGCTATTCTCTTCACTTAATGTTCTTAATCTAGTTTGGTTAATATGGCACCTCTCTGCATGTGTGTCAGTCAGAGTAAAGATTTGTCAGCAAAAAAATAAAATTAAATAAAAAATAAAACACCAACAAAACCTAAGAACATGTCCTGAGTGAACTGCCCCTTAGAATTCTGGCTGACAAAACGTTTGGATTTGTTAATGATGGTGTTCAGAATAAGCACTTACAATAACAGTTACTTTTCTATCTAAAAAAGTGGAAACATCTCCATATATACATGTAATCATCAACTAGATTTTAATATTGGACTATAGAATTTGCTACAAATATTAAAGCAGTACTTTTCAAAAGTAAGAGTCCTCTGACCTGGCTATCTGTGTTCACTCTCCTTTTCCTAAGTGGCACCCATTATCCCTGAACATCCTTGATCTTTTCACACTAAATTGCAGCTGGTGGATTTTCTTGTGGTACCATTAAAGCAGTGAAACTGGCTAACATGCAGGGGTGTTTGATACGAAGGCTGTATAATGACATTCCTCTCTCACAGGGATGAGTCAAGTCCCATTGAAGCCAGCAGGACACAAGAGCAGGCCAGAATGCTGACTGGCCTCCCGGTGCCATCTCCTTCATGGCTATTCTCTCCAAAAGAATCTTCTGAATTTTAATTATTTCAGAATTAAAGTTTTATGTTATGTGTTTGTGTGTTTCCATCTGAAAGGGCTCTTTCCTGACAATGAAAGGCTCTAAGTCCTTAATTGAAAGCCATATAAGCTTTGCTTTGCTATGGTAACAAAAAGAGCAGCTTGAATCCATATGATCTGATATATTTACATTTTACCATGAATTTTGCTCTGTTGTTTAGCTTTTATGCAATCATATATTTAAAGGGATAGTTAACACAAAAAATGAAATTGCAGTCATCATTACTCACCCTCATGTTGTTCCAAACCCCAGTGACTTTATTTATTTCATGGAACACCAAAGGAGAATATCAGAATATCAGTGCTGTTCTCTTCCATATAATGAAAGTGGATGGTGACCAGGGACTGCAAATCTCCAAAAAGGACAAAATACAGGACCATACACGCATAATAAAAGTATCCATATGACTTGTGTACTATATTCCAAATCTTTTGAAACAATATAATAGCTTTGTGTGTTGAACAGACTGAAATTTAAGTCATTATTCATGGAAAATCTTGCCTTGAAATTCTTGACAGCTTTGGTCACCATTCACTTCCATTGCATTTAAAATAGCAGCTTGAAAATTCTGCTGTAACTCATTTTGTGTTCCACAGAAGAAAGAAAATCATATAATGATGATAGAACTTCATTTTTGTGTGAATTATTCCTGTAAAAGTGTATATGGTGTTGAGCTGTATTAGCAGTCTACTTCTGCAGTTGAGATTGGTACTTCAAGGGCAGTCTCTTGATGAAAACGTCACCATAGCGACTTTTCCCCTGCACCATCAAAATCTCATTGTCATGCCATTTCACCTCAGTTCGGACATTCTGTCACATGCTCTGCAATCTTCGGATTTATCTTGTGACATAATATGTTTCATTATACTTATAAATATGAGTTGAGTTACATTATAATATCATATTGATATTTTAGATCCCCGACCCAACCCCATTCCTAAACCTAACCACTTATAAACAATATAAACATGTAACAGGCTAGTTAATGTAGTCACAATAATATTATTTACATCACACTATAATATACATATTTTTGAACAACTAACCCTATGTCTAAACCTAACCAATAACATAGCAACAATATAACCAACATACAATATGAAAGACATACAAGCACATACAAGTACAGTCACAATAATTTATATATATATATATATATATATATATATATATATATATATATATATATAAAAAGCACCATAAAAGTATTCCAAAAGGACTGCATTTAATGTCTGAACCCATATGATAGCTCCAGAGTAAAGCAGAAGGTTATAATAATTGAAAAGCTTCCTCTCCGTGAAGGCAGTCGCATTTCATTCAACATTAGAACATTTAGTCAGCATTAGAATTTCGCCGTTGGTCACATGAAATGCAAGAGCCAATGGTATTTGACATCCCTGACGTCAAAGCTGTTGTAATGCTTATTGAGGGCAATTTCAAATGTCCCATGACACACAAGAGCCAATGGAATTTGACAAGCTGTCGTTAGTGTGTTGAGGCGGAAATTTCAAATGTTTAATTTAGCGTGGATCAGGATCTGACTGTTACTGTGAATGGGAACTCTGATTGTTGCTGAAAGACTTATAGTTGGATCTGTTCTACACACACAGCGATCCCACTGCACCAGATAATCTGGAGTACAGCGCACAAATAGCATGTTATGTTTTCATGATGATTTTTATTGTACTTTTATTTTTGAGCTGCAACTAATGTCCCACGGCAATAAAACAATGAGCAAATAAGCAATAAATAAAGCAATGAGTAACTGATGACAGAACTTTCAACTCATTTAATATTTAAATTTAGCATTGGGTAAAATGGACTGCTCCAAAATGAGTTAAATAAGGCACCAGAGTAACATTTAATATACGTACGACATCAGAGTGACATTTAATATATACGGACCATGGGTGACATTTTAGTGGTAAAGGGATAAAGTGCCCCCAGCGTCATTTGGTCATGAGACTTTGTTGGATACTTCAGTAAGGTTACAGATAATAACCACTGTTTCCAGGTCAAGCCATGACATGGTCATTTGGGGTCAGCCCTCTTCTGAACTGCTGTGTTGTAACTGAGCTGAAGTCCTGACAGATAGCAAATGAACGTTAGTGCAAACAGCCAGCTGGATCTGAATGGGTGGTGGCTTTGCGGTGTTGTTGTGGGAAGAAGCCACAAATACCTTGTTCCTTTCTGTCTGGTATTTTGGAGTGGCTGCTGATTGTGTCTGAGCGCACCTATCATCTGTAATGCACATGAAATTTTAAAAAGCTAGACAGGCTGATCGGTTTCAGTAGCACCCCCTATTTAGGATTAAGCTTAATGACTTAATCTTGAGAGGATAAAGTCAGATTTTAGTGGCCTGGTAAGCTGCTGAAAAAGATTAGGAAAGAAATTGGTCTGATTATTGCAACTCTGCTCATCGTCCATTCAGATCTGAGGATATTTAAAGGGGAGGATTCAACAAGAAGCATTACATTTTAAATATAAGAGATATATTGCATTACAAATCCTGCTGAAAACAGGGTGCACAACTCTCAGACACACAATATTATACCTTGTAAGGTGTGCAACTGAAAACAGAAAATATATCAATCTTGTTAGGAATAACTGCCATATAAATGTATGGCTACACACAGTGGTAGGATCAATACATTGACCAATTTTGAATGTAGAGGAGAAAGCACAATTTATTTTTTATTAATAAAATTGTTGAAATGGACATTTTAAACCAAATGATTCTTAAAATTTGAACTAAGCACTCCTCCAGGTCAAACCACTGTTAGAGCTACTTAAATGTAAATATGTGTCCATTTCAGTCTAGTTTAGCTTTTATTTACAGTTCTCTTACTGGAAAAAATGGTAACTTTCAATTGCAATGATCTGTTACTACTTAATCAAACCCATAAAAATGACCTTCGTTGGTGTATTCAAATTTGTCAGGATGATTTACTTGAATAAACCCAGTTAATTTAGATGTTACCACATGAAGCAAATTTTTTTAGGTTATATAGCAAAACTCTTTGGTTACTTGCATAACCCCTGTTCTCATGTGATAACATAAAGTGAAGTATCTCACTAAGGGGAATGCCCAAGGCATGACCGATTGTGGAAGCACCAATGACACAACGTCTGTCAAGACAGACAGACCAATCGCTGCAGCTTTTATGGAGTCCCACTTCCCTAATATAAACCACAGCTACCTGTTGCTGCCTCATTCTCCGCATATCTCTTCTCCGTGCGAACTGCAAGGAGGGCGATGATGTGAGATACCTCACTTCATGTTATCAGAGAACCAGGGTTACGCAAGTAACCTAAAGTTCTCTTTCTAACACTTGTTTGGTATCTCACTAAGGGATATAGACAGCTCCCGAATTGCAGATATGCTGGCTGAAGCAGATGCCACAAGCAGAGAAAACACAGAACCTAACAATTGAACTGAATAATTTTCTTTGTTATAAAATAAATTAAATCAGAAGCATAAGAATTTGGATCTGCCAATATTTAGCCTACTGTATATATGTGTGTGCTTATTGTACAGTATGCTGCATTCCCACCTTAAGGACAGTGTGCCTCTGAAGGCTCTGTAAGAATCCAGTCTGTAAAACCTAAGAAATGTGTGGGGAGATGACCAACTCGTCGCAGCACAAATCTCTTGAAGTGAAATGCCCTTGAACAGCGCCCAAGATGTGGCCATACCCCTAGTGGAGTGAGACCGTAATCCCTCTGGAGTTTGACGATTAAAGCTATTATAGCACAGCACAATCGCATCCACCACCCTATGAGGGAGGCGCTGGTGAGAAATAGGTTTACCCTTAAGAGAGTCAGACCACGAATTAAAGAGCTGACTACTCTCCCTTCGGGCTCTCGTCTTTTGCACAAACAATGCAGCCCCTCCTCCTCTGCGGAGGAAAAATGCGGCGGGTGAAAAGCCAACAAGTCTACCGACTGGCACGTGCTCGAGGAGTCACTCACCTTCGGCACAAATGCTGGGTTTGGTCTAAGGGTTACTTTTTGACCTCCCTGAGCAAACCACATACACGAGGAATGAACTGATAAAGCATGCAATTCACTTACTCATTTAGCAGTCATGAGAGCAAGTAACAAAGCTGTCTTTAAAGAGAGCAGCTTTAACGTAATACTCTTCTAACGGTTCAAACGGGGGCTGAGACAGCGCATTCAGGACCACAAACAGATCCTACGTCGACACAACCATTCTAGAGACCGGGTGTAACCTAAAAGCGCCTCTCAAAAAATGACAAATCAGTGGGTGCTGGCTCATAGTGCCAGAGTCGATGTCCACATGACATGCTGATATAGTGGCCAAATAGACTTTGACTGTAGAAAAGGCTCTACCCTTATCTAAAAGGTCTTGAAGAAAGCACAATACATCTGTCACCGAACACAAGTATGGAACGACATGTCTGTCCATATACCATCGTTCAAATACTCTCCAGTTGAGATCATATAAGGAACACGTCGAGACTACCCTTGCACTCTGAATCATTTCAATCACTCTCTGGGGCAAACCGATGCGGTTTAAATTCAGCCTCTCACAGGCCAGGCCCAGAGAGCCAATTTCTGAGGAGAGGGAAGTTAGATTTCCCCGTGTGCTTGAGAGAGAAGATCTATGTGCAGTGGTGGTCGTAAAACAGCTGATATTACTCTGCCATCCACAGCCTCCCTGGCCAGTTCAGAGCTATTAAAATAGAGAATGACAGAACTCCCTCACTCTCCGTAGTGCCGGACCGATCAGACTCAGTGGGGGAAATGCAAACAGTAATGAGTGAGACCACGGGTGGGCTAGCGCATCCACACCCAACGGTACATCGTCGCCCACCAGGGAGAAGAACAGAGGTCATTGTGGATCTTATCGCGATGTGAAGAGATCTACGGCTGCCTGTCCAAATCTCTGCCAGATGAGGCCCGTCACTTGAGGGTGAAGCCCTATGAACAGCAAATCCGCTCTCCTGTTCATTACGCCCAGAACATGCGTTGCTCGCAGTGACAACAGGTTTGTATTACTCCACACAATCAGTTTCTCTGCCAAGCTGTGAAGCTGGTGTGAGCAAACTCCCCCTTGCTGATTTATATATAGGCTATCACCATTGTGTTGTCTGTCCTGATCAAAATTGTGATTCCTGAGAAAAAACACAAAATGTCTATGAGCTAGAAACATTGTCTGCAACACCAGAAAATGTATGTGCTTTCCCTCTGTGTGGGTGTCCAAACACCTCTCACTGTTCTGCCCTCACAGTGGCCCAGCCTGTGAGAGAAGCATCCATCATCACCACTTTTCTCATTAAAATTGGACCCAATGGGCACCATGTCCTGAGAAAAGATGTGGCTCTCCAATGACAGAGAGCGTTCATGCATTCTGATGAGATGATTACTCTGCGACTAAGACAGCGCTGACGGCCCGAGCACAGTGGTGCTGTCCAGTTCTGAAATGCCCTCATTCGCAACAAGCCCAGGGGAATCACGGCCACTTTTAAAGCCATCAATCCCAACAGCTGGAGACACGTCCTGAGATCCACCACTGAAAATGGGAGACGCAGGTGTGAAACCAAAAGGAATGCTCAAAGCTGAATGGAGTTCAGCCTGAGCCCCAGATAAATGATCTCTTGTGAAGGAATAAGACAGCTCTTTGCTTGGTTTATTCTGAATCCCAAGCTCTCCAAATGAGTCAATAATGTGTTCGTATCTCTCTCTACTCTTGCCACTGAGATGGTGCAAAACGTGGGGTCGGTCATCCCCATGTCCCCCATTCCCTGGATATTGAGCCTCAAGAACCCTTTGACCAGCACTTGGTGAGAAAAAGGCTTATCCCAATATCGCCTCATTTCCACCACACAGGCCGGGACGGCTGGGAGGAACTGCTTCACTGGAGGGAGGTGGGATGGGAGCCTCTTGCCACTGTAAAAGTCCCTATCAGCTCCCGTACCCTCTGGCTGTGATGGACAGTTGATCGAGAGCTTAGCCGTGGCCCTGCGACAGACCGCAAACAAATCCATCTTGGACTGAACCAGATATGGAAAGCACTCCTCTTGTGTGCTTGGTGGCCGGGACTGATCCATGGGCAAAATGGCACCTTCTTCACCATCCTTGTCCTCCTCGAGGATGTCAGACAAAACTTCATCCCCATCGTCATCTTCCTCTCCTGCCAATGTGTCCTTGAACAGAGGGGGAAGGACTGGAGACACACTGTCCATAATTTCGCCCCATGACGGGGCCTGTGGACGCTCCACTGACTCTTCTCTGGGCTGAGAAGAGAGACACGGGTCCTTTTTGCCCACGACTGCGACCCTCAACCTTCTTTCCCGAACCTTCGTCGAGAAGGATGAACAATGGGGGCAACCCTCTGGGCTGGACATCTCGGCCTGAGCATATTTAGCCCCCAGGCACGAGATGCAATGCGGATGAGAATCTTTTGCGGAGATCCACGCGCTGCATGCACTTAAGCGGGGAGGGCGGCCTTTCCCACCTGAACTCTCCAGCTCTTTGGTTGCCATACTTCTGAGGTAAGTCCACCACAACGTGAAAACTTGCACAGAAAATAAAACGAGCCACAAATAACTTATAGTCTTAGAAAATAGTCTTATTTTCCTTCTGTTTGAAGCATAGTGAGTGCCACAAAAAGTTGGAAAAACACTGAAAAACGCTGAGATAGCAGAGATAAACTCATTGTGACGTGTTAGTTCACTCCGCTATATACAAATAACTGCCACTCCACAAGCTCGCATAAAAAAGATATATTGCGTTTGGATGTTACCAGAGGCTTCGTCGTCAAATCGTTGAACAATAAATCCTAGTGCATCTGAAGAGGGCTGCTTCCAAAAATCTTCCACAGGGAAGAGAGCGAGAATGAGGTAGCAACAGGTAGCTGTGGTTTATATAGGGTGATGGGACTCCTTAAAAGCTGCAGCGATTGGTCTGTCAATCTTGACAGACGTTGTGTCACTGTTGCTTCCACAATCAGTCACGCCTGGGGCATTCCCCTCAGTAAGATACCGAACGAGTGTTAGAAAGACACAATTTTTTTAAACTGCAGTAGAGATATTTTCACCTGCTACATACACTGTAGAAATAATGTGTCAGGTAAAAATGTGGTAACATCTAAATATACTGTCCCCCATCCGCCCCCCCCCCCAAGGTCAAAAATATTAGTGAATGTCACTGAAACAATCTGACAACATTAGGTTACACCAACAAAAGTAATTCCTAAGGGTCAGATCAGGTAGAAATAGTTCCTTAATGTAAAAACAATTTTACAGTTTTACAGGGTACACACTATTTTCTATTAATCCCTTTCAGTGCTGTTAAAAAACACAGGTTTGCTAATGCTCCTTGCACATTATACACTGAAAAAAGAAAATGCTAACCTAAAAATGTGCTTCATGTGGTAACATCTAATATAACTATCTTGATTAAAGTCAGAAATATTTTTTTAGCATCATCACTGAATCAACCTCAATACATTAGGTTGCACGAGCAAAACTAGTAGAAGTAGAAATAGATTCTTAATGTAACAATTACATTATAATTAAACAATTATACTTCACTTCCTAAGGTGGAAGTCAAGAGCTGGGATGACACCTATGTCTCTCAGCCCTGAGTGTCTGCCCATTTATCTGAAGCTGTGTATGTTTTTTCATCTCTCTCTCTCTCTCTCTCTCTCTTGCTATCTCTCCTTCCACTTCAAATTTGTTACCAAATCAAAGAGATCATGCATTGTCACTGGGTGAATCTTACACCATTGTCATAAAAACCATCTTTAGAGAGAACAGCTGCAGGTCAATATGACACAGACTCCTCTGCTCTTTGTCAGTGCTGTCTTGTGGCACCGAATGTCACACTGTGGGTGTAAAGCCATGCAAATATTAATGATTTAGTCCCGTGGCCTTTGTATGTGTAAATGTATGTGTGTGACTGCATGTTTGGCAGCGCTCGCTCCATAAACGAAACCAGAAGATGCTGGTGGTTTGGAACAAGAGTGTAGCGGGGACCACATGCTAACTGGGACTACTAAAGCACATTAGTTCTGACAAGTATTGTATCATGAGCCAGGGGGGCTTTTGTCGTACGCCTACACAAATATTTTTGCAAAAATCCTCATGTTACAAGAGAACCCTGTGAGGTCAGTGGCATATTGTGGATGGGGTAATTAGTGGAACTATGACATATCAGCACCATTCTGAGGTAAATATGATCCTTCAGAATCTGTAGCGAAACCTTCCGAACATAAGTGTTTTAACAGTACTAGCACAACATCAAATCTGACTAATTTAAATGAATAACAATAGAAAAACATTTTTGGCAATACTAATTAAAAAGCCCACAATGATATTCTCTAGGTTTAAAATAGTTGATAACTTTCTTCTTCTTCTTCTTCTTCTTCTTCTTCTTATTATTATTATTATTCTTATTCTTATTATTATTATTAATTTTAAATTGAATTACTACACTCAACCTGTCAAGAGAAAATGAATAAAGAATTATGTTTTTAATAAAATTAAAACAACACTTTATTCTCAGTTTTGTGATATAAATGCTTTGATTTCAAATGAACAAACAAGAAAGTAACAGTATTAAATCATGTGTGGTATATTTATGCAGACCATTTCAGAATACTCTTTACACAGCAAAATAAACTAGCCGTCATTTGGTATAAACTTGGCTATTTGGAGAATTTCTTTGAACACAGATTAATATAATTATGATTTTATTTCAGCTTATTTCCATCTCATACACAACTAGACTGTCGTACACAACTGCACAAAAGACGTTAGAGAAAAATAAATGTTCTATGCAATTTTTAGGTTTATAGTGTAATGATGCTAGTGTTAAACCCCAATGAATTCATTAAGACCCAAGCCAAGGTGCAACAACACTAATGCCCCAATTAACACTCCAAACACGGCTGGAGTGCTGAGGCTAGTAGCGAAGACAGCAATATACCCCATCCAGCAGCTCGCTTGCTGACACCTTAACCTAAACTTATCCCTGTCAAACACTCTGCATCTCCTACAGAACACCGCTTTAAAAACAGCGTTTGTGTCTCTTTCGAATCAAAGGAGCCGGGCGGAATTCGACAGCGAGGAAAAGACAAGCTAGCCTTTTCCGTCCCTCCACTGGCTGAGGTTAAGATTCTTTGGATTGAGCAGAGAAGCTTTTTTCCACGCAGTCAACTGAAAGTGTTCTGTATTTACTGCCCTCTGAAAAATGATCACTGACCACCGTTCTCCCCAGTGCTATTGGAGAAAGTGATGCAGAAAGTGGGGATTGTTGCTACTCACCACCAGATGGGATAGCCTCCAAGCACCCGAGAGCAGGACAACCACATGCACATGAGATATCCAACCAGGTACAAATCCATGAGGTATGTCTTGTGTGGCTGGAAATGTCTATTGATCAGATCATAGAATTCCTATAGAGGGGCTGAAAATTAAGTCCCACCAGGCAAGTCTTAAGAAAAAGTAATTATAATTTTGGGGTGAAATGTAGGTAAGCACAAAATTCTCCTGTGTTCTCCGCTTCTTGTAGTTTGGTAAAGAAAGTGTGTCTGTCTCCCAGTAGTTAGGAGAGTAAGTGTCTCTTTCACACACTCACACACACTCCTACCCGTCCTCTGATTCCCTCCCTCTCACTGAGGTTCTTCCCTAAGGTACATATCTTTTTCTCTCCCCACTTTTTCCCCCTTTGGATCATCAGGGCCAATATTAGAGAGAGAGAGAGAGAGAGAGAGAGAGAGAGAGAGAGAGAGAGAGAAAAAAAATGACAAGCGAGGTTTGGCGATGTCAGCTGGCAAGCCAATCATAGAGCATGGCCTTAGGTTATGCAAAAAAAAAAAAAAAAAAAAAACAAAAAAAAAATTATTATTCCTGCCCATCTGTCAATCATGCACCACCCCCTGGTAATGTAGCAAAGAAAGAAAGAGACAGAGGGAGAGAGAGAGGAGGGAGGGAATAAGAATGAAAGGGTGTCAATATTGGAGTTTCACAGAGGTAGATTTGTCTTATTAAGATCTATATTGTCTGTATTAATGTCAAGGAAGCCCAGCTGTGGCAGACTCTGTGGTGAATCGGACCTGCTGCTCGCCCGGTGTAGCCCGTTCCAGAGATGGCGTCGGAGAGCGGACGGGGGCTCGCTTCATTTTTAAGTACTGTGTGCCTGAACTAATTGTTCCGGATACATGTGCATGCAATGCTTACACTAACACACACACACACACACATTGAGAAGTCTTGGAGAATTTTGATGGCAGCTTCCTCCCCTTGTGTTGATGGAACACAAAGGGAACACAATAAAAAAGCCATAAAAGGTGGTGAGGCTGGGCCAGGCCTGCAATGTTCTGTGGCCCAGTGGTCCAAAGGCAGCACATTTTACATAAACACTATTATCATTTGGATGGGCTGAGGGCAGACAGCGCTGAGAAAGAGACAGCACTAAAAGATGACAATGCATTATACCTAAATATAGCCTCTGTCTTTGATTTACCTTAATCGCCTGGATGAAGGTGAACTGACCAGTTTCAGGTACAAAGACTGATGGTGACCTATGGGGAAAATTGCATTTAATTACTGTATAAATAAATGTATTACTTAATTTTAAGCATGATTTAGAAAAGCAATTAGATGATATAGCATTGTGAGTAAGTCATCATCTCTGGTCACTTAGTCAATATGTACTGCCATATTTTTAATTCAGCCAGTGGAACATTTATTAATGATTTCCTTTTGTGTTACACAGAAGAAACAATGTCATTTGGGTTTGGAATGACATGAGGGCGAGTAAATGATGGCTGAATTTTAATTATTGGGTGAACTGTTCCTTTTAAGTGCAGCGATTTTAGCACAGGAAAGGGGGTTTTACAACACCAATGTTCAATAAACAGTTACATTTAATAATAAATGGTTATATTAAAGGAATATTCCGGGTTCGGCTCAGTTGACAGAATTTGTGGCATAATGTTTATTCCCACAGAAATTTATTTCGATTTGTCCCTCCTTTTCTTAAAATAAAAAAAGCAAAAGTCTGGGTTACAGTGTGGCACTTACAATGGAAGTGAATGCACACTGTTTCAAAAGTATTGCCACAAGACCAGTGGGCAGCCACAAAATATTAAAGATTATTCTCTGACTTCAAATAAATATTTATAACATGGTAAAAAAAAAAAATTTTAAAAAAAGCATAGTTTTGATATCTGAAAATCTGTTTTCAAACAAATCGTAACAAATTTGTGAAACAGAAAATAAAATAAATGAATAAATGAATGGCAATGTGATCTAACTGACTGTCAGTCAACTTCTCTAGAAGTATCATCTAAGCTGTTAAATCAGTCTGTAAATGTGTGGACAGTGCCAGCATGGCGAAGCAAACAATAATTTTGAGTTATTATTATTATTTTTTATTAGAAAAGACGAATGGACAACAGAATTAGACAAATTAGCACTGAACATTGTCATGATGTGCACGAAACAAGAGGTCTCCCATCAAAGGCACAGAGAAACTAATAAGGAACAAAAGTAACTTAATGGAAATCAGGTCAAGTTGGTTTTATTTGTATAACACTTTTCATGATACACATACTGCAATTAGTGAGCTGCAAAAAATGTCACCACCCATTTTTATTGTGGCCCACCCAGAAGTCATTTTTTGGCCACTGCACAAGACATAAAAAATGTGCATGTTAACATGAGTTTAGTGTGATAAAATTGCTTACCTTTTCTGTGTAAATTTATATCCAGTTTTACAACTTTGTCGCCATGACAACATAATGCTGTAAACCCTAAAACAACCGTAAAACATTATGACTTTACAGCTCAAATAATGCACAAGTTTTACAGAAGAATTCATGTAAGTGCTTTTATAAAATTATTAATCTTCACATTGCTGCCTTTAAACCCTCCAAACATTGGCCCCATTCACTTCCATTGTAGGTGCCTCACTGTAACCTCGATTTTTGCATTTGTTCAAGAACAGGAGGGACGAGTCAAAATAATTTTATGTGGTAATCAATATTATGCCACCAATGTTGTTGACTGAGGTTATCTTGTATTGGACATAGAATATTAATTTAAGTAGTTAATTATACGAGGCTCATCCAATTAGAATTTAGAGTTGGAACTGGTTGGTATTGTCCATTACTTGAATAAACTTGAATAAAGCTTGATTGAATAAACTCTATTCTCCCATTCTAGTAATCAATGAAGCTTCTCACTTTTGCTCTATCTATGTATTTTTCTCTCTCTCATACAACAAGATTAGGGAGATGAGTTGTGTGAATCCACCTCAGTAAGGGAGAGACAGAGACAGCTATGACCGCCGTCTAGAGGTCATATTTCCATTGCCCCCAGAATTTTGCCTTGTTTCCCCCACATCAAAAGGACTAGAGCAAAAGCTGGCTGTGGCTGGGCTTCTAGGCATGGAAGGTAATTCTGACATCCACAAAGTTCTTCTTTATCGTTCTATTCCACCTAACAGGGAACATTCCAACAACTTTGGTTAGAAACAAACATTGTTAAAATAGCATTAATGGAACATCCTTATGATGTTAGTAGTAATCAATAAAAGTTCATACATTTAGCAATTTAGGAGAAAAAACTGAGAGAGAAAACTGACGAAGTTTGCAAATTACATTTTCATATTTTAGGAATTAAATAACATTAAAAGAAACTGGACTTTTCACGTAGCCAGAACCACAATGTAATGTTTGGAATACGTTTTAAGAACAAACATTTGTTAGCCTAATAAACTCTTTTTCTGTGTTCATAACATTTGTATGTAAGAAGCTGATACATCCTTATAATAGGTCAACTTCGAATTGATCTAATTAGCTGTGCTACCAGTGAACCTGTTTATTAGTGTGCAGGTTACAGAGTACAGAGTACAGTGCTCCTGACATCAGGAATACAGATCTGCTTTCCATCAGCTGCATTGTGCCGAGATCAGCGGTTTGATTGGACTCTGCATTCTTGAAGAGTGACAGATGCAGATCTGCTCGCCAGGATTGGCTGGGAAAACGTGATCGGAACGTAATTTACGAGTGGAGGCAAGGAATGGTCTGCGGTCAGCATCTCAACAACATTGCAACCACATTTCCCAGGTCAAGGCCATAAGGCTGTGACATGATGGACTGGCTGGAAATGAGAAACTCAAGGATTCAAGCCCCGGCATGCTTTGCGACAGTGTGAAACTAGGACAAAAGCCATAGAGATGCTTGACATAGCTACAGCACAAACAAGGCCTTTTTCTCCTCGCATAGCCATTGTGCTGAAGTGCAGAAGTGCCATTGTAATACCGAGGAAGTCTTGATACTCGTGTCAATCGCACTTAATGAATTTACTGAAGTGGGCCCTAGAGCATGGAAATGAAGTGCACTAGCAGATCAATGGGAATAAAGAGACTGGCCTGGAGCTTTGACCTCTGGGACAGGAGTCTCTCATCCTCCCTCATTAAGTCATGTTTGTGGACACTCCTGCTTTTTATTAGGGCCAGGCTAATACATCATCCTACACACCCTCAAAGTAGTCCCTATAATTTGGGAAAGATACCCTTTTGGCTTTCTGTTGTTCCTGTTTTTGTATGAGGTTTATTAATGTAAAAGGGATAGGGAGTTTTGTTCTACTGTGGAACACAAAAGACAAAATGTTCCAGGGAAGGGTGACTGAGGCTGTCAGTCCCTAACACTCTGCTGGTTTTGTGTTCCACAGAATAAATCAACTCTGCTGGTTTGGAACAACTTTATGGTGATTACTGTAAATTTTGACAGAATCTAGGTGAATTATGCCTTTAATATTTAGATGAATGGATGGAAGATAACTCAAGGTTTTGATGCACCTGCAAACCTCTTGAAAGATAATACAAGCCGATCAGTTAAAATAGGACTACTCGGCAATATATCATATACATAACAGCATTAACTTGTGTATGTGTGCATTAATCTGTGTGTGTTTGGTAGCAGCATGCACAGAGAATGCAGAGACATACACAGGGGACCCCTGTGGTGTCGGTTTCTAAGGCGACACGAAAACGGCCGTAACCAGGTCCGGCTCTTTCTCAGGCTTTCCTCTCTCTTAGCAGACCCCCACTATCCTCTCTCACACACTCAATCCGGACAGTGTGGATGGACACAGGCAACCAATAAAACCTGGATTAGTAGAGCGTTCACACATAACACTAGAGCGAAAAAGTTTCTTAACACACCCAAGCCCACCCTCTCCTCACGCACGTCTTTCCTCTCTTTCATTTTCTCCATCTCTCCTTCTTTTGTGTCTGTCCCTCTCCCCTCCGCTTCCTTTGGCCCTTTTTCCTCAGAATTTCATTGTTTGTTATTACCATGTTAGAGATAAAGGAGGTCTGAGGAATTAGCTTGTTCTTACAGTTGCAGAGAAAATCCGCTTAATACCCAGAGCCCACATCCCCCAAATTTTCTTTACCCCAAAGCCCCTGCTCTAAGGATTGAACTGCAATGCTTGTATCTTTGTGTTTCCTATATTAAGTGGAGGAAAAATCATTTTGTTGGGTGCCAGTGCTGTTAATAGTGTGATTTACAGGCGGCTGAGAGCGAGCAGTCTGACCCGCCTCCGGGCCCCCGTCGCAGAATCATGTCCTGGAAATGGGTGCATTTGTATAATATCACTGCTTTTGTCCCTACTTTGTAAGCTGAGGACAAAGCCCAGACACTTCTTGAGCCCTCCCCGCTCATCTCCCCCCAAACAAACCTTTTTCATTAGAGCAGCAAACACTTTCCCCTTCAATAGCCCAATACTACGCATCATCCTTGCTACTGGTGAGCTCAGCATCTCCACAGGACCCAGGCTCTTTAAAGCGCCTCTCATCTCTCTGGACACAGAGCTTGCTTAATTAAACCTCACTTAAGCCGGACAATGAGCTTTCGCGCAGGTCTAGGCTTGGCAGGGCTGTCCGTGGGCTCACCCCAGTATTCATGGCCGTCGTAAAGTGAAAGCCCGGAGAGAGTGTGAGAGAGAGAGTGCCATATGCCAGATACTTTGTTCACACAAGATGAAGAGTCAACAGCCACCCCCACGCTATTTCTCTCCTAATAACCACCTTTAGAAAGGCTCCATCCAAGCACAATGCATCTCCACTCCCCTCCTCTCACTCTCAATCACCCTCCAGGACAATGCCTAAAGCTCCACAGCCCCCCAGGACCCTCAGCCCCACAACAGACACTTCTTTTATTGAAATTCTTTGGTGTTCTAATCCTCAGCTTCCTCTATAGTACAATAATGGAGTGTCAGTACTTTAGCTTTTTCCAGTGTGGCTATCATTAGACCAGCTTGGGTCACACACCCTCTCTTCCTCCTCTCTCTGGATTGAAATTATTTTTGACTCAGGGTTATTGAAGCTTGAAAGTGAAAACATTACAAAAGCATATTACATATTTCAGGTTACTGTTGTCCTTGTACGTAGAGCAAAGCACATTGTCTGGCACGCATTCTTAAACTAATATCAAATCAGACGGAGGACATGAAGACCATATTTATTTTTAGAGTACAACAATCCAACCCTAGGCCTCAAGCTAAGAGATGTGAGAGAGTTCTAAATGGATGGATATATATTTTAAAAAAAAAAGAAAAACAGGTAGTGGAAATAATGTCACTCTTCAAATGCTATAGACACTTTGAATATGACATTTGGCTATATACGTTTTGTCTATGTTCAACAATCAATTCAAATGAACCTCAGATTACGATATTCCTGTCCTTTCAGCTTTAATAAATCACTTTAACAGCTGATAGATGCAAAGGATTAAAAAAAAAGTTTTCTTCATATTCATATGTTGTTTAAACTAATCAAAGCACATGTCGATTATCACTATTTAAAGTAAATGTTCATATGCTGTTAATTCTACAGTAAACTGCAATAAGTTAATTTAAGATATACAGGGGCAATATCTTTGCAGCCAGTGACAGAGGAAGAAAATCTTAGTGTCATGCATGGTATGTTTTCCACAGCTAACAATTTTATGTTTTTCCTTATGTTACCATTAGGTTGTGAAAATGTTATTTGAAAGTTCTGGGAATGATTAAAACATCCAGTTTTTCAAATGTTTTAAGAATGTTTTTCTCTATTGGAACATTCTGAAAAACATTTGAAAATTGTGGGAACACACTCAAATTTTTTACAATGTAGTAACATTTAAAGGACGTTTCACTAAGAGTGTAGGAATAATGTTTTCATTCCAACGTTTTGAAAATGTTTATCGATGAAAGAAAACGTTATAATAACGTTTTATTTACATTGCAAGGACATTTGTTCATAACTTTGAGAAACATTTGAGAGAACATTAGCCAAAGTTCTGAGAACGTTCCATGTTAGTATCCTCAAAGACATAAACATAAATGCTACAGAATATGATTAATCACTTTAGAGGGACTAGTAGCAAGTTGCTCATTGTATCTGGCGAGATTTAGAAATAAAACCTGCTTTCTATATACAGTAGTATAAAGTACCATTGTGAGTATAGAGGATCATTTATCATTGCTAGCAGGACAGAAGACATCAACATTGTGTTGATACTGACATCTTCTGGTTACTCGCAGTTCTATCAACACATATATGAATTATACATTATCAAACAAAATTGTATGATATGATTGGGCTTGAGCATTCATAGTGTAATGCAGAATTACATTACTTTATGATATGTGACTGCTGTGGTCCTTAAAGCCCCAACATATTTAAAGATACATTTATTTGGGAAAAGAGTAATCAGTAACTATATTTTAAAGGGGAGTATAGAGGATTTGCTTAAAGCATTTGAGACATGCAGCTAGGGAATGTTCCAAATTCTAGTTAAAAAGCTGTTGTTCTCTCTAAGATGAACAGTAGAAATTATAAATGCACTTAAAAATGAAATAACTTGGGGTGTCAAACATACGGCCCGCGGTCCGGATTCGGCCCGCCAAGGAGTCATCTCCGGCCCACGGGTTGATTTGCAGCAAAACAAATAAAAAGCCATTTTTTTTTTTTTTTTTTTTTTTAGCGTAGATTTAGCCTGTAACTTGGGTAAGATGTATTCATACTATTATTTTATTAGCAAAAGCAGAACAGATAAATATTTAAATCTGTGGTGTTATAGCTTGCATCATCAGTTGAATTTCTTTTAATTACCTGGGACATTCAGCGCTGTCAGAGTCATGTGTATCAGCCACCGCCACTCATGTCTGAGGGTGACACAAGTTCCATGGCCACACATTCCCACAGTAAAGTTTCTCTCACAGAAATAATGACAACATGGGCAGGTCCAAGGACACATATGAGATGTAATAGCTGTTGCATTGTTTCCGTCCCATTGAACTAATATTAATTTTAAGCAGGTTTCATTTCCTTGGAGTTTATGTTCGGTTTCAGATGGTGTATTGAGGTCAAAGCTCCAGCCAAAGAGCGAGCGGTTCTGTCTTTTTCTTGCAAATATTATTGCTTGATTCTCTTCAGCTAATTGTGTGTGTATTTGTGATGTAACCTCTGGTTAATGAAATGAATAAATTCCGTGTTTTTCCTTTTGTTCAGTGTAAAATTAGCATGTGGATATGTTATTTCTATGGCGGGTGACGTGACAAGAAATGCTGTCAGACACAACGACGCGTGTTTGAAGAAACACACTTGATTATATGCTGAAGAACAGACGAAAAAATAAAGCTGTTGATGCGTGTGTCTGATTCTTTGTGTATTCACAGGCGCTCTACCGCCCCAAAGCGCAGCTCTTCTCGTGAAACACGCGCATGCAGAGTGCTCACTGTTTCTGCTGTTTCAGTCATCTGAAAATAGTTTGCAACTGCAAGAACAGTGTCGTCCATGAGAACGCTGCAAATTATTTCAGACCGTCTCAAGTTGTGCTCTAAGTTTAGTTTGATTGATTCCCATGGAGCAGTTCGCATTTACACGCACTGTACTTAACATTGCTTAACTCCAAATATTTGTGGCTGAATACATAACCATACAAAGCAAATGACATGCATGTGACATAATGAATTGTCATGCGTGTTATCATAATTCACTACAGTTTCAGAAGTGGAGTTTTATATACCTTTATGAACAGGGCTGGGTTGGTAATCTGGCATACCTGGCATTTTCCCGGTGGGCCGACGCACTCTGGGGCCGATCAGAGGCGGACTGGCCATCGGGAGAACCGGGCCGGCCGCGAAATGGGCGGCGATAAACTGAAATGAGCCGCCGCGTTATGCAGAACGGGCCACAAAACGGAAAGGGGCAGCGATATGCAGAAAAGGACAGCGAAACCAACGTTTGATCTTACTGACTTCACATTGATGGCAGAATTAAGTCATAAGAAACCACAATGCTGCATCTGTTAAAAGTATAAATAAATGAAAGTAATTAAATGTGAAGGCATCAAAGATTAGAAGGCAAAGCCATTTGAGGAGAAAGGATGCAATATAGTTCTTGGATTTATAGGACTTTTTCTAACTGTCATAATTGAAATTTGATCTAAACTGCAGTCACTGATTTATTCTTCACAAAGTCGTCATTTAAAAGTTAATTAATGTCACAAGCATTTTGCCCCCAGGTGACAGAAAGACACAGTGCTGCTGAGATTCTATAGGAGACTAAACATACGCTTGTCTTTAAAGATAACCTGCTTTCAACAGGCATGGATCTTGCAGGAGGAATCATTCACACCATGTTAGGAAACATAAATCTCAAGGCCTTAGGGTTGCATTGTTAAAGAATATCAAAGTTGCATGTTTTGTGCTCCAAGACATAATTTAACAGCTTTTAAAATGTAGTAGCTACCCGCCAAGAGCATTGTAAGAGCAACACCACAATGCTTTGAAGTTGTGTGCGCTTGCTACAGATTAATCATCAGTGAAGGCACACCCACATCATTCAGACACATGGCTCATGTTTCAGTTCCTACAGGGCAAAATGAGAGAGCTTGTGTAGCAGAGCTGAAATTTCACAGTGAAGGAACATCTTTGGCCCCGAGACTAGATAACGTCCATTAAAAGCCAGTTAGTGCCCTTACAGTATTTGTTGGAGCCTTAGTTTGACAGCTATTATGCAACATGTAGGATGGAATGGTCAAGCCATAGTGAGATGTTGCAGAACTACAGCAAAACAAGCAGACTACAAGAACAAACCTTGGTATTGCCATTTTTCATATAAAGCAATTTAAATGTCAGTGTAGTAGCTTTTAGGTTATTTATGACTCTTGTTTTTCATAGAACATCCTTAATGCAAGGATTTCACCTCTCTACTGTTTTAGGATGCTATGGTGTTTCCAGATTGGTTTACCTGAGCATAAACATGGTGTTCAAATGTTTGAATGTGCATATGAAGTGCAAAGTAAACAAGACATAAATAACCCATGATGCGATTCACTTTGTGAAGATGAACACAACACATTTTCGTTGTTATTCTATAAAGGTGTACTCAATACTCTTCTCCCTCTACACCACTGACTGCATTGCCAAGGACCCCTCTGTCAAGCTCCTGAAGTTTGCAGACGACACCACTGTCATCGGCCTCATCCGAGATGATGATGAGTCTGCATACAGAAGGGAGGTTAAACAGCTGGCTGTCTGGTGCAGTCAAAACAACCTTGAGCTGAACATGCTCAAAATGGCGGAGATGACTGTGGATTTTAGGAGGAACCCCCCAACACTGACCCCCCTCACCATTCTAAACAGCACTGTGGCAGCAGTGGAGTCATTCAGGTTCCTGGGCACTGCCATCTCACAGGACCTGAAGTGGGAGACCCACATTGACTCCATTGTGAAAAAGGCCCAGCAGAGGTTGTACTTCCTTCACCAGTTGAGGAAGTTCAACCTACCACAGGCGCTGCTGATACAATTCTACTCAGCAGTCATTGAGTCTGTCCTCTGCACTTCAGTAACTTGGTTCAGATATGAAATCGGATATCAGAAGAATACAAAGGACAGTTTGGACTGCTGAGAGGATTACTGATTGCCCCCTGCCCTCCCTTCAAGAACTATACACTTCAAGAGTGAGGAAAAAGGCTGGAAAAATCACTCTGGACCCCACTCACCCTGCCCACTACCTTTCTGAACTGTTGCCTTCCGGCCGACGCTTCAGAGCTCTGATCACCAGAACCGTCAGGCACAGGAACAGTTTTTTCCCTCAGGCTATCCATCTCATGAACAGTTAAAACTGCCCCGTTGAGCAATAATTATGTGCAATTCACAGTCTAGTCTTTTTATATTTATCCAACACAACCAACCTCTTCTGCCATTACATTCCCTTGTACTGTACATAACATATTTGTATTTAGATTTGCACTATGTATGTGTATGTGTATGTATGTGTATGTATGTGTGTATATATGTATATATATATATATATACAGGTGCATCTCAATAAATTAGAATGTTGTGGAAAAGTTCATTTATTTCAGTAATTCAACTCAAATTGTGAAACTTGTGTATTAAATAAATTAAATGCACACAGACTGAAGTAGTTTAAGTCTTTGGTTCTTTTAATTGTGATGATTTTGGCTCACATTTAACAAAAACCCACCAATTCACTATCTCAAAAAATTAGAATATGGTGACATGCCAATCAGCTAATCAACTCAAAATACCTGCAAAGGTTTCCTGAGCCTTCAAAATGGTCTCTCAGTTTGGTTCACTAGGCTACACAATCATGGGGAAGACTGTTGATCTGACAGTTGTCCAGAAGACAATCATTGACACCCTTCACAAGGAGGGTAAGCCACAAACATTCATTGCCAAAGAAGCTGGCTGTTCACAGAGTGCTGTATCCAAGCATGTTAACAGAAAGTTGAGTGGAAGGAAAAAGTGTGGAAGAAAAAGATGCAAAACCAACCGAGAGAACCGCAGCCTTATGAGGATTGTCAAGCAAAATTGATTCAAGAATTTGGGTGAACTTCACAAGGAATGGACTGAGGCTGGGGTCAAGGCATCAAGAGCCACCACACACAGACATGTCAAGGAATTTGGCTACAGTTGTCGTATTCCTCTTGTTAAGCCACTCCTGAACCACAGACAACGTCAGAGGCGTCTTACCTGGGCTAAGGAGAAGAAGAACTGGACTGTTGCCCAGTGTTCCAAAGTCCTCTTTTCAGATGAGAGCAAGTTTTGTATTTCATTTGGAAACCAAGGTCCTAGAGTCTGGAGGAAGGGTGGAGAAGCTCATAGCCCAAGTTGCTTGAAGTCCAGTGTTAAGTTTCCACAGTCTGTGATGATTTGGGGTGCAATGTCATCTGCTGGTGTTGGTCCATTGTGTTTTTTGAAAACCAAAGTCACTGCACCCGTTTACCAAGAAATTTTGGAGCACTTCATGCTTCCTTCTGCTGACCAGCTTTTTAAAGATGCTGATTTCATTTTCCAGCAGGATTTGGCACCTGCCCACACTGCCAAAAGCACCAAAAGTTGGTTAAATGACCATGGTGTTGGTGTGCTTGACTGGCCAGCAAACTCACCAAACCTGAACCCCATAGAGAATCTATGGGGTATTGTCAAGAGGAAAATGAGAAACAAGAGACCAAAATATGCAGATGAGCTGAAGGCCACTGTCAAAGAAACCTGGGCTTCCATACCACCTCAGCAGTGCCACAAACTGATCACCTCCATGCCACGCCGAATTGAGGCAGTAATTAAAGCAAAAGGAGCCCCTACCAAGTATTGAGTACATATACAGTAAATGAACATAATTTCCAGAAGGCCAACAATTCACTAAAAATGTTTTTTTTTATTGGTCTTATGATGTATTCTAATTTTTTGAGATGGTGAATTGGTGGGTTTTTGTTAAATGTGAGCCAAAATCATCACAATTAAAAGAACCAAAGACTTAAACTACTTCAGTCTGTGTGCATTGAATTTATTTAATACACAAGTTTCACAATTTGAGTTGAATTACTGAAATAAATGAACTTTTCCACAACATTCTAATTTATTGAGATGCACCTGTATATATATATATATATATATATATATATATATATATATATATATATATGTATATATATACAGGGTTGGGAGGGTTACATTTGAAATGTATTCCACTACAGAATCCATGCTGTAAAATGTAATTTGTAATGGATTTAGTTAGATTACTCAAGGTCAGGAACGTATTCTAAATACACTGGATTACTTCTTCAGCACTGGTAGATTTTTTCACTTGTTTTGACTATAAAAACTGCCAGTACATTAAGACAAAATACATGATAAAAATACATTCTCTGAAAAACCTAAATATCTTATGCAGTGTTGTTTCTAAAACAAGATAAATCAAATTGATCTTGTTTTAAGGATTTTTAGATATTTTTAGAGGAAAACAAAAATTATTATCAAGAATATGATTTTTGCCCTAATATCAAAGGTCTTACTAGAAAAAAATAAATTATGATCTAACGTGAATTTTCTTGATAAAAAAATATGATCGTGCCTGGTAACATGTGCATGTAAAATGGCTAGAAATAGCATTTTAGCTTAGCGTAAAGCTGTCTGCTCGTATGAATGTAACACATCATAAGAAAGTGTTTCACCGCTGTTCAAATGCACTTTGGATCGCATCATTTATATGTATAAATGTTTTCCATCTGAAAGGACTAAATATTAAATGAAACAAATGACAATAAAATGCAAAGACATCTCTTCAGTAATCAAAATACTTTTTGAATGTAACTGTATTCTAATTACCAATGATTTAAACTGTAACTGTAGTGGAATACAGTTACTTATATTTTGTATTTTAAATACGTAATCCCGTTACATGTATTCCGTTACTCCCTAACCCTGTATATACAGTTGTGCTCAAAAGTTTGCATACCCTGGCAGAAATTGTGAAATTTTGGCATTGATTTTGAAAATATGACTGATCATGCAAAAAACTGTCTTTTATTTAAGGATAGTGATCATATGAAGCCATTTATTATCACATAGTTGTTTGGCTTCTTTTTAAATCATAATGATAACAGAAATCACCCAAATGGCACTGATCAAAAGTTTAAATACCCTTGAATGTTTGGCCTTGTTACAGACATACGAGGTGACACACACAGGTTTAAATGGCAATTAAAGGTTAATTTCCCACACCTGTGGCTTTTTAAATTGCAATTAGTACCTGTGTATAAACAATCAATGAGTTTGTTAACTCACACGTGGATGCACTGAGCAGGCTAGATACTGAGCCATGGCGAGCAGAAAAGAACTGTCAAAAGACCTGCGTAACAAGGTAATGGAACTTTATCGATATTGATACCAAGCCACGGTCAGGTAGACCAAGAAAGATTTCAGCCATAACTGCCAGAAGAACTGTTCAGGATACAAATTAAAACCCATAGGTAACCTCAGGAGAAATACAGGCTGCTCTGGAAAAATACGGTGTGGTTGTTTCAAGGAGCACAATACGACAATACTTGAACAAAAATGAGCTGCATGGTCGAGTTGCCAGAAAGAAGCCTTTACTGTGCCAATGCCACAAAAAAGCCTGGTTACAATATGCCCAACAACATCTTGACATGCCTCACAGCTTCTGGTACACTGTAATTTGGAGTGACGAGACCAAAATAGAGCTTTATGGTCACAACCATAAGCGCTATGTTTGGAGAGGGGTCAACAAGGCCTATAGTGAAAAGAATACCATCCCCACTGTGAAGCATGGTGGTGGCTCACTGATGTTTTGGGGATGTGTGAGCTCTAAAGGCACGGGGAATCTTGTGAAAATTGATGGCAAGATGAATGCAGCATGTTATCAGAAAAGACTGGCAGACAATTTGCATTCTTCTGCATGAAAGCTGCACATGGGACCCTCTTGGACTTTCCAGCATGACGGTGACCCTAAGCACAAGGCCAAGTTGACCCTCCAGTGGTTACAGCAGAAAAAGGTGAAGGTTCTGGAGTGGCCATCACAGTCTCCTGACCTTAAAATCATCGAGCCACTCTGGGGAGATCTCAAATGTGCGGTTCATGCAAGACGAACAAAGACTTACATGACCTGGAGGCATTTTGCCAAGACGAATGGGCAGCTATACCACCTCCAAGAATTTGGGGCCTCATAGACAACTATTACAAAAGACTGCACGCTGTCATTGATGCTAAAGGGGGCAATACACAGTATTAAGAACTAAGGGTATGCAGACTTTTGAACTGGAGTCATTTCATTTTTTTCTTTATTGCCATGTTTTGTTTTATGATTGTGCCATTCTGTTATAACCTACAGTTGAATATGTAATCCCATAAGAAATAAAAGAAATGTGTTTTGCCTGCTCACTCATGTTTTCTTTAAAAATGGTACATATATTACCAATTCTCCAAAGGTATGCAAACTTTTGAGCACAACTGTATATATATTGTCTTATTGTGTATTCTATATATACTTTATTTTCTATTCAATTTTTATTTTTATTTATTTTTATTCAATTTTTAATTATTGTTTTATTATTATCTCTGCCTTGTTGCTGTTTTGTATTGTTTGTGTACTGGAAGCTCCTGTCACCAAGACAAATTCCTTGTATGTGTAAGCATACTTGGCAATAAAGCTCATTCTGATTCTGTGTAAGGTGTAACTCAGTGCTGTTTGTGTCTTCTTGGACTTACACTGACACCTAGTGGCGTGGATGGAGTATCATAAAAAAAAATAAAAAAAATACAGATGCCATTGTAGTAACTCAGCATTCACAGCAAGCCATGTTAATCCAAGTGTCAAATATCAGAGCGGTTTCGTATTCCTAACATGGCAGCATCACGAGAGACCCTCTCCATGTAGATTTAAGCAGCTTTTACAAGGTTATTGATATGACTGGTGTCCTTATCTCACGTGAATGGTCATGATTTTATACATATGTTTCAAAATTACAATTAATTTCTTCAGTAGTAATTGTAATTGCTTTTTTTTTTTTTTTTTTAACGAAAGCTTTTAAACTTTGGGAACATGATACAAAGCTTCCACTGTTATTGTGTGCTGGTGCATGAAATCCTTTTTTTTAATTTTTTAATTTTATTTTTATAACAAGCAGACATATAAAATCCCATACAAAAGGAATAAATTTAACAGAAGTCAGTGGTGTCAGAAATGATAAAATCTCTATAAAAATGATAATAAAAAAAGGTTCTCATTGCTGTCCTATTTTTACAGAATTCTGTTGTCATTAAAGAAATATTCCGGGTTCAATACAAGTTAAACTCAATCGACAGCATTTGTGGCATAATGTTGATTACCACAAACATTTATTTACACTCGTCCCTCCTTTTCTTAAAAAAAAAAGCAAAAATCTGGGTTACAGTGAGACACTTACAATGGAAGTGAATGTGGGCCAATTTTTGAAGGTTAAAATACTCATTTTTTCAAAAGTATAGCCACAAGACATGCACAATATGCGTGTAAACATGATTTAGTGTGACTTCCATTGTAAGTGCCTCACTGTAACATCGATTTTTATTTATTTATTTATTTATTTATTTATTTTTTTTAAAGAAAACCAGGGGCAAGTCAAAATAATCTTTTTGTGGTAATCAATATTATGCCACAAATGCTGTCGGATGAGCTTAACTTGTACTGAACCCGGAATATTCCTTTAAGTAATTTTTCAATTTTGTACGAGACAGAATTGTTTTGTTTTCTGACCATTTCACTTTGTAAATAAATAAATACAAAAATACAAAAGAAATGTTGACATAATTGTCTTCTCAGTAAGATGCCATTCTAAGCTAAAATGATCATGACCTCTGTACAGTCATTTAAGTTTACCTGTGACGATTATGTCTAAACATATGTAATATTTATTTAAGAAACTACTATTCCCATAAATCTTGGTCTCTTTGCATACTCTTGTAATCGTCACTAGCGCTTTCTGTGACGTCGAGGGGGGCGTAAGCCTTTTCAACAAATTATCAACGCATCAAACGCTGATTGGTGTAGATCCTCCATGTGACTCGTGGCATCCAATCAGCGGCCAGCCCGATGAATTAATTTCCATCTTACTAAAAGTGAGTTCCAAAAACGATGACGTGAAACGATGCAGTCTTCTGTTGTCACCATCTGTTTGCACAAGATCGAAGTGGTTCAGAGCAAACGTGATGAACTAAGTTTCATATGCGCAAAACCGCAAGGCTTCAGAGGCGCAGCGACTGTGAAGAGCGCGCTCCAGAACTGCAGATTTCCTGAGAGAACGTTTATGAAACAAATTACAGCTAGAGACAGTGATTATTTGGGGGCGACCAATTTAAGCGACTATTATCGCTATTCGTGAAGAAGACTCGTGAATAATATTTAACTGTAAGTGACCCGTGCATTGTCCACTCGTTATTTAAACTAGCTTTAAAGTTGTTTTTGGACACTCAGAATGTTGGTAGAGGATTTAAAAGTTTTATTAACTTTTAAATATCAGATTGTGATAAACTAAGAGAAATCTTAAACATATGTGTTTTTCTCTGTTCAGAAAGTGCGCAATAGAAACAGAGTGTCCCCCTGTTGCGCGAGGATGAACGTGGGCACTGCACACAGTGAGGTGAATCCAAACACCCGCGTGATGAACAGCAGGGGCATATGGCTCTCTTATGTGCTTGGCATCGGACTCCTACACATCACATTGCTCAGCATACCCTTCGTCAGCGTGCCTGTAGTTTGGACTCTCACCAACCTCATCCACAACATAGTAAGAGCTGCTTAACAGCATGTGCACACATGCACATCAATGAGTGTCCAGCTTGTGAATGTGATGTTAGGATAGGGCACTGCAATGCAAGGAGTTTCATAATGTAAATGTGGCACAGATGCTTTTTTAAGTGATGCAAAGGCTTAAAATAGTTTCGATCACACTGTTTAATGACAAATCCCAGCTGCAGGAGTTCTTAAACTGCATTTTTTCTTGCTGAATTTTGGCCCATTCAGTTGCTGACTCCAGGTTCTGTAATTTCAGCCAATGCCAGCCTTACAGTGCCATCCCGTATAACCTTTCTTAGTGTTCCTGTTCCCAAAAGAGATCAGCTCTTGCTTTTGAGAGTGTCACAACATCAGCCAATAAAGCTTGAATAATTATGCAAAAGATCGTGATGTTCCAATCTCACTGTGAATGTCTTTCTACTGTAGTGCATGTATATCTTACTACACACTGTAAAAGGGACGCCATTTGAGACCCCGGATCAAGGCAAGGCCCGGCTACTGACCCACTGGGAGCAGATGGACTACGGGGTCCAATTCACCGCCTCCCGAAAGTTTCTTACCATCACCCCTATTATACTGTAAGAGTGTTCCCCTTCACTCTGAGCAATTATGAGCTTCATTCTGTCATTGATGCCAATTTGTTCCCCTGCTTTAATTGAGCACACGCATTGTGAATGCTTTCACAGCTTGCTATGCATGACCATGAGCAAGAGGCAGTGATGCTGACTTCCTGTGGTGTCTGCTGGCAAGGAGAGCCCTATTTAGAAACAGTTTGTCAGTCAGTCAGGTCATTTGCTTTACTCTCTCCTCTCTTCTTTTCTCCCATAGTGAAGATCTATCTTCTACAGCTAGTGATCAGCAGGTTTATTTTAGTTCATTTTATTTGTTTAGCGTTTTTCAAAATAATTATTGCATACTTTTCCAAAGCAGCTTCATACGGAATAGTGCCTTACAAATCCCTTACAAAGATACCTTGGGAGGAAGCAGTGATGGCTCAGCGGTTAAGGCTCTGGGTTACTGACCAGAAGGTCGGTGATTCAAGCCCAAACACTGCCAAGATGCCACTGTTGGGCCCTTGAGCAAGGCCCCTATCTGCTCCAGGGGTGCCGTATCATGGCTGATCCTGCGCTCTGACCCCAGCTTAGCTGGGATATGTGAAAAAATAAATAATTTCACTGTATATGTGCAAATGTATAATGTGTGACAAAAAATAAATAACTCCTTGGGCTGGCACATTTAAACTAATTTATAGAAGGCATACAATCATTCACACACACTAAGCCACATAGTATAGTATTTTTTAAAACCTCTTGCTTGCTTTTTACTTTCTGTGAAGTTGTGATGCTTTATAAAATTTTATTGAATATAAAAGCAGTTTACTACCATTTTTATTTATTTATTTATTTATTTTTCATTTTAAGAGTTTCTAAATCACCTTTTTATTGGATGGATGAACTGCTTGGTGTAACAGCATGAAGAAATCACATCCTGTGTTCCTGTTGGATGCAGTGTTGTGCTGTGCTTGCTTAGGCAACATCTATAGGCTGTGCTGACTTCATCTCGTCCTTGTCCTCTACAGGTATTTCCTGACCAGTTTCTATACAAAGTATGACACGGTGCACTTCGTCATCAACACCATTTCCCTACTCACTGTGCTTATCCCCAAACTGCCTCAGTTCCACGGGGTCCGTCTCTTTGGAATTAATAAGTACTGACAAGGCCACAGGACCACGAGGGCTCCCTTAACCCGCTTTACGTCCTGTTGGCCATGTGTCAACCCACTTTTATCTTCTGCAGAAGAGGATCTGTTGTGTACATGCTGTTGACAGAAGCGGGAGGTTTAGGGCTTCGTTGGAAGCTCTGTTGCTTTGCGGACGGAAAGGCTGAATAATCTGCTGTGGTGCCACTTGAAATCAAGTTTTTTTTGTGTAACACTTGGTAGATATACAGACACTTGTAGAATCACCAGCAGAATGCAGCAGATGCTTCATAGAGTGTCTCTGGAGATGTTAGGATCCCTGTTCGACTGTGTTGAAACAGACAGAGACATTGCAAAAGCAGTGTTGCTTATCAGCAATAAATTTGAAGTGTTAGCCTTCAGTCAATGAATCAGATGGGTCAAAATTGTCCAGGTCACAGTATGAGGCTGTGCAGGACTGGTTCATCGTTTCTTCATATTAACATTTGGGGGCCTGAGTAAGTGCTTCCTGGGCTACATCGGTGAGGTTTTTAGAGAGAGAAGAAAGGTGCAGTGACTCTGAATAGGGTGGAAGAGGTAAAACTAGTTGCTGTTTCACTTTGTACTCATTTTGTCAAAATTACGTTATGACTGAAATTGGGTCTTTTCATTGACTATGATCTGTCCCGTGACAGACTAGTTTGGCTCAACTATGCTCAGATTCAGAGAAAACGAAGTGTACAAACTGCATTAACTACAAAATTCACATTTAATCCAAGAAACTTTTTATTTTTTTCAGTTTCATTGTTGGCATAGGTGCTAGCATTATGCATTTTTAGGGCAGACCTGTTGAAATGTTTTTAGATTTAAAACAAAACTAGAAAAAAAAAAAAATGCTTATGTGATTAAAAACATATTTTAAAAATGTATATGTTGGTAGCAGTGCTATAGTATATGTAGGATGTTACATAGCTAGTGTTTAACCAGAGCCTTTAGTGTATAATCTGCATGACTAAAACATCTAAGATTTGCTTTAGTTGATTTTAAAGGGAACACAACAGCTGTTAAAGAGAAAAGCTGCAGTTTAACAGTGTGTGTGAACTGTGGTCTGCATGTCCAAGTGAGTGTTCACAGCCTTGATGTTCTTGCAGTGTGCCCAGGTACAGTATAATTCTGTTAATGATGAGATCTTTAAGTGCTATTCGTCCTGTTCAAGCAGTTCATTGCTATGTGCTGATGCCCTGTCTAAATATAAAAATTAGGCATTTGAAGTGGAAAGACAGACCTTGTGATTGTAATGTGCATTTTGCAGGACAGTACTATAATGAACATCATTTCTAATTATTAATAATTGTCTTATTGTTGGTAACAGAAATTGTATTGAAATTATGTTTTGGTAGTATTCCGATATTGGCTATGACAATTGGCTATTTTGATGTGGTTTAGCTACATCAACATAAAAAAAATCTACGATTTAGAGAATAAAGTCATAGCATTACGAGACTAAAGTTGTAATGTTTTGAAAATAAAGTCAAAATTACAAGAATAAAGTTGTAGCATTATGAGATTAATTTTGTAATATTTTGAGAATGAAGTCAAAATTACAAGAACAAAGTTGTTTCATTATGAATTTAAAGTCGAAATATTTGAGAATAAGTTCTCGCGAAGAATGTAACATCAAATGTGATATGGTGGACAACAGCAAAGTGGAGCATCTGGGTCAGTGGTGACAGTAAACACCACTACTCAGGGAGATAACATTGGCTGTGCAACTTTGTTATGTTGGCTGAGCTGAATTTAATCTGGGAAGTTTTGTGAGCTCTCTGTTCATGAATGAGGCGTGCATTAGTACAGGCGTTTTCAACCTGTGGGCGTCTGTCAAGGGAGGTGCGAGATGCTAGGCTTACATTCAAGTGAAGCGAAAAATAACTGGAACTGCGAATCATTGAGGACCATTTCAAGACATTGTGTGTTAACATCCCTCCTCAGTTATACTATTTGTTTTGAGAGCAAAAATAAACATAAAAGCAAACCAAACATCACCCAAGCAGAGCGGGACTGTGTTAATGTCTTTCTGGTTCTTTCTCCTGAATAAATTCAGTTTCCTACAGAACCGCTGTAGTGTCCAGATACTAATAATAACTGTGCTGATGCGCCAAAAGACCAAGGATTCTTTACTGATAAATCCTATGCTAAAGTATGATTTAAGTAGATCCTCCACATCCATTTCCTGCATTAATGAAGCTGCTGGCTTAATATCTGTTCTGTTGTGAAAGTGATGCAAAATATTTCTACTTTTCATGCAAAATACAACTTTATTTTCGTAATTTTGACTTTGTTCTCAAAATATTATGACTTAAGTCTCATAATGCAATGACTTAATTTTTGAAACTATATGACTTTATTCTCGTAAAAGGCATGTTATGAGATTCTTAAAACATTTTTACTTGATTTTGTAACACCATGACTTTATTCTCAAAATCTTTAGATTTTTTTTTTAATTTTATTTTAACGTGGCTGTAGTACACCATCATAATTATGAGGTGTGACTAACTCCGTAGTCGTAATAGACACACCTCATAATACTTACTGTGCAAGATTCTAAAAATGTTGTTTGAAAGCAGCGTTCGTTGCCTTTATAGTTTTACGTACCATATCCTTGTGTTCTTTAGAGCCGTTTTATGTTATGTATACAGTGCACATTCTAATTGTGATGTTTGTTTATCGCTGCCTCTATTTGATGATACGGATTACAGTCAGAAAAAAAAGGGTAACCAGTATTCTGCATATGTAGCAACACCTTATCTAGCAAATCAAGTGAAGTTGAATCCCATATTTGTTCTTATCTTCAGTAAAAAACTATTTATCCACTAGTTTTATCTTGTTTATATGTCATATTCAATGTTTCTGTTTATTTCTTTTCAATATGTATTTGACATGAAATGTTCAGTATAACAATAATCAAAATGGTATTGTTCATCCTTTCAGATATTCAATATTCAGTTTCAGTATTACTGTATTGTTGATAGCCCAGTCATTTATTTAGAATTAAAAGTTTGAAGTTCATCAGCAGGGTTTTTGCACTCATTTTTTTGGCCACAGTAGGACTATCCCTAGAATTTAACCTTCTTGTATACTGTAGCCTATTCGTGCATGTGAACAGGAATTTCATCATTGTGTATGTCATGGGTATAATACTGCTGCCAATGAGTCTGAGATCTGCTCTTCATGTATGTTTAGTTTTTCATATGTTTTTCATATCATGTATTGTGGTGAGGCAGGATAGTGATTTACATTCAAAGTTATGTATTTGCCAGATGCTTTTATCCAAAGTAACTACTGTGATTTCAAAGTATATATTCTATCAATCCATGCATTCCCTGGGATTCGAACCTTCAACCTTGGTGTGGGTAGCACCAGTTGAGCTACAGGAACACTGATGTTGCAATTCATGTTGATGGCAAAGCCTTTCTTTTATAGCCAAGATGTTAAAAGGTCTTGTAGCATTTGCTGGTCCAGCAGAGCTTTTTGGACAAACTATCAGTTACATTACTATTCTAACATCTTTACCCTGATGGTTTCCTCCTCTTTACATTTACACAGTGATTGTGATTGACAGCATCATTTAGGTGACTCCAACAGCAATTCATTCTGTGCATAATGTCATGCTGTGCAATAAGCTTAAATACCAAGGATAATCAAATCCTGCAACTGATGAGGCGTACTCATCAGTTAATGTGAAACAACACAGCTGAAGAACAAATGAACGCTACATGACTTGGATGAATGAAAACCTTCACGGACATTTAAAGGGATAGTTCATCTCAAACTGAAAGATTCTGCCATTATTTTCTCTCTACTACATGACTTGCAGTACTTTGAGATGATAGAATGTTGTGGGTGAACTATCCCTTTAAGGTGATTTCTTGTAGTTGCACAAATGAGGCAGTTTACTTGGATGACAGCAACACTGTACAGAAAAAAAAAAAAAAGACCGTACAGCTGGGTCAAAGCCTGATCTGTAAGGCCAGCACACCTGTATTGCAGCTTGTGCAGCGTGAGCCAGGACCATGCTCTGTTACCCACAGTCAGCAACTTTTTAAATATTGACTGGGTTAGAGTTGGTTAGAATCAGCGAGAGTGAGGGCTCATGTGTCAGTCTCAGTTCTCCATGACTAGTTACAGCCTGTGTAATCTGTCTATTGGCCCTTCAACACATTTCCGCACACCTCCTCTCAGTGAGCGGATAGACTGATGGTTCCTGGTTTGTCTTTTTGAATATTGTGTGCCATAAAATTGTCTATTGTATTACAATAACATTGGTCTGTATCTTAAGCAGATAAACTAATAGAGTGATAAGTGCCTCCAAAAATGTATTTGGACACTAAAGCCACTTAAAAATGTGTCAATGCCAAAATATGAAAACAAGTGACATTTCTTTTACAGATAGCACAGGCACAAAACATTTGTTTGGTTTCAAATTATTAAATTGAAAGAAGAAAAGATTTTGCATTATATTTATTTGTAGATACCTTGATACCTTGTAATCTGATGTAATTAAATGAATAACATTTAAGTGAGGTTAAGTGTCGAAATAATTTTTTGAGCCTCCGTATATTTGCAAGAAGAGCTAATGACCACAAGACTAAAACAAGTAGGAGAAGTGATCCAATGAAGCCCACGTACCATATAAGCCCACTTACAGATTTATTTTGAAATATAAAAAAAGACAAAGCAAGAGAAACAATTTTTTGTTGTTGAGGAAATGCATACATTTGTTGGTATCATTTTACTTTTTATTTGGTGTCAAATGTTTTGTTTTTGAGTTCTTTGGGAACATGTGCTACCACTGTTCAGTGGCCATTTTGGAAGTTGCTCCAAAACTTCACAGTTTTTAATGACCTCAGATTTTTTTATTTTTTTTATTTAGAGATTCATAAATCAAATGATACTTGATATTATTTATTTTCTTTGTATTTAACAGCAATAATTGAAAAGATGTATTTCATGAGTATTTGGAGCTAGTGCAGGACACTGCCTGAGTGATGCTCACAAACATACAGGTGCATCTCAATAAATTAGAATGTCGTGGAAAAGTTCATTTATTTCAGTAATTCAACTCAAATTGTGAAACTCGTGTATTAAATAAATTCAATGCACACAGACTGAAGTAGTTTAAGTCTCTGGTTCTTTTAATTGTGATGATTTTGGCTCACATTTAACAAAAACCCACCAATTCACCATCTCAAAAAATTAGAATACATCATAAGACCAATAAAAAAAACATTTTTAGTGAATTGTTGGCCTTCTGGAAAGTATGTTCATTTACTGTATATGTACTCAATACTTGGTAGGGGCTCCTTTTGCTTTAATTACTGCCTCAATTCGGCGTGGCATGGAGATGATCAGTTTGTGGCACTGCTGAGGTGGTATGGAAGCCCAGGTTTCTTTGACAGTGGCCTTCAGCTCATCTGCATTTTTTGGTCTCTTGTTTCTCATTTTCCTCTTGACAATACCCCATAGATTCTCTATGGGGTTCAAGTCTGGTGAGTTTGCTGGCCAGTCAAGCACACCAACACCATGGTCATTTAACCAACTTTTGGTGCTTTTGGCAGTGTGGGCAGGTGCCAAATCCTGCTGGAAAATGAAATCAGCATCTTTAAAAAGCTGGTCAGCAGAAGGAAGCCTGAAGTGCTCCAAAATGTCTTGGTAAACGTGTGCAGTGACTTTGGTTTTCAAAAAGCACAATAGACCAACACCAGCAGATGACATTGCACCCCAAATCATCACAGACTGTGGAAACTTAACACTGGACTTCAAGCAACTTGGGCTATGAGCTTCTCCACCCTTCCTCCAGACTCTAGGACCTTGGTTTCCAAATGAAATACAAAACTTGCTCTCATCTGAAAAGAGGACTTTGGACCACTGGGCAACAGTCCAGTTTTTCTTCTCCTTAGCCCAGGTAAGACACCTCTGACGTTGTCTGTGGTTCAGGAGTGGCTTAACAAGAGGAATACGACAACTGTAGCCAAATTCCTTGACATGTCTGTGTGTGGTGGCTCTTGATGCCTTGACCCCAGCCTCAGTCCATTCCTTGTGAATTTCACCCAAATTCTTGAATCGATTTTGCTTGACAATCATAAGGCTGTGGTTCTCTCGGTTGGTTGTGCATCTTTTTCTTCCACACTTTTTCCTTCCACTCAACTTTCTGTGAACATGCTTGGATACAGCACTCTGTGAACAGCCAGCTTCTTTGGCAATGAATGTTTGTGACTTACCCTCCTTGTGAAGGGTGTCAATGATTTTCTTCTGGACAACTGTCAGATCAGCAGTCTTCCCCATGATTGTGTAGCCTAGTGAACCAAACTGAGAGACCATTTTGAAGGCTCAGGAAACCTTTGCAGGTGTTTTGAGTTGATTAGCTGATTGGCATGTCACCATATTCTAATTTTTTGAGATAGTGAATTGGTGGGTTTTTGTTAAATGTGAGCCAAAATCATCACAATTAAAAGAACCAAAGACTTAAACTACTTCAGTCTGTGTGCATTGAATTTATTTAATACATGAGTTTCATAATTTGAGTTGAATTACTGAAATAAATGAACTTTTCCATGACATTCTAATTTATTGAGATGCACCTGTAGATGCAGTAAAAGAAAATAAATGAATAAAAAACTTCTGAAACACATTAAATGAAAATATTTAAGAAGCTTCTTGAGCACAAACAAGATTAAGTGCTCTGTCTGTAATTATAATCCAGAAATATAACTTTGATTTCATGTGGGCTTATAAGGAACATAAAAAGCCTGTTTCCGCATAGCTTAAAAGCAGAATAATTATTTTAATTGTTTAAACAACAATATCAAACACGTTCTACATTGTAAAATATAGTATTTTTTTATTCATGAAAATTTATTTATGTGTTTACCTTGACTCAACGTTAAATTATTTAGGTTTATTTTCCATATTGTTCCTAATAAGCCCACTGAGCAGATAACCCATTGAACCTCATGTTAAACTGAATTCCTAGTCAACTCTACATAATGAATCTATTTTCATTGCAGGGAGAAAATGCATAGGCAGAGAAAAAAATGATAAGGACTGTCAGATTCAGAAATTAAATATTTCATTTAATGGTTATGATGTTTGAGGTCTAAATAAAAAATAAAATCTAAATTTGAAGTGTTAATTTAGTACAATGTGAAGCATTTATATTTTTAAAAGCATAATGGGCTTACTAAGAACACATTTGGGCTTAAATGGTGCACATGTTCCTCATAAGCCCACTCCGGACTTTTCACGTTTGCAGTTAAATAAAGTAACTGTCACGTTTGTTTATGACAAAACAACATGAGTGTTTAGATGAGAGATTAATCTTTGATTTAATACTCACTTTATTGGAAGGTTGTTGACATTTATATAAGAAAACATGTAAAATTTAGATTTGGGTGAGCTTAATTGGGTCACTTCCCCTAAGACTCCTCAATAGTGCACACAGAGGTGACTGTTCTTTTAAATTATTTCACAGGTTGAATATTCGGCATACTGCTGGGAATCCCATTAATTCATACAATATAGTGAGAGAAATATTAATTTCATACTGTGTTTCTAGGCATATAAATAGAGTAGGGGACTTGTGACATGCACTCTTTGACTTGTGTTAAAGGTGCAATATGTACTATATTTACTGTACTAAAGCATAAAATAATCATAACATGTTATCAGAGATTTAGGAAACACGCTAAGTTGAAATACTGGCTTTTCCAAAGACAATGCTACAGTCAGTATATTCCATTCATTTGTGTAACGTAACTTGGTTATACAGAAAATATATACAATCTGTTATTATAAAACAATAACGCATCGATATATCAAAATGACAGCTGTGATGGAATCACATCAATACTGAATGTGTCAACATATTTATAATGTGCAGTCTATTTTATAAACAGCTACTGTCATCATCCACCAAATTTAGCTAACAGCTATTGATAAAGCTGGCTAGCTAGCTAACGCCGACATAGGCTATCGTATAAATGCAGTCAATGTATCATGCAAAGAAAAGTGTTTACTTCAAACTACAGTCTCGCATAGTCAGACCTATATCCACACTTTGTTTTAGCCCTGTTCCAGCACTGGTGAGTCAAATATAATATACAGTCTCAAAGTTTGTAGTAAAACAGTCATAACTGTGTAATTTTAATTATGCTACCTCATCTGTCATCATGATGTCGGTGAATCACGTTCAGTCTCTTTGTACATGATGTCATTGCTTTGCTCGCGTCCCTATGGAGTGTGTGCAGGAGCGCGATCACGAGCAACAGGTAGCTGGCTGCAGTTCACTTAACGGCCACAGGTGTCATTAATAACAAGGGTTTCTGAATCTTACATACTGCACCTTTGAAGGAATATTCGGGGTTCAATACAAATTAAGCTCAATCGACAGCATTTGTGGCATAATTTTGATTACCACAAAAATGTATTTTGACGTAAGAAAAGATCTGGTATACAGTGAGGCACTTACAATGGAAGTGAACGGGGGCCTATCTGTAAACATTCAAATACTCACTGTTTCAAAAGTATAGTCACAAGATGTAAACAATATGCATGTTAACATGATATTTAGTGTGATAAAATTCCTTACTAACGTTTTCTGTGTAAAGTTTCGTTGCCATGACGATGTAACGCTGCGAACCCTTAATTAATGTAATGTAAATGACGATTTAAACCATTTTAAACTTGAATAATTCACAATTTTTAACGGGAAAATTAATGTAAGTGCTTTTATACAATTCTAAGCTTCACATTTCTCCAAAAACTGTCCCCATTCACTTCCATTGTAAGTGCCTCACTGTATTTTTTTTTTTTTAAAGAAAAGGAGGGACTCGAAATTATTATTATTATTATTATTATTATTATTATTCATATATTCAGCATAGACACAAATTCTGTCAATTGAGCTTAAAGCTGAAGTATGTAATTTCTGTATCACCAAACGGAATTACACAAATAAACTTTTCAAAACAGCTTTTTGAGTACACCCCCCATCTGCTGTTGTTCATGTTTTATGAGCTTTTAATTGTCTGTTTGTGTAATATTATTAGAAATAGAAATAGAATATGCAAGAAAAAGGCCTTTTTCATTTGGTCCTCAAGCTACAACGGTCGTATCAAGAATATTTGAGTACCTGAGTCGGTCACTAGGTGTCAGCACAGCTCCAGAAATCAGTTACAAAACGTGGCTTTGAGGACTGGTTCATTACTGTAGTTTTTTGTTACCATCGAGACAAAGCGAACTTGGCAAAGAAGTAGGCATTGATAAGCACGGTCTTTCTGTATCTGACTAATTGTCAGCAATCAAACAGGATATCATTATTTTTGTTGTTGCTTTGTTTTGGCAGCCCTCATAAATAAAAAAAAAGTCCGTGATTGCATTCTCATTGGATCATCGGAACCTGTGCTGTTTTTGTTAATGTGTTGTCAATTCTTCGAAGGCGTCATGCCATTCATACCCTCTGCTATTCGTTCATTGCTACTGCCATGCAGTATGAAGTGGCGCTTTTAGGCAGTAGGGGGCAGTATATGCTACAAGTTGATGCTAATCCAAAGTGGCATTTGCCACCTAAAAATAGGATTTGCTACTGGATAAAGGCTCTTTATTTATTTTATTTTAGTCCAGACTGCATTTGGCAGACTTAATGAGGTTTGGTTTAGTTATGCATTGCATGTAACAGTGATTTTAATTGCGACTGATATTTTTATTATCACCTTGGTTTACTCTTAAATGTTTTGAAATGGTCTCAAGTGTAGGGCAGCTCTGTGATCTCTATCATCTGAAAAATACACAAAGGCGGCTTTATATTTTGCCACCCAAAGCTTTCATTCTATCTTTTATTCTGTCCTCACATACTCGGTGTCCTTGACTTTCTTTTGGTCCTGCCTCTATCAGTCTCTTTGTCTGTCAGGTTCTGCCCATCAGTTCAGTCAGCTGGATGGGAACATGAATAAAATCTGTGCACTGGGAAAACATGGGAAACCCCATGGGTTTTAAAATATTCCTCGCTTTCCTCTGCAATGCGATGACATTTGAAGTTGCTTCTCTTCCTACAGAAATGTGAGCCGTACAGGAGCTTAGTTTGAAAGGAAGCACATGTTTGTTAAAAAAAGAAAAGAAAAGAAGCTATTTCAAAGTTAAGGATGTGGGGTATACATATGCCCCATTGTTTCTTATAGCTGTTTGTGCTTATGTAAATGTGTGTGTGTTTTTTTAATTTTTTATTACCTGGTGTAGGGGGATTGCGTTTACACATATTTGAATAACCCTACAAATTATGATTATGTGACGAGTGGAGGAGCCTGGAGGCCTGGACACTGCAGACACTATATCTCATGTCCCACTTGTCCCACTGCCCAAAGTGCAGATGCACTGAGGCCGGTTGCACCAGCTATACGTACGTTACAACTTAGCTTAGTTGTTGCGTAAATGGGCACTAAGTCACAATTTACACACTACTAAATATTTGAGCGTTGCACCATTAAACTTAGGTAGGACGTAACCCTACATATAAACTAAATATTTACGGCAGCCTCCGACCATGAGTAACGGATGGAATAAAAAAACAGACTGATTTAAAGACATCAATGAGCTTATGTTTTGCGTGACAGGCTTCGATCCTTTCGACATATATGATGATGTTGGCATTTACACTTGTTTACATTTACGAGAGAGAGTCTTACTTTTAAGCGGCTCTTCAGTATGAAACCGATCTAATGGTGCAGTTTTCAGGGTGCGTCGCCCAGTGTCAAGTGTCAACATATACGAAATATATAAGATATTAAAATGAATAAATGTCTATTTTTCCAGCCTGTTGTATTAGTATTTATTTTATCACCCCTTATTTATTTTAGATACAGGTCCTATTTATTGTTATTTACATAGGGCAAATATACTATTTATCAAATGACTTTTATTACGTATTGTATTTTAATGGGGATATAATTTATTACAGCTGACAGTTACATGAGCAAACAAGGTTTGTACATCAACCGTAACGAAATAAAACTGAAATACACAGCTTTTTAATACTTCTGTGTACAAATTTGAAGGCTGCTTATTGGATCAATACAGGTAAACGTCATATTATGCGACTATGCATTACTTTACGGAGAGCTTACGGCCTACGAGTTTAAGTCTTGCTTTAAGAACATGTGGTGCAACCAAATTAAGCACTGACTTAGTTACAAACTAACTAGTAGTTACTAAGCCCTTAATGTGAACTTTACATCCTAACTTACGTGAGAACTTACGCACAGCAGGTGCAACCCTACCCTGGAGAGGAGGTTACACTGGATTAAGGGTATATATAGTGTTGCCCCTGATTAAGTGCATTAAACATGAAGAATTGATCCCTCCAGGATCTGTATGATGGAGAAGACAGTCACTGCTCCGAAGAGAAGCCTAAATATGTATTTTTAGAGTAGATACTGTATGGATGGATGGGACACCTGATTTAGAAAGGAGCTGCTGTCCCTGATATAGCCTATAAAATAGTTTGTACAGCTTTGTAAGCACAACATTTTTTATTGCTTTCTGTCTCATATGTCTAAATCTCATACTTTTGTAATATTTTCTAATTCAAATGTTATAAGCCTGTTTTAAAAGCGTACCTGTTTTCATGTAAATTATGCTTGCATTTATAGCTCTGAAGTGACCATATTTGACCTCAGTCTAACTACAGTGAAATCAGTTCAAAAATTATGACAAAGATGAATTTGTTTAATATCTGAGGGATGTCATAGGTGTTGTCACAGGCAAAATCCTTGAGGTTTACTGTAAATAACTCTAGAAAGAGAGTCATTAATCATGTCATGTCATATATATATATATATATATATATATATATGTGTGTATATTGTGTATATATATTTAAAGGGCTGAAGTGCCAACGAGTGATCTGCACATTAGCATCCTTCATGCGGTGGAGCCATTGGAGCAGGGCATGGTCCGAACAGAGGGTGAAGGCCCTCCCAAGCAGGTAGTACTGGAGAGTGAGGACTGCCCACTTGATAGCCAGACATTCCTTTTCTGTCATGCTGTACTTAGTCTCTCTTACTTGAGAACTTTCGGCTAATGTACAGCACTCGGTACTCCTCCCACTCCACTACCTGGGACAACACAGACCCCAGCCCCCTGTCCGATGCATCCATCTGTAAAACAATAGGGAGAGAAAAGTCAGGGGAATGCAACAGTGGACTGCCACAGAGTGCGGCTTTTACTTGTAAGAAAGCCTGTTGGCATGGCTCCGTCCACTGGACCGGGTCTGGCGCTCCCTTTTTAGTGAGATCAGTCAGCGGGCTGGTGACGTCCGAATAATTAGGCATAAATCTCCAATAATAGCCAGCCAACCCCAGGAACTGTCTCACCCCCTTTTTGGACTTGGGCCTCGGACAAGCCGCAATGCCTGCTGTCTTTTCAATTTGGGGACGCACTTGTCTGTGACCCAAATGGAAGCCCAGATTTTCCACCTGCCCAACTGCACACTTCTACGGATTTGCCGTGAGTCCCGCCCACCTCAGCGACCTCAGGACAGCCCTCTGATGCTGGATGTGCCACTGCCAATTGTTGCTATAGATGATGATATCGTCCAGATAGGCAGTGGCATATGCAGCGTGTGGGCGAAGAACTTTGTCCATGAGTCGCTGAAACGTTGCTGGGGCCCCAAACAAACCGAACGGAAGAGTAATGAATTGGTGTAAGACTAACGGAGTGGAAAAGACCCTATTTTCTCAGGACATTGGAGTCAAGGGAATCTGCTAATATCTCTTTGTTAAATCCAGTGTCGAATAGAAACGAGCCGCACATGCGAGGCATTGGGTACGCATCAAATTTAGATGCCGTGTTCACTTTTCTATAATCCACACAAAACCAGACCAACCCATCACTCTTAGGGACTAAGACTACTGGACTGACCCAGTCACTGTGGGATTCTTCTATTACCCCCATATCAAGCATAGCCCTCAACTCCTCCTGCACTACCTTTTTTTTGTGTTCAGGTAAACAGTAGGGACGACTGCGTACCACTACCCCTGAGGACATTTCGATATGGTGCTGTATGAGATTCGTTCTCCCGGGAAGAGGCGAGAACACATCAGTGTATTCTCCTTGCAACCTCCGTGATTTGGGACGGTGAGAGGTGGTCTCCACAGATTCTCCAGCCTGGGGGCCAGCCCGATCCCGCAGCGGCCCACTCAGCTCAATGAAGGCTTTGGGGTCATCCTGGGGACCCATCTTGGCCAGGGTGATCTGAGATGGGGGTCCCACGGCCAGTGTCGCTGCTGGTGTACCATGTAGCAGCAAGCTCTGGAACACCCACCAGTCCTCAGCCTGGGCTTGCAGGAGCACCTCGAAACATTGCTCTTGTTCGACCAAAGCTCCAGGAGGGCCTGGTGTTGGGTCTGGTGGATGCCAGCGAGGGTATTGATGATGTCCAACAACGGTGAGGGCTCCATGATAACGTATCTCCCTCAGTTCCCGGGTTTCGGCACCAATGTAAAGATCCCGAGGTTCAGGGAATGAGGAAGCGGGAGACGGCGATTCCAACACAGAAATGTCTTTTTATTAAACTAAAAAACTTGTTCGCTTCAGAGCACAATGGTACAGCTTCATACACACACACAAACTCAAGGTGCCTCAATATAAAAGAACAACGCCAGTGGCCAACACACATGCAGCTTCTCAGCTGAGCTCTCTCTCTCTCAACTGCTGCTGTCTCCTCTCTTTAAAAGCCCCGATCACTCCTCACTGAAACACAAGACAGGTGTTAAGCACAGGTGGAAATCATTCACCACTCATCTCCCCTGCTTCAGTCTCCACAGCACGGCACTCGGCCACGCCTCTGCCTCCACTCACACATTAGGGACAAATTATCATCCCATGTATGATGGATTAGTATCTCACAATTGTTAATCAGACACTTATCTACAGTTACTGCTAAGAATCAGCCACTGCCCATTAGAGCAGCTAAAGCACACATGGTTAACATATTGTTAACATTGTATCACTAGATTTAATTTATTTTTCTTCATGTTCTATATGATTATGATGAATATAAAATAATATGTTGTATGTTGCTTTAACAAAACATTTTTATTCTATTGTACATTTTGTGTTTATTCTGCCCTTCAAAGGTAAAACATAGTAAAAGAGTGTAAAATAGTAAAAAAAAAAAAAAGAAATGGATCTCTGTGAGGGTGTTTTTAAAAAAAAACAATTTTTATAATCCTTATTTAGATTATTTAAAATTTATGAAGCCATTTTCTCAGTTTAAGCAGTGAGAACAGGAGGGTTTGCCTATTTATATTTCCTTTCTGTTGCATCAGAATTTTAAACCTGTAAACATCATGTCATCGGTTTTATTTAATTTCAAAAGACCATTAAGAGTGATATTTTTGTTGACATAGTTTCACTAGATGACTGCTGTTGTTTGAGTTTTGAAAGAAGAAAAAAAATGTAAATATTTTTTAAAACAGCTCTTTATTTCACATTATGAATACATTTATGATATTTTGGTTTTGAAGTTTTATTTTACTGTTGTAAACGTTACCATATTTACATGGTTTAACACCCTTTTACAGAGTGTATATATGCACCCCGGTGTAAATAGCATCTGCCACACAGTGCAGCTATTTGCACCCCAATAGTCTGATGGAACCACAGAAATATATGACAAACTAAACATTAGATGTCGCTGCAGTGGCGTGGGGTGTAAAGACGGTGTGTGAATGTGTAGTGTTGTCCTAGCGACCACGGTTCAATTCCAAGTTTTAACCCACTCTTTTCCCATCCGATTTCCTGCTTCCATTCTTAATATTTCCTTTAATACTACTTAAAATAATAGATAAAAATGAATATAATTGTTGATTTCAATGCAGTGATTTGGTCACGATGAATCAATGAATCAATCGCACTCATTCCCGTGGCTCGGCATCACTTGTGTGTAGATTGCATCACTGTATTACCTATATATAAGGTTAGGTTAAGGTCAGGTTTAGGGGTAGGGGTTAATGTAGTGTGCCTGTGGGACTCTAAATAAACACAATAAACACACTGCAGTGATGCCCATACTGTATGTTAGTATTTAAATATGGGTGCAATTAGTATCTGACACTGTTTGCAACAGGGTGCGTTTAGAATCTACCATTATTTGCACTAGGGTTGGGGGTGCAAATAATATCTGTCACTATTTGAACTGGGGTGTAAAGAGCATCTGCCTTTTTTTTATTAACATCAAGATCTTCTGGTAACTGCTCACAATTTCTTTTTAAATGTTCACCATTTTAAATCACCTTTTTGCCTTCAAAAGTTCCTTTTAAATGGTCCTGTGATGTGACAAATACATTTTTAAAAGTTCAAATTTTCCTTATAGTGTGATTTAAAATGAGGTCATAAAAAGTTGTATGTGTAATAATTCTAAAAGAACTGCCAAAATGCTGTTGAACATAGATGAAGTATAACAGATCACACTGCAGGACATGTCAACTTTCAGAAAATGTTTAATGTCAACTGTATGTGTGGCTCGTGCATAGTGCATTTGTGCATACAATGCCTCTTCTCTCTCCTTAGTAGAAGAGACAGATTCACAAGGTGATCGCAGCTTATTATTGTCTGTCTTTTGAAAAATGTACTCTTGTGCACACCCAGTGAAGTCATGGTACAAGAAGTTCTCCTCCTTTCTTGCACATATGTAGACAGGCCATTAAATCGCATGCTCACTCCATGTACTTATATGCCGCCCTCTTGATAATCACCCTTGGGAAAGCTCTAGCACTCTCCTTAAGAGAACACATTAACTTCACTTGTAATTCGATTGATTTTCAATGCTTTTAGTGTTGAAATGAGAAGAGCACCATGACAGACAAGAGGTTTCCAATATTACCGCATGTCTCCTATGCGTTTCAATTCTGCCAGTAGATCTGATTGATTTCTGTTTGACTACTGAATCAGGTACAGAATATCCTTTGGGATCCAAGTCTCTAGGACTACACCAATGTGTTTTGGCATAGATTGTCGCTGAACCTGATGTAAAACTCATTAAACTTATCATCTTTGCCATTTGGTTATATTGAGATCCTACTTAAGGATTCATTGCTAATTTGTCATGAAGTAGTTGCACCTGTATAAATACTGACCCACACTGCACAAAAAAAGAAAAGATAAGGCAGTGGAAAATAAAAGTACTAATCCTAAACCTATTTGATAATGGGAACCAACATTTGAATTTATCTTTCATGAGTATTTACATTATTAATCGCTTTGAAAATTGGCTGTGAAACATGGCTTGAGTTCTTCTATGACTTCAGAGAAAGAGTCATTGGTGAGGCGTATACATTAAAATCAAGAGATTTATGAAACAGTTCAGGGGGACACAAAGCTCAGTCATCTCATTTATCTCTGCCAAATGGAAACCTGGAGATCATAGGGCTTTTTATTGGGGTTAATACAGCTCTTCTAATGCCCTTCATGCCTTTACATCAGCACTACAGAATTGCATATTTAATCACCAGGGTGGCATACAAAAAGTGATGTACAGTACGTGGGACTAAGACATATAGGATGAATCTAGTGTACTGATGAGTTCTACAGAGCATTGCAGGCGTCTCAGGGGAAATAGCACATCCTCTGTGTGTGACAGAATTATTCACTGTTTTTGCTCCATTTCTCTGCACTGCTGAATTCTGTCTGATTTCATGCTTAACCAGAATTACCCAGCAGCTTCTGCTGACTGTGAGTCAACAGAGTGCAAATCCACTCTCCTTCTGCTTTTACCTTTTAATATAGAGCACAACAGTTGGGTTCCAAAAGTAATAATCCCATGGTAACACTTTACAGTAAGGTTCCATTTTTTAACATTATTAAATGGCATTAGGTATCATGAACAAACAATTAACAATATATTTGTTACATCATTTATTAATCTTTGTAAATGTTAGTTAATAAAAATACAATTGTTCATTGTTAGTTCATGTTAGTTCATAGTGCATTAACTAATGTTAATGTATAAAAATTTTGATTTTGAAAATGTATTAATATATGTTTAAATTAACATTAACTACAATTAATAAATGCTTAAGTATTGCTCATTGTTAGTTCATGTTAACTAATGTTGTTAACTAATGTTAACAAATGGAACCTTATTGTAAAGTGTTACCAATCCCATTAATGTTCTCCTTAGAGAAATCGATTTTAACGATAACGTATAAACCTTTCAAGACAGACCTTCCATGAGTTTCAAGGTTGCTAATTGATGATATGCTTCTTCAGAAGCCACAAGTGAGTGGTATTTCAGCTTCATAACAAAAAAAAAAAAAAAAAAAAAAAAATTAACACTTAATAGCCAAATTCTAGGTGAAGAACTACACTACCCATAATCCTGAAGAGAGACCCACCAGTCAGAGAAGTTTCAATGGAAAAATAAATCATTGTAAAAGAGTTCAGCATCAATCAATCAGTCACTTTCATGAAGTAGCTCTATTGTGAATGACATAATTAAATCGGCCCCCCTACCTTCTCAAACTACTTATATATTTGTATACATCTTGGATACATTTTGCAATAAACAAAAAATGTATTTGTGGTGATGTGGGCATGGCCAAGAGACATCTGTGGAGAGCAAGGCCGGGAGAGGAAGAACAGTAAGGATTGACACCTGTGGGAAATTATCTCTAACAGCTGTTCTGTGTTACAGTAAGAGCTGGAGAGGGACAAAAAAAGAATCCAGACCGCCAGAGGGGAGAGAGAGAGCGACACACAAGCGGACTGTGTGCATGATCGTTTGGGCTAAAAAGCCAGTAGTGTCTGAGTTACACTGAAAAGTGTGGGAAATAAAGACTCACGTTAAATTGTTTATCCGGCTCCCGCTTCCTCCTTCAACGAGAGAACCTGTAAACCATTACAATATTGTTTTATACTTAAAATCAATTACCATAAGTCAATAGTTTTATATTGTACTTTTATTGTAATTTTATTCAGTTATGCAACTGCAGTGCTTCAAGGGATTGTACACTGCCTGGCCAAAAAAAGTTGCGTAATCTAATATTTCATTGGACCGCCTTTAGCTTTGATTATGGCACGCATATGTTGTGGCATTGTTTCGACAAACTTCTGCAACGTCACAACATTTATTTCCATCCAGATTTGTCTGTAAAGTCTTCTCCAGCACATCCCAAAGACTTTCAATGGGGTTTAGGTCAGGACACTGTGGTGGCCAGTTCATGTGTGAAAATGATTCCTCATGCTCCCTGAACCACTTTTTCACAATTTGAGCCAGATGAATCTTGGCATTTTCATCCGGGAATATGCCCGTGCCATAAGGAATGAAAAAAATCAATTGATAGGATAACCTGGTCATTTAGTACTTTCAGATAGTCAGCTGACTTCATTTCATTGCCGCATTATGTTGCTGAGCCTAGACCTGACCATTTGAAGCAACCCCAGATCATAACACTGTCACCAGAGGCTTGTACAGTGGGCACTATGCATGACGGGTGCATCGCTTCATGTGCTTCCCTACTCACCCTGATGCGCCCATCGCTTTGGTATAGGATAAATCTGGACTCATCAGACCACATGACCTTTTTCCATTGCTTTTTTCATTGTCCCCACCCTAGCAAATTGAAGTGGCTTTCTTGTGGCCACACAGCTGTTTAGTCCCAATCCTGTACGTTTTCGTCACATTGTACATGTGGAAATGCTCTTACTTTAATTATTAAACATAGCCGTGAGATGTACTGTCAGTTTGTTACGATGTGTCTTCAAGCGTTTTAGTGATCTCCGATCACGATCATTCAAGATTTGTTTCTGACCACATTTCTTCTGCAAAGCTGATGGTTCACTACTATCGTTCCAGGTTTTAATAATGCCTTGGACAGTTCTTAACCCAATTCCAGTGATTTCAGCAATCTCCTTAGTTGTTTTCTTTGCTTGATGCAGGCTAATAATTTGCCCCTTCTGAAACACAGTAACATCTTTTCCATGACCTTGGGATATGTCTTTCAACATGGTTGTTTAAGAAATGAGAAGCTAGTTAGTTTTAAAAGAACTGTTGTCAGCTGAAATGTATTAATCACTGCAATAATGATCCAATCATAGGCTCTTAAGGATCTGCTTATTTAAATCCAAATGGCGACTTTTTTTTTTTTTTTTTTTTGAAGTAGTTACATTGATCAAGCAAACAGATAGTCCCACCCCAAAGAGACGCCATTGGTCGAGCCAGTGTTGCTGTGTCAGGCTTGATGGACCTCTGAAAACACAGTGTTTACAGTTTTTTTTTTTTTTTATAAAACTGCCTATGAATGGCTTACATATAGATGTTTCTGCATAATAAGCTGGTGTAGGAAACAGTATTTTAACATAGAAAAGGTTAGACACTTCAGCTTTGGCTTATTTACAATTTTTAAATACTTTTTGTTGTTGTTGTTGATGTTGCTTTAAATCAAAGTTTGTGAAACTGGTTGGTTTGGTTTGTGACCTAAAACTTTATTTCAAAATCCCTATGGAAACAAATAATGGAGAAAATGCTTCCAGAACCAAGGCCATATTTTGTGCTGTCATTTGCTTTGATAGGTAATGTTGGCATTCATATTAGATTTTCCCTGCAGTGTCTGAAGGTAAACAGATCTTAGAATTCTGAGGCAGTCTGGTATCAGGGTCATTCCTTGCTTGAGTTTGTAACTAGTAACAGTAAGGTCATGGATTCCCTGAATATGCATACTGATAAAATGCGAAATGATTAAATGTAAATAATAGTGATATAACACTCACTAAGCCATCAAAGCTCAAAGAAAACTCCATACCAACTGTAGGAATCAATCTTGTCTTTACTTTGGGCTTAGTTGTGGAGTCTGCTGATCTGGTGTTTGCTCCAGATGGCCCGCATCATAAAGAGCTGAGGGACAATGACAGTGTTTGCTAAGGATTACCAGATCATACATGCAGACAGCCATGTATGATCACAGCATGCATTCTTTTGCATGAACCTGTCTGGGGCCTTTCTCCTGTTCGATAACAAATGAACCACCTCAAGATGTGTTGATGGCAGTGTATTAGGTATCTCTTTAGGTGCAACAATAGATTGGCAGGTCGGTCCATCATGTCTTGTTAAGCAGGAGAAATATTCTGTCTCCGCTTGCGGATGACTAATACGCATCCGTCCAGCTAGGTGCTCAATTTGTGCAATTTGTTGCTAATGGCTATTTTAAAATAGTAGACAGCCTAATGATCTGTTACGAGCATTGACTATAGTTTATCAGACACAATTGCTCTGTTTCAAAATCTAGAGAGATGCATACGAAGCTAGCATTTTAAGGTATAATATGCATGCTACAGACATAATGCCATTTCCAAAAAGTAATCAGGACTGAAATTTCAGTAAAAGAAATTCACTAATCACTACAGATTACCAATTATTATTGTAAAATTGTAATCAGCTGACACTATACAATGTTTCATAGAATAAGTCATCAAATGACTAATTACTTTACTTTAAAGTTACCTTCTAAAAACCCTACTAATACCATTCACAGAAAATGTATTTCCTCCTCGTCCATGATTTTAACACGCAAGCCATACAGATAGCACAACGTGTTTCTTCCATACAGTGACTCATTAAACCTACAGTACATACTGTATGATTAATGGTCAATGATTAATTACCTACATATGAACATAATGTTTTAAATGTGTAGCCAAGTGTTACATTTCATGTAATTTAACTCTGGTCATAAATTGGACATGGCCCCTTTAAGAGTTTTGCTATGCCCGCTGTGTTATACACGTGTGCTGGTAGAAACGTGAGAAATATGCATTGTGCAAGAGAGCTCCTGGTTTTGTTCATCGTTTGAGAATTCTTTGGGATGCATATGTATTGCATGTGTAGAGTTTGACCACGTTTGCCGCATACATGTGAGAACTAGCCTCTACTGTGTTTTTAGCCGTTTTTTGAAGACAGAAAGTGAGACAGCTTCACGGATGGAGTTGGGAAGGTCATTCCAACAATGTGGTATGATGAAGCCGAAGGTCTGGGAAAGTGTTTTGGTGCCTCTTTGAGTTGGTACAACAAGGTGACATTCCTTAGCCAACCGCAGGCTTCTAGTGGGCGCATAGCTCTGTAGAAATGATTTTAGGTATGCTGGAACAGACCCAGTGACTCTTTTGTATGCCAGCATCAGAGCCTTGAACTTGATATGTGCATCAACCAGCAGCCAGTGAAGAGAGACAAGGAGTGGTGTAACATGCGCTCTCTTTGGTTGATTAAAGACCAGATGTGCTGCTGCATTCTGGATCATTTGCAGGAGTCTAATTGTGCATGCAGGTAGGCCTGCAATGAGAGCCTTACAGTAGTCCAGTCTAGTTATGACAAGTGACTGAACAAGAAGTTGTGTGGCATGTTCAGAGGGACTTCCTGTTAGAACCAGTGAACAAACCCTTACCTGGCTGTCTGATTGTTGTTCCCTCTCCTGTGTCTTCAGAGAAACTGTTGTTTCCTGTACAGGTTGTGAACCTCTCCCCAGAATATATCTGGTTACAGGCCAGAATCAGACTTGGTACCCTGTCTTGTGTCGAGAGTGTAAAGTCCAATGAGACGTGTGAGGTGAGATTTCAGAGAATTTCAGCTGATATCGAAGAGATCACTGTAAACATAAAGACAGTCAGTTACTGAAGGACAGCTCCAAAGAGTTTCTCAACAAGCTACACATTGGTGGTACTCCTGAACAGCAGGCAGAGCTGAGTGATTTGTTGATGAAGTACTCTGATGTTTTTGCTCTCGAGGATGAAGTCCTTGGTTTTACCAACAAAGTGCAACATGAGATTCACATGGTAGATGATGTACCGGTGGCCCAGACTTATAGGTGTATCCCACCCACTCAGTATATAGAAGTCATAGAACATATCACCAAATTCCTTAAGAAAGGAGTGATCCAAGAAAGCACTAGTGCTTATGCTTCACCAATCGTGCTAGTTAGGAAAACTGATAGCAGTCTCAGGCTTTGTGTCGATTACAGGCAGCTGAACTCAAAGACCAAGCGAGACGCATCTCCTCTGCCTAGGATAGATGAAAGCTTTGATACACTACAAGGAGAAAAGTTATTTTCTTCCATTGATTTAGCTAGTGGATATTATCAGGTTGCTGTCCACATTTGAGACAGGCATAAGACTGCATTTACAACTCCATTTGGGATCTTTGAGTATTCTCGAATTCCCTTTGGGGTTTGCAATGGACCTTTGATGTTTCAACGTCTTATGCGGGCTTCCATGGGTTCATATCATGCTAGTGTACCTTGATGAAATAGTACTGTACTCGCCCACTTTCCCTGAGCACTTGCAGAGACTGGAAGTAGTCTTTAACAGACTAAATGAAACCGGTCTCAAAATTAAGGCTGAAAAGTGTTATTTTTTGCAGCAAGAAGTAACTTTCTTAGGTCATCAGATCTCAGCTCAAGATACTGGTACTGATCCAGGTAAAGTTGAAGCGGTCAAGCAATGGAAAATTCCCAGTACAGTTAAGGAATTACGCTCTTTCTTAGGGTTCTGTAGTTACTACAGAAAGTTCATTGAGTATTTTTTCTAGAATTGCCGGGTCCCTCCATGTGCATCAAGCAGTTTGGTACCACAAAGAGAGAGTTTAGTGCTTTGTGGTCATCAGAGTGCCAATCAGCGTTTGAGCTGCTGAAAGAGATGCTTACTTCTGCTCCTGTGTTAGAGTATGCAGATTTCAAATAGTGAAGTTTAATTAAAATGTATTATTTTACCCAGTATTTGTGTGTGCAGTAAAGGTCTGCATCAGCCTTAAAACTGAACCATAAATCCCTCATTCTTTATAATTTCTTCTCCAAGCAAGTTGTCACAATAGGCTGTATTTTATGTAAGCCTTGTAGGTAACATTCTTAACAGTACAGTAACAGTAAACATACACAGTTTTAACAAGGCACAGCGGCCCCTGTAACAAGGCACAGCGGGAAAAAAACATTGGTTTACCATGTATCAGTCTGGAATCATCTGTAACAGTGTAACACTCACATGAAGTCCTTTTAGCAACCTGAACATTAAAACAGATCACAAGGTGTATCGAGATATGTTTAAAAAAAAAAGTACGTTCTTTTTAACCTGTCACGTTGTCGAAAAAATGTGGCAGTCCTATGCAAGACATTCACAAAAAACAGCCAGCGTGTTGTTGGTCAAAGAAGTCTGTCCAGCATGTGTCATCACATACTTTTTGTAATAAATTGAGTCGAATCTCCCTTGCAGAGCATTATTTATGTGGCATGCAGAGTTGGTGCTTATGTAGAGCGTTTCAAATCAGTCCCTTATGCCAGTTAGGATGCTGCCTTAGAAGGCAGCTGCCTTTGTAGGCAGTATGCCACAAGGCAGCTCTCTAGGTTTCGGAAAAGAGCAAATGGGTTCACTTCATAACTTAGTGATTGACTTGGAATCATTTTGGAGCCTTTTGTTCAGATTTTAGATGCAATTGTAAAGTGACAGGGCAACTGTGTGCTATATGCTACTTACTAGAGCTGTGCTGGTGGCCTTGTATGAAGGAGTTCAATACCTGCTTCAAAACACCACAGCACCAACCTTGAGTCACAAAAGTGGGGTCGCCTGTCTGTTCTCCATGCATGCATCACCCTGACAGTTGGAGCCGAGCTTGCATTTGCAGTCCCATTAGTGGTAATTTACAGGCATATTTCATAGGGCACAGAGGAGGATGGATGGCTCATATTAAGGGCTGTGGACAGGAGCTGTGTGTGTGCCTGTGCCTGTGCATGTGTGGCAGACTTTAGGGGTCTCTCTCCTCATTTGCTTTGGAGGGCACCTACCTCCAGATAGAGGTGCTTCTCAGTGAGTGCTGAAAAGTAATGCACATGGAAACTTGCATCGATTAGCTGTTCAACCAGAATTGTTCCTCATCTCTAGACTCATTAACAGTCCTCTTTTCATATAAGTGGTGCCATTTGCATGGTGTAGACCACACTGACATGGCAATGCCCCCTCTGTCTGAGTGGGCAGGCTCAGGTCTCAGAGTTTAAAAGCTTGTGACCATTTTTCAAAGGGTGCTGTCAGATTGTAATGTTGTACTCGAAAGATAAATTAAGAACTCAGTGGAATTAAGTGGAACATTTTGACAGTGAGTGAGAGATCTTAATGCTGGGTTTGGCATTATTAGGTTTAATCATTAATTCTATGTGCATTCTCTTAACAGAACAGAAGTTCCTGTTTTGTTTTATCATTTGAGAACATGTTTTGTAGTATCATCAGTGGTCTGATCTATTGCACATATGAGTGAGATCTGATCCATTTCCAAAATACCTTCTTCTTAATGAGATTCCACACCTGCCAATGGCAGGATAATTGTGAAAATATACTGACCATAAACATTTCTTACTGGCCATGAAATTGCATTTTGCATTATTTTTATTAAAATACACTGATCAGCCACAACATTAAAACCACCTGCCTAATATTGTGTAGGTCCCCCTCGTGCCCCCAAAAGAGCGCCAACCAACATTCTGCGATGCTATTCTTCTCACCACAATTGTACAGAGTGGTTATCTGAGTTACCGTAGACTTTGTCAGTTCAAACCAGTCTGGCCATTCTCGGTTGACCTCTCTCATCAACTATGCATTTCCGTCCACAGAACTGCCGTTCTGTTATTACAGTAAATATTTTCATTCCTATGACAATGAAATTATTTAGCTGTTTTTCCTTGCAGATTTGTAAAAAAAACAACAGTGGTTATTATGTCCATCTCAGAACCACTGACTCTGTCTAGCTGTACCAGCCATAATAACGTGAAAAGGACCTATTATGATTTTGCTCCTGTTCCTAATATTGCACAATAAAAACATCTTTATAAATTCAGTCAAATGTTAATTTCTAACTAATACGATAAGAAAACAACAATATGTTGAGGACATTGTTAATCAAAAGTCATTTTGGCTATGGCATCGGTGTCTTGTATGCACCCTGTGTGTGTTTGGCATTCAGAGAGACATGCCCTCCGAGCTCAGAGAAAGAGCTGTGTGTCTGTGTGTGTGTTTGTGTCTGTGAATGACAGGTGGGATTGATATGGGCATGACAGATGACACATGAGTGCACAGTTTCCGGCACATTATGAAGTTCTTGTCAAGGCTCTTAGCAGAGTCATTATTTAAGGTGAGTGCAGTGGAAATGCACATCACAGATTTGACGTACAAGTCAGGAGAAGACAGTAGTAAACATCACACTAACAGGCCCCTGTCTGAGCGGAGCACCTTGAAATCCATTTATGGCCTCTGCGTGCTTGTTTTTAGCTTAAAATTTACCTAAATATTGTAGGACACTGTAAATACAACTATGATGATAAAGTAACGGATTGTGAATTTAAAGGTCAAGTGTGTAAATTCTGTGCCATGAACGGATTTGCAAAAAATTACAATTGTTGCAAAACAGGTTTCCCAATCACACCTACTGCCCCACTCGCTGTCTTCTGTTGTCTACCATTGTCCAAATATGGAATCTTAAGTCCTAGATCTTGTGAATGATATATAATGTTTCTAGATGAATTCAAATTCTGACAATAAAACACGAGTTAAAGGGATAGTTCACTTAAAAATGAAAATTCTCTCATTTACTCTCCCTCATGCAAAGATGTTTATGAATTTCTTTCTTCTGCAGAACACAAAGATTTTTAGAAGAATATTTCAGCTCTTTAGGTCCATACAATGCAAGTGCATGGGTGCCAAAATTTTTATGCTCCAAAAAGCACATAAAGGCAGCATAAAAGTAACCCATATAACTCCAGTGTTTTAATCCATATCTTCAGAAGTGATATGATAGGTTTTGATTTTTCTCCCTGCCTAGTAAGGGGCAGTATGCACGAGGAATGTGAATCACCAAAAACACAAGAAGATTGTGAAAGTGGAGATTGACTGAGCGGGGATGGAGAATTTATAGTAAAAAATGACTTCAGTATTGATCTTTTTCTCACCTATCATATCACTTCAGAAGACATTGATTTAACCTCTGGAGTCTTATGGATAACTTTTATGCTGACTTATGTGGTTTTTGTAGCTTTAAAATCTTGGCACCCATTCACTTGCATTGTGAGGATCAAAAGAGCTGAGAAATTCTTCTAAAAATCTTCATTTGAGTTCAGCAGATGAAAGAAAGTCATACACATCTGTGATGGCATAAGGGTTTGAAAATGATAGAGAATTGTCATTTTTGAGTGAACTATTCCTTTAACTTTAAAGGAGTGTCTATTTGCACCTGCCACACAGTGCAGCTATTTGCACCCCAATAGTCTGGTGGAACCACAGAAATATATGACAAACTAAACAATATATGTTGTTGCAATGGTGTGGGGTGTAAAGATGGTGTGTGAATGTGCAGTGTTGTCCTTGCGAACTGCGGTTCGAATCCGAGTTTCGTCCCACTCTTTTCCCCATCCTATTTCCTGTTTCCTCTCTTAATATTTCCTTTAATACTACTTAAAATAAAAGATAAAAAAAATGAATATAAATGTTGATTTTATCGCAGTGATTTCGTCATGGCGAGTGTCGGGGAGTGCAGAGAAGGGTTTAATCCAGAGACGGGGTCTGTCGATCGCACTCATTTCTGCGGCTCGGCATCGCTTGTGTGTAGATTGCATCACTGTATTACTAATATTGTAGTAATCATGCTTTTTTTTTGCTGGAAACCATAGTTTTAATACAATTAACCATGGTGTTGTTTGTACAGTAATATGGTGGTAATATAGTAACCGTCTGTAATTTTGTGGTTACTCTAAATTTACAAAAAATACCATGGTGAAACCATGGTTACAGTAGTAAAACCAAGGTTATTTTTTCTAAGGTACGGTTAAGGTTAGGTTTAGAGGTAGGGGTTAATGTAGTGTTTCTGTGGGACTCTAAATAAACACAATAAACACACTGCAGTGATGCCCATATACTGTATTTTATTATTTAAAAATGGGTGCAAAATAGTATACCATTATTTGCACCAGGGTGTAAATAGCATCTGCCTAAATTTAAACAGATGTAAACAAACAAGGCACGTTAGGCATGTCTACAGGTCCAACTGGGTTAGGAGAAATAATTTGGAAATGAAATTAGGTACACTTCACCTTAAAACTAAGCTGATAATTATTTTATCTGAGGTTTTTTAGGCACCTCTTACCCAGAACTGTCCGAACATGCTGCGTCAATGTATCTCATGAATGCTGCATTAGGTACAAAGTCAGATATTATCAAAGATTAATCTTTGCCCACAGCAACAGGCAACTTAATCCACAGAATGCAAATCAAAAATTCAATTTTCAATGCAATAGATATCAGCAGTGTAGCGACCTCAAGATATTTGCATTGAACACTTTGATGTTTCCCTAACTGGCTGTGTAGATAAGGTGAGTCCTGAAGCCCAGACTGTTATGCACACCATTACCTTTCAAGCAACATTATGACTATACTGTATAAAGAACATACGTTTGTGTGTGTTTGAAAGCATGCAAACCTGTAGGATCTGTGACTCATACTCTCTTTCCCTCCTCTTCTCTCCATAACTTTCTCTCCCCTAGAATTGTTTACCCAAAAATGAAAATTCTGTCCTTATTTACTCACTTTCAAGTCAATCTGTTTGATTTTCTTTCTCAATACAGGTTTGGAAGTACATGAGTGTGAGCAAATGATGACAGAATATGTATTTTTGGTAGAACTATCCCTTAAATACGAACTTCTGTGCTCTTCCTGCAGCAGCCTCCCCTACATATTCCTGCCTGTTCATTCTAGTCTACAGCTTATACAGCCTAGTGCCAAAACTCTCTTCTCCTCCACCTCTTTCTCCATCCTTCACTCATTTTTATTTATTGTCTTACATCTTAAATACACGGCACCATTCTGTGTTGTGTCCTTGCTGGTAAAAAAACAATTTTTTTGTTTGTGGGTTTATTTTAAAGTCCAATATAGTTTTAAATCTATTTTATTTTATAATGTTTAGGGCTGTCAATCGATTACAATTTTTTAATCGAATTAATTACATGACATCCAGATTAACAATCATCTGTCAATATTCTCAGAGAAAAGACCACAAATAGCAATTATTCAATGTATATTGTATAAATAATTATAACCAATTATGTTAAAATATTTATAAATTATATATATATATATATATATATATATATATATATATATATATATATATATATATATATTAGAAATATAATAATTCAGATAAATAAAACGCATTACATTATTGTGGTAGACGAAAAGCAATGATTAGACAATACAACAAGTGGCTTTAGAAGGTATATAGGCTATTGTCGATTTTTCATATCATCGAATATAAGCTTATCATTGGCCTGCTGTCCAAAGCAATCCATTTCGCAACAAAATTAGTCAATCTGTCTGAGGTAGATTTAGACAAGAGCTTTTATAAGGACGCGTCTATATGTACACATGCGTCAGACAAATGCTTTTGGAGTGTCTTACTTTGGTTGCGTCATGCTATAATTAGTGTTTTTAGGATGCTGTCAAGTTAAACCTAGTTTGAAACTTAGAAAACGACATCTCGGACCCCTGCATTCTGAGTTGTGCTCCATCTAGCTGAGTGTGGTCTGCTGCCTGTACAACACAACGCTGCCTATACAGCTGGAACAGCGCTGACTGCCCCCTACTAGGACTCAAAAGAACATGAAGGAGATACTTCAAACTTGAATTGATCCGATGGTAGGAATATTCCTTATTACAGTAATTTTCAACTCATTATTTAAAAAAAAAAATAATTCATTGTACTAAATTAACACGTTCAATCAACAGCTTTTTATTTTATTTTATCTTTGCTTTTTTTCTTAAAATGGGTTGCACCCCACCAGTTGATAACCACTGTTTTAGTGGATGATATTAACTGGGTATATGAAAATAAGGACACTCAGCTATAACTTTAACCTTAAATACTCAACACTCACACAAGTTATGCAGAGTACCAAACTGAAAAGATATCTATTCAAAGACATGTTGGGTATATTTATATAGTTTATATTAGCCAGGGGAAAAAGACAAGGCCTTAATTATCCAAGCCTCTGCTCCATCATCACAGTGATTCTGAAATAAGATTGAAGGAGAGGAAGTCACTTTGGTGTTCACTTCATGTGGCTCTTTGAAGGTGTTTGCATTTTTTAACATGTTTTTGAAAAGTAATCTGAGGGAGGCCCAGAACTCATTTAAAGGTTTTAGATAGCTACTGTATAAAATATTAGCCCCCGAGGACAGCACCAAGAGCCTCTTGGAAAATTATTATTTTAGCATGCAAGAGAGGTGGAAAAATAGAAGCTGTGTATCACACCAAATGCGCACATACACGTTGATATTCTCCTCCAGTTGCCATTAAGGTAATTACATTTATCTTTTCAATTTTAGCTTATGTCCTGACATGTTCTCACTCCTTAACTTGGGAGAAACTCCTCCAGCTGTTGCTGTGATATTACCTTTATGAATTTGCGTGAACCACATATACCTCAGTAATCTGCCCAACTGTGCTGCTGGCACTGTGCTCTCTCTCTCTCTCTCTCTCTCTCTCTCTTTCTCCCTTCATATCAAAACATTAATCCTTCCATCAAAGTCTTGAATCTCCTCTCTTTTTGGTCTCCGCCTGTTTTCATTAATGAAATGAATGCAGGATGACAAGCCAGTGATAGTACGATGACCCTCCCTACCCCACTCCCACTGTTTCATTTGATTGAATGTCTTATTTCTGCTCTTCTTCTGAATGCCATGCACAAACCTTGGCTGCACTCTTACCTCAGGCAAACTGCAAACAATGAGCCTTGCAGGCAGCATCTCTGCTTCTCTTGTGGGAGTACTGTTGAGGTTGTGCTGTTGGCCTGACAATCGCTGTCATCTTTCTTCAGACATTAGGCAGATAAAAGTGCAGATCACTGCAGCTACGGTGCATGATTGATCAGATTGTGAAATCCTTCTCCAGCATGGCTTTATGAGGAACTCTTTCCCCTCAGCTATTAGCTGAGAAGGTTAATTTTAATTCAGAGGACAAGCAGATGTATGCATATGACCCTGTTTACTCGTATGTGCATCAGACATTCCGGGCAAAGACGCTTAACAGTTACGCCACTTTTGCATGAGGCATTTCAGTGTAAAAAACCTGCATTTTATCTGATCAATTTAGCATATAGTAGTAATTAGATTACTGTTTTTTTGTACTTTACAAAATAGCGTATTGTGCTTTTCTGGCAACATACTATATTGCTCCGAAATTGCCCTATTTCCCGACCTTGGGACCTCGGCCATTCAGGACCCCTGCTATGAATTTCACACATGACATCAGGGGCAGACTGGGAAGAAAATTCGGCCCGGGATTTTACATAGAAACTGGCCCAAAATTTTACATAGAAACTGGACAGCGTTGCTGTCCTTTTCTGCATATCGCTGCCCCCTTCCCCCTTCTGCATAACGCGGCAGCCCCATTTCAAGGCTGGCACACTGGGAAAAGTCGCGGTTCTCCCGGTAACCAGGAGTAATTTAATCCATGAATGAAAGTGTTCAATACCAGGGCAGTTACTGAGATTAAGCAAGTAGTATTCAGCTGGTCATGTGATCCTAACACGGCTGCCCCAATGAGGGTTCCTCTGCCCCATGTAGAATAAAAGAGCTTTTAAAAGGTTACTGATATGACTGAACTCTTCATCTCACATAAGTGGTCATGATTTCGTACATATGTTTCAATAGTAGGCTACTATTCATTTCTTTAGAAGTTAAACTTTTTAAATAAGGAACAAAATGACTGAGTGAACATTTAAAATATTTATCACATGTCGTGGAAAAGAGATCTGATCATGGCCTTGACCAACCTTCAAGTGTATTTGGTATAGTGTGTGATGGTAATTGTATTTCTCATTTTTGGAAGTGAATCTTAAACTTGGTAACATAAGAAGTTAGCAAGCAGTCAGTTAATTCGGAATTTATTGAAAATAAAAAGAAATAGGATGTTTCAGAATAACACCTAAATAAACCTACTCTTTTATTGATGGGGTAAAAATCTTAAAATTAACTACATTCCTGATCTTCAAACTGTCACTCTGCTGCCCTGAGGTGCTTGCTGGCCATGTCCATCACAACAAAATAGAAACTTTTGTACAAAATGTCAATTGCCCTATAAAATCCTGGTGTTATGGTAATGACAGTATCATTGGGGATTCTTTGTAATTAAAAAAATAAATAAAAAAATGTGTTCTTGATTTAGTGGGATGAGAGAAAGAGAGAATGAAAGAGGGAGAGATGAAGTGCAGAACACTGGCTGTCTTTGATTTGAGTGAATGCTGTTTAAGCTCGGGATATCTCAGCCTTGATCTTAGAGAGGATTCAAGCTACATTTAGGACAATGGTGGATTACCATGATGTAGAGAGTCAGTGGCCTATGTTTATGGTACGGTATCTATCAGATTGTTTGTAAGGTAGTGATAGATGATGGTGTAGTGCATCTGAGCTGGCTGGAGAATAGGGGAGTTTATTGGGCTGGCCATTTATAGGTGAGACAGCATATAAGGGGCTTATGAATCTGCTTGCCAAGTAAACTAAAGGTGAAGATCCTAGTGCGAGTCATGGGGCTTATTTTGACTTAAAGCAAATCCAAAATCGAATTTAAGATGACAATCACTTAGATCTCAAACAATCACATATTAGGCTCCAACAAATGGTTGTTTTTGATAATGGTTTTGACTGAACATTGCCATCAAGTATTGAAATGTTGCATAGTGATTCTCATTCTATGCATCATGAGAGTCCCAATGAGTCCCTATGAAGTTCCACAGCTATCTACATACTGAAAGTTCTTAGCCACAAGATAAATAAATAATCTGAAATACTCTCTCCCCCTCTTTCTCTCTTTTATATTTTCATTTAGCTTATTGTCCCTTTTTGTCTCTCTGCTGTTTGGTTTTAAGGCTCTACACTCCAGGGGTAGATCTACCGGGGTGGCAAACGGTGGCATATGCCACCCTAAGAAAAGGCATTGCAACCCCATCTGCCACCCCCAGAATAAGTATACAAATGTATAAAATATAAATGTAAGATGTTGATATTGTGTAGGGGTTTATTCATGTCGAACTGTCTCAACTCTCACCAGATGCATAAATGACTTAACAGACTGATCGTGTGATTGATTCCAGTGGCAGCCAATGACATGAACGTATATCAGTTGTCAGTGGCATGATGGGTTACAGCAGCAGCCAATCGTGTACTTGCTGCTGCTGCACATGAGCAGTGTTTGGGTACTCGTTTAGGTTTTTTGAGCTTATTTCTTCAACAACAACAACAACAACAACAGTATGACAGTATGGACAAATACATGGAGAAAAAAAAGAGATAAGAGATTAATTTCTCAGTTTTTTTTCAAGTCTTCACTGAATGATTATTCGATATATTGCCGTCAGTTGAGACATGTTCTCAGCACTTTCTGAAATAATTTTCATCAAGTATGTGTATAATCCAGATGAAACATCTCCAGTTCTTGAGTAGGAGTTTCTATTTCATCTGATCTGTGTATGTTTTGATTGGCGATCTGGCGATGGAATGTGTTATTTTGAATTTTATGATAAATGTTTGTTGTGGCTGTTATCAGTGTCGTTTAGTGTCAGCAATTTTTTCTGCAGCTCACACTCTTTTCTGGGAAATAGAAAAGAAAAACATGTCCCCCATTGTGATGGCCTTCTCGGCTGGATTGTTTGTGTGTATGTAGAGCGTGTGTTCCGTCTTTATCTCCCTCTTTCTTAATCACTATCAGGTGTGGGGTAACCAGGTGAGCTGATTGTTAATGGGGAGCACCAGTGTGCAGTGTGTTTCCATCCTATATAAACTGAGTGTTTCGTGGCAGGGTTGTGCGATGGGAGACGGGTGTTTGTGAGCTGTGCCATCTTTGTCACAGATGCTCTCGCACAGATTCCCACTGCTAGAGCGGAGAGTTTGTGGTTGTCGGTGTCTGAACTTCAGAGTTAACTGTTTTTTCAAATACAGAATGGTCAATAAATATGTCTGTGTTTCCGCTACTCTCCCCGCATCTTTTATTGCATTTTATTTTTAAAGTGTAACACCCATCCACTGACATTACAGATGCAATCTTTGTTTATTACAATAAAAAGTTAAATTTGGGTGAATTAGAAACCAGAACCTCTAAAAATTAGATGCAAAAAGTTACCACTAGATCAATCAGTCATGTTCTTAATTAAATTGCTGATTTATGTATTCATCTACTGACTAACAAAATCCCAAGACTGATAGTGGCGGACGTAGAGATGAAATTACCATATTATGTGAAATATTTATTTGGGTGCTTGAATCGGTCATTAAGAATAACTGTTTATCAAAATAGGTGATTTAAAAGAATCTTTTATTGTGCATTAGGGATGTAACGTTATGAAATTTTCACGGTATGAAAACCATCACAAAAAATACCTCGGTATCACGATATTATGGTGCTTATCTTATAAACTTTTAATTTTAGGTTTGGCACATGTCTGATAAACACACAGAAATTGTTTTTAGTTATAACAAGTTCTTTAACTTTATTTTTTAATTTCTTTAGAAAAGTAAAACATTTTTTTTTTTTTTTTTTTTTTTTTTTGCAATAAGTCAAATGGTTTTTAATATAATTGAAAAATGTAAAATATATGTCAAATCAGATTCATACACTATATCAAGTCAGGGTAGGTTGTAATGCAAAAAAGTAAGCATATTTATGTTATCTGTGCTGAGGCAGGAGCATTGTTTTAAGCATAAACATTATATTGTGTAAATAAATTATGTAAATGAAATCTAGTTAATATATCTCTAAGATTTTCATTGTATTTTCATTTTTTTTAAATCATGAAATTCACAAAATAAATGTTATTTTGACAGTCTTTGCCATGACCACCAATCACTGTTTTTGCCTCAAGTTTGAGCAGCGTCACTGAGCAACACTCGCGGCCTGCGGGTGTAACATTGTATGCACATTATTACAAGTAGCACAAAATGGAATATATCAGAGATTTTAAAAGATACAGAATACATTACTAAAATGTTTAATCTGCATGCCAAATCTGTGTTTCAACCATGGGGAGTCGGCTTGTCATCTAACACGCTACATTTACCACATCTAATGCCCAGTTCATTATTTGACTAGAACAATAAATTCGAGAGGAGTATATTGGCAAAATGTTAAATATAATATTACATTTGTGCATTAATTTGTATATGTGAATTATATATTTTTTCTTAATCTGTTATTGATGGCTGAGACTTTTCTCGTTCATTCAAAATGCGTTTTGGGGTCAAAATGACCCAAAATGATGGATCAGGTCATATTTGTAGGTAATATATTAATGTTTTACCACAGTAAATGTGACTTTCTGTGGGTTTTATTATTTTGCAAATGCATCAATGCCTTAGTCTTTCAAAATGTTACAGATATTCTCTTAGAAAGCTTATAAACCAATTCCAAATAATGGGTAACTAGTCTTGTAAACGTGTATTGCATCTGCTTATGTATTTTATGAAAGGGGATCTATGTTTTTTAACTGATTACCAGACAATTCACAGAGTTTTTCGCTTACATTCATGTCCACAAATTCTGTGGGATGGTGCTCTCGGAGATGGTGCTTCATGTTTGAAATGTTTCCCGACTGAGCCGACACTTTTATCTGACACATTTTGTAAATAGGGTGTCCGTCAACACTGATGTTGCCTCTTGTGTCTTTTAAATAACTGAAATACTCCCACACAGCGGTCTTTACCTGCTTAGGTGGGGGGAAAAGAGGCTCCTCCGAGTCTGACATTTCGTTCTACACAGCGCTCATGTGCTGCTGTCCGTTGGTCTGACAGAGTGACATTGAAAGCGACTTTCTCATCTTTCATTTAAACATTTTTTTAATTGATTTTTTTTTAAATTTTTATTAAATGAACCATTAGTAAATGGAAATATAATTAATTTACTTGGGATTTTTTAAATGTATATATATTATTTTTTTCACACAATACTGTCATTAAGGAAAAGTCAACGGTATGGAAACCGTCTGTTTTTAAAACCACGGTATACCATCATACCGTCATACTGTTACATCCCTGTTGTGCATAAAATAATATTTATCAGTTTTGTGACAGTGCTGCAAAACTGATGAACATTATTTTATGCACAATAAAAGATTCTTTTAAATAACCTATTTTGATAAACAGTCATTCTTAATGACCGATTCAAGCACCCAAATAAACATTTCACATAATATGGTAATCCAAAGTACAGTTTTCCTAGAGTTTATTTTTATTTAGAACTAACTTTGTGTTAATGTTCCCTTTAAATGGCTTATTCCAGCTGTTACAAAGTTGATAAGCCTACAGGATTTTATTAGCAGAATAACATTGTGTATGCATACACTCTCCATCCATGTGTACACTTAACAAATAAAACAATTTGGCCTGCATAATGTGAAGTTCATTCCAGATTGCCAGTTTTATGTCAAGCTAAGGAACATTTAGAATTTGTTGATGTGTTTAATAGACAATATCTTGGTACTCTGTAGATTTTTGTTTTATTTTTTTATGTTGGCAGATCAGTAGCAAAATGGTTACTATGTGGTTCCTGTGGAAATGCAGTTGTATTGCAAATTCATGGATATTTATAATTTGATAAATACTCCAATTAATGAACTAGTACTTGTTGCAATGAAGCTTGGTACCTTGATCCATAAGAACTACTCATGGGTGCTTGCTTTGGTGTTGCCACCCCTCATAGTCTGCATGCCAACCTCTTACAACCTCATGAAAAAATGTCTAGATCCGCCCCTGCTACACTCCACCCCCTCCCCCTGCAGTTTGAATTCATCAGGGCTGGGAGGGTTCCTTTTAAAATGTAATCAGTTACAAATACTGATTACTTTGTAAAAATATTATCAGTAATTTAATCCAGTTACCTCAATAAGAAAATAATGTTATCAGATTACTTTTAATTACTTTTTGATTGCCTCAAGATTGCATATGTGAATAAAGTCAAGAGAAAAGCAATATGTTCTCGAAAACGTTTAATCATGCCTTCTGAATGCAAACAAACTGTGTTTGAGAAATGTAGCTATTATTATATATAAGAAAAAAAAACATGAAAAACAGGGACAGTGCCTCCTTATTGGGAAAACAGAATGTTAAAATGTAGTACAACTCAGCATTTTTAACCAAATCAGGTGAGTCCTCTATCTGTTACAGAATTGTTTTTATTTTCTCACCAAGCAAATACAGTTAGAACCGATGAACTGAATTATGTCTTGGTTAACATTAAACAAAATCTGACAGGATAAACCTCAGATTCAAAAACACTACCAAGTTAAATTCTGCCATGTATTGCAGTTAGCATGTAGACTAATTGGCACTGACCATTCATTAACTTCCGACTGCATTAGGTAGATCACATGCTATCTTCATCATCATCATCATCATTATTATTATTAATGCAGTGCCTCCAGTGTCCATCCTCTGATTGCTCACGATCCCAGTCAAACATCACCAGCTAACATTTATGAGTGATTCTGTGTTTATGTTTAAGGAGGATTTTAATGACAACATAATAATAATAATAAAAATAAAGAAAGAAAGAAAGAAAATCTTGTTTTAAAGAATAGATTGAAATAGATTTAAACCTTTTTAGTGTCTTGATTTACTTATTCCTACTTTCTATGAGTTTTAAAGTTTCATTTGCCTGGTGGTCGTTTCTCCATTTCTATTCCTGCTCCCGCGGAAAGATCGACAGACGTGCGGATGGCAAAATTAAGGAACTCTTATGACAAATTTTAGCTATCTTAGCTAACGTGATTTTTGTGTGGGTCTTACCTTTAAATGCTTCTTTAAATTATATGTCGGGTCCTTGGAAAATCACTGCATCTTCACAACTGGAAGGTAGCCTCTGAACTGAACTGTAATGTTGTTTCCCTTTTCTCCATTGAAGAGACAAGAATGTTGGAATTTCCACAAAACTAATCATATTTCTCCAGTGGCCATTGCGATGAAACAACCCTTAATGGTTTGACCTTGTTTGCATTGAGAGCACAGTGTTGATGCGAGACAGATGTTATTTGTGCATGCGACAGTAAGTAGTACCAGATTCACGTGAGTCACGAGAGAGAACCAGAAGAGATCTCGAGCACGCATCTGATCATATCTGTATTCTGTACTAAAGCAAGCAGCGGTCTTTATCATTTTATGTCAGGAGGATCTTTTCTTTTTCTTTTTTTTTTATAATTAAATTTTTTTAATCATGATAGTAGTCCCAATTTTTTTCCAAATGTAACTAATCTGAATACGTTGGATTTATATGTAACTGTAATGGATTAGAGTTACACAGTTGTTGTTTCCTGATTACGTAACACAATTACAAGTATTCCGTTACTCCCCAAGCCTGGAATTAATCAAATATTTAAAAGCCACTGTCATCTGTTGGATGTTGTTTTCCAATTCTCATTGTTGACAGTTTAATTATTATTAAGCTGGAGCCAATCAGGTTTCAGTAAACATTCCCCCAGCTCCTCCATCACTTCTCAATCTCTTCTTTCTGCTCCACCCACCCTTCTTCAGTAGCAGTATTGGGGACACTTTCATTGCCCTGGCAGGGCAGGGACTTGGCCTGTTCGCAGCCTCCTCTTTCTCCAATTGCCTCCCTGCAGACCTCTGCTAGACTTATGGCTCTATGCCACACTGTCTTATTGATTTGTTGCACTTGAAATTGTTTCATGGAGGACTAAACACACTAAACACTCTCCACCAACTCCCCCTCCCCCACAAACTAGCCACAGTTAAATGTCAGAAAAGTCTTTTTTAATAAAACAAATGGATAACATTAGTTTACAGTCAGTTTACACAAGTGATGAAGGAAATGTGACTCTCTGACATCCAGACAGTACATATATATGAGTCTTAAGTTTGCTGTAATACTTTTACTGTGTTGTTTATGTAAAAGGGTGCACTGTGGATGACAGTGGGGATGGTAATGAGCACACAAGCACATGCATAACCCCACAGTGACCTTGTGCCAGGAACAAGCAGATATTTCGTGGAAATACACACAAATTTAATTTTATTAGCTTAAACCTGTAGAAAAATGGCATCCGTCAGACTTAGTGAAATCACAGCGAATTAAAGTCTCTGATAAGGTCTGGTCTGTAGACTTATCCAAAAGCATTCAGTCACTGCTTCATCACTACACATTATATTTAAGGAAAGCTGTCCAACTTCAATGCTGCTGTAACCTTAAATAGCCTGACGGTATAGAGAGTGTCTTCTATAATCTTGGGTTGCAATGCAAAAATGGGTCATAGGTCTGATAAGGTTGCAGACAGCAGGGGAAATACAATGCTAAAAGCAAGTAATAAATTGCAATTAACCATGTAATCATGCATAGTTAGAATATAAAAAATAAATGGGCTTATCAACTTTTTAAAGGGAGGAGAAAATGCTTCCCATATCTTTTGTTGTTAAAAGTTGTGCATCATATCAAACTCTACGGTATTTGGTGCAAATACATGTTTTTTTTGCCACTTGGTAGACAGTAGGAGAAAATGCTTCCCATATCTTTTGTTGTTAAAAGTTGTGCATCATATCAAACTCTACGGTATTTGGTGCAACTACATGTTTTTTTCCCACTTGGTAGAAAGTAGCCAAATGAGGCTGATGCCAACATGGACAGGTTGCATGATCTGCTCTAATCCTCGAAAGTCATGAACAAACTGTGCAAGGTCAAAGAAAATACTATCCAGACTACATTAAATATGGGTTGAAACAGGGATAATTATGGTTTGTGCCAACCACAATGTGTTTTGTGCAGTGAATTATTGGCTGCCAAGAGCATGAAACATTAACAATTCAGAGACATTTAGAAAACAAACACTTAAAGTAAACTACAAAGACAAGCCTGTTGAGGTTTTCAAAAGTTGTTTACTGTAATAAATGACTTTTAATAAATGTATAAATAAATAGGAATGTGTAATTTTCTTTTACATTTGTACGACAAACAATATTGGTACTGTGTTGTGTTGCCACTTGATGCCCACTCTAATATCTGGGTCTTGCAGCGGTTCCTCTGTTGGTTTAGTATTACAATAAGACATTCATACAATCATAACTAGGGTTGAAACGATTAGTCGGTGTTATCGACAACGTGGACAATAAAAAAATTGCCAACAAAAATGTTTGTTGTCGAATAGTCGTTTGATCTCATTTAACGTAACATGAGATCACATTGAACTCTAATGATGACACGCGAAACTCCAGCCAGGTCTCCTAAGCAACCTAATTGGCCTGGTTGCTAGGGAGGGTAAAGTTACATGGGGTAACCTCCTCGTGGGGCACGTGGTGAGTTGTGCGTGGATGCTGCAGAGAATAGCATGAGCCTCCACACGCGCTACATCTCTGTGTTAATGTGCTCAACAAGCTACGTGATAAGATTTGCAGATCGATGGTCTCAGACGCGGAGGCAACTGAGATTCGTCCTCCGCCACCCGGATTGAGGCGAGTCACTACGCCACCAAGAGGACTTAGAGTGCATTGGGAATTGGGCATTACAAATTGGGGAGAAAAGGGGAGAAAAAAAATAAAAATTATAAAAACATAAATAAAATAAATTATGATGCGCGAGAGCAGCACTGCAGTTCGCGCTTGACTGAGGAGAGGAAGAAATACACAGATCACAGACCAGATGCACTCTAAACTTTCCAAACAGCTTCAGGTGATGTAGATTGCAAAGTATCAGGGAATTAGAATGCAAAAATACAAAATAAGTAAATACAGAAGCACTCTCGTTGTAGAATAAGTGGAGCTGGAGCAAAACTTGCGTGTCGAGCATCTTTAAAGGAAACACCCTGGAGTTACATCTTAAATGCAGTTATATTTAATGCATTATAGCTTTATTAATGTTCAAATAACACGGAAGCAGATCATTTAAATAACTACAAACTCTGAAACTGGCATTTCTCTGTGCGGTCAGCGCCTCTTCTATGAGTTGCGTGAATGTCCCGATCTAAGGGGGAGAGACTGAAACTGCACCCGGCTGATGGCACCGGGACGCTCATCCCTCGAGCGCACACGCTTAATGCAGCTAGATTATAACGTAATGGCTCGCGACTTATTGAATCATAATATATGTGTCACTGTGCATTTCTTGTCGTGAAGAAAATTGGCAATATGCAGCTTTATTAATAAGAGAGAGTTTGTTTTTTTGTGAGTTAAAGATGGATTGAAGTGAACAGAAAGCTGAGAGAGGGTAGTCTTCGCCCCATTATACACTGCAACAAAATACATTTTTGATTTGTTTTTGTTTTGGCTTGTTTTACAATATAAATATCTAAAACTCCTTTTAAAGCAATGTACATTTTCTTAAGCAGCAATACTACAGAAGAATAAAATTGTTATCTGAGGATGTTGAATATAATATTATAAATACAAATATTTTAAAATATCCAAAAATCCTTTAAAAAAAGATGCATTCACCTGAGAAGCAGTATATAAGATATTTAGACTTGCTTTTAGAGAATAGATCTTGAATGTAAGTATATTTAGTCTTTATGGCACTCGCAGAAGTATAACCAAGTGAAAAAACACACTTATATACAAAATACATTATATTTAAGATACATTCTCTTAAAGCAAGTCTAAATATCTTATGTGCTGCTTCTCAAGTAAATGGATCTTGTTTTAAGTATTTTTAGACAATTTTAAATGGAAAACAACAAAAACACTTGATAATAACAATAGGATTTTTTTGCAGTGAATTTCTTTACTGAATTAATCTTAAAAGTATTGTTTTCCCTTTAATTCAGTGAATGTCATTTAGAAGTATTTTTAAAAGATGATTTTGTCCGTCTTATTGTTAGTAAGCACGTTTAATACAATCTTTTAAGTCGGGGCACAAGCTGAATAATCGGTTAAGAGCTAATGATTAATCATTGCAATAATCGTAGAATAGTCGAATAATCGTTCTAATAATAATTAGATTAATCGATTATCAAAATAATCGTTAGTTGCAGCCGTAATCATAACTAATTTCATCCATAATCTCACCATTGGAATGGGATTTTTTATAAAATATGGTTCCTTTTTTTTTTTCTAATCACACTATAAACTAAATGCATGTAAAATAATCTCTTTAAATATCCTTTCTGTGATTGGATTTTTGCCTGAACAAGACTTCGGATTAATGGGTACTGGAGATGCTGAATTTTCCAATTGAATGCAGTTTAGAAACAATCTGATATTTGAAAAGTTGTTTCATCACTACATCCGTACTTTGATTATATAAACCAGTCAAATAGACATATTATAAAGATGTATAATTTGTCAATGTTATGAACAATTTTGAACAGCACACTATATGGTAAATGTGAACTAATTTAAGCAAAGTCAAGTCAACCCCATGGGTGGGGTCAATGAGCATCAACAGGTTAAGAAAGAGAAATGCACATTCAGAATACATGGTAATAAAAAAGAATAGCTGCTAGTCACTGATAATTAACTCTCTATGACGTACTCTATAACTGCATTCAAAAAGATCAGTTTCCCACTCTGTTCATGTAGCCAAGTTGTTGGCCTCATATGAACAAAGTTCTTGAAAAGTTCTATAATGATCTGTTTGTGTTCACTTGACCCTTAAATTAGAAAATCGTGTCCTGATCTAATTAGATTATGCCCTGTGACTGTGGGCACTGTGCCCAGTCAAAAGCCTGTGTCGAGTAACACAAACACATATATAAACACACAAAACATGTACTGCATAATCGTGTTACCTGCTGTCACTTGATAAGGCAGCAGTCTGAACTCCTCTATATGGAGAACGACATCCTGTTTGTGTATCTCGTCTAGTAAGTAAGTCCAGACCAGGTGAAGTTACAATTCATTGCTCCCCTCATCTGGATGGATGGATGGATGGATGATGTTATAATGATTATTAACACAAAAAAATGCTGGGTCACCCCTTTTATATATATATATATATATATATATATATATATATATATATATATATATATATAAAAGAGCAAAAATCATGGTTACAGTAATGGACTTACATTGGAAGTTAATGGGACCAGCCTGTAAACATTAAAATACACATGTTTTCAAAAGTATAGTCAAATGACCTAAACTTTATTTGTGTTAACATCACTTTTAGTGTGACAAAATTGCTTACTAACCTTACCTGTGTAAAGTGTAAGTTAAATCCAATATTAAAACTTTGTTGTCATGGCGACGTATCACTGGTAAACGTTGTAATGGCTGTAAACATCTGATTTTACCACACTACAATCATGTTAACATGTATGTTTATGTCTTTTGTCTTTTGAAACAGATTATATTTGAATGTTACTGAATTTTTTTTTTAAATAAATGAGGGACGAGTCAAAATAATTTCTTATGGTAGTCAACATTATGCCACAAATCCTGTAGATCTTAACTTGTATCGAACCTACAACATTCCTTTAATGTAGAATGGGTTATATTTTCTTTCACCTTGCACAGTTACTTTTCTAGCATGAAGGCATGTTATGCAACCTGTCCATGTTGGCATCTCCCTAATTTGACTAGCTTCGAGTACCTTGGTGGAATAAACTGATGGCTTCGGTGTGTAGGGCCTCCCTCAATGGTCTTGCCATCTGTAGATGAAATATGTATTCCAAAAGCAGCAGAAAAAAATATATTTCTGCTACTCTTCATATTGACTTCCATATTGAAGCATTTGATTTCACAGGCAAATGGTAGCATTTTCAATCAGTTAATATTGACACATGTTGACTAAGAAGAGATGTTTGAGTTAATGTTTTGACTGCATCTCTGTAAGTTGTTTACATCGCAAGAGACCATGTTCAGTACTTTGAGGTCATGTTTGACTATGTTCAGTGCTGATTAAAAAAAATTAGTATTAGAATCGTCTCCCTTAGCCCTACATAGGAAGTCAAACAAAAACCAGCAGATACAAAAGTCTCTGTTCTCTCATAGGCAGCCACTCATGCAATGCCAGTCCAAAAAAGAAAAAGAGAGAAAAAAAGTACATAAATAAATGATTTTGTGGTATTTTGGTAAGACTGTGAGTGTTGGCCTAGTTCTGTCTCAGTCCACTCCCTTTACTCCATATGGTAACTGGTTCACACTTCACTGTATTGCTGTGTTTTACGGTCTGGCACAGGTGGAACCTTTCCAAACATAATCAGTGCAGCAAAATCAGCAAGTTTCCTGCCTTAATTGGTTTAGGCACGCAAGAAGTTAATTTGTGAAGCGTAGTTGTGCACTCACACAAAGTTCAACATGTTGAAAATTAAAATCAACACAAAAATGTCCGTTTACGCCACTGGCTCACTCAGATTAAATAAAAAGTATAGCACGAGATGATGGACACTGCTCAACATAGCCATTTTGCTCATTTCTGTCTGAAGCATAATAATCCCCCAAGTCATAGATCAGGAATTTTGCAATAGCTAGAGGCCAAATCCTGCAGGTTGAGCCATGCTGAGAGGTGGTCCAAATTGGTCCCTTGAGCCAGAAGAGAACTCCCTGGCATTTTCCTCATGTCTGCTTGGTAAATGCAAACGATTTTGATGAGTTAACTTTTGACACAGTTTGATTTTAAGAGACCATAACTAGGTTTGGAATAGGATACTAGCATAAAACTTAACCTATTTCTGAAGGATACAGTATGTACTGTGTGCAGTATGTGAATTGTCTAAATGCATAGAATACCAACTACACTGGCCAAAATTGGCAGTAAATGGAGCACACCGCATGGAAAACTGTATCCCACAATGCGATGCACTTGACATTACCTTCCATTTCCAGATGATGAATGAGTGATATAATATCACCCATGATTTTTAACATCTCCATCTTGACTCATTATTTGACTGGACTAAAAAAGACATGAATTAAACATGCAATGTGATATGGTAATGTGATAATAGTGAAGCATTGCTACTGTATGAATTGTTTATCGTGGAGTAAAGCCTACTGTTTCACTGTATATTACATGGTATTCAGTAAGTAGTTAGCTAGTGTTCCATTCCAAACACAGATCTTGTCTGACACAACAACCTTTGTCACAACTTTCAGTTATATGAACATATAACTTGCGTTTTCTTTCTATTTTGAATCTGGACACATATTGCAGTTAATAACTGGTGGATTGCTGGTCTGTTCTTCATTAGCAGTTATTATCATAAGCGCTGTGTTGGATTTGGGCTGCAGCATGTCTGACATTGATTTGCTGTGTCTTTATTTCATATGACGTCCCTCTTTTCTGCTGCTGTCTCTGCTGTATTAAACTGAATTAATATTTAATATGCTGCTGATCTTTCATATACACACAAGCACACAGAATTTCTGTCCCTTTTATGCTCCTGTTTTCATATGGCATATCTAGGCCTGCACTTCCAATCCTGTGATTTTGCAACCGCTGTCAGTCTCAAACAAGTTGTCATCCTTCTTAATTTTTTCCCTCCGACAATGTAATAAACAGAGTCTCTTCACCTTCTTTAATGTGGTGTTGCACTCACCTGTTTCTTTGCAGAACAGATCTCAGTTAGGTTTGTCACCTAATTGCTGATAATATACAGTAGTTGAAGGCTGAGGACGGACCAAGTATCACTTGTGCTTTGATTTCTTCCTCATTTCCTCTATGATATTTATTTATTTTTTCTCCCCTTTTTCTCCCCAATTTGGAATGCCCAATTCCCAGAGCACTCTAAATCCTCGTGGTGGCATAGTGACTCGCATCAATCCGGGTGGCAGAGGACGAATCTCAGTTGCCTTCGCGTTTGAGACCGTCAATCTGCGCATCTTATCACGTGGCTGGTTGAGCACATTACTGCACCCCACTGAGAGCGGGAACCACACATTATAGCGACCACGAGGAGGTTACCCCATGTGACTCTACCCTCCCTAGCAACCAGGCCAATTTGGTTGCTTAGGAGACCTGGCTGGAGTCACTCCGCACGCCCTGGATTCGAACTCGCGACTCCAGGGGTGGCAGTCAGCGTCAGTACTCGCTGAGCTACCCAGGCACCCCTTTTCTCTATGATATTTATATTATACATATACAAGTATTGTATATAATATTTGTAAAATCTTTAAAATAATTATTGTACAGATATTTTAAACCCCTAACTGCACCCCACAACATTATAAAAAAATATAACAGGCACATACGTGTAAAGTCACAGTAATACAAAATGCCAAAAAACACGTGCTATATTCCAAGTATTCTGAAGCCATATGATTGTTTTTTTGTGAGGCACAGAGAAAATTATAAGTTGTTGTCCTCTAAAAAGTGTCCCCTCCACCTTACATTCAAACTTTGCACATCACACATCGGACACAAGACACGAGAGAGTCACTTTTAAAATCAGTGTCCACTTTCACTGTATAGAAAAGGACATTTAAATCAGTCGGGTCATATGGGTTTGTAACGACATGAGGGTGAATACAGCACTGCACCAGAGTGACGTTCGAATGTTCTTTGAATATGGCACAAGAATGACATTTTGGTGGTGCAGGATAAAAGTCACTAGAGTGATGTTTCCTTCTGAGAGTGTGTTGGATGAAGACACAATGGAAAATATGAAATGTCAAAGGGATTTCCTTTATGTTGGATGTCGTTATTGAGAGGATCTTAACCAATATTTGAAAAACAAAATGATAGAGAATGTAGGGTGGCTTTGACACACAATGAGAAAGGGGCTTACTAAAAGAGCAGGATGGAATAATGTTGAAATTGCATACGGATTTGTGGCATCCTGTAACAATCACATCCTCTTCTGCTCACCTTTCCTTATTATGTACAGCATGGTACACAAGCAAAGGTAAACCACTGGACTGGTTATACTGTCAGCAGCATTTTTTTCTAGAACTGCTTACTGTCTGTTTAAAGGAATAGTTTACCCAAACAAATGATAATTCTGTCCTCATTTACTCACCCTTATGTCATTCTTAACCCATATTCACCCGTGCTTTCATGAAAGAGCCTTGTTCACACTAAACTCACTTTGTTTAGTGCTGCAGTGCATATAGACATCTTATTTTTTGAAGCTATTGTTCAATTTATTTCCTTTTGTGTTTCGTAGAATAAAGTGAAACAGGTTTGGTAAAATGAGGGTGATTAATTTACTGTACGACTGTACTGTATTTCTTTTTTGGGTGAACACATTCCAGACATCTCATTTGTCAGAAGAACTATTTAACTTCTGTTATAGCCTCTGGACCTGCTTAAATAGGCTTGGGTATAAAATGCATTAATGCAGTTCAAAACATGGACATTTCTGATTTACATCAAAGCTGGGTTCTAGCTGTGTTTTGTCTTAGTATGAGATAGAGAGATAGAGGAGACAGAGGCTTTGTGGCAAAGAGGAGAAAAAAGATGCAATTTATGGGCAATCCATTCTGTTCAAAGTGTCTGCAAAGAAAACACTGGAAATGCTCATTACTTCTTAAATCACCCTCTTAAAACTCTCTCTTTCTCTCTCTCTCTCTCTCTCTCTCTCTCTCTCTCTCTCACACACACACACACACACACACACACACACACACACACACACATGTTGGTACTCCTATCATTACGAGGACTCTCCATAGACATGAGTTTTATACTGTACAAACTATATATTCTTACAACATGATGAATTTACTCAAGAAGCAAAATTGCATTATATGTTTTCAGAGAATAGATCTTACCCCTTTTGTAAACTTTTTCTTAACTCATTTTGTCTTGCTTTAAGGACGTTTGAATATTTTTTTACTGGAAAACAAGACAAAAATATAGCCACAAGCTGCAATTATAAGGGTTCAAGTAGTTTGAAGTCAAGAAAATGATATAAAAAAATGGCCAAATTTGATCTGTCAGGGCAAAAGTAAGGGGAAAAGTTACTTTGTAGGTATGGAGGTTGCAGACAGTACATGTACTTTCAGTATACTTACGGTGTACTTACCCAAGAAAGTACTGAGTAATATTTGGTAACTGCATGTACTTAATATGGGTTAAGGTTAGGGTTGGGGTTAGGTTTAGGGTTAGTATCTAGTAATTACTATAATTGTTGTAATTATATAGTATGTAAATGTAGAACAGTACTGTAAAATAAAGTGCTATCTTGTGATTCCTAGTGGACAAAATTGGTAGTACATCTTTCATCAATCATTCACAGTTCAATTAACTTGTTAATTATTTTAATTTACTGCTAACAATGGAATTTTATTATTTGTTTTTGGAGTGTCCTCTTGTCCATGTGTACCAAGTTTGTAAAATTTGGACATTGCATTCACAAGATACAGTCCAATTAGTAATTATAGACCACACCCGAAGAATGCATAGGCACATATATCTGCCTTATATCTGCCGTAACCTTTTTTTAAATAGCTTTTTGACATGAGGATCTCTAGGTGATACTTAATGATTCAGAAGAAAAAAGTGCTAGAAATGGCCAAAAAAGTATATTAGCTTATTGTTGTGCCACCTTGTGGCCGATGCGTGCTAAGTAGGATGCGTCCTTTGAAGGCTGCAGTATACCGAGCGTCCTCCTTTAAACAAATCTCATTTAAACAAGATGGTCTTTGTAGGACCAACGGAAACGTAACGTAACATGGTTGCTATGACAGCACGTCACTCTTTAACAAGCGTTTGCGCTTCAAGTAAGAAGGTAACAAAGTCCCTTTAGAAGGGAATGTATGAGGTACATTTTAGGAGAGTTATAAAGATGTAAAGAGAAAAGAAAATAGATTTTACAGGTGTACTTTTAGTCTAATACTTTATTTTAATTATGTATTAATATAATAATACATATTATATACTCTGCACCTATCTACTGAGGTACTTCAACTTGGGAATTAACATTACTTGCATTTGAACATCATATTTACGGGCAAATTGGCGTTATTTTTTTTTAGACATTTCAGTTGAAGCAAAGAATTGTGGGTTGTGAGTGCCCACGAAGGATACAGCTCATGCATCCTCCGAATTCCCGTGAGAGAAGGTCGCATTCGAAGGCTGCATTCAAAGTGTCCTACATGCTTTTATGAAACGTGACAGCCTCGATGACGTATGTGACCGAGAAATGCGACCTCTGGAGTACGCAGCCTTCCAAATGAGACACAGCCGATATGTCAGCACTTAACCCAAAAGAAGATTCATGCCAAATTCCAACGTCCTCGAACAAACTGTTGCAGAGTTATAATTGGTTTTAGTTGTAGTGCCCCCTATGGGCAGAATTGGACATAATTTGGCATGCATCTTTAAAATCTCTTCATGTTGAAGTTTAACAAGTTTTGTTAAGTGCAGACTTTGCATTTAGAAGATATAGCCAATAAGTGAATTTGGGCCAAGGCCAAAAAAAGAATTGGCTTATATCTTCCAAACAATTAGACTGAATTTGGAAAATTGTGCATTCTGGATGATACATGCCAAATATCATGTGAATAGGACCAACGGTCTAGGTGGAGTTTTTTGGAAAATTCAAAATGGCGTAAATTTTTGCACTTGGACCCCTATATACTTATTAATAATTTTTTTTTTTCGTTTTGTTTTTTTGCAGTGCATTGGTAGGCCTACACTTAGCCTATACTCCTCCATAATTTCATAACATTTATAATTTTTATTTATTTATTTTAAAAAGGTTATCCCCTTTTCTCCCAATTTGGAATGCCCAATTCCCACTACTTAGTATGTCCTCATGGTAACGCGGTTACTCACCTCAATGCGGGTGGCGGAGGACAAGTCTCAGTTGCCTCCACTTCTGAGACAGTCAATCCGTGCATCTTATCACGTGGCTCGCTGTGCATGACACTGCGGAGACTCTCAGCACAGGAGGCTCATGCTACTCTCCGTGATCCAATCACAACTTACCTCGCACCCCATTGAGAGCGAGAACCCCCTAATCGCGACCACGAGGAGGTTACCCCATGTGATTCTACCCTCCCTAGCAACCGGCCAATTTGGTTGCTTAGGAGAACTGGCTGGAGTGACTCAGCACGCCCTGGATTCGAACTCGCGACTCCAGTGGTTGTAGTCAGCGTCAATACACGCTGAGCTACTCAGGCCCCCATAAAATTGATTATTAATCATTTTAAGCTCAGTTAATATCCAAAAAGACACATTTTAGCAATGATTCCAATGGACATCTATTGTATCCTGTTCAAAAGATTCTCTGGCAAATCCAAGCTATGTCTACACAAAGGTGTTGCAAGGTTAGGTTTTGCTCAATGTAAACTAAAAAGGACCACACTCTGCAGAAGCTAAGAGGCAAGGTTTTCAAACACAAAGACATTTTATTTGGCACTGTACATGAGAAATTGTCTCTCACATCTGCCTCGCATAACTTTGATAGTAGTGTTTCCCTCCTTTCCTCCACTGCTCTGTTTTTTCAGGCTTGCATATAATATACATTTAGCTGGCCGAGTGAGGCCAGAGACTGTGCTGTGTGAGGAGCTGTGAGGCTGGAGCTTTTTCTTGGCTCAGAGATGTAATAAAGAAAGTTAGGCTCATAATGCTAAGGACCGAGTTAACCATGCTGATGTAATGTTCTATTGTTAGGGTTAGAGGTAAATCTTTTCCAATATAATGAATGTAGAGAATTAACCTCTATATTAACCTCTGTGACCACACATACAATAGCAATGCGCTACACTGCAAGGCAATCGCATACAGCCTAGAGTTAAGATAATGAACTATATTACCTGGTGGAAGAATTGTTCATTATATTAAATATTAATAACAAATTTAGCTCTTGATTGAAAACAGCAATCTTAATCATATTGCTGTTGCTGCCATTTTATAAAAGCAAGCCACTCAAGTCAGTGCGTTACGGTTACCAGAGAAGAATCACTGTAACACAAAAACTCTTGTGGATTATTGCTTTATTACAGCATAAAAAATACATAAAAAACAATATATATATATATATATATATATATATATATATATATATATATATATATATATATATATATATATATATACTGTACATACATACACACACACACACACACACACACACACTCTACCGGTTAAAAGTTTAGAAACACTTGACTGAAATGTTTCTCATGATCTTAAAAATCTTTTGATCTGAAGGCGTATGCTTAAATGTTTGAAATTAGTTTTGTCGACAAAAATATAATTGTGCCATCATATTAATTTATTTCATTATAAAACTAAAATGTAATTAAAAAAAAAAGTTTTTGTAATTGATGACTTGGACCAAATAATAAAGAAAAGCAGCCAATAAGTGCCCAGCATAGATAGGAACTCCTTCAATACTGTTTAAAATGCATCCCAGGGTGATACCTCAAGAAGTTGGCTGAGAAAATGTCAAGAGTACATTTCTGCAAATTCTAGGCAAAGGGTGACTACTTTGAAGATGCTAAAATATAACACAGTTTTGATTTATTTTGGATTTTGTTTAGTCACAACATAATTCCCATAGTTCCATTTATGTTATTCCATAGTTTTGATGACTTTACTGTTATTCTAAAATGTGAAAAAAAAAAAAAAAAAAGAATTATTATAAAAATGAGTGTTTCAAAACTTTTGACCGGTAGTGTGTGTGTGTGTATGTATATATATATATATATATACACTGGCGGCCAAAAGTTTGGTGTAGTTCAGATTTTGCTGTTTTGGAAGGAAATTGGTACTTTAATTCACCAAAGTGGCATTCAACTGATCACAAAGTATAGTCAGGACATTACTGATGTAAAAAAACAGCACCATCACTATTTGAAAACAGTCTAGATCAAATCTAGACAGGCCCCATTTCCAGCAGCCATCACTCAACACCTTATCCTTGAGTAATCATGCTAAATTGCTAAATTTGGTACTAGAAAATCACTTGCCATTATATCAAACACAGTTGAAAGCTATTTGGTTCATTAAATGAAGCTTAACATTGTCTTTGTTTTTGAGTTGCCACAGTATGCAATAGACTGTCATGTCTTAAGGTCAATATGAGGTCAAAAATGGCAAAAAAAGAAACAGCTTTCTCTAGAAACTCATCAGTCAATCATTGTTTTGAGGAATGAAGACTATACAATGCTTGAAATTGCCAAAAAACTGAAGATTTCATAAAAAGGTGTACACTACAGTCTACAAAGACAAAGGACAACTGGCTCTAACAAGGACAGAAAGAGATGTGGAATGCCCAGATACAACTAAACAAGAGTACATCAGAGTCTCTAGTTTGAGAAATAGATGCCTCACATGTCTTCAGCTGACAGCTTCATTGAATTCTACCTGCTCAACACCAGTTTCATGTATAACAGTAAAGAGAAGACTCAGGGGTGCAGGCCTTATGGGAAGAATTGCAAAGAAAAAGCCACTTTTGAAACAGAAAAACAAAAAGAAAAGGTTAGAGTGGGCAAAGAACAGACATTGGACAACAGATAATTGGAAAAGAGTGTTATGGATCTTAACCCCATTGAGCTTTTGTGGGATCAGCTAGACTGTAAGGTGCGCGAGAAATGCCCGACAAGACAGCCACATCTATGGCAAGTGCTACAGAAAGTGTGGGGTGAAATGTCACCTGAGTATCTGGACAAACTGACAGCTAGAATGCCAAGGATCTGTAAAGCTGTCATTGCTGCACGTGGAGGATTTTTTGATGAGAACTCTTTGAAGCAGTTTAAGAAGTTCTGAATGTTTTTAATAGTCATTTTTCACGTTATTAATGTCCTGACTATACATTGTGATCAGTTGAAGTGCATAATCTTTAATGAAATTTCATTAACAAATATTAGAATAAATTTCTTGTATGAATTTACATTTGTTAAAGATTATGCAACTTAATATTTGTAATTTTTTTTTTTTTTTTTTTTTTTTAATGAAACTGAAATGTGTAAATCTTAAAAATAGTCTAAAATATTTTTTGAGTGCAGTTCCAAACCTACATGACATTGTTCTTCCATGGAACACAAGAAGAGAAGTTTAGCAGAATGTCTTGGGTGCTCTTTTCCATACAGTGGAAGTAAAAGGGGAGGGGGGCTGTTGAGCTCCTAAAATAAAATGAAAAAGGAAAATCACTTCTGACAAATTTGACCAAAATACAGCCAAAAATCTATTCACAAAATTTGCTTAATTCAAATATGAATTATTTTTGGCAGGTTTGCATATAGTTTTTACTGCATTTCAATCAGTGTGATCTAGTATTGTTACGGTACCAAATTTCAGTAGTCGGTGCCAGTGAAATTTCACGGTTTTCGATACCACAGCAAAAATATGCTAATATTATTATGTGCTACTGAACACACCAGTTTAGTTATTTTTAATAATTTAATAATTATTTTAATAATTATAACTTAATGATTATTATTATTTTCCAGAACTTTCCAGATTTTTTTTTTAAGTTTAATTTAATTTCATAATCAAAATGGTGTCTAATCAATAAAAAAATGTTTGCCAAGTTTTATTCAACAGCTGTCTTGCTTGTGATATTTTGATTTATTATTATTATTATTATTACTACTACTACTACTACAGTGAAAATTACATTTTACTATACAGTTGTAATATATTTTTATTCAATTTCAGGCATCTAGATTTTATTATGAATTGTGCTTTTATTATGAAATGTTGCCGGAAGCTTCACTTTTCCAGATAAACGGTTCGCAACATGGCCCAGTGTGATCATTGAAGACTTTTAAGTCACATCTGAAATCTCATCTCTTTACACTGGCCTTTAAGTCTGACAAATGAAATGTAGGACACAGTTTGGAGTGTTTGTATTAGATTACTTGTGTTTGTGTATGTGGTCATTTTTAAATGTTATGTTTTAAATGTTATTACTGTGAAGCACTTTGGTTATTTTAAATGCTATATAAATAAAGCTGAGATTGAAGAGCAAATGCTGTGATTTATATAAATATATAGTTTACATGTGCTGCGTGGTTCACAGTAGATTAGTGCTACTCTGACATCTGATACAACGTGAATGATTCTCAATGTCTGTTAAGTTTCTAGTGTTTGAGCTGTCGGATTTATTTTAAGTACGCAGCTCGTCCACGGTAAGATTGCAGCCTTTAGTGGTTTAATAAATCACACTAGGACATGTCACGATTTTAATCTGATTAATTGGTCATTTCAGTGTACAAGAAGTAACAGAGCATGCGTTCAAAATAAGCCTGTGAGCATTTGAAAGCAGTCGTGTGTCAGTCATACTGCGCGCTGGTACCGGATAGAGTTGGTGCTCGGTACTACTGGTACTGCAGAAACACTGGTATTGTTACATCTTTTTTATTTTAGTATCGACTTGGTACGAAGTACCGGTACTTTTGACAACAATAGTGCGATTGATCACTGCTGTATTTAGCTACTTGTCTCATTTGCTTTTGTAAGAGTTTGTAAGTAGCAGTGATGAGTAGCAGAGCTTTAACCTGTTGCATCATAAACATTCAATGTTCAATTCAATTCTCATCACCTCTCGTCATATCTCATCTCTTCTCCTCTCCTCTCCCCTTGTTTGGTCTCATCGTCTCTTGTCTAGTCTCCTCTCGTTTCCTCTCCTCTCCTCATCACATCGCTTCTTTTCTCATCAACTCTCCTCTCCTCTTGTCTTGTCTTCTCTCGTTTCATCTCGTCTCCTCTCCTGTCGTTTTGTCTCATTGCCTCTTATCTTGCCTCCTCTCTTCTTATCTTGTTTCTTCTCTCATTTCTTGTCCTCTCATCTGGTCACTTCTCTTTTTTTCTCTCCTCACCTGTCCTCTCAACTGGACCTAATCTTGTCTCTTCTTGTCTTATGTCATCTTCTGTCCTCTTATCTGATCTCCTCTCTTTTGTTTTGTCTCCTCGCCTCTCCTTTCGTCTCATGTAGAATCCTTTTTTTCTCTGTCTGTCTCCTCTATTCTCTTCCCATCTGGTCCTTCTCCACTGGATTCCTTCTCCCTGCACTGTTTAAGAGGTGTGGGAGCGGTGGTTCTTAGATTAAACAGGAATGCATGTCAGGTCAATCTAAGATCACGGACATGTACTCGAAGTTCATCTCACACATGCTGTAAGAGCTCATCCAATGCAGGTTCATCTGGCCTCTTGTGCATTAGTCTGTGTTTGCGACCTTTTTGTAAGAGTCAAGTGTCTCCATTATAGGAAAATGACAGCTTTTTCATGCAAGTGGTTTGGAGAAAGGCATAAATGATTGTTCTGTATACGTCTATACACACTCTAAATGTTCCCACACACACATGTAGCTTACTGGTTAGAAGAAATTTACCTTCATAGAGTCCTGCACACATACAGTATTGATTCTTTCAAGTCTGTTTATTCCAAGAATGGTCACAGCTCTCACAACACAAACTGATTCTTTGTTTGAGTAAAGAATCAAGGCCAGCTTGAACCACAGAAGGATGGTCCACATTATCTAAAGCAACAATGCTGGGTTGTTGTATAACATGATTTAATCTTCATGTCCACCACACAACAGCAGTTCTTGGAACCACCAAACATTGTTTGAAAGGTATCTGCCATAAACTCTTTCTTTCTTTCCTTCTTTCTTTCGAGACATGAACAAATAAACTCTAGCACATTTTCACAAAGGCATCATATCACACTGTGGTTTGTGATGGCAGTACAGACAAAACCATACAGAGAGTGATGCTAACGCACACTTCCTAATGTGTCTGAAGTGGAACATACAGGCCTGTCTTGTAAACTCTTTGATAGCTATTTCAAAGTGGAAACTGTGAGAGCTCAGCAATTGTGAATTGTCATATTTTGAACTCTTGGCTTTCATGTTGTGACTAAAGAGTTGGAAACTCGCTTTCATAAAGGTTCCAGTTTGTGAGAACCTCTCGTCAGAAGACTGTGACTTTGACTTGATTATGGGACTCATGAGTACAAGGAGAACACAATGAGATTTATTTTATGCATTGTGCTGCTATGTAGAAATTAAGGTAGCCTATTATTTTTTATATTAAAGCTGAACTGTGCAGCACCCATATAGGCCAACAGTTCACCTTAGTTCACATGTCAGGAACTATATCTTCTATTAATAAGATACTGTTTTAATGAAAATGTGTGTGATGTTTCCTTAATATTTTTTATTATTTATGAACTGTTTTATAAAGGCAGTGCACTCAAACATACTCCACTGCATGTTGTGCCTAACAAAATATTATGTGTGGAAAAGAAACAAACATTAATTTTACAATTTGCAGAAATTACACACTCCATTTCATAATTTTTTTTTTCTGTACACAGCATTGATTAGAGTTAATTAGCCTAAAAGAATAGTTCAACCAAAAATGAAAATTCTTATATCATTTACTCACCCTTATGCCATCCCAGATGTGTATGACTTTCTTTCATCTGCTGAACTCAAATGAAGATTTTTAGAAGAATTTCTTAGGTCCATACACTGCAAGTGAATGGGTGCCAAAATTATGTAGCTCCAAAAACCACAAAAGTCTGTGTAGGAAAAGTGATTCGTTGTTTTTTTCATTGGTTATTTACTTTCACACTTCCGTTTCCTTTATTATGACCTGTTTGCTGGTCGTTTGGTGTTGGGGGAGGGGGAGAGGGTGAGTAGAGGGAAAGCTAACTTTCTGTTGACCATATTTGACCATTTTATGTATTTGCATTGCATGTTTCATATGCCTCATCACAATAAAACGTAACTCAAGAAAGGCAACAACTTTGCATTTCATTGAAAAGAAGAGCGGTTGCAAACGAGTTAAGGAAATTCTCCCACTACCTAGCCTCTCAGTGGCTACTGGATGCCATTAATATTAGTCAACAGAAAACGCTTCACCTTCAATGCAATTCCATTCATACTGGAACGCAGTCGTGGATTGCAAGAGGAAAAGTGGACACAAGATGCACAGCATTAGAAGCAGTATGTGAACCAGATTATTATTGTTATATGTTTGCTGCTTGCCTATTGGAGACACTATAATTTGCCGTGATATATGTGTATCATTGATCTGATGATGTTTGGATGAATTGCGGTGGACTGGAAATTCAGAGTTTATGAGGTGCGGTGTGACGGGACACGCAGTGCTGTGATTTGCAAAATGTGTCGTGCATCTGATTAGATAGATTGTTGTTGGAAGCTGTATGTGCGGTTGAATTGCATTTTATGAGGTAATAGAAGCATAAGCTCACAGTAAAGGTTTGGGAGGCAAACGCTGAATCGCTGCAAAAGGAACGTAAATCCAAAGTGAATAAAATGAAAAATGTGATTGCATCAATGAAAGAAATCTTGAAGAATGCTGAAAATTCATCCAAGGTTTATTGACTGTTGGAAACATTGACGCTTTTGAAAGATGCTGCCAATGTGTTGCATGAGAGTGTTATTCCTTTACTTTCAGTTGAGGAACAAATGAAACAAAATTAATGGTTTGACTCAGTTTCCCAGTTCAATAAAGGTTTTTTGGAAGATGTGGAGCAATGGCTGTCTGAATTTAGAATATCAAAGAGAAATCAACTGACTCAAACTACAGCAGCAGATTCTGTACAAAGTAATAAACATCTTCTGTCTTCTCTTCCTGTGATGGATGAAACACAGACAATGAACATGGCTGTTCAGCCAGCGCTTTCTCTCTCTAATGATTCATTGCCTGTTGATGCAACCTCTGCTTGTGCAAATTCACAGAATGTTCCAAATCAAAGTGAGGAATGTTAATATGGTGAATTTTGAGTATCTTGCAGATAAGATAAAACCAACTGATTGTATCTCAAATGTATGCAGCAAGAAATCAAGCAAAAGGACCTCTTCTTATGGTTCACGACCTAGTAGGTCAGCCACATCATCTGCTCGTCTTCAAGCTGAGGCTGAAATGGCGCCTCTATTGTCCAGTCAGCAAATATTACAACAGAAACATGCGGTGGAAGAAGAAGAAGAAGAAGAATGTTTAAGGAAGTAGGAACAAATTGAGCTTCAAACTAAAATAGCTGCATCCAGGGCTAGAGGTAATGTGTACAAGTCTGCTGCATCAGAACAAAGTGTACAATTTAAAGTAAGGGAATCAAAAAAAAAAAAAAAGGAGACTACTGGAATTATTTCCTCTAATCCTACTGCAGAAATAGCAGTGGCTCCAGTTCAAGATGACACACATGCTGTGTCACAGCCTCTGCCTGTTAACCATTCGACACAAGCTGCAAAAAGGAATGAAAGGATCATAAGTAATTCTCAGCTTCACTCTGTGCTACAACCAATGAGTTCAATAATAACATTAATACAGTCACCTGTATGTTACCTGGCAACTGCAGCAGTGAAAATTTACCTGTTTCAAGACAATCATCAACTAATAGGGAACAAGGAAACATACTGCATCATATTGAAAAACAAAATGAAATTGCTGCCATGTTAGTACATCAACATAGTACCTCATCACTTCCTCATAAAGCAATTCCATCCTTTGATGGAGATTCTTTGCAATGTCAATACTTCATACACTCATTTGAGGAGGTTGTGGAAAAAAATGCAAAAAGTTATGGTGACTGTTTCTATTTTCTTGAGCAATATACCCGAGGTCAACCTAAAGAGCTCGTCAGAAGCTGTCAACATATGTCCCCCACGCAGGGTTATTTGAAAGCCAAGCCTTTGCTTAAGGAACATATTGGGAATGAGCTGAAAATAACTTCAGCATACATGGACAAAGCGTTCTCTTGGAAAGCCATAAAGTCTGAGGACACAAAAGCATTACAAGATTATTGTCTTTTTCTTAGAGTTTGTTGCAATGCCATGGAAGATGTATATTATATGAATGAGTTAAACTTGGTTACTAACATGCAAATTATTCTTTCAAAGTTGCCCTTTAAGCTCAGATATAAATGGAGAATAGTGGCATGTGATTTGCAGCAAAAACGTAATGACCAAGGAGTAATTAAAGATATTGTGAATTTTATTGAGAAGCAAGTGAAAATTGCTACAGATCCTGTGTTTGGAAACATCCAAGAGGTACCTCTTAGTGGAGGTCGAAGCACAATTAATAAGATTCATTCTAAGACTAAGGAAAGTAGTTTTGCCACCACTGTCACTATGGCACGTGGTACAGAAGATGTTTGGAAAACTAATAAGGAAATAAACACAACCTGTCTTTGCTGTGGTGAAGGACATATTTTGGATTCTTGTACCACACTTTCTAAGAAAACTCATAATTTTCTCGAGGAATCTGTTTTAGCTGTTTGTGTGAAGGCCATATCAGCAAAAATTTTAGGAAGCGGATTGTCTGTAAAGTGTGCTGTTTTAAGCACCCAAGCGTTCTTCTTGTTTTCCAATGAGAAATAAAAGAAAGGCCAAAGGAACCAAAGCAAGCAGTGGGTTGTGCATTAGTCCAGTAGTTTTACTGGGGCCATTGAAGATGCTTGTGCCTTGTCCATTCTGGTGCCTTGTTAAATATAAGAATGGAAACAAGATTGTGCAGACTAATGCCTTTTTAGATCCTGGCAGCTCAGCATTTTTCTATACCGAAAGCCTCATGAATAAGATTAATCTGTCGGGCAAAAAATGTTATATCCTCTTTAAAACCATGAATCAAGATAAGTCGGTTTGCAGCTATGTTCTCAAGGATTTAGAAGTTGCTGGATTGGATCAGACTCATTATTGTGGACTTCCTGAAGTGTATACACAGACAAGTATGCCAGTATCTAAATCTAATATCCCCATGCACAGCGATCTTGTTCAATGGCCTTATTTAAATCTTATACACCAGAGTTGAGCTCTTAATTGTAGCCAATGTGCCAGAGGCTCTGGAGCCATGGCAAATTATTCACAGCCAGAAAAATGTACCATATGCGGCAAAAACCATGCTTGGATGGACAGTGAATGGACCACACAAAGCAATGGAAAGGAGTGGAACTTTTTGTAATGAACAACCTCACATGACTGTAAACAGGATCTCAGTTCTGAAATTGGATGAGCTTTGGAAACAGCAGTTTAGACTGATTTCCCTGAGCATGCTCTAGATGAATTGTTAGGAATGTCTAAAGAAGATAACCAGTTTATGGATCTTGTGTCTCAGTCTGTAAAACTGGTAGATGGTCATTATTGCATTGGCTTGCCGCTCATGGATAAAGATGTGGTTCTGCCAAATAACAAAAGAGTTGCAGAACAGCGGGCTTTGAACCTACAAAGGAAATTTAAAAGAGATGCTTTATTTCAGGCAGATTGCACTGCTTCCTCATCTCCAAGTTGTTCTAATTACGTGCTTGGTAAATGTGCAGAGGATCATAGAGATATGTTTAATTCTAGGAATATGGAGGTCATCCTGAATCACTTCTATGTAGATGATTGCCTTACTCCAGTGCCTACAGAATCAGATGCTGAACAATTATATAAAGAACTCTTGCAACGTGTGCTAAAGATGGATTAGCAACAGTCGTGGAGTGTTTAGTGTCAAAGCAGAATAAGACAGAGTGAAAGAGGTAAAGAACCTAGACTTGAACCATGATATACTTCCGGTGGAAAGAGCATTTGGTGTACAGTTGTGTGCTGAATCAGATACCTTTAAGTTCAAGGTAGTGGTTAAAGATAGACCTTTTACCCGGAGAAGGATTCTTTCTGTGATCGGTGACATCTACGATCCTCTTGGATTTTTGTCTCCAGTAGTTCTTTCTGCAAAGAAGATTCTTCAAGACCTGTGCAGGGAAGGGATTGGATGGGATAGCATTATACCCATCAGGTATGCTGAAAGATAGAGAAACTGGCTAGAAGATCTCCATGGCTTGGAGAAATTTGAGACAAAAAGATGTTTGAAACCTGTAGAGTTTGGAAAAGTTATGTCTGCTCAGTTGCACCATTTCTCAGATGCCTATGAGGGGGGTTAAGGTGTTGTGTCTTACCTGCTTCTCCATAACCATCAACAGATTGTATTCTGCTTTCTTGCTGAGTGAGGCTCGAGTAGCACAACTGAAATTTACCACCATTCCCTGCATGGAACTCACAGCTGCCACTCTAATGGACAAGTTATGGAAAAGAGATCTAAATATGGAATTGCAAGATTCCGTTTTTTGGACTGACAGCACTGCTGTGCTGAAAAACATTCAAAATGAGTCCTCAAGATTTGAGTTCTTTGTTGCTTACAGAGTGTCTCAGATCTTGAGAGCATCCAACATTATTCAGTGGAGGTACATAAATTCTTCAAATAATTTAGCTGATCTTGCCTCGACGGCTAAAGGTGGATCTTTTACTTAAGGATCAGATGTGGGCATCTGGCCCTCTCTTTCTTATTAGACCACAGGAGGAGTGGTGAAACAGCCCAACTGATTTGGGGAAGATTTCATCTCAAGACCCAGAAATCAAGGAAAGTGTCTTGGTTAATGCATTACAGGTTCAAATTTAGGAGGGATCTAGTGCTGTAATATGTCTTAATTTTACTATTCATCATGGATGCATCTGCAGAAAACTGTGGCTTGGATCCTTAGGCTGAAGAAAATACTGCTGGGGGTAACGTGTGTTATTTAATCAGATTACTTTTTTGAGTAATGAGTAAAGTAACACAATATTTTTATTTTAGACCATAATATTTGAGTTATTTTTTTAAATAAGTAATGCATTGCTTTTGTACACCTCTCCTTTCCCTGTATTGTGATAAATCAGGAGTAAAAGTGTGCAAACTTCGAGGAGGGGCATGATAGTTTACATTTACATTTATGCATTTGGCAGACACTTTTATCAAAAGCGACTTACAGTACCCTGATTACAGGGACAATCCCCCTGGAGCAACCTGTAGTTAAGTGCCTTGCTCAAGGACACAATGGTGGTGGCTGTGGGGATTGAACCAACAACATTCTGCTTACCAGTTCAGTGCTTTAGTCCACTACACCACCACCACTCCATAGTTCTAGAGAGTGAGAGGCTTACTAGAGATTTTCAGTGAAGTTGTAGTATTTGTGTGCATGATGGGCATAGTAGTGTGCGCCTGATGGGTATTGTAGTTCTAGAGAGTATGAGCCATGCTTATCAGAGATGGGCAGAGCACAACAAGTCTTCTTTTAGCCCACCCTGAGATTTATGTTTTAAAAATGGCAAAATATTGCTGGTAAAGGAATGTAAATCTGAACACTTCAGTGGAATCCAGTTGTACTCATCATTTGAAGCAGTGGATTTTTTTTTGTGCACTGGAGCTTAAATGAGCAGCCATCATAAACTTTGCCATTGTCATGACAATCACAGCAAGAGTTAAGAAATGTGTTCTCATAAGGCAACATTTTGTAAAAAAAAATGTAACAATTGCGTAAGTGATACTTTGATTCTCGTGATTGATTCATGTAGGCTGCATTTAAAAGTGTGTAAACACACATTTTCGTGGTATAATATAGTACAGGCATACACTGCCATCCAAAAGTTTGGGGTCACTTAATCATTCTTTATTATTATTTTTTTCTTCACATTTTAGAATAATAGTAAAGTCATCAAAACTATGCAATAACACAAATGGAACTATGGGAATTATGTTGTGACTAAAAAAATAAAAAATAAATCAAAAATACGTAAAATTTTAGCATCTTCAAAGTAGCCACCCTTTGCTTAGAATTTGCAGACATGTACTCTTGGCATTTTCTCAACCTACAGTACTTCTTGAGGTGTCACACTGGGATGCTTTTAAAACAGTATTAAAGGAGTTCCCATCTATGCTGGGCACTTATTGGCTGCTTTTCTTTATTATTCGGTCCAAGTCATCCAATTCAAAAAAAATTTTTTTTTTAAATAAAATTTTAGTATTGTAATGAAATAAATCAATATGTTTATCAAAAACAAGTAAATCAATATGAATTAGATGAGCTAGAGGAAAGTGAACTGGAGATTATACGCTTTTCTCAAAGGATGAGGTTCCCAGAGGAATTGGCAACTTTACAAAGAGGCAAAGAAGGTAAGCGGAGTAGTTCTCTGTATTGTCTCAGTCCAATATTTCAGTCAGGTGTTATAAGAATGCATGGACATCTTGATAATGCAGTCATGCCTGAAGAATCCAAGCATCCGATAGTATTTGCAAAGGATCTGCATATTTCTGATCTGCTTTTGAAACATATTCACAACGAAGTTGGACACAGCGGACGGATTTACATGCTGGCAAAGCTCTGTCAAAGATATTGGATTCTAGGAGCCAGTTCTGCCATACGGAGAATTTTATCCAGATATGTGATCTGCAGACGCTTGCAAGGAACAGCAGGATGCCAGCAGATGGCAAATTTACCTTTAAGTAGAGTTTCACAAGATGAACCACCATTCACTTGAGTTGGAGTAGATTGTTTCGGTCTGTTTGAGATAAAACGAGGATGAAGCACAGTGAAACGATATTGAGTTATTTTCATCTGTTTATCCATAAGAGCCGTTCATATTGAAGTTGCAGCATCAGTGGAAACAGACTCCTTTATCCATGCTTTGCGATGGTTCATTGGCTTGACGACAAGGTCAAGTATCAGAATTACGTTCGGATAACGGAACCAACTTTGCTGAAGCTGAACGGGAGTTAAAAGAAGCCATAAAAAAAATGGAACAACGAAAAGATCAATGACGTTCTAATCCAGAAGGGCATTAAATTGATTTTTTAATCCTTCTACTGGATCCCATTATGGAGGTGTTTGGGAGAGAATGATCAGATTGGTGAGGAAGATTATGAATTCCATCTTGAGAGGGCGAAGTTTAGATCAAGAGGGTCTTCACACGCTTCTGTGTGAAGTAGAGTCAATTATCAATGGCCGTCCTATAACTAAGTCATCCACAGATTCCAACGATTTAGAGGCTCTCACACCCAACCATCTGCTCCTTCTGAAAACACAACCGTCCTTACCTCCTGGTCTGTTTCAAAGGGAAGACTTATATGTGCGTCGCAGGTGGCGACAAGTACAATATATGGCCGACCTGTTTTGGAGGAGATGGATATGGGAATACCTACCTCAGTTACAGGTACAGCAGAAATGGCTTGTAAAGAAAAGAAAATTTCAAATTTGAGATGTTGTGCTTGTAGTTAATGATACTGCCCCATGTAATCCATGGATGATGGGTAAAATCATTCATACAGTACCAGATAAAAAGGGATTAATTCATCAAGTAAGAATTAAAATGAAGTACAATTGCTTGGATAGACCAGTTACCAAGGTTTGTCTACTTCTTGAAGCCGAAGAGACCTACAATTGATTGTTGACTTATAAGACCTCTCAATGATGTATGGATGCAATGACATATTGACATCATGGAATTAATGACTGATTTATGGACATATTAGTTGGATTTTTTTGTTGGACTTTTTGACTATTATGACTAAGATTTCGGCTTAAGGATACATAGACATTTTTATATACTTGGACATTTCAATACACATGCTTACATACACACGTACATATTTTTAACGTCTGTAAAAAAAAAATTATGAAGAAAAAAGTATGAAATGTAATATTGTACAAATTAGTAATGTATGTATTTCATCGTTGATGTTAAGATAATGTGTATTGATGATTATTACTATTTTTTGTTTTTATATTTTTTTGTAATAATCATGGGGACGGAATGCAGGAGCAGTAATTCATTGTTATTTTTCATTGGTTATTTACTTTCACGTGAGCATGGGTGAACACTTCCGTTTCCTTTATTTGCTGGTTGTTTGGTGTTGGGGGAGGGGGTGAGTAGCGGGAAAGCTAACTTTCTGTTGACCATATTATGTATTTGCATTGCATGTTTCATATGCCTCATCACAATAAAACGTAACTCAAGAAAGACAACAGCTTTGCATTTCATTAAAAAGAAGAGCGGTCGCAAATGAGTCAAGGAAATTCTCCCACTACCTAGCCTCTCAGTGGCTACTGGATGCCATTAATAGTCTGCATAAAAGTAATCCATTAGACTCAAGTGGTTAAATCAATGTCTTCAGAAGCGTGTGGGTGAGAAACAGATCACTTTCATATTCTACGTTTTTGGTGATTCACATTCTTCATGCATACCGCCCCTTACTGGGCAGGGAGAAGAATTTCTAGCAAAAAAGGACTTAAATATTGATCTGTTTCTCACCCACACCTATCATATCAATTCTGAAGATATGGATTAAACACTGGAGTCATATGGATTACTTTATATTGCCTATATGTGCTTTTTGGAGCATCAAAAATACACATCTGGGATGGCATGAGGGCGAGTAAATGATGAGAGAATTTTAATTTTTGAGTGAACTATCCTTTTAACATAGAGCAAAGAGATGGACAAAGTGTATTTGTGGAAGTTTTTAATTTTTTCCTCCTTTTCTCTGCATCATGTTGCCGAAAGGAGATATGCTTGAAAAAACATGATTTAAATTACAAAGACTATATATAAACACATGATTAAGACACAGCTCCTCTCTAAACCTCACAGTCCATCCCCTGCAGTATTCTGACTGCAATCTCATTATGACTGCTTCCTTATTGATCTTCTTTCTTGTCCCCTTGGGTCCCATAAATGTATGTATATATGTTTAATTAAAATACCATGACACTGCAACTAATGCAACTCTGAGAATGCTGCATTACTCATAATTTCCATTTTGAATCTGTAATTCTCTAGAAACCCTATAGTGTTTTTTTATAGCTGTGCTGTGATTTCAATTCAATTCAATATGTTCCCTGGATTGTGAAATATGCAAAGAATTTTCAATGTCAGGTGCACAGCTGGACTAAAATATATAACGAACGTTCATGGTGCATTTTTCATAAAGGAATTGTCCTTATGGATTGCGATCCCTTTGGGAATTTCAGCTTCTTTCAGATTCTAATGATGGAAAGCACGGAGAGGGATTATTGTCTTACCGCCAACATCTTCCACAAACACCTTGTCACACTAGGTGTATTTTGCAAAGCACCCAACCGAGGCATGTTCAAACCATTTTTTGACAGCGCCATGTGAGCGGGTCTTCATGCTGTCAGGACAGCCTGCTATCAGCATATTACTGCAGCAATCCATCGGCGTTTGCGTTTTGTAGCATTATTACAATAATTGCTGTTTTGTGAATACAGTGGTTATTTTGACATTGACGGGACAAGCTGCCCATGAGGAGGCAGGATTAGTCTCCTACGCGCTCCGCTCCGCTCCTCAACCCCATTCTCCCTTTTCAACTCTCTTGCTCTAACTCTCTTTTCATGTGTGACATTTCCTTGAATCTCTAGCCTCTAAGGTTCTGCCTCCACACTGACATCGCCTCCCACGAGTATCTGTATGCTTGTCTGCAGAGATGAGCAACATCAGTATGTGTGCTCTTGCTCTTCCTCTCTCTTTCTCCCTCTGTTTATTTCTTAAGTTTGACTTCTTTCCTCTATTTCTTAAACTTGTTCCTTTCTCCTTCTTCCCCTCTCATAAATAGACAATTTTTCCTGTTTTCTTTCTGTGTCTTCATTTCTCATTCTCTTTTTCCTTTTCTCCTCCAAGATCTAAACTCTGTTTTGCTCTTTTCTCTCCATGGCTTTCTTTAATCCCTAATTCTCTTTTTCTTTTTCTATCTTAATTTCTCATTCCCTTTCTCTGTTCAAATCGCTCTATTTTTCACACTTTTTCTGTCTCTGTTCTATTTCTCTCTCCTTCTCTCCATATTTCCTTAATTGTCTTGTTTTTTATTCTTTTTACTCTGTTCATTATTTCATGACTAATGTGTGACTGAGAATACTGCAGTCTCACATTCGGACAACAGACACTGTTTGACTGAAAACTCAGACTAAGGCCCCATTCATCTGGCATTTACATCTATCCCAGGTGATCCAATCACAAGTGGCCACCTGCGACCATTTGTAAATTTTCTAAATTTTAATTATTACATCAGTGAGGTACTGAATCGTGAGTAAAGTAAGAAAAAAAGTACAAAAAGTTGGCACACTGTTGCTTCTAAATATACTTCCAAATTTTAATCTCATCACAAATGGGATGTTTTGACTGAAATGCTCATCGTTACTTTAAAAGAGCACCTATATTTTCTGAACTTCAGATATCCTGCAAACCGAATAAGTTCAAATCAAATCAAAATCAAATCAAATCACTTTTATTGTCACACAGCCATATACACAAGTGCAATGGTGTGTGAAATTCTTGGGAGCAGTTCCGATCAACATAGCAGTCGTGACAGTGATGAGACATATACCAATTTACAATAACATCAAATTAACACAGCACAATTTAAACATCTGATATACACATAATTACACTCAACAATATACAAATAATAACATACACTGTACAGTATACAATACACACTATATAGATAAACATTATTCAATAAAAATAAAAAATAAAAATATATAAAAAAGTATATATAGTATATATAGAATGTACAGTATTGTACTGTATTGACATTCAGGCTGTCGGTTGATAGTCAGTTGTTAAGAGAGAATATAATATAATAATAATATAATTTATGACAGTCCGGTGTGAGATATAAGAGTAAGGGTAATAAAGTGCAGTGCTGATGTATTTGATCGTGGGAGATCAAGAGTTCAGAAGTCTGATTGCTTGGGAGAAGAATCTATCATGAAGTCGGCTGGTGCAGGTCCTGATGCTGCGATACCGCCTACCTGATGGTAGCAGTGAGAACAGCCCATGGCCCGGGTGGCTGGAGTCTCTGATGATCCTCCGAGCTTTTTTCACACATCGCCTTGTATGTATATATATAATTCTGTGAAGTCTTGTGTATATACACACACACACACACACACACACACACACACACACACACACACACACACGTCAAGTCAAGTCAAATTTTTTTGTATAGTGCTTTTCACAACATGCGTTGTTTCAAAGCAGCTGTACATGAAATTATGGTATAATGGAAAATGAATGAATATAATGCCAATATTAGTTATGTTTAGAACTATTAGTGGTTTTACACACACACACACACACATACACTGTATATTTGCACATAGTGTAAACAAGATCTTATTTGTTGCTATTTACACTTATGTAAACACTTGTGTAAATACTGTAGGACTTGTGTAATTTGGAAAATTACAGAAAATTATGTCAATCCTTTAGACAGTCAGCTTTTGATAGGAGGTGTACTGAAATGTATTATGTACCTGTGGATGTATTTTAAGGCCTACCTTCAAACTCAGTGCCTCTTTGCTTGACATCATGGGAAAATCAAAAGAAATCAGCCAAGACCTCAGAAATTTTTTTTTGGACCTCCACAAGTCCGAAGGTACCACATTCATCTGTACAAACAATAGTACACAAGTATAAACATAGGACCACGCAGTCATCATACTGCTCAGGAAGGAGACGCATTCTGTCTCCTAGAGATGAACATAGTTTGGTGCGAAAAGTGCAAATCAATCTCAACCGTGAAGCATGGGGTTGGCAGCATCATGTTGTGGGGGTGCTTTGCTGCAGGAGGGACTGGTGCACTTCACAAAATAGATGGCATCCTGAGGAAGAAAAATTATGTGGATATATTGAAGCATCATACTGTATATTTGGCTAAGGTGTATGTAAACTTCTCACTTCAACTGTAAATAGGGAGGAGAACGGAATGGAGAATGTGGAACAGACATAAAAAAGTGAATGGAAGTAAGTTAAGGGCAAAAAACATAAGAAAAGTTAAAGATAGATGAGAGTTGGTGGCAGAGGTTTAGAAAGAGAGACGAACAAGATGCTGGTAACTACAAGACTGGTAGATAGTAGGTATGTGTGAGAGATTTAAAAAAGAGAGAAGGAGGAATATTTCCACCCATTAGTACTGCGCTGTACATCCTGACTGTAGATGTTGAGATCAGGAGAGATATGAAAGAGCAGACGACCCTCAACATTATTTCAGCTCTGGATAAAGGCTGTTAAAAGCATGCCACTTTCGGTGACTGGATTGCTGTAGAGTAAATGTTTGTTTTCTGTAAGTGTGGGATCAAGAACAAAGCAAACATGTCTGAGAAAGCCTGAAACGACAGGTGTGACTTTCCTCCATACCTTGCTGTTTATGAAGAATTCCTCAGACATTTTTACATCTGCACAACACACTCTTATGTAAGCACACGTCTTTCATCACACATACAGACATAAACATGAAGATGGAGAGAGAGGCTTTTACTTAAAGTAATGCATTTACAAACCACAATGTCACTTACATGCTGTCATACAAACACATATGAACACTGCACAGATACACACAGACATAAACTACATGGCCTAAAATATATGGGCACCAAAACACCACACCCATATGTGCTTGCTGAGATTTTATATAAAAAAACATAGACATTAATAGGGAGCTGGTCCTCCCTAACTGCTCCCACTCTTCTGGAAGGACTTTCCACTTGATGTTGGAACGTAGCTGCAGGGATTTGCTCCCATTCAAACAGAAGAACTTCGGTGAGGTCAGGCTCTGATGTTAGGCTATCGGTTCTGGCTTAAAGTCTGAGTTTCAATTCATACCAAAAGCGTTCAGTGGGGTTCAGGTCTGGGCTTTATGCAGGCCAGTCAAGTTCTTCCACACCAGATGCAGTAAACTCAAGAATCCCATTTTTCTTTGTGGGATATTGTCATGCTTGAACAGAAAAGGGCCCTACCCAAACTAAGTCAAAGATGTTTGTCAGTGACCTCAACACAGAGCTGGACAAGATACTTTGTTTATCGTACAAGCTTTTATTTGTTCACAGCTTAGCTTGCAAATGGCAGGAGGTAATGTCATGCCATGCTGTGGCATGCTAATTACCGCTAAACACAGTAAACCAACACCCTGGACAGAGGAAGCGTCACAGTGTGGCACTAAGCCTAAACCCTTCCATTCTCTGTTTCTCTTTCTCTCTCGCTTGTCTTCTCTTACACATTCTCCTGCCTCCATTCATTCAGAGAAAGCTCGTTGGGGATTTCACACTTTATCACCTGGTCTAACGCACCGCAGAGCACTGGAAATCGGCATCTGCAGTCAAGTGATCCCATAGTAATGAGATTTGAGGGACATCAAAGTGCTGTTGAGGGAGGAAAATAGATCAGAAACAATAGGTTTAAAATGTAAATCCCTCACAGAAATGAAAACAAGTTATCAACCTTGAGAACACAATACGAAAGGAGTAAATACATTGATGACAGACAGCGAGAAGTTCGTAAGTCATGTCTTTCATGAACGAGCCTTCGCAAAGAACATCAGTTTGTTCACTGAATCATGAAATCAGAGAAGGAGAAACAGAGATGGAGGGAGGAGGAGAGAGAGGGATGAGCAGCAAACAGAGTTGTTGTGAAATGGATAGAAAATGGGTCAGAGAAGAAGCTGTGAGATGTGTCATTGTCATTCCTTTCTGTGCAAACACACCTCCTATCTATATAAATTAGGCTCATTATACAGTATATTGTGCTTCATCCAAAAATTGCCCGGCACAATTTACATCACGCTTTTTCACCGCCAGATGAAAGCAGACTGTAAAATAAATTTTATTTTATGGCAGCAGTAATTCATAATGATCAAACGATGGAGAAGAGCATTATAACCTGGCATATATCCAGGTGCTCAGTGTAGTCAAGCGCACTTTTGGGATGTTTAAGAAATGATTCAAGTGTCTGGATTACAGCAGTGGAGTAATGAGGTACAGTCTGGGCAAAGTGTGTCAGATTGTGGTGGTCTACCTATCTAGTGCTCAAAACGACCCGGAATTGCGCCATGAAAATTGCATTCAGCATTTTGTGGGCACGTTTGCGCCATTGCCCGATCTGCATAATTCCTTTGGTGAATGGGCCACTAAACCAGCGCAGACAACGTGCACAAACAATTGCCACTTTTACTAGGTGCAATTAATTCTTAGTGAATTCCCCCATCATTTTATTAGCCAATTATATTAACGAACAAGGCCATTTTCTAAAAGAAATACTCATTTCTCAAAAGTAGATACTGTACATTATTCATGTTTTTGTTTTTTTTTATATACTAAACACAAATTAATCATTTTACACTATGTATTTATGTGTGGTAGAAAGCACTTGCATCATTCAAAAATCATTATAATCTTATCACAGCCTGAGCACAGTTAACACACATTATCACAATGCGAAGAATGTAAAAAAAATGTTCTCTCAGCAATCACAACATCTGTATTTATAAAAAGAACCCCGGATGAGTTAATTTGCTTATGATCCCAATGATACAGAAAGTGCAACTTTTGAGAGGAAATGATGGAATGAGTCATTGTTTTTGAAACCAATCACTGCCCTCATTCTGAACACACATGAAGCATGCACACACATTGCACCAGCCACCTCATTTCATATATACACTCACTGAGCACTTTATTAGGAACACCTATACACCTACATATTCATGCGATTATCTCATCAACCAATCCTGTGGCAGCAGTGCAATGCATGTAATCATGCATATACAGGTCAGGAGCTTCAGTTAATGTTCAGTTATTGTTTTTAGTTACAGTTATTTGACACTCATTATTTTCACATGCAAATGAGCTTTCCATCAAACTCTTCATTGTTGCCACAGGTTTGCCATAGAAGTGTTTGCTGGGCAAATTATCAAATATACAGTATATATATTTGCCAAAGGTTTACTGCATGTTCACCAATCTGCAAACTTCTGGCAATAATTTTCAGCAAATGGCAAAGCTCATTTTCATGTGAAAATTATGAGTGTCAAATTTGCAGCATGTTTGGTAGAAATCAACATTTTTGTATGTTTGTGCACATTTGCACAAATACTCTATATGCAAAATAAAAAAAAGAAAATATCTAGAATAAAATAAAATAATAAGATCAATGTATATTTAATAGTATAAAAAAAATAATAAACATTTCCCAAAAATTCATTCTATTAGCCAAATATACAAACCATAAGGCCATTTTCTAATAATAATAATAATAATAATAATAATAATAATTTTTACACCATGTATTGCTTATATGCAAAATATAAGCACCACTTAAAGGCCAAATTGTTCATTCACCAGTCAGAACCTCAGGATTTATAAAAAGAACAACAGATGAGTTCACTGATTTATGATCCTTACAATGCAGAAAGTGCAAACTTTTGGGAGGAAATGAAGGAATGACTGTGTTTGACCAATGTTTGTTTGACAGTGTTTGACTGCTCTTATTCGGAACATACTGTAAATGAAATGTATATGCGCACATAAAGTGCCCACCTCATTTCATACATTTTCACATTTAAGCAATATGTTTCTGTATTTTATTTTTCCGCATGGATACGACAGCTGTGTTCTAGGAAATAGAAATTGACCTGAGCCTGTGGTGGTGGGGAATGAATTTGATTAAGCATGCAGAGTGATTTATTGAAAGTTATGGCTTGCTCAAAAAGCCTGTTAGGTAGACAGCAGAACAGAAATAAGAAACATAATTTTCTGATGTACAGATATTGGGGAGCATAAATACATCATGCATTGAATTCAATGTGTATATTTTGATTTTGAAATGCAAATAAGCATTATTTACAGGCAAACTGGGTGAGCGTTTGAAGATACAGATTTGCTCAACTTTTTCAGTCTAGTATGATTTCAGCATCCTTGGCTGAATTCATATAAATTACATTTTTCACTTACAGCTAGGAGAGATATAAAAGGCCCATAGAGTTTAATGTCAAACGTAGTGTTACCCCCACAACCCCATCAGTAATGCTCAAATACCCTTTTCATTGACAGCGAACCAGAAATATTTTACTTTTAACTCATTTTATACTGGATATCATTTTTACTCACCCTAATGTGGTTCCAAACCTGTATGACCTTCTGTCTTCTGTGGAACACTCTTTGGCATGTACTGCAAGTGAATGAGGGCTGGGGCTGTAAAGTTCCAAAATGACCAAAAAAGCACAATAAAAGTGACCTACAGTATACTTGTGTGCTATATTGCAAGTCTTCTGAAGCTATGCGGTAGTAATTGTGTGAGGAACAGATCAAAATTTAAGTCGTTATTCAACGAAACCCTGGGTATATTCCTCAGCTCTAGTTCGTAAATGAATCACTCTTTTGATTCAGATTTTTCAATCAATCGATTGATCCAGTTCACAAAACTTTTTTGAACTGAACTCTTCATGAACTGATTTGATTCTTGAACTCACTGACTCACAGTGATCCTGTCGCAGTAGTTAACAGCTCACTGAAGGGGAAGATTATCAGTGAATAACGATACAAATGTTGGTCTGTTCCTCAGACAATTTCTATCATATGGCTTTAGAAGATTTATAATATAATATACAAGTTGTATTGACCACTTTTACGAAACCTTTGTGGCGCTTTTTGGCATTTTGGAGGTTTCTGGCTCCAGTCCTCATTCAGTTTCTTTATATGGAAAAGAGTGGCCAAGATATTTTTCAAAAATGTACCTTTTGTGTTCCACGGAAGAAAGAAAGTCATATGGGTTTGGAGCAACATGATGGTGAGTAAATAATGACAGAATTTCTATGCCTTCAAAGTCATTTTTAAACTTAGAAATAGATACTGTAATGAATAACAGACTCGCACGTATGCCATACGAAACAGAAAAGGAAACTCAGAAACATATGTGCTGTATTCAGAGCAGTTACCTATACCCTGATTCACGAGAATGAGTAATGGAGTGCTCTGTTATCTGCTGCAGACTCGTGGATTGATTTGTTTTAGGGGAATGAAGTGTCCAGCTGGAGGAGAGCCAATGTGTGCTGCTCAGGACTGAAATCACAGGGGTCACTGCGCACTGTCACACCTCCCAACCTCCCTTCCACTGCCTTGCATCATACACAGCCAGTTCAGTCCCAGGACTCATTGTATGGTGGAGGGTTGACTGGGATAACCTCCATGTGACAACCTATTGTAAGGAAAGCATGGCACAGTTTCAGTTTTCAGAGAACCCCAAAGCCTATAATGAGACGAACACTCAATGAGCCTTTGAGGATGGGGATATGGACACATTACGGTAATGCATTTTTCCTCTGGTCCTTATGATTTGTTTTTAAAGAAAAGTTCAGAGAGACTCTTTCAGTGAAGGACAGTGCATGTTTGCAGGCTTTAGAGGAAAGAAAAACAGAGCCACACAAAGAATTTGGAAAAAAGCATGACCTCAGGATCTTGACCAAGGCATCACTTTCAACACATATACAGTACATCATTAATTTTTTTCTCAATAGCTTAGACACTTAAAGGGTTAGTTCACCCAAAAATGAAAATTCTCTCATCATTTACTCACCCTCACGCCATCCCAGATGTGTATGACTTTCTTTCTTCTGCAGAACAAAACGAAGAATTTTAGAATAATTTCTCAGCTCTGTAGGTCCATACAATGCAAGTGAATGGGTGCCAAATTTTGAAGCTCCAAAATCCACATAAAGGCAACATAAAAGTACTCTAGATTACTCTGGTGGTTAAATTGACATAATTCAAAGCAATATGATAGGTGTGGGTGAGAAACAGATCAATATTTAAGTCCTTTTTCCTTCACTTTCACTTTCTCCATCTTCTGTTTTTGGTGATTCACATTCTACGTGCATATCAACCCCTAATGGGCAGGGAGTTGAGCTGTTTCTCACCCACACCTATCATATAGTGTCCGAACACCTGGATTTAACCACTGGAGTCATATGGATTACTTTTATGCTCCCTTTATGTGGCAGGTAAATGTACAGAATATGATGGCTTTGCGAGCTGTTTGAAGGTGAAATTTGAATTAAATTAAAGATAATATAGTTTTGAACAGAGTTTTGATTTTGTCTGAAAGGTTTTTAGGTTTGTACAATTGAGTTTGCAGTTTTGATTTTGTGGTTATGTGTTTCAGGAAATGTGTCATAGCAATTGAAAAACACTGTATTATCCTAAAGTATATTCTTACTTAAGGCCATTACCTTCTGGGAAGAGCATCTAGAAATAAAGATCTGGCTCCAGTTTCTCAGTGCATATTAAGGACATCTCTAGACGTCTGACCTTTCTGCCTAGACTTAACAGCACTACGCTTACAGAACGTTCCCTTATAGATCATAAACATAATGTCTCTCCCTATCCAGTAGCTCATCCTGTACAATAAGCAAGTTACCAACAAGATGTTATCAAAGTTCACAGGTTTGATTCCAATTGAACATTCCTTGAAAGCACTGCACTGAGCAGAAGCACTTTCTTCCAAATGCATAAATGTAATTTTTATTTTTAATATTTTCAGATTTGTGTGCTTTTAATTTGTTTTTGCAGGGAATCCTGTTGTTTTCTCTCTTTGTCCTGTCCTCTCTTCAGTCCCTTGTTTTATTGATTGATTGGCTTGGAATGACTAAAGAGTAAATCAATCAGGCCTTTCTAAAATTTGGAGAGCTGCCAAGGAAGGACATTTAAATGTTTTACGAGACCATGTAAAAGCTAACAGCAACATGTACTCTCATGGACCTTTCCTGGGCTATGCCTCAGGGGTATTTATAGATATTGTGTCACAGTGGTCTTCACAACAGTGAGGAGTATATCCAAATCCTCTTTGAGGTGCACTAGTGTGTTACATTTTAATGTGGATTGCAAGTGGCAAGTCTGGCAGATCTTCTTCCAAATCACATCTAATAAATGTTAGGTAACAGTTTGTGCACACAAAATAAATTATTCCGGGAAGGAATGCTTGTAAATTAGTGAGGGTGTTTGAGGACTTTAGCTGAGAGAGACAGGTAGAGTTAGAACATCTGCACTTTGAGGCCCTGCATGCATGTGCAAACGTGTTCACTCAGATAAATGTGCTTGGACGGATAGTCATGCCCAGATAAGAAAGAGAACATGTTCTGCTGATAACATAAAGGCAGTTACCAACACCACAGGCTGTAACTGTATAAATCAACAGGGGCACCAGCCTTGAGATAGGTGCCTGGGTATCTGCTGCTGAACAGTAATGTTATTCTTGTTATAGCAATAAAAAATAACGCTTAATGACCTTGTTGTTTCTCGGGGTGCAAAATCATTCAGAGCTGTTGGAGAAAATCTCCTCTCATTGGCCAAGGAAAACTGTGAAAAGGAAAATTACAAAATTTGTGAAGATCAAAGAAATGTCCTCCAGAACGCTCACTCTTCTCAACCTCAAATCCAGCAGACTAGATGCCATTTGCCCACAAGGCCGACACTGGCCACATAATTACAAAAAAATATTAGTGTTTCCATGAATTATTACATTTTTTTTTAAATCAAAATCAGCCGGTAGAATTGAAGTGTGTGCTGTTACAATCACTGTTAATACTAGCCATGATTTGTGTGTCAGCAGATGAAAATGATTAATAACACGTACATTCTCTATAATTTAACTGAGCATACATCCAAATTCTGACGAGAACCACATTTTCCATGCGTATAAAAGGAGCCATGTCACTGTCATAGAAATATGCCTGACATTTAACAAGGACACAGATAATGCACAAAAAGAACTTAAGTCTATATTTCTATTCTTCTAATTCAATGCATATAGCACATTTACTCTACCAACTTCTTATGAATGTGCTGTCTTTGTTTCTATTGCTGGTGCTTAACAGGGAATGGACTATATAAGAGGACACAGACAGTTCAATAATGGGTGAAGAACCTCAGAATTTATGCATTTGTTCTTAAATGTACATATATACACTGGCAGCCAAAAGTTTGGAAAAAATGTACAGATTTTGCTGTTTTGGAAGGAAATTGGTACTTTAATTCACCAAAATAGCATTCAACTGATCACAAAGATATATATATATATATATATATATATATTCTCATTTTTCTCTTTCTGAGAAATGTGACCGATGACTGGTTGACTACTGAAGCATTCACAGATGGATGCTTTATGACTAATCAAATGCTTGCAGGACAAAATGAGGCAACTGCTGTGGACAGGTCAGCATGGTAAAGGTCATGCAGTTTCAGGGCATTCAGGTGGCGCTTCATGCTGGAATGGATCATTCACTCACATAAAGCAATATATGATGCAATATAATGTGCTCATTGTGACAGAATGATTTTTCAAACCATATAACTGCTTCGGTTTCTAGGTTTGACTGCTCCCAGACATCCACACATCACCTTCTGTCCTTACAGAGACTGAGGGCAGGATGCAATTAAAATATATATATATATATATATATATATATATATATATATATATATATATATATATATATATATATATTTTTTTTTTTTAATGAGCATGATCTTGGATTAAAGCTAATGTCTAAATTTATAGCTCTTTTCATAAATATTACAGACTGAGGGTTGTGCTGCCAAATAATTATTCAGGTTGTTTGCATACTATATTATGCCAGTGTCCAGAAGAGGATAAAAGTTCAGTTGGAATGTCAGGCTTATAATTTTGTTGGGTCTTATGACTGCTTGGCAATTTTGAATTTATTCACAAAACACCCTCTGGTGGTATCAGGTGACCCAGTGTTCTGATATTGAATCTGAACAAAATTAGACTTAATTAAGGCTCATCTTATCTGATGAGTTCATAGATGTAATAAGATTAGCCTCAGGACTGTGAATCACATGTTTCAGGCCAATCCTTTGGCACTTTTATAGTCTGCAAGGACCATAAAATTAGCATAGTTAAAAATGAATTTGCCGCTCATCTGCTTTTATCCCATTTGTGGAAATGAACGGTTGAATGAGACGTATATTCGGGACTGTTTGCAGGAATTCAAAATTCCTACCACTGCATTTGAGGAGAGATCGAAATTAGATTGAAGGGAGCCTCTGTGAAACTACTTCTCTATGTTCCTTCTGAATAATAGAGCCATAGTCTTGTTAACATCACCCTCAGCCTTGTAATTAGATTTTCAAAGGACTGCGGATGATCCACATGTCATTGTTGTTACACAGCACAAAAAAAGTTAATCTTAATCAGTATTTGTTCTGTTTTTCAGTAAACATACTTTTTTTACGCAATTTGGAATGCCCAAGTCCTCGTGGTGGCGTAGTGACTCGCATCAATCCGGGTGGTGGAGGACGAATCTCAGTTGCCTCCGCGTCTGAGACTGTTAATCCGCGCATTTTATCATGTGGCTTGTTGAGCATGTTAACGCGGAGACATAGCGTGCGTGGAGGCATCACGCTATTCTCTGCGGCATCCACGGCCAACTAACCAGCAGGCCGGAAGCCCTGGACTCAATTTGGACGGTGAACTGAAAGAAATCCGGTATGAATTGAAGAATGTGTCGGCAATGCTGACGAAGGTCGTTGCAGACTTGGAGGATCTTGCTGTAATACGTCGATCGATCACTTCAATGGAGACGAAATTCACTGAGTTGGTTACAAGAGTTGTGGATGTTGAGAAACGGATCGATAGGCCAAGATATGGTGAAATTCCTAGATGAGTTCTTCCCGAGTCTGCTCGACATAATAAGCCATAAGCTGGAAATCGAGCGAGCTTAGAGTTCCAGTTCGGAGGTCTGCTGAGGGAGACAGGCCCTGATCAATTCTGGCCAAATTTCTGAGATCATCCGATAAAGATCTTGTGTTAAGCAAGGCAAGGAGTAAAGTAAGGCTTTCTTAGAAGAACCACAGCATTTTCTTGTTCCCAGACTTTGCGAATTTGACGAGAGAAACGTGATAAAGGAATGCAAGAAACTCTTACATCAACGGAAGGTCACTTTTGCTCTGATGTTTCTGGCCAAACTGAGAATAGATACTAAGGATGGCCACAAAATATTTACATGCTCACAGCAAGCGATGTCCTTCATAAAGACAATTGAGTAAGCCATTTGGTGATTTTCATGTTTCTGCCTAGTGGGCCTGACTCACTGAACATTCACTTGACTGTCCGCCTAGCGCCTGGAGTATGTTTTGTGGAATAACACTCCCTCGTGACAGTTGTGGATGAATCTGCACATTCTTGGTGCTTATGCCTCCTATCGGCTGGAGTTTGTTTTGTGGAATATTTCTTGCAGGACATTGGAGTGATTAGGGCATGTGTTGCACCCATGTAATGACCGAATGGACCGTCTTGCTGAACATTCGTTTAACTGCCCGAGGAACTGAACCCCTTCTTTTTTGGTGTGTGTGTGTGTGTGCCAGTTCCGCTAGTGGCTGGAGTTTGTTTTGTGGATGAATACACCTTCGGGGCAATCTACACGTTTTTTTGTGTTTTTTCTGCTTATTGGCTGGAGTTTGTTTTATAGAATATTTTCTGTTTTATTCTGTCTCACAACATTTAGAAACACCAGACTTGAGCAATCTGATGGCAAATTTGTCACAGGGGCTCTCGTAGGCGTACATGCACTGTTTGAGTTTAGAGGGATGGACAGTTGGTGCTGTCGTGCGCGGGGTTAATGTGCAAGTTTTTTCTGTTTGTTTGCTTCGGGGGTGGGGTGGGGGTGTTTGGGATTTGATTGATACTCTAATGTTGGAATGTGGTCGTTATAATTTGTTTTTTGTTATACAATCTATTTTTTCTAATATGTCAAAATGTCAGATGTTAATATGAATGGATTGTCTCTCTCCACGTGGAATGTGAATGGGTTGGGGCACCCCATAAAAAGAAGGAAGGTTATTTCTTTTCTTAAACGTAAGAAATATGATATAGTGCTTCTTCAAGAAATGCATCTTTCCCCGCAGGAAGCTGAAAAATTTGGGAAGATATGGGGTGTGCATGTTTTCTTTAGTGCTGGCTCAAGTAAGAGCAGGGGAGTCATTACACTAATAAGTAAACATCTACAATTCAAATATCTCAAACAGAGTAAAGATAAATTAGGAAGAGTCATTATTGTTTTAGCAGAAATTCAGGGCAAAGTCTTATTTTGGCTATTATTTACACACCTAACGTTGATGATCAGGGCTTTTTTTATAGATCTTGAAGGGATGTTGCAAGCCGCTGGCACCCCTCATGATATAATATTGTGAGGAGACTTTAATCTTTTGATGGACTCAGTCTTTGATCATAGTGAAGCAAAAGTGTGTAAGCCCCCTAGAGCAACATTGACGCTTCACAGGATGTGTAAAAATCTTGGTCTTACAGATATTTGGAGACATTTGAACCCATCTGGACGGACTATACATTCTTTTCATCAGTCCATAAGATTTATTCTAGAATAGATGATGTTGTTTGAAAGTATATCTTTTTTTTTATGTTATTTATTTATTTTTTATATTCTAATTGTTGGTGACCACTGTAGTGTGTGTTTGTGTTGGGTGGGGGGTGTGGGGGAATGTTCGGGGGGAGGGGTTTAATGTATATAATTGATTCTGTATTTTATGTTATGTTTATATGATTTATGTATGGAATCAATAAAAACTATTCATAACAAAAAAAAAAAAAAAAAGAAAGAAAAAAGAAAAGAAAATGCATTCAGTTTGTTTTATTGGGCCACACAAGGAGTGAAACATGCTCACTTGGGAAAAATTTGGGATTAAATGAGTTCAGGATATTTAGATATTTTTACTAAAAAACAAGACAAAAATACTGATTAAGAAAATTAAATTTTGCAATGCAAAGGACTGGCGATGTGGCACCAGCTATCTTTTTAGCTTCAATAAATCATTCACAACCAGACTAGGAAACCAATGCAACAGCATTCATTTATTTTGCACACTTCGCCGATAGCTGTTTACTCTTCAAATCCCAATAGGATTTTTTCTTTGTATGAGAATGAACGCTGAGTTTGTAGGGAATTTTTCAAAGTGGGAGAGATCAGAGTTCATAGAACCCTGAGGTGTTCATGGAGCCATACTCGCACAAACACATCTTAACCCTCAAAACATTTATTTCAATAACTTCTGATGTCCAGCGAATATTAGATTTTCTAATAAGATGCTTTATTGGTTCAGAGGATGACTGTCTGAGTGTGATTTAAAGTGTTGTGTTAAGACTTTTATTAAACCTTGTGTTGAGGAATAAAAATGATTCCTTATATAGACACAGAGAACAACATCTTTTACAATATTACATGAGCTGAAACGTGGATCTGAGCCGGTCTGAATTGGTTAGTTTATTTTAAATGATACCATCTGGAGGGTGAGAGAAGATCTCAAGATCTCATCAGGACTTGCACCATTAACAACATGATTACATCAAATCTATTCCAGCTATCATCCAAGGGACATAAACATCCCACATATGGCTTCATGGAGATGTGACAAGGTTTCAGACAACAAATGTCACAGGGTGTCTTCTGACCTTCACTATGCCAGAATTCAGAGGTAGATTTTATATGTTCAGAAGAGATTTTGCGTATTTGTTTTGTTTAATCTACTGTCAGTGAAAACACAGCCCCAACTCTCTGTTTGATCTTGCAGCAATTTATTTCCATTGTCAGCTATTAAGATAAGCTATATGGAATACATTATGGGAAAATACTAAATTAATTTAACTGAGGACTCTTTACAATCTGGAAAAGTGATTTAAAATGTAACCTTAGTGTCTAACATTAAACAGAATTAGTTTCAAAGCCAATGGAACTGACACTAATGTCACTGTAATACTGTTAAAGTAAAAAATCTAAAATAAATAAATAATAATAAAAATAAAAAGTCTCAGAGAATTTTCTCATTTCTAATAACCCTTTTCCCCCAAGGATAAAATAGTCTTTCCAGGCTTGGCACACATAGTTTTGTGTTCACACTGCTGTACTAAGCTATATGAACCAGCCTAAAAAAAGATACACATGTGGTTAAAAATAAACATAATTCTTTTGTTTGTGTGTGTGTGTGTGTGTGTATGTGTGTATTCCCAGCACACACATGCCCAAGGGATAGTTCACCCAAATATGATAATTCTGTCAGATCTACTCACCCTTAAGTTGTTGCAAACCCTTATGATTTATTTTTTTTCCCTCTTCCATGGAGCACAAAAAGAGACGTTGTAGGTGATGACAGAAATTAATTTTTTGGGTGAACTATCCCTTTAATATTTACACACACATCCCCTTGTTTTGCTTTCCATATAGGGGAAGTAGCCTTGCAAAGGGTCACTCCAATTAATCACTTTATTTAAAAAAAAAAATGTTTTACAGATTTATACCATAATAGTTGGTCTCCATGGAGGATTTGTTCTCACATGGCTTGTGTGTTGAGGACAATGAACACTGAGGTCAAAGGTCAGCCACATGTTTTGACAAAACATATCCTCTGTTTTCACCCAGCCTGGCCTTGAGTTTCCCTCTGCTTTATTGATTCAAAATACATTCTAATTAGAATCTAGGGTTGTTTTTTTTTTTTTGTAAATTTAGGGGGTATTTTCACTTGGTCACTTCATGCATTATTACTGATGCACATTAAATTTACACTTGGCCACTTACAGTGAATGTGTCTCCACAAGATGGATTTAAATCTGATCTTTAAAAAATATTAAGAGTTTGCTTGGGGCACTTTAAGTAATCAAGTTTCAAGTAAGTATCAGTTAGAGTATCTGCAAATACATGAGCTTAATTGTAAGTTGTTCTTTCTGAGAAATAATCTGTACTTATTACATTTGTGAATACAAAATTTCAGATTACAAGATCTACACATATTTTCATTATTTCTTCATGTTCTTGATGTTTTCTTTAATTGTATGTTATTGAAATGAAAATTTTTAGATAAACTTATCCTTAATTGCCACACAAAAACAAACAAAAAAATATGCATTCCTGTTGAATCTACTACAGCTTTTGGTGCCACTCTGTAGACATTTCACCCGGAAACTGGAGCTCACACATGCCCAAACGTTCAACATTTCCAGCATTGGCCACTGGGTACAGGGGTTGAAATTTCAGTTAGTACAGACTGATTTCAGCAGCAAAACTTTCAAACTACTTTCACCAAATTCACAGTGCAATCAGTCTGGAGATAGCAGGCTTATTATGTTAAAACAAAACCAAGCATGCACACAAATAGGCATTTGTTTGAAGGCAGCCACCTGTCAGGCAGCACTTGGGAACCGTATTGAGTTAGTACTCTACCGACAGTACTCTTTCTGTTGTAGAAAGACTGACATCATTGCACCTTTTTTGGCATCAATTTGGTACCGATTCAAAATACCAGCAGAGCCTACTTTTGACATCATACTGGAATGTAGTTCATGGCTTGGCAAAGGCTTAAGGAATTACAGCAACGTAAGAAACTCCTGCCCTCTTATACAAAATCATCTTGCTTTTTTACTCTACCCAGTATTCACTCTACCAACCCTGAGGTTGGTGCAGACAGACTCTATTGACCAAGAATCTTTCAAAGGTTGAAAGAACTGTGTCCATACAGCAGGGCAAAAGAAACAAAGTTGGTATTGCATCATATCATCCTCAAATTGTTTCCTTCATTAACAGTCACTGTTTCAAAACAATTTGACATGCAACCCTGCAGTTATTCAGTCATTTTAGTCATGCATTACAGTTCTGCTCTCTTGCTCAATTTGTATGAGATTGTCGTAATTAAATGTTATGAAACTCATGAATCCCACAACAAGGGATCTTAGAATTAAAAAATGTTTCCCCCTAACCAAAAAGCAAAACTTTTTTTGTAAGGTATTTATTTTTTGTTCTCTTATCCATTTGAAAGCAGATTTACAGATCTTTGGTTTTATAGGAAGGATATTTTAGCTCTGTAGGTCCATACAATGCAAGTGAATGGGTGCCAAAATTCTGATGCTCCAAAAAGCACATAAAGGCATCATAAAAGTAATCCATACGACTTTAGTGTTTTAATCTATATCTTCAGAAGTGATACGATTGGTGTAAACCAGACACCCCCCATATACACAGTTTAATAGAATAATTTCAGTAAAAGACATTTTGGAAATGTCATTCCCTGTTCAGGTAGATAAGACCTACATATACATGCCTATTACTTAGATAAATAGTGCCTTAAAGAGACTTTGCTTTAACTCAACTTCTTTTTAGTTAATTGAAATAAACATGCATTAAAATGAACAATGGGTTTGCAGAAACTACAGTTCAGCATGCTGTAAGTCTAAGTATCTTTGCTTATTAGCCTTAACAATAGTGTTGTAAAATAATCACATAATACATTTTACTCTAAATCATTTGTGCACATTATTGCAGCATTCTGTACTTAGAAATACTGTCTGGGGCTTTTGCCCAACCAAGTCACTTGCAGACATTTCATACCTAAAGGTTATAGAACAAATGTAGATTGGAAATTGTATGGAAAGTTCCATACTTTCTGAGCAAAAGATTGTTATCAGTCAGTAATCTTCTCCTGTCTGAGTGTGCTGCCTTGTTCCTCTGCTTAGTTCTTTAATAGGACTCTGTGAGCAAAAATGAAAGAAGCAATCAAATGTCAGCGTCTAAATCGAAAATTACAGGTTCTTTTGTTATTTATGCAGGGACATGCACGACCTCACTGTTAGCTGGGTAAAGATGAGTCTTTCATGTGGATGTAGTATGAGACTAAGCAATTATTTTCAGTGCTTGAGTTGTTGCTCTTGCAGTGTTTCATGCTATATATTTGATGCAGTCCTTAAGACATGCCGTTTGATTTGGGTTTATTTACTGCAGGGCCTTTTCTTGCTTGTGAGTATTCATCTCTATAATTTGTCCATTTGTCCTTGAAATATTGGCTCAAATGTCTCATTCTTTAAACTCTTTTAGGAGTTTGATCAGTCCTTCCGTACAATATGTAATTTAATTTGAAATATAAGAAATTCAGAATATCCATACATGTACAAACTTGACAAGGTATTGAGGGAGTACAATCTTTATAATATACTGTGTGATTCAGCTAAACACCACTGCAAGAACAGGTTGATGTATTGTTTCTTCACAGGGTGAAAATGTAATTTTGTCCCTACTGTAAAAATTATAAATTCTTATTGTATACATTTCTGAGAAATGTCTTAAGATATATATCAGAATATAAACTATATAAACTTCAGAAAAGCATGCTTGATATATAATGTAGGCTGAATGTCATGAGTCAGTGAAAATCAATCAATCAATCAAGAGCCTATGCATAATGCATACATAGTTCATAAAATAAATGTAATTCAGCTCTACATGTACCCATCCGTTTTAGGTAAATAATACTGTTACTAAAAAAGTGTATTGTTTACACTTCCTGGAAATGTCTAAAATAGATCTAAAATACTGAAATAAATACTAATATATCATTGTTATATTGTTGGAATATCTTAAATATATTTTAATTCTATATTTAATATATTTATTTAAAATGTATATTATTATATTGTTTACTTTAATAATATATTTAATCAACCGATAAATCAACTAGTGCACATTATCCATAATTCTACATCTAGAGTACATCTACAGTATAAGAACATTCAACCATCTATTTTACATCAGTAAGACTTACTGAAAAGCATATTGTTATCATTTCCAGAAAATGTGTCAAATAGATCAATAAAACTTAAATTTATAGCAATATCACGATGTTATTTAGAAGCTCAATGTAGGGCAATATCTGAAATATATTTTAATAATAATTATTATTATTAATATTCATTTTATATAATATTTATTTAATTATATATTTAAAGTAAGTAAATTGATTAAAAAGTTAAATATTTAGGGCCATTTCCTGTTCTTTGCCACAGAAAGAAAGAGAGAGAGGGAGAATTATTTTTATCTTATGTTTATTATTATTTGTTACTATTTTTTTTTAATCATAATTCTTCTTTTTTTTTTTTTCTTGCCAGTATTTGTTTTGTGTATTAATGCTTTGGCAATACTGTATGTAAATACAATCATGCCAATTAAGTACTTTAAACTGAAAGAGTGAGAGAGAGAGAGAGAGAGAGAGAGAGAGAGAGAGCTGTTAACATCTATATAAATGATTTTGCAGCAGCACTGGAGCAGTCCAGTATCCATGGCCTCGCTCTTCATGACACTGAGGTCAAATGTCTGCTGTATGCAGATGATTTTGTCCTGTCAGGGGTGGGCCCTTATAGTCAAGCTGGACAAAACGTCCTGGTTAATTTCGTAACCTCCGTTCCCTGATGGAGGGAACAGGAAGTTGTGTCGATGTAGTGACACTAGTGGTCACTCTTGGGAGCCCCAAACACCTCTGCTTTTTGAAAAAAGAATTTTTGGAATTTGCTTGCCACTCCCCCGGACATACGGGTATAAAAGGAGCTGGTATGCAACCACTTATTCAGGTTTTGTGCTGAGGAGCCGAGACCAGGTCACGGCAATTTCAGTGGGTAGTTCAGCACTGTGGCAAGGGGGACACAACGTCTCGTTCCCTCCATCAGGAAACGGAGGTTACGAAAGTAACCAGGACGTTACCTATCTGTCACTCACTCTACGTTGTGTCGATGTAGTGACACTAGGGGTCCCTATACAAAACGCCACAACTAGCTGAACTGTGTTGTGTGAACTGGCGGTGTGTGCCTCGTAGCCAGCGCACCAGGCCGTCACGTAACCTCCCCCAATGCTCTTATAAGCGTCGAACGGTCCATCAGGAACAAGTCGACTGCCCAACTATAGGGACAGGCTAGCCCAGCCGAGGCCTCTTTTCCCTCTTTTTTTCTCCCCAAAAAGAGTGGAATTTTGTTAACGGACTGGGATCTGCGAGTGTCCACGTCGGGGTGGGGGGGGGGGGTCACTCCCAAGGGGAAGACACTGTGGAGACCACACCCTGCCCAGAGCAAGGGGGGGGGGGTACTTCAAATGGAAATACATCACATGGTCTTACCGAGTCATGTGGTTTCTACAAGGATGGCCCTCTGCTCAAGGAAGACGTAGTTTACCAAGAGGGAAACGATTTTACGGAAGATATAACACATGGGTTTACCTATGGGGAACCACCGCATGCGGAGCACCTACCTCAGTACAGGGCCTTACCAGCGCACTTACTGAGCTGGCAGCGAGTTTCTCTGCAAACTCGACTGCCACAGGGCTAAGGAAGAAGTCATCCAGGGATCACATTCTGTGAACACTACTGGGAGTCAAGAGCGCACAACTTCCCCTCAAGGGAGGGGAAAGGCACTATGTGCAAGCAGTACACCCAGCCAGCTGTCCTGGAACTTACCTGCTTGTGCCTGTTACTACATGGGACGAAACTAACTCAACCCGGAGACTGTAGAACCTCGCAAAGGTATTGGATGTTGTCCAGCCCGCTGCTCTTCAGATGTCTGCCAAAAAGGTGCCACTGGCCAGGGCCTAGGAGGCCGCTACACTCCTGGTAGAGTGGACTCGTAACCCCGCAGGGGTGGCACGTCCTGAGCTTGATATGCCATAGCGATGGCGTCAATGACCCAGTGGGCGATTCTCTGTTTAGAGACAGTGCTTCCTTTCCGCTGTCCACCAAAGCAGACAAAGAGCTGCTCAGAGCTTCTAAAGCTCTGCGTGTGATCCAAATAGATGCATAAAGCTTGCACCGGACACAGCAATGCCAAGGCTGGGTCTGCCTCCTCCTGGGTCAGCGCTTGCATGTTCACCACCTGATCCCTTAAAGGGGTTGTGGGAACCTTGGGCACATAGCCCGGTTGGGGTCTCAGGATCACGTGAGAGTAACCCGGACCGAACTCCAGGCACGATTCGCTGACAGAGAACGCTTGCAGGTCCCCTACTCTCTTTATGGAAGTGAGCGCAGTCAGGAGGGCAGTCTTGAAAGACAGTGCCTTAAGCTCAGCTGACTCCAAGGGCTCAAAGGGAGCTCCCCGTAGACCGTAAAGGACTACAGAGAGGTCCCATGGGGGAACAAGGTGCGGTCTAGAGAGGTTCAACCTCCTAGCGCCTCTCAGGAACCTGATGATTAAGTCGTGCTTCCCCAAGTACTTACCATCTACTGCCTCGTGATGAGCCGAAATGGTGGCTACATACACCTTCAAGGTGGAGGGGGACAGCCGCCCCTCCAACCTCTCCTGCAGGAAGGAAAGTACCAATCCGACTGCGCATCTCTGGGGGTCTTCCCGCCGGGAAGAACACCACTTAGCGAACTGACGCCACTTCAAGGCATACAGGTGCCTCGTAGAGGGATCCCTAGACTGAGTGATCGTGTCTACCACCGTGGGCGGTAGGCCACTTAAGTCCTCCGCGTCCTGTCCAAGGGCCAGACGTGGAGATTCCAGAGGTCTGGTCATGGGTGAAAGATGGTGCTCCGTCCCTGAGAAAGAAGGTCCTTCCTCAGGGGAATTCGCCGGGGGGGGGGGGCTGTTGCGAGGAGCGTGAGATCCGAGAACCATGTCTGGGTGGGCCAGTAGGGTGCTACTAGGATGACTTGCTCCCCGTCCTCCCTGACCTTGCACAGGGTCTGCGCAAGTAGTCTCACTGGGGGAATTGCATACTTGCATAGTCCAGGGGGCCAGCTGTGTGCCAACTCGTCTATACCGAGAGGTGCCTCGGTCAGGGCGTACCAAAGCGGGCAGTGAGAGAATTCCCGGGAAGCAAACAGGTCTACCTGTGCTCGACCGAATCACTGGACCACCTGAGGGTGGAGTCTCCACTCTCCCCTGAGGGTAACCTGATGTGACAGTGCATCCGTTGCGGTGTTGAGGTTGCCTGGGATGTGAGTGGCTCATAGCAACTTGAGGCGCTGCTGACTCCAGAGGAGGAGACAGCGGGCGACTTGTGACATGCAGTGGGAGCATAGACCGCCTTGGCGGTTGATTTAAGCTACCGCCGCTGTGTTGCCCATCCGGACCAACACGTGCTTGCCCTGGATCAACGGCTGAAACCTCCGCAAGGTGAGAAGTACTGCCAACAACTCTAGGCAGTTGATGTGCCAATGCAGCCGCGGGCCAGTCCAAGAACCGGCGGCTGTGTGCCCATTGCATCCGGCGCCCCAGCCTGTCTTGGAAGCGTCTGTTGCTCGGCTCCGAAGAGAGAATCTGAATGAGTGGTTGCATACCAGCTCCTTTTATACCCGTATGTCCAGGGGAGTGACATGCAAATTCCACTCACCAATTCTCATTGGCCTTTTTTCAAAAAAGCAGAGGTGTTTGGGGCTCCCAAGAGTGACCCCTAGTGTCACTACATCGACACAACATCGAGTGAGTGACAGATAGGGAACCAGAGTCATAGTATCCCAGAAGGCGGCCAGATCTCAGGGAAACAAATACCAGTTCACCTATAGAGGAGAGGTCCTACAGCACAGCACCAGCTACAGTTATCTGGGCATTGAGATCAGTGCATCTGGGGGTTTCTGTCTGGCTGTAAAAGCATTGAATGAAAAGGCTCGGAGGGCATTTTAATACAATTAAATCACGATTCGGCCATATGAAATTACTAATTAAAACATGGATTAAATTATACAACTCAATCATTAAAGCAATTCTATTGAAATGTGAAATTTGGGGACCAGTCTTACATTTTCAAAATTGGGATAAAACTGCAGTAGAAAAAAATCTGTTGGAATTTGCAAATAATATTTTGGGGATACATAGAGGCACTTCCAATTCCGGCTACAGGACTGAAATAGGCTTATATCCCCTAAACATTGAAATACAGTTCTGAAGAGATCTGTTCAATTCTGGCATCACCTCCATCAGTCTGATACCAAGTCTATAAAATATAAAGCCCTCCTCACCAATGAGATCCCACCAGTGTCTCATCCTCTTAATACACTGGCTCTTAAACTAGTTAATGAAACTCAACCCGTGATTGCCTCCAGGTACAACTCTAAAATCATTATTAAAGACATTGAGAAAAATCAAAAAGATACTCATGATAAACATTAAAAACTCAATTTGACCTCCAAAACAAACTCCAATGTTGTTCGGCCCTAAATAGAACCAAAAAATTGGCAAACTACTTGTCAATTGAACAATTTAAAGAGAGAAAAATCCTCTTAAAATACAGATTAAGTGATCATGATCTAGAACTAGAGAGAGGAAGACATAAGAAAGCCTACACACAGAGAGAGCAGAGAATATGAATATGCAGACACTGCGACCTAAAGCAAGTAAAGGATGAGAAACCCTTTCTTCTCATTCAACACACTCTCAAGGCGAAATCGTCGGGATTTGTATGACTTTTCTAAATTTGGCTAATTTGTATGATATCGTGCGACTGCACTCGCTTGAATTCCTACGACTTTCACAACAGCCAATGACGTCGCTGGACATTGTTTCCATACGTGACAATTACTTGCTTCTGTCACACACAAGAGCTTCCTATCATGTTACACACTCTACAGATTGGTTAAGTTTAGATAAGGGGTTTGGGTAAGGGCATAATATTAATAAGTATGTCCTTAACGTCTCGTGCGCAGAACTCTTACTTCCGCATTAGACATCTGGGAATTTGCACGTGATGAAGTCATACTTTATGCAAACAACATCGTGCGAGACCATACGAAAAAGCCAACTCGTAAATTATGTACAAATTTTCATCAGGTTGTCTCATCTGTCCCAAGTAACACACTGTCAGAGAAATGTTTTTCCCCAAATTTGAAATACTGAATTCATCATTTCTTATACTCAGTGATACAGAGAAAATCCCCTAAATACTTGGAGAGGATGACAGCACAGCCGTACTAGCAGCTAGATAAGTGTCTGCCATTCACACTGTTAGACATTACTAATTCAGTGTATACATTTAATTCATATTGTATATATTCTCCTATTTTGTATATATATATATATATATATATACACTGGCGGCCAAAATTTGGAATAATGTACAGATTTTGCTCTTATAGAAAGAAATTGGTACTTTTATTCACCAAAGTGTCATTCAGCTGATCACAGTGTATAGTCAGGACATTAATAACGTGAAAAATTACTATTACAATTTGAAAAGAATGTTCAGAACTTCTTAAACTACTTCAAAGAATTATCATCAAAAAATCCTCCATGTGCAGCAATGACAGCTTTGCAGATCCTTGGCATTCTAGCTGTCAGTTTGTCCAGATACTCCTTCCTGTAGCACTTATCATAGATGTGGCTGTCTTGTCGGGCACTTCTCACGCACCTTACAGTCTAGCTGATCCCACAAAAGCTCAATGGGGTTAAGATCCATAACAATCTTTTCCAATTATCTGTTGTCCAATGTCTGTTTCTTTGCCCACTCTAACCTTTTCTTTTTGATTTTCTGTTTCAAAAGTGGCTTTTTCTTTGTAATTCTTCCCATAAGGCCTGCACCCCTGAGTCTTCTCTTTACTGTTGAACATGAAACTGGTGTTGAGCAGGTAGAATTCAATGAAGCTGTCAGCTGAAGACATGTGAGGCATCTATTTCTCAAACTAGAGACTCTGATGTACTTATCCTCTTGTTTAGTTGTACATCTGGCCTTCCACATCTCTTTCTGTCCTTGTTAGAGCCAGTTGTCCTTTGTCTTTGAAGACTGTAGTGTACACCTTTGTATGAAATCTTTATTTTTTATTTATTTTTTGGCAATTTCAAGCATTGTATAGCCTTCATTCCTCAAAACAATGATTGACTGATGAGTTTCTAGAGAAAGCTGTTTCTTTCTTGCCATTTTTGACCTAATATTGACCTGAAGACATGCCAGACTATTGCATACTGTGGCAACTCAAAAACAAACACAAAGACAATGTTAAGCTTCATTTAAAGAACCAAATAGTTATACTGTGTTTAATAACTGTGTTTGATATAATGGCAAGTGATTTTCTGGTACCAAATTAGCAATTTAGCATGATTACTCAAGGATAAGGTGTTGGAGTGATGGCTGCTGGAAATGGGGGCTGTCTAGATTTGATCAAAAATGACTTTTTTCAAATAGTGATGGTGCTGTTTTTTATATCAGGAATGTCCTGACTATACTTTGTGATCAGTTGAATGCCATTTTGGTGAATTAAAGTACCAACGTCCTTCCGAAACAGCAAAATCTGTACATTATTCCAAACTTTTGGCTGCCAGTGTGTCTTTTTATTCTATTTAATCATTCTTAGTATTTAAATGTTTACATTTTCTTTTTCCCCCCCATTACTACTAATTGTTGTATTTATTATTGTATTATCTTATTTAAAACAGTTTGTATTTAAATAACATTAAAATGCTTTGGAAATACAATACTCCAATTGTCATGCCAATAAAGCTTAATTAAACGGAGAGACAAGTGCAGACATCTAGCCTAAGTATTTTACAATGTTAGTCCTGTAGAGAGCGGTAGATAGTTTTATTAAATTGTTTTATGCGCACCCCAGTACTGTACATGACAGTGGGACTGTGGAGGGAGGAGCGATCGTAGTATTTCTCTTCATTTCAAATCCCTGTCGTGGCAGCACAGGCACGGCAGAGTACTTGTGTACCCCTTACCTACACCAAAGGAGGGTAAATACCAAACACCGAGAGTCAAGTCCATGTCCTAATAATAGTGAAAGGAGGACTTTAAGAGGAGGAAAGATTAGTTTGAAGGCTCGCTGCGGAGGGAGGTATCGCCTCGCTGTGTACACTTGCACTGGATACACGAACCGCCTGGACGTTTCCACTTATCTGCGAGTCACAGGATCTCTCCGATCTCGCGCTAACCCGCCAAACATTCTCACGGTGAGTCGCGCGCTGTGGTCTTTCATTTGCAGCGTTTCAGCATGTTACAATAGCTCGTGTTATTTTGCCGGACCAAGCTAACTCCAGTGTGTGCGCTAGCTGCATGCTTTGACAGATCAACTGCCTGAAAACTAAAATTATAAATTCCCGTCGCATCTTACTGGAAGACACTACAGGCACCTCGTGGGTATAATGCACGCGGGCTTTTGAATGTCAGTATTTATGACATTGCACAGGTAGCAGGCGCGAGAGTGTCTTGCTGTGTATGGGGCCTAGATAGTAGCAAGCACATACTGTACTAACAGACACATTATAGCACCGTATCTGTTGGTAAAGTATGTGCCTGCTACACATACACACACACACACACACACACTGAAGCTGGCATGAATTATTGTACTAATAAATTCAGTTCAAGTGCTCGTTACTACTCAATTTAGCTCATAACATATACATAAAAGATACAGTACCAACAGGTAAGTTTGTGTAGAGATGAAAATATCAGCTTATACATGCATTACTTCATGAGCTCACTTTTTTTCTGAAAAGTTAATGTGGACAGTTCACTTTAATGTACAGTAATGTGTTTTCTGTATATGCATGCTAAGCTTTATTAACAGTAAAATAATTTACAGTATCTTAACTAAACCCACTCCATCTCAGAACTTGCATACGGTAGTTATTTTATTGCTTAAAAATGAAAATGGTATGTGAAAGCATCTGATGTGCAAAATGCACTAAATGCCTGATTTTTTACTTTGACTCATACAGTACGACTATAACTAATCTGTGATTAGGGTGTATATCACAAATATCAAGTGCCCAGTTGCTTGATTTAATTATACAAGACTATGTCCCATATGTTGCATTTTGCCTGATGTCCTGGAATCCTTCCTTTTTATTGATTTACACAATATGTATTCTTTAAGCGCATTCCTTAAAGTGAAACTAAATTACTCATGACCAAAATTATCCATACTGTACTAATGCTGGCTGTTTTTAATAAATAATCAAGTGATTGCATTTTAAATTGTCTCAGGGAATATGCAAACTTAAATACACAACAATTTAAGCATTTATTAATCACCATCACATCTTGGCTTGTGCTAGTATATGCGGTATGAATCATTTTAAGTAGTCTAAACATGTCACCTGTTGCTGCATTATAATTACATCTTCTCCTGGTACATATCTCAGCTTATCAAATTTTCAAAAAGATTGCATAGCTTTGATATTTTGTAATGCTTCTCAAGAGAAACTCATCTAAAGGCAAAATACCTTAGTATTTGAGCTATATACACACAGGAGATGAAGATATAGGCCTATATGATTTTATTAGTCTAGCTATGATTATTCAAATCCCTCTGTAATAAATGACAGGGTGCTGACATTCACTTTTTACAGTGCACATTTTTGACTCTTCGACTTTTTTGTCAGTTGTCTCAAGTGAGCACATCTAGCTGGTGCCGTGTTGAAAACGGCAGGAAAAGATGAGTTGCAGGCTTTGTTCTACAGTAGCTTGGCTTGTTCTGCCTGGTTCTAATGAGTTTTTAATGGGGGGAAGTGACCTTCACTGGCCTCTCTCTTAGTAGCTTGCCATACTGTGGCCCCTTAATATATGGACAACATTGCTGAAAGCATAGTAAAAATGTAGCCTCAAGTTAGAAAATAAGGCAGAATACAGCTGAAGTTCTTATCCCCAATTAATGGTGCTACAGTGGCTTTAAATGGTCTTGAGGGTTGTCAGTCTAACAAGTATGGGTTTGCAATATCAACATGGTTAATTTGTGGTATCTCTATAAAACAGGCATTTGGAAATTCTTAAAGAGATCTTAATTCATTATGTAATTTACCACAGGTCCTCTTCATTTTGGTTTGTTAATCTTTGCCACTTCACCCCCAACCCATCATATTCATGTCTTACACATCAGTTGGCTGCTTTTCACTATTTGGTGCTATCAAAACAAACCCATTAGATGTCGCAGATGATTTTTGTGTTTGTGTGTAAAAAGATGAAAAAGCATACCTGGACCAACCGAACATATTTAGCGTTGCCATTTGAGTTTGCTCACTGTGGTATTAGGCTATTTTAAGTGGAAGTAGCACAGAGTGCACGAGTTGAAAGGCTGACTATAGTTTATCACAGTGTTCTCACCCTATATGTGTCATGCAATTATATCTAAAACACACAAACTAGACACAGCTGATTGTCTTCTATGTAAAACATCAACTAATGTTATCTGACAAGATTACATTTTTCTGTAAAATGTAATTCTACGTTAAATATTCTTATCTTAGAATATGGCAATTTGTTGTACTAAGTGACATCTGCTTTAAAAACACAATGCCCTGTCCCTTTATCAGTTGTGTTAATTTGTCAGTAAGAGCACACTACAAAAAGGGTTTTACAAGCATCCTTTTCAGAATCCAGCAAACATTAATACGCCATGTACACATTGCAAAGTCTGTGGAGAAACAAACACAGTTAAATGCGGGAGTGGATTCCGTCACTTATCCCATTTCGTGCATGTTTGTATACAGGAGTTACTCTTGAAATTGTGATGTTTCACATATTGATAACTAAAACATCGCTTTGTTGGATGCCACCGTTTTACCATTTGGTGTTTTACATTTTTGACCAAAGTAATATTAGTGACTGAAGATGCATTATCATCCGACAAATTTTAGTTAACTGCCGTTGAGTAAGGCTGCCAGATTAAATTTGAAATTCAAATATTTGTCAAATTTAAGATAAAAATGCACATTGAATGCTAAAATGTGTATTCAGATTTGGAATGTGTGCCCAACACAGACTGATCACATTCATAAGCTTAAACCCCCACCCCCAAAAAACAAAATAAAACAGATGCATCGTAACAAATATAACAGATACTGTCTTAAAAATTCAAATATAATTTCAGGCTTCAAATATAATATGTAATATTTAAGTGAAAATTTTTTGTTTAGATTCTCCTCCCTGCTGCCAGCCCTACCATTGACAGAAACGCTGTGTTTTCAGCTTGTAAGGTGCCGTTCACACCGAACATGATTTTGCATCCATCTGCACTGTTTTGCAATTGTTTTTCAATGTAAATATTTACTCAACAGACATCTTTGACCATTGCTCTTTATCTTGCTGTTTTTTCATCATCTCGCGTAGAAGCGCCACATTTTTTATACGCTGTATCAAGTAAAAAACTTTTAAAAATGCTTCTCAAGACTGCTGAGTTTTGTTCTATTCATTGCACTGCATCTTGCTTTTTATAGCACAATAAAGAGTTTTGTCTGAACTGCCCCTTAAGCTGCTGTTTTTAGCGGCTCTGGATTGTAATACATGGGTTGCCCTGAGAACTCATGGCTGGTGAGAGCAATTACACTGGAAAAAGCCAGACTGGTATCAAAATTAGTGTAAAAGACACGACACTTCACTTCTTTCTCTTTGCTTACATATACTTAGAGAATCTCAAATGTGCTTTTAATTAACAGCTAATTTTTAAGTTTGCTTCTGTACATACTATGCAGATGCACAGTAAATGCAATAGTCAATACCTGAATTTGTCCGTAGTTAATTCAGTTAATGTACAAAGATTTTTGGAAGAATATTTCAGCTCTTAGTGAATGGGTGCCACATTTTTGAAGCACCAAAAAGCACATATAGCCATCGTAAAAGTAATCCAAATGACTCTAGTGAATTAATTAATGTCTTTTGAAGTGTAAAGCTAGATGTGTGTAAAGAATAGATCAATATTGAAATGTTTTTTTATAAAAATTCATGAGGGTCGAAGTCGATCAAGAGGGTCAAGGAAGTACGAAAAAATATGGAAGCGCAGTGTTTACAAGGAACATAGATATTCATACACAGATGTCTCATTCAGCTGGTTTTGATACATAGACTATGGCGCCATCTTGGAACAGTCAACAAGGAGAGCTGTTTGAATCGGTTTGAATGCAAGTGAATTGAGGTGATGCCTCAGACCGAACTCCTTGCTCAGACTGCTGCACAAACTGCTTTTGTGTGGAAACAGTATCGCGGTCCATAGAAACAGCTGCTAATAAGGTATCTATGTATGAATATCTATGCAGAGGAGGCTTATGCGCTTGCATCACGTGAGTGGCAGCTTGAATTCCACCCTTGTCAACAAGCTGGCTGGAAGCGAGCATTTTTAGTAAAAGGTTTAAAATATTTATCTATTTCTTACACCTAGAGTTTCGGTTCAGAAAACATTATCCACTGGAATTGTATGAATGACTTTTATGATGGCTATATGTGCTTTTTGGAGCTTCAAATATTTGGCACCCATTCACTTGCATTTTATGGACCTACAGAGCTGAAATATTCTTCAGAAAATCTTCGTTTGTGTCTTGCTGAAGAAAGACTGTAATACACATCTGGGATGGCATGAGGGTGAGTAAATGATCAGAGAATTTTCATTTTTGGGTGAACTATTCCTTTAAGCACTCAGAAATGGAAAGACAATCGTATTTAGCTGCAGTTTGTATGTGGACATAGAGTTTTTAAATCCTTCGGTTTGGACATTGAGATGTGTTCTGAGTTGATCTCACAGTCACTTATAAGGTTGAAGAAATCAGGGAACATGAGAAGCCTCATGTCTCCATATAAATGAAGTTTACACAGAGACAGTAGGTCAGATGAACTCAGTTACGTTTAGCACCGCATTCTTGTTATGTGTTGTGGCATTAAACGGGATCCAACATAATTTCCTGCTTTCTCTTCAAAAATAATTATTGTCTTTATCAATAACGTAGCCTTGCCTTGGCCGGGCGTCATCTGTTACATAAATCATGACAGTGGTACAAAAAAAGTGTGTTAACATGTTTCCTTGACTGCATTCATAACAGATGCATAATGGCAGCCACCGAAGCTGAACTTTGACTTCGGTTTTAAACTGATAAGCACATCCACTATCCTGGAAAAACATGACAGAATTTACCACTCAGTATGATCACGCATTAATGTCAACTACCGCTGCTCTTGTCCCTTTGAGATACCACTGCCCACACATGTGCACAGACATGCATGCACAGTCAAACACGTTTGTTTGAGATCTTCCATCAGTTTGTTAAGCTGGAGAACACTGCATGATTTAGGCCACAATTCTACTGTCTGAGACTATTTTCAGGAATTGCAAAGGATTTCTTTCATTGTACGGTTATATCGGCAGTCTTTGAATTAGAGCTGCATGATTAATCGTTAAAAGATTACACACCCACACAATCTCATTTCTAAATGACAGCGATTCTGCAATGTATATTAACGTTCCAGTGGCATCTCTTTTGGCGGTCAAATTTAAGTTGGAAATTCACTTCAAGATGCGTTTTTAAATGTTGATAAACTTTATATGCCATCTACAAAACACAGTGCTCCTGCACTAGATGCTGAATAAACTAAAACGCAACGGCCAAAGACATTTGTCCAGCACAGTGCTTTACAAACTGCAGGGTGCAGCCACAATTAGCCAGGAGTGTGACAGAATCTCTGTTCAGTTCAATATTTTAATATTGCTACAAAAATACTGGGATTACCAAGATCTGACTAAATTTGCTACCCGTGCGCTGTTCGATCATAGCCGGCTGCTTTTAAGCGCTCGCATGTGTGTCTGCCCATGCACTTTTATCTCGTGATGAATGCTCTGCGCTGTTTTTAATCAAAATACCCCCCTTTTGGTGATATTAATGTAAACACAGCCATTAATGTATAAGCAGACGGGACAAATTCTTCAAAATGTTAGATTTGTGCAATGTCTAAATTTATATAAGCTGCATTATGTCTGTTATAGGCATTCAGGCATTCTTACTGCATCAAATCAGTATTAATGTAGATCTAATAATCACACAGTAAAGAGTGTCAAATATTAAGTACTTTCATTTGCATTAAATTACCTTTTTTAATGTTTTTATTATAATTTTGTAAATGTTTCATTGCTACTATTGGTAAAAAACTTAAAGCACTGTTTACTCTGTTCTCTACTTAATTACTGGCTCTTGAATAATTCCTTTACAAGCTTGAAGCAAGTTTTACAAGAGAAACACTGAAGGCCTCATTGTTTTAATTTAAATAATTAATATTTATTTTTAAAAAAAACTTTTGTAAAATAACAGTGTTTTATTGCATATTTGCTTACAAGTGCAATACAAAGTTAAAATAGAACTGTTAATGAAGCTTTTTTCTGCTTGTTTTGCTTTTTACATAGCATGTGAGAAACAGGTTAAATCATTTTTTTTTTTACATTTATTATGCAGTTTTTAGCAGGATTAAAAAAAACAAAAAGGTTTATAATGTATTTGTTGCGCCCCCTTGTGGACTTAGGACATTTTAAATTTATATATTTGATTAACAACTTTATTGCATTATTGCATAGATTGAAGCAGAGAACATTTAGTCAGAACCTCTGGTAAATTATATGTTACTTTGTTTAATACCCTTATGTCCAGGTTTTGTAAATCACTGAAATAATTTTTCTTCAGAATTGTGATCTTTATTCTAAGCAAGAAAATCATGATTCTCAATTTATCCAGAATCGTGCAGCTCTACTTTGAATGCTTAGTGTTGTTGGGCCTCATGTATTCAGATATAAGACAAAGGCAGGCCTACACAGTCGTAAAGCCTGACTGAGGCCTACACACAAAGTCATAAAACCTTACTGATAACAACCGCGCCAAAATCAAACAAAGGGAGTCCAAAACAGACTACAAATCCCATGAAGCCTTGCTCACTTTACACCTATGTGTGAAATTCCAAAGGATCGAACTCTCAACTCCTATTGGATGAGGCGCACGACAGAACGCCCCTCAACCATGATGTCATCAGGAGTAGAAATACTTCTGAGATCCTTCTGGGCGTCGCTTCCAGCAACATTGCGTGCCGTGCGTAGACGCAGCTCATTGCTGCTCTCAGGTGTAGCCTCGTTGCACAAGGAAGTAACGTACGACTTGAAACTGTGGCCATACAATCTCCATCTCGCTGGACGAGTTGAGATTACTCCGTGTCCCAATGAACACTCTAACGGATCCAAAGGAGACCGCTGAGCAATCTGCATCTACATACGTTTGCCTGCAGAAGTGAAGAAAGAAGATTTCTCTTCCCTCTTCAACCGAGTCAACGTCGCTGATTTCTCCACCAACCCGCCGAGAATCAGCAGCCGTACTACCCACCGACAGAGCGAGGAAACGGCCTCCCGTCATCACCCGAGCACCCGTCGGAGTCAAACGACGGATGAACACACATTCTACCCACGTCCTCACGTGATTCAAGTAAGAGGTTTACATCTGGGCAGAGATAGATTATTATAGTGTGTTATTCTTGTGTATCAAGATTATTGCTTGTACAGTTTACGGACCGCCGAGTCCGCTCACTGCTGCTAATAATACTTGAGGTATTACCATAACGTACTGTTATCACAAATGAGATTTGCTGTGTTGTAGTCCAACCACGTTGGACTGTGTGTTTCCGCCACCGCGGGTGAGACCAGCACACCGAGTTTATCCATTAAAGAACCAAAGACCGCAGGACTGTTTACGAGCCGTTCACCGCGTCTCTGAGTGATAAACTAACAGCTGCTTTCTCTCCCACGAGCACGAAACCGGCTTTGGTGCCTTCGCTTTATCCTCTCTCTCGTACTAACCACACACACACACAGGCGACCCCTCAGAAACATACCCGCACACATTTGGCTAGTAGATAACTTGGTGATAAAGCTTTTTCCTTAAGTTATCGCACAAGTGGAGACACGCGGTAAATGGGCAGATGCAATTAACCGACTTCTCTCCGCCCACATTCGCGGCCATATTCTCTGGCTGGAAACCTCGCGTGACGTACTCTCCGCCATTTTGTGCGCGTCACTCCTTACACACGCACACCCACACACACCCATTGACACACACACATACCTTCCTCTCATGTGTTATAGGATTATTTTGATTTCCATATCTAATCATATCACTGTTTAGTTTGTAGTTGTAAGTCGGAAGTTTATTGACTGTATTGTATTGATTATTAATTGATATTACTGCATCAATAAACTTTGTCATATTTCAAAAGAAGTGTTTTGGTTTGTTTTGCATACACCTGTGTCAAGGGCTGGCAGGGGATATCAGTGCTCTGATTCAAGCCTTCATTGTTTCCTTTTGAATGTTGATGTTTTCCGGATATCAACTTTCTTAAGAGAACAATCCTATATTGAGACTGTTTTACTATCTGGTTATTAGTCTCTGATTCCAGGGTGGTGCCCCGGCGATATTAATCCTTATTAATATTCTATTGATTTTGATAATTGATAATTATCTTGGATGATTGTTGAATTTGAAGGATCAATAAGCTAGTGTTAATTCTAATCAATGTTCCATTGATTTTAATAATTAATGATTATCTTTGATAATAATTAATATTCTATTGAATTTGATAATTGATGGTTATCTTTGATGATTGTTGATTTAAAGGATTAAAAAGCTAACATTGATTCTAATCAATGTTCTGTTGATTTTAATAATTAATAATTATCTTATTAATATCCTTATTAGTATCCTGAACGTAGCACACAACAGTGTGACATGCTCACTTATGACTGTTTAATTGCCTTTGTAATGAATCTTAGCATCTGACAAATTGAAATTTTGGATCACAGTCCTACAGTGTGATCGCTTCTGTGAAAGCCGTCTATTGAAGAACCAATAATAGCACAGCAAATGATGATGTGCATGTGTGTGCGCTCAGTTAAAATGTTGACTCTAGCTCATCTCCATTATGGCAACATAAAAATCTTGGTAATTAGCGTTCCCTTCACATTATAGTCATACTATCAAAATTACCTTGCGTTCATTTTGAAGAATTAGCACAAATTCCCTCTTTCACCCAGCCATGACAGACTCCCATTTAATTTGTGTCATGCACGATCTTGCATAGATTATCCTTAATAAGCCGACAAAGTGTGTGGTCATGTAAACACCTTAAACGCTTTTCCTTTATCGGATTTAGGTCATAAACAGTCTGCTCATATTATATAGTCTGACAAGCAACAATCATTAAAGCTAGGGGTGGGCGATATGACCAAAATATTATATCAAGATATATATCGCGATATAGTAATTTTTTTTTTTCTGGAAAAACAATAAAATCAGTTATCATAATAAATAACCATATTGTAATGCCTATTTTTGGAAAATCTAGTTAGTGAAATAAATACTTTTTAAATGAAAACTACTTCCTCTTATATAATTTTCTCTTTATTTAGAACTTGGCAAAGTTGAAAAATAAAATAAACACTTTTAAATCAACCATACCATAATACTAAATTTCACATTATACCACATTTCAGTCCGATATGTTGTTAACCAGTTTTATTATAAACTTTCCTCAAGAAACTAAAGATTGTTTCAAAGCAAAGTAACAAAGAAAATATTTTGTGACTGCAGATGTGGCTAGGGCAATGAATTGCAATGTCCGTACTGTGAGATGCCTAAGACAGTGCTATAGGGAGACAGGAAGGACAGCTGATCATCCTCGCAGTGGCAGACCACGTGTAACAACACCTGCACAGGATCGGTACATCCGAATATCAGACCTGCGGGACAGGTACAGGATGGCAACAACAACTGCCCGAGTTACACCAGGAACGCACAATCCCTCCATCAGTGCTCAGACTGTCTGCAATAGGCTGAGAGAGGCTGGACTGAGGGCTTGTAGACCTGTTGTATGGCAGGTCCTTACCATACATCACCGGCAACAACGTCGCCTATGGGCACAAACCCACCTTCGCTGGACCAGACAGGACTGGTAAAAAGTGCTCTTCACTGACGAGTTGTGGTTTTGTCTCACTAGGGGTGATGGTTGGACTTGCATTTATTGTCGAAGGAATGACCGTTACACCGAGGCCTGTACTCTGGAGCGGGATCAATTTGGAGGTGGAGGGTCCGTCATGGTCTGGGGCAGTGTGTCACAGCATCATCGGACAGAGCTTGTTGTCACTGCAGGCAGTCTCAACGCTTTGCGTTACAGGGAAGACATCCTCCTCCGTCATGTGGTACCCTTCCTGCAGGCTTATCCTGACATGACCCTCCAGCATGACAATGCCATCAGCCATACTGTTCATTCCTGCAAGGCAAGTCAGTGTTCTGCCATGGCCAGCAAAGAGCCCGGATCTCAATCCCATTGAGCACGTCTGGGATCTGTTGGATCGGAGGGAACTTGCAAGTGCCATGGTGGAAGAGTGGGGTAACATCTCGCAGCAAGAACTGGCAAATCTGGCACAGTCCATGAGGAGGAGATGCACAGCAGTACTTAATGCAGCTGCTGGCCACACCAGATACTGACTGTTACTTTTGACCAGTATTTATTGTATGTACATGAAATCTCTGTCACCGACAGAGCTTTTTATAAAATGTGCTAACTTTTACCACTTGTTTTTCTGAATAATAACATGTGAAATTATAAAAATGTGATAGCTATTAGGTAGACTAAGAGTTTATGTATGTGCATTACCCTCATGTCATCAGTATTGGTTTCGGTGTAAGCTCCGGGTGAGTGCAAATGTTTTTTACTGTTATTTAAATGATAACAAAATAAAAAAATAAAAAAATGTTTCCCCTTTTTATTAAAGCATATTTTTCATTTAAACTTTCCAGCTGTCATCTGATTTTCATAAAATGCATAAAATACATCTGACATCATTATAAAAAAGGTCATTTAATGTAAAATACTAAATCAAATAACTATGTTCACAATTAAGTTAAATATTGACAGACAAATTATATAACAGAATCCCAGTTAAAGAGATTCATCTGAGAGATATATATATGTATGTATGTATGTATGTGTCATCATCTCTGATTATTAGTATAAATTAATTATTAGTTAGCCTGGCTAGTAGATTTCTCTGCTTCTGATGAGAATGTTCCCATTATTTCATAGTCAGCCCATTTATACTTAAAGGTGCTATATGTAAGATTTGAAATGGGTACTGCAGTCCAAATTCAAAATATTGGAGAGTTGTCTGCCCCGCCCCAGACTCTAAGCTCATGCGGGTTGCCAGAATTAGCCAACTCAGCATCCGTTTTAAAGGATTTCTGGGCTTTAAGCTGTCTCCATCTTCCAAAGGCATCTCCAATATTTATCCTTGTTTTACTACGCCTCTGGTCATGGTGGTTTTTAGACGGATGGCGAGGCTTTTTAGGTTGGGTGGAATCTGTTATCTCTGATCCAGTTCGTTTGCTGGCTTCCAAGGCTGCAGTACACAGTGTTGTTTGCTTGCAAACTTGTTAAAATCTGGCAATCCGGCAATTTCAAAATACTATTGGTGAGTGGGCAGTGGGCGGGATCACACAGGCCAAAACATAAACAGAAATTCCGGCTTGTAATGGAAACTTCAAAGTAGAATATACTGGCTGTAGCATTGTTATCGGAGAAGCCAGTATTTCAACTTGGCATGTTTCCTAATTCTCTAATGATATATTATGGCCATTTTATGATTTAGTACAGTAAACATATTACATATAGCACCTTTAACTTAAGCAAACAGTATTTTAAAGATGTAAATTGTTAGTTTATTGTTATTCGATTCTCACTTTAGGGAAATATAAAAATGGTTCATTCGGACTTTTACCCTTGACCCCTATACAGTAACCAAAAGTACTCCTATGTCCCATACATAGCTAACTGAATGTAAAAATGATTAAAAATAAATATTTACAATGTAAAAATATTCAAACACAAAAACTAGACTGCTGTCACCCAGCTTGAAAACAAATGTTGATCTTATCTTGTAATATTAATATCCAAGTGCCTTCAACTAGTGAACTCTATGAAATATGTTAGCCTAATCTTTTGGTAGAAAAGATCCCTCACACCCCACTGCGTTGGCTTTGTCTCTGGGCCAGTGTACTCATCTCTGCTTTGAAGAGACTATTTTGACTGTTTACGTTTTTTCATTTCTTTTACAAAGTACTATTGCTGCCAACGTGGAAAGTTATAGTAAAAAAAACAAAACCAAAAAAAAAAAAAAAAATGACAATTTCAAAGCCATAGTGACTACTGACACCATGCAAGTTATTACTTTCTGGACCTTTGCTGGGAAGGAAGTGTAGAGACTGAACCTCTTGAAACTTTAATTGAATACCCCTTGTGCTAGACTATTTGTAGCTGAGCTAAATGTGTTAGAACGATATCATTACTGTATAGAATAAAATTCTTATAGCCTAAATCCTCCCACTGTGTGTAGGTAGCCTGGTTTTAAATTTAGTATGTTAAGTAAGAGAACTTCTTGTGGCATTTTGTTGTGTTCTTTTGACCAGAAAGTCCCTCATTAACGATAATAAATATCAATGTGATGTAATGCATCACTTGTATTCTTCTGTAAAGTGTAGGGACTATGCTATTTCTGAAAACTGCAAATCAGATAAATTGATGTAAGGTGTGATTTAACAGCAGAAAAGTGCATATGACACCTCTCCCATTTTGAGTCATTTAGGTAATGTAATCTATAGATAGGTGAGTTGGCAGAAATAGAAAAGCCCTTGAGTTATGGATGATCTGTACCACTGTTCTCAATACTGAAAGTTGATATAGGTAATGTTTTATTTCTTGAACAGATTTTCTGTGTATGATAATGGATTCTTTGATAAAGAAATCCAAGCAGGTCTTTTTATTATGAAAGTTCACCCTTGATGAATTGAGCTGGACTGATTCCAGGATTTGAGGGTTTGGCAGCGCTGTTGTGCTCAACCTCTTGATCATTTTCTTTTTAATACCTCTTTGATTTTCAGGCCATCATTTACACCAGAGACCTATTATTATTATTATTATTATTTTATTATTTTACCAATACCTCAGTGTAGAAACTCAGAAAAGAGAAAGGAGTAATTTATTATTATGCTTTAATAGTGCTTTATAATATTTCATTAGAATAATTTTATTTGCTAGTGAGCTTGCATTTCAGCCTGTGTTGTGTTTGCAGCTTGTATAGTATTTGTGTTTGAGTGTGTTTGTTACAAGCATTTACAAGAAGAGGTAAAGCTGAAACCCCACTGAGCGAATAGACATTGCAATTTTTGTGCCTCTTTTAGCTAGAAAAATGACAGCTCCCTTGCCAGTATAGTTTATATTAATTTACCACACACTGTCACAGTTGAATGAAATTCCATGTTGTTTTTTGGTCACATTTCTGGCATTGCTCAATGAAAAAATTGCTCTTTATCCCACAGGTTTGTGAATGGTGTTTTTAGAGAAAGCTGTGGCTGTGTTGAGTAGCACCGTGCTGTAAAGACCCCATGAAATAACTTGACAAGCAAAAGTTTTCTGTCCTTTGTTGACATAGAAACAGGGGCAAGAAACTTTAGCTAAGCTTCCAGCAATGTTTTTTTATGTGCATTTTGGGATATCACATAAAAACTGCTGGATGGAAACACCAAGATGCAAATAAATCTCCAAAATGCTCATAAAAAATTATACGCTTGCTTGAGGTGGATACATTTTTTATTCGATAAAAAGAAATGTGCATAAACTATGATGTTAACACATTTACCGAATAAACTCTTATGGAATGTGACTGAATAACTCGTTCATTACTGGACTAACCAGCAGACCATTCATTGCATCTGAAATGTTGCTCTGGTCATCCTGAAATAATGGTGTCTAGAAAATCCAAACCCTACAAAGAGTTTAAATAAGTCAAATAAGTTGAAAACAAACTTGAACTGTACGGAACAAAAGGTTTATTGACACTTGTGAAAAATATCTTATAGATCCGCACAATATAGACTAGGGGTGTAATGGTTCGAATTTCTCACAGTTCGGTTTGTATCACGGTTTTAGGGTCACAGTTTTGGTACAGTTTGGTATTTGCTTTGTTCAGAAAAAAAATTACAAAATATTACTGCCAAATCCAAAGAATACTATTTGGTAAACACTTCAGCAGGTTTGCCCTTAAATAACAATCATTGTTTTACAAAAGTAACCATAGTTTAACCATGGCATTTGTATTAAAATCATAGTAACCACAATATTAACATGGTTACTGTCATGGTTACAATATATAGTCAAATCATGGTTTCTATATAGAAACTACAGTATTACTGTTATAAAACCATGGTTAATTGTATCAAAATTATGAATTTTGCTCAGAAAACTATGGTGACAGCGGTCATGGTTACTACAATATTACTATAGTAAAACAATGGTTAATTTACGACAGGGTCCTTAACTAAAAAAATTTTTTTTCTCTAATTACTAAATCAACATTTTTACTTAATACCTGCACTAATATGATATATGCATCAACATAAAGTGCACTTCAAATTCATCTCAACATATATTCAATATTCGGAAGCTCTACATCACTATAAAAGGAATAACCTTGCTATTAAAATGCATACGAGAAGGGATGTTGTGATAATGCTGCTTGAGTATTTTAATAATATGTGGAAATACTACATGAACTTCCCAAGCGCTTAAGTTATTGTTTCATGTCTGTCCGAATTAGCACTGAGTGCCTGCTTAAAAATGGAAGGTAGTGTGTGCAGTTTTAGCTCACCTGCGGCTCTTTCCCTAGGCGTTTTCTTTGCTTGCCATTTTCAGCTACACACAACGCATGCAGAACAGTGATGTCATCAAGTTGACCCACGTGAAACACAGGCAGAGCGTATCCATCTACAGATCCATTCAGGTGCATTAGCGGATGTTGTAACTGTGCCTGTCTGTTTGACGCTTTGTTTTCTTCACCAAACCTTGTGCTCCAGATGCATCATTAAACTTGATGTGAACTGACCGCTGTCCCAATGCTTACTGAACCGTGGGTGGCGAACCGTACGGTTCGGTTTTTTTACCGAGAACCATTACCCTTCTTGTATAGTCATAAGGATGGATGAATGCACATATATAGTGCTCAGAAGTGTGTGACGCACTGTCGCTCCCAAACATGAGACAAAGTTCTTTGCAGTGTTTTGTCTGCGTGCTCTAAACCGCAAGTATTTTATTAATAAAACACTCACAGTGGCTACAATTTCTCCGGAAGTGACGACTTCATCCTTTTGAAAACCCTTGGATGGAAACGAGGCTTTATTCGCACATTGTTTTTGTGACAGTATGGTTTTTAGCATAAATTCAATTCGCAACTTGGATGGAAACATAGCTATTGAAGGGTTTGTCCCTATTTTTTCCTTTTTAACTTTTTTTTTTTCTAATAATAGTCAAAGCCGTGAACCATGTTTTGCTACTTGCTTTTCAGTTGCAGGGGTTTTAGGGGGAGGAACAGTGGCTGTTTATCAGTGTGTGTTCTTTTGTGTTCTTACGTTCTTTTGGACTCGTTCTACGTCATCACCACTGCCGAAATTCAGTTCCAGTACTCAAGAACGCAATTACAGAGAATGCATAAAATTACCCAGATGTGTTCTTGATCAGGCCGAATATCAAGGATGCATTGAATGGTGACTTGTGGGCAAGAACCTGATACTACGATGGCAGATGGAAGACATTTATTGTTGTGTTTTCCCTCAAGAGTTTCCTGCTGTAAGGTCGTGAAAGTCTTAAGTCGTTATAATACATCAACATTTGTTGTTCTGTTGGCCATGAATTTAATAAAGTAATAAACACATGGAGGAATCGAGTGTTAACAGACTTTTCTTTTTTTTTTTTTTTTCGTTCAGTACATCATTAGTCCTGCAAAACCTCACTGGTGTGATGATGATAATAATGCTGTCACTGCTGTGTGATAATGCCAGTAGTTCTCTCACTGGTTACAAATGTGCTGAGAAGGTCAATTGTGCAACAGGAAGATCACATCATATTTCAAAGCTCGCAATAGATGTGTTCTAAGTCCTCCTGTCTTTTCGAGTTCTTTCTTCCAAGGTAGCTTGGCAAGACTGGTCTTCATAAAAAAGTCTGTTCTCTATGTTCTTAGCATTGAGAAACACCCCTTCTCTTTCTAGAGAGCATTTAAAAAAAAAAAAAAAAAAATTAGCTATCAATATTTTTGTCCTGTTTTCCCAAAAGAAAGTCTTTTAAGTGTACATATCTGATAAAAGTTAATTTTGTCAACTTTTATGAGTACACTAGCATATAGACCATTTTAAGGTTGTAAACAATAACAAAGGAAATGGAACGCTACTGGCCTGGGAGCACTTCCGGTATCAGTACCGGATCCTTTAAATTAGGCTCTGAGTTCTCAAAAAACCTCAAACATGAAGTCATTTATCCAGACATGTTGTTGATACTGAGCATCTACGCAAGAGAGGTGATGAAATTGTATCGTAGTTTAGATGATCACAATTATTTCCTCAGCTGAAAGATCAGGAATATTGGATTGCTCCTATTATAATCAATGAAGTCATTCAGTGAATCTGTCTGTGTAACCTGCAGACAAGGTAAGGATTTATTTTTTTTTGTGTTCCTAATTTGTAAGTCATTTTGGATAAAAGCGTCTGCTAAATGACTAAATGTAATAGTACTAATGACTTGTGCAGCTTCATTCATTATAATGAGAGTGATCTATAGTCACTTTTAGAGCTCTACCTATCAAACTTACAGTTAGTTGGCATAAGTTTTGTTCACCTACCAGAGAGAAGATATGTGCTACAGTTGTTAGTACTGAACATATCCAGCTGTCTCGCTTCATTGCAGCGGTTCATACATCCATTTCCGTTAGTTCCTGGCATCCAGAGAACATCCAGCCACCGAACAACATGGTCCACATTTTAAAAATGACATTTTACGACAGTCGTGTTAACGTTAAAGTCACTATGAATGAAGTGCCTCCTGCTTTTGTTTTGAATGAGTATGACAACTAGTAGGCAATGTTCAAGGAACAAAGACGTCACTTCCTTAAACCGACGAATATATAGTCCTTGAAATTTCCTATAGATGGCTTCAAATAATAATAATAAAAAAACTGACCTGGACTAAAATCCCCAAAACTCTAATTTTGATTTCATGGGGTCTTTAAATGAATAATTATGGCTTTCTGGTAGTTCTCTGCTGTGAATGGTTTAAGAAAGGGGTGTCTTTTGCCGGAAATTCTTAAGAACGGAGTCAAAAAATGTACTTGTCTGTCATCTGTGAGAGATTAATCTGATAAAGGTGGCGCTTATTTTGAAATCTCTCACATGAGTCACACACTCACTTTTCTGATGCTACAACATTGACTGAACAGACTTTTTTCCCTCCTGAGACCAAGCCATAAATTGTTGTTCTCTGTAGGTATATTATATTGCACTTATTTCTATTTTATTGTTTTGATTCCACATAAATACACATCTCAAGAAAAGTTTCCAAAGCAGGATTTGATTTTCTTTTACAAGAAAGGCATTGATTTCTTATGTCTTCTATAGGGGATGTTGGGACTAAGCACTTGTGTTTTCGCCTATTTGGTGACAATGCACATGAATAGGGTATATATATATATATATATATATATATATATATATATATATATATATATATATATATATATATATATATATATATATATATATATATATATATATATATATATATATATACACAGTGCATCCGGAAAGTATTCACAGCGCTTCACTTTTTCCATATTTTGTTATGTTACAACCTTATTCCAAAATGGATTAATTCATTATTTTCCTCAAAATTCTACAAACAATACCCCATAATGACAAAGTGAAAGAAGTTTGTTTGAAATCTCTACAAATTTATAAAAAAAAAAAACAAAAACAAAAACAAAAAAACATAATACTTATGTACATAAGTATTCACAGCCTTTGCCATGACACTCAAAATTGAGCTCAGGTGTGTTGGGCCTCATGTATTCAGATAGAAGACAAAGGCAGGCCTAACAGTCAAAAACATTCCTCAAGCCCCCTCCTTCTAAGTCGTAAATCTTACTGATAAAAATCGCGCCAAAATCAAACAAAGGGAGTCCAAAACAGACTACAGAGCCATGAAGCCTTGCCCTCTAAAGGATCGAGCTCTCAACTCCTATTGGATGAGGCACACAACAGAACGTCACTCAAACATGACATCATCCGGACTTCAAATAATTCTGAAAATGCTTCCAAAGTTGCTTCCGGCGACTTCGTTCACCGAATACGGACGTAGCTTTTTGCTGCTCTCCGGTGCAACCTCGTGGCATAAGGAAGTAATGTCCGACTTGAAACTGTAGCCATACAATCTCCATCTCGCTGGACGAGTTGAGATTACTCTGTGTTCAACCGAATACTCTAACGGATCCGAAGGAGACCGCCGAGCAATTCGCATCTTCATCCATTGGCCTACAGAAGTGAAGAGATTAAAGATTTCTCTTCCATCTTCAATCAAGTCGACATTTCTGAGTTCTCCGCCAGCCCGCCGAGAATCAACAGCCGTACCGGCCGCCGACAATCAACAGCCGTACCGGCCGCCGACAATCAACAGCCGTACCGGCCGCCGACAGCGCGAGGAAACGACCTCTCGTCATCACACGAGCCTCAAGGAACCGGGTCAGAGTTAAAGGACGGAGGAAAATACATTCTACCTGTGTCCTCATGCGATTCAAGTAAGAGGTTTACGTCTGGGCAGAGATAGAATATTATAGTGTGTTATTCTTGTGTTTCAAGGTTTTTGCTTGTACAGTTTACGGACCGCCATGTCCGCTCATTATTAATACTCAGGGTATTAATTATCACGAATTTGTTTTGCTGTATTGTGGTCCAACCAAATTGGACTGTTGTGCATTTTCGCCATCGCGGGTGAGACAGCAACTGAGTTCATCCATTAAAGAGTCAAATAACAAGGGACTTTTACGAGCCCCGCTCGTAAAACCGCGTCTCTGAGTGATGAACACGGCTGCTTTATCTCCAGCTATCGCGAAATCAGCTTTCGGGCTGTCACTTAATCATCTCTCTCTCTCTCTCTCTCTCTCTCTCTCTCTCACTAACCACACTGACACACACACACACACACACACAGTCACACACACACCTTATGTGTTATAGGATTATTTTTATTTCCATATCTAATCATATCACTGTTTAGTTTGTAGTTGTAAGTCAGAAGTTTATTGACTGCATTGTATTAATTATTAATTGATATTACTGCATAAATAAACTGTTATATTTCAAAGAGAAGTGTTTTGGTTTGTTTTGCATACGCCTGTGTCATGCTGACGGGATGTCAGTGCTCGGATTCAAACCTTCATTGTTTTTTTCCCAAAAATCGATATTCTTCGGATGTCAATTTTCCTAAGAAAACAATCTAATATTGAGACTGTTTTAATATTCGGTTATTAGTCCCTGATTTCAGGGTGGTGCCCCGTCAATGTTAATCCTTATTAATATTCTATTGATTTTTGATAATTGATAATTATCTTTGATTGAATTTGAATGATCAATAAGCTAGTGTTAATTGTAATTAATGTTTCATCGATGTTAACAGTTAACGATTATCTTTGATAAGTGTTGATTTTAAAGGATTAAAAAAAAAGCTAACATTGATTCTCATCAATGTTCTATTGATTTTAATAATTAATAATTATCTTTGATAATTATTAATTATTGCTAATAACCAAACTTGCTCCTAAACGTAGCACACTACATTTACTGGAGTCCCATATGAGGTTTTAATGAGTTAGATCCAATTAATTAATTTAAATATTGATTAATAACTACAGAAATAATTACCAATTATTTCTGATAGTAACACTGATCTAAACAACCAGTAAAGCCCTACAGGTGCATCCTGTTTCCACTGATCATCTACAAGTTTCTACAACTTGATTGGAGTCCACCTGTGGTAAATTCAGTTGACTGGACATGATTTGGAAAGGCACACACCTGTCTATATAAGGTCCCACAGTTAACAGTGCATGTCAGAGCACAAACCAAGCCATGAAGTCCAAGGAATTGTCTGTAGACCTCCAAGACAGGATTGTATCGAGGCACAGATCTGGGGAAGGGTACAGAAAAATTTCTGCAGCATTGAAGGTCCCAATGAGCACAGTGGCCTCCATCATCTGTAAATGGAAGAAGTTTGGAACCACCAGGACACTTCCTAGAGCTGGCCGCCCAGCCAAACTGAGCGATCGGGGGAGAAGGGCCTTAATCAGGGAGGTGACCAAGAACCCGATGGTCACTCTGACATAGCTCCAGCATTTCTCTGTGGAGAGAGGAGAACCTTCCAGAAGAACAACCATCTCTGCGGCACTCCACCAATCAGGCCTGTGTGGTAGAGTGGCCAGACGGAAGCCACTCCTCTGTAAAAGGCACATGACAGCCCACCTGGAGTTTGCCAAAAGGCACCTGAAGGACTCTCAGACCATGAGAAACAAAATTCTCTGGTCTGATGAAACAAAGATTGAACTCTTTGGCCTGAATGGCAAGCGTCATGTCTGGAGGAAACCAGGCACCGCTCATCACCTGGCCAATACCATCCCTGGCATGGTGGTGGCAGCATCATGCTGTGGGGATGTTTTTCAGCAGCAGGAACTGGGAGACTAGTCAGGATCGAGGGAAAGATGAATGCAGCAATGTACAGTGACATCCTTGATGAAAACCTGCTCCAGAGCGCTCTGGACCTCAGACTGGGGCAAAGGTTCATCTTCCAACAGGACAACGACCCTAAGCACACAGCCAAGGTAACAAAGGCGTGGCTACAGGACAACTCTGTGAATGTCCTTGAGTGGCCCACCCAGAGCCCAGATTTGAACCCGATTGAACATCTCTGGAGAGATCTGAAAATGGCTGTGCACCGACGCTCCCCATCCAACCTGATGGAGCTTGAGAGGTCCTGCAAAGAAGAATGGGAGAAACTGCCCAAAAATAGGTGTGCCAAGCTTGTAGCATCATATTCAAAAAGACTTGAGGCTGTAATTGGTGCCAAAGGTGCTTTAACAAAGTATTGAGCAAAGGCTGTAAATACTTATGTACATGTGATTTTCGTTTTTTATTTGTAATAAATTTGCAAAGATTTCAAACAAACTTCTTTCATGTTGTCATTATGGGGTATTGTTTGTAGAATTTTGAGGAAAATAATGAATTTAATCCATTTTGGAATAAGGCTGTAACATAACAAAATGTGGAAAAAGTGAAGCGCTGTGAATAATTTCCGGATGCACTGTATATATATATATATATATATATATACACCGATCAGCCACAGCATTAAAACCACCTGCCTAATATTGTGTAGGTCCCCCACATGCCACCAAAACAGCGCCAGACAGCATCTCAGAATAGCATTCTGAGATTATATTTTTCTCACAACAATTGTAGAGCGTTTATTTGAGTTACCGTAGAGTTTGTCAGTTCGAACCAGTCTGGCCATTCTCTGTTGACCTCTCTGTCCACAGAACAGCCGCTCACTGGATGTTTTGTTTTTGGCAGCATTCGGAGTAAATTCTAGAGACTGTTGTGCGTGAAAATCCCAGGAGATCAGCAGGTACAGAAACACTCAAACCAGCCGTCTGGCACCAACAATCATGTCACGGTCCATATCATTCTGATGGTTGATGTGAACATTAACATAAGCTCCTGACCTTTATCTGTATGATTTTATGCGCTGCACTAGTGCCACACGATTGGCTGGTAAGATAATTGCATGGATGATTGTTGGTGCCAGACAGGCTGGTTTTAAGATTTTTGTAACTGCTGATCTCCTGGGATTTTCCCGCACAACAATCTCTAGAGTTTACTCAGAATGGTACCAAAAACCAAAAACATCTGGTGAGCAGCAGTTCTGCAGATGGAAACGGCTTGTTGATGAGAGAGGTCAACAGAGAATGGCCAGACTGGTTTGAACTGACAAAGTCTATGGTAACTCAGATAACCGCTCCGTACAGTTTTGGTGAGAAGAAAATCATCTCAGAATGCTATTTTGAGATGCTGGTTGGTGCTGTTTTGGCGGCACGAGGGGGACCTACACAATATTAGGCAGATGGTTTTAATGTTGTGGCTGATAGATATATATATATATATATATATATATTTATTAATTTTTTAGTTATTTTCAAAAATCTATTCTAGTGATATGCTTTTTATGCTCTAGGCACTATATCGACATTAAACAAAATATCAAAACAGCAATCTTAAAGGCACTTCTTAGAAACATTAATAGCAAAATCATTTGGCTTTTTACAGAACTTATAGCAAACAAGTGTGTGCAGGCAACTTGATTCAACTCCAATTTACACTACACAGCTACAACATACTTTATCTATTGGATGTTTTGGAGCCAGTTTTTGCAACCAATGCCGAAGTCAACAGTTTTAAAATCAAATCCCAAGCAGCCTCCAGCAGGGGGGCTAAGGATTGATCTTGGCAGCTTACCATGCCTGCAGAAAATGTGTGATGTTCTGTGAGAGAAGAAAGAAGGGTTGAGAACAGAGGTGTAATCTTATAATGAAGATCACCGTGTTCACAATACAGATTGCAGCAGAGCTTTAAGGGGCCCCGCATAAAGGAAACGGGAAACTCAACATCAAAACCACTCTGTTGGTTGATGTTGCCGCTGCGGTTACTGTCACGAGTTAACTATCATTTGTCAACTTGTCCTGATTGCTATCTAGTCCCTGGAACACCTGTTGCAAGTTTTTTTCTTTTCTTTCTTGACTTACTCTTTCACATGACGTGTATAGGGAGAAACGTATTTGTGTTGAATATGCTGGGTTTTGTATTCATTTTAAAAATGGGATATTGGTATTTCAAAGATTCACAATATTTTACCTCATTATACGGTTTTGATATTTTTACGCCAAGAATCAGTCTTTTAGTTACATTTTTCTCATTAATATTTTTGAGTAAAAAGATTGAGCACTACTACTAGCCAGTGTGTGCGATAACATAATGGTCGGCTGTGTTTGGTCAACGCAGTCGCGTGTTTCTATTCAACGAATATGCAAACTGTACCATTTGTAAGGATGTCCATACAGCAAGACTGCATGGGTTTTCGTGCAGTGCTAAACACGCTGGAACCAATGTGTGGTATTCCCTCACGTTGTTTTTATTTTTTTTTTTTATTATTACACTGACAAGCCTACTTTATACTCCACGCAACTCCAGTGCTCTACGATGAACTAAAGCAGGAAGTTGAGTCACAAAAAGAAACGTAAAAGAGAAACAAAAAAGTAAAAGGACACAAAGTATTATAGTTTTTGATCGCAAAACATAAAGAATCGCAGGATTATCCAGATATAGATATAATATTGTATTGCCAGGTCCCTGCTGAATCCCATGCCTAGATATCACAGAATTTGATGATGCTGTAGGTTACGACCTCACTTAACTACTTTCAGTAAATTTAATCTCCACAACACTGCCAATGGTCAAGCCATATTACCTTCAACAGATACAATAGGGAAAAAGGGTTTTTGTGGATAAGGAGCTTTACAGAGAGTTCTCTGCCTGCTTTTTCAAGGTGAACTGTCATCACCACTATTATGTAAAGATAATGTCACATACTCTTTATTTCTAACTTTAGTCGCCTTAAACACGACTGACTAGTTTTGAAGTAACCTAGAGCGTTGAAAGTCCCCTCCTATGTCAAATAAACAAATATGCGAGCAACTGCCTGTGCTATACATTAGACAAGGCCGGTCGGCAAGTTTTTTTTAAAAGCCTTTCAAAAGTCGACCCGCCAGGCAATCAATTAGAGACATTTAAAAGACAATTAAAGTCTCTAATATTTTTCAGTGTTCACATATGAAGGTGCTTTCGTTTGAAGGACTCACAGTGCCTAATTGAGATTCTAATTTAGAGGAGGGGACTCAAAGGACACTAGAAAGTCGTGTCTATTCAGAGACTGTGCAGAGGAAACAGTGGATCCCAGGCAATGTGTGCGACCTTCACTCACAGTCAACTAATCATAACACAACATTTTTGGATTCAGTTCGTTCTGATATTGCCAATAGCTGGCACATGTTGAGACACTGTCCTGGCCCAGCTGGCAACCTTAAGATTCAATGTGTTTTACTGGAATGGTGAAAAGTTCTACATTGCCAAAGCATACACATTCATATGCTATATAGTGTAAGTACATCTATTAGACTGTGTAGATATTGTGCAAGCATATGCATGTCTTAGGTGTCAAAGAGGGTTTTCACACTAGAGCTTTTGGTGTGGACCCAAGTCTGTTTAGCATCAAAGTTTGGTTTGTTAGTGGGTTTTCCCTTTTCTTTTGTATCTCAGTATGTTAATAAATTATTGTGCATTAGATAGCAGGGACTCCTGTGGGATTTCATCTGGCGGTACATGCTGAACAGCATCCTAAGAGGCTGTTCACACTGAATGTGTTTTTGCATCTGCCTGTGCTGTTTTCAATTGGGTTTCTATGTAAAAATGCGCAAGATGGACATTTTTGACCGTTGTGCTGCATTGCACAGTTTTTTCAGCATCTTTCACAGGAGCGCCACATTTTTTATTTGCCTTATGTTGAAAAGAACTTAAACTTTTAAAAATACATCTCAAGACATTGTGCTGTCTCAAACTTTTAATAACTCAAGAATTAGTGAGCATTTACAAAGTTTGAGCATGACTGTTGACAACGCAAACTAGCTTTTGTAGGATGCTCATCTTTGATCATTTAGCAAAAAATGCAGCACACTTTAAAATATTTAATTCAAACATTATACACATCAACACATGCACATTTTTCGTTTTCGATGTTCCCACCTGGCTGAGGTATGTGGTGGCCTGTCATGCACCGTGACCAACCTCCACTGACCCAGTTTAAAACCTGAAACCTGTATTCAATAAGACAATAGGAGCCATAGACTGTGTCATGAATAATGTTGGTGTAAAGCCAGTCTGTAATAACAGCCTGGAGCTTTAGGTTATTGCCTTCTTGTGGTTATCAGACCAGAACAATTTCACCTCAAAAGACATTGACATCAGAAGACAAGCTGTGCCAAAAATCAGTTGATGTTGAGAACTCTACTCATGTTAGGTTGTGGAAGGTTGAAAATTGGTCGATGTAGTCCCAAAATAAGAATATAAAAATGAGAATATTGCCATGCCATAATGGCATGAGAGCACACAAGGTGATATTAGTCAGAGGTTCCTTAAACATTTTTAGAACACACAACATCTGCAGCAGGCAACTTGGTATGCATGCCTGGAAGGACCAGCGGCTGCCTCGCCTGACTTTAAGAAGTGGTAAAAGTAAAGGGGAAAAATAGGTAATTCCTTTGAGAAGCAAAACTTTATCTGAAAATGAAAAAGATGTCAAACACTAGCTGCCTCACACTTTGGCTGCTGCACAGAGTGGAGTCGGGAGAGCTATTTGACTTGGCATACAGGCTGGGCCACATTTTGTCTTTGTGTCCAGCAGATCAATCTCCACATCAGTGAGACTGATTTTTTCTCTTTGTGTGTGAAAGTTTTCTCTATTGCTTTTTTATTTAGTCTCGAGGCTGTTCAATCAATCAGCGATAAACAGAGAATAAAACTTTGACAAAAAGGCGACATTACTTGGGAAGAGAAATAGACTTGTGCAATCATATGTGTAGTAGGGCTGGGCAATATATCGAATATATATAAAAAAATAATGAATATATTGAATATTGCTGTGATTTTAATGATTCATTTGTCTCACATCTTGTGATTATGAGAGTTTTAAGACTTTATTCCCCCAATTATCATTATCGCAAAGCAGAAAAGATGGTCATTGTGATATCCTAATGTACCTTTAAGAAAAATATTTTTTACTCCCCTAATTTAAGCAGTATTTCTCTATTTTTCTCTCATTATCTCCCTTGTTCTGGCAGAGGGAAGAGAGAAGCCTTGACTTTTGCTGACCTTTTGGTCCCAATAAAAACTGAGTCAACTGAGGCTGAAATCTGTACACTTAACTAAACAAAATCTTATGAAATAATAATGCTGATTTTTCCATAGACAGGGTGTTCTACTTTTATTGGCTTGCTCCTCACACATAAGACCACACAGTTCCACCTGGAGTCTGGGGGATAGGCTGTATGTGAACCTTCTCCTGTTTCATCTTAGCACAATGCAGCTCTGGCTGAGAAGTTTAAGCCATTCCTGGGCAGTCTGCTGTGTGAATCCGGGCTCAGGTTAGCGGAAAGGCTTGAATGGCTTTATTCCTGCAGTTGAGCCTTGTTTTCTCTGGCCTATTTCTGCAGAAGCATTTCATTTATCACTTGCTGGACACAGTGCAGAGAGCTTAGTTTGGATTAACATGGGAATCAGATGCATGGCCATACACCAGTGGGTGGGCCATTGGGCAATAGGCGGATCAATGCGGGCTGGCGAATAAGCTGTTTCAGTGGACATGTGACATGCACTACAATCTGTATTGATTAGATGTGCATTCACATGCTTTCACAGCCAAACCCATGTATGTATATTGGTGTTTTATGACAGATTTTTCTCTGTGGAAAGCTTATCTGCATTTTTTTGGTCTTCTGCACATTTCTTTCAAGTCAAGTAAATTTTATTTGTATAGCACTTTTCACAATACATATTGCTTCAAAGCAGCTTAATGACATGCTTTCTTCTGTGGAGCAAAAAAAGAGGAAGTTAGAGATATTTACTGTAGGTGAAGAGGGAGCAAAACCTTGGAAGGAGCCAGACTCACCTAGGGGAGGCCATCTTCCTCTCTCAAGAGTAGAGCGATCAGTTTTGGCTAAGCGTTATCATCAGGTTTTGGATTGTGTTGTTGTGTCTGTGTTTAATGTAATTCACATCCATATAGCTTATGTGGTGTCAACACAGGAGAAAGTTCATTATTCATATGACAAAGCTATTGGATAGAGTGTAGGAGAGCTTGTGCCAGACATCAAGACTAATGTGTTAGAGCCTTTTGCTTTTTAATGGAAACTGCACTATAGCGCTTTGCGGTAAGAAAAAGACATAGATGAGGTTCCAATAATGGTGTCTTGTGTCAGTGTGGGGGGATCCAGAATCCATTCAAGTGACCTACATAGTTTAACTTGATACACTGCCGTCCCTTCTCAACTGACAGTAATTGAGAGCTCCACCTTCACCTTGCCACATACAGTTGGTAACAAAGAACTAGATGCAAAGGTGTGTTGCGTCCCCCTATACTCCTAACTGTCTGCTTTTGTCATTGCTTTTCCTTTCGCCTTTTAGGCTGCCTACTTTGGGACCATTGAAATGCAAATGTCCTTCCTTAACAATACTACAGATCTTTACCGTCATTCACTATACATGTTATTGATTCATTGACACCACGCCACAGTATGAGCTCTCAGAGATATACAGTAACACTTGATATGCAGTGACAAGATCAAAAAGGGAAAGTCCACAAGATATTATTTCGGCTCCAGGCTTCAGTTTCAGTTTCGCTCTTTGTCATATGGGTGGTCTGCCTTAATGTTATTCATCTCTCATCTGTGCATGTGGAGTCTGTCATCTAGCTCTGTCTAAATCAGTCTCAAGGAATGACCTTTTCTGCCTTGCCAGACGAGAAAATCAGCAGGTTTAAATGCCATCAGATTTGGTCTCCTGAAATTTTAAACTTTCCTAATGGAAACTGACGAAATCTGCTAGAATTGCGGAAGGGACAATATGTTTATTCACACAAATTGAGCAGAGAATTACATGTAAATAACATTTAGTGTCTTTTCACCTACTCAAAACACAGTTCTTGTAGCTCATCAGGTAGAGAATAGTGGTAGCAACATCAAGGTCATGGGGGCGATGTACTCAAGTCGTTAAAAGTGTCTCACAAATGCATTGTAATGCATTGTAAATAGTAGATGCAGGGTTCACGTTGTCATGAAAAACATGGTGGTATCACTTTTTCAATTATGAAAAAGTCATGCTAATTAAAAAAAAAAAAAAATTCTATAATTAATATTAGTTTTTCAAGTTGAAAAAATAAATAGCTCTCTTGCTCCACAATTGGATAACTATTGCTCTCTGTGAGTGCAATCGCTATAACAATTTTAAAATCATTATCCAGTAATCACGAGTGACTGGAAAACTGAAAATTCATTAGTCAATACAGTAGGTGTGGGAACCCTGTACATGTAAATAATTAAAAATAGTTAATAAACTATACATTTCACTAAACAGTTCGTTAAGCTTTAACGATCATATTAACTAACGTTGCTCGTTATTTTACGATGGAATAACGCCTGTTTCCCAAACCAGCACTTAGATCGCTCGTTATAAAGTTGAACTTAAGTGCTTAGTTATGGGAGCTGTCCAGTCCAAAGGTGCTGATCACTTTGGCCACTATGTCTAGGTGTTTGTCTTGTCAAAATGAAAATAAGGTAGAAATACTGACAAACAGGCCTTACTGCCATTATGTATTATGCAGTTTGTTACTGCCTTGAAAAAGACTATAGGCGAGCCGATTTGAACCAGTCATTGGAGGAAGAAAGAAGAGGAGGATGAAGAGAGAGAGAGAGAGAAATCTCTCATTGCACACTCTCATTTTTATATCCTCTGGTAACCATTTTTTATTTATTTATTAAGGCATATTTATTTAAGTTTTAAACTACGTGGTCACATTACTCACATATGTCTTCTTAAATAATCTGTTTAATAAGAACATGTTGTCTTTCTATTGCCATTACAATTATACTTATCACTGAAGGCTAATATAACGTTATACTTTATTACATGTCTTGTAAATTTAGACCTATCACGTCGCATGTGCAAACTGCGGAGACTGCCTATTGATTTCAATGCGATTTTTTTTCAACACTTTTTTTATCCTCTGAAATAGATTACAGTGGCTTTCCAATGATCAAAATATGTTAATACAATTTATTAAATGTCACATTGTCTTTGATAAACTGTGAAAGATGCCAGAACATTATGTTTAAGTTGCACTTAATGGATTTAATTACGAACGTTTTTACAAACTACTTAGATAACGATGCTTTTGGGAAACACGCCTTAGAGATTAAGTGCTATTTAAGTGCTGCAAACATTCTACTTTGTGCTTCGGGAAACTCCGTAAGCCTTTTAGAGGTAAGCTGGTCATATGAAACCTGTGATTGGTCAACTTTGACCCAATGACTTGCCTCACATTCTTGTCAACATGGATACTGAGTGCTAATCTGCAAAATCGTCTGCTTTCTCCAAGTCTGTTCCCAGAGGAAATCCTCCTAATGGGTGTCTATGGTGCATTCTGCCTGTTTTGAAATCAGACTTTCCTGAGCTTTTAAACTTGGTTTTCTTCACTCTATTCTCTAAGGTGTCTTCTGTAAGACCAGGACTTCCAGGCAAAGGTAAGGAACATGGGAGAAAGCCCTGCATATTATCATCTGGATAGATGAGATATGATCTCATCATCCTATTAAATGTAGCTCATAGAGAGAAATGTAGTAATAGTGAGATTGTCTGTTCATATTTGTTAAGGAAAAAAACTCTTATTGTTTCTGTTCACTGTGGGGTTGTTTGTTAAGCTTGATAACTGGATTGGTTTTAGGCTACTTTTTGAGGTACATATGGTTGAGACTGGATTTTGTCATAAATGTAGTGCTCAAAGTAGTATTTATTTGGGGTGAGGGACAGTTATGTCTTTCAATTCCTACTAAAATCTAATTTGAGTTGGCCTCCAGACTAAATTACACCAACTCTCTGTTCCCATGTCTATCTGTCAGTGGATGACCAGCTTTCTGACAGACAGGCAGCAGCTTGTGAGACAGGGGAAATTCACTTCCAGCACCTCTACAGTCAGCTCTGGTGCCCCCCAGGGATGTGTGCTCTCCCCACTACTCTTCTCCTTCTATACCAACGACTGCATCACCAAGGACCCCTCTGTCAAGCTCCTGAAGTTTGCAGATGACACCACTCGCCTGCGTCTCCTAGCGCATTTAAACAACACAGCCGCGCCTCCAACTAAAATGTCCAGAAAAACAGAGAAAAGACTGTCTGGTATAAGCTGTCGAATGTTCAGCAGTTCGTCTCTGGTAAAACTGACTGGAAAAAGATTACTAAACACAGGACAAACAAACAAAAACAACAAAGCAATAGGAGCGCTCCACACCGAGGCGGCCATCCGCGGTGCCATCATGATGTATGAGATTACGATGAGTCTGCATACAGAAGGGAGGTTAAACAGCTGGCTGTCTGGTGCAGTCAAAACAACCTTGAGCTGAACATGCTCAAAACGGTGGAGATGATTGTGGACTTTAGGAGGAACACCCCAACACTGTCCCCCCTCACCATTCTAAACAGCACTGTGGCAGCAGTGGAGTCATTCAGGTTCCTGGGTACTACCATCTCACAGGACCTGAAGTGGGAGACACACATTGACTCCATTGTGAAAAAGGCCCAGCAGAGGTTGTACTTCCTTCGCCAGTTGAGGAAGTTCAACCTACCACAGGCGCTGCTGATACAGTTCTACTCAGCAGTCATTGAGTCTGTCCTCTGCAGTTCAGTAACTGTCTGGTTTGGTTCAGCTACAAAATTGGATATCAGAAGACTACAAAGGACAGTTCGGACTGCTGAGAGGATTATTGGTTGCCCCCTACCCTCCCATCAAGAACTATACACTTCCAGAGTGAAGAAAAAGGCTGTAAAAATCACTCTGAACCCCACTCACCCTGCCCACTACATTTTTGAACTGTTGCCTTCTGGCCGACGCTTCAGAGCTCTGAGCACCAGAACCGTCAGGCACAGGAACAGTTTTTTCCCTCAGGCTATCCATTTTATGAACAGTTAAAACTGCCCCATTGAGCAATAATTAATGTGCAATACACAGCTCAGTCTTTTTATATTATCCAACACATCCTACCTCTTCTTCCATTACATTCCCTTGCACTGTACATAACCGATTTGTATTTAGATTTGCACTACGTATGTGTTTGTGTGTGTATATATATATATAATATATATATATATATATATAATAAATATATAATATATATATATATTGTCTATTGTGTATTCTCTTTATACTTTATTTTCTTTTCAATATTTTTTCTTTTTTTATTCAATTTGTATTATTTTTTAAAAGTCTTGTTGCTGTTTTGTATTGTTGTGTACTGGAAGCTCCTGTCACCAAGACAAATTCCTTGTATGTGTAAGCATACTTGGCAGTAAAGCTCATTCTGATTCTGATTCTGATTGTAGGACATTGCCTTTAGCTGTATATAGTGGTGCACCGATCAGGAGATTTGAGGCCGATCTCCAAGTTTTTAACACTAAGATTGTCCGATACCAATTTTTTTTAAACACTAAGATCGGCCGATACTGATTTTTTAAAATGTGCCCTTTGCCACACTTTTGCAAGTTATGTGCTGCAGTTAAATGTTTATGCCCCACACAGTAAAATTACGGTAACACTTTACAAAAAGGTTCCATTTGTTAACATTATTTAACAACATTACTGTAGTTAACATGAACTAATGAACTTAATGTAAGTTACAACATACACTAATACATTTTTAAAATCAAAAGTTGTATTAGTTAATGCACATGAATGCACTATGAACTAACATTAACTAACAATGAACAACTGTATTTTTATTAACTAACACTATGATTAATAAAGGCTGTAAAAATATATTGTTCATTGTTTGTTCATGATACCTAATGCATTAACTAATGTTAAAGGAATGAAACCTTTTTGTAAAGTATTACCAAAATTACATTAAATTACATTAATTACATTAATTGTGAATTGCTAACATTGTATTGAAAACAGTTCTGAATAGCACTGTTGTCAATATCAAAAGGTCATTGTGACATACTGGCAACCATTAAAACCATGAGAGCATCATACACAGCAGAGATATGTTCAAAAATAAGAAAAATATATCTATTACAAGCTCTAAAACTGCTCCAGTGAGAAATCATTAATTTCTATGATTTGTTTACTGTCTTTAACATTTTGCTGTAACACAAATCACTAATTATTAAGCAGGACTCCAGACTGCGACTAAAATGGTCGCAAATGCGACCAAAAATAATTGATTGCTACAATAATTTAAAATCTAGTCGCCATTGGCGACAGTCGTGTTGTGTGCATTCATATGCGGTTTTGTCAGTGTAAGGGGGTTTGAGGGAAAGGAGGAGGCGAGAACCGGTTTGACAACTTAAATAATAATTTAATGAACAACTTAAACAAAAACACACAACCATAAACACACACACAGGGCAACTGCCTGTAATTCTCTCTCTCTCGAACCGTCGACCCTGGCCGCCTTTATCCCTCGCGCGCCCCATCAGGCTGATTGGAGACCGAGCGTGCGTCATTCCAGCCCGGCCCCGCCCTCCTCGGCTCTACAGTCAGATATCATCTTTTGAGTTATTTTTAGAGCGCCAGTGTGTCTCGCGCCTAGGCCCGGTTCTACGTGGGTGCTTGAGGGTGCTAAGCACCCTCAAACAAAACTTAGAGCACCCTCAATTGCAGACCAGGGCAAACTACTGCCCGTGGGTCGATTTTAAAATGAACTTTTTTTATTAGATCTTTCATTTATCTGGCTTTGGGACCTATCGCACATCCACAAGCTTTTAATGTGCTCAGGGTTGCCAGATAATAGATTCAACACCCCAATCAGAGATTTATACTTGCACAAATAGGAAATATTTCACCTTATGTCATACTTCATTTATGCGATCTGGCAACCATGCATGCGAGTGCGTGATTTCTCTCTCCTCTTCGGAAAAAAAGAAGCTTAGTGCTCAATAGTGCAATATTATGCTAAAAGAAAAGTGTGATGCAGCCACTCCGTGTCCATTCATGAGGTTGTGTGTGCTGTTTATTGCCAAGTCTGCAAGCAAACCTTTTCAGTGATGAACTTTAGTAAAATCCCAATAGATCTTCACATCATTCGCGCACGGAGGGGACACGTGAGCAAAACCAAGGGAGAGAGGAATATGTTTGTTCTTTGTGTTATTTGTAAAATGCTGAAGTCCCTCAAACCTGGATGTGAATGTTACTCTGGCAGTAATCATTTATCAGTGTCATGCAGCCTGTTTTATTCAGTTGTATGCTGAATGGGATGCCAAACAAACCATTGACGAGACCCACATCATGACCCATGAGCATGTAAACAAGTTGATAATGTTTTGAGAATAAAACAACTTTATCCACTTTGCGGCAAACATTAAAATACATTTTTGAATCTATAATTTCTGAATATTTTATTTTACTATTAAACCAAACTGATGTAGAGTGTTAAATTGAATACTAAATTACCACTGCATTGAAGTATGGTAAAATAAACAATAATTTTATTTAGCCTTTATTCAGTTTTACTAACACATAAAAGTAGCTGCAAAACTTCAAGCAATCACAGAATGGTCCAATCAGTCTGTATACACTTCAGAAAATTGTGCATCATTCATTGAGTGCATGAGTGCACTACTATTTCTGGGCTTAAAAGATACAACTATGCAGAAATTTTTATCTTCTCTCTTCCATGTTCTACTTAACAGCTGATGTGGCCCTGTACCAAAATAATTGCACACCCCTGCTCAATTGAATATATAAGACTAATACTGTAAATTGGCAAGCAGGATTCCTTGAATCCAAGCAAACACATAAATCATTGCACTTTGTGAACACGTGCATGATTTTGCACATGTTCAAAATCTGCAGGCGCAGCATTTTGCTGTCATTTTCAGTGACAGATCATGTGGAAAAAAACGAAGCAATAAATGTTTTGTACATTTAAAATAATAATAATAATAATAATAATAATAATAATTTCTTTACGTTGTTTCAGTAGCATTTATACATGATTTAATCTATTAATTTTTTTTAAATTACAACACATCTCCACTTTATACAGAGCACTCCCACTATTTTTAGAAGCACCCTCAGTGATTTTGATCTGGAACCGGGCCTGCTCATGCCGCTTTTCATCCGTTCTGTTTCTGACGAGCTCATTGCACCGCACGCAACGACAAACCCAGCGTGAGAGAGTCGTGAATAAATGACTCTTTTGAACCAGATCTTTTTCATGAATCACCCGAAAAGAACTGAGGGTTTGAACTCAGGGTCTCAGTGTGTTCACAACTGGGAGCGCAGACATTTCAAAATAAAAGTCCAGTGTGTATTTAGGGCTTCTTTATAATGAAAAGTCCTGTACTATATACTGTGTGTGTGTGTGTGTATATATATATATATATATATATATATATATATATATATATATATATATATACACATCATACACACTACCGGTCAAAACTTTTGAAACACTTGACTGAAATGTTTCTCATGATCTTAAAATCTTTTGATCTGAAGGCGTATGCTTAAATGTTTGAAATTAGTTTTGTAGACAAAAATATTATTGTGCCACCATATTAATTTATTTCATTATAAAACTAAAATGTAATAAAAAAAAAATAAAAAAAAGTTTTTGAAATTGATGACTTGGACCAAATAATAAAGAAAAGCAGCCAATAAGTGCCCAACATAGATGAGAACTCCTTCAATACTGTTTAAAAAGCATCCCAGAGTGATACCTCAAGAAGTTGGTTGAGAAAATGTCAAGAGTACATTTCTGCAAATTCTAGGCAAAGGGTGACTACTTTGAAGATGCTAAAATATAACACAGTTATGATTTATTTTCTATTATTCTAAAATGTAAAAAAAAAAAATATATATATAATAATTATAATAAAGAATGAGTAAGTGTTTCAAAACTTTTGACTGGTAGTTTGTGTGTGTGTGTGTGTATATATATATATATATATATATATATATATATATATATATATATATATATATATATATATATATATTAGTATATATATTAGTATATGAGATCCAGCTTTTGACACTTTTTTTTTTTTTTGTAGATTCTGAAGAGCAGTACTAAAAAAAAAAAAATTATCCCTTATATTTGTATAAATTATGAAAGGGGTGTGAATATTGATGAGGCAAAAGGGGAATTGAATATACTATATACTGTTATACTGTTACTATATACTGTTTATTAAACCTCCGATTAATGGGTTATTAGCTGACTTCCTTTTCTTCTGCTTTCCATCTTGTTTCTGGACAACAATCTAAAACGAGCAATTATATGATTTGGCGACTAAATACAAACATTTGGCTCCTTAATGTTTCAGTTAAGGAGCCAATGGCTCCTAAGTCATTTTTTTAGTTTGGAGCCCTGTTAAGCAAATGCGTGAAGATGCGGTGCCTTTATTGAAGGTTACACAGTTTCATCTGTTATTAGTGGTATTGTGACCAACATTAATCTGATTTAAATTAGGATCCTCACAGAATAGCGCTGAGATGAGTGACTGATGAGATATTGAGAGCACCTGGAGAGCGCGCATGTTTGATTGACACCGCGTGTGAGCATATTGAAGGGAGTGAAGCTGAAAGTGCTCATGATCGCTCAAACAGTCTCTATCGCTCAACACATCGTCTGATTGTCAAGACTTGCGTTACATCATGTGTATTCAGATTTGTATTTGCATGCTTATTTATTGTTTAATTTGTTTTTATATCCATTAGCAGTCTCTTTATCCTCTTCCTGCTCACTGTGCAGTGAGTCAGACTTACTACCGTAATGACTCTAGGAAATGGGCAATTCAATATACATACAAGTGTAATTCTTACACATTTAAAAAAACAAAACGGCATATTTATGTGAATTACATCATGTCTGAAAGTTTAAGTTCGTGAATGCTTAGAATGGCCAACAACTCACTCTACAAAGGCCACTCTGTCATGCTTCAGTGGCTGAGCAAGCGCTCATTAATTAGAGGAGCAGTATATATGTGATTCCCTATGTGCTACAAAAAAGATCGGCCCTGATACTAGGAACGATCGACCGAACACGGATTTAAGACGAATATCGGCCGATATCAGTCGGTGCACCCCTAGCTGTATATTATTTCCCAGTTGCAGCTGTCATGGTTGGAACATTTTCTGCATGTTTAGCTGTGATATTAGTAGCATGTGTACTTCTAAACACATATGTCCATCAAGTATGTGCTAGTTTTAGTTACAGGTCACCTTTTTTTGCTGTCGATGTTTCTTAAGGTCTCCAAATGTCCATGTCACTCCAGTTCCCACAGAGAATAAGCCCAGTTGGTGGGTTAATAGTGAACCAAAGAGTTAGTATTAAACTGCAACAGGTGAGCAGTTGCTTTCATTCAAAACTGTTTGATCGCTGTTCAGAATCAACGAGAAGCCCTGCAGTTTTCAGCAACATGCAGCCCAGCTACAGCAGACACAAGCTCCCGCTGGCCATCTCTTCAGTTGAGACTTGTTCAAAAGCTTGCTATTGTTTCTCAGATTTTGAGATAAGTAGGTGTAGTCTCACAAAAAGGGAGTTCGCACAAAGCCTGAAAGGTTTTTTTTGTAAAGGGATTATTTCAATTGATCGGTGAGTGTAAACAGAGGATGTGAGCCTAAGTTTAGGTGAGCATGTATCAGATCTTTTGACATTTTTGCCAGTTTTTTAGAACTAAGGTAGCTGAACAGAAGTGCGTGTTCTTTGTTTGCTCAAGTTGGCAGTGAAAGTACTAAACACTATGGCAGGGTGATAAGCCTACATCAAATATTTACTATATATTCATGATGGTATAGTTGGTGGTATAAAATTAAGCAACCTTGATCCCTCCTTGTCTCATGACTCATGAGTATGAGAGCGTTCAGAAAGATGTTTTAAAAGCATTTCTGAAAATGGTGTTTCAGTAGGTCAACTGGATTAATTTCTGAGAATCAGTTCAAACTGTCAATTTAATGAATCGATTCATGATTTAATGATTTGTTTACATCATAACTCCAAAAAATAAAAATTTCAGCGTCTTGCGCCATGTGTATTGCATTTTTAACAAAGCATATCAAGTTTAAAATTACATCTCAAAACCCTGTTTGTTTCATTCTGTTGCACTCCATCTAGCTGTTTTGAACTGTCTGAATGCCTCCTAAAAAACAAAGGTCTAGTGGACCTCGTTGATTAATCATTCGGACAACGAAACCATTTTATTTTGAAATGTAGTTTTACAAGTTTATTGGTGCATATTACAGTTAATGCGAATTCCTTGTGTGGAATTTTTTACTACGTTTTAGCTCCTACATTTAACATTTTGAATCTACTTTGCAACAGTGGTGGTTTGGTTGAAATGATGGTTCCTCTGATTGAAAAAAATATCCTTTTAATCCTTTTAATATTCAAGTATATAAAGGTACCACTAAAAATGTATTTATTGCTATTTTTCAACACATGAGGGCCCACATAATACATTTCAATTTGTTTTCTAAAATATTGCACTTATTTTCAATTTTAGCTTATAGAAATCATGAAAATAATATTGAAAAACAGGAGCGTTTGCTGCCTTCTCAAAAAATGCTGCCTTTTTACTTTTAGATAAAGATTGTTAGTTGATGCCAGACTTCATAAAGTTATTAATGTTATTAGTTAATAGTGTCTTAGTATTTGCAGGGACCCCCTTTTCAATATTTTTCACTCTCTCAATTGCTCCTCTCCCCAGCCTTTTAAATGTTTGTATCCCCCCAGGATACAAAAAACTTTTTTAGGGTTAAGTAATTTCATATATACTAAATATTTAAAGGCTGAAAAATATTCTGATATAACTTTTTCAGCTATATTGCTCAGTCCTAATCTCCGCGTCTGTTTGATTTTGGAACATTTTTGCCCGTTTTTCAGAGCTTGCGAGTCTGAACAGAAGTGTGTGTTCTTTGAATAGCTGAAGTCAGCAGTGAGGTTGCCAAATACTACACAACTTCCATGGATTGTGAGCAGCTTCTCTGTGCTGGAAGAGTGGGCTTTTGGCTGTGTTTCTCTCTGCTGTGAAGCCTCCTCATAATTCCACCATTCTTTCAGTATCGCCTGGGTCCTTGACACAATGTGAGAACTTAATTTCACATAATGGGCATTTAAGCACTCACATTAACTTTTTTTTTTTTTTATTTCATGATGGCCAGATGTAGAACTTTCTGACATTTAAAACATTCTCAATTAAATGTTGTAAAGCTTCACATGCGGCAAGCATTTTGTGCCTCTGTCATTTCATTTTTTAGTTCTCAGAATTTAATGAAAGCTTCTCCAGAAGAGCCCATTTCCTGATTAGAGGGCTCATTAGTAGCAGTGTGAGAGGAGGCACGGAACAGAGAACATGAGCACTGGGTGACGAAGAGGAGGTAGGCAGGAAAGAAAAATTGTAATCATTTGATTCAGAAATTATAGTTGTATTCAAGATACATTGATGTCACTGTTTAATGGCAGTAGATGGTGTCTAATTATAATATGTTTGTAGGCTAAAAAAATCTGATATTTATTGCAGCTACAATTTATTTCACATTTATGGTTTCTTAAATGGATTGGGTGACTGCTGAGAAACCGCTATTATATATTCTTTAGCAATGTGTTTTCACACACTTAAATTTCTCTACATTTATTTTTGATTTTCATTGTGGTTTAATGTTTCAACATTGGAATTAGCACAATTTGGTTCACTAAGAACCACTAAGAATGGTGTGGTGTGGATTGTGGCCTGTTTTGATAAGTGAATTTTAGAACGCTTTGTATTTTTTTATGTAAGTTAATGAGTTAAATGACTAGAATGCTTATGGACAAATGCCTGTGTACGAAGATTAAATATTTTGGCAGAGTAATTGTCTTTTTAAAATCATATGTTCCATATGATGTTTTTTTATGTACTGTCCAAAACATTTTGATACCTTCATTTTTTAACTTTGATGCAATTTGAAAAAAAAAATTGAAAACAAGCTGTCAAAATCCATGTCTGCGTAAGTCTTCATGAACTACTTGGAAACAGCTCAATAATATATAGGTCTGACCTCCAGTGTTGCAAACAATTGCGCTTTGTAAGACATCCAGTGGAAAATTCAACCTGTGCATTCTTCAGCCAATAGCGTTTGAGTGTGGTGGGTTGGACAATGATTAAAAAATGACATTGATTTTTTTCTTCATTGTTTTGCTCTCAGCTCTATACATTGTTGTTTTGTGCTTTTATAATTAATGAATACTCTAGATTGCAATGGAATCATGTCATAGCAGTTATGGTAGTCAGACTTATGTTGTTCAATAATGACAGTATAGTGTTTCATAACACTATGGGGAACATTCCATCTTGCTCTTATGCTCTGGATGTGTTGCATGTGGAGCGGAACAGGTGCCATGGTGATAATGTTGTCATGGCGAGAGCTCCTATGGAGATTTCCAGGCATTCTGTCCTTTTCCGTTGGGGAAATGTTTATTTTTATGTATCAAAAGGAAGTTGTTTACATATAGTGACACCTCCGGGAGCATCCTGAGCTTTGCATCAGGGTGCTAGGAAAGCCATTAGTCGATTGTTAGAAAGAGGAAACCGCATTTAATTGACATCCTGATACAGTATGGTGATAATAATGTATTACTTATAATGTAAGTAGTGCTTTATGATTAAGTTGTTAATTTAAGTTATTAATGCTTAACAATCCTCCGTTGACCTGCTGGGTGTCTCAGTTGGCTAGATAATGATTTTGAGTTTGTTTGTACAGCTGCACCTCTGAAGATATAACACTACATCTTCAGTGATGAACATTAATATTTCTCTATTTGAAATTATTATTCGATTGCTTGTTTTGTTAGCTATTTGTCATGGAATGGGCAATTTAGCAAAAAAAACAAAAAAAACAAAAAATTCTTTACTTTTCACAGTTTTGACAACATTAAATATATGTAGATATATCTCAATATTTATGTATTTGCTCTGCAATGGCTTGCAAATGTGTTTTATTTCTTCAAACATCATTTAGACCAAACTAGGGCTGGTTATTGATGCATATTTCTAGATTCAAATTGATTATGATTCACAAGCTCTTGATTCCATTCGATTCTGATTTGATTTGATATCTATTTATATGGTTATATTTCAGTTATAATGTCCACTTTGCTTGCATATGAAAGAAATTCTCTCCCAGCTAATGCTGTTAATTATACAGGGGAGTTTCTAACTAGGTACTTTGTGAAAATGTTAATTTAACTAGTTATATTTTATTAGTTTTTCATCATTTTGGTCACATTTTAGCTTTTTAAAAAATGAACAAATTCCATCAATAAATATGATACTATATTGCATATATTATAAATTGTTGCATGCTTATTGTTTACAAACACAATTTTTACTATTTACAAGTATTTAAATTAATTTATTGAACATGGTCTAAAAATGTATACTATCTCTTTAAGAAAACTGGCATTTATGTAAAGAGCATCTGTACATGAGTGCATATTAACAGTAGAGGACTTGAATGGTTTTACCTCATCTGTGCTATGCATGATCAGAATTAAATGTTTCTTTTTTGTTGTTTTTGATCAACAACTGACTGTAAAGAACATAAAGGGTATTAAAAGAGACATTATTCAATGACAAAAGGATTGCGTGGATCTTATCTTTGGACACAAAAGGAACGAGTCAAACCACTCTCAACACCGTGCTGAACTCTTTTCCTACTATACTACACAATAACTGGTGAGTGAACTCGGAACATTTACCAGCCAGTGGCTAATCATAGACATTTTAGTTGCATAGCGTGAAATTTGGTTGCATATGCCAGTGATTTCCTCTTATTGTAGTTTACGCATAGAGTAAAAGATCAATTATGGGATTTAAGAATCAATATCGAGATTGTTCAGGATGCATCAGAAAATCGATAATTTTACCCAGTCCTAGACCATTGCCCATTGTAGCCAATTAGATTGGAAGAAGTAGAGTAAAAATCTAAATCGGTTGAGAGCAATGCACATAGGAAATCTCTATTTGTCTGGTCCTCTCTTTTCCCATATGTTTTGTGTCCTCAACATTTGCGTCTAATTGGTTTTCCTGAAAACTTTAAAACATCTTAGTAAACTGGTTGAACTGTTTTGACAGAAGAGCCTGTTGAGTGGACAAAGGCAGGATGCAGTATTGATTATAAAAATCTTAGAAGCTCTTCCTTGCAGAACAGAATGAACCGTCCATTAGCTCTCTGAAGCAGGTTAAATGGCCTTTGCATGGACTATGAAATACATTTAACTCCTTACGGGGATCTTTCAGAGACCGCATTACGTCCAATGATGAAATTAGGTTTTATGAGGGACTGAATTTAGGCAGCATTCTGGAGAATATGCATAGCTCCATAACCCATTTAAATAGGTTATTTTTCATCAGCTGGCAATTTGTATGATGAGGACGATGTGACATTTTGTAAATCATATTAATATTTGTGACCACTAGTGCAAAACTACAGCCAAAAGACCTTGGTGCATGCTTTGAAGGTGGGAGAAAAAAAAAGGTTATTTCACAGTATTGCAATTTTTTTTTTTTATCAATAAAATATTGCAATAAAATATTTTTTTCATCAATATTGATATTCTAACCCCAATGATCAAAATTTATTAACATTAATATTCTTGAAGAAAAACGAGATTGAGCTTAATTATTTCTATTTGACCAAATTTCAGAGTTAGGTGTCTGTGGTGATGGGGGCATGGCCGAGCGACATTTGTGGAGAGCGAGGCCATGCGAGGAAGAACGGTAAGGATTGACACCTGTGGGAAATTATCTCTAACAGCTGTTTGTGTTTGCAGTGAGAGCTGAGAGGGATATAAAATAGCAGTCTGCCAGAGGGGAGAGAGAGAGAGAGAGAGTGAGAGAGAAAGAGAGAGAGAGAGAGAGAGACGCACGAAGCTGTGTGTGTGTATGTTGTGCTGAAAAGCAAACAGTGATGAAAATACTGAAAAGTGTTTAGAAATAAAGACTCACGTGGATTGTTTATCCGGCTCCCGCTTTCTCCTTTACAAGAGAGCTAAAGAACCTGTCATAGTGGTGCTGAAACCCGGGACTAGGAGGAAGAAAACACCGACATGGAGTCCTCACCACTGGCCAAAGTATTCAAGACCCTTGCCAGCATCTACCAAGCCCAACATCAGACTCTTCTTGAGCTGCATTTGGAACAGGAGCAGCAGTTCTAGGTGCTCTTCCAGGCTCAAGCGGTGGACCGGCAGGTGCTCCGGAGCTTGGTACACCGGGAGGGGTATTCAGCCGCAACCCCAGACCCACCTACGTCTGTACCGCATGCCATGCTGACAAAGATGGGACCTCAAGGTGACCCGTAGGCATTCCTTGAGCTCTTTGAGTGGATGGCTGGAGCATTAAGGATCGGTTGTATCAAGTGACGCAGGACGCTCAGTCAAAGGAGGATACAACCCAATTGTTAGTACTGAAGAGCCGTCGGGAAATGTTTTTCCAGATGGCTCATTATAATCCGAGAGCGGGTCACTTAGGCCAGGGAAAAACACTAGACCGTCTAATGGCCCGTTCCTATTGGCTGGGCATTCACAAGGATGTTCGCAGGTGGTGAGCGGACAGCATGCGGGCATCGTTTTGTGTTGGTTCTGGTGGACTACGCAACGCGATATCCGGAAACAGTACCTTTGCGCAACATTTCGGCACATAGTGTTGTGGAGGCACTCTTCAGAATAATCTCCCAAGTGAGGATTCCGTAATAAATCCTCACTTATCAGGGCACAACGTTTATGTCACGTACACTACGGGAATTGTACGGATTATTGTGGGTTAAATTGATTCGGACCAGCATTTACCACTCCCAAACGGACGGCTTGGTCGAACAATTTAATCAGACACTAAAGAATATGATTCGTAAGTTCGTGCACGCAGATGCTTGAAATTGGGACAAGTGGCTCGAGCCCCTGTTATTTGCAGTTTGAGAGGTCCCGCAAGCCTCAACGGGGTTCTCCCCATTCAAATTATTGTACGGGCGTCGACTGTGCAGCATGCTCGATGTCCTATGGAAAAATTGTGAGGAGGGACCTTCAAACAGTAAAAATGAAATTCAATACGTTCTTGACCTGAGAGCAAAACTCCACACACTGGGGCAATTAACACCAGCTCCAGGCTCAAGAACATCAAAGCCAGCTGTATAATAGGGGTACTCAGCTACGGGAATTTGCACCGGGAGATAAAGTCCTTGTATTACTCCCCACATCGAGCTCTAAATTACTTGCCAAGAAGCACAGTCCCAAATCAGTAAAGTGATTTACTCATGAATATTATAACCAGCCCTATAGAAATAAGGTGTTAAGTTAGTTTGATTGTTTTGAGTGACCCGTCTCAAGAGAGACAACAACATTGACTCGACCAGTGGCGTGAGATGGGGGTGGGACTCTCTGTGTGTTCGATCAATGGAAGACAGGGCATTTTCAGAAAGCTGCTTTGTAAATAATGTTTTATTTTTGCAATTCCATTTGGTGGTGATGGTGGTGGAGAAATTACACACTTCAGCTTGAAGTTGTCTATGTAGTCTTTTTTTAAGTGGAAATACTTTTATAAGTGGACAAACTTCTTGTTATACTGTATGTTATGACATATTTTTGTGAGTGGCACTTGCTTTTGGGTAAACAGTCTTCTGGTATCCATGCGCATATCATAAAAACGTTTCTGGGTTTACCATGTTTACTACCATTACATGGCCATGACTCATGATATTTGACTTTGGGAGCTAATTTTACACAAAAATTAAAATTCTAGCTAAATGTGCACTTCCAGTGTAATTGTGGTTCATTGGGTAGCACTGTTGCCTCACAACAAGAAGGTCCCCGGTTCAAGTCCTGGTTCACCTAAGGCTATTCTGTGTGGAGTTTGCATGTTCTCCTCTGGGTGCTCAGGTTTCCCCCACAGTCCAAAAAACATGCAGGTTAAGTGAATTGGAAACTTTAAATTTCCCGTAGGTGAGAGTGAGAGTATGAATGTATGTCTGTGTGTCATCCCTGTGTTGGACTGGCCACCTGTCCATGGTGTTTCCCTGTCTTCGGCCCGAGACAGCTGGGATAGGCTCTAGCACTACCCGCGACCCTACTTAGGACAAGTGGCAATAGAAGATGGATGGATGAACCTGAAACATTCCTTTTGATAGCTCCACTACTGTAGAGGGTTACAGTGACAAACTATTGTGCTTTGGGTAAATCATTTTTTCTACTCTCCATTACTATTTTTCAGCACACTTTCTTTCTCTTTGATATGTTAAGGGGAAATTCTGTCACGATTGAATAGCCAGGAAGCCACAATAAATGCTTGTGTACTTTTTGATAATGTACCATATTGGCAAGCCAAGGTTAGCCAGCTGTGAAGTGTGACACACACACACACACACACACACACATAACCTTCCAACAGCAAGCTATGAAGATGTCTGTTGATTTAGTGACAATCCCGCTCCCCTTCCTGTCACTCTTTCTTACTCAAATTTAGAGGTTCCCAACCCTGTTCCTGGAGGCCCCCCAACACTGCACATTTTATTTATCTCCCTTTTCTGACACACCCAATTCTGGTCTTGGAGTCTCCACTAATGAGCTTATGAGTTGAATCAGGTGTGTTTGATTAGGGAGATATCCAAATTGTGTAGTGTTGGGGGACCTCAAGGAACAGGGTTGGGAACCACTGCTCTAATTCATTATAACCACATCCACCTTGCATCAGACACCCGTCTCTCTTCTCATATTCCCTTTATCTCTCTCTTTTATCCTCTACCTATACCAGCTTCTATACCATACTCTTTCTACCCTGCCTCTCTCTCTGCACAATAAACCCTGGGGTCTATAAATACATACATTTTCACTGACTTTTTGTAATCAAGTCCATTTACTCACTAGCTATTGTGAGCACCTTTGTCTGACCATATGCCTATACTGGGTGATAGACAATAAAAATTGTAGCAAACAAGACCTAAAAATCCAACTTGTATCACACATTTGACTAATAAAAGTACTTGGTAATTTTGTATTGTAACCCTAGAGTGATACGAAATGGCATGGTCTCATGTGTTCTACCAATAACCCTTTGTTAAATGGTTTTTAAATAAGATTAAAGATGCATGGAAGCAATTGCAAACGTTTGGCTAACGTCCTATAGATTATTTGGTACAAGAAAAATTTAAATCCATAATTGTCATTATTTGCTCGTCATTCCAAACCAGTATGACAGAAAAAAAATAAAATATCGTTGTTAGTAGCAAAGAGTGTGGTCAAAGTTGAACAGAATAAGTGGAAAATTGAATGCAGTTTTATCAAAAAGTTTTTTAAAAAAGGGAAGCATGTCAAAAACAGTACTTTTCTAGTTTGTGTTGGTATGTTTTGTGAGATGTGTTCCAAAAGAGTATGCATGTAAAATTTCATGCAAATAATAAAAACTTTTCACCATACGGTCTCAAATTATAGCTTTTTAAAAGAAAGAAAAATAGGTCATGTCACTGCTGTCATCCTCCGTTTATCCTTTGTCTCATACATGTATGTGTACAAATGTACACAGTATGCTCTTAGGGTAAATTTGTGATATTAATTTATGCTGAGGGTTTGGGATGTGACCAAACTACCATAGTAATACTGTTCCTTCATAGAGGGTGATGGTAAGGGAAGGCTGGGTTTGTCTGAACCCCGAAATTTGGGTTTATAGGCTGATGCAAAGTGCAGAAATATTTAGGACTGTGGGGTTGGGATTGTAGTGCTCGCCATTCTGAATATGCAAAATCATGTCAGACTGTCAGCCAAGAGAGGTACTCAGAGTCTGGGAACTATTACATTCTTGTTGGAGTAGTATTCAATTTCTTATAAGCTCTTGTAAGAGCCTGATACATGACTGCTGAAGCAGATCCGTGAGCATGGCCTACCCATGCAGAGAGAGATAGAGAGAGAGATGCATATTTTCCTTGATTCTTTTTAAATGAGATGGATGTTCTCACTGAAACAGGGATTGAAGAACCCTTTAGTTGGGTAGGATCCTTTTAAAAGTATGCTGCAACAGAACAGTGAATGGCTATTTGGACACTTCAGCTGCCTTTCCACCATCAGGCCAAAGAGTTACCATTGTTGAATCATGCTGTTGCATACAGACCCAGGCTTGCTGGCACGGTTACGGTTTCTTTTTCCATTGTGGTGCTGTGAAATCAGGATTAGAATGGACTGACCAAGCAAGTTGAAATGTGACTGGAATCGTTACTCAGCGTGCTTAAAAGAGTCAGCCCGATGGCGGAAAAATGGCTTTTTTCACACGTCTGAATTGCATTAGATACAAAATATCAAACCAAGTGGTTGCAAATAAATGATTCTAGATCTTTTCTCAGAACTAACATTTCCTGTCCATTTTCCCCCCATTTACTTTTAACCAATTGTTGTCAAGGTGTTTTAAATTAGATGTATGAAGTCAGTTTGCCTCAACTTTACAAAGGTGTCTTTGTAGACATAGCAGAGTAACCACAGGTGTAGTTCATCACATTAACTGTGAACATGTTCCACTGATGTCTGACAACCAGAATGTGTCAAAATAATTCTTGTCTTAATTTTGAACAAAACCCAACAAACTTTTTGTTGTGAAATATTTTGCTTGAAAGAGTGACTTGATATTTTGTTTAATAATGCAAAGACATTCATACATTTTTAAGTGTGGCTTAAGGGTCTGCATTTTGGGGCCACTGTATTTTTGTCTGAATTGACCCTACACAGCCCTACACATTCTTCTCTGGAGATGGTCGGACTCTTGGCTGACATCCAGGTCCTTTTAACTACTTTGTGATCCATTTTATGATCATGTTTTATTGTCTTTTTTCTGCCTCTTTCCATGGTTCTTACTCTTGGAGAGACTGTGTGTCCATTTGACTCCTTTTACATACTGTACTCCCAGTGTTCCAGTGTGGAATTCACTGATTTCCAGCCTCTGTTACTCCACATTAAATACAGACCCACTTTGAAAACACACAAGCTCTCAGTCATACTCACACATATACAGTGTATATACTTGCATATGTGTACATCCAGTATATATATTTATATATACATACACTGACTTCTTCCACTCTTGTTTTCTTTTATTTCTTCGCACTGTCTAAAAAGAGTTTTTTTTTTTTTTTTGTTGGTCGCTCACTCTCTTCCTTCCCCTATAGGAATGTTGGCTTGCGCTCAAAAATCCTAAATCAATCACAGCTTGTCTCTGCTCCCAGGGCCCCACTGCTTTCAGCCTGTCACCCCACATGTGGATGTAGACAGTGGCGGTTCTAGCTTGTATGGCGCCCTGTGCGAAACGTTTCAACACGCCCCCAAATTTGTTGATGGGGGGGGGGGGATGTTGGTGTCTGTGTGGGTGCCTCGTGCACCCACACAGATGGACCAGCAGCCTCCTCTGATTCACTAGGCAACCTGTCCTGAGCTCTCCTAAAACTGCAGCATAAACTTTCCCCTATTTACCATGTCTCTGATGTCTTTAAACAGCCTCTGGCAAAGACTCAGCCTTTCTCTTTCACTTCATGTACTATTTACAATGACAGACATTTTTTTTTTTTTTTTTTACCTCATAGCAGAGGAGATCTACAAACAAAAAGGAGTGATTTGTAAATTATATTCACCCTTTGCTATATTGAAAGCACGACAACTAAACATTATATGATGTTTTACCAGTTAATTTTTATTTTATTTTTTTTATAATGTACAGTAATTTCAAATCAGATGATTGCAACACACTCCAGAAAAGTTGAGACAGGGGAAATTTAAGACTAATGATAATTTGATGAGTTGAAATAACAAGGCGATGTGAAACAGGAGATGTTAAACAGGTGAGGCAGTTGTGTCATAGTATATAAGGAGCCTCCAAAAACTTCAAGAGCAAGGATCATTCGAGACTTGTCAATTTGCCAACAGATGCTTCAGCAAATAATCCAGCACTTTGAGAACAATGTTCCCCAAAGACAAATTGGAAGGATTTTGGGCATTTCACCCTCTACAGTGCACAATATAGTTAAAAGATTCAAGGAATCTGGTCAAATCTCGGTGCGTAAAGGGCAAGACGAAAACCATTTCTGAATGTGTGTGATCTCTGATTCCTCAGACATCACTGTCTTAAAAAACATCATTCATCTGTAATGGATATCATGTACATGGGCTTGGGATTACTTTAGTAAACCTTTTTTAGTCAACACCATTTGCTGCTGCATCCACAGATGCAAGTTAAGGCTTTATTATGCAAAGCAGAAGCCCTACATCAACACTGTCCAGAAGCACTGCCGACTTCTCTGGGCTCGGTCTCATCTTAGATGGAAAGTAGAACAGTGGGACCGTGTTTTTTGGTCCGATGAGTCCACATTTCAGCTGTCGTGTTCTCCGGGCCAAAGAGGACCATCCAAGCTGTTATCAGAATCAGGTCCAAGAGCCAGTGTCTGTATATATACATACACTGACTTCTTCCACTCTTGTTTTCTTTTATTTCTTCGCACTGTCTAAAAAGAGTTTTTTTTTTTTTGTTGGTCGCTCACTCTCTTCCTTCCCCTATAGGAATGGGCCAGGGGTGTGTCAGTGCCCATTGCATGGGTAACTTGCACATCTGTGAGGGCACCATTAATGCAGACAGACATGTAAACATTTTGGAGCAGCATATACTGCCATCCAGCACCTTCTTTTCCAGGGATGTCCCGGCATTTTCAGCAGGACAACTTCAAACCAAATACTGGCTGAATAAGCAGAGTGCAGGTGCTAGATTGGCCTGCCTGCAGTCCTGACCATCACCAATTGAGAATGTGTGGTGCATTATGAAGTGCACAATTCGGCAACAAAGACCCCGTACAATTGTGCAGCTGAAGACCTGCATAATGGATAAATGGGAGAAAACCCTTTGTCTTCAGTGCCTAAATTCTTAATAAGTGTTAATAGAAGAAATGGTGATGTTTCACGATGTTAAAAACTCGACTGTCCCAACTTTTTTGGAGTGTGTTGCAATCATCTGATTTGAAATGACTGTAAATAAAAAAAATAAACAATGAAATTTACAAGGTAAAACATCATACAATATTTAGTTGTAGTGCTTTCAATATAGCAAGGGTGAATATAATTTACAAATCACTCCTTTTTGTTTTTATTAGCATTTTTCATACTGTCCCAACTTTTTCAGGATTTGGGTTGTACAGTAAATACAGGGTTGTCATGGTCATGGAACTGCTCTTGCTCGAGCAGACTCGCATTCACATCTGCCTCCACTCTGGTATGTAACGCCCACTTTTCACAGTCCAATCAACATCTGTTGGCTAAAATCAAGTCCCCACCCTACATTTTTTTTCTAGTTTGATAAGCCGTTTCACTCAGAAATACATCACAATATGGAAGTAAATTTGGTTGCAACTTCGTTTCATGCAGAGTTTAACATCTCCATTTATGTTCCCTGAAAAAAATAAAAATAAATGTCAGATGGGTTTGGAGCTACATGAGAGTGAATTAATGATGACATTTTTTTCAGTTTTGGTTAAACTACGGTATCTCTTTTATAAAATCTCAGAAAGTAACGGAAAAGTAATGGAAATTTCTATAGTGAATATGCAGTGCTTTTTTTCTATTTGTTTTTTGCTATAAAATATTGTGTTGGCTAAAGTGCTTTTTGTAGAGTTTATGTCTGATTTGTGAGCATATAATTTCTTTGAATCGGTTCTTTTCAATATATTGGTTGACCTGGTTCACAAATCGGTAGTAATTTGAACGATGATTGGAAATTTCATGGAAAAGAATTCATTGGTCAAAAAGTATGGGAACCCTGTCTAGATCTCATCCTGCCCTGTCTTTATAATTTTGCCTCCACTGAGGGCGCTTCACCCCAACGCAACAGACTGGGCACAATATTTTAAGTAGTAATAAAGGAATATGACAGTGGATATTTGGCAGAGGCCCAAGATGAGGGGTTATTCTCGCCTCTGGAATTCATGTGTCCTTTCCACCCACAATGTAGACACAACCACACTCATACTGTCTCTCTAACTTTAAGCATAAGAGTGGATGGAGAAAAGGCAAACCCATGTGGAAAAATTTGTTATACAGATGTCAACTAGGGAGGGCTCATTTTCTGGGTTCAGCTCCTCCTCTTCCCCGTGGCCTCTCTTCCTCTCCTTTAATCCCCTACCTCTTCATGACCTTTCCCCATTTGATGATTTGCCTCTTTTCCATTTTTTTCTCCCGTTCTCTCTTCATTCAGCACTGGTCTTTGTTTGGCTGCTTGGACTAATGGCACAGACTATTTTGGTTTGAATGTACTGAATCGCTTTGCTTATTTAGGCTCATTTGACATGCAGCACTTAAATATCTCTTCATATTGCAGGGGTAAACTGATGTGATGTATCTTCTGGCCATCAAGGCAGTGGGTTTCCCCCAAATATGCTTTAATCCAAGTAACCTGTCTGTAACACTTCACATCCCCTTTTGACCCATTTTGTAGGCCAAATAAAATGTACAGGCATTACATTTCACTGGCTGGTTTACACTGTGTCCTAACCAGACATGATGATTTCCAGCAGCAAATCATTTGTCTGTCCACACTGAAAGCGGAAATGCTTTGCGACTAATGAGATTTCACTGTGGGCGGGGCTACCCAGTGCTACAAATGGAAAACAAGCAACCAACAAAAGTTCTATCGCTTGTCACAGTTGGGGCTGTTCGGGACAAAAACACTGATTTACATGGAAGCTTTCAATGCTTGTCGCTAATGTGGCGCCGGCTTTAGCTTGAAAAGGTCAAGGCTAGCAGCGAATAGTCTAGCGCAACATGCAGCACTGTAGTTGGCACCATGTGATAGCATAGCTTCTTATTGTCTATTCTAGTTTAAGACTATCTAAGCATATCATACAGCCCGGGGGCAGCTGCTTATTTGAAATAGTAAATTAACATGGGCTAATTGGCACTCGCGCACACTCTACAATGGAAGCCCATATTCTGATTTTGTCAGTTGTTTTGGGTTGTATTCTCATAGCTTATGGCAGACATTTTTTAAAGGCGGGCATCTGGTTAACGATTGAATTTCAAATACAGCTGTACCCCAACAAGCCCCACCTATAGTTGCTCTCAATTATAGTATTTTTCAGCGTATTTGACACCACCTCATTTCTATAAAGTGTATGACTCTGAATGTAGCATTTTCAAATCACAATTGAATGAGTATTCATTCTCAAATGTACAAATTTGTACATTGTACTTTTTGAACATCATAGCAAGCAGAAAGGCAAGGGAGGCCCACATATATCCTGCACCCATGGGAAATACATCTGAGCTTTACACATGGTTTTTATGACCTCAAAAAAATTCTCCACGTAAGGATCAGAAGTGTTTGATTGAAGCATCGCCCAAAGGCCTGATTGGTTACGTTTGTGTATATTGAGGGTAGAGAAGGAGCTCGACCAAACTCCTTTGAAGATTGGGCATCAGTCAGTCTTGGGAGACATGCCATTTCCACCAGTGCATAAGGATCCATATAGCATTTTAAAATGTCTGAAGTTGGACCACAAACGCCTTACTTTGGCCAAACTTTTACAAACTTAGAGATATATATTTTGAGGTGAATTTCACATTCAGGAATGTACCAGATGAATCTTTGATGTTATGCTCTTGATAATTATGTAACACTTTACAATAAGGTTCCATTCATTAACATTAGTTAATACATTAGGCATCATGAACAAACAATAAACAATCATTTTATTTAGAGCATTTTTTTCATCTTTGATAAAGTTAGTTAATAAAAGTATAATTGTTCATTGTTAGTTCATGTTAGTTAGTGTATTAACTAATGTAAATAAATAAAATAAAAAATATATATATATATATATATATATATATATATATATATATATTTAAAAATTTATTAGTAGTATATATTGAAATTAACATTAACAAATATGTAAATGCTGTAAAAGTATTGTTCATTTTTAGTTCATGTTAACTAATGTTGTTAACTATGTTAACAAGTGGAACCTTATAGTAAAGTGTTACCAGTTGTTGCATATGGAACAGAATATGTAATATGGTTGTCCTATAGTTCTTTACTCAGCCTCATGTCGTTACAAACACATATGACATTATTTCTTCTTTTCAACATACAGTTTATGGATAAATTGTTAATTGTTTTCCATGCCCTTTTCCATGCATGGTGGTCTATATGACTGGTGCACCATATTCCAAGTTTTCTGACAGCTCACTGCATGGGAAGATTATCAGTGAATAATAACATTAATTTTGATCTGTTCCCCACTATAAAACAACTTCAGAAGATTTGCACGAGTCGTATGAACTGCTTTTATAATACTTTTATGGTTGTTCCATCCTTTTTGAAGCTTGAAAGCTTCCATTCCCATTCATATTTGAATGGAAGAGACCATTCTGTCTGCAAACATTCAGGCAGAATGTTATGCACTGACAGCCTCAGTCACTATTCACTTTCATTGCTTCTTTGTTTTCATATAATGAAAGTGAATGCTGGCCTAACATCTTTTGTCCAAGGAAGAGAGTCATATGAGTTTGGAATGACATGAGGGTGAGTGTGTGATGACAATGCTCATTTTTGGGTAAACTATTCCTTTAAGTTTTTTTCTCTGATGATAGAATGTTGTGCACTATGTGATACTGATCTGATGACAACAACAGGCAGAAAGATGTGAAAGAATCAGGCATTGCTATATGCTTAGTGACCCAGTGTGTATTTGAGGACTCGCATTTAGCATTTATGCAGTTTATCATAAATCTCTATTATTTCAGATGCTGCTGTTTTTATTTTTGACCTGGGTTTTGTGCTCTCTCAGCACCCTGTGAAGCATTGCATCAGTCTCCCTCTCCAGCACAAATGCACTTCAGATGAATTTGCTTTGATGTGATGAATTACTATCACCATAAATTGGTCAGTGCTATTTTTTACTTACCAGCATTCTTTTTTTTAATGCTTGCTCAGTTGGATGTAGGTCATTTGATAGTCCATCCAATAAGCCCCCATGCCACTGCAAGCTTTAATTTCAGACTTTTAAATGGCGTTAATTAATTGTAGGGATGGAACGATATGGTTATCTCGTGATTCGGTTCGATATACGATATGAGGTTCACGATTCAATATAATCTCGATTCGATTTGAGCAAAATACACATTATAATTTATTATCAAAATAAAGTTATTTAATACACAATATAAATGCTCAAAGTTTAAATGATAAGAGTTTCTCAAATACTTTTCTCTATAAGAAAAGATCACAAACAAATAAGCTTTCAGAAATAGTGGGGTATATTCAGGATGATCAGGTGCAGAACAAGCAATAGAACTGAACAATACTTGTCCTAAAAAAAGTATGTGAAAGTGAATATTTTATTTTTTAATAATTTGTCATCATAATCACATTGTAACTTTGTAAAAAAAAAAAAAAAAATTCGACATTCTATTAATTAATATATCATGAAATGGTGTATAAAATAATGATATGAACTGTTTGAAATAATGTGTACAATTTACAAGTAAAAACATTGAGTTTACATTAATTTGTTTAAGAAATGCAAAAAAGGCACTGTCACTATAAGAGTTTCAAAATGTATTTTACAAAGTTCCGGTTCAGTGAACATCAACAAGAATCTCTCTGCTTTTTTGGCGCATCCATGCTGTGTGAGATTCAAATTAATATTTCTTTTTACTTTTTTATCTGACTGTAAAGAACAGAAAGGATGTTAAGACACATTATTCAATGAAAGTTGAGTCGCCTATCTTTGATGGACACTTATTACACGGAGGAAACAAAGTTTTAATCTCAAGCACTTTTCATCAAAACAAGGTGATTTTCCAGGTGTTTCAGTACTTAAATTTCTAAAAGCTAAATTTAAGTGTGGTCAAGCCACGCGGCTGTGCTGATGATGCAACTTGTGTCACACATACTTTGCATGGAGCATTCTGCAACATGCACACCAGAAGTATACTTTAAGCTTGGGTATCATTAGGTGCCTCTTTATCAAAATATTTCACGGTATGTGTAGTTTTTGGAGCAGTCCTGGCCACAGGTAGCCACATGGATTTATGTACAGTGGTATAAACGGTAGGCCTATAGCAGAATATTTTCAGTATATATAGGATAAACGGTTGACACAGTTGCACAGTATATATATGTCATACCACCTATTGTTGCACTGTACGGATATTCCTGCTACAATAGTATTGTGGTACTCAAACTTCAAAATACCGCCAGTGCCACTTAATTTTTTAACCACTAGCACCATCAACATAGTAATACTGTAATTTATGTTGTATGTAGCAATTTTACTACACTTTAAAAAAGTTAGTTTGCTTTATTTTACTGTGCTATTTTCACCACTAAAACTTACATTTGAAGAAAAGGTATGTCAATTACATAATAAAAAAAAATAAAAAAAAAACAATACCATAAAAACTGCATTTTCAATGTGTTGGTTTTCCATATTTCAAACACACACAATGATTTCAATGGTAGTTACGTGACAACGGAAATAAAACTTTGGAGAGTGAAAAGCAAAAAAAAAAAAAAAAAGAAAAGGCAAAAAAATTCACATAATGAGACACTGAATTATTTTTGGCTTCTGCCTTGTTAAATCTGGAAGCTTATCATTGATGGAACCTGTCATGAATGCTTACAGAGAGTTCAGGCCAAGCGTAAAACGTCAGCAACCTCATTAAAGGGATAGTTGTGTATGAAAGGTGTGGATGACTTACTTTCTTCTGCAGAACACAAACAAAGATTTTTATAAGAATATTTCAACTCTTTAGGTCCATATAATGCAAGTAAATGGTGACCAGAACTCAGAAGGTCCAAATATCACATAAAGGCAGCATAAAAATAATCTATAAGACTCCAGTGGTTTAATCAATGTCTTTTGAAGTAATCCAGTTGGTTTTGGGTGAGAACAGACCAAAATATAATTGTCACTGTACATCTTGCCATTGCAGTCTCTAGGCACGATCATGATTTCAAGCTTGATTACGCTTCCTAGTGCTAGACGCATGTGCAGAGCGCTAGATGGCGCTATAGGAAGTGTAATCGAGCTTGAAATCACGATCACCAAGGAGACTGCTTTTAAAATGTACAGTGAAAAAGGCGTTACAATTTGGTCTGTTCTCACCCAAAACAAACTGGATCACTTCAGAAGACATTGATTTAACCCCTGGAGTTTGATGGATTATATTTATGCGTACTTGATCTGCTTTTGGAGCTTCAAAGGCCTGGCTACCATTCACTTGCATTGAATGGACCTACAGAGCTGAGATATTCTAAAAATCTTTGTTTGTCTTCTGCAAAAGAGAGAAAGCCATACACATCTTAGTTGGCATGAGTATGAGTAGATGATGAGGTGAACTATCCCTTTAAACACCTTCAGTCACAGTCCACTGCTTTTGCAGAATACCCAAAGGTTTGTGTACTTAATTTACACTTTGTTTCACCTAAATGTTTTACCTTCTAACAACAACACTCACCTTAGTAAATTAAATATCAATAGTTCTGTATTATCCTGTTTTAAAGATATAAAGTAGCTAATGTTTTATTGAATTTAATGTAATACTTGACATTAAACACATATCCTATGCAATTTACAAACTGAAGGAATATAAAAAATTAATGCCAATTGTTTACCTATCTCAGAACTATGCTGCCCTAATTGGTGCCCATAGCCAGAGAGCTACACCCGTTATCAGCAAGTTGCAAACCGCAGCCTCTTTGCCAAGAAGTATGATGCAACATCCAAAGAAGCAGCTGTTATAAACAGAGCAGTGGCAGCGTTCATTTGTACTGACCAAATACCAATATATACTGTGGAAAGATTTGGATTTAAGCAGCTGCTAAAGACTCTCAACTGCTAGCAATATGAGCTGCTCAGCAGAAACTTTTCTTGAAGAGGCTCGATATTACACCTTTATAACAGACTTCTGGACTTACAGAATAATGCAGTTCTACATAGCTTTAAAAACTCAGTTAAAAAAGGAAACGGCAGATGCGTGGGTGATGCATAACTTACGGTAATAGTGACCACACAGAAGAGAACCTGAGGGAGGCCTTTAATGAGACGTTGTAATATACATCACATGGCAGGAATTACGACTGATAATGCCTCAAATCACACAAACGTCTTCTCTCATTCTAACTGGGTTCTTTGCTTTAGGCAGAATCATTTTATGACTTTGCATTTCAAAGAGACTTTTCAGTATCCCCCAAGATGACAAGACAGCTGAAGTCAAAATAGACCGATCTTGGTCTACCACTGCACAATTTGATGTCATATTACATGGTGGATCACCCCTTTGAACAGCAACAAGCTGTTTATGTTGTTTGCTTGTAATAGAAATAAGGGGCATATCATGCCTAAAGAATCAGACATTACTACAATGGCATTGAATTATTTTTTTTTCTCTGCCCAGCCCTTATAGTTGATATTTGATGTACATTTTTTATTATGTGAAATGAGCCCTGTTGAGCATTTGGGTATTATTTTACGCAGCAATCACATTTTCCTATCTAAAGTTTTATTGTTTCTTCTTTTCATATGTTACATGCAAGTTTATCCCGTTTACCCCTCAACAGAGATCATTTGACTTCAAAATGGATGAAAACAAATTTCTGAGTTTTAAACTGCTCTAATTTGTGTTTCACCAGCACAGAACCCAAACATTTTTGTTTTGCCTGCATGTATTAAGCCAGTACCATGGCCATGAGATCTTTCATGTCTTAAATATCCAGTCTGTAGATGACTGAACTGGACTCCAAGACTTTATTTATCTGATTTATCTATGGCTGAAAAGAGAGGCGGCCAACCCTTTTCATTCGACCAACTCACCAGTATCATTCTGCTATGCAACATACATACTCAGTCATTCTCTTTGGGAATACTTTCAAGTCCATTACTGCTTTCTCTGGTGTTGGTTTTCCTGTTATTTCATCTGATGGCAGCATTTGAGGATCTGGCAATCTCGTTCGTTGAGGAAATTTGATTTAGTGGTGTTGGCAGTATCTTTAATCTGCTGCCAACCCTCTCCACAGTTGTTGTGGTTCTTCAGCATAGTGTTGACTTCAAACGTGGGTAGGAATTATTGGTCTTCCACTCTTTAATTAAGGCGGTTAGGATAACAGAGACAATTCGGCCAGCACTGTCTCAACCTGAGCCGACAAGTGTTTGCTGTCTATTTTCAACTCGGCCCGAATGTCACAGTATTTAATGACAACATTAATTAGCCAGATTCAGATCATGTCCTTACACGTACACACTGCAGGAATCGGCCAGTCATTTGGCACATCTCCTGTCAGGTTTCATGAGTCCGGGTTTGTCTGTGGTTCGATAACAGGACTCTTTTATTAGGCTGTAAGCCTTTTACCGTACCCCTTGTGTCTAGCTTTACTGCCAGACAGTCTGGCTTTTGTTTGTGACATTTAGTGTCTAAGACTCAGCTATCATTCTATAGGAGGTATCTATTGCTCAAGATGGCGGCTGATCTGGTTCATTCGAGGACAGGTCAGGTAATTCTCACTGATGATATCCTATGTCATTACCTTGAGAAGCTTGCAGATCATGTAAGCCTGGACAATAGGTCATGTGCTGAGACACCCCCTTTCTTTAGACCCATACTCCTTTCTCAATCTCTCTTTTCTCTCTCACACTGTAGGCTTTTGGTCCCAGGAGAGAGAGAGCCTAGTTTAAGTTGGTGGAACTGGGCTGGTAGGCCTGTAGGCCAAGGTTAATGAAGAGGTAAAGTGTAGAGGTATACTTCAGGGGTCCCTGCTGTGTTATTGTGGCCCTAACTGCCCTGTAAAGGATTTTTCCCCTTCGGTTGGGGTTTAGGGCTGAAAATGGCTGGAGGGAAGTCCTGAACAGAGACTCTATTGCAAGTGCTTCATAGACCAGAGCCCCACATTCACTTCAGCTCTGCGTGGCAAAGTTTGACCTGTTTGAACGTGTGTATTTGTATAAGAGGTGACAAATTTAGTCATTATCTAGGCGACAGCTCACTAAAATACACCATATCCCTGCTTAAAACAACAGTTTAAACCAGCCTAAGCTGGTTGGCTGGTCTTAGCTGGTTTAAGCTGGTCTCCTTGCCTGGCCAGCCTGACCTGCCTGGTCCTCAGCTGGTCTTGTCTGTCTAGTCAGTCAAGCTAGAGCTCAGATGGTTTCATTAGTCGGCCAACTGGTCTCCAAGCCTGACCAACTGAAAGATAGGAATGGAATCATAAGGAATTTAATGATTCCTATACCTCTTAACGATTCCGGTTCGTTGATGGTTTCATTAACGATTCATTTAGTACTTTTGAGGAACACGTTTTTGGAAATAAGAAATGCTTATTGGATTTACTGAACTCATCCACCTGTTACCAAGTGATGACATCATTTATCATTTTATCAAAAAATTATTAATTCGCAAAAGGTGTTTAAACACACTTATTTAATAAACTTTATTCATTCATAAATTTGTATAAAGTACCACTAATAATAACAAATACATAATGTGTATATTTAACAACACATTATAATATCAACAACTGTCCATTAATGACTCAGACGATAAAAATTCATGGTTTGAGTCAGACATGATGAAATGAAAGACTTCAGCAAGTTTTTCATTTATTAAAAAGAAATGGCTGTTAAGAGTCATTTAATTTGGGAAGTAGCACTGTGTGTTTTTGAGTGTCAGTTCATAAGTACAGACTCATACGAGTCATTTGTTTGTAAATCGGACCACACTGTTCACTTTGTAGGGTTTGTGATGTACATTAAAAAGAACCAGCTCATAAAAGTAATTTGTTCAGAAATTGGACTACACTACTTGCACTGTATGTCCTGTGCTGCTAATTTAGTTGCAGTGTTGCAGTGCTGCTGAATGTTACTATCAGAGTATTTTAGTAGGGTGTTCCATCTACATCAGTAGAACAATGCACGTTTGAGAACCGTTAATGAAACCAAAAGTCATGAAAGTCATTCGGTTCTGTTATTTTATTTTTTAAATCGAAGTTCTTAATAAGCTGTTCTTTTCCCAACCCTTCTGAAAGTTGCCCCAAACCCTCTAAAACCAGCAAATAGACAAGCCAAGACCAGGAGGGATGTAAACCATTCAGCCGCTGTGTGGAGTACAGCATGTTCAGTGCATCATATATGGTAAGTTCAGAGAGCTCCAGAGAGTTATTGGCTCAGGGGACCTGTAAAGCAACACTTTTGCCGTCTTATAGCCCTCATAACTGTGCTCATATGTTAGCTTTTCATTGCTCCTTCACAATCTTTTTTTAAACCTCTCCAATGTTTTTTTTTTCCATCACACGCCTCAGTGAAGTGGTTTTAACCTCTTGCTGAAAAACAAAGAATGTCTTGTGACTGTGTTCCATAAAGACCCTCACTGTTTTTCTATCGTACATTCATTGGTGTGGATTCTGCTCAGGACAAAGACTCCTCACTGGAGTGTCATGGCACACAAGCCGCCACTCTGTGTTACTGGGGCCGCAAACAGCTGGGTGATGCGGGCAGGGCCTGGTATCACGGTTTCTTCACTTGACTATTTAGTATATAGTACTATATATAGTATAGGCCAGATTTATGGCTGCATCTGAATGCTCAATTGTATGTTCTGAATTCGCTGCAGAACTCAGAATGCAGAATTCTCTATGAAATACGTTCTGTAGGTTTGCAGATGTGTGTATAAATACATTCCCAAACATACTACATCCACCATGTTGGCATTGCCATTTGACCCCTGTGTTCTTTGGCAAAAGACATACTAACATTCTTGGTGCTCACAGCACTAATACTTGAAAAGAGCTGCCCGGCTCACAGTTCTCCGACATTTTTGTTTTTCAGCTTTTCAAATTTGACAGCTCCTCACACTCCTTATGAAACTGTTAACTGGTTGCACACTTCAAAATCTCAGCTAATGCAGTACTTCACCTGAGTATGAGTAGACCTTATTCATTTAGAACCATATTTGGTTTTTGACAGGAATGAAAATGATGCTGTAAGGGATAGACTCACAGTCTCATAAATGGTATGCGTATAAAGCTCCTAGATCACATCTAATTTTCCACAACTCATGTTTTATGGAGTTTTTTGTCAACTGATTGTTTTGGAAAGATGTTTTTTCTATATTTCGTCAGTGGAACGATCCACAACACTTTAAACAGCAGTACGCTTCATTTAAGAGACTTTAAGTAAATCCCTCACAGTCTTGTTGTCATTCCCGTCAAAAATGAAACATAGCGCTACTGTGAATAAGGTGCATACTAAGTATTCGGACATCCTACTTGTACTGCTTTTTGGATATTGTATAGCAGGGCAGTATGCATATTCAGACAGACTTTGTATACACACCCAGGTATGTCCATGTCATCGACATACCCTCCCCCTTCTCTTTCTTTTTCGATCATTCTCACTTTCTCTTTTCCAGTTCCTTTCTGAGGGAAGGATACACATTATTATACCATGCCTGCTTAATGGGGACATAAATCATTTTGCAAAACATCTGTTTCTAGAACTGAGCCTTTTATAGAACACACAAAGAGAAAATACATCAAGAAAATACAAGTGTGACAGCTTTGCAGAACACAGCGTTTCTTTCTATAGGCTGCTATAGACCTGCCCCAGGATGAAGAATCCTCTGCATTCTAGTCAGCGAATGTTAATGAGGTGAGAACAGAGTTAAGGGGCAGTCACACTGATTTGAGGATTTAAAAGTACCTCAGACTCCACAGTGAATATAGGCAACAGGATATGACGTTGCGCTGTAGGACTTCTGTTTTTAATATAATAAATTTCACGTAGCGAATATTAATACATACGAAACGTGAAAATAAACTGTCCACTTTTTCCGCAACATGACAAACCATGTGTGCAATTTCAGCACCACTAATGCCACCAAACGGAATTAACATAAATAATCATTGTTTTTAAGCAATTACCTAAAAATCTTTGAAAATCTGCCGTTATCAACGAGACAGATTGTCTCGCGCCCAAGCTCACACCATTGTTTGAGTCAGTGATGCTGTGTCGGGCTAGATGTGCTGCTCAAATAAACAGATGTTTTTTTTCTTTTTTACGCTACATAGACACAGTGTTTACAATTTCAAGGAAATCAACCTACGAATGGCTTACTTATAGTTGTCTCTGCGTATTAAGCTGGTATAGAATAAAGTATTTTAACACTGAAAAATGTATACACTTTAGCATTAAAAGTTATATTCTTTGTATTGATAACACTTTACAATAAGGTTTCATTTGTTAAAATTAGCAGGGTTCCCACGGATCCTTAAAAAGTCTTAAAATGTCTTAAATTCAATTTTCCAAAATTTAGGGTCATAAAATGTCTTAAATATCTTAAATGATACAACAAAAGTCTTATTTTTTTTTTTAAAGAGGTCTTCAATTTTGGGGCGGAAAGACGTGATACTAATGTGATTATCAAACTTCAAAAGAATACGAGTTAATTAAATAAATGCATGTGCTGCATCCTTCAAAGTGAAGTTCACAATCATTAAGCCATATTGGAAACTTACGACAAACTATCACTAAAGATCAGCTGTTGATGATGATGATATAGTGTTGATGAAATATGTCAGTGTTTACTTTTAATTGTTTATATTGTAATACGTTGTAGATTATTGTAGGAGTGCACATTTAATATCCCTTATTTGTTTGAATGAGCAGCTGGAAGCAGTGAAGCGCAACCATTTCAAAATAAGAGTCCCGGCTGTATTTCAAAGTGAAAGTGCCTTTAAAGTTAATTGTTCATTGTTTGTTCATGATCCCTAATGCATTAACTAATGTTAACAAATGGAAACTTATTGTAAAGTGCTACCTTTGTATTAATCCAAGTCATCAATGTGAGATATTTCAATTGACTATTGGTCAAAATGTGAATTTGGAAGTCAGAGTTCACCAAACTTTAACTTTGAACCTGTGTTTTTATGTATATGAATGGAAGTGAAGAAACTGCAAAGTGTAGTGGGACCTCACCTTTAGTATTACTGGCCTCCCTTTCCATTTGTATCTTTTTTTTTTATATATATGGTTTTTATATCACACAAACCAGCTCAAAGTTAGTAGGGTGGACTTCCCACCTTTTTGTCACTCTCTTTTTCTGTCACTTACTCTCTTTCACACTTTCTCTTTGGCTCTACACTGAGTGTCGGTGTACTGCGTGTGACTGAGCGTCACATGGAGCAGCAGAGAGCAAGCACACAGACATAAAATATACATAATGTGATGTACTGTCACACAAACAGGTGCAAGGAGCCTGTCAGGACTGTCAGATGATGGTGTTGTGCATTGTCAAGGGTGTTAAAAAGAATAAAAAATAAAGCCCTTAGTGGATTTTAGTTTTAGCCAGTTGGGTGTCAAGCTGTGTGTCTTTGAGGGGTTTTGGACTGCGTTTTGAAGGGAATATGTTGTGACTGTAATAAATGTGTGCCTTTTCTCTCTGTTGTTACTCGTTATCTTCTCTCTCTGCTCACTTTATGTTTCTATCTACGTATAGAATGCTCTCTGGGAGAGCTGGGTGAGAACATTGTAACTAAGGAGTGGGAGAGTATATGGTGCCATCTAGATTCATATAAGTCCAAACGAACAATTTCCTATCATTATAACTGAATGATAGTTATAAATCTTTTTTGAAGGCAAGAAGCTGTTAGATGCTACCAGCCACCAAGGATACAAGGTTACAACAAGCTTCAAAACCTTGCTGGAAAAAACAAAAAAACAAACAAAAAAACGCCTTAAACCAACCTAAGCTGGTTTGCTGGTCTTAAATGGTCTCTCAGCCTAGCCATGCTGCTCTGGTTCACTGGTTTTAGAAGGGTTTTGAGCACTTGACAGATGTTCAGGCTGGGAGACCAGTCGGCTGACCAGCTAAACAAGCTGAACACCTGGCGAAGCTCATCTTTAACTGGCTTAGCTCATCTCCCCACCTGGCCAAGCTGGTGTTCAGCTGATTTAGCTATTCGGCCAGCCAGTCTCCCAGGTGACGAATGCCCAAAAAACAGCAAAAACAGCTGTACACCAGCTTGGCCAGGCTGGTGATCAGCTAGACCAACTGAAGACCAGCTTGGCTAGCATGGGAGACCAGCTTAAACCAACTAGGACCATTTATTCACGTCCATTTAGTCAAGATTTGTGCCACATCACTGAATATGCTCCAAAGTATAAGAGTTCAATAAAGTAGAGTCTTACGTTTCCCCGGTCTTTCTCAGAGGTGTCAGATTGTGTCACATTGTATTGATTGACACTTTTTTTATGCAGCGTGCGCCAAAGTAGATGTGAGAGCGTAAGGTGTGAGGAATCTAAAGGACTGTCTAAACGTGCCTTAAACTCTGCGTGCACTGTCATTTTTCAACCTTGGCATGCAAATAGTAGGATCTGAATGCCAGCCAGCACCGAGCACAGTCTGTCACAATGGGGTCTGACTGTGCCTCCCCTGCCTGTCTGTCTGTCTGTCTCCTATGAGTGTCATGTCTGTGTGTGTTTGTGTTTTCCCTCATGTGTTTCAAGTGCCACACCTGAACAGTCAATAGAAACTCTGTTGTCATGTTAATGTTAATGAATCTAGTGCACGTGTGTATTGGCAGGTGTGCAAGTGTGCCCGTTTGTTTTTGTGGGCCCTAAAAATGTAATATGAAATCAATGATTGCACTGTCAAAAGCACTGTGGCTTGTTGGGTGTCGTGGAGCTGGAGCATTTCAGATGGGGCAGACCCAAGTAGGGCTGGGTGAAATACCCACAAAGGTTTTGTCAATATTTTTTTCAGTCTTTTGACCATATTACAATGTCATGTATATTTTTTTCAATCTAAGGAACTTTAATTTCAACCAAATAGCTATGGTTGCCAAGTAGATTCAAAATGTTTAATGCCAGAATATAAATGCAATAAAAATCGTGTTAAAAAAATCAAGGCATGTTTTCAACACCACATTTTGTGATGACACAGACGTTGTTCAGTCAGGGTTTTGAATTGATTCATTGAGCGCGTTTACTTGTACACCCATACAGTACACTGATAACTATCACAAGTCAAAAAAACAGACGTGAGATTTGAAATCATTGGATAATTCTCTGCTTTTGGTGTCAAAATGTAAACAGTCATGAACATAAAACTTGCGCACATTGGATAAGCCAGTAAGAATGTCAGTAAATGTGTATATATTAGGGGTATATATTATGAGTGTGAATCTTTAAATCAGTTATTGTCCAATTTCACAATACAATATATTGTTATATTGTAACAATTTCAAGATCAGTGCATATGAATTGGCAGGATTAGTAATCGATGCATCGAGAAAACGAGTGAATCGTTACACCCCTAGTATATATGCAACGCTAAATAGGGGTAATGGCTAAAAATCTACAGTAGGTTTGCCGATTGGTTTTTGCTTAAATCGTTTATGACCTTGCCCTGATAAAGGGAACCCTTTAATGGCACTTTTCCACTGCATGTTATGGTTCGACTCAACTTGACTCTGCTTGCTTTACTTTTCTGAGCTTGCTTTTCCACTGCAGTTTAGTGCAGCCTCAATGTGGGTGGGATTATAGGCTGATCATCATAGATGCATCGCCCCATCCAGCTCTCGTTGGATCCTCTCCTCGGCTACTAACGAGAGGAACATCTGCACCTCGTTTATTGACCACGGCGTAGTTTTGCGCACAGCCATTTCTTTTTACAATTCGAAAGTCGCGTGAACAAATGATACTGCTATCGCGGTTGCTAACTTTAAAACTAGCGGGTTGTTGTCCCGTGTCGCAAATCCTGTGACGCTGGTAGTGACGATTCTCTCTGACCAATCAGTGATCTGCAGGGTTTTGACATCACATTTAGTATCGGCTCGGCTCGTATGGAACCTCGACGGAGGTGGTACTAAAAAAAAGTACCAGGTACTATCCACAGTGGAAAACCCCCAAAAAGCGAGCAGAGTCGAGTCGAGCCTGTAAGGGTTCAGTGGAAAGGAGGAGGCGAGAACCGGCTTAATAATATAAATAATAATTTAATAAACAATTTAAACAAAACACACAACCAAAACCACACAGTACAGCTGCCTGCAATTCTCTCTCTCTCGAACTGTCGTCCCTGGCCGCCTTTATCCCTCGCACGCCCCATCAGGCTGATTGGGGACCGGGTGTGTCTCATTCCAGCCCGGCCCCACCCTCCTCGGCTCTACACTCCTCCCGGCGTTGCCTCAGGCCGGGGAGCCCCCGGTATGACGTACATCCCCCACCCTTCCTCTCCGTGGGGGGGGGGCGTGCCTTACGCCCCGACTGCCGGTGGGTCATCCCCGCCTTCCTCAACCTGGGAGGAGACAGGAGGAGAAAAACAACAAAACAAGGGAAAGGGAGGACACAGAGAGGGAAAGGCCAACACGGAGCGACAGAGAGAGAGACAGGAGAGAAAGAAAAAGAAACTCACCGGTTCTCTGATACGCCGTCGCATGGTCCTCGATCACTACTCCACCCTCTCAGGCGGACTGCTTCCGCTCCTCCCCGGGCGGACCGGAGTCTGACCTCCGACCCCCAGCGGACAGAACGCCCCTCCGCGTTCTCGGCGTCCCGTGGGGACACTCCTCCGCCCCTGGCAGCGGCCCTACCACTCCAGGCGGTCGGGGAGTTGCTTCCCTCCTCTCCCCGCGGACGGCGGTCTTCTCTCGACCCCTCCGCGTTCCCGGGGGACAGCAGGGCACTCCTCCGCCCCCGGCAGCGGCTCCCTCGCTCCAGGCGGTCGGGGAGTCCCGTCCCCACTCGCCTCGCGGACGGCGGCCGTTCCCCGCGTCCGGTTGGTCGGGCTACTCCGTCCCCCGGTGGACGGCAGTGTTGAGGACTCTGCGACGGGAATCCCTCCTCCTTCCGGGTTTCGGCACCAGTGTAAGGGGGTTCAGTGGAAAGGAGGAGGCGAGAACCGGCTTAATAATATAAATAATAATTTAATAAACAATTTAAACAAAACACACAACCAAAACCACACAGTACAGCTGCCTGCAATTCTCTCTCTCTCGAACTGTCGTCCCCGGCCGCCTTTATCCCTCGCGCGCCCCATCAGGCTGATTGGGGACCGGGTGTGTCTCATTCCAGCCCGGCCCCGCCCTCCTCGGCTCTACAGAGCCGTACCGTGCAGTGGAAAAGCCCCATAAGTTGTTTACATGACCTTACACATGATTATCAAAATATCATGTAAACGCGTTCTTTGAAATCTTTGAACAATTTAAACTGATTCATGGAAATTAATCAAATTAAACTCCCAATCCTAACAACATTTGTGCTACTGAATTTTAAAAGTGATACAAAATTAAAAACACCTCTTAATGCGATCATACTCATGACACAAGGAAGGGTCACAACACTCATCTATTGAGTCTTTAGGAAAGTGAAAAAAAAGTATCACAATATTCTCAGTGTTGGTTAATTTTATATCTGCATTAAAATAATTGCAAACATATTGTGAATATTAGGCATATTTCCAGGCCCTTAGCCCAAGTTAAAATGAGGTGGAGTCACACCATTGGCTACATCTGGAATTAATGACTTTAATGACTGCTGTAATTGTATAACAGTGTGGTAGCCTTCATCTCTGGGTTTTTACCTCCCGCTCACTCTGCCAGTCCCTTTCATTGTCTCCCCTGCCCCATCACACTAATCCCTAGACTTCGGCTTGTCCCACCTCGTTTTTTTTTTTTTCATTGTTCTCACTCATATTTTCCAGATCTTTCTCATCCTGTCTGTACTTGTTAGAAGCTTCCGACGTTCCACTCCAGACAGTGGCTCTGTGATGGTCACATGACCCGGTTTGCCCTTGTTTGTTGATGCGGATGTGTGAATGAGCATGGATTTTTATCGGGTGATGTGACGGTCTGCTTCCCAGAGGCTATTCATGGAAGCATATATCCTCTAATATGGTGGCATAGCGAAGCAGGGTTAATGCACAATCAGGGTGACAGCGATGGACGTGTCTGATTTTTTTTTTTTCATTTTCTTTAGACATATAGGGCAGGCTAGGACAACTGTCAAGCAGAAGATGCAGGGCCTCTCAGCCAGGGTCATCTACTAAGGGAATCGCTGTTGTTCTGTCACACTCTCTGTCCATATCAGTGTGAATTTAGTTGTTTGCTGCAGTATTTGTCCTTTTCACAGTGGTGAGATGATGATTAGGCTTGACACAGAGGGCTGAGTGAAGGGTGTGAGGAAGGCGAGTCACCCAAAGGGGCTGCGGGCATCCTAGAGGACAGAGGTTAAAATATCTGGACAGGGAGGACAGATTTTAAGCGTCCCCAGGTCGTGACGACCCTCATAAAAAATGAACACGACAACCAGCATAAGTGAGTTGATGCTGCAAATCTCACAGGTGCACACATCTAAACTTTGTGTCCCAGTGTTTCTTTCTTTAGGCCAGCAGAGACAGTTACAACCTAGTTCGGGTACATGCCTTGATCTTGGCATGGGTCTCCGTTAGGGCTGGGTATTGGCATCTACTTATAATATACATGACGAGAAATGTCACAATTCGCAATGCATCACAATTTCATAATTGGATCATAAAAGCAGGTCGTGAGTGAATCTGCGGAATCAGTTTCAGTATCTTGTGCAGTTTGCTTCACTTTTTTCTGAAATGGTGCCTCATACAGTGCATTTACATGGGCAGTTATAATCGAGCTACAGCAGGCTTTTGTATAGTTGTGCTATAGTTTTCATCTGTCTGTTCAAGTATATATGACGCAATGCGTAATCAAATATTTGGAGGAAGGACATCAGCTGAGGAAGTGCTGTTAATACACATAACGTTTCACATCGGCCTTTCAGAGCATGCGTTGCATGCAAAGCAAAGCTAAGTCCAAGTGCGGTCCAATTAATGTGTATACAGGCTGGACGAAGCCGAGCTACAGTCACATTATCCAAGTCTGCTATTCCTAACTTCACAAAAAACGATTTCAATCAGACGTACTGTAAGTGTTTACATGACATTTTAATAACACAGATAATTGTGCATGTAAACGTCCTGATAAAAGCAACTCTGGCTGCAAAGAGAAATACCAGTGTAAAGGTGCGGTCACACTACACTTTGTGCCAGTATTATTATTGTTAACGAAAACTATTACTAATTAGGGTGTGTACACTTGTAGTTCAGTTCTCTTGGATCTCTTGGTCCGGACCAAAAAAGAAAATTAAACATTTAGTCCTGGTTCACTTAGCGTTCACACTGGCATTTTTAACACCGAACCTAAAGATACAAAACAAAAGGCATAAGGATAATGTCAAAACCTGATTGGACAGCTTTTATGACTTATATTGTGCGACGGAACTTGCCGAACATCCAAAACAATGCTGGCTGCTGGGCTAAATGCGCTCATTGGATTTATGTATATATGATGGTATTTTTACTAGCTAAGAAAAAACGAAAAGCTAATAAAATGTGTAAAGGAGTCAAAACAGCGCCAGGAATTCCCCCGTTGCACACACAAACGAAGATATGCTGCAAGGAGACGGCGGTTCCGATGCCTGTACCGAACTATAATGGGCAACATAGCTCCTATGATGAGAAGAACCAGGTATGCTTGAGGTCAGTATTAAAGGCAAATTTCTTCCTGTTATTGGTCCGTTTAGAAGTCTTTGGTCCATGTTGCGTTCATATATCAGTCGACTGCACCAGAGTTCGTTTGGAAGCGGATCGAGACCTGCTATTCAAGGGGTCTCGGTCCGCTTGTTTGGTGCACACCAGGGTCGGATGGCAGCGTTCACACTTGTTCAAATGAACCACAAAAACAGAGCAATCGCACTAGTGTTCGTTTTAATCGAACCAAATCTGCCAAATGTGAACACTCCCTTAAACTAAGACATTTTCGTTGAAAGAAATACAAATAAAAACTGAAATGATTGGAAAAAACTGAAACTAAACTATAATACTTCAAAAACTAACTACAAATATGGGCAAACTGGGACACTTTTGGAAAATGTTACTTTTCTTGGCACTTTTAATAATGATACAAATGCCACATAACCTGACATTATACCTTTATAGAAAGCTAAGTATGTCTCCTAACATCCTAACATCAAAAGCAAAAAAAAATAAAAAAAATAAAATACACAATACTGGGAAAAACCTTTGGAGACCATCTTTTGACCAAATCCAAGACCAATTTTCTTTGGCAGTGTTGGTAAAATGGGATAGAGGAAAATTATTACATTGAAAATATCTACAAATTAATTAAATAAATTTATATATTTTCTTAAACTTCATAAATCATCATATGTAATGTTTTTTTTTTTTTTAATCACCATTAAAAAGATTTGCCTCAAATTTCTGTCATTTTCTTTACCATTGCTTTTCCCACCGGTGGTCCTGAAATGAGCTCTGCCACAAAGTCTGATGTGAAGTCATCAATTTAAAACCTCAAAAAGTTAATTGTTTACTTCTCAAAGATTAGTAATGATTTTAAACCATTTAAGGAAATACATGTGGATACAATAGGGGAGCTGTCCCACTTTACCCATTTTCTCCCTATATTATTACATTTTAATAATTTACAATCTACTGTACCTTAATTAAACATGAAAATGCCACTAGATAGAGGTAACAAGACTGTCCTGAGAAATTTAATGATGTTAGACATTTTAAATGATACCAGTAAATGCTTTAGCTTTGACAGCCATAAAATACTAAAACTGAAAATAAAAATGAACTAAACAAACTAGATAACAACGAGAAAATGAAAACTAAACTTAAAACTAAAAGATAATGTTTGAAAACTGATGAAAATTTAACTAAATTAAAATTATAAATTGAATATAAAATAGAAATACAAACTATAATAAACTATAATAACCCTGCTTCGCGCTCCGTTGTGTAATAATATTCAAGCTTGTTGAACTCTCACTTGCGAATTTGTATGTTGAAAAGATGTGTGACTGAAAATGATTTAATTTTGCATGCTCAAAGCCTAGTGTGAGCGCGACTTAAGAGTTTTTGCCTATTTCTTATTCTTAGATCACTTGCTTCTTTATTAATTGAACTGTATGAAATTACATAAATGCACACACAAATAAAATAAAAACATTGATACAAGTATCTGAAATATCAATGAGAAAAAGAATTGCGACTGATACATGATTGTGTCGGCCCAGTCCTAGTCTCAGTGACTCTATCACTACACCTCAGGTTCTAAAACAATCTTAAATGCTTGGTCTCTACTTGCAAGGGTATATTTAGAGCAGTCACTGTAACTGGATTAATTAGCAGCTTTGACTTTGACCAGCTTTTTTAAATTTTTTTTTTTTTATGGCCAGTTGAAAAAGGCAAACAGGGATTTACTATTTAAATCAGCAAGTCAGTTTTGCTGCCAATAAACCTTTAATGTTGACTGACCTTGCCAAAGGGCTGCCTGAAGGGCTGGGGAAGGGTTGTTGGTTGGGGTACTTCCAACCAGCGGATGAGATTTTATTTAGACTAGACTAGTTCGTTTATTTTTCTTTAGCTCTATTTACATACAGTAGTTTGATCTCGTGCCAGCACAGCAGAGTTCTAGAATGTGGTCCAACCACAGAAACCCCAAATGTTCTCTTCCTGTCCATCTCTCTCACTTTCTCTTCTCCATTATGAGCACAATCGGTACATTTACACACAAACAGCCTGCGCGTCACGCGATTTCTCCCATCCCCATGCAAGAAAACTGCAAGCCACTGGACCAAATTGCTGCTCGCTGGATGACCGGTCATAAATTAGACTTTTGACAAGCCCTGCAGTATTGTCTTCTCCCACCCAGCTCTAACCCTGAGCTAACCTACCCGCTGCCTAGAGCTGCCCAGCTGTGACTTGCTACTCAACGTGGACTTGTCTTCCACACAAACATGCTCTCTCTCTCTCTCTCGCTCTCTCTCTCTCTCTGTGTTATGCTATTGCAGTCATTCTCTGGCCTTCTCTTTGATTTCTGCTCATTATGCATTTGCTCCTGGTCTGAATTGGTTCTTTGACTGAGGTTTAATGCATGCCCCTGCCATGACACCAACACCAAGTTTTTATACGCAACATAAAAATGCATACTCAAAGCCAGACAAAGGGGGTTTACAATGTAGAAAATTGAACTTCAATGCAATCAACCAACCCTAACCCTAATACATATACAGTATGTATGTTTGGCATTATGAGTGTTATGCTATTGTTTATGGCATGTTAATTTGTGTGGATATTTGTCCTATATACAGAGGCAGCATGGAGGGCTAAGTGGGTGGCTGGTGTCAGGGTGGAAGGGGTCAGTATAAAGTGGAATGTACCATAGGCGGAGGGGTGGGCAAATGGGAATATCATAGAGTGAAATGCAACAGGGGAGATCGACCCATACATGTCATCCCCTTTCCCCTGGTATTGCCCTGCCCTCCAGACTGCTAGAAACCCTCTGGATAACAGTCTCTTCCACTAGCAACATTGCACTAATGTCTCCCTAACCCCTCTCCCTGTATTAATCATTAAACTGTCCTCAGTGTTACACTATCAGTGTATATGTATACATAATATACAGTATATATTAATCAAAATGGCCTCAAAACAGCTGCTGGATTACAGCTTCCCTTAGCTACATGGTGTGCTGACATGTTCAGGAGCCTTTTTTCAGTTCTTTCATTACTCAGGGCCCTTTTACATTTAGTTACTTTATGTGTCTTGATCAGTCGAATTGCTAACCAATTGGGAATGCACATTCAATTTGCACTTGGATGCATAAATGTGTCTCTGCAAAATGGATATAAATCCAATATACTATTCCTATGCTGTATGTAAATATAACAGAGTTTACTTCCATGATGATGCAAATGCGAAATTTGGCTGCACAACTATAAGTTTGAGAGATCATCTTTTGAATGCTCTTTTTGTCCTATATGTCATTGTTTGACTTTCACGGTGGCTCCATCCATGTGTCTCACTCACTTGTGGATTGCATGGCACATATCTCCGTATCATATAATCATATATGTCCATATTATTTTATATGTTTACATTTACATTTGGTCATTTAGCAGAAGCTTTGATCCAAAGCGACTTACGAATGATAAAAAAAAAAAAAGCAATTTGACATACAAATGTAATTCTTATCATATCATATATCAATCAGTCAAAACGCATGTGACCAAGTGTAAATACCCCTTAAACTTCCATCATGCACTCCTTCACATCCAAACTCTAGACCAGATAAACCATAGATCATTTTTTGAGTTTTGAAAGAGCCATCTACGGGATGTGTGCCGTGTGTGCTGGCTTTCCCTGAGGAGCATCCGTGTTTGTGTTTGAATGATCTGAAGAGCGTATGGCCCCTGGCCGTGGGAGCTTGGGATGCACCCAAAAAGAGCAAAGTTGAAGGCTCAGAACCACAATAAGAGAAGCCTGTGGCTCTCGGTTTCTCTTTCCTTCCTATCATACACACTCCTCTCTCTGGAGGTAGCACATTAGTTATGTTGGCATTGGATAGGGTTCTATTGAGTCTCCCATGAAGCAGCGGCCCACACAGTTTAGATCAAAACTCTGGGATGAGCATCAAAGTGCATTATTAATCAAACAATACTTGCGCAATAGCTGCATCAGCTTATTAGGGAACAGACACTTGTTGTGTTCTCCTTGTCTTGAGTTCTTATTTTGCATGCAAACTAGTTTTATTTGGGATATAGTAAACAGTTGTATTCATCAGGAAATGACATAGACCCCGAAAGCAAATACATTACAAAACATAAACATGCTTCCAAAGTCTTTGAAGAGGAACTGACATCTTAAGTTTTTTTTTTTTTTTTTTTTTTTTTTTTCAATTTGGAATGCCCAATTCCCAATGTGCTTTTAAGTCCTCGTGGTCGCGTAGTGATTCGCCTCAGTCCGGGTGGTGGAGGACGGATCCCAGTTGCCTCCACGTCTGAGACCGTCAACCTGCACATCTTATCACGTGGCTTGTTGAGCGTGTTGCCACGGAGACATAGCGCGTGTGGAGGCAACCACGCTCAACTCACCACGCGCCCCACCGAGAACGAACCAGATTATAGTGACCACGAGGAGTTTACCCCATGTGACTCTACCCTCCCTAGCAACTGGGCCAATTTGGTTGCTTAGGAGACCTAGCTGGAGTCACTCAGCACACCCTGGGATTCGAACTAGCGAGCTAGCGAACTTCAGGGGTGGTAGCCAGCGTATTTGACCACTGAGCTACCCAGGCCCCGACATCTAAAGTTTTTTGAGGAAAATCAGCATTTGATTCCCTACATTGTGGCAGTTTGGACTTGCACTTCCTTCTCACAGCACACTGACAGTGTTCTAAAGGTTAAACTCAGTCTTGAACTCTTGTTCCTACAGTCTTGTGGTTCAGGGTAGAGATTGCTGCATACTTTCATCTGTTGCATGCCTCTATCTCTCCTCACACAAATCCTTATCCCATCCCATGGTGTGCTGCTCCACGATACAAACCCAACTTGATACTGGTCAAGACTCTGGCTGTCAGTAACTTGAAACATTGTTCTTCACTGTCCTGCTTTGCATTTCCAACCCTGTACAAAGGGTGGGATCCAGCATTTACCTGGAGATACAATACATATATATCAATATCTACTGTAGGTCATAATATTATACTATTGCTTTTAAAAAATAATTCGATTTCATCTTCATTGGACCACAGTACTTCGTGTGGCAAGTGCTGAAATTCCTTTTTTTCTTCATCGTAGAGCCATAAATCAGAGATATGTCAGTATCATAAAAAAAAAAACCCTGAGGGAATTGTGTACTTTGGTTCCAGTATGTTTATCATTACACAAAAAAACATTGCAGTCTAAAGCCCTAGTCACAGTACACTTTTTGCTCCATTCACACCCATTAAAAGCATCAAATGTGGGAGACCTGGAAATGCAAGCTCATGCGAAGAAATATAGTGTTTCGCTGTAGATGAAAGTTCAAGTTTTGTTGAACTCTTACCTGCCAATCTGTATGACAAGAAGACGATTGCCTCTTACAAATAATACACATTTCAAAGTGAGTAGACAGCCTATTTTAACATTTTGAAAATAGTACTATTTGTTATTTGTGATATATTATTTACTAAAATGATAAGCCTTACGCGTGACATCATATCATGGTCCGTTGCATTTTTGCATGATCAAAGCCTAGTGTGACTGTCCCTGAACTGTACAGAGGATCTGTACTGGCATTCTTACAATGAAAGAAGTTATAGACTTACATTCTAAGCTTGTTCTGTGTTTACATTTTGGTCAAATAGAAATAATTGAGTGTTATAAACCTAATGCTGTAGTTTGTTCCGTGTTCCTTGCACTGAGTGGTGCTCAATCTTTTTTTCATAAAAAATATTAACGTGAAAATGTAACTAAATATACTAATTCTAAAAATACGTTCTACAGATTCTTTGAAATCAATTAAATTATTATTATTTTTATTTATTTTTATTTTTTGGAGTCTATGGACTGCCAGTCTGACTGAAGCCAGTGACTGCTTGTAAATAGTGGTTTGCTAGACTTGAAGTTTTTTAAAATGTTTTGAGTGATCTGGAAAAGTCAGTAAATGTCTGACATGAGTAAACTAAACCTGCTTCTGATTGAAGATTGAAATCATGCCCAGAACTGTGTGTACTTAAATTTTTTTTTAGTGCTGTGTTTTGTGTGTTCACATGGTTCAGTTCAGAGGGGTGTGTGCGCAAGGTTTGTTACACGTGGAGGCGTGGCGGCGTGGCGGCATGCCTGCATAGCGTGTGTAATCACAAGTGCGAATCAAAATAAAAAAGCAGCCAAATCAGTTGGAAAGGGACAGACAGTCTCGTTTTATATGGGGCATTTTACAACTCCAGACTGTAAATGCAGGCATCATTCAAATGCAAGGGTCTGATTGGCTGGTAGGCAGGGAATGTCGGGTGCTTTTTTCTCAATGTGAGTGTTTATGTGAAAGCTGCTAAGTGTGGTAGAGTATCTGCAGCCAGGTTTCAGGAAGTGTGCTGCCTTTGATGTCACCCTACACATTCATTATAAAGCTCGGTACATTCACGGTAGTATATGCAAGCTAAATGTTTGATCACATGAAGCAGTCGACCGAAATTCGTTTTTTAATTGCAGATACCTATATCCAGAGAGCAATGTGGCCGATAGGCCGATATATCACACAATTTAATATAATAGTAAATGCCATGCATAAGTTGGCTTAAAAATTATTAACTTTTATTTAGCAATATATTTACTCAAAATTTCACATACAACTTTAACTTGAAAATAAGATTTTGTGTGCTTTAGATGGCAGATAGCAGTTTCTCCTGGTTTCTGTTTAGTCTTCTCATTTTAGTAAATGTTTCCACATAAAGAAATTTTAAAACATTAGGATGAAGGAAATAACAACAGTGCACACTGTAGTACAGCAACCACATAAGTAATGTGTGCATTAGCAATAGCATTTTCTCACAAAAAGACCAAGTCAAACTAATTGTAAATACTGGGCACAATGAAGATTGCGTTTACTTATAGCGCATGTGAAGCGCTTTTACTTTGAAGTTGCTCTCACACGCTAGTGCGGATCCAGCCTGGGCAGCAGTATACTGACAGCCTGGATTGCCTGCTTGGAGTGTCACGGACTGACAGTCAGGGAACATTGGTAAATCAAACAGAGACAGTTTTGATCCAGGCTATTACTAAAACGCACTATAAATGAGGATATATGAGTGCACCACAGGATGAAAAAACTCTGGATTTGTGCAAGTTTTGTTATGTTTATGAATGAAACCTGTTTAAACTAGTAATCCACATATTTACAGATGGTATATGATAGAAGTTTTATTGATGTTTGCCTTTTTATCATTAGACAAGACAGTTAACAGTGAGAAGAGAGAGAAACCCCCGAGCACTTTAACATCTCTTAGTGAGATTAACCCTTATATTGAGTTAGAGTTCAAAATCGGACTAGTTATCTTTATAGTTATGCACCTTATATTTAATGTCTGTTATTCAACTTTGTAATTGTTCAGGAAATAGAATCCCTTTATGCAAATCTGTAGCATTCAGTTGCTTCATGAGTTCTACTGAATAGTCTAATATTTGCAACTGTTTGTTGTCTCAAAATTAGGTAGTAGTATGCTCATTCTAACCGAAACATAGGCACAAAGCAGGGCAGGACATGCTGACATGTTCACCTTGTCAAATGTTCAGCAGAACAGAAATTAGCCTCTCTGTACACTTAAACAGAGTATAGTACAGAGAATCCTGAAACGTCCACATTCACACATACACAGGCACGCAAATCATGGGAAGTAAACAAAAATCATTTGTCAACATTAAAATGTTTGTTAAAATGTATGGACAATGCCCCCCAAAATATTTTGACACTTAATAACCTATGAATGTCATTGCTTTAGATAACAAAATATGCATGATGTCATTTGCATACAAATTATGCTACATCTTTTCTCAGAACTAACATCATTTTTCTGAGCAATTTTTGCAATTACTTTTTACTAACTGTTCCCAAGTTTTAGATTGTTTGCAGGTTTTTTTGCAGTTCACTGTCCTGTGTTGTGACATGAATTTTAAAGGTAAACATATTCAGTGTAGTAGTCTCTCATGTAAAAATAAAACTTAATAAAAACTGCATGTAATAATTATGCAAGAGTTAATTAAAAAATATATTTGTTTAAAATTGTTTTAGATGAAATATAGCATGTCACTTAGCAGAACTATTGTCATTCATTTAAATTTCATACCGACTACCAAATAAAACTACAGAAAAACTAAGAAAGTGATGAAGGCTCTCTTCTGTCTCAGATCTGTTACCTGGACATGGCAGGACAGAGCAGAGAGATGAATTTAGATGTCAGATATACACCCAAACTCCCTGATGGAGACAGAGTAACAGCATGAGGATTTATTTCAGCAATCAGAGAGCTAATACTGTTAGCTTTCAACTCAATGGCTTTAGATCTGTTATCTATATCTAGTGAGAAGCCATGCCAGAGCTGTAATTAAAACAGGGACTCTATTGGAAATTTGAGACAGAGGCCTTTTAAAGAAAGTGCCCCTTGGTTTTCCCTTCTGCTCTCCCCAGAGGAAGCTAAACCTTCTCAGAATCAGGCACCCGACGCTGTACTGTTGAATAGGCAAAGTACCATATTTCTGACATAATTTTGTACATTAAATGATTTCGTTCAGCAGTAGTCACTGCAGTATTTCTTCATTTATGCATTTGTATTGTGTAGGAAGGAGATAAGTTTGCCCTTTAATTATTGGTATTGGTCATTGTTACATTTGTGTTTTATGTTTTTTTATTTTTTTATTGTACACAAAGACATCCATTCATGTGGCTTCTGTGCAGCTGACAACAGACCCACTTTCAAAAGTAAAGAACCAAAAAGACTTTGAAGTGCGTTTCACACCAAAGGAGTGAAAAATGAAACTTCACAATTTCATAGTGCAGTTTAGCCTCTGCTTCTTTTCATGAATGTTCACACTTCTGTGATGGACAACTGTGTGGTTTTTGTTTGCAAAGGTGAAAAAAAAAAAAAGAGGTTTTATTTATTTATTTATTTTTGCAGTTGTATATGCCAAGCGATGATGTGTGTAGCAAAGTGAGGCAGAGCAATGTGATATACTGTACACTCACCGACCACTTTATTAGGAACACCCGTACACCTGCTTATTCAAGCGATTATCTAATCAATCAATCAATCGTGTGGCAGCGGTGCAATTCATAAAATCATACAGATACGGGTCAGGAGCTTCAGTTAATATTCACATTAACCATCAGAATGGGCAAAAAATTTGATCTCAGTGATTTCGACTGTGGCATGATTGTTGGTGCCAAGAACAGAAATCTGAGGCTGCAGTGGGCCTACCATTTGTGTACCTCAGCAGAAATCGAGATTCATCAGACCAGGTTATGTTTTTCCGGTCTTTAACTGTCCAGTTTTGGTGAGCCTGTGCCCACTACAGCCTCAGCTTTCTGTTCTTGGCTGACAGAAGTGGAACCCGATGTGGTCTTCTACTGTTGTAGCCCATCTGCTTCAAGGTTTGACATGTTGTGCATTCTGAGATGCTATTCTGCTCAATACAATTGGACAGAGTTGTTATCTGAGTTACCGTAGCCTTTCTGTCAGCTCAAACCAGTCTGGCCATTTTCCGTTGACTTCTCTCCTCAGCAAAGCATTTTTTGTTTTTGGCACCATTCTGAGTAAACTTTAGAGACTGTTGTGCGTGAAAATCCCAGGAGATCAGCAGTTACAGAAATACTCAAACCAGCCGATCTGGCACCAACAATCATCCATGCGATTATCTAATCAGCCAATCGTTTGGCAGCAGTGCAGTGCATAAAATCATGCAGATACGAGTCAGGAGCTTCAGTTAATGTTCACATCAACCATCAGAATGGGGAAATAATTTGATCTCAGTGATTTGGACCGTGGCAAGATTTTTGGTACCAGATGGGCTGGTTTGAGTATTTCTGTAACTGCTGATCTCCTGGGATTTTCATGTACAACAGTCTCTAGAATTTACTCCGAATGGTGCCAAAAACAAAAAACATCCAGTGAGGGGCAGTTCTGTGGATGGAAATGCGTTGTTTATGAGAGAGGTCAACAGAGAATGGCCAGACTGGTTCGAACTGACAAAGTCTATGGTAACTCAGAAAACCACTCTGTACAACTGCGGTAAGAAGAATATTATCTCAGAATGCTATTCTGAGATGCAGGTTGGTGCTGTTTTGGCGGCACGAGGGGGACCAACACAATATTAGGCAGGTAGTTTTAATGTTGTGGCTGATCGGTGTGTGTGTGTGTGTGTATGTGTGTATGTGTATATATATATATATATATATATATACATACACACACACACACACACAGTTGTGCTCAAAAGTTTGCATACCCTTGGAGAATTGGTAATATATGTACCATTTTTAAAGAAAACATGAGTGAGCAGTTTTCTTTTATTTCTTATGGGATACATATTCAACTGTAGGTTATAACAGAATGGCACAATCATAAAACAAAACATGGCAACAAAGAAAAAAAAGAAATGACCCCCACAAAAGTCTGCATACCCTTAGTTCTTAATACTGTGTATTGCCCCCTTTAGCATCAATGACAGCACGCAGTCTTTGTAATAGTTGTCTTTGAGGCCCCAAATTCTTGCAGGTGGTACAGCTGCCCATTCATCTTGGCAAAATGCCTCCAGGTCATGCAAAGTCTTGGTCGTCTTGCATGAACCGCACGTTTGAGATCTCCCCAGAGTGGCTCGATGATATTAAGGTCAGATGACTGTGATTGGCCACTCCAGAAACTTCACCTTTTTCTGCTGTAACTGGAGGGTCAACTTGGCCTTGTGCTTAGGGTCATTGTCGTGCTGGAAAGTCCAAGAGCGCCCCATGCGCAGCTTTCGTGCTGAAGAATGCAAATTGTCTGTCAGTATTTTCTGATAACATGCTGCATTCATCTTGCCATCAGTTTTCACAAGATTCCCTGTGCCTTCAGAGCTCACACACCCCCAAAACATCAGTGAGCCACCACCATGCTTCACAGTGGATATGGTATTCTTTTCACTATAGGCCTTGTTGACCCCTCTCCAAACGTAGCGCTTATGGTTATGACCATAAAGCTCTATTTTGGTCTTGTCACTCCAAATTACGATGTGCCAGAAGCTGTGAGGCGTGTCAAGGTGTTGTCGGGCATATTGTAACCAGGCTTTTTTGTGGCATTGGCGCAGCAAAGGCTTCTTTCTGGCCACTCGACCATGCAGCTCATTTTTGTTCAAGTATCCTTGTATTGTGCTCCTTGAAACAACCATACCGTCTTTTTCCAGAGCAGCCTGCATTTCTCCTGAGGTTACCTGTGGGTTTTTCTTTGTATCCTGAACAATTCTTCTGGCAGTTGTGGCTGAAATCTTTCTTGGTCTACCTGATCTTGGCTTGGTATCAAGAGATCCCCGAATTTTCCACTTCTTAATAAGTGATTGAACAGTACTGACTGGCATTTTCAAGGCTTTGGATATCTTTTTATATCCTTTTCCATCTTTATAAAGTTCCATTACCTTGTTACACAGGTCTTTTGACAGTTCTTTTCTGCTCCCCATGGCTCAGTATCTAGCCTGTTCAGTGCATCCACGTGAGAGCTAACAAATGCATTGACTATTTATACAAAGACACTAATTGCAATTTTAAAAGCCACAGGTGTGGGAAATTAACCTTTTTAATTGCCATTTAAACCTGTGTGTGTCTGTAACAAGGCCAAACATTCAAGGGTATGTAAACATTTGATCAGGGCCATTTGGGTGATTTCTGTTATCATTATGATTTAAAAAGGAGCCAAACAACTATATGATAATAAATGGCTTAAAATTATCACTATCCTTAAATAAAAGACAGTTTGTTTTGCATGATCAATCATATTTTCAAAATCAATGCCAAAATTTCACAATTTCTGCCAGGGTGTGCAAACTTTTGAGCACAACTGTATATACACATATACATTTTTTCCATGTGCTACACTGTTCCCCTCTTGCTTCTGAACCCCCTCTGAACAAGCCTCTTTTTATTTCTTGCAGGGCGACGGCCTACAGTTCCAGTGAGCCAAAGCCTGGGGAAATCATTAACCAGAAACAAATCACAGCAGGACACTGGTAGGTTCTGTGGCCTTCCCTTTCTGTCTTGCTGACTATAAGTCCCTGAGAAAAGTATAGAGCTCTGTCCACTTCTATTAGACTTCATTGGTTTAGCAGGCAAATACAGTGTTTAAGAGATAATGCATAGTTAGCCAGTCATTAGAGCAAAATAAACCCTGACAGGGTGATCGGGTCCACAATGCTTGCCATTTGATTTGTTTTTATTGATTTTGCGATAATGACCTGTGTGGTGTTTGACTGGGATGCTTTGTAAATGCAAAACGCAGTAACTAGGACGACACTGAAACCATTTTCTCTCAATCTGAGCATAGTTGATCCAAACCCATCACATTACAAATCATTGTCTGTGAGACCTGATTTTGTTCATAACTCAGTTTTGACAAAATTTGTAGTTACTGCATTTCGCCACATTGCATGTCAGTGTACCTTATCCCACGCGTTATTTGGCAACTTAATAAACAAGCAAATCAGAATCAGCTTTATTGCCAAGTATGCTTACATATACAAGGAATTTATCTTGGTGACAGGAGCTTCCAGTGTACAACAATACAAAACAGCAACAAGACAGAAATAATAATAAAAAAGAATTAATAAAAATAAATAAATAAATAAATAAATAATTTGAAAAGAAAATAAAGTAAAAACACAATAAGACTATATATATATATATATATATATATATATATATATATATACACAAATACAGATATACATATATACACATACACACACAGACACACACATACATACATACATAGTGCAAATCTAAATACAAATCTGTTGTATACAGTGCAAGGGAATGTAATGGCAGAAGAGGTTGGATGTGTTGGATAAATAAAAAAAGACTAGACTGTGAATTGCACATAATTATTGCTCAACGGGGCAGTTTTAACTGTTCATGAGATGGATAGCCTGAGGGAAAAAACTGTTCCTGTGCCTGACGGTTCTGGTGATCAGAGCTCTGAAGCGTCGGCCAGAAGGCAACAGTTCAAAAAGGTAGTGGGCAGGGTGAGTGGGTCCAGAGTGATTTTGAAAGCCTTTTTCCTCACTCTGGAAGTGTATAGTTCTTGAAGGGAGGGCAGGGGGCAACCAATAATCCTCTCAGCAGTCCGAACTGTCCTTTGTAGTCTTCTGATATCCGATTTCGTAGCTGCACCAAACCAGACAGTTTTTGAAGTGCAGAGGACAGACTCAATGACTGCTGAGTAGAACTGTATCAGCAGCGCCTGTGGTAGGTTGAACTTCCTCAACTGGTGAAGGAAGTACAACCTCTGCTGGGCCTTTTTCACAATGGAGTCAATGTGGATCTTCCACTTCAGGTCTTGTGAGATGGTAGTACCCAGGAACCTGAATGACTCCACTGCTGCCACAGTGCTGTTTAGAATGGTGAGGGGGGTCAGTGTTGTGGTGTTCCTCCTAAAATAAATGGTCATCAAATATTGATTTGAGTTTAAATTATTTTATCATGTGAGAAGACAGATAAAGAGACATGAAAATAACACAGTGGTGGAGATTTGTTGCCAGGGACAGAAGTAAAAAAAAAAATGCAGTTTAGTAGCCATTATAGAAAAATATTTGACTGCAGAATGCCACGATTGACCAATCAGAATCAAGTATTTCTGAGAGCAGTGTAATAAACCCAAATAGGGTCTAATGAAATGGCCCAGTGGCTCGGAGAGAATGTACTCTTCTGAATTTGGGAGGGGGAGGTCTTGTCGGTAGGGCTAATGGTATAAATGGCAACCTTTCTAGCCATTCTCAAGAAAGAAATAGGGGACACACATTCCCTGAATTCCAGCTTACTGTACAGTATGTCTGGCTGAATTTGTTTTATAATACCTCCGAACGGAATTCAACACTCTTTCAGTCTAGACTTGCAAACTTTGCTTTGTATTCATTTGGTCCATTTGATATGTTTTTACAGCAGGTTATCCCAGTGCGACAGCTGTCCTGTGCTAGAGTCTCATGCTGAAAAAAAATTGCAGTATCATTTGGATTAGAAGGTGTTTTTGCACACCTGTCTGCAAGTACATATTGAAGCTTTGGGCAGTGTCAGAAATGAAAGTAGTCTTCATCTTTCTCTCTCTCCTGCCCTGCAGCATAATCCTGGCCCCAGTCCAAGAACTTTAGAAAAAAATAAAAAATAAACCCAGTAGACTAGATAATACCAGTCATGCAGAGCTGTTTGCTGTTGCACAGATGTTTGAGAGAGCACCTCTAAATGTACATGTGTCCTGTCTTGCACTGTCAGATTAGTCAGCAGCATGTGACAAGTACACATGTCTCTAGCGCAAGATAAATGTACTTTTGTATAGTGGAAAACCTGTAGCATGCTTCAGTTTTTCAGTGTTAAACCAAATAATCAATGTGAACTGCTTTGAATATGAAAAAACTTTAAATTCTAGGAATACATCTAGACAGACAGGGTAACCATGATGTTTACAGAAACTGACCATTTTCCATGTTAGATCTGGTTTGGTGTTAATCTATCTGGTGGACTAGCACAAGAGACCCACTAGCAGTCCAAAGAACTAGAGGTCTGCTGCTTTGTGTCTGTTAAATAAACAGCAAGTGTGGTTGTTTTCAATATGGTTTATGATTTTTTCACTACCTTGTCAATAAAGTCATAATAAAGTCATATATGAACGATGATAGTTCAAAAAAATGCTTCCTTAATTTCTGATGCCCAAATATACACACAGTGTCTTATGCCCAAATATACACAGTGTCAATTTAAAGCACTTTTGTTTACTCAGCCACATCCTTAACCCACTCGTAATCCTGACGTACTAGAAAATCTCAGGTGGTGAAGTTTGTTCATCAGCATGGCCTGTCCGGTGAAAGGAAGTTTTGCTGGTTAATCTAGTTAGGAAACCTGTTTTTTTTTTTTTCTCTCCCCTTTACTCCCCAATTTGGAATGCCCAATTCCCAATGTGCTCTAAGTCCTCATGGTGGCGTAGTGACTCGCCTATTTCAAGATGGTGGAGGATGAATCTCAGTTGCCTCCGCGTCTGAGACCATCAATCCGCGCAGCTTATCACGTAGCTTGTTGAGCACGTTACCGCGAAGACGCAGCACGTGTGGAGGCTTCACACTGTTCTCCATGGCATCCACCCACAACTCACCACACGCCCCACCGAGAGCGAGAACAACACATTATAGCGACCACGGGGCGGTTACCCCATGTGACTCTACCCTCCCTAGCAACCAGGCCAATTTGGTTGCTTAGGAGACCTGGCTGGAGTCACTCAGCATGCCCTGGATTCGAACTCGCAACTCCAGAGGTGGTAGTCAGTGTCAATAATCGCTGAGCTACCCAGGCCCGTTGGAAGCCTGTTTAATACACCAGCCCACCAGCTTTCAAAACACAACATGTGATGCTGACCAGTTATGCAGGTCTTTTCAGCGGGCTTTTCTCTTTCTTTTTTCTTTGCATTTCTGAAATTGGTGTTGCAGAAAAGAAACCAGAGCCAAATGTGATATGCATTTAACTTGGGGTACTCTCAAGGGGTAAGAGGCCCTGTACCTGTGTTATAGGGCTTCACGCTTTGGTGTTACATGGGTTTAGTTATGTTGGGGTTGGTGGTGGTGGTGGTGGGGGGGGGGTGATACAGTGTATTTTTCAGTTACAGCCTAACACCCCATAAATTACACCTGCTGCGACGCCACGGAAACCCAATGAACTTGAAGCATGCTGAGGGGAAATGAAGTTAGCAGTGAGATCTGGGCAGGATATTGCTTTTCCATACCCCCCCTCCTTGAGGCAAACCTTCTTCCAAAATAAGAGTGGTCTAAAGATTGGATAAAGATCTCACTCAAGAAATAAGAAGATCATTTCTTTCATATGTAAGCAAAATGGTCATTATAACTGAAATATACCCATATAAATCGATATCGAATCAAAATCTGAGTCAAATCGAGAGCTTGTGAATCCAAATCAAATTGGGAAATCTGAATCAATACCCAGCCCTAACGGTAAGGCAACAGCATTGTACTGAAGCATTTTTACATTCTTTCCCATTAAAATTCTGACATTTTTACAGTGCGGCAAAATAATCAAATCAAATCAAACTGAATTGTGATCACATTTTAGATATTATTATCAGGGACTAAAAACAAAATGTTTTTCATTTTGGTTCGTTCTGAGAAAAAACTGTATTTTTTTTCTACCAGTTCAGATGTTCAGCAGCCTCCTTTCCAAATGGTAACTGAACTATTTGGAAAGGAGGCTGCTGAACGTCTGAACCGGAAGAAAAAAATACAGTTTTTGCAAAATAAAAGAACGGTTAATAATGTTCTTTTTAAAATGACAGTACTCTAAGGGGTGGGTAAAATACCAATTGTAGTGTTGCCAGATCTTGCAAGAGAAACAAGCAACCTGGTCTGGAAAAACAAGCCCAAAATATGCCACTTGACTCACCAAAATAAGCGAAAACATTTTTTCCTGTGTGGTAGTATTTATCAGCATAGAAATCATTACAAGCATATAGTTAATTAATAGTTAAGTATAATTTTAATTACAGATCTGCTTCTGAATCAAAACCCAGCAGCATCAAATCTGTATTAATGCATCATATCTAACAGTAGTTCAATGAAGACTTGGAAACAGCTCTCTAATAATGTTTTCATTGTATTTGTATTAGCCATGCATGTGTATGGTTTGTTGTAATTATATATAGTTGTTAAAAGATCTTCATTCACAGAATGCATCATCCACAACAGGCAATTAGGCAAAGAAATGTGTGATACAGCAGTTTCCTTCAGGATCAAAGCACGTGTTTTTTTCGGGCAGCATGAAGTGGTGTAATTCCAAAAATGTACTGTGATAAACCCTTTGGCCGTTTGTTCGTTTTCGATTTTTGCTTTCATTCCTTGAACTGTTAGTCCCTGATTATAATACAGTGCACAATTTAAACAGTTGTAATCCAGTTGAGCAAAGCAAATATTATACACCTCAATAGATGGTACCACTGGTGACAGAACAGATCTGTATGTTGCAGTTCTGGCTATGTTCTGTGTCTGAGGTCCACAGTCCTGCAACCTCAAGGAACGATTTGAAGTGTAGTGTAGTGTAGACAGGACAGTATACAGGCCTGCACAGAGAAAAGCACATGCTTGAAAGATCTCTATTCACATTTCCTATGTACCATCCCCCCATGCGGGTGAAACACTAAAAATTACAAGCCGTGCAGGAGGGAACAGTACAGTACGAACTGTCCTGGGGCCCTCTCTTCTCAAAAGTGTGCAACAGTGCAGCATACACATGTTTAAGAGTATTTCTGTCTCAGAGACCAGTTTGGATGCTTAAAGTCTACAGACCATCTACATAGATCATTGATTTTCTAGCCTCTGCAATATGTCACTCCTGCATTAATTAATGGTTTTCTGGAAGAAAACATTATCCATAGCCCGTCTATCTGCTCTGTTGTGCAACATAGTTAGCTGCCTATGGCTGCAGCATTTTAAGGCATCATAGTTGCGCTTCATAGTCAGAATAGGTAGGCATCTTAACTGTGCTGCCTTCTAAGATACATTCTTTTGTCCAAATTCTAAGGCAGCATAGGTTTTGGAAGAGTGCTATGAACTGAATCCCACCCCCCAATTGTTAGTTTCTCTCTCTCTCCTTTGCTGCAAAGCCGGGCAAGTTTTCCAACAGGCCGTTAATATGGGTAAATAGAGCAGGAGGCAAAGTGAGCGCTCCGTTCCTTGATGCTTCCCACATTGCTAGCTATACTGGGAGGTTTAGGACAGGCAGACTCCAGTCCACAAAGAACACCCTCTATCAGTCCCAAGAGGACCAGAGTTCTACTTTTGACAAAACCGTTTCCTTATAAACTCTGTTTATGGATATGAGTGCTGCACATAAAACCAATTCTGAAGTGTGTGTGTATTTGTCTATGCACGTGATCTATGGCAGTTGTGGCTGTCCAGCCAGTGACGACTCTGTCAGCCATGGGCTAATTGTGTCGTGGAAAGCATAGATTTCACACTGGTTTGCTATCCATGCTGTGGTGCTGATATGAATTGCTCACTCTACATTTTAACTGGCCCTGTGATGACCAACCCCCAGATGCACATTTTAAATGTCATATGCTTTATTTGAAGGGCTCGTACAGTACATTACCTCCCAGGGTAGTGTCAGTGTGAATACTGTAGCTCGTGTGAAATTCTTACCCTACTCTCCAGGTGTCTTTCAGCTTCATTGTGAAATGGAAAGTCACTTTCTCTGAAAGGGAATGTCTGTTTTGATAAATAGTCATTCTTGATGACCAATTAAAGCACTCAAATAAAAATATAACATAATTAATTGCATAACTTCAGCTCTACATGTGCTACTCAGTTTGTGATTGTCCCCAGATGGGCTGGTTTGAGTATTTCTGTAACTGCTGATCTCCTGGGATTTTCACGCACAACAGTCTCTAGAATTTACACCAAATGGTGAAAAAGACAAAAAACATCCAATGAGCGGCAGTTCTGTGGATGGAAATGCCTTGTTGAGGAGAGAGGTCAACGGTGAATGGCCAGACTGGTTCGAACTGACAAAGCCTACAGTAACTCAGATAACTATCTGAGTTACTATAAACTCAGAAGAATAGCACCTCAGAATACTATTTTGAGATGCGGGTTGGAGCTGTTTTGGCAGCACGAGGGGTACCTACACAATATTAGGCAGGTGGTTTTAATGTTGTGGCTGATCGGTGTGTGTGTGTGTGTGTGTGTGTGTATGTATATATATATATATATATATATATATATACACACACTACCGGTCAAAACTTTAGAAACACTTGACTGAAATGTTTCTCATGATCTTAAAAATCTTTTGATCTGAAGGCATATGCTTAAATGTTTGAAATTAGTTTTGTAGACAAAAATATAATTGTGCCACCATATTAATTTATTTCATTATAAAACTAAAATTTAATAAAAATAAAAAAAAGTTTTTGAAATTGATGACTTAAATCAATTCCTTCAATACTGTTTAAAAAGCATTCCAGGGTGATACCTCAAGAAGTTGGCTGAGAAAATGTCAAGAGTACATGTCTGCAAATTCTAGGCAAAGGGTGACTACTTTGAAGATGCTAAAATATAACACAGTTTTGATTTATTTTGGATTTTGTTTAGTCACAACATAATTCCCATAGTTCCATTTATGTTATTCCATAGTTTTGATGACTTTACTATTATTCTAAAATGTGAATAATAATAATAATAATAATAATAATAATAATAATATATATATATATATATATACAGGTGCATCTCAATAAATTAGAATGTCGTGGAAAAGTTCATTTATTTCAGTAATTCAACTCAAATTGTGAAACTCGTGTATTAAATAAATTCAGTGCACACAGACTGAAGTAGTTTAAGTCTTTGGTTCTTTTAATTGTGATGATTTTGGCTCACATTTAACAAAAACCCACCAATTCGCTATCTCAAAAAATTAGAATACATCATAAGACCAATAAAAAAAACATTTTTAGTGAATTGTTGGCCTTCTGGAAAGTATGTTAATTTACTGTATATGTACTCAATACTTGGTAGGGGCTCCTTTTGCTTTAATTACTGCCTCAATTCGGCGTGGCATGGAGGTGATCAGTTTGTGGCACTGCTGAGGTGGTATGGAAGCCCAGGTTTCTTTGACAGTGGCCTTCAGCTCATCTGCATTTTTTGGTCTCTTGTTTCTCATTTTCCTCTTGACAATACCCCATAGATTCTCTATGGGGTTCAGGTCTGGTGAGTTTGCTGGCCAGTCAAGCACACCAACACCATGGTCATTTAACCAACTTTTGGTGCTTTTGGCAGTGTGGGCAGGTGCCAAATCCTGCTGGAAAATGAAATCAGCATCTTTAAAAAGCTGGTCAGCAGAAGGAAGCATGAAGTGCTCCAAAATTTCTTGGTAAATGGGTGCAGTGACTTTGGTTTTCAAAAAACACAATGGACCAACACCAGCAGATGACATTGCACCCCAAATCATCACAGACTGTGGAAACTTAACACTGGACTTCAAGCAACTTGGGCTATGAGCTTCTCCACCCTTCCTCCAGACTCTAGGACCTTGGTTTCCAAATGAAATACAAAACTTGCTCTCATCTGAAAAGAGGACTTTGGAACACTGGGCAACAGTCCAGTTCTTCTTCTCCTTAGCCCAGGTAAGACGCCTCTGACGTTGTCTGTGGCTCAGGAGTGGCTTAACAAGAGGAATACGACAACTGTAGCCAAATTCCTTGACATGTCTGTGTGTGGTGACTCTTGATGCCTTGACCCCAGCCTCAGTCCATTCCTTGTGAAGTTCACCCAAATTCTTGAATCGATTTTGCTTGACAATCATAAGGCTGCGGTTCTCTCGGTTGGTTGTGCATCTTTTTCTTCCACACTTTTTCCTTCCACTCAACTTTCTGTTAACATGCTTGGATACAGCACTCTGTGAACAGCCAGCTTCTTTGGCAATGAATGTTTGTGGCTTACCCTCCTTGTGAAGGGTGTCAATGATTGTCTTCTGGACAACTGTCAGATCAGCAGTCTTCCCCATGATTGTGTAGCCTAGTGAACCAAACTGAGAGACCATTTTGAAGGCTCAGGAAACCTTTGCAGGTGTTTTGAGTTGATTAGCTGATTGGCATGTCACCATATTCTAATTTTTTGAGATAGTGAATTGGTGGGCTTTTGTTAAATGTGAGCCAAAATCATCACAATTAAAAGAACCAAAGACTTAAACTACTTCAGTCTGTGTGCATTGAATTTATTTAATACACGAGTTTCACAATTTGAGTTGAATTACTGAAATAAATGAACTTTTCCATGACATTCTAATTTATTGAGATGCACCTGTATATATATATATAAATATATATATATATAAATATAAATATATATAAATATAAATATAATAAAGAATGAGTAAGTGTTTCAAAACTTTTGATTGGTAGTGTGTGTGTGTGTGTGTGTGTGTGTGTGTGTGTGTGTGTGTGTGTGTGTGTGTGTGTGTGTGTGTGTGTGTATATATATATATATATATACAGTTGTGTTCAAAAGTTTGCATACCCTGGCAGAAATTGTGAAAGTTTGGCATTGATTTTGAAAATATGACTGATCGTCTTTTATTTAAGGATAGTGATCATATGAAGCCATTTATTATCACATAGTTGTTTGGCTCCTTTTTAAATCATAATGATAACAGAAATCACCCAAATAGCCCTGATCAAAAGTTTACATGCCCTTGTTTGGCCTTGTTACAGACACACAAGGTGACACACACAGGTTTAAATGGCAATTAAAGGTTAATTTCCCACACCTGTGTCTTTTAAAATTGCAGTTAGTGTCTGTGTATAAATAGTCAATGAGTTTGTTAGCTCTCACTTGGATGCACTTAGCAGGCTAGATACTGAGCCATGGGGAACAGAAATGAACTGTCAAAAGACCTGCGTATCAAGGTAATGGAACTTTATAAGATGGAAAAGGATATAAAAAGATATCCAAAGCCTTGAAAATGCCAGACAGTACTGTTCAATCACTTATTAAGAAGTGGAAAATTTGGGATCTCTTGATACCGAGCCAAGGTCAGGTAGACCAAGAAAGATTTCAGCCACAACTGCCAGAAGAATTGTTCGGGATTTTTTGCTATGAGCAGTCATATTTTCAAAATCAATGCCAAAATTTCACAATTTCTGCCAGGGTATGCAAACTTTTGAGCACAACTATATATATATGTTTTATTTATTTTTAAGTAGTATTTTACAATTTTATATGTCTACAAAAGTGATTTCAAACATGTGCCTTTAGATAATAGTTTTTAACATCATGAGAAACATAAAATCATTCGAGTGTGACCAAACTTATGACTGATACAATGGGTGTGTTGGTGTGTTTACTTGATGTGTGTTAAATACATTTTACTCCTTTGAGGTTTATAAGTGGATTAGACATGGATGTGGAGACTTCCAGGGGAGCTCCCAGAATGAGGTGCACACAGGTTTTTTTGCTGTATTCTTGTGTTTCACCTTGTTGCTTGTATGCTTGATTACTGTTGGAAAATCTTGATGTGGTTTACATCTATACAGCTTTCTCATTGCCATTTCATAATTGAATTTCCAACATGTACGTTGTAAAAGGATGAATCATAAATGTATTTCTTGAGCAGTGGTATATTCTCAGGGCCAGCAAAGCCTTCTCTGCTGGCCTAGCATGCCTAATAAATAAATATTTTTTCAACCTGTCATTCTCAAGTATTTTTAATCACTTTCCACAACTAATACATCTACAAATGAACAGGGAAAAACTAAAAGTTTATCCAATCAGAATTTATTCCTCGATGCTTCCAAGCGAAGCGTGATGCCTGTTTCACATGGCATTCCGAAGCCAAGCTCGTTAGCCAAAGCAGCGCATGAGCCTGAGCTCCACCCCCTTAAGCCTTAAGAATTACCACTGAATCCCTTAACAGTGCAAATGAATGGGCATCTAAAGTCAGATTGTCTAATTTCATCAGCCAATCAGATTAATTTATTTGTTCTTGGTTGATGTAGAATTTTAAATAAGTCCCAGTCAAGGCCTTCAAGCTGGCCTTGAGTGACGCAATCACGCATGAAGTTATGTATGTAATTTGAAAGTGAAGAGCGCAAAAGGCGAGATCAAGGGCGTTTGAAGTGCACTTCGGGAAGGGGACGCCACTCGAAGAGTCATTCCAAACAAAGTAAGAAAGTTAATTTTTTCACAAAGGGCTCTTTTTCAAACTGTAATGCCATGCTCTTTTTAGAGAGCCCACATCAAGAGCTTTGTGCTTTGTAGTGATTAGGGCATAGGGATGATCACTTTTGATTTTCGAATTTGCCCCAAAACAGAGACAGCTGTCATCACTCACTGCCGTTATCGCCATTGAGAAAGAGATCCTTATGGATTTATAAACCCGAGACGTTCTGCATGACAGTGTGATAGCTTAATTTATTAAACAAGAAAGGAGGGCTGATTTTGACTTCAATTACATTGGTAAGTGCTTTTTGCATTGTTATAGCAACATCAGGAGTTTTCAAAGTGTAAATTAGGATGTCTTGAGCATTCAGTGAAATTTATTGCAAGCAACATTTAAATCGCAAATATTGTCAGATAACTTTTTCCTGGTAATATAGACCTCCTTGGTGGATTCATATGAAAAATTATGATTTTTGAATGTCCATTCGAGTGATGTATCCAAATATTTATGTAATAATATATATTCACAAAACAATCATGCTGCAGTTAAGATTAGGCTACCTTGAGCATTCAGTGTCTTTTAAAGTTTTGGCTTTCATTCATGGATGAATTTTTTAAATGTCAATTGGTATTAATAGTTGGCTGCGACATTATGTATAATGTCCATAAGATGTCTTAATCATTGTAAAACGTTGTTTTCTTAATGGCATGAATCGCACTGAAGGCCTAGACTTAAAATGCATGGGGCGCCACTGTTCTTGTGGTGTGTACTGTAGGCAGTGGTTGGGCATGAGTACTTGAGTATTCCAGAGGGGCAGCAGCTATCATGAAAACACAATATTTGCATGACTTTTTTCCCAACTTCTAAATATTTCATACTGATCTAAATTCAGGAACAACTACACCTTATTTAAAATTTTGTGATTGTTTGCACAGTTATACCATGTGGTTTTATTCACCACACTGTTCTCTCAGGTGCATCAGGAATGCTCAACACTCTGGAGAGGATTAGAGGGTCTTCACACAAGATGCGTTCTTCCATTTAGAAACAGCTAGACAGAGCGTAACTTAATGGAACAGAACGCAGGGGTCTTGAGATGCATTTGAGAAGTGTTTTTTTAAAAGATCCTTTTTAATTTGAGACAGTGTCTGAAAGACTTCCATATGATGCTGATATGTACTCAAGTACCCGGTTGATTTGTCTTTCAAGCGCTTGAGTAGAAAAAAATGAACAAAATGCCCATCCCTAATTTAGGCTTAATATAGGCTTGTTGTGCCAATATCCCTTTTTTTTTTCCTGTGACACATTTTAGCACAAATAACATAAACGTAAACCTCCAGAAATCCAGCAGCTGGTTAGAGCTGGGGATCTTAAGAAGCCAGACACTGTAAAATAATATTCACCACACATGTTAAACTCTTATTAAAGATATTTAATCTAGTGCCATAAAATCGACTGCTTGTGAACACGACCTGGACATTGTCATCCATAACACATAAAGAAAGAGTGGATATGTTTGATCATCACAAGACATTGCTCATCAGATGGAAATAATTTGGTGTGTACAACGTTTTGTTGCATAAAAAAATAGTGGGGGGTTTTCCCCCTCCAGCGGTTCATTTTGTAGTTCATGACATCTGTTCTTCATCTATAAATAAGAGGACTTACCAATTTTGCTTGCCAAATTCATGTATATTACAGTGGCAGCACAGATGTCAAATATCATCACATTTACATGTATTGTTATTCTAATTATTATTTATATTTTAGAATTATTTAGACATAAGTTTAATGTTCCAGATATGGTGGGTTGAATTGAAATAAAGATTTCAATTTTCTTTTTTTCTTTTTTTTTTTTTGCATTAAGAATGTTTTTATTAGAGCCAGTTGTGCAGAGACTAACATATTTACTAGAAGAGCAATGATATGAATGTTTGTTTGTTTTGCTGTAGCCTCTCTGTTGACGCTGATGGGGGATAGGATAATGAGCCAGATTAGCACATGGAGCCTCCCGCTCCTCTCAAACACATTACAGTCTATATTGTTTAATCAGTTAATTAGCTTGATTACGGATCCCTCTCAGTGATTACTGCATGACACACCTGCTGTTGCCACACCTGCACAAGAGCTCAGAAGCATCCTGTATCTTATGAATGGGTGTTATGACCGAAATCTAAATTGAATATGAAGAAGTAATTTCATATCAAGTTTAACCATAAATATTTATTTTTGATAGAAATTCAGTATACAGTTGTGATAAGATCGGTTCGTAGGCAATGGAGGAGACAGGAGACAGCGAACAGTTGAGTGTTTATTCACACACACTTTAGGTTCACACACACTTTAGTTGAACAGCTCTTAGTGGCCAACTCAAAATAGCGCTTTTCATGACAATCTCTGGCTTTAGTTGCTGGTCTTTCCTCTACTACTGCTCTGGCCACTCTCTCTCTCTCTCCTCTACTACTGCTCTGGCCACTCTCTCTCTCTCCTCTACTACTGCTCTGGCCACTCTCTCTCTCTCTCCTCTGCCGCTGTGGCGAGGCTTATCAGGTCTCCCTCCACCATCACTATAATGAGAGACAGGGGTTAGAGTAATTACAGCCCAAGTGACAAGCCTTACCGCTTTCCCTCTCCCGCAGACAGACACATGACCACACCCCCCATTGCCACAACAGTATATATATTTTTCAATTTAATGGCCATGTGGTAGTGCTTATTTTTTGGATAATGCTATGAATGAAATTTGTTTGCTACTAAACAAATAAATGGTTCTTCAACACATTTGATTATTTTATCTTTTTATTCTGAGCTAGACACAAACCAAAAGCTGATTATTCATCATCAAATTTGTGATTATTAATGAATGATAATTAAGGTTGAGGCATCAGTGCTTAACAGTGAAGCTAACATTATAAAACAGATAGTTCCTAAATGTATGCAAATATTAGGAATGTCATAACGATTATTGATCAGCACTTTATTTTCTCGATAGGTTTTTTAAGCATCGATATATGAACATTAGCCAACATTTAAATTAGAAGGCTAATTTTTGTGCTGTCCAATTTATCGTCAGTTGGTCTGTTGTCACGTGTTTGTGTGTTTTTGTTCATTTTCATGCTTTGATTTAATATCTTTTATTTTGAAATTTAGTTCTTGTTGACTTCCTTGTCTTGTCATGTGACCCTCATGTTTCATGTGTTTTTGTTCTCATTGGTTAATTGAAGTAATTTAGTAATTGAATTCAACTTCACACAACGCTGCACAGACCGATCGGCACTGGACTTGAAGCAGTGCATGTCGGTAAGAAATTTGTCCGACTTCACACGGCGCCTTCCACGCCACCGTGACGTATACGCTCAAAGTACCGCAAAAGCGATTCGAGAGCAGTTGCATACTTCACATACTACTCTTACTACTTCTACTATGTCAGTCTATGGCAGAAATAATAGTATATTAGTATTCCATTACCATGGTGTTTATTCTGACAACTCCAGTTTAGCGGAAACTCTCGCAACTCCGTGTTTTTATAACAGTTCATCATGTTTAGGGGCCTGGGTAGCTCAGCGAGTATTGATGCCGACTACCACCCCTGGAGTCACGAGTTCGAATCCAGAGCATGCTGAGTGACTCCAGCTAGGTCTCCTAAGCAACCAAATTGGCCTGGTTGCTAGGGAGGGTAGAGTCACATGGGGTAACCTCGTCATGGTCGTGATTAGTGGTTCTCGCTCTCAGTGGGGTGCGTGGTAAGTGGTGCGTGGAATGCAGAGAGTAGCATGAGCCTTCTGTGCTGTGAGTCTCTGCGGTGCCATGCACAATGAGCCACGTGATAAGAGGCATGAATTGACTGTCTCAGAAGCGGAGGCAACTGAGACTTGTCCTCCGCCACCCGGATTGAGGTAACCGCGCCACCACGAGGATCTACTAAGTAGTGGGAATTGGCCATTCCATATAAAAAACAAAACAGTACATCATGTTTATATCATGCTATATTATGTTTTTCATAGTAATATCATGTTTATTCTTAGAAAAAAACTTTAAAATTATTAAAAATACTGACTCCTTTATTGGTATTAAAATATTACAGGCTTTTATTAGATTTTTTTTTCTTGTATACACAACAGATTCTGTATTAAGCAGCACATAAACTTTTCAAATGAACAATGTTTCTGGTTATTTTATGTAAAATTCAAACATCTGTATTCCACGTCTGCAATAAAGAAAGCAAACATCGCGCTTTCTTCCGTGACTGGTGTGGGTTCAGCATGCGACTGGAAGCGCAAGTATCTGGTTTGACAGCTCTCTTTTCAACTCCTCCCCTGGCTGCAGTTCGAGCAAGTCGAACACACCTAATAGGCTCGTTTGAGATGCCAGACGCCTCGCCTTGAAAGTAGACGAGAGTAGACTGCTGCAGTCTGGGGAGGAGTGAAATACTTGCTGTCAAGTCGGACATTTCTCACTTTGTGTAGTGGATCAGATACCTATGAGATCAAAGGCAGATATTGCGGGATTCACGTTCATGTGCTGTTGCTGATAAAGTGGATATAATTAAAATCCTGTTGCTTTAAAATGAAAATAAATATGATGAAAAAGACTTTCAATGTACCTGCTATTTAATTCCCCCCATAAGACATGCCTTTACATCCATTTTTAGTTCAATAAAGACACGTATTTTAGATATTTCAGAAATATGATAAAATCACATATCCCCAAGGACGTCGATTTTAGGGGGAGGTAACCCCCCCCCCCCCAATAATCAAAACAAGCAAGTACAACCCACCCAATATTTATATCATATTTATACCAACATGTAAATTCTTCACGCTGCAACCCCCCAAATGTTCAAGCCAAATCTACGCCCTTGCATATCCCATACAGAGATTGAACTGTCAGAGTGCTGGGAATATTCACATATAATTTATACACATAAAACATGATATTAGAGATTTAAAAAAATCAATTTGTTTTAGAAGAGAACAAAACACCACGGTTGTTTAAGCCAATGAGCATTAAGCTGTGTAGTCAGCAAGTCATCATGCTTGCAGTTTGCGCGCGCCTCGCTCTCACGAGACTTTTTTGGCATACGTCACCATAACATCACAGCAAGTCGGACAGATTTCTAACCGGCATGCACCTGCCTCTGATCACCGGTGATCGGTTATGTGCAGAACTTGCTCATCTCAAACTAGCCTATTGTCTTGTTATCATGTTCATTAGTCTTGACTTCTCATTGGTTTATGTTTATTAGTTTTGTTATCTTGTTATCAGTTCTGTCCTGTTATTGGTTCTTATGTTATTAGTTCTGGTCTGTGATTGGTTGTCTTGTTTACTTGTTACCCATGTTTGTGTATTTATAGCGAATATGTTATCTAGTCCTTTGTCAAGTATTGTGATTGTAATGTCTTTTCATCGTCTGTGCATTGTCTAGTTATAATCAAGTCTAGTTAGGGTCAAGTCAAAGTCATAGCCAAGTCTAGTTTATGTTCTGGTTTATGTTATGTTCTGTTTTGTTTTATGATTTACTGATTTGTTTATTTTTAAGTTTTTTGGATGCACTTAGTCACTGCACTTGGTTTCACATCATCATCATCTTGTCTTCGCTTGCTCCTGTCTTGCCTGCCTACAACGTTACAGAATACTCAAACCAGCTATAATATGAACCTAGCAGTTCAGCTGCTTCAACTGAGTCAGGGGAATCGTCCCCTAGAGGAGTACATGGCAGCTTTTTGTGATTTGGCCAATGAGGTGAACTTTAATGAGGTGGCTATGAAAGACATTTTTCGTTTTGGACGGGAAGAGCCAGTCAAGTCTTTGATGCCACATGGCCAGTTCACATGGACTTTGACACAATTTATTGATTTTGCTCATCTGCTGAGCGGATCAAGCTTTACTGTTGGAGCTATGGAGGATGCCAGCACTCCTACAGAGGAGTATATGCCAGAGTCCATTATCACGCCTGCCACAGACCACGAGCCAGCACCAACGCCTGCCATGGTCAACTCGGCCGTCCCAGAGTCAGCGCCTGAAGCCTCGGCCGTCCCAGAGTCAGCGCCTGAAGCCTCGGCCGTCCCAGAGTCAGCGCCTGAAGCCTCGGCCGTCCCAGAGTCAGCGCCTGAAGCCTCGGCCGTCCCAGAGTCAGCGCCTGAAGCCTCAGCCGACCCAGAGCCAGCACCTGAAGCCTTGGCTGTCATGTCTGCCTCATCAGGCCATGTTGCCACATCTGCCTTGTCATGCCATATTGTTATGCCTGCCATGCCAAGCCATGTTGTCACACCTGCATCGTCAAGCCATATTGTCATGCCTGCCATGCCAAGCCATGTTGTCACGCCTGCCATGCCAAGCCATGTTTATCTCAACATGTCAAGTCGCCATGTCCTACCTGCCATGCCAAGCCGCCACATCCGACCCACCATGCCAAGCCACAACGTCTGACCCACTATGCCAGGCTGCCTTAACCCCTGGGTCTCTGCCTCCAGCGGCTCCACCCCCTGGGTCTCTTCCTCCAGCAGCTCAGCCCCCGGGTCTCTGACTTCAGCAGCTCTGCCCCCTGGACCTCTGCCTATAGCGACTCTGCACTCCAAGATTCCAGCATACCATGCTGCTTCGTCAGCCTCCCATTCTATGCTGCATCGTCAGCCTCGCCTGCTCCACGGCTCATGACTGTCTCGCCAGGCCATGCTCCACGCCTTGTCTTTCCAAGCTATGCTCCATGCCCGCCAGCTCCACCCTGGTCTCCTGGCCGTCCTCCTGGTCTGCCCTGGTCACCTGGCCGTCCGCCTGGTCTGCCCTGGTCACCTGGCCATCCGCCTGGTCTGCTCGTGGTCTCCTGCCACCTCACCTCAACTGCCCTGGTCTCCAGGGTAGGGTTGCACCAGCTGTGCGTTAGGTCGCACGTAAGTTGGGACGTAAAGTTCACACTAAGGGCTTAGTAACTACTAGTTAGTTTGTAACTAAGTCAGTGCTTAATTTGGTTGCTTCACCTGTTCTTAAGGCAAAACGTAACCAGATGTTTTAAAAAGCTGTGAATTTCAGTTTGATCTTGTTAAGGTTGATGTTCAAACCTTGTTTGCTCATGTAACTGTCAGCTGTAATAAATTATATCCCCATTAAAATACGTAATAAAAGTAGATTTGATAAATAGTATATTTGCCCTGTGTAAATAACAATAAATAGGAACTGTATCTAAAATAAATAAGTGGTGATAAATAAATACTAATACAACAGACTGGAAAAATAGACATTTATTCATTTTAATATCCTATATATATATTTTGAATGTGTTTTGAAACTTGACACCGGACGACGCACCCTGAATGGTTTCATGCTGAAAAGCAGCTTAAAAGTCAGTTTCTTCTTTCGTAAATGTAAACAAGTGTTAATGTCAACATCATACTGTATGCCGAAAGGATTGAAGCCTTTCACGCAAAACATGAGCTCATTGATGTCATAAAATATTAGTCTGTTTTTTTAATCCAACCGTTACTGCTGGTAGGAGGCTTCCGTAAATATTTAGTTCATACGTAGGGTTACGTCCTACCTAAGTTTAATGGTGCAACGCTCAAATATTTAGTAGTGCATAAATTGTGACTTAGTGCCCATTTACTCCACAACTAGGCTAAGTTTTAACTTGCGTTTAGCTAGTGCAACCGGCCCCAGGCCCTCTTCCTGTTTCGCCCTGGTCTGCTGGTCCACGCCAGTCTATGGGCCCTCCACCCGCTCCGCCCTGGTCTTCTGTCGCTGGTCCCTCGTAGTCTCCAATGCTCTCTGGTCCCCCATGGTTTCCCAAGCCCCCTTCCCCACCCAGCTCCCTATTGAATTCATGGTTTGTGTTTTTTGTTGGCCATCTGGAGCCGCCCGTTGTGGGGGATGTCACGTGTTTGTGTGTTTTTTTTTTGTTCACTTTCATGCTTTCACGTTTTTATGTCATGGCTTTTATTTTGAAATTTTGTTCCTGTTTCATGTGACTTCCTTGTCATGTGACCCTCATGTTTCCTGTGTTTTTGTTCTCATTGGTTTTTAGTCATTGTCTAGTTATCATGTTCATTAGTCTTGTCTTCTCATTGGTTTACACTACCGTTCAAAAGTTTGGGGACACTTGCCAGTAATGTTTCTCGTGATCTTAAAAACCTTTTGATCTGAAGGTGTATGCTTAAATGTTTGAAATTAGTTTTGTAGACATAAATGTAATTGTGCCAACATATTAATTTATTTAATTACAAAACTAAAATTGTACAAAAATAAAAATAAAAGTTTTTGAAATGGATGACTTGGACCAAATAATTAAGAAAAGCAGCCACTAAGTGCCCAGAATATAAATGGGAACTCCTTCAATACTGTTTTAAAAGCATCCCAGGGTGATACCTCAAGAAGTTGGTTGAGAAAATGCCGAGAGTACATTTCTGCTAAATCTAGGCAAAGTGTGGCCACTTTGAAGATGCTAAAATATAACACAGTTTTGTCACAACATAATTCCCATACTTGCATTTCTATTATTCCATAGTTGTGATGACTTTACTATTATTCTAAAATGTAAAAAAAAATAAAATAAATAAAAAATAAAGAATGAGTAAGTGACCCCAAACTTTTGAACGGTTGTGTATGTTTAATAGTCTTGTTATCTTATCTGTTCTGTTATTGGTTCTTATATTATTAGTTCTGGTCTGTAATTTGTTGTCTTGTTTACATGTTACCCATGTCTGTATATTTATAGCCCTCATGTTATCTAGTCCTTTGTCGAGTATAGTCAAGTCTAGTATATGTTCTGGTTTATGTTCTGTTTTATTTTATGATTTACTGATTTGTATCATCGTATCATCTTTGCTTGCTCCTGTCGTGCCTGCCTACAAAGTTACATCTGTTCAGTGGTGGACAAAGTACACTAATCCTGCGGTTGAGTAAAAGTACAGATACCCTGATGACATATTACTCCAGTGAAAGTGAAATTACTCCTTTAAAATTTCCACTTGAGTAAAAGTACAAAAGTATTTGATTTCAAATGTACTTAAGTATCAAAAGTAAAAAAGTACTGGTCTATTAAAGGGATAGTTACCCCAAAAATAAAAATGATCTCATAATTTACTAACCCCCACGCCATCCCAGATATGTATGACTTACTTTCTTCTGCAGAACACAAAGATTTTTTGAAGAATATTTCAGCTCTGTAGGTCCATACAATGCAAGTGAATGGTGGCCAGAATTTTGAGACTCCAAGAGCACATTAAGGCAGCATCAAATTAATCCATATGACTTTAGTGGTTAAATCAGTTTCTTCAGAAGAGATATGATAAGTGTGAGTGAGATATCTAAGTTAATTTTTACTACAACTCTCCACTTTTTCTTTAGTTTTTGGCGATTCACATTCTTTGTGACTATTGCCAACTTCTGGCCAGGGAGGAGAATTTATAGTAAAAAAGGACTTAAATATTGATCTGTTTCTTACCCACACCTCTCATATCACTTCCGAAGACATGGATTAAACTACTGGAGTCGTATGGATTACTTTTATGCTGCCTTTAAGTGGTTTTTGGATCTTCAAAGTTCTGGCCACCATTTACTTGCATTGTATGGACCTACAGAGAGAATTCTCATTTTTGGGTGATCTATCCCTTTAAGGCTTTTGTTTATTTTTTTTATTTTTTTCAATATGCTTTATCCTCCTGCTCATATACATTTAAGGAGAGAGTGGTCTAATGTCACAGGTACACAGATAGTTTAGAGCTTTTTATTAAGAAAAACTGCCAGACATAATAACATGGTGTGTGTGTGTGTGTTTGTGTGTGTGTTTGTGTGTGTGTGAGTGTGTGTGTGTGTGTGTGTGTATGTGTTTGTGTGGCACTTTCCTGACTGTATGTGTGTTTCATACTTGAAAAGAAGTCCTTTTCATCAGAAGTGTCATCTTGTGTCTGGGACTTGATCTATTCTCGCAGATGGTCTCTGAAGTTGTCCTGACCTGAAATTGTATGATCTTTAATTACTACTAAACTTTTTTGCAAACATACAGTGCATTTTCCACATTTAAAATGTAAAATGACAGCACCATACTAAACAATACAACAGCAGTATGGTTAAGTATGGTTAAACTAATGCAACTTTGTGAATGCAATGGTACAGTATGGTTATTTGAGTTATATGATTATTCATATTATAAAACCATACTGCCATACATTAAAGCAAGGGCCACCAATAATGAAGACATTAACCAAAAGTTTCACCTGTGTTCTTAGGATGAGTATCCTTCATAAATGTCAGGTCAGTGCAGATTGTGTGTTTTAAGTTGTTTACAATTTATTTATTACGATATCTGTTGGCCAAACAATGTTTTTTTTTAAATCTTTTTAATTACCAATTAGTACATCTTTGCTATTTCATCAATCATTTTTGCTTCATAATTGTTTTACTGTTTAAATAATTGTAGGACAACACACACCGCTAGGTCAACGTGTGTTTAATAATCTGAATTGTTGTAATGACCTAAGATGCTAAACAGATGAGATTGTTGTAGATTGCAAAAAGCTAGACAAATCTGGTTTCATGCTTTAGCCTTGCTATTCATTTTATGATTTGATAATACCTAAAACAGATATTAATGTATTTTCTTTGACATATAAAGAGAAATAGGCCTAATAAACTGTTCTCAGCTCTTTATATAGCTCTCTCTATATATCCTATATTACCCTGCAACCTAATTTGCATTGGCCAGAGTGCATTTATAAGATTACTGCTAGCAAGCAAGTACATTCGTGGCAGTTTTATTACTATAATATGAAAAATTGCTTACCTTGATGTGTTTTTCAAGTTTGACGGAGAGTTCTTGAAAGCAGATACCATCATCATGTATTTTGCTAGGCAGGCACAGAAGACATTTAAAAATGGCATTGGGCAACGCTATATCTGAACGGTAACCCTTGTTCTGCAGAAACTCTTGCGAGACCTCATTTGTTGCTGGGTTACAGTTATAGTCTCGCGAGAACAAGACCTACCAGTCTATTTTAATTGAACGCTATTTATTAATTTCAAAGTAGCAAGGAACGGCACATTTTTAAAAAAAATGTAGTGGAGGAAAAAGTAAGATATTATGCTTTTGAATGCAGTGAAGTATAAGTTTCCTAAAATAAAATTACAGATACAAAGTAAAAAAATACTTTGTTACTGTCCACCACTGCATCTGTTAAATGTAGTCTGGCATAATAGCTTTGGGAAACCACATGGGGGTGATTAATAAAAGACACGTTGATGCGTTGCAGGTGGCAGTCCAAAATTTAGGATCTTGTCACCATACACAAAAAAAGTTACTGTACTTCTGTACTTACTGTACTTTTAGATTTTTGTACTTCAAGAATGAACAAAGTGACATCATTGAGTTTGCAGGTTAGTGTACAAAACTAGTATAACTGCGCAAACCAAACGATTTGAAATGGTGACGTTAATTATGCAATTTCTCTATGCCTTGATTAATTCTTATTCATTCAAGCTGTCAAACCACAAAAAGACATGTTTGGTACTGAAAATACATTGTGTAGACTATATGAAAGGTACATATATACAATATATCATCCAGTGATGGCTAGAGTAAATAATCTACAGTATGCCCTCTGATAATAATTAAGGTCGAATTTAATGGAAAATTATGCGAGTCGCACTGCAGAATTTTAAGCAATCCTCCAGAGTCATAGCGGGTGCCACCATCAGACGGTGAGCGGCGGTGTGCGTACCTTCAGAGAAAATAGTTGTTTCTAATTTTAGAATGTGCAAGATGTGTCCAATGTGTGACCCCCTTTAAGTTACCCTGCCGATCAACTTTACCAACTTTAGGCACTTTACCAAAGTTGTGTTGAGAAATATGTACGAAGAGACAAAAACTATTGTGCAATGAGCAGCCCTAGTTATATTTGGAAAAAAATACAGATGTAGATCGATAATCATCTGAAAAAAATCAGATTATCAATGCTTGAAAAAGGCATCAATGCCAAGTCTAGCAAATATATTCAGTGCAATACTAACAGTTTAGCAAAATCTCTACCTTGTCACATTTCTACAGCTGAACAGTGCATACTTAGACATACTCTCTTTCAACGCCTTCTTTTGAAAACCCTTCCACCGATTACAAATTACTGTAATCACTGTTACCTGTACAGGTAGGAGCAGTTCCTGTAGGAGGGATTGGGGTCACCAGTTGGGAGCAAATCTGAAATTCCAACCAGTGCATGATAGCTTTCAACTTTAACCCAGATGAAATACCAACAGCAGGAAGATAAGTAAGCCAGTGAGTAGTGGGTTACCCTGCTTCCATTTCCTTACACGGCCTTAAGAATGACAAGCTCTGGCCAGATTCTCATCCAACAAATGTATTAATTTATTTCTCCTAAAAAAAACCCAATGTTATTCTTTGTCATATCTTGCATTTTGCAAATGCCTAATTAACATAAAAATTCTCATAAGAATAATTTATCCCTGCAAACATGTTAGTAATAGCTCTGGAGCTGTTGGGCCTGCATTCCTTCCTGAGTTATAAGTTCCTTCCTGTGTTAATATGTTAATTCTTGCTATTTAACATCCTTTGGTAATATAATTTCCTTGCTTAATTAAACAAAACATAAGCTGATTTAACCATGGAATGTATAGCAATAGTATAGCTAGGGTGGTTGAGGTTTTAGAAAGTTCTAGATCTTACACAGATGGTGGTATTTTCATGCCAAGTGTAGTGACATGCTGAGGAAAAGTTAAGTCACACATTTTTCAGCTCACAGTAGAAGGCTTGACGAGACATTTGATGAATTAGACTGTCTGGGTAGTCTTGTCCTGACCGAAAATGTCAAAGTGGATATGAACGTATGACAAAAGCAATGGGTAAAAAAAAAAAAAAATAATTATTTAATTTATATACTTATTTTATTTGTTCTAGCAACTCACAGAATCACAGACTAGTAGATTTGGAAAATATGATGTTTTGCACATTGTTATTTTTATATTAATGGACCAAGGATTTTTGTTCACACAAAAAGGAAAATTCTCTAATCAGTTACTCACCTTCATGCCATCCCAGATGTATATGCCTTTCTTTGTTCTGCTGAACACATTTGAAGAAAAATAGAAAAATATCTTAGCTCAGTAGGTCCTTAAAAGTGGATGGTGGTCAAACCTTTGAAGCTCCAAAAATTACAGTCAGCATAAACATCATCCATGCGACTCCAGTGGATAATTGAATGCCCTCTAAAGTGATATGATCACTGTTGGTGTGAAAAAGATTTTTAACTGTAAATCATCGCTTCTGGTCAGCAGCAGTATGCAGTAATCGCGTTGGCATGAACTGACACACCCGTTACGTCCGAAACATGCCAACGAGAATACGTCACACGAGAGACCGCATGAACCCAACCCTCTCGTGACGTGATCGGGCATACTGCTGCTGACCGGAAATGATTTGATTTATAGATTTACTAATGGACACTTACTGTAAATATTTTATTTTTTTTTTCACACCAAAATGGATCAGTTCGCTTCAGAAGATATTAATTTAACCACTGGAGTCATATGAATGACGTTTATGCTGACTGTGATTTTTGGAGCTTCAGAAGTCTGATCACCATCCACTTGCTTTTTAACGACCTGAAGCTGAAGAAAGAATGTCATATACATCTGTGATGGCATGATGGTGAGTAAATGATGAGAGAATTTTCATTTTTGGGTGAACTATCCTTTTATGTTGATTGTAATGTTGCTGAAATGTTTCTGTTATATCTGTGAAGTTATTTGAACAGCCTGATATCATGAAAATTAATTTACCATGACAACATTTTTGCAAAACGAAATTCGTGCCTCATTACACGTTTTGCAACACATTTTGGGGTGCTAAAAGCAAGTGAAATGGTGTCGTAATCAGACAAGGTTTTAAAGGTGAATGTTAGAGGTTTTACTGAGTAAAATGTACCTCCCCAACCTAAAACTTTAACCTAAACCTAACCAATAGTGTCCTCATAGCAAATGAAAGGTAGCCTAAACAAAACAGACATCCTTACCCTAAACCAACACCTAGCCTAAACCTAACCTTTAGTGTTGTAAAAGGAAATGCGAAAGCACATTTTCTGAAGCAACCACAACATTTTGTGTTTCTTCTATGACTCTTTCGTCTCATGTGTCAACTTGCATGCTTGGCTGGGCATGAGCCGTGGTCTTCCAAGTTTGGTGAGCTATCGCACAAGCTAATCATGTTGGAATTGGTGTGTAAATGTAGGTGGGTCTGTGATACAAGTGTTAAAATGTTTTGTTTTTCAAATAGTGTTTAGAGTAAAAGTGTTTTGATATCATAACATAAAAATTTAGTTTTGTAATTAAATTTTGACATCTTTATAAAGTCAAAATCAGCCATTGTACTAATGATTTGTGTGAAAGTTATTAAAACGCACAGTTCTTGTAGCGCTTCTAGTGTTAATTTTACCAGAAAACTGCAGTAAAACGTAATACGTGGCACATAAAACTCACTTAGCAAAAAATGTGGTTATAGTAACGTTCATTCTGTGAGACTAGGTTGCATTTGGAACACAGTTCCAGAGTCCTGTCATGTAGCAAAACTCTCCAGTGTATCCTACAAAGAGGTTTTCCAGGCTTCAGTCTTAGTCTATTTTTCCTGAAAGTGAAAATGCTTTCTTGCTCTTTACGTGCCTTTGGAAATCTGTGGGTTTTCAAAAACGTCATGGTGCTACACGTTACCTCTGTCAAATATCAAAACCAAAAGCAAACCTTCCGTTGCTGTGACAACAAAGCAGGATATGAAACCACCATGCCGCAGGAAAGAGAGGGCTTCCTCTGTGTGCACATAACGTTTTAATAGAGGTGTTTCAGGGGTGTGCCAGTGTTTCCAATCAACCTTTTTTAACCAGTAGCACACCAACTTTGTATAAGCTGCCTTGAAATTAGAAAATAAAAAGGTGCAGTACATGAGTTACAAATGTGTAACTGATACTATGCTGACCAGTGCTTTTTATTGCTTACGTATCATCTTCCATTGACTTTCCAGGGTATGAGAAAGCAACATCTCACTTTTCACAATGATTATTGTTCCACCTTCAGCACATTGTATTGTCGCCACTACTGCTGTCTTGCCTAATGTTGGACTTGCATTTGAACATAAAAGCTTTTTGTTTGCCAAAGAGAACTAAGAATTACTGTTCAAAGAAGGATGTTGTCCTTGACTGCCTGTTATTCTGACCTCTATTTAAAGGAACTTTCATACTCTTTATTAGGTCTTTGACTTGACACATGGTCTGGCTGCCATTACTGGGCAGATTATCCAAAGCCTGTGCCGAGCCTCACCCATTCACATTGGCACATGTGTATGTATTCATGTGTAAGTGAGAGTATGTTTACATGTGCAGTTATAATCGAGCTTCATCAAGTTTTTGCATAGTCAAGCTACAGACTCTGTCCAAGTATACATGACACAATATGTATTGAATATTTTAAGGAAGGATGACAAATAGGCAGGTTGTATTTATAGCACTTTTTGAATGATATAATATTCTGGTTTTCAGGCTTAGATTTAGCAATCTTTATTAAATGATTTTTAAAAACTTAATCCAGAAAGGCAAGTTTATTTATATAGCGCACTTCATAATCAATGGTAACTTAAAGTGCAAAAAATAAAGACATGTTAAAGTCCATTCTAAAATCATTTTAGAAGAAAAATATAATAAAGAATATAAAAAGGTTATTTTAAAAATGTATAGAATTATAAAGGACATAAAGTGAAATAAAATTTGTGCAGTCATGTATTTTGGGCATGTAGGTGCTCCTCAGGTTGGGAGTCCTGCAGTAAGGTGCTGCTTGCAACCGGTATGGCCCAGGCTAGCGTAGACAGCGAGTGGTGTGTCTGCTGCCAGGCGGAGTGCTGTTTGTCTGGGCAGAACACGCCAGAGTGAAGCTGGCTGAGCTCCCAAAGGAGAAGCACTTTGCTAATCAGATCCTCTTCAGCACAGGCTTTGCATTGCAGCACAATGGGTCTCTCTCCCGGGCATGTGCTGTGCTGTTGTAAGGATTTCCTTCTCTGGGCCAGCTTCGCCCAGATTAGAGGAAATTGATTTAACTAAGTGGCTCAGTAGGTGACATCCATACTGAGGCATTTATAAAGGATTATTCTTTTCCTAAAAAGACAGGACAAAATGCAGGATCAGTCTACACTGCGTGCCCAATTATTAGGCAAGTGAGTATTCTGATCTTATCATTATTTCCATGCACATTTTCCAACTCCAAACCATGTAAACTTGAATGCTTATTGGATTCAATCATTTTTAGGTGGTATGTATTTGTGTAATGAGGGAGGGTGTGGCAAAAGTGACTAACACCTTATATCAAGGTGTGTATAATTATTAGGCAGCTTCATTACTTCAGGTAAAATGGGCCAAAAAAGAGATTTAACTGACACTGAAAAGTCAAATATTGTAAAATGCTTTTCAGACGGATGCAACACTCTTGAAATAGCTAAACTGTTGAGGCTTGACCACCGGACAATCAAACGTTTTGTGCGAATAGTCAACTGGGGCACAAAAAACGCATGGAGAAGAAAAGGCACAAATTAACTGCAAAAGACTTGAAGAATTAAACGTAAAGCTACCAGGAGCCCATTATCCTCCAATGCTACCATATTCCAGAACTGCAACCTACCTGGAGTGTTCAGAAGTACAAGGTGCCAAGTGTTCAGAGACATGGCCAAGGTCAAGAAGGCTGAAACACGACTACCACTGAATATATTCACAAGTTGAAGTGTCAAGATTGGGCAAAGGAATACATGAAGACAGATTTTTCAAAGATTTTATGGACAGATGAAATGAGAGTGACTCTTGATGGACCAGATGGATGGGCCCGTGGCTGGATCACTAATGGACACAGGGCACCACTTCGAGTCAGGTGCCATCAAGGTGGAGGAGGGGTACTGGTATGGGCTGCTATCATTAAGGATGAGGTAGTTGGACCTTTTCGAGTTGAAGATGGACTGAAACTCAACTCTCAAACCTACTGCCAGTTTCTGGAAAGTACTTTTGTCAAGCAGTGGTACAGGAAGAAGTCCTCAGCATTCAAGAAGGCCATGATCTTTATGCAGGACAATGCTCCATCATATGCATCCAAGTACTCCACTGCTTAGTTAGCCAGCAAGGGCCTCAAAGATGCCCAAATAATGACTTGGCCCCCTTCCTCACCTGACTTAAATCCTACTGAGAACATTTGGGCCCTTCTCAAATGTGAGATTTACAGTGAGGGAAGACAGTACACCTCTTTGAACAGCATTTGGGAGGCTGTGGTTGCTGCTTCAGCGAAAGTTGATCATGAACAGATCAAGAAACTGACAGACTCCATGGATGGAAGGCTCATAGCAGTTATTGAAAAGAAGGGTGGCTATATTGGTCACTGAATATTTTTGAAAGGCCAAAGATGTTATTTAATTGTCATTTTGTGTTACTTATTTGTTGTACCTACTCTAAATATTGAGAATAATCAATTGAGTTGGGAGGAATTCTTTTTGTAATTTAGTTGCCTAATAATTGTGGACACTAATTGTTGCCTAATAATTGTACACACTTATATATTCCCCTGAGAAGACAAAACTCACTTTTTCTTTGTTAAACATTCAGGCTTGAGGTTCAATAACATTTTGGATTGAGTGAGAGCATTGTGTTTGTTCAACAATAAAATGAATCCTGAGGAATACAGTTTGCCTAATAATTGGGCACGCAGTGTATTAGGGTGCATTCATTTAGGATGTGTAAATTTAGTCAAAAACAGTTGAACAGAATGCAGTGCGATGGAACGGATTAAAGGGACACCAAGACGAGTTTTTAAAAGTTATTTTAAACTATACAAAATCTTAAACGCAATTCTCATTGTGCAAGACACTCATAAAACAGTGCATGTCATGATGCAATGGCGAATGAAGTCAGTCTGCATTTGTATGGATGAAGCAGTGGTGCTTTAGTGGACCAACTTAATGAAAGCACCAATGAAAAAGCAAGACAAAACTAGTCAACCTCACTCAACAACAAGTCGATCATCACATCCCATCCATTCTTGGGCAGAGGGTACTTTGGGTGTGGTATAGAGGTCGACCAATATATCGGTTTTACCACTATCTGCAAAATCCATGGTCGGTCGACCTCTAGTGTGGTATGTAAACTTGCCTTTGTTTTGCCTCTTGATTGCTCGCTAGCCTCATCACAAAGACTCTCTTTTAGTACGTACACATACTACATACTATGAGCTGAACAGCACTGTGTGTGTGTGTAACTGAGACAGAAAAACAAAGAGAGTAAGTTAGAGTTCTATAATGATAGTATAAAGTTATAAAGAAGATAAAGCAGCTATAGATAGGCAAAGAGTGATAAGCACATCGTTGGCAGACCACAAAGCGAGAGCAGCAGCAGCCGTCTGGCTGTTCGGGTTGAGTCCACAGGCTCAGTGCCACCACTAAATTTCCCTCTCAATGAGTTTTAATTAAATTCACAATACCCAATTAAGTGAAAAATGCCTCTGCGTTCCTCTCCTAAGGTCACTGACCTGAACTGAGCGCCATCGGGAAGCAATGCGTGGATTGGTGAGGGGTAACGGCAGTGATGGGAATGGGGTAGGGGGATAAATTAATAATGCAGATATGCATGTAACTGCGAGGCAAAGGGTATGTATGTTAGTTAATCCCTACTGACTCTCAGGATTTGGTTAATGAGGTACATAATTACATATACAGCACAATGTGATTAGCCCTCAAATGGAGACATGGGTCAGTGTCGAGTGGAATAGGGCGATGTGCAGTGTGATCTTTTGGAGCCACAACAGGTGGCTGCTTCTGTGTGTGAGCGCATGTGTGACATCTCTGTTTATATAAAATGCCCTCCATACATCTGTTGAGTTATGCAGTCTCTATCACTATGACAGCAGCCCAGGGAGGTTGAATGCATGAGGGTGATGGAAGCACAGTGCATTCTGGGTTATTGAGGGTTGGGAGGACAAAATAGCTCCTTCGATCTACTAAGAAGCAGTTAAAAGCAAAATGACCCAAACTCAAGAATTTTCTCAGGTTCTAAGTGATATTTAAAGGGTTAGTTCTTTAAAAAACTTAAATTCTCACCTTCATATTATAGGTTCTAAATTCCTCTGAGTGCCCCCCCCCCCCCCCGCCCCCGAGTGAGTTTTTCCTTGTGTAAACAATCAAAGTCACGTGAAACATCACAGCCAGCACATTAGAGGGGGCAGAATGTAGATGAGTAATTTATTGAATTCTTGATTTCTTGTCATTTGAATAGGGATGCACGGCTCCGATACTGAAGCTTTTAGACGGATCGGGTATCGGTTCGACGAGCCCGATCCAAATCCGATGCTGTGTGTTCGTCATGTTCGTTACTGTCAAGCTCAGAAAATGACATAAAAGCCAAAGAACCATAAAAACACAATTAAAGTAGTTCATATGACTCGTGCATTTTATTCAAAGCCACTTGAAGACATGCAATAGCTCTGTGAATCACAAAAGGCTGTGTTTAATGAGTAAATATATAAAATGCACGCGCAGTTCCAGCGCATCAGTGAATGGCGCTGCTCTGTTTACACACACTCGTGGCTATTTTAAGCCTTCACAGCGGTGCGCAATATTTGAGCGCTACTCACCAGCAACATCTCAGATATAGATGCTCAAAAGTTCGGTTCACCTATAATATGCATTTAGAATTTCACTGGAGGTGTTTTTTTTGTTTTTTTTTGTTTTTTTTTACCAGACTTAGAATAAGAAGCGAATTAAACTACTGTGAACTAGCCTACAGACAGACACACTTACAGGACTTCCTGGAGAATTCAGAATGTCAAAATAAAAGTGTGAGGTTTTAAAAGTTAAAGTTGCACGATTGCGATATATTACAATATATTACTATTAAAATATATTATTATTATTATTATAATTTGTTTACAAATTATAATAATATTTACATTGAATGGGTTCCAAAAAATAACTGTGTGAATGAAAAGTGAGCAGATATCTTACAACTAAATTGAACAAAAAAGAGATCTGAATCCTTTAAAGGTCAGATACAAGTTGAAAAAATTTAGCAAAAAAAAAAAAAAATTCTTTTCTACTGATGACTTATACTGGAATTACTGTTAATTTTGCTGCTACATTATCCAGTATATTAGTTAATAATAAAGTGTTTCTTTATAAGCTATACATTTATATTGAAATAATGTGTAGTTAGAGGTTTGTGTTTCTTTACATATTAAAGAGTACACCCAATTAGTTCCACACAATAATGTAAAGATATTCTAAACTGATTATGCAAAAAAACAACACTGTATCAGATCGGGACCGGTATCGGCTGATACTGAGATTTCCGAAATCAGAATCGGATCAGAAGAGAAAAAGTGGTATCGGTGCATCCCTACATTTTAAATAAAAAAAAAACTACATTAAAAAGTCTCCAAAATGTTTGGTCAAAATCACAATAAAAGAATATGGGCCCTATTTTAAGAGTGCTAGTGTTAAGCACAGTGCCATGCCTTAAGCATGAGTGCAAGTAGGCATGGCCATGAAGTTTTGGTATTTTCGTGCAAGCATGCACTAAGTCTAGGCGCAAGTGGCAAATGGGCTGGATAAAGTGCAATTTAATTCTGAGGTTTTCTCCAGGTACTGCACAAACTGCGCCCTATTATATAGGCCATTCCCTCAAGCACCAGCGAATATAAACAAAGTCAGCACATTCATAAGACGTTAGTAGTATAAATGGACTTTATACAATGAATCAGAAGAATTGAAAATTACATTCTTTTATGCATTAACTGCGTCCTTAATGATTGTCAGGCATATTTTTATGAAAGTGACACGCTCCTTTTATACACATGGAAAACGTGATTCTCTTCAGAATTTGGATGTAGACTCCATGAAATTACAGAGAATGTATGTATTATTAATCATTTTCATCTACTGACACACAAATCATGCCTAGTAATAACAGTGATTGTATCAGCAAGCACTTCACTTCTACTGGTCGGTTTTTATTATAAAAACTTAAATTGAAATAACACTTCTAAAGAAATGAAAATATAATCAAAATAACGAAGTGGTCAAAAAAATCATACCAATTCAAAAACATTTTACTCTTTCCAACTTCTTCCACCGGCCCGTCTTGCAGTGACTTAAAAATCACTCTGCTACAACAGGTGGAAAAATACCAATACAAATTAGATCATAAATACAATTGTAAATATAAACTTGATAACAATTGAAAAATAAAGCATGACCTATAGATAGTTTAACACAAATTTTTGATAATATATGATGTTTACAACTCATAATTTCATGTTCCACTTTATTTTTAGAGTTTGGACATGAACTTGGAATCTCCAAACTGCAAATGCAGGAACTGAGTTAAAATTTTGTGCTGAGTTAAGACTTGGTTTTCAAACGACTTAGCGCAATTACCTATTTCTCAGGAAAATAGTAAATTGCACTTTGTGCCACTTCATTAACATATTGTACAATACACCCACAGTTTGCGTGCATACACCGACAATAGCGCAAACACTCCCACCCACTTGTGCTTTGCGCTGGCACGTAAATTGTGATTAGAATTAGTGCTCTCATTAAAATTCTTGTTTCTCTTCTGCCAAACATTAATCGGCACAGTAAGACACACCGTTGCCAAAAGAAACGGCAGCATTAAATGATTTATGACCTCCTGCTAATGGGCTATCATCATACAAGCCACCAAAACTCAACTGCTAATCAACAAACTAGCGAACATATAAACAACATCCAGCTGTCATGCACTAACTAACAAAGCCTGTCCTTTAACGAGAAGATAAAGTTCTAAATAAAGAATGAGAAGAATGGTAGAACACACTGTGTTTGAATGCAGTCTCTCAGGAAGGAAATCTACACTCACTCAGTTCCACAGGGAGAGATGATAATAATACTTTCATTATGTTTCATTTTGTTAAATCCTTGCAGAGTACTAAAAATGTGCTTTATGGTGCATTCTGTGGAATAATGATCACTTCCAAGTAATGCTATCATTTATTATACAGTTACCTGTGTTGTCTGAAAATGTGTGCTTTGCGGCAATATACTCTAGTGAATCTAGTATTCATGATTTTTCAGGCACTGTGCTAATTATATGGTATTTATCTTATTGTTAGCACATATTTACTCAGCCCAGTGAAATTCTGAAGTTATGATAGCTGAGTTTATTGTTAAACTAATTTATTTCATTGTTTTATTATTGTAAACTTTCAAAGTGCAGGTTTTCCCTCCAGGGTTATTATAGGTTAGTTTTTTTAGTTTTAGTTTAGTCTTTCCAGTGTTTTCTAGTTCCAGTTTTGTTTTTTAGTATACTTAATTTTTTGTTTTGTTTTAGTATTTTAGTGCTGCCAAAGTTAGAAGATTAACTGATAAAAAATAATATACTGTTTATCAGAAACTAAAATCATTTGTGTTCATTTTTATTAATTTTTTTTTTTAGTTGGGGTTGAAGTCATGAATTGTATTTTAATATAGTTTCAGTTTGTCCAGTTAAGTTAGTTTTAATTTTTTTTCAGTTAACAAAAAAAATAATAATAAATTGAGCTTTTATTTTAGTTTTCATTAATGATAATTACACTGGACTTTCCAAAGAATATGACTCTTTAGGCTCTTTCGGAACAGGCTACTGTTTATCTCAAAAGTTACTAGACTTGATGGAATGTCATCACACCCACACATTTATGTACACTAGCATTACAGAGAACACAGGAGAATCGCTGGTGTTTCCTTTAAAAGGGCAAGCACACACCGCAGTCTTTGTTGGTTTAGTTTAATGTAAGTTCACTTTAAGTGGGCTTTTCTGCGTTTGGCGATATAAAAATCTCTATTAAAGTGCAAGGTTAATTACATAGTCATATTTGATGGATGTTACCTCTGATATTGTACATTCACTGACATTGTTATGTTGTACCACCAGTTATGACGTCTCCCTGGTAACATGCCAGTGGTTTAATGCTGTGATGCTACCTGTCGGAGCATATGCGGGGGGTGTGGTTAAAAAACTGAAGAGATAAAAAGCAGGATATGGTAAGACATGAAAAGGCAAGTGTAACCACAGATTGTAAGACAAATGTTGCAGTATGGGGCGATAAAGCAGAGGCTTCTCACTGGGAGCTTAGTGCCCCGCAGTGGAACTCAGATTTTATTCAGCACGTTACAATCCTGTTATTGCTGTTCTGAAGCTGCATTGCCCACATGAACACACACAAGGCCTGTGCACCGGCAACTTCTTGCAATATGTTTGCATTTAAAGGGACCTCTGTCTTTTTCATGATGATCGTTCCTTAGCAGCATCTACCTCTGAACCTGTTTGAATTAGAAAAAACAAGCCCTGATATTAACTGCTTCCAATATCAGCAGATTAAGACTGATATAGACCATTTCAAACATGTAAACAATAACAAAGGAATTAGAATGCAACTTTTCCTAAAGCACTTCCGGTATCATAAACGGATTCTTTAAATAAGGCTCAGAGTTAACATATGTGACAAGTCTCTTGTTCTGTTGTGGAGGAAGTGGGAGCCGGGCAAGCAATCCAAAGTAAATCTTTATTTTTAATACTTTTCAGCATCCTCACACACTGTTTGCTTTTCAGCATAATGCAACTGAATGCACACATCAAAACTGCTGCATGCATCTCTCTCTCTCTCTCTCTCTCCTCCGGTGGTCTGGATTGCCTCTTTAATCCCTCTCCAGCTCTTACTGCAACACAGAACAACTATTAGAGATAATTTACCACAGGTGTAAATCCTTACCGTCCTTCCTCTTCTGGCCTCGCTCTCTACAGACGTCCACACCCCCATCTCCACAACATATTTTCTTCAAATAACATCAAACATTTACCTGAAGTGACTTATCCAGGCATGTTGTTGATACTGAGCGTCTACTCAAGAGAGGCGATGAAATTGTATCATAGTTTAGATGCTCACAATTATTTCCTCAGCTGAAAGATCGGGAATATTGGATCGCTTCTATTATAATCAATGAAGCCATTCAATGAAGCTGTCTGTGTAACCTGCAGACAAGGTCCTGTGGACGTCACTTCCTTTAATTGTCTTGAATTGGTCTATAGTCAAAAAAATTATAATCTGGGCTGATACCAAACTGGTCAAGAATATATTGTGTATCTCTAAAATAAAGTGATCTTTGGTAGTATGGGCTTGTAAATATGTATGTTTATATATGTTTCTGCATGCATATGTGTGTGCGTGGGGGGCGGGTTTAGGTGGTTTACGAGGACTTTTTTTAGGTTACAAACTGGAAATTACAAGGGTATTTTGCTATAAATGTGGTTTATGAGGACATTTCTAGTGTCCCCATAATTCAAATTGCTTAAAAAACATACTAAATTATGTTTTTTGGAAAATATAAAAATGCAGAAGGTTTTTTGTGAGGGTTAGGTTTAGGGGTAGGGTTAGGGGATAGAATCTATAGTCCATACAGTATAAAAATCATTATGTCTATGGAGAGTCCTCATAAGGATAGCTGCACCAACATGTGTGTGTATGCATGTGCATGCATGTGCATGCTGTTTTTTGGGTATGTTCAGTAATGCATAATTTATCAGCACCTGTTTTACTAGTTTATCCACACACCTGGCCAGAACTGATCACAATGTCAAGGTCACCACCATTTGCATGGATGGCGTCTCTTAATGGCACGTTGCAAACAACATGCAAAGAGTTTCTTTGACATGAGACTGGCTGGAGCCCTCAGTTCCTGTTTATAGGTTGATTTTAAGTGTTGAGTGGAAAAAGATGTTTCCCCAAGACTGCTGCATTCAGAGTAAAGATGGGTACATCCACACAGACAAAAAATTGTATGGAAAATAATGTACTATGTACACACTAAATGCTGGTTTATAAAGTGGATGGTTTAGCTGTGCAGTAAGCCTTTTTGTGAGCCAGTGTTTAAAATTTTTGCTCTCCTAATGTGTTAGTTTGCATTGTTTCCATACAAAAATTTTGAGGATGTGTAAATGGCAGAAACTGTGCACACTGTGCATCATGTTTTATTAACCAATCGCTTTATAAGTTGCGTGACTGTGCGAATGCGCATATGTTTTTGTTACCACCTCATCTCCTCTCTTTTTGTAACCATAAATAATTGTTAAAACAATGTTTTGGTTATTCATGACCTTTTATGCAAATAAATATAGCCATATTTCTCAAATAATTTGTTTGTAAAAGTTATGGTAGAACCCAGGAAGAGAGACAGAAGAAACAGAGTTGAGGTTCTACAGAGTTGAGGCTATCAGTGTAGCTATGTATTCTGTACAGAATGCTGTACAATCATGAAGATGAGTTTTATTTTATTCAAATTAGGGATCAGTGGCACCTGCAGCTGTACGGCCGTACACACTGTGCATACCTTGAGGGCTCTGACTGACCTGAAAAAATTTTTTCTCTGAGAATATTTCAGCAAAAATGATGTGTGTCCCGTACTGATGTTGTCTGTTTAAAAGAACCAGCGATGCCCGATTTGCGAATGAATCATTTTTTTGAGTCGGTTCTTTTCAGTGAATTGGCTAAACATGCTTGCAAAACTGTCTGAATCGATTCGTGATTCATCCTGTTAGTTCATTCAGACTGCTCTCTAATGGAATAATTTGGAGCGGTTTCTTACTCATTAAAACAGTATCATGATATTTAAGGACAGAGAGAACAAACAGTGCTGGATAAAGTTAATATATACCTACAATCAACTGAAACTGCCTTTTTGAGAGGTAACTTCGAGAAACTTCAGCTAGTTCAGTGTCATGTGAAGAAGGGGCTGTCAAGCCAAATGTGTTTTTGTGTCCACTCACACTTTTTCAATCGTTTACCATATAAACATTCATAGATGTGTGTCTTTTGACACGTTTCACTGTGTTTTTAGCATCTCCCACAGAAGCGCAGCATTTTTAGATGAAGTCTAAAAGTTAGGCCTGTTTCTGGTACTTAGAACAGTACCTACTCCCCTCCCTAACAATGGAGGTCAGAGTATATTGCACTCAAGCAGCGCTAGCAACCTTGTCCATATGCTCAAACATTCGTCGTCCATCTTTTCCTTTTTTTTTTTAAAGTTTAACTTAAAATTAACTCTCATCTACCTATTCTTAAATACAAAATCTTAGAATAAATGCATAAGAATGAATTAAAATGAGAGTTAAAAACAACAATAGATACAATAAATTGGATGGATAACATATTTGCACAACAAAACCCCAATAAATATTGCAAAATGGTGAGTAAAACAATAAGTCCTTTAGACACATTACTATCCCGTGATGGAGACAGGTTCTCCATCACATCCAGCTTAACCAAATGTTGTTGATGGTAGGCTAAGGAAGACTTTAGCGTAGTGTTGCTCTGAGGGTTTAACAATGCCTTGATCTGTTGCCCCTCTGTGAAATGGTATAATGTGTTGGCTGATCGTTTTATGTCCACTATAGGTGGATTCAAGGTACTGCACCGGTCATGTGGGGATCAGGGGTGACCACTGGTCGCTGTATGAGTGATTTAGATAAAGTGACTTATGAGGCACAATATTTACCCCATCTGTTCAAATGATGATGTGCTGAGAGAGGAACGCACGGCTGCATGATGTTCACCCAGACCCAAAGGCCTCACAGACTCTCCTAGCCATGACTGTTTGTCGGAGAGCGCACTAAACGTCCATGAAAGATACACACTTTACAGAAAGTCAGTGCCTCTTGCTTTGTGCCTGTGTGTGTGTGTGTGTGTGTGTGTGTGTGTGTGTGAGAGAGAGAGGGAGAGAGAGAGAGGTATATGGTTCTATCTGACTCCTATATGCAGCATTCCTTCTGTTGAAATTAGAGTCATAATGAGTGCTGAGGTAGAATGGAAGCTATTCAGCTGTAGCACTTAAGCTCCCTCTGCGTCCCTCGCCTCCTGCTGTCCGTGTCTCAGGTGCACATCTCTTCCTTTTTCTCTCTATTCTTTGCCATTTTGTCTCTTCCAATCAGTCAATCTATTTCTTTCTTTCTTTCATTTTTATTTTTATTTTTTGGTTTGACTTGTTCTGTGTAATGTGTGTCCAAAGACGAGATCCACGTGACCCATTTTTCATTGAATAATGTCTGTTTTAACACCCTTTCTTGGTGGTTTAGTAGTGTCTGAAGAGGTGGGCATACTGTGAATTTATCATGGAGCTGAATTTTTTTTTCTTTTTTTTTTTTTTCAATAAAACAATTGTGGTCTTTTGTTATCATAGTCCCATTTGAACTTACAAAATGTTTGTCAGGGTAAGTTCTGGTGTGGTGTACAGTACACTACTAAGAGAACCATGGTTTAGTAACTTGATGTTAAACATCTATTGAAATTAATAGGTTTCATTAATGTTCTTTTTATTACTAGTAAATAATAATTAATAATAATAATTCATGCATACATTATAAACTGTTAAGCATTGCAAAGCTAATATGAGTGTAGTAATGTTCACATTTACTATAGCCTCTATATTGCTAAATATACATAATAATTAATGGTTAATTTGTTTTACTTGTGAAGCCTACTACTGTATAATGTAAACTACTATAATTTTCGGGGCATAGTGAAATTGTTTTCCTACTTAGAAATATAAATTGAAATGATTTAATGTAATTACAGGACAACTCTGTGAAGATCGTCTAAATTAAACTAGCAGGGGTGAAGTCAGTATTTTCACAAAATAATTAGCATAAGTTGTATTTAAATGCATATTTTCACGTTTAGCAGCTAAGTAAACACAGCAAATTATGGTGACTCCAGTGCTGCTGGCACATCAGCAATTCACGGTAGGTAGACACTAGAAATGAAATGAAACGGTAGACATGATTGGTTAGCAAATATCCAATCACGTCTGAAATGAACGTTCTGATTGGTTGTTCAGCTGAGTTGGACTGTTTGTCTTGCCTGTGCCTTCACTTCAGCGCTCACCTCCCACTGCTCCGTTCACTTTTTGAGATAAAGATGAGCATACGCAAAATCCTTAGAAAGATGGGTTTGCATACTGCATATGCGCTAGACTACACAACTGCTTTCTGTTCTTTACAGTCAGTTGTTGATCAAAAACAACAAAAAATAAACATTTAATTCTAATCATGCATGGCACAAATGAGGTGAAGCCATTTGAGTCCTCTCTAGTTAACATGTTCTCGAAACTCTTTTACAGAAATGTCAGTTTTGTTAAAGAGACAGTATCGGTTTTAGCACGTGTTCAACAAATCAATGTAAATATTTGTAAATAGTACAAATGATGCAATTAAACAATAGAAATGGAACAAAATATATGAAATATAATATCTTATTTATTGATTGATTACATGGATTTCTTCATTTTTAAAAACCAAAATGTGACCAAAATTATGAAAAACTAATAAATTAAATTCAATTAATATTTTCATAATGTACCTAGTTAGAAGGTCCCTTGTATAATTAACAGAATTATTTGGGAGAGAATTTCTTTCATATGTAAGCAAAAGGGACATTATAACTGAAATATACCCATATGAATCAATATTGAATCTTATCGAAATCGTAATCAAATTGAATCAAGAGTTTGTAATCGGATTCGAATTGAATGAGGAAATCTGTATCAATACCCAGCCCTAGTAAACAGGGCCGGATTAACAAATTCTGGGCCCCTGGGAACGAAGGCATCATGGGCCCCTCCCACCCCTCCTCCTATCAACTCAACCTCAGCTAGTTATATATGTAAAACTATGTCGGTTACAAAATTCAGTTGATTGTTCAGTAGGCTACAGCAGCCAATGAAAAATGAACAGCACACCATCTATAAATGTAATTAAATCATACAAACCAGCAGCGAGCATAATAGCATGTAATAATAAATAAACATGCCTCTTACCTTAGAAGATCGGCCTCTTTCTTGATTTCTTCCTTGAGAATTCAGTCACCACGTCATCAAAGTCCAGCTCTCTGACAAGTTCGGACTCAATAGCCATCAATGAAAGTGCACTAAGGCGTTTCTGTCACATACTTATTCTGAGTTTTTTATTCTTGCCATTTGCGAAAAGGATCGTTCACCCTCACAATTAGTTACAGGTAGAGTCAAGAAAAGTCTGAGGGCAACAAACACATTTGGAAAGGTTGATTGTAGGCCATTTTTACAAAGCTCTGATCCAAATCAGTTGGGTAAGCAGAGGAAAGTGTATATTATGAATATCACTGGTGTCAGACTCCTTGCCATCAAACAGAACTCCAAAGCAATCATTCAGAGGCCTGTATGCAGCCAGTCGTTGATTGAGACAGCTGAGTAACTGATCAATCATCACATGAAAGTCTCAACTTGAAATTTGTGGCTCCCCTCAATTGTGACTTCATGCTCCCTGTTTTCATTTGCAAATGCTTTCCGTTTTCCATATCCGATGAAGGTTGTGCTGATAGGTCTGGTACACATCTCTAACACCCATGGCAGTCTTTTCAAAGTCTGAAAACTGATCCTGAAATGATGCCACAAATGACAGCAAAGACTCCAGTAGTCGCACAGCAGTCTTTAAATCAATGTTGCTTTGCTGCAACAGCTCACATGTCATCTTGAACCTGTGTAGAACAGCATCCCAGAAATGGGCCATGAAGGCTGTTTCCAAGCATTCCATTTTGCCACACAATAAAGCTGCCTCATGTTGTGTATCAAGAGTTTCAGGCATGTCACCTGACAAACTCCCCAAATCATTCCTTATTGAGCTGTAGTTCTTCCAAAGTGCTGATGTTGAGTCAGCTCGACAGCTCCATCATGACTCTGAAATCCATTAATAGGGATTTCAGAGTCATATTTACTTTGATTTCAGCATTGTGAAAACTTTATTCCACCGGTGAGTTGACACAGCGCAAAAACTGTACATGGACTGCAGTATCCCAAAAAAATTACTAGCCTCTTGGCAGCTGTTCTCAATGGTATTGACACCAACCAAATTAAAAGAATGTGCAGCGCATGATATGTAATGAATTAGTGGGTTTTGTTTTTTAAATGGGCCTGAAGACCATTGTATTGGCTGGACATGTTACTGCCGTTGTCATATGATTGGCCGCGACAATTAGACAGATCCAAGCCCAGGTCACTGATCATTGCAAGTACAATGTCAGCCAGGCTCACCCCATTATGGCTTTCAATAGGCTCGAATTCAATAAATCGTTCAACAACTTTCCCCTCATTATTGATGAACCTGAAAATAAAAGTAAGCTGTTCCACATGAGATAGGTCCGGTGTTGAATCCACCATCACTGAAAAATATTTGGCATGCTGTAGCTCGGCTGCAATGACCCGCTTAATTTTCTCCCCCATTAGCACAAAACATTCCTCGCATATTGTAGAAGACAAATAGGATGTACTGCCTCTACCCTTCTGACCATGTTTATGAATGTGATCAGCTAAAAAGGGATCAAACTGAGAAATCAGCTCTAAAATTCCCAAGTAGTTTCTATTGTACGCTGACCCTAGAATCTCATTGTCACCACGGAATGGGAGGCTGCTCTCACTTAAAAATTTGATCACGGCAACAACGCGCTTCAGCACCTCTCCCTCCAGTTGCCGCACAAGGGATGCATCAACAGTACCAATTGCATTACATCGCTGTGATAACGCAAGCGTATTAGTTCTATGCTGTAAGCTTTTCTCGTGTTCAGTTATACGATCAGAGTGCTTCCAGTCACTGAATCCTATTATAAACGCACTTGTTTTTGAGGACAAAACCTTGCAGGCAAAGCAGAACACATGTCCAGTACTAGGTGAGTAAATTAGCCAATCCCTTGAAACTATTTCTCCGTTCTGTAAGCGGCAAGAAAATAAATAATTTGTTAGGGAACGTGTCCTAGCAATGTTCCGTGTTGACGCTGGATATTTGGCCGCTCGGTTTTGAAAGGCGGACACCCCGCTTTCAGTTAACGCTGTCCGGAGTCACTCGTCTATCGTGCCCCACAAAGACGGATCATTCATATTTCCATGGGTTGTGCTTGAGCTGGTGGCACTAACCTCTGGGACCATGTCGCATGTAGCACTGCTGGCTCCAGGTGGTGGCGAGAGACTCTCCGGCAGCTCGGGTTCGCAAGCGAGACTGGTGGTCTCACAATCAGCCTCACTGCTAACATTAGCAGAAGAGCTAGCACTAGCAACAGGTGCCTCCTCTGATGAGCAACTAGCAACCTCCTTTTTAAAAAAGCTGTCAATGGATGGCACACTTTGTAAAAGAGCTGCTCCTCTCGCTTCTTTCTCCTTTTTTTTGCTTTTGCTTAACGTACCCGCTAGGAGTGCGTCGATCCATTCTTTTTTCTGGTTTTGTTTTTCGCTGTCTAGCTATGTTTTTTTCTTAATTTTGTCAGCCTTTACATTAAACCCACCATCCCTTACCATTGTACCAATCATAAAGGGCATGTCTTCTGTTAGAAAATATTCACACGATTTAATTGGTCAATTTGTTGTGCTTAAACAGTGAGTGTGTAAACATTGAACAGTTGACTTGCTCAGGTTAATTTATTTCAGTGGCATAAATGCACATTACATGACATGTCGTTGGGGGCCCCCTGGTGGCCGGAGGCCCCTGGGCAACTGCCCCAGTTGCCCGTTTGGTAATCCGGCCATGCTAGTTAACTGGTAAACAAGACAAAAATACTGATTTAGAAAATGTTTGTTGTTGTTGTTTGTTATGAAATTATTGTCTTTTTAGTTTCAATGTTTTGTAGCAGCACTTACTGTATGGTTTAGCCTTGTATATTTTCAAAATAAAAGAGAAAGGATGGGATTTCTTTTTTTTCTGCATCCGCAGTGCTTTAATAGAGATTTTATCATGCAACTGTGCCATGTGAAAGTAAAGTCTGCTCACACTACTGAGCGTTTAAGCATGAGATATCACAACTGCCCACACTCACAGGTGTGCGTCCACAGATGTGCTTCCTGTGTTGGTTAATTGATGCCCCTGGAGTAATGCAATCTTCCAGCACTTCTTCACTCTATCCTTCCAGTCTTTTTTCTCTTTCTTGTTCTGTCTCTTTTTTTATCTCTCACTCTCTTTCTCCCTGTGCACTCTTGGTTAATTTGTGACACCTGCGCTGTTACTGTTAAAGGTAAATGCACTTATTTATTTTTTTTATACATTATATGTTTTTGGGGTCGTTAAGCATCTTTGTTCCTTGGAAAAGTTGTTTCAAAGGCATAGCAATAGCATATTATTTGATTTTGAATGTTTGTTTTTTTAATTATTTGTAATATTATTTGTAAATAATATTAAAATATTATTTGATTTGGAATATCATACCCTGAAGAACTGAGAATTGTGTACAATAATAGGAAGGTGTAGTAGGGAAGTTATTAGGGCCAATTTTGAAACCATGATGGCGACTATAATGCTTGGGCTTAATATTGCCATAAAAGAAAGAAGGAAATGAATAATGTCTGAATGAATGCTGACTGGCTTTGTTCATTCATGTTTGTCATGTTTAATGGAAGTGCTTATAAAGTTCATTGAACTGAACTGTGAAACGATCAGTTACTGTATGCATTACAGGAGATTACAGAAGGCAGTTCTGTGAAGAAACCTGAGCGTTATTGAATCAGTATGTATGTGAGAGTGCGAGGGGTGCTCTAGCTGTGTAACACTGTAACCTGTTTCCTTCTCACTCTCTTCTCTCTCACTTTCTCCACCTCTAATGCACAGAACAGTGGCGTCTTTCTCCCGCAGCCCAAAAAGTCGGCTTCGTCTTCATCATCTTTAGACAAGGCTTCTGCCAACGCTATTCTATCTCTGTTCTAATAATGCCTAGGATCCCCACAGGAAAAAAAGAGAAGAAAGGAAATGGACACTAATAGCTTAGCACATGTACATGGCAAAATGTATACTTGATGGATGGAAGATGAAAAAGCATCTGTTCATGTGTAATACATCACACCACTGCATTTTTTGTCAGATGTTAGAATCAGTGTTTGGAAAACTGTATAGCTTCCCAAGATACAAGCTACTGTAAATGAAAAGTAGTTCAGCTAGAGTCAAACTACAGTACCCTTTTGAAAAAAGTACTTGCAAAAGCACATTGTAACATTTGAAAATTGTTTCAACAACAAATGTGTTAACTGGGGCATTTATTTTAATCATAGGAAACACTATAATCCATATAGGTTTATAGCACCAATAGTTTTAGTTAGTCACTCCCCAACACTGGTTAGAATGACATTCAGCAAATGTTTTCACGGTTTATGATTTAGAATGTATGTCAATTCATTCTTTTTAATTTGTTTAGCATAAGTTTGTATACAAATATGACACTTTAAACAGAATGCAATGCTTTCCAGATAATGCATTCCTTTAAAGATGTCTTATGAAGCTTTGTGTGCTTGCTGGGTAGCACCCTACTTGCCTGCTTCGTCATATATATATTTTTTAAATTAAATAAATACTGTCATTTTTAATCTGGTCCCTAAAGTAAGTCAGAGCATATTTTCAAATAAGCAATTTAATGTTATTTGCAGTCATTATCGTCACCTGCTGTGCATGCAGTGCTGTTGATAGTGTCATTATCAGCCAAATTCATAGCTCACACCTAATCTCCTCTACCTGTGTTTTGCCTGGACACTTGAGTACAAAGATCATATGTAATGTACACTTCCAACAACCCAGACTGCCAGCCATGTGCATTAGTTGTTATGTGTGGGTGTACTCTGTCTCTGCCACTAGTATATTAGAATTTTCCAGAGGGCCATCTGTTCCCTCATAGACTCTCAGACTCTATATGGAGTGAATGGAGTGGACACATTCTGCTGGAGAACCACTGGTGGCACCAGGTGATTATGGAGATACAGATCACCTGCTCAGGCCTGGCAGATTCAGATCAAAGCAAATTGGCTTGAAAGATTCCTTCTCTTAATTTTTGGTTATTTATATTAATTTAGTTTCTTGTCCCTTTTACCTTTTGATGGGGGAAAAAATGATGCTGTGTCAACTGAATTTCATTTCAAAATCACTGATTGCTCAGTTTCCTAATCAGAGGAGCCTTTATTCCAGGGCTATTCAACTCCGGTCCTAGAATTGTTTTTCCTGCAGAGTTTTGCTCCAACCCTAATCAAACACATCTGAAAAAGCTAATCAAGGTCATCAGGATTACTTCAAAATTATAGGCAGGTGTGTGTGATTAGGGTTGAAACTAAACTCAGGATGGTAGCCCAAAGCCTTGCTTCGTACTGTCAGTCTCCTCTCGTTGATTAACCTGACATTTCTGTAAATATACTGTATTTATGCAGTTATACAATATATGCATCTGAGTTATGCATATTAGTTGGTGAATTGATTAAAACATTGGTTAATTTGATCTCTTTAGTTGTTTTGTTCTGTTTGAATACATTTTTTGGAAAAATTAATCTGATGGCCCATCACTCCTTCAGCCCTCCCCTGTGTGTGGTTCTGATCAATGTTTATGTTCCATAATGTTTCCTGACTCTCCTGAGGCATCTGTGTGAGGGAGGGATTGAATCATCTCATGCTCTGTTAGCAGGCAATGTTGAACTGCTGTCCTGTTGATTAAGTGCCGGGGGCCAGGGCTTCTCATTACGACTACACATGGAGCCCGAGCTGCCAAATGTATGGAGCATGTGTGAGCTGTCTCACCGCAAGCGTTGTGGGAATTGGAGTCCATTTCCTCACCATTAAACAGAAAGAAACGCACTACTATCATATAAAAAAGGGGCCATTTGTATTTAAGTCTATGGCGTTCGACATGGCCCTCAGGGGCCACACCTACAGTTCTGTGGCTTGGTTGAGGATGAGATGCATAATGTATGCAGCAAGCCAAGACCAAGAAAGAAAGATGCCGAACCCCATTACCCACAATCCACAAGCAGAGGAAGTGCAGTGTTTACCTAAAAATAAATAGACAGAGTGATCCTTAGAGACTCTGACTTATACATACACATTTATTGAAAACAGACATAGGGGTATGGTGGCCGCATGGCTCTGCATTTCGCCCTGAGCCCCAAAAAGCAAACATATATTCACAAACAACCCGATTAAGATACACGTACATACACAAACACTCTCTACACAGACATATACAGTATACAGAAAAAAAAAAAAAAAGATAAATTTGCTGCTAAAAGCTGTCAGACACCTAGTTTTTCATCTTACTCCTACTCTCATTCTTTCTCTTTTGAACGTTGTGTTGAGTAAGGGCCTTGCATCTGGGAACAGACGTGAAATGAATACAAGAAAGTGAGGAAAGCAGAAAAAATGATTAAGTAACTGTTTCATTTTATACCTCAGGGCAATTTGCCACAAACCCTCCATCTCCTGGCCTCCCTCCTCCACCCATCAGTCTCTCCTTTGCCTCTATGGGCCTGTTTCACAATGTTATATGCTTCAAATTTCTGAGCCTGTCGCATCACTCTTCGTCTGTATGTGAAACAAAGCTAAACGGTCCAGAGAGAGGCATGAATGGCAACACGTGTGATTTTGACCAAATTTTAATGGGGTGAGAGGTTTTTGCCTGGAGATGTAAAATGTGTTGTGCATGTTTTAAAACTGTGTTGCAGCGGGAATTTCCACACATCTCCTTCATATGTGTGGCTGGATTTGTTTTAGGTACAATAAGTACAGTTGGTTTCAAAAGTCTAGTTCAAAAGTTCTCATTGAGAATCTGGGATTCAAAATGCATTTTAAACATAGAAATAAAGTTTTAGGATTCTGTAAAATAAATAACTATTTTAAATTCTGCTGCAGAAATGTTCACAAGCCTCTTACACAAGTCAGTTATTGCAAATCTTTTGTCACAAGGCCAAGTTAAGTCTCACATTTTTTCATGAGTCCAAGTCAAGTCTTTCAAAGCCAAGTCCAAGTCAACTCTCAAGTCTTAATCTTTTGTCACAAGTACAAGTCAAATCTAAAGTTTTTCAAGACCAAGTCTAGTCTTTGTCTTTTGTCATGAGTCCAAGTTAAATCTCAAGTCTTTCAAGACCAAGTTTAAGTCAAGGCTTAGTGTTTTGTCAAGAGTCCAATTCAAGTCTCAAATCTTAGTCTTTTGTCACGAATCCAAGTCAAGTCCTAAGACTTTCAAGGCCAAGTCTAAGTCAATTCTCAAGTCTCTGTCTTTTGTCATGAGTCCAAGTCAAGTCTGAAGTCTTTGTCTTTTGTCACAAGTCCAAGTTAAATCTCAAGACTATCAAGACCAAGTTTAAGCCAAAGCTTAGTCTTTTGTCTCAAGTTCAAGTCAAGTCTCAAGTCTTTCAAGGCCAAGTCTAAACCAAGTCTTTGTCTTTTGTAAAGAGTCCAAGTCAGGTCTCAAGTCTTAGACTTTGTCAAGAGTCTAAATCAAGTCTTAAGTATTTCAAGGCCAAGTGTATGTTATGTCTCAAGTCTTTGTCTTTTGTCACAAGTCCAAGTCAAATCTCAAGTCTTAGTCTTTTGTCACAAGTCCAAGTCTCAAGTCTTTCAAGGCCAAGTCTAATTCAATTCTCAAGTCTTAGTCTTTTGTCACAAGGCCAAGTCAAGTCTCAATTCTTAGTCTTTTGTCACAAATCTAAGTCAAGTCTCAAGTATTTCAAGGCCAAGGCTATGTCATGTCTCAAGTCTTAGTCTTTTGTCACAAGTCCAAGTCAAGTCTCAAGTCGTTCAAGGCCAAGTCTAAGTCAAATCTCAAGTCACAAGTCCAAATCAAGTCTCAAGTCTGAGTTAAGTCTCAAGTCTTAGTCTTTTGTCATGAGTCCAAGTTAAATTTCAAATCTCTTTTGGTAACATTTTATTCTGAAGGTTAGTTTTTCAAACCCTGTTGCAGGGCTTGCTTATTTTAAATGTACAGTATATATTTTCAAAAAAGTATTATTTATATGGATCTCCTAGAAAAAGTTATCAGATGACGCACATTTTCACAGGAAAGCTTGAGAGCACGGTCATTAAAGCAAAAGGCAGACATACCAAATGCTAAGATATTCTGAAGTTCATGTTGATTTTTCCCTTCAACTTTTCACTTAAAATGTTATGCTGATCATTTAATTTGTTGTAAAAAAAAAAAAAAAATAAAAAAAAAAATTAAATGAGGAAAATCTAAAATAGAAGCCTTTTCACATGTGGACTCCGACTTTTAAATGCTAATATGATTCAGGACCACACAGGCGTGGGAGGAGGGGTCCCGGCTCCGGCACCGGGCCAAAAAAATCACCTTTCTCCCACAGGCGCCGTCATCCTGGAGAGCGCCGCCACCTTCTTGGCTTTCAAGGCTGCACAACATCCGGGAGAGGCCCCCCCCCCCACCCACCCGGCACAGTTACCCACCCTCTAGCTCCTTTAGTCTCAGAGGTGCATGCGAGCTCCCTCTGTCCTCCTTATGCCACAGCGGCCGACATTTATAGCTCATTACGAAGGTGACTGAGATGAGGAGGTGATGGGTGGAGGTGACAGGTAGGGTGGAGTAGGTGAGGAGAGCTAGGTGTGGCCTGAGGATATGGGGCATGATGCATGAGGAGAGCAGTGTGTGGCTGCTTCAGGGGGTGGGTCACTTTGCATCCCACTGGGGGTGCTTTTTGAATGGGATTTTTACCGATACAAGCAATGAGGCTGAATGGGGCCAAATTAAGCATCTGGGCCATCCATGCCATGGAATATGCAGGCTAGTCTTTTTAATAGTTTTTTATTTAATTTTATTTTTTTTTATTAAAGGGATATAGTTTGCCCAATTAATTACAATTCTGTCACCATGTACTCACCCTCAACATTTTTCCAAACCTGTAAGACTTTCTTTCTTCCATGGAATAGCAAAAGAGATGTTAGGCAGAATGTTAGCCTCGGTCACCTTTCACTTTCAGCCTTAACATTCCTCTAAATTTTTAAGCCACACATATAAGTATTTTATAAGCACATATATTTTTCTAACAATACTAGAACTACTATTTATTTATTTATTATACTACTATAGCCCACTGCTGTTATTCTGTTTTTAATATACTGTATATTTTCTAACTAATATTAAAACTGTAATCCTTCTATGTCAAATACCTCGGTTTAATCAATCTACATAAGATTTTTCAAATAAAAATACAAACAGAGGAATTTTTTTCAGAGAGATTTTTTTTGCCCTCGCATTTTGCATTTTGGTGGCATTTATGTCACTTTTAGAGGCATTTTTGCTGTAGGTGGCCATTCATTTCTGACCGTGGTCTGCAATGTAGTTATCTCTTTTTGTACAACTGTGGGTGCTGTACCGGTTCTGCTTTGCAAGTATTTTCAGAACTGCTTAACAGGAATCATAATTTGAGTTGCTGTGGTGTCTTCTTTCTGAAGCTTGTCCTGCTAAATTCTTCAGAGCCATCACTGTTTGTGGAGGCTTGCTTTTTCTCTTTATACTGTAAATGTGGCCTTGTTTATTTCACTGGTTTTATTTGCCTGGTGTTTATGCTCTTGGCCAGCAGCTGGTGTGTGTTATTTGTGCTGTGCTGATGTTTGGACTGATGCCACATGTGTACCCTCACACACTGTGACTGCACACATTGCACAGCAACAATAGGGCTTTTTGTTCTGTATTTGATGAGAACTTAAAGGACTCGAATGCTGCTGCTGCTGGCTATAAATACATCAGTTTTCAATCAAAATGACAGGTAAATTGTGCGGCAAAAGCATTGAGGATGATTGAAATTCCACAGATATCTTTTGCCCTGTTATCTTACACATCTTGACCTAAGGTATGACTCTCTTTATAGTATGTGATGTTTATTCAAGTGAGAGTTTTAAAATGAATGCAGAGTTTTAATTATAGACAACATACAGTACATTTGGGTGAGTTCCCTTAAACCAGTGGTTATCAAATTATGGTGGTAAGCAACACTGAATGTATAGTACTCATAAATTGATGGACATTTTATTCAATTTGGTATTTTTATTTTCAAATTTTTTTTTTATTTCTAATTTCTTATCTGCGAGGACTGAGGAGCTCTCAAATCAAATATGGCGTCATAGATGTAAATGACATTTGTTCACAATAGAAGTCTACACGGGACTGGTTTTTCCATCCCGCTCCTGCAAGTTTCTATCCTGCACCTGAATGCTCCCGCTGAATTTTACTCCATGTTCACCCACTCTCTGCCCTCAGTGATTTTCTTTCCGATCGCTCCCATTCCCGCAACCCTGCATTTGTTTTCCCACATAGGGAAAAAGCCATACAAACAAACAACAAGTGTATACAAATAACGTTTTATTTTTTAAGTTATTGTTATTATCAGATAACGCATGACATGATGCCCATCTGACTTGCCTGAGGTTGGTTTCTTAACACTTAAACTGACCATTTTCCAGTCCAAGTTTCACATCCTTTGATGACACAGTATGTCCATGCTTTGCTCTGCCTTTCTTGTAAAGCTACGTTGACTATAGTCTGCTCTAAATAATGGATAATTTGATGCACATGTTGTGTGCACATTTTTACGTAGGATTTTGTGTTTATTGTTATCAAAACTAAATTAATTGTAAAATAAAATAATAATTATTGTTTTGTTTTTTGCAATTATAAATTAATAATATAAAAATAGATATCCACATCAGATTTTTCAGGCTCTTCTCTGACTGCCCGCTACCGCCTTCAACTCTGAAATTTAATCCCACGCCGCAAGAAATCTGATGGGGTCCTGCGGGAGTTTCGTGGGAATGCAGACCTCTAGTTCACAAGACACATCAGAACCAATGGCATTTGGTGTCAATGGCATTACCGCACCATTTTAGTAGTTCAAACTAGCTCTTCTTGGGTCCTAAGATGTGTACCCAACCAGAATCATCCTGAATCACTTCTATCCCAAACCCGACGTGCATAAGTTAATTTAAAAAAAAAAGAAAAGAAAAACCTGACCCAAGACAGACCCGATAAAATTAAACCCGACTGCAATTTTTTTCAAACCTGACTGGACCCAAATGTAAAATGGCAGTGTCGTCTACACAGCCTGCGCACACCAGTATTCAGGAGGGTTTGGTAATTTACACATAGAAGCGTGGATTGTCCGAGAACAGAGAAAAAGTGAGAAAATAACTTTGTTATAGAATTATTTAATGTGTATTTGTTTTAAATAATAAAATATTGTTAAACGCCCCAAACCATTAATGGAATGTTGGCATATTTTAAAAGAATTCGGGTCTTCTCGGGTCCATTCGGGAAAAGCACATTTATTTAAAAGTACCCAAGACCTGAGGCTACTAATATCAGTCCCAACCCGTGTCCGAGGCACTCATCAAAGTTTTGGACCTGAACCTGCGTGGGTCTCCTGTTGGACCTTGGGTTTTCGGATCCAAGGGTAGCTGTGAAGATCTCTAGTTCAAACAACTTGTGCATTCCATTTCAGAGCTTTGGCAGAGGGGAAGATAAGTAATAATAATGAAATTTCAGTAAATAATGCCATTTTCCTCACACAAAGCTATCATATTGCTTCAGAAGACCTCAGAAGAATATTGCATCTGAGTCATATGGATTTCTATTATGATACTTTAATGGTGCTTTTTCTTTTTTTTTTTTTTTTTTGGCTCCTGACAAACCCAGTCCCAATTAACTTCCATTTTATGGAAAAAGCAGTTAGGATATTCTTTAAAAAAAATAATAATAATTACATTACAAGTTTGGAACAACATTATGGTGAGTAAATTATTAATTATTAATTTTTTTTTTGTTTTTTTTTTTTTTTTTTTTTGGTGAACTATCCCTTTAAACAATGATGAAGTCATTGAGGCCTGCTGTGATGTCTGCTCTTTCCTCTGCTCTTATGGATGTGGCCAGGTTTTGAGTAACTGGAAAAGGAAAAATTAGAGTGTGAAAGAGTGGGAGTGATGGAGGAAAAGAGGAAAGACAGGAATGTCTGTGGGTTGAGATTATCCAGACCTTTGACTGTGTTGGCAGTGAGTGTGCGGTTCTGTGCAGGAACAAGCACAGATTGAAGGGCCTTTGGCCAAAATATCACACCTCTCAGTCTGTTTTATCCCCCAGCATAACCTACCAGGTGCCACTGAGCCACAGGGTTGTCTCAGCCTCTGCCAATAAACACATCAACAAACACACACAAGTCAGAATTGCCTTTGTTTCAACTTGATTTTGCTTCTCCTCCATTCATAAAAATACTATACTTGTTTACCTGATTGACTGCCAAACCTCACCTGCTGTGTGTGTTTGGCGTCTTCACATAGAGACCAGAGATGTACAGGCAAGTCGTTCTAGTTTGTTCAGAGGAAAGGAGATAAAATCACTCAAGCGCAGTTTTCGGCCCTTGTTGACATATATTGACGTATTGATGAAATATTGAAGGGCATGTCCTTTTTTTTTTATTAATAGCCAAAAGGCTTTAGACGTCACAGCCATGAACCATGATTTGCTACTTGCTGGTCGGTTGCAGGGGGAGGGACATTTTTATTCAAGAGAGCATTTGATTGGAAAAAATCTGTGTAGTGCAAGATGAGTCATCAATATTTTTGGTCAATTTTCTCGGAAATGAAAGACATTTAAATTGCGTAAAAGTTAATTTAGTCAACTTTTAGGCATACACTAGCAAATACTGTAGGTAGCCACAAAGTGAATACACATGGACTAATAGCCACAAAACTCCAATTTTGAATTCATGGGCTCTTAAATTGGGTTCTTGTCCAAACTCGGTGGTGACCTTTGCCCCCACCTGTCTCTCTGTCCACACTGGCTCTGTTTATTTGTTTGTTCTTTCCATTCTTTCTCCCTCCCTCCGTTTCCTCTGTGTCTCTTTTTTGTTTCTCCTCTTTGCAGTGTTTAATAGCATGCTAATTACATCATAAGTAGGCCATTTGATGAACAGCTTTGTGTTTGGTCCTTTTGACATCACATTTAATCAGAGGAAGGGCAGTGCACCATCTGTCATGATCTAAGAGGAAGTTTGTAGTCTCTTCTCTGAAGCTGAACACTTTACCCTTACCTTGAGACTAACAGCAGTTAGATAGCTTGAAAAGTTGCTAGACGTGAGCAATTCCTATTGGTATAGTGTAATGAAATATAAATGCTCAAGCATGCGTCTTAAAAAGTAAATCAGATTTTTTTATTTATTTTTTATGCCTGACTGACTGGCCTTGTGAAAGATTAATATAGCATGATTTAGCTATGCACAAAGCTGGCAAGCAGATAAACCCTGAGAGACCTCAACTCTGCAAATCTTCCTTTTATCCACCTTTGGAGAACATCAAAGTTTTGTTCTTTTGAATGATCTACCTCAGAAACCTAGCAAGATCGAGAGGGGAAAAAACATCTAATTTGTTTTTTAAATGCAGTCACATTCTTGGCAGTGTCTTAATGTGTCTTTGCCAAGGCATGGTGGAATGAGGGACAAAGCCTTGCGCTCTTTGAAGGGGAGTGTTTGTGTGTGTTGGGGGAGGTGGGTTGGCCAGTTTGCCCTTCCTTTTCCCTTTTTGTTTCCACCTAAACATTTGTCTGTGCCCAAGGGAAGTGACTTTGTAGAGCCTCCAATGTTAGAGCTGTATATATGCAACCTTTCCCTGGGAACACTGACCTTAGGATAACTGTAGTCTATCTGAAAGTCTCAGACTAGCATTTGATCAGATCCACCTCATACATTTTCTTTATCCCTCAGACATGCTGAGCAGACTCAAGCATAATTTTCCCTCACAGATATGATGAGGATTATTCAAGCACTATGAATGTCTGGCATGATTAACGTTTTAAAAGCAAAGTATTGGAAAGAAGAAGTCATCGTTTTGCCAAGAGAATCTCCCGCCCTGTACAGTATGGAGTTGGTTTATAAGGAGAGATCTGATAAGCAATAATCAGCAGGACGTACCCTACAGGTTCTGGGGAGCAGAAGCAAGGATTCAGGGTTTGGCATGTACATTTAGGCAGTTAGCCCTTGATGTTAGATGCTGTAGCTACACAATTATAATTGGAAAAAGCCTGTTTCTTTTTGAAAGGAAGTAGAAGACTGATATATTGGCATATGTAGATTATTGGTGTCGGCCAATAACCTGAATACTTTATGCTGTATATATTCAGGTTATTGGCCGACACCGATAATTTACACTTCCCAAACACTGGCATTTGCATTTACACATATACAGTGTACAGTGTACATATATATATATATATATATATATATATATATATATATATATATATATATATATATATATATATATACATATAATATACCTGAATGTCAGGGAGTTACATTATACAGTAGCTGTAAAGTCTGTTCACAGAGCTTTAAAGAATGAAAAATTAATATATTTTTTTATCAATACTATAAATATAAATACTTTTCTGACACTTAAAAATAAAAAGGAAATCATTTTTTTTTGGTGGGGCCAGTGAAAATGTTGGCTGGGCAAGTGAAAATCTGAACTACTTGCCCAACCAGGCCAGCAGAAAACATTCCTTATTGTTCAGCCCTGGCCCAGGTCTACAAAGAGGCAGGTATTACAATCTTTTTGTAGCTAAAGCTTCACCTCCATGTAAAAGGAGGTGGCAAGGATATGCGTGAATATTGTGTTAGATCCTTTAGATCTGTAATCACCCATTACTGTGTGCTAATTCTCGAGAGCAAAGTTGAATATCAACTATCCAGGATGACGAGATGATCACACCTGCAATGGACGAGTTTCCAGTTTCCCTGCTGCTGATAACATTAACCTTCACTCTCCAGCAGATCTAGATTTCTACACAGCATATCTCTCTATACATAGCAGCATTTTTCATTCCCTTTGCCATTAAAAATGCTCTTTTTTTTTTTTCAAGCAAAATTCAAGCAGTGTGTAGGCCAGTTATATAAGGGACTCTAGCTCTGGAACGGTGCAAGGCGGTTCATGCGTTGGCTTGATCCTGAAAAATTAATTAAAGGATGGTGCATTCTGACTGGCGTATTGGCATTGCACCCTGTCGCCTTCCAGCAGCAGTTACTGAGATCAGATCAGCATGCCTTATCTACTGGATCATCAGTGCTCTGTCATTAGCTGTTCATAAGTACTCCAGCTAACCTGTCAATTTTCCCAAGATAAGGATAGTTATCCCTCATGGATTAGTTATTATACCTGTGTTAATGCCTTGTGTTAATCCACTGTACATTAAGGAAACTACAAAGGAATGGGTCAGGATGGTCATATAACCAGCTAGTCTTACTGAGGACAGCTAGTCTATCTAAATTTGATTATCCTTTTTTTTTCTTTTTTTTTTTTGCGACGTTGATTTAATTAGGGTGCTGACAGTGTGCCTGTAGCTGTTCAACATATATCACAGAAATACCCTCTCTGAAAACATTGCTACAGCCATACACATTCAGATGCACGTCTTCGGCAGTTGCGTTGCATCTCACACTTTTTTGAGAGTCCTGCCATGAGTGTTTTTAAGGCGGCATTTCAAGTAATAGTCAAACAAAAATGGTTGAACTTTTTAAAATGCGTCTCAGGAGTCCTGTGTTCTATTCCATTACGTTGCAAATTATTCTTTGTTATTCTGCTTTCAAACCAGCATTTTAAAGCATGTTATCAAGGGCAAGAAGAAAGCAGGAAAACAGAGAGAGATAAGAGTCCTGAGTCTTTCTTCTTCCCAATTAAAATGTTTTTAGTGTAGTATCTGAGACCAGTGGCAAAGTTACGGCAAGAAAAATGAGGCTGAAAACCTTAGCTGCATCTGCTGCAGTTTTTATAACCAATGTATGCATTGTGTCAACATATTTGTCAAGCACTGTGCCCCTTTCACACACGGAACATACACACTCCAGCACACAAATAGGCTTATGTACACAGGTGCAGTGACAAAGATACCGGCAATGCTCCACTTAAAATTAATGTAGCCTATGTGCATTTTTGGCTCCTGTTGCACTTTTTTATTGCTCTCGTACTCTCACACACCCACACACACCCTCATCACTAACAAATGCCAACTCTCTTTTCTCTTTGTTTATGGTCCTGTAATGATTTAAGCACTGCCACTCAGTTTTAACCTCATCAGCTTCCTCTCTTGCCTTCCTCTCTTTCTCTTTTTCTTTCCCTAGAAGCTTTTTCTGTCCCGGTCTCCCTCCGCCTCCTGTTCTTGCTCAGTTGCATGTTTAACAGGAACCCTGGCTTGTAAAACTACTTTTATAGATCCTGTATGTTTGATTGTATAGTATTTTATGATTTTGACCTTGACCAAACAGGAGGGAGGGGTGGACCTCCTATAGTATACGGGGCTGTACGGAGGTGATATAGTCCACATGTACATTCAGCCTTGTGATGAAAATAGGTGGTAGGGCTTAAGGGGTCACCACCAATTATGAGGCCGCATCACTATTAAAAGTACCATATGAATAGGGCTTTTTTTTTTTTTTTTTTTTTTTAAGACTTTTGATGATATTTGATATTATCACCATGCCAGTTTGTTTACTATTTACCAATGAACATATGTATTTTAGACTTAAATATTTTAAGAAAAGTTTAAGGAATGTTCTGGATTCAATACAAGTTAAGCTCAATTAACAGCATTTGTGGCATAATGTTAATTCCCCCTTCCCCCCCCAAAAAAAAAAAAAAAAAAAAAAATTACGACTTGCCCCTCATTTATAAATAAAACAAACAAACAAACAAAAATGTGAAAATCACTGCACTTACAATGGAAGTGAATGGGGCCCATCCATAAACATTAAAATGTAAAATGACCAAAAACACACTGTTTCAAATGTATTGCCACAAGACGAAAACATGATGCATGTCAGCATGATTTCAGTGTAATAAAATTGCTTACTATCCTTATATGTGTAAAGCTACATCCAATATTACAACTTTGCTTTCAGGACAATGATAACCTGCAATCCCAATTGGATATGACTTTACACAGCTAAGGTTAGTAATCGATTTTTATCCCACTAAAATTATGTTAACACATGTAATGTTTACATCTTGTGGCTATATATTTGAAACAATGTGTAATAATTTTTTTTATGAATTAATATTTTTACCTTTTTTAACGAACAAGAGTCAAATATTTTTTTTCTTTTTTTTTTGCGGTAAACAACATTATTCCAAAAATGCTGTTGATTGAGGTTAACTTGCATTGAACCTGGACCATTTCTTTAAATGCCATGTTTGTTTTTTGTTTTTGTTTTTACAAAAGTTTTGTGATGACGCAAACAAATTGAGTGTTTTGAACCAATTTACTTAGTTTAAACTAATTTATAAAATGGAAGTTTTCTAAGATAATCTGATTTTATCAACTCTAACTGCATTTTGCTACTGAAGTTTAAATCAGAGAATCAGAGATGCACTTAAAACATCTCTGTCTTCAAACTTTTGAACTCCCAAACTATTCTAATAACACAGACTTTGGGAAACTTGTCCAAACAAAAAGTGCAGTAAATCCTCACAATGTGTTGCTTAATTTTTTATTGCCAGCACATTCATTCTGAATACACTGTGTAATATATCACCCAGCCCTACTTTATAAGCAGCTTCACTTGAGGAACTCATAATCCTCTCATATCCTTTGTTAATCATTAGGGACTAATTATTGTGATTAGTTGCTGCAGTCCCAGCGAGCATCAATGTTGTTTAGTAATGACTCTTTTTAATAAACGACCACACATGCTTATCATTACACACAATAGATGTGAGCATACTTTAACACACATAAGCTTAATGGGCAGATGAAAAGGCTGATTAGGCCGGTAAATATGCAAACAGGCTTGATGAAAGATAACAGGCCAGCTGAGCATTAACTAATGCCCAGCAAATGTCCTCTTGGCTTTGTTGTTAAAGGGTTGCATCACACACTGGTCTCACTGCTATGCCCTTGAATTTCCAAGCACCTCTGTAGTCACAATATACAGTGGCATTGAAAAGTCTGAGTCCACATTGAAAATCTGGGATTTTGAAAAAAAATAAACAGTTTTGCAAGTTTTGTAATTTTGAAAACTTTACAACAAAGAAATGTCATAATCTGAATATGATATGAATATAATCAAATATGGCATTGACCATGTTAACTTGGACAGATTTCCTTGCTTCCAGTGAATCACACAAGATGCTTGCCTTAGTATCTGGAACATTCTCAGATCTTGTCAGGATAACATGGATCAGCATGTTGTCATTAATGCAAAAGATGGACATACCAAGTACAAATACATTTTCAGTTCAATTTAAGTATATCAAATTATAAAAATGCAAAATAGAGGCATGTTTACAAGTGGACTCTTTTAAATTGAACTCTAGCCCAGCCGGATGCAATAGCATGCAAGTGTCCTGTATCAAGCATTACGTTACAGTATACCTGTTGCATTAGTCCCGTGGCACCTCTCAGCTCTGTGATAATGCTTTCTCAATATTTGAGCTAATCTGTCGGATAAAGATCTAATTCCCCTCTCTGGTCCAGAACCACACATTCATAGATCCCGGGAGCCTGTGTGGTATGTACCAAGTCAGCTTGTGTTTGCCAGTGCGCTTAGTAACTGAACATAATAAATACCAAAGAAACATTGATATACCCTAATGCATGCACATCTGTCAACAAATCGCTTTTTGAATGTGCCTCATTGTATCAGTTTTCAAAGAAGTAATATGCCTATGTAGGGGAGGCCAGACAGCTTATAGAGAATTACTTGCAGAAAGAACTCTGGATCACGGCTTTTTTTTAGATGTTTTTGCCATGACTCATATATTCTGACCTTATTAACCTGCAACAAAAACAAAACAGACTAACTTTGGGTACTGATCTGTTATGTTGCCAAATCTCCAATTTGCCAGCACACGATCCCTTCCTTATTCTAAAATTTTTTGATATTGAGATACTTTCTCCTGTCAAAGCTTAATGTGCAGAGACAACTATAAGCCATTTTAAGCTTGATTTTTTTGAAAAGTGTAAAAACTGTGGCTCTGTAGCGCTTTCGAAACTAGTGAGACAAGTGGCCCTTGGAACTGCAGTCAAAATATTATCAATATCCCGCCGTTTAATCCAGATTATTGCGGCTGGAGAGCCCATGAGATTTAAACAGGTTGAGAGACCCATTGTTGTTGCCATAGAAGCAAAAGAGGAGCCTAGTGTTCCACGTGATATCCATGGATCGCACAAGGTGTTTTTGTGTACAAGGAGAGATGGGATTATGGTCCGGCTAATCTGAGGTGTATTCCTGGAAAGTGTGACTCCAGTGAGCCAGTTATGCACGGGAGAGTGCATGTGAAGCGTTTCACATGGGAATGACAGCAAAGAGAGGAGGGGGATGCACGCACATTGACAATTAAAGATTCAGCGTAAAACTCAAGAGCTCAGACCTCTAGGCAGGCCAAGACAGAATCTGCAGACTTTATTTGCTTTTTTCTGCACTGATTTTGAGGGAAAATTTGCAGAGTGTATTAGCATCGTAAAATGTGTGAAATGGGCCTGAGAGTGCTTCACTATTATTGGTAGCTGAAAGCATTATGACATATGTATTAAATGAGCATGCAAAAGGGCAGGGGATGTGTAGAATTTTGTGGATAGTGAGTGTTCCAATTCTGCAGAAATTTCCAGAGCTTCCTGTGGAGTTCTCCAGGCATCTCTTACCCTAGAGTAGGTGCCCTAGTTAGCATATTCAGCTAGGTTTAAACATAGTTTAAATTTTCGACGAATTACTTTGTCACAATAGTGTTATTGCGACATTCTGCCTTAGTTAACGCACATGTTAATTTTTATTCTCTTTTGTTTTACAGACCTCATCAGTTGTTACCGCATTATTCTTGGAGAGTGAGGCGGGCTTGGTTTGCGAGCGTCGCTCCACAGAGCCGTCGGATGACTGTCTGACTCATCACAACCCGCGAATGACAGGCGTGCATTCGAGGGTGGGGCCCGCCTCAGTCTCACATGATTGGCCGCTGGATGGAAATAAGGTGAATGGAACACATGCCCAAGGAGCAGGACCCAAATCAATCAGAGGGCGAAGAGAAACGGTGAGTCACACCCCTTAAAGGGTTACAGGTGTAGTTCACTCAAAAATAACAAGCTCTGTCATAATTTAGTCATGCTTATGTTGTTCCAAACCTATATTTCTTCCTTTCTTTTGCTAAACACAAAAGGAGATATTAAGCAGAATGTTAGCCTCAGTCACCATTCAATTTCATTGCGTACAATACAAGAGAATGGTGACTGAGGCTTCCCTGGGACAAACAAAGCCATATGGAGTTAATGGTGACAGAATTTACTTGATGTGGACTTTCCCTTTAAGTACTGATCTCAGAACAGTTTCAGCATTCATTGAATAAATATTAGTAGAATGTTTGCTTTAAAAGAATAGTTCACCCAAAAATGAAAATAATTACTCACGCTCATGCCATCCCATGTGTGTATGACTTTCTTCAGCAGAACACAAATGAAGATTTTTTAGAAGAATTTCTCAGCTCTTTTGGTCCTCACAATGCAAGTGAATGGGTGCCAAAATTTTGAAGCTCCAAAAATCACATATGTCAGCATAAAAGTAATCTATAAGACTCCAGTGGTTATATCAATGTCTTCAGAAGTGATATGATAGGTATGGGTAAGAAACAAGTAATTATTACTGTAAATTCTCCTCCCTGCTCAGTTAGTCCCCACTTTAACTTTCATTTTCACATTCTTCTTCTTTTGTTTTTGGTGATTTGCATTTTTCATGCACACACCCTACTGGGCAGAGAGAATAAATATTGATCTGTTTCTCACCAATACCTATCACATCACTTCTAAAGATACAGATTAAACCACCGAAGTCATATGGATTACTTTTATGCTGCCTTTATGTTCTTTTTGGAGTGTCAAATTTTGGCACCCCTTCACTTGCATTGTATGGACCTACAGAGCTGAAATATTCTTCTAAAAATCTTAATTTGTGTTCTGCAGAAGAAAGAAAGTCATACAGATCTGGGATGGCATGAGGGTGAGTAAATGATGAGATCATGTTTATTTTTGACTTAACTATTCCTTTAAGTTGAGCTTTTCTGTTATTTTGTTTGTCTGTGTTGCTTGTGCACCCTGCTTCTCTGTGTGTTTATCTAATTTTTCTATCTCACATGATGATGTGTCATGAGACTCACATTTTCTGGTCAGTGCACACAGACTCCTACATAATTCAGTTTTCATGGTTACTGGCTCCATTTGCCGTTGTGAATGTGTACAGCTCACACTGAGTACAGCTTAGTGCCTTGCTTTTGAGTTTAAAGGCTAGCACTAAAGAGACCAACCTTTACCTCACCAACTACTCTATACACACATACAAATGTACACCCATTTTGTGTGCGTACTGGAGCCAGCAGAAGAGTTAGCTAAAGCCATAGAGAATGCCAGTTACTGTCCACAGTCAGAACACACTCAAAGCCTTAAACACACACACACACACACACACACACTGGCAAGTGGGCTTTCAGTCTCGGCAAGACGGCACAGACTGCCCCCTCACGTTCCAAAGGAGAGTTAGGGTCAGAGCCAATAGCAGTGTTTTTGCCAATTAGCCATGCACATGAAGTCTTTTCTCTCAGAGTGTGTGATGTGTGATGTGTCTTTGGGCAATTTCTTTATTTAGAAGTTCTCTTGTTGCTTTTCCACTTCACTGACAGAACCAACACTAACCCCCCCTCCCCTTTCCCAACCCAAGCCGATATCTCATGGCTTGTTGAGGAGAGAGGCGTGCTAGTACTTCAGTAAGCCATCAAATCCCGTACACTTACAACCCCAATTCCAAAAAAGTTGGGACAGTATGAAACATGCTAATAAAAACAAAAAGGAATGATTTGTAAATTATATTCACCCTTTTCTATATTGAAAGCTCTACAACTAAACATTATATGATGTTTTACCTTGTAAATTTCATTTTGTTTTATTTTATTTTATTTTTTTTTTATGTACAGTAATTTAAAATCAGATGATTGCAACACACTCCAAAAAAGTTGGGATAGTCAAGTGTTTACCACTGTGAAAGATCACCATTTCTTCTAATAACACTTATTAAGAATTTAGGCACTGAAGACAAGTTTGTTAAGTATTAAAAGAATATTGGAATTTCCCCCATTCATCCATTATGCAGGTCTTCAGCTGTACAACTGTACGGGGTCTTCGTTGCCGTATTGTGCGCTTCATAATGCACCACACATTCTCAGTTGGAGATGGTCAGGACTGCAGGCAGGCCAATCTAGCATCCGCACTCTCTGCTTATTCAGCCAGTATGTGGTTTGAAGATGTCCTGTTGAAAATGCCAGGACGTCCCTGGAAAAGAAGGTGCTGGATGGCAGTATATGCTACTCCAAAATTTTTACATATCTGTCTGAATGCCCTCACAGTGTGAGTTACCCATGCCTTGGGCTCTGACACACCCCTGGCCCATACAGACACTGGCTTTTGAACCTGATGCTGATGACAGCTTGTATAGTCCTTTTCCTCTTTGGCACGGAGAACACAACAGCTGTGTTTTTCAAAAACTATTTGAAATGTGGACTCATCGGACCAAAAAACACGGTTCCATTGTTCTAATTTCCATCTAAGATGAGACCAAGCCCAGAGAATTCAGCAGTGCTGATGTAGGGCTTCTGCTTTGCATAGTAAAGTCTTATCTTGCATCTGTGGATGCAGCAGCGAATGGTGTTGACTAACAAAAGTTTACTAAAGTTATCCCAAGCCCATGTACATGATATCCATTACAGATGAATGCTGTTTTTTAAGACAGTGACGTCTGAGGGATCAGAGATCATACACATTCAGAAGTGGTTTTCGTCTTGCCCTTTACGCACTGAGATTTGACCAGATTCCTTGAAGAGGGTGAAATGCCCAAAATTCTTCCAATTTGTCTTTGGGGAACATTGTTCTCAAAGTGCTGGATTATTTGCTGAAGCATCTGTTGGCAAATTGACAAGTCTCGAATGATCCTTTCTCTTGAAGGACTAGGCTGTTTTTGGAGGCTCCTTATATACTATGACAACGATTGCCTCACCTGTTTAACCTCTTCTGTTTCACATTGCCTTGTTATTTTAACCCGTCAAATTGTTATTAATTTTTTGAGTGTTGCAATCATCTGATTTGAAATTACTGTACATAAAAATAAATTGACAATGAAATTCACAAGGTAAAACATCATATAATGTTTAGTTGTAACATTAAACATTAGTTTAAACATAGACGTTAAACATAGTCAATATAACAAAAGGTGAATATAATTTACAAATCACTCCTTTTTGTTTTTATTAGCATTTTTCATACTATCCCACATTTTTGGGAATTGGGGTTGTACATTGAAGTAGTGACTTGTGCTAGGGACAAGAACATCAAGCCTGTCCTCATGAAAATTACGTGATTGTGGCAACATTTTTGAAAAATTACGTAACACGTTTCAAATCATTTCCAAAATGAAATGTCCACTGTGTTGCACTATAAATGATTTACATTCTCTCCCAAAACAATTGAGGTTATTAAGGTTAATGCTCTAACAAGTTTTAAATCAACAAAAGCTACCTCCCTACCCTAAACCTTCAACACAAACTAACCTATAGTGTCATAAAAAGCAAATGTAAGATAAAAAATGTGACTTCTAAATAAACAACGTCATTTCAGGGTGCTTTTATGACACTTTCGGCTCATGTGTAGACTTGTGTACTCTTCAGGACTCGTACCTGGTCCTTTGCATCGCAAATGCAAGGTGATTATTCCTCGTTTGGCAGCACGTGATGAAGCCTCTCCTCGGGAGACCTCTACCCACTGATACTTACAATGGTATTATGCTATAAATGTGGTTTATTAGGACATTTCTAATGTCCCCATAAATCAAATCGCTTAAAAAACATACTAAACTATGTTTTATTGAAAATGTAAAAATGCATAGTTTTTTGTGAGGGTTAGATTTTGGGGTAGGGTTAGGATTAGGGGATGGAATATATAGTTCGTACAGTATAAAAATCATTATGTCTATGGAGAGTCCTCATAAGGATAGCCACACCAATGTGTGTGTGTGTGATTCACGGACAAGACCCCAGGAATGCAGGGTCAGATGCTTTTCGTGATGCTTTTTTTTTTTTTTTTTTCTTGGCACTCCTGCATGAGATGTTTAAAAAAACCAGCAATGGTCAAAGACATCCGTCTAGCACATGTTTACATAGAAAAATAAATAAAAACAGTGCAGACAGTCGCAAAAATGTGTTTGGAGTGAACAGCCCTTTAGTAAGTAAGTAGCAGCATGCTAACAACCACTTAGAACACCTTAGTAACTGCATAGAATCCACCCAGAATTCCCTAGTATTGTGGCCTAATGTCCGGGCAAGCACCAATTAAGTCTTTAGTTATTATTTTTTTAAAATCTAGTTTTTATTACAACTGTATGCAAGAACTATCACTTTTAAGGAGTTGAATAATTCTGTATTACTTAAGATTAAGTATGCATTCTTCCCACAAGCCCTTGCTCAAGATGTGTGGCTAGAAGTTAAACATTTGCCAGTTTACACCTAGTTTAATGAATTATCCTCTAAATAGACTATACAGGTTATTCAAGTTTTACAGTCATTAAATCACTGAGGTTTGAGAGCAGGTTTCACCCCACTGAAGCTTTTTCACTGCAATCATTTGTTCTTGCATTTAATTACACAGAAGCAGTGCATAGAATAAAAGAGCGGCCACACAAGGCCATAGATCACAACCTCATCAGTACTTTGTCTTTAGCAGCAGACCGTTGTTCTAGTGTTTACAGGTGTTTCTGTGTGTGTGTGTGTGTGTGTGTGTGTGTGTGTGTGTGTGTGTGTGTGTGTGTGTGTGTGTGTTTCTGTGTAGGCAGGTTTGGGTGGTTTACGAGGACATTTTTTTTAGGTTACAAACTGGTAATTACAATGGTATTATGCTATAAATGTGGTTTATGAGGACATTTCTAGTGTCCCCATAATTCAAATTGCTTAAAAAAACATACTAAACTATGTTTTATTGAAAATGTAAAAATGCAGAAAGGTTTTTTTTTTTTTGTGAGGGTTAGTTTTAGGGTTAAGGAATAGAATGTATAGTTCGTACAGTATAAAAATCATTATGTCTGTGGAGAGTCGTCATAAGGATAGCTGCACCAACGTGTGTGTGTGTGTGTGTGTGTGTGTGTGTGTGTGATTCACAGACAAGACCCCAGGAATGCAGGGTCAGATGCCAAGCGTGCTGGCTCAATAAGCGATTAAACGAGTGCCCTTCAGCTTAATTACACAGAGGCCACCTGTCAGCAGATTAGCTCATCACGCACCACAGGAATTTGGATTAAATCACAGAGTGGGAGAAGCAGGCGTATGGCTGTTAATCTTAATGGACCTGATTGCTGGTTCCAATTCTTCTCTTAATTTCATTACTCTGCTTCGCCCACCCATCAGCATCCCTAGACACCAGCCAATCACCACCTACCCAAACCTCCTGGTCATAAGGAATTTGTTGTTTCTGTTTTTTTTCTTCTATACTTTAAAGGTGAAGTGTGTAATTTCTGCACCACTAGTGGCAAATTGCAAAGTTTCAAACATTCCTTCCATCTGCCATCATGAAGCAAAACATGTAATCCATCTCCACACTTGTGCTATTGGACACGGTCTGCATGTTCAAACAGAATGCAATTCTGTTTTGTGCCACTAGTGGCACAGAAATTATACACCTTACCTCTACATTTCATGTAATTTAAAAACACATACATTTTCGTAATTTTAGCTACTATGCTACTATGCTAAACAATGTTTATGCAAAGTCACAACTGTAAAATAACATTTACATTTACATTTATGCATTTGGCAGACGCTTTTATCCAAAGCGACTTACAGTGTACTTACAGGAACAATACCCCCGGAGCAACCTGGAGTTAAGTGCCTTGCTCAAGGACACAATGGTGGTGGCTGTGGGGATTGAAACAGCAACCGTCTGATTACCAGTTTTGTGCTTTAACCCACTATGCCACCACCATCTCCAAATAAGTAGCATTAAAGATGAAGTGTGTCATTTTCTGCGCAACTAGTATAGAGTTATATTTGTGCCACAATTCTTTTTCTTACTTTGTTGCAGTTTATTATCATGCAGGAACACACTGACATTGTGATTGATGATGTTGTCATGAAACAGAGTCCCTCCCCTCCAAATCCGATCAGAAGTGGTCACAGGAGATGCAGTTAAACGACCAGGTGTAAACAGCGATGTGACTCACCTGACCACATGTGATTGGATCACCCTAGATGCATCTTAATACCAGTTGGAAACTGAGTCTTAACTGCTTTTATTGAACCTTTATGATTTTTTATTTCTATTTTTAGTCTGTACACTGCCAGTATGCTTACTAAATGGCTTTCTATTTGGCTAGCTCTCTTAGTATGGTCTATATTAGGATTTGGTTCTAATGGCTAGCTATCTAGGATACCAAGTTACACTTACGTAGCTACTAGCTTGGTCACTTTAGCTACCACTTTCATCCGAAATGATATTAATTTAATCTCTCCTATGTGTAAAACTCTTTAAGACTACTGTAATAGTGTAGTTTTTTTTTTTTTTTTTTTTACTTCTATCTATCCCACAGTATATTCTGAGAGAGCAGTTAAAAAAAAAAAAAATGATAGCAGATCACAGTCTGCCATGGATCAGAAACTACTGACTTTTCTTCTTTTTATTATGACATGAGTTTTATTTAATAAACATGTTTTTTCCACTTTCTATAGTGTGTCCTCTCCCATTTTCTCATGGCCTATATGTCAGGTATGACGACAGCCTTGTGTAATATAAATATTATGAATATTATAAATATTGCCTAAATTAACATTCTATTCTATTCACTATGTTTGCATTTCAAAGCTGTGGGGTATCTTGAAGTTACTTGTTCAGTATTCCGTCTTTGTTTTTTTTGTTTTTTAAGTTAATGCATTCTACCTCAACCCTGATTGCAAAACTGATTAATGAGAAGAAACAGTAGAAAAGGAAAAGTGTCTTATTATGTCGCCTGTTATAGTTTGGGGGTAAATTAAATGTACAGTATATTGGACCCACAAATGTTTGAGACTGCAAAAAATAAATGGAAAGAATTCCATGTTATTGCATGATCCCAGGCTACTATATTTTGAAAAACTTACATTACAGTAAGCTAAGTATTATAATAATAGCCAATCTTGACAAAGGAGGCAAGACTTGTTGGAATATTGTGGAAAAGCAAGCGAGCAATCTAAAATTCTGAGTGCACACAGAGTGCTTACGAGGAGGGCGAGAGCAAGTGAGATCTTGCACACGCAAAAAGCAATGGAGTAACATAAATGTCAGAATTCTGTGCAAATGTTGACATCAGCAAACATTCACATTTTTTTTTTTTTTTTTTTGAGCACAAATTTGATTTTAATTTTCTCAAAATTAATTCAGCTTTACAAAAGCAATTCAAGCGCGTGCAAATAAACTTTTTGTGCACTCAAAATATAATTTTAAGCACGCAGAGTTGTGGCACAAATATAACTCCATAAACTAGCAGCACCGAATGGAATTGCAAAAATAATGATTGTTTTTAAACAGGTTTCCCGAACACTCCCACTGTCTGCAATTGGTAGAACAAACCGATAGTCCCACACCCAAACTCATGCCATTTGTTTAGCCAATGTCACTATGTCGGGCTGGTTGGGATGCTCAAATTCTTTGATAGCGCTACAGTATTGACACTTTTCGGGGGAATTGAACTACCAAAAACGTACTTATTATATTATATTTACATTGTCTGCGCATATAATGCTGTGGTAGGATTTAAAGTATTTTAACATAAAAAAATTACCCTGTCATGTTTTCTAAATTCTGAAATATGTCTGTAGGACAATGCTCTGTATTTAGTCTAAAATAATTATGTTTAGGACTTGTTTATAAGACATATGCAATGAATTTGGATACAGGGAATGATGCTTATCCAATTGATTTTTGATGGTAATAATAAGAGATGTTGGTATTGGAGATCAGATTTTGTGAGCAGTGAAAGTTAACTTGATTTAGATTGTATTTGTTGTTTTTTTTTTTTTTAATTTAATTTTTTATTTACTTTTTTATTACAGCCGAAGTTGCCACATTTTATATACCTTTATCGGTATAGTTTGTGATGACGTGTGTAAAGAACCAGGCTTCTGTTTGAGTCAATTAGCCACAGTGGACAGGAGAACTGATACCCATGTTTCTATTCTGTTTTAGTCTGACCCTGATAACACCGAGTTCCTGGATCTTCACCATTTGCATCTAAAAGCTCTTAGATTTGCATAAAGTGAATTGACAGGATTTTCTTGCAGATTGCCTAACAGCATGTCTGTGCCCTGGAAAGGTGTAATCCTCTTTAAGCAGAGAGACATGATGCTCACAGATTGCTGAAGAGTATACCATGGAGTTTCAAATATACTTTAAATTTCAGTTAGTTTTTGTTAGTTGCGGTTATGGTTTTTATTTATTATTAGACGTGTTTCTAATTTATATATATATAGATAGATAGATAGATAGATCAATAGACTTTATCGTAGTTTCAGTTTTAGTATACAATATTAACCCTGGTTCATACCTATTAAGAGATTAATTGAGTGGAGTGTGGCGGTAATTCAGATGCAATCATGAGCACGTGTTGTTGAAAACAGAGCCACCAGCCCTCCAGCCATTTGGTCGTGTGATCTGCAGGCAGTCCGCTGTCAGACTATTTCATTTGCTCTCTCACTCGGACATGCAAATACTCTCATACAAACATGTACATAAAAATGTGTACACATGCACATATACACTATGATAAGTTACGTTCGTGGGCAATGGAGGAGTCAGGAGACAATAAGCATGTTCAAGGTCAGTCTCTTTTGATTGTATGTTTTCAGCACACAATCGACAGTAACCGTCAGTAACATAAAATAAGTTGTAAATAAACGAAAGCACTCTCAATTAATGACTCTCTTAGTCTGGGCTGTCGTGCTTTCCGGTCACACTCTCTCCCACACTGCCACTCTGGCGTGCCTTTTCAGGTCTCCCTCCACCATCACTATAATTAGAGACAGGTGTTAGAGTACTCACAACCCAAGTGACAAGCTTTACCACTCTCCCTCTCCTGCAGACCGACAAATTACCACGCCCCCCATGCCACATACATTTACATGCAATGAGCACAATCCAATAGCTGCTTTTTCAAATATCCTCCTCTGATTCTCTCTTTCTGAGTGAACACGTGGCTGCTGTTCTGACATTGGCTGGGAACTGCCAGATCACATTTAGACAGGGTCTAAAATAAGCTCTCATAAAGCTGGCTGAGAGGGGAGAAAGAGAGAGAGCAAGAGACAGAGGAAAGCGGCAAATACACAATGAGGAATTTAGAAGGAAGGAAATGCAGGGTGGATTGGCTCCAAAACCTCTCTTTGCATAAGAGGGAGATTCTCAGCTGCCTGTCACTCAAATGACGCCACTCGATTCTTAAAAAAAAAAAAAAACTGAAGGAAAGCAAAACCTGAATTACAGCACTTCAATTTTCTGGGAATAATTACAGCATGTTTAGCTAAGCATCAATTTGACATCATATGGATTTATTTTATTTGGCCTAGATTTGAAAAGTGTCTTCAAGGTTTGATTGCAAGCATATGTGGTTAGTTGACATTAAATACTTTGGGGAAGTTGACATCTCCTGCGATGTCCTACTCCATCTAAAACTAATTTAAACAGCATTTTCCTAATTCTGTTAGAATTAGTATTATGCGTGCAGCTTTTACGACCTCATATCAATGGAAAGACTTAAGTATATGGAATATTTCATGTCATTCTGCAGGATAATTCAAAATGAACTACTGTAGACAAAAAACAAAGCACCTAAAATATAAATATAAAGCATCCTAATATATTGTATAATTTATATATTTTTTTAATCATATAAATTTGAACCTAAAACCTTGATAGAAAGGAGAGCTACATTAGGTGAAAACTACCCATGTGCCAGTGTTCGTCTAAACTCAGAATGGAACTATGAGCAAATAAAACTTTCTTTATCTCTCCAGTATTGAGAAGAGTGGTACATTGATTTGTCCCCAAACTCCCTCTTTCACTTTACTCCCTCTTTTATTCACCTGAATTGACCCGCCTTTACTGTCGCTGCTTGTACCATGTTCACCTTGTCGTAGAGGATGAATGAAAATATAAATGTGCCACTGAAGTTTTCTTTCACCTCGTTTGAGTAAAAGGCGGAAATAACCTGAGGTAACCGAACCAGTTGGCTTGTTTAGAGGCTTATTTAAAGATCTCAGTCTCCATCTCTCCTGCTTTATCATGATGATCTTGCCATATCTCATTCCTAACCCCGGATTACTGCCCATGAGGGATCACAGTGCCCAATCACAGTCCACAGGAGGGATTAAGAGAGAGGGAGAGAAAGAGAGAGAGTGAATCTCTCATGAGGGATTCTTAGAAAAAAATCGCAAAGAAGAGTCAGGGGAAATTCAGGGGATTGGAGAGACAGCGGACAGAAGAAAAAAAGATTGAGGAAGAGTTTCAGAATGACAGTCAGACAGAGAGAGAGAGATAGAGAGAGAGCACTTATGCAAGAGAGGCAGAGTATCAAAGAGAATCCAGTCAGGCTATTGCAGCTCTGTTAGTTTAGCAGCAAGCTTACTTGATGTGGTGAAGAGCCATAATCCTTGTCTTCAGCATGCACATTCTTCATTCCCACTGCGTAATCAGGTGAGACTCTTCTCCTCATCATACCTGTATTGCTGTACAAGCCTAGCCTTGCTGCACACTCGTGGCTCTGCTTCTAAAGGGTTCCTTCCTGGATTTAACTCGAAACTGTTTTAAACCCTCTGGTTTGTGTGTGGAAAGCATTGGTGATATCAATCTCCCCTTTTGAAATGCGTTCTTTGATGCTTCGATGGAACATAATGCTGATTTCTGATACTTCTGAATTGTGTATGCCACTGTGCTACTTCTGAGCATTAAATGAGAAATGGTTAACATAATGTCAGTACCATCAGATCAGACATATTTTGATGCGGTTGTACATCGCTTTGTGTTCAGAGTGATAGCTTCTCATTCCCGGCTCCTATTGCAGTATTACTGTGCAAACTACAACAGCTCCTCTTTCTTAATGGGGAAGTGGTGTAGCCCTTCCATTTGGATCCAGAATAATTGATGTCTTTTGCGGCAAACAAGTGCGTCCACTGAGGCGTCTTCTGAAGCATCTTTTTATAGCAAATGTCAGAGTAGAAAAACATCTTTCCCACTTTGTCTTTCTCTATGTCTATCTCTGTCCATCTGTCTATCTTAAAATCCTGCTGTCTATTTTTTGTCTTCCCACATTAATTGGTAGGGCTTTAGGTTTCTTAATCTGCTTCACTTTTACTGTAATCGAGGTTGTTAAATTAATTTAGTTTCAGTATTGATTACCTGTGCCATGTCTAAAGAGCACTTATGGGCTTTCCCTAGCGCTGCCTGTCTGAAACTTGAAATCAGCTATTGGGCTATTGCTGCTGTAAAACATACCTTAAACCATCCTACAATACCTTAAACCTGGTTTAACATGGTTCCCATTGTCACAGAAAACCTAGAATTATCAGGGAATTGTTTCAATTGTGTTTTCCAGGCCTGCAAAAGTCATGCCCCGAGTCTAACTTATGTTTCCGTCCCTACTATATAATATGCCAAAGGCAGTATGTCAGATGAGTTGGATGTCTGAATCCTCAGTATTTATAAAACAGTAGATGAAAGATACCAGAATATTGTACTGCATCTGCAGAGATTTTGAAGTGCGCATCAACTGGACATTTTACTATCCCCATAATCTGGCGATGGAGTCGTCAAGAGTCAAAACGCTGATTTAAAAAAAATAAATAAATAATGGCGGAGAACCATGAGTCGGGCGACTCATTTCAACTCAAAGTGCTACACATAACAAGAAAGTTATTCCTTGTGGTTAAATTGTACTTTTAAACAAAACCAGAGTAAATTATTTTCACGGTTGTTGTTACTAAGTCATATACAGAATTCCTATGTTTCCGATGAAGTATGTCTGGGAATGTATTCATACTACTCACCTGTATACCTAAGAACATACTTGAATAATGGAAGTAAGTTACATTAATTCTTAAAAAGCTATGGGAATTAATACAATCATAAAAGTAATGGAAAAGTCACTATAATTTCTGCTGTCAAGTATTTTGTTGGCTTTGATCTTGTGTAGAGTAACACATGCTCGCAAGCCGTAACAATGTCTGATTTTTGAGAAAATCGTTCTCTTGAGTTGGTTCATTTCTATGAATTGGTCAAAACGGTTCAAAAATCGGTCTAAATGACTTGCCAGCAAGTTGGTCTGAATCAAAATGATTTTTAAAAATCTAGTAAAAACAAATTACTGGAAAGGGGTTGGAAAATTCTTGGAAATCCATTGGTCAAAAAGTGTGGGAACCCTGGTTTAAGCTTGTCTCCCAGTCTGGCCAAGCTGGTCTTCAGCTGGTCTAGCAGAACTCCCAGTCTGACTAGCTGAAAAGTATCTAAGACTAGTCTGACTAGGCTGGAAGAGCATCTAAGACCAGCCAACCAGCTTTTTTTAAGCAGAAGCAGCTGAAGAAGTGAAAGAGATCAACAGAATAAAAAACAAAATGAAGATACAATGCTTTTGTTAGTTTTTTTGTTTCTTTTTGCATGTTTGTGTTTGTTTGTGTGGGTCTCCACGAGAACTGCAGATTGACAGTTGTATTGGTAATGCTGTCAAAAACATTAAATCAAGTGTAATTGTGACAAAGACAACAGTGCTCGAGAATGATATTTACGTCTGCCTGAGAGAGAGAGAGAAATACTAAGTCTAAAGGCTTCAGTGTCCTGACAGAACCTCAGTCAGACATATTAAATGACATTCATAAATGCACCACAGCTGCAGAATCAATACAGCGAATGACAAAAACAATATGATGAGTGAAAGAACCCACTAGTGGTCATCAGTATTAAATTTTGAACCTTTTTTAATCTTTGAACAAAGATGGCTGTCCCTGTGTGTGTGTGTGTGTGTGTGTGTGTGTGACAGAGCAATGGCTTCAGGAACTCGATCACATGAACCTTGTTTTGCGTTCTCATTTCCAAAAGATTCTATCAAACGAGGAACACACTATGTAGGCCAACAAGAGAAAGTGGTAACTCAAGACATTAACAAACAAACTAACAAAAACTACTACGGTTTTACCATGGTAGTATCATATTTGATTTGGCATTTACTGTACCAGGATACTACAATGGCATTCTTTGTACTACCTTTTTTGTTAGGTTAATATGCCACTGTTGGGCCCTTGAGCAAGGCCCTTAACCCTATCTGCTCCAGGGGCGCCGTATCATGGCTGACCCTGCACTCTGACCCCAGCCTAGCTGGGATATGTGAAAAAGAAGAATTTCACCGTATATGTGCAAATGTATAATGTGTGATAAATAAAGAAAATTAAAAAAAAAAAATTAATATAGGCTGTTATGCAATGGCCAAGATTCCCTCATTTTTAAACTCTGTGTGGAGCTCCATCATGCAGTTATACGACTTGTTTACATTTACAATTTGTACATTTGGTGGATGCTTCAATGTACATTTGAAAGGATTTTCAAGCACATTTCTTAAATTAGTATGTGTGTTACCTGGGAATCAAATCCATGACCTAAACATTGCTAGCGCTGTGCTCTACCAGACATACAGCACAATAATAGCCTGCATGTATATTTGACCACATATTTAAAGAGGCCAGCATTAGCAGCAGCTAGGAATAGTTCACACAAAAATGAAAATTCTGTCAAAATTTACTCAGCCTCGTGTAATTTCAAACCCATCTGACTTCCTTTATTATGCAGAACACAAAATGAGATGTTTTAATTAATATATTGGCTTTTTCGATATGGCAGTGGATACTTTTCAGCGATATTCCTTTTTCAGCGAAAATCTTGGATGTTCGTTACACATTCATGAGCACTATGGGAGAAGCTTGTTCACAGTGGCTTGTGTATTTAAAGAGGCTAGCATTATCCTTGTGTCAGAACTTGAGTTTTTGCAACACTACACGGTAACACTTTATTTTAGTGTCCTTGTTACACATATTACATGTATTGACTATAGTAATAACAGTCAATTGTGCATAATTACATGCAACTAACCCTAAACCAAACCCTTACCCTAACATACAGTAAGTACATGTTGTTAATTAGTAATAATCAGTAATTACTTGTGTAATTACACTGTAACAAGGACACTGTAAAATAAAGTGTAACCAACAATGCAAGTTCTCACACAAGGCTAATGCTAGCCTCCTTAAATATGTGGTCAAATGTTCATGTATTAGATTCCAGGTTGTTTCTCAACAAAACCTGTTGTATGCCTTCAGAATACTTGGAATATGACACACGAGCCGCATGGACTAATTTTATGATAGCCTACTTTTAAGTCTTTTTATGCTTTAAAGCTATCCACTGCCAAATTGAAAAGACTGACTGAGATATTCAGTAAAAAATTCCTATTGTGTTCTGCAAGAAAGTCATACAAGTTTGGAAAGGCATGAGGGTGTAAATTATGACAGAATTTTAATTTCTGGGTAAACTATCCCTTTAAGGATCTGATGAAGTGGGGAGAGACTAGCAGTGAATGCTAACAGATTTGCCTGCACTTTTTGGGTACTCTGTTACATAACTGCTCCCTCTCTCCCAGTGGAGAGCTGAGCCAGCTAGCCCTTTTGATCACGGCTAGACTAGATGTACCCAGAAACTGCTTCTTCTTTTTTCTTTTTTTCCTAAGTTATTGGCCTTTTTTTAAATTTTTTTTTAATTTTTTTTTTTAATTTTTATTTTTATTTACACTGCACCTATAGTTTTTGAGGGGGCACCCCACATATTCAGTAGGTGTATGACATGTTAGTCAAGTTGTAGTTTTTGTTCAGTGTGTAATGGGGTCTCAGCTTCAAATCCAGAACTAATAACACTATGTAACACATTTTTTGTTCCTGGGTAGTATGTGTTATTTCCTAATTGCTTATGCCTCAAAAGTATAGAAAATGGCTATTATTCCCCACAAACTTTGCTTTTGTGACCAGGACAGTGATATTTTGAAATTTGCCTATTTCCAAAGAGAAAACGGGTGAATTTGTGTCTTTTCGTTCACATGAAGTCAGAAAAAAACAACATATGAATCCAAATTAACATGTATTTATACTAAAGTAATACAAAAATGACTACAAAAGATTTAGAAGTGAGTCGTTTTTCGAGATTTACAATTATACTGTAAATCACTTTCATGAATCAGCCCCCAAATGTACTCATCGTACTTCAAGGCATCCAGCAAGGTTTTGTTGCTGTTGTAATCCTCTTTGAGGTGCACCGAGTGAGCCAGGGTAAGAGACGGGTACTTGTTACCATTATGGAACAGCACGGCTTTGAGGCTCCTGGATGAGCTGTCAATGAGCTGTGAAAGAAGTTTGTGGGGAATAATAGCCATTTTCTAAAGTTTTAAGGCATAAGCAATTAGGAAATAACACATACTACCCAGGAAACAAAACAAAAAAAAAACATTTGTTACACAGTGTTATGATTGACAAGATGTGATTGCAAATTCGATTACCGGTTTGTGCGCAGCCATGTTGTTTACATTACAATACTGCATGGCATTCTACGTTCTTCATAGCAAAGATAAGAAACTAGCCCCGCCACTTGTTGCCCCAAAAGTGTTGAAAATGAGTGATGGACAAACTAGGAGAAAGCTCGAGTGGACTTACTAGTTAACTAATACATTCTTTGATGTCAAAAAACATTGCCTTATCAAAACAGCTGGTTCAAACAAACTATAAAACGATATTTTGAAATGTACCTATTTCCAATGAGAAAACGGCCGAATTTGTGTCTTTTTGTTCACATAAAGTTAGAAAAAAAACAACATATGAATCCAAATTAACATGTATTTATACTAAAGTAATACAAAAGTGACTACAAAAGATTTAGAAGTGGGTAGTTTATCTAGATTTACAATTATACTGTAAATCACTTTCACGAATTAGTCCCCAAATGTCCTCATCATACTTCAAGGCGTCCAGCAAGGTCTTGATGCTGTTGTAATCCTCTTTGAGGTGCACCAGAGTGAGCCAGAAAAAAGCAGCATTTTGCTTATACATTTTTTGTGACCCTTGGGAAAATCATAAATGTTTTGAGCGACATAAGGGTGTGCAAATGTTATCAGAATTTTCTAAGGGGGCCACATGCTTCTGATGACAAGAGATTAGACGAGACAGGAAGAGAGAAGGGAACCTGTGGCACCTGCATGAGCACTCAACGTGTCAGGAACACGTGCACCACGGCTTGGATGGTTTTGTTGTTTTGTGATCCACACTCTTGCAAATTGAGATGACAGGCTTGTCATGTTGGTGGAGCACTTGCAGCTAAATGTGTGCTAGTTAAAAATATAAGTGATACCACAGGGAATTGTCATCTTTTGCCATCTTTCTGGCAGATACTAGGGATTCACAAAACTACTTATTTAAAAAATCTAGTAAGTGGGTTGACTGAGTGTCAAGTCGACTAATCGGTTCTAAGGAATTCATGTTTTATGAGGCTGGTTTTGGCTACATCTGACCCCGACTGCATGCATTTCTTAAAGGGATAGATCAACCAAAAATGAAAATCTTGAATTTACTCATTAACATGTTGAAAGCCTGATAGGCCAGTTTCACACTTCCGGGGTTGTTGCTTCCAGGGGTCCCCCTCACAGGGTAAACTTACTTACGGTATCAACAATGCCCATTGAAACGTGAGCAAGATCTGCTGAATTCAAAGTCTTCACACAAATTAAATGTTTGATCTGACTTTTTGCTTTGTTGCTGACTCTACAAAGCTCGTAATTAGGAGCTTGATTGTGGCAAAAGAAGATTCTGTCAACTCTGAGGAAGGCATAACTTTACTGAATCCAGCATATTCAGTGAGAAATTCGAGCTGCTACTAGACCTAGACTACACCAGTAATAAATAACTTGTGAATTCGCTGTCATTTCATTCTCTATGTTTGGGTCGGCTCTACATTATTGCAAGTGAAAACAGCACATTGTGTGCGGCGAAAATCATCGGCAGCCTGCTCCCCTCCCTGTACTGCTGATCGCTCGCAGCATGGACACTTTCATAAACAAGGACACTTCTGTAATCTCTCTCGCCGATATTTCATCTCATTCACATGCTTCTGACACCATCATAAAACTGAGTGTGATAAAGTTAATGTTCGAGTCGACATTCGGGATAATATTAACTAAACTCTGTGCTTTTCACTTCAAGAAGCCAAACCAACTCAGATATATAGGAACATCTGCCTATTTATAGCACACAGCTCAAATGTCAAAATAAGATGTATAGTTGTATTGTAATTTTATCATCCTTATAAATAAAACAGTGGAACTTTGACTGAAATGTTCGGGAAAAAACATCCATTTCGTGACTGTTTCTTCGTGAGAAGTTATTTTTTTCTTCTTTTAATTTTTGATAAATGTAGCTAATATTCTTACTCTGTTAAACTGTAATGGCTCTTATGGCTGCTCATCATCATCTTAAAGTCTGTAAACCTGCGCTGTAATATTCAGTGTAGTGCTTATGCCACGTTATGTACATGTTGTTATAATTATTATTAAATACATTGTTTATTGCACAGTTCCTTATTGCTGTCTGTTGATCTTTTACTGGGATTGCGGGGTTTTTGTACATTGTATATCATTTATGAAAATAGGTAAATACATTTTAAACGGGACAAGATGACTAACAAAATTTTACATTTTTAAAAGCGCATTTAATATTTTTGGGAGTTTCATACGAGGTTCAGTTAGACATTGAATTTTATTGGTATTTTTGCATCTGTGCTGGAAGCATATATAGCTTTTGTATCCTGTGATATGGTGACGAGAGGAGGGAAACTGTTGAATGAATATTACTGCTGATTTCCGATTCTTGTGAAATTGGCCTATAAGTTCTTTTTTTTTTTTTTTTTTTTTTTTTTTATGTTAGGCAGAATGTTAGCCAGCTGTCACCATTCACTTTCACTGTATGGAAAAAAGATGCAATGAAGGTGAATGGTGACTGAGGCTAACATTCTGCCTAAAATCTCATTTTGGGTTCCTCCTAAGAAGGAAGACATACAGGTTTGTAAATCACATGAGGTTGAGTACATTTTTGGCTGAACTATCCCTCTAAGGGATGTTTACATAAAACACACGCTTGCATACAAAAACAGCTAGATGGAGCACAATGGAATGGAACAGAGTGCATGGATCTCGAGATATGTTATTTTATTTTTTTTATTTTTTATATATATATATATATATATATATATATATATATATATATGTTTTTTTTTTTTGTTTTTTAAGTTGGACTATTTTTAACTTGACAACCTGTCATAGAAATGAAATGCTCATGGCAGGTTGCTAAAAACAGCATGAGACAAAGATCTGTCTGAATGTTAATGGTCGAAGTGGCAGTGCTTTACATGGGATGAATTTAAAGGCACAACTTTTCCAAGAGGGTTTTACTGTGCAAACTGTCTAACAGCTAAAATATCAAAACTAATTCATCGATTAATCAGTTTTTGGATGACTAGTCAAACACTGTGACCTATTCCTAGCATATTCTAATGCTAGCCTTTTCTTCTCTAACTCTCTAGGTGGCTCGATGGCCCAAAAAGGAAGAGAAAAAACAGCCAGTGTTCGGTGAAGAGCATGTCTGGTAAGACATCCCACATGCTAGCTAACAGTTATGCTGTTGCCTAGAGCCATGGTTGTATGCTTGTCCCCTCCACTGTGCTCCTAGAACACATCTCTGACTACACACTTCTAAGAAACCCAGAAAACCCAGAGGGAGAAGAGGGCTTTCAGTTGGTCTCGTGATTCTCCTCACATCAGCCGAGCTTTGATGCTATTTGAATAGACTTGTTGACATCATGGGATGTCACTTTATCTATATTTTCCATTAGGAGGTAATAACTCACATTAAAACAATCTCCCAGGCTATTTGGCTGTGTAAGGATTGGCTTTGTATTGGTTTGTGTAATGAGTGGCCTATTGTTTCTTTATTTGTCCATTTGAGGAAGTCAGTGCTGTAGCCTCAAGGAGGTCTGTAATATGTGGAGACAGCTATCTGTTAGTATTCCCACATTTCCAATCATCTCAATAGATGTAAAAAAATGTTTTTATAGAATTCCATCCTTTTCTCTCCAGTTTTAGCTTGAGGTAAAAATAGTGAAAGAGTTAACTCTGCTTTATATACATAAATATATAATATTGGCATAGATTGAATATTATGCAGATTTTACATTAAACAGTTGGTACATGTATGGCAATTTATGTATACGTTTCGCCTGTCTGTAAGCCTTACCTCTAACTACAGTTTGTTTATAACTGGTGAAATGCCCCACAAATGGACAAATTGACTGGCTTGAGACGAGAGACTTTTCTTCCTCTTTGTAACACTGGCAGTCTTAATTAATGTCAAGTGATGCTCTGAAAGTCAAGAGCTCTTCAGGGCTTTCACCAGTCAAAGTTAACAGACTACAGAGAACCCTCTAAAGTAACTACCTTCCTTTGATTTTACAATGCAGTCTACCTCAAATAGCTCTAGAGGTGTTTAACAAGTCTACTAAATGGCACATGTCATATGGTAAACTGATATTTAGGACATCTGGTTTTTAGCTTGGAATATTTTGACAGGAAAATAATCTTAATCACTAGTACACATGTTGCATAGCAAACCCAAATAAAAATAACAGTTGTTTGTATTGTAGGGTACATACCCAGCTACCTGGACAAGGATGAGCCATGTGTGGTGTGTGGAGACAAAGCTACTGGCTACCACTACCGCTGCATCACGTGTGAGGGCTGCAAGGTAAGACATATCTTATGTTGCTTGTATGGGATGACCAATATCGGTATCGGGTCCAATACCACACTCATGTGCTTGTACTTGTGCTCGTAAAAATGCTCAGATACAAAAAAACTACACCATCTAAAGTACGAATATCATTACATAAACAATCAGCGCACAAATTAAAATCAAGCTATGTCCTAGTGTGATTATTAAACTGCAAAGGCTGCGATTTAACGAGATAAAGATATACACGATCAGCCACAACATTAAAACCACCTGCCTAATATTGTGTAGGTCCCTCTCGTCAACCTATTCCTATCACTACAATTGTACAGACCGGTTATCTGAGTTACCGTAGACTTTGTCAGTTCGAACCAGTCTGTCCATTCTCCGTTGACCTCTCTCATCAACAAGGCATTTCCATCCACAGAACTGCCACTCACTGGATGTTTTTTGTATTTGGAGTAAATTCTAGAAACTGTTGTGTGTGAAAATACCAGGAGATCAGCAGTTATTAAATACTCAACCAGCCCATCTGGCACCAACAATCATGCCACAGTCCAAATCACTGAGATCACATTTTTTCCCCATTCTGATGGTTGATGTGAACATTAACTGAAGCTCCTGACCTGTATATTATGATTTTATGCACTGCACTGCTGCCACATGATTGGCTGATTAGATAATCCCATGAATGATTGTTGGTACCAGACGGGCTGGTTTGAGTATTTCTGTAACTGCTGATCTCCTGGGATTTTCACATAACAAAGATCTGTCTGATCTGATCTTTTTAGCAACAGTCTCTAGAAATTACTCAGAATGGTGCCAAAAACAAAAAACATCCAGTGAGCGGCAGTTCTGTGGATGGAAATGCGTTGTTGATGAGAGAGGTCAATGGAGAATGGACAGACTGGTTAGAACTGTCAAAGTCTATGATAACTCAGATAACCGCTCTTTACAATTATGGTGAGAAGAATAGCATCTCGGAATGCTATTCTGAGATGCGGGTTGGCGCTGTTTTGGCGGCATGAGGGGGACCTACACAATATTAGGCAGGTGGTTTTAATGTTGTGGCTGATCGGTTGAGCTTGCATGTGCTTCAAATGTGAGTGCTTCTGAATGTGTGGAGCTGGTGTTGTGCTAACTCTGGCTGCTCATACCTTTTACAGCGCCTTGGCTCATACATGGAAAATACCATCATGAGCATAGTGGCATACTTTATTGTAGCAGATGACCGGGAGCAGAGCGCTAATTCACTTTATAGCACGAGGCACATACATATACTGTATATTAAATTAAATAGCAGTCTTCTGTGGTTTAAAAATCACATTGGTTCATGTAGCGACCTGCTTTTTCGGAAGTGAGAAGCTACCATCAAAAACTCACAGAAATGGAAAGGGCTTCAAAATAAAACCTCAATTTAAATGGAAAAAGGTAAGACAGAAATATATAACTACTGTATAGTTATGTAATATTCACTTTGATACTAATACTACTGATAATAATAATAATAATAAATCAATAGTAATTGTATTATATTTGAGCAATATCTCAAATCTGTGATGCTTTGTTATGCAGCACATTATTTGACAAAAATAACTCCAATGTTGTAGTTTCTGTACAATACAATATTATGTTGAAAATGTATTGTACTAATTTCATTTGATTAAAGTTTTAATGAATTCATTTATTTAAATACCATTTTATGATAAAATGGAAATAAACTCTTGATATGGGATTTTAAAAAGAAAATAGAAGAAAAAAAAACAAAACAGGTATCGTTAGTACCTAAAAGGTGAGTACCGAAAAGGAAGTATGGGTACTCATTCTCTTAAAAAAAATGTTTTTTTGAGGGGGCCTGGGTAGTAAAGATGCTGACTACCACATCTGGAGTCGCAAGTTCGAATCCAGGGCGTGCTGAGTGACTCCAGTCAGGCTTCCTAAGCAACCAATTGGCCCGGTTGCTAGGGTGGGTAGAGTCCTGCTGGGTTAACCTCCTCGTGGTCGCTATAATGTGGTTCTTGCTCTCGGTGGGGCGCGTGGTGAGTTGTGCGTGGATGCCGCGGAGAATAGCATGAAGCCTCCACACGTGCAAGGTCTCCGCAGTAACGCGCTCAACAAGCCATGTGATAAAATGCGTGGATTGACAGTCTCAGATGCGGAGGCAACTGAGATTCGTCCTCCGCCACCTGGATTGAGGTGAATCACTACGCCACCGTGAGGACCTAGAGCGCATTGGGAATTGGGCGTGCCGAATTGGGGAGAAAAGGGGAGAAAATTCCCACACCAAAAATATAAATTTGACATCCCTAGTTGCTTGTATACTACAAAACACAAGAAGTATTTAGAAAAGTATACATTATAGGGTTTCTGTAGTTAATACCAGTACCTGTAAAAATTCACGATACTTGATGTCAATTTCAATACAGCAGCAATATTGAATAGCAAATAATATGCCAATAAATACATTCCTTTAATGATTAAAGTTGAATATTATAAAATGTTATTAAAACAATGGAATGTAGCCTTCAATAAAGGACTTTAAAAGTCTTCACAGGGTTTATTTGCCATTCTGTATAATTGAAGTGAACAGTGACTCAGGCCTGTTAAGCTTGAAAAATGAAAACACCTTAAAACCACAGTAAAAGTAATTGTCATGAGATATGCACTATATTTCAAGTCTTCTGAAGTCATATGATCACTTTTTTCATTGAACCAAATAAAATTTAAGTCGTTGTCACTCAGATCATTTCAATAATAAAGCACTGAAATCAATAACATCAAACCGCATTGGTTCTCATCGCATCTGGTGACCAAACGCACAACATGACATCATGATGTTTGGTCATGAGGCGTGATAAGAGCCAATAAGGGTTTGATGTTATCGCCATAGCTGCCATCTTTGATTGGGTTTGGAGTGACGTTAGGGTGAGTAAATAACTAAAATTTTAAATTTTGAAGAAGCCTTTCCTTTAACTTGATACTGAAGTACTGTATCGATTGATATTCCTACTGCACAAGTATTTGTACACAGTCTAAACTGTCACCTAGCATATAGTCATGACATGGAGCTGGTCTGAGCTTTGCAGCAGTACATCCTGTTGTCATCTTTACAACCTTCATACTCCCATCACACTCAAACCTGTCAAATCACAAGCCCAAAAAACATATTTTCATCCCCCACTGTCTGTTTCTGTGTCTGTAAAAGGGTGAAGGGTGTGAATTGTGAGTGAAAACAGTTCCATGAAATTGTTTGAATGCAACTCCTGTCTTAACATACTGATTTGAAAAGCAAACTGAGAGCTCACAGTTCCCCTGTCTTATAAAAATACACATGCTAATCTGGGACAGGAAGAGCAGTATGTGACAGATGACACCATGTCAGACAGCCTGCCACTGATTTCCACCTCTTTCTCTCTCTCAGGGGTTCTTCAGGCGCACCATCCAGAAGAACCTGCATCCCTCTTACTCGTGTAAGTACGATGGTTGCTGCATCATCGACAAGATCACCCGCAACCAGTGCCAGCTGTGTCGCTTCAAGAAATGTATTGCAGTTGGAATGGCCATGGATCGTGAGTGACTCCATGCACACAATTATGCAAATAACATACAAAATTGCTGAACTTGCAAAATCACACACACAAAAATAAATGCATGGAGTCAGAACATGTGTGTGCATCATAGTCACAGCCAATATGCCCTCTAATTTTTGACTTTGGGTTCCAGAGTTCACAGTTCTGAACTCTCGTTATTATTTCTTTGATCAAGACATTTAACCTCAGGATTTAACCAATATAGACATGCACAATAGCAGACAGACAAACAAAAGCATTGTGTGTATACTCCAGCAGCATCACAACAAATACACACATACACACACAGAAAAACAATACTGCCAGACCCACATACTGAATGCATATACTATACATATATTCATAACATTCTGCAAGAGGTTAGTGGATCACAAATGCAGCCCTGCTCCGTATATACACAAATACATTCTGACAGCAAATGTAAAATTAATCTGAGGCAAACTGAGCCGCTTCATTCAGAATTGCCTTACACCTCACACATGTACAGCACATGTTCAACGCTGACCAGTTCTGCTTTCACTGTCACTCTCTCTTTCTCTGCTCATCAGTAATGCTTTATGTCTCATGATCTGTTTCTGCTTTGATACCTCCCTCATGCCCTCTCTCTCGTTCTCCCCCTATGTGTCCTGCCTTCATTTCGATATCTTAGGGCTGTTTTTCTGTCTTGTTTATTGAATATTTACATTATATAATGTGCAATGTGTGTCAAACTGTTTTCATTTTTATTCTTTACACTGTGTCCTAACCATTCTCGACAATATCTATTGCATATACGTTTTTGTCCTAACCAACTGTGACAGGGCTCGACATTTTGTTGATCGCTTTGATTCTGTTCCTGCAACGTTGCACTTGGTAGCACCATCTACATCAAATATTTTCAAGAAGATAACATTTCTGGGAACATCCTATGGAAACTATGGAAACATAGTCATGGAAAAGCTGGAAATATCAGGGAATTTCAAAACTGCCCCTGTTTACATGCACTTAAGTAAATGGCTTATTACAGGGTTTTTGCAGAAAGCGTTCTGTAGGGCCATGTAAACGCAAGCATCGTCCTTATGCTGCTAAGTACTCTTAGGTTTCTGCTGGAGAACACAGGATAAGTGACGTTCTTATACGTCTTTGAAGACTCTGCATGTGGGTGGAAAAGGCCAGATAACACTCATCGGATGTAGCGCTACATGATATCATCAAGTGCTGGCAAGAATTCAACATTTTTTGGGGGTATAGTGGGAAGAGGGAAAACACACAACAATATCAACTATAATACACCACTTTACAATGTCGACTATTGTCCCTCACATCAGCATATGCACTCAAGAATGCTGTGGGAATCCCGGAGTTTGGCACAATAGGGAAACCCCACTATTGCAGTGGAAAGCCGTGGCAGGACATGATAGAAAGTTAAGAAAACAAACACAGCAGTAACTGTGTGACATTTAGAAATAAAGTAAAACAACAGAGAACAAAAAAAAAACAAAGCCTTCCTCAGACACCATGTTCGTTATTTTTGCACCAGTATCGCAAAAAATGACGTCATATCCCCTTCGCTGTTGCGAAAGCTGCTTGCTGAGTGATCAAAATTATTATTTAAAAAAAAAATCTGTATACTTTTTAAGGTGCGGTCTCACTACCTTTGCACTGCGTAATTCAACGGGCGAAGAAGGCATGGGCGGATGTTAAGGGAGTGTGAAACCAGCAAAAACTTAAGTGAAATTAAAAAGAAACTCGCTGCTAAAATATCCTTGGAATTGTGATTGCCCATTGTTAATAGTCAGTGTGGCTGTGAACGAAGCACTGCCCACGCAGAGGTCACTGCTAAACTAAGCAACTTCCTGTTGGTCAATGGGGCGAATTTGCCGGTCAAAGTTAATCAAACTTGAACTCCACGCAATATCCGCACGGTAAAATTCTTTTCCAGCAGTAGTCCATTGCACAAAATTCAGGCGAAGGTAAATATGACCACGCCTTTAGAACACAGTGTTACTGTTCAAGCTCTTGTCTTCTCCTTCAACCATTTAGTTAGCAATGTATTAATGCTTGTTGAAGAAATAACCTCTATATCTGTCTCTCTCTTTGGTGTAGTGGTTCTGGATGACTCAAAGCGGGTTGCGAAGCGCCGTTTGATTGAGGAGAACCGTGAGAAGAGGAAAAAAGAGGAGATGGTGAAGTCCCTGCAAAATCGGCCAGAACCCAGCAGCTCAGAGTGGGAGCTCATCCGTATGGTGACAGAAGCTCACCATCACACCAATGCACAGGGCTCGCACTGGAAACAGAAACGCAAGTTCCTGGTAATCGATCTATCTTAGAAGGCTTTGTCAAGCTTATTTTGGCATTTTATTGATAACAAAGACAGTAGCTACAAGGACATTAAGGATAATTACTTTGAAGTAAATCAGTGATTCTAACAACTGAATACGAGACATACAATATTTATATTTTTTAGTGAATTGTCAGAACACAAGCTGTTTACCTTACTTACACTCTGTGCTGTCATATGTCCATCTCTCGCTTGCTCTCTCTCTCTCTCTCTCTCTCTCTCTCTCACACACACACACACACACACACACACAGAGGACTACACTTATAGCCATTTCTGTCTGTCTGTGTGTCAGCTCACAACAATAAATTTCAGTTTAGCGCATCACTGTGACCGTGACTGTCAGCATGGATTAGCATGTGTTTACACAGCTTGCTAATCAATGTAATGAGTGAAGATACCAGACTGCTCAACCTGAGATGGCTCTTGCAGTTGTGACAGGGCTAAAGTGAGTGTTAGTGACAGGTATAACATGAATACAGCACTGCCAAGCAGGGCCTTTGTGGAATCGTCTGTTTATGAAGAGGGAAGGAAGGCAAGTTCAGATGGTATTAATCCATCTGCAGTGGTGGACAGTAGGACAATATACCACCCCCTGTAAAAAAGGTGTCAACTTTTGACAGGAAAAGGAAAAGAAAGTTGCCAAGCACAAGTTTAGGAGAGACCCGCAGGCTGTTTCAAAACACAAGCTATGTTCAAACTGCTACACCTGTGACTTACCTGTTTTTATAACACCTAACTTGAGTGGCAGATTTTTTAATGCTGAAGTCAAACCCCTTTTCTGTTCTTGTGATAGTTGTAAATAATGCCTGTAAACAGTGATGAAAAAAATTTATATAAAAGAAGGTGGCTTCCATAGCACTGGAAAGTCTTATTACAACTGACATGATGTTATTTAATAAATGAGTTCGATCAACGTGCAGTTTCATCCGTCAAACCTTAAAGAAATAGTTCACCCAAAAATAAAAATTCTCTCATAAATATGTACCCTCATGTGGTCCCAGATGTGTAAGACTTTCTTTCTTCTGCTGAACACAAACAAACATTTTTAGAAGAGCATCGTTGCTCTGTTGGTCCATTCAGTGCAAGTGAATGGTGAACAGAACTTTGAAGCTCCAAAAAGCATATAAAGGTAGCATAAAAGTAATACATGTGACTCCAGTGGTTAAATCCCTGATGGAGGGAACGAGACGTTGTGTCGATTTAGTGACACTAGGGGTCACTCTTGGGAGCCCGAGACACCTCTGGTCTTTGATAAAAGGCCAATGAAAATTGGCGAGTGGTATTTGCATACCACTCCCCCTGACATACGGGTATAAAAGGAGCTGGTATGCAACCACTCATTTAGGTTTTATGCTGAGGAGCCGAGACAAGGTTCCCGGCCATTTCAGCGAGTAGTTCAGCATTGTGGCAGGAGGGACACAACATCTCGTTCCCTCCATCAGGGAGCGGAGGTTACGCAAGTAACCAGGATGTTCCCTATCTGTCACTCACTCGACATTGTGTTGATGTAGTGACACTAGGGGTCCCTATACAAAATGCCGCAACTGGCTGAACTGTGTTACGTGAACTGGCGGTGTGTGATGGGCAGATCACTGTGTGCCTCATAGCCAGCGCACCAGGCCGACACGTAACCTCCCCCAACACAGTTATGAGTGTCGAACAGCCCTTTGGGGACAAGTTGACTACCCAAAAGATAGAGACGGGCTAGCCCGTGGCCTCTTATCCCCTTTTTTTCCCACTTCCTAAAAAAAGGGGGATTAGCCGACTGGGCCCACCAGGTCTAGTCGAGGGGTGTCCCTCCCAAGGGGAAGACACCGTGGAGACCACACCCTGCCCAGAGAGGTGGGGGGGGGTTGGTATTTAAGTGGAAATATGTCACATGGTCTTGCCGAGCTATGTCGGAAGTATGCCATGTGGGGGAGTCCCAAGGTAGGTCCTGCCCTACGGGGGAGGAGTTACTGCAAGCATGGTGACTGGGGCAGAGGGGCCAACCAGGGAACACAGTTTGTGAACACTACTGGGAGTTAACGGCGCACGTCTTCAGCTCAGGGTAAGTAAAATGCGCTATGCGCAAGTGATACACCCAGACGGCTGTCCCGGACTTACCTGCTTGTGCATGCCACTACACGGGACGAAACCGGTTCCATCCGGAGATTGTAGAACCTCGCAAAGGTGTTGGGTGTTGCCCAGCCTGCTGCTCTGCAAATGTCTGTTAGAGAGGCGCCCCTGGTTAAGGCCCAGGAGGCCGCTACACCCCTGGTAGAATGGGCCCATAGCCCTACCGGGGGCAGCACGTCCTGGACATGGTATGCCTTAGTTATGGCGTCAATGAGCCAGTGGGCGATCCTCTGCTTGGAGACAGCACTTCCTTTCTGCTGTCCACCAAAGCAGACAAAGAGCTGCTCAGAGACTCTAAAACTCTGCGTGCGATCCAAATAGATGCGTAAAGCACGCACCGGACACAGCAATGTCAGGGCTGGGTCTGCCTCCTCCTGGGGCAGCACTTGCAGGTTCACCACCTGGTCCCTAAAAGGGGTCGTGGGAACCTTGGGCACATAGCTGGTCGGGGTCTCAGGATCACGTGAGAGTAGCCCGGACCGAACTCCAGGCACGTTTCACTGACAGAGAACGCTTGCAGGTCTCTTACCCTCTTGATAGAAGTGAGCGCAGTCAGGAGGGCAGTCTTCAAGGAGAGTGCCTTAAGCTCAGCTGACTGCAAAGGCTCAAAGGGGGCTCTCTGTAGACCCTGAAGAACTACAGAGAGGTCCCATGAGGGAACGAGGCATGGTCTGAAGGGATTCTACCTCCTGGCGCCTCTCAGGAACCTGATGATCAGGTTGTGCTTCGCTAAGGACTTACCGTCGTGGTGTGCCGCTATAGCGGCTACATACACCTTCAAGGTGTAAGGGGACAGCCGCCCTTCCAACCTCTCCTGCAGGAAGGAAATCACCGATCCGACTGGGAATCTCTGGGGGTCTTCGCGTCGGGAAGATCACCACTTAGCAAACAGATGCCACTTAAAGGCATACAGGCGCCTCGTAGAAGGGGCCCTAGCCTGAGTGATCGTGTCTACCACCGCGGGTGGTAGACCGCTTAGGTCTTCCGCCTCCCATCCAGGGGCCAGACATGGAGATTCCAGAGGTCTGGTCGCATGTGCCAGATGGTGCCCCATCCCTGAGAAAGAAGGTCCTTCCTCAGGGGAATTTGCCGGGGGGGGGGGCTGTTGCGAGGAGCGTGAGGTCCGAGAACCACGTCTGGGTGGGCCAGTAGGGTGCTACCAGGATGACCTGCTCCTCATCCTCCCTGACCTTGCACAGGGTCTGTGCAAGTAAGCTCACTGGGGGAAACGCATATTTGCGAATGCCAGGGGGCCAGCTGTGTGCCAGCGCATCTATACCGAGAGGTGCCTCGGTCAGGGCGTACCAGAGCGTATGGGGAGCTGAAGGATCGGGACCGGGCAGTAAAAGGTGCCTCCCATGACCTTGTCAGCTCCTCGTGCACTTCCAGGAAGAAAGGGACTGGAGTGGGGCGTGGCTGCTTTGAGCGGCGCCGCGAGCCCAGGAACCAATCATCGAGCCGCGAGGGTTCAGGGGAGAGTGGAGGGTTCCACTCTAGCCCGACGCTCGCGACTGCCCGGGAAAGCATGTCCGTCATTTCCGCATCAGCCTGTGACTGAGCAACCGCACCCGAGGGGGGGAGCCCAGCTGAGGCTTATGTGTCCAGCTGGACGAGCCCACTCTCCAATGCTGCGCTCGAGAGTTCATCAGCTTCACGGGCTCTGAACAAGAGGTCGAACTCGCCGTGAGACAAGCCTGCGGACTCATCCGGAAGCCCAATTGGGGCAGACGAGCGTGCTGGGGAATTGGAGGTTCGTGGGGGGATACCCGGCAGAGGTGGTCCCATTGGGGTCCCCAAATTGCCCCCAGTGCTAGCTGCGCTGGCCTCATACCCGTAGGTAGAAGGACCGAGGCGGGGAGCCGCTGGGCTTTTCTTACGAAAGCAAGCTGCGACCGCAGCGTTGCCATGGTCATGTTCTCGCAGTTAGTACATGATCCATCCACGAATGCTGTCTCCGCGTGGGTCGCGCCCAGACACGAAAGACAGCGATCGTGACCGTCAGATGTTGTGAGGTAACGACCGCAACCAGGAATAACACACAAACGGAAAGGCATCTTTAAAAAGATGCGTCTTTATAAAGACATTCCATGTGTGCCGCTCTTTTAGAGAAATATACTCTTTTAGGAAAATATACTCTCTTTTTTCTGCCGAAGCGCCCAAGGGCGTTCTCTGCAGTGCACCAGTGCAGAGGAGGGAGAAGCCGCTGAAATGCGCCGTCAAATCCAGCAGAGGTGAATGAACAGTCAGCTCAGTAAACATCGACCGTTCGGCTCCGAAGGCAAAATCTGAATGAGTGGTTGCATACCAGCTCCTTTTATACCCGTATGTCCGGGGGAGTGGTATGCAAATACCACTCACCAATTTTCATTGGCCTTTTATCAAAGACCAGAGGTGTCTCGGGCTCCCAAGTGTGACCCCTAGTGTCACTACATTGACACAACGTTGAGTGAGTGACAGATAGGGAACCGATATTATAGATGTCAGTGAGAAACAGATCAATATTTAAGTCCTTTTTATTATAAATTCTCCTCCCTGCCCAGTATTTGGCGATATGCATGCAGAATGCGAATTCATTTTTGTTCAAAAACAAAAAAAGAAGAACATGAAAGTGGACATTTATAGTAAAAAAGGACTTAAATATTGATCATATTTTCACCCACACCTATAATACTTTAGAAATATTTTAAACAATGTCTATGCTTTAAAAAATTTCAATGACTTGACCATATGCATCCACCCAATAGGATGTGATAAACCATGAGCGTGAAGTGAGAAATATTAACAGCACAAAACTTTTCTGGTCCTGAACTTTATTCTAAAGTCCTGCTACTTTGGCAGATTGGACGGTTATGATTGTAGAAGTCATCATATTATATCTTTTTTGTTATTATTATTAATAATTATTATATCTAAAAAAACAAAAAAACAATTGTAATAATAATAATAATAATAATAATAATCAGAAAGTAATATCATTATTTATTTTTTTATCCCCTTTTCTCCCTAATTTGGCATGCCCAATTCCTACTGCTTACTAGGTCCTCGTGGTGGCATGGTTACTCACCTCAATCCGGGTGGCGGAGGACAAGTCTCAGTTGCCTCCGCTTCTGAGACCGTCAATCTGCGCATTTTATCACATGGCTAGCTGTGCATGACACTGCGGAGACTCACAGCATGTGGAGGCTCATGCTACTCTCTGCAATCCACGCACAATTTACCATGCACCCCATTGAGAGCGAGAACCACTAAATGCTACCACGAGGAGGTTACCCCATGTGACTCTACCCTCCTTAGCAACCGGGCCAATTTGGTTGCTTAGGAGACCTGGCTGGAGTCACTCAGCACACCCTGGATTCGAACTCGTGACTCCAGGGGTGGTTGTCAGCGTCAATACTCGCTGAGCTACACAGGCCCCGAGCCAGTAATATCATTCGTACAAACTCACAAAACTAACAATATTTCTAACTTTATATTTTTTTCAAGCATGGTTTGTAAGGTTTAATGCACTGTAAAATGGTCTGATTGAGATACAGTGTCATATTGTTTAGAAGGTCAGATATTCTGCAGTATTTGTTTTACAGAAATTGTCTTTTGACATTGTGATTACGGGATAATTGTTCACTGACTGCCTTCCGCTCTGTAGTATATAGATAAACAGACATAATCACACTCAGATACACTGATGCACAAGCAAGCATAAGCACGGTGGAGAATCCGAGCATGTCTTAGAACCACAGTCACATTGCTCAACCCGCAGAACGCGCACCGCCCTCCCAAACATTACAAGCATACTATCAAAGCCCTGACGCACACCAATCTAAACATTCAGCTTGCGCTAGACCCATGACTATCAGCCACAGGGGAGAGAGAAACCACTTCCCCGGCCGGGTTGAGAACTCCTATAAAACGGCCCATAAAGAATTCAGCCTATATAAGCTTTACTACCAAGATATTCCTCCAATAACACGGCACGGCCAAGACCCTGCATGACCTCGATAAAATGCTGTCTCTCTCTCAATGGGAAAGCTCAATCCTTCCTTTCTACAATCCAACAGAGCTGTCTTTAGACATCTGTGGTGAGAAAGTCCAATGCCAAGTTTTTAGCATTGAGAGAAGTCCGAGGTGGACCAGCAGAGAGAATAGTTTACACTAGAGTCCTACAAGCAAACACAGTCTTGGGAAGTTTCCAGGGTCAGTACCACCACCACCTCCTGAAGGAAGAGAGCGAGGAACTGCTCTCACACACAAACACACACTTTGACTCATCCTTGTAAAAACTTACATCAATATACCAGTGCGGCATAGTTAAAACAGGCCTGTAAGCCTGGGACAGCACAATGTAAACACAAATACACAAATCCTAAACATGAGCAGAAGTACCTTAGAAGCACAACACAGCTACACAGCAACACTGCTACACACAATTATTTTGTGTTTTATTTACCTTCTAGTCATTGGCTCTCTGCACGGTCTACGCTGTAAATTTTCATCAGATTATTTCATATCAAGGCTTCCTGTCATCTTTAGGGCAAATGAACGGTAATATTTGTACAAGTAATTATTTCAACAACTCGTCTTTCTGAGCTATAGTGTACAGAGCTAAAGGCGAGCCAAGGGCTGCACAACTAATCAAATAAATAATCAAGATTACATTTACGGCTGCCATGATTAACTAAACATGAAAAGCATTGATTACATACTCCATTTGTGTGTACTACTGTTGATTAAAAAGTTTCTATTTAGGATGTGTTTTTTGCAAAAGGTTGAGCATGGGAACCAATCATAGACTTGTTTGTTGCACACATGAATGCAGTGGCGAATCAGTGGCATTTTAGTTGGTCTATAAGCCAACGGAAGAATTGACAACTAGAATTGACAAATGATCCTAATGAGTGAGCTTCAAACCAGTGGCGACTGGTGCTTTTCAAAAGTGGGGAAGCATTGACTGGTTTTTGGGTGTCTGCAATGTTGCTCCAAAAGCTGCTCAAACTACTACTCAAACAGTGAAATTACTTAAAGAAAATTTTTAGATAAGCTCAAAACTGTTTTTGCAACATAATATTCAATTTTGAAAGCTGAAATAAATGTGTTATGTCAGATTGCTAATAACAGCTGAACAATGTGCTCAACAGCAGTGCTATTGCATTGTATACACTGTCAATCAAGTACATCACCTTTTTAATTATTGGCCGTTTGTTGCAAAGTACCGCCCACTTGAGAGCTTGACCAGTCATCATATAAAGAAGATGGGCTTCCAGGTGAGACAAAAATACATTGATTGAAAGCCCAATGTCCAATAGGCAATCATATGCTGATCCAGTGCAAATAACGTTCATGAGGCTCTCATAGACTGAGTTCCGAATGGCATACTACCCATACTACTCTTACTACTTCTACCATAAATATCTATGGCAAAAATAGTAAGAGTAGTATAGTAGTATGCTATTCCGAACTCGCCCTTAGACTCCTAGAGAAGCAAAGCGTTCCTCTCGTCCAATCAATTTGAATGGTACAGGTATGTGCCATAGACTCCTACTGAGTCAGTGGCGCTGGGCCTTGTGTCCACTGTCTTTAATGGACATATTTATGCAGAAAAAGGCAGATTGCATTACTTGAATGAACAGAGCGGTAGTGATGTGTGATATTTTACACTATTATTCGCTAAAATGTTGAAAGGCACAAAGAGTAATATTTAATATATACAGATTATTTGTACATATTGAACTCGTCATTGCAGCATTTTGTTTTTCAAGTTTTAGGGGAAGCAGTGATTCCCATGTAGTCTTAAAGCAATCGCCATTGTTTTAAACAGTCTGCTCCACAGATGTGTTTTAAGTTTTGCTTCTGTTCTCAATGAAAAACTACATTTGAAGAAACAACACCTGGCAATTAAACGAAACTTTAGAACCAAAACAAAAAGCATGTAACATAGATGTTGTAACATCCCCATTATAACCAATAAGGTGGAGACATTATAAATGAAAGATTTACTCTGCATAATAGACAGCTTTGTTTATTATAGCGCAATTATTTGCGAGACTACAGATCTGCGTGAGCTTGTGCAGATCTGCCAGCTCAAACAGTTGCCTGAAACATCCTGGTTACTTTCGTAACCTCCGTTCCCTGATGGAGGGAACGAGATGTTGTGTCGATGTAGTGACGCTTGGGGTCACTCTTGGGAGCCCCAAACACCTCTGCTTTTTTTTAAAAAAGGCCAGTGAGAATTGGCGAGTGGAATTTGCATGCCACTCCCCTGGACATACGGGTATAAAAGGAGCTGGTATGCAACCACTCATTCAGGTTTTGTGCTGAGGAGCCGAGACCAGGTCCCGGCCATTTCAGCGGGTAGTTCAGTGTTGTGGCAAGAGGGACACAACGTCTCGTTCCCTCCATCAGGGTACGGAGGTTACGAAAGTAACCAGGACGTTCCCTATCTGTCACTCACTCGACGTTGTGTCGATGTAGTGACACTAGGGGTCCCTATACAAAACGCCACAACTAGCTGAACTGTGTTACGTGAACTGGCGGTGTGTGATGGGCAGACCTCTGTGTACCTCGTAGCCAGCACACCAGGCTGTCACGTAACCTCCCCCAACGCTCTTATACGCGTCGAACGGTCCATCAGGAACAAGTCGACTGCCCAACTATAGGGACAGGCTAGCCCAGCCGAGGCCTCTTTCCCTCTCTTTTCTCCCCGAAAAGAGTGGAATTTGTTAACTGACTGGGAGCCATAAGTGTCTGCGTCGGGGGGTGTCCCTCCCAAGGGGAAGACACCGCGGAGACCACACCCCGCTCAAAAAGGGGGGGTATTTTGAGTGGAATACTCACATGGTCTTACCGAGTCTTGTCGTAAGTATGACATGTGGAGAGGTCCCATGGTAAGTCCTACCCAAAGGGGGAGGAGTTTCTACAGAGCATGGCGACCGGGGGCAGAGGGGCCTCTGCCCAAGGAAGACGCAGTTTGCCAACAGGGAGACGATTTTGTGGGAGATATCACATGGGGTCGCCTTCGGGGAACCAGCACATGTGGAGCACCTACCTCAGTACAGGGGCTCATTAGCACACATACTGGGCCGGTCAACAAGTTTCTCAGCAAACTCAACTGCCAGAGGGCTAAGGAGGAACGTCATCCAGGGATCACAGTCTGTGAACACAACTGGGAGTCAAGAGCGCACGTCTTTACCTTAAGGGAGGGGAAAAGGGCTATGCGCAAGTGGAACACCCGGCCAGTTGTCCCGGAACTTACCTGCTCGTGCCTGCCAATACACGGGATGAGACCAGCTCAACCCGGAGATTGTAGAACCTTGCAAAGGTGTTGCCCAGCACGCTGCTCTGCAGATGTCTGCCAAAAGGCACCACTGGCCAGGGCCCAGGAGGCCACCACACTCCTGGTGGAGTGGGCTTGTAACCCCGCAGGGGGTGGCACATCCTGAGCATGATATGCCATCGCAATGGCATCAATGACTCAGTGGGCGATCCTCTGTCTGGAGACAGCACTCCATTTCTGCTGTCCACCAAAGCAGACAAAGAGCTGCTCGGAGCTTCTAAGGCTCTGCGTGCGATCCAAATAGATGCGTAAAACTCGCACTGGACACAGCAACACCGAGGCTGGGTCTGCCTCCTCCTGAGGCAGCGCTTGCAGGTTCACCACCTGATCCCTAAAAGGGGTCGTGGGAACCTTGAGCACATAGCCTGGTTGGGGTCCCAGGATCACGTGAGAGTAACCCGGACCGAACTCCAGGCACGATTCGCTGACAGAAAATGCTGCAAGTCCCCTACCCTTTTGATGGAAGTGAGCGCAGTCAGGAGGGCAGTCTTCAAAGAGAGTGCTTAAGCTCAGCTGACTCCAAGGGCTCAAAGGGAGCTCCCTGTAGACCCCGAAGGACTACAGAGAGGTCCCACGAGGGGACGAGGCACGGTCTGGAGGGATTCAACCTCCTAGCGCATCTCAGGAACCTGATGATCAAGTCGTGCTTCCCCAAGTACTTACCATCTACTGCATTGTGATGAGCCGAAATAGCGGCTACATACACCTTCAGGGTGGAGGGGGACAGCCGTCCCTCCAGCCTCTCCTACAGGAAGGAAAGCACCGATCCGACTGTACATCTCTGGGGGTCTTCACGTCAGGAAGAACACCACTTAGCGAACAGACTCCACTTCAAAGCATACAGGCACCTCGTAGAGGGAGCCCTAGCCTGAGTGATCGTGTCTACCAGTGTGAGATCCGAGAACCACGTCTGGGTGGGCCAGTAGGGTGCTACTAGGATGATCTGCTCCTCGTCCTCCCTGACCTTGCACAGGATCTGTGCAAGTAGGCTCACTGAGGGAAAAGCATATTTGTGTAGTCCAGGGGGCCAGCTGTGTGCCAGCGCATCTATACCGAGGGGTGCCTCGGTTAGGGCATACCAAAGCGGGCAGTGGGAGGATTCCCGGGAGGCAAACAGGTCTACCTGTGCTCAACCGAATCGACTCCAAATCAGCTGGACCACCTGAGGGTGGAGTCTCCACTCTCCCCTGAGGGTAACCTGATGTGACAGCATGTCCGCTGCGGTGTTGTGGTTGTGAGTGGCTCGTAGCGCCTTGAGGTGCTGCTGACTCCAGAGGAGGAGATGGCGGGCGAGTTGTGACATGCAACGGGAGTATAGACCGCCTTGGCGGTTGATGTACGCTACTATCACTGTGTTGTCCATCTGGACCAACACGTGCTTGCCCTGGATCAACGGCCGAAACCTCCGCAGGGTGAGCAGTACTGCCAACAACTCTTGGCAGTTGATGTGCCAACGCAGCCGCGGGCCAATCCAGGAGCCGGCGGCTGTGTGCCCATTGCATACGGCGCCCAACCCGTCTTGGAGGCATCTGTTGTAACCACGACGCGCCTGGAGACCTGCTCTATGGGAACCCCTGCCCGTAGAAATGCAAGGTCGGTCCAAGGGCTGAATCGGCGTGATGGTCCCGCGGCGCCATGCCCATCTCTGCACGCAAGATAGCGGCGTTCTCGCCCTTCACCGAGGTGAACCTGGGCGGGCGCCTGACGAACTGAATTGCGTAGCCGAGTCGGACAGTCCGTGTCAGCCATTGCGACGGGTTGGAAAGCGCGAGCCACGCGCCCAAACTCCGGGAGAGGGGGACCAAGGGAATGATCACGTCGGACATACCGGCGGGTGGGGCCTTGCAGTGGGGCGGAGCTCGAGGTGCCATGTCGAGGGGATTCGACCCCCATTGCCGTGCTGAGTCCAGGGACATCGAAGCGCTTACCTGGCTCCTGCCGCCCACCATAAGATTGGCCGAGGAGGGGGGAGGAGGAGTCTCATCCCCATAGTCCACCGGACACAATCCCGTGTGGGCGTGTTTGTGCCGGCGGGGGGACCGCCGCTGGAGCGCCATACCTGCAAAGATGTTACGGTAGATGGTGGTCATGAAGACAGCCGTGCACACTGGACATGTGACCCAGGGAACAAGAAAACCGCTCTTTTGTTGAATTTTTGGGTACCGCAGCCTTTTGGACATGCGGCGAAATTAAATGAAAACAAAAGATTCTCCTCCCAGCCCTCCACTCGGGGATGGAGCGGTCTGCTCACCAGCTCCAGAGAAGCGGGTCTCCTTGCCCTGGGTTGTCTGTCTCAGGGGCGCTTCAAAGCCTTCCTTGGGTTCTTAGCGGCCGGCCATGAGACGGGTGGCATCTGCTTCCTGTGTTGGGCTTCACGCCGGGGCCGGGCCATGGGGCGGGCTGCGGCGAAGCCGGTGTTGTTGTTGCAGAAGGACGCCCTTCGCAATGAGCAGACGGGGTGCGGGGTCTTGAGCCGTACCGAGGCAGGATGTGTTGTTTGCCTCTGTCTGCTGCTTCACCGCCGAGAACTGCTGGGAAAAGTCCTCGACGGTGTCGCCGAATAGGCCAACCTGGAACCGTGCCTTGTCAGCCTCTCGCATCTCAACCAAGTTGAGCCAAAGGTGGCTCTCCTGGACCACCAGGGTGGACATCACCTGCCCGAGAGACTGTGCCGTGACCTTCGTCACCCGGAGAGCAAGGTCGGTCACCTGTGCGCAGTTCCTGCATCAATCCCGGGTCAGAACTACCCTCGTGCAGTTCTTTTAGCACCTTGGCTTGGTGTACTTGCAGGAGAGCCATGGCGTGCAGGGCAGAGGCAGCTTGTCCAGCGGCACCATAGGCCTTAGCCGTCAGGGACGACGTAAACCTACAGGCTCTGGCCGGGAACTTCGGGCGCCTTATCCACCTGGGGGATCACTGAATACCCCCTGGCCGCTCCACCATCGAGGGTAGCAAGAGCGGGGGAGCTGAAAGACCAGGACCGGGCAGTAAAAGGTGCCTCCCTCAATCTTGTCAGCTCCTCATGCACTTCCGGGAAGAAAGGAACGGAGCCCAGGAACCAATCGTCAAGCCACGAGGGTTCAGGGGAGAGTGGAGGGTTCCACTCTAGCCCAACGCTCGCGGCCGCCCGGGAAAGCATGTCCGTCATTTCCGCATCGGCCTGGGACTGGGCGACCATTCCCGAAGGAGGAAGCCCAGTCGAAGCCTCTGCGTCTGACTGGACGAGCCCGCTCTCCGATGCTACGCTTGATAACTCGTCTTCTTCCCGGGCTCTGAACGAGAGGTCGAACTCGCCCTGAGACGAGCCGGAGATCTCATCCAAGTGCCCGACCGGGGCAAGTGAGCGTGCTGGGGAATGGGAGGTCTGTGGGGGGATACCCGGCGGAGGTGGTACCATTGAGGTCCCCAAATCGTGCTCGGCACGGCCTCATACCCGTAGGTAGAAGGACCGAGGTGAGGAGCCGCTGGGGTGGCTTGCTTTCTTACGAATGCAAGCCACGACCGCAACATTGCCATGGTTATGTTCTCGCAATGAGGACAAGATCCATCCACGAACAATGTCTCTGCATGGGCAGTGCCCAGAAACGTAAGACAGCGATCGTGGCCGTCAGAAGCGGAGAGATAACGACCGCAACCAGGAATAATGCACAAATGGAAAAGCATCTTTAAAAAGACGTTCCATGTGTGCCGCTCTTTTAGAAAGAAAATATACTTCTTTTAGAATATACTCTTTTAGTTGTTCTGCCGAAGCGCCTAGGGGCGTTCTCTGCACTCCACGGGTGCAGAGGGGGAGAAGCCGCTGAAATGCGCCGTAGAATCCAGCAGATGAGGTGAATGAACTCCGCGGATGAATTCAGCTTCAATGAATAGAACCACTCGGCTCTGAAGAGAAAATCTGAATGAGTGGTTGCATACCAGCTCCTTTTATACCCGTATGTCCGGAGGAGTGGCATGCAAATTCCACTCGCCAATTCTCATTGGCCTTTTTTCAAAAAAAGCAGAGGTGTTTGGGGCTCCCAAGAGTGACCCCTAGTGTCACTACATCGACACAACGTCGAGTGAGTGACAGATAGGGAACAGGAAATTTGCACATGCTTTCTTTGTATAATTTATTAAAAATTGTAATAACAGTTTTGATTTTCATGCTGCGAAGAGGGCAAATGTGAAGTTGACCAAGCAGAAGTATTTTACGAAAACATTTCTCAGCTTGTTTTGGATGTGTAGCCCACATAAAGAATATGGCATGAAGTTGTTCCACACAAAAAAAAAGGATTTTAATTTATAAATAATTTATCAGGATTGGAGTATAAAAGGGAAATAATTGACAATTATGATATTTGTCATAATTGTACCTAGGTGACCCTTGTTTTTTTCTCACAGCTTCTCTGTGAAACGCACTATTGGTCACACTACATTATTTGTGTGAAGCCTCTCGCTACACATTTTTCTGTTTAGTCTTGCCTTGATTTTAGTGTGTTTGTTTATTGCTGTCACTGCGCTTTTTAGGAGCAAAAGAAATCAATGTGCATTTGTGCTGCAAGAGGTGACTTCCACCCTGATGAAGGATGCCAGTGATTGTGGGGTGAAGGGCAGCCGGAGACTGCCCATAACTTGCCACTCATCTCTGCTCATCAGCCCTCACAAATCTGATCCCAGAAAGTATTTTTCTCTCCCTTACTTCTGAATCTTTCTCTATATATTGAACTCTCTCTCTCCCTTTTGCTAACTCTCTTTTTCCTCTTTCACTTTCACCCTCCATTCCTGAGAGCTTATTCATGTGTTATTCCTATAATGTTAGAGGTGTGGGTTGGAGAAACAGGCTGCAGATATGCAATCCTTGAGTCATAGCTGTTTCTCGCATTCATAAAGTATATGCAATGGCCAGCCTGCAGAGCTATAATTCACTCATTACATATCACGGCTAATGCAGTTCTGCCACTTGAAAGCATGTTCCCTCTCTTCTGACTCAGTCACGTAACACCCCTCTTACTGCATACATAGTTGAATGTTGCTCCAAATGCAGAGGCCAACTTGGATGTTTATCCAGGATTTTTACATAGCTGACCCCTAATCCACCCTGAGGATACTCTACCCTGAGGTATTCCAAGGCTATCAGCTTACATAACTGAGAAGCCAAAGCCAACACATTCATCTCTGTGCTTGCTGCTGGAGTTGCCTCTTGTTACTTGTGTCTGAACTGTACACTGATGCAGGGTGAGCGATGACAGACATAATAGGTGTGGTGTCAGGCCTCAGAGAGAGTCACTTATTTTCAAAGAGAGGGACATATAAGAGGGTAAATAAAGTTTCCAGTGGCATTATAGAGATAACTAAAAGGGGGTGTAGTGTCCTAGCTGAGTATAATCGACATGCGCTGCTAGCAGTGTGTGTTACGGCGGTCCTCCTTTCTCATTGCCCACTAAAGTTGGAGCCTGCAGGGTGGCGATTGTAGGGGCAGGGCTGCACTCACATAAGGGAAGGCTGTTGTCCACACAAATAAAGATAGACCGATATATCGGCCAGACTGATTAATCCACCGATATTAGGCCATTTTAAGATTATTGGTATCAGCTGAACAGAATTAACGGAATTTGATTAATGGAAGGGGTCAATTTGGCTGTTATCATTTCATCAAGTTTAATAACAGCCTTCTTCAGCCATCCTCACCCACTGCATCACAGTCTGGTATGACATCTGCACATCACTGGACCGGAAATCTTTACAGTGGGTAGTCAAAACTGCCCAAAACTTTACTGGCATCAAGCTATGGGCCGTCGAAGATCTCAACAACCTGCGTTGCAAGACCAGAGCTCTCTGCATCATAACAGAGCCCACCCACACGAACTATAGTCTATTCTCCCTCCTGCCCTCCGGAAGGTGGTACAGACTTATCTGAGCATTCACTACCAGGCTTAGGAATAGCTTCTTCCCCAGAGCTGTCTCCCAGATGAAGTTGAACCCTCATCAACATCACACCATCGCCTTCTAATACACACACATCCCTCAACTGATCATCATATCTGACCCTTACACTTACAGTACAACATGCTACCTCTGTCTTTAACTACCTCTACTTTTGATGCTGTCTCTGCACTTTATTTGGAGCATTTTGCACATCCTATAATACTTGCACTATTATAAAATTTCCACTACCTCTTATTTGACTTTGTAACTTATGTAAATTTCCATATGTATAATAATATATTATGTATATCTTTGTCTAATACACACAAATATTGTTCTTTATTAAAGGTGAAATGTGTAACTTTTTTTATGTCAAAATACATTATATTTTCCCAGTTTATTGTTCATTGACAACTATAAGTAAGCCATTCATGGGTTTACCTCCCCCAAAAGTATAAACACTGAGCCTCCCAGGTACCATCAAAATATTGATGTTTTTCAGCTCCACCCATCCTTTTTTAGCTCCGCCTAAAGTGTGAGTTTGGGGCATGGCTACTTGAACTAGCCGTTCAGCCAGGAAAATATGAACAACTATGGCAGACTGATACAGAGGGAAAGAAATTTAGCTTTGTCTACAGATGTTAAAGCCAAAACTCGAAGACACTGGCGTCACATTTACAAGTTACACACACACACACACACACACCACCAATGATGAGATCGCTCTGGCAAACGTGAGTGCCAATAACGAGATCGCCGCTCAAGTTGCTAATACTCTGCTGCCTCCCCCATGAACAACAGCGATCTCACCTAGGGCACCAAAATAGTCTCGCCTAGGGCGCCGCTTACTAATTACCAGAACCATCCTACTTCATGTGCTCGATCCCGCGCACCAAACACCCAGCTGCCATTCAATCCGGCAATGTTATTGGATGACCGGATTCCTCTGCCACGCTTCCTGCCCAGTGTGTTCATGTTATAGTGATCTTGTTCAAACAACATTAAACGTTTATCACCTTTTATTTAGTATTGCCTATTTTTTCATAGGGAATCAGAGAGTGCGAAAAGGCTAGATGAGTATGAGGTGTGTTGCCAAAGGTTGTTTGAAAACATACTTTATTTTTGTAATTCCGTTTCGGTGCCACTAGTAGCAGAAATTACACACTTCACCTTTAAGTACACATTTTCCATCATACATACTGTATATTCTCTTCTTAAATTTACAACTTCTATGTGTACTTGTGATTTTAATATGTTTCTATTATAATGATTGATTACACTATATAACACAATTTTTGTTCCTGGGTAGTAAGTGTTATTTCCTAATTGCTTATGCCTCAAAAGTATAGAAAATGGCTATTATTCCCCACAAACTTTGCTTTTGTGACCAGGACAGTGATATTTTGAAATTTGCCTATTTCCAATGAGAAAACGGGCGAATTTGTGTCTTTTCGTTCACATGAAGTCAGAAAAAAACAACATATGAATCCAAATTAACATGTATTTATACTAAAGTTATACAAAAATGACTACAAAAGATTTAGAAGTGAGTCGTTTTTCGAGATTTACAATTATACTGTAAATCACTTTCATGAATCAGCCCCCAAATGTACTCATCGTACTTCAAGGCATCCAGCAAGGTTTTGATGCTGTTGTAATCCTCTTTGAGGTGCACCGAGTGAGCCAGGGTAAGAGATGGGTACTTGTTACCATTATGGAACAGCACGGCTTTGAGGCTCCTGGATGAGCTGTCAGTGAGCTGTGAAAGAAATTTGTGGGGAATAATAGCCATTTTCTAAAGTTTTAAGGCATAAGCAATTAGGAAATAACACATACTCCCCAGGAAACAAAACAAAAAAAAACATTTGTTACACAGTGTTATGATTGACAAGATGTGATTGCGAATTCGATTACCGGTTTGTGCGCAGCCATGTTGTTTACATTACAATACTGCATGGCATTCTACGTTCTTCATAGCAAAGATAAGAAACTAGCCCCTCCACTTGTTGCCCCAAAAGTGTTGAAAATGAGTGATGGACAAACTAGGAGAAAGCTCGAGTGGACTTACTAGTTAACTAATACATTCTTTGATGTCAAAAAACATTGCCTTATCAAAACAGCTGGTTCAAACAAACTATAAACTTTTCTCCCAGTACTTCTGTGATTATTTGAATGTTGGCAACAAAAAGTAAAGCCGTTGTGTGGTTGAAAAGACTGTTTTGAGCAGCTGTTTCATTATGACAACCGCTTCAGTCCCTCTCAGTGGTGTGAATGCAGATCACACCTCAGGGACCAGCCTAGAGTGATCACACTGGTTTAATCATATTTTGTAACAATAGTTTTCAAATATTTTTAGTGAATTTTAAGTAAATATTGTGCAAAATTGTTAGTTTAAATTGTAACAAGAAAACCTTGTTTTCTATCATTAAACTGTACAACCCCAATTCCGAAAACAGTGTGGAAAATGCTAATAAAAACAAAAAGGAGTGATTTGTAAATTCTGTTCACCCTGTGCTATATTGAAAACACATTATTTGATGTTATATCTTGTGATTTTTAGTTTTATTTTTTATATAGCCTCATTTCAAATCAGATGATCGCAACACACTCAAAATTTGGGACAGTCAAGTGTTTGTCACTGTGTAACATCACCATTTCTTTTATTAGCACTTATTAAGTGTTTGGACACTAAAGACACAAGTTTGTTAAATTTAGCAAGCAAAATTTTCCCCCATTCATTCATTATGCCGATCTTCAGCTGCGCATTTGTATGGGGCCTTCATTGCCATATTTTGCGCTTCATAATGCGGCACACATTCTCTGTTGGAGACAGATCAGGTCTGCTGGCAGGATAATCTAGCACTCGCGCTCTCGCACTGCTTATGCAGCCATGCACTTGTAATCCGGGCAGTTTGTTGTTTGGCTTTGTCCTATGTTATATGTGTTAATATACTGTAATACCGCCATCAGCCACCATGCTCTCTACATAAACTATTGGTATCGGCATTGGCCATTGGGAAAACCTATAACGATCGACCACAACATTTATTCCATGTCCTCAATGTTCTTTATACTCAGTTTTAATGGAAAATATTTCTTTTTGCAAAAGCTACCCTGAAGTTGTAGAGAGTTATGGCTCCTAATTTGTTTCACAGGTTTTTTGCCAAGTGTTCCCTGGTGAAAGCCACTTTTAACCTTCTGTAAATCTTTGTGTGCATAGCCAGAGGACATCGGTCAGTCTCCAGTGGCCCCCACATCAGATGGAGACAAAGTGGATCTGGAGGCCTTCAGTGAGTTTACCAAGATCATCACCCCAGCCATCACACGCGTCGTCGACTTTGCCAAAAAATTGCCCATGTTTTCGGAGGTGAGTTTGGTGTGCGATTAGGTTTCATTGTTGTCTGTGTCGTTTTTTTATTGTACGACCTGTTAATTTTTAGAGCTACTGGCAGTATATGTGTTCTGTAGTAATTAGCTTGTCAAGTTCAAGCTTCCTCCCTTGTTATTATAATAGACCTTAGCCTCCGCCAGCCTAATTAGCCAAAGATATGCTGCTTTGCAGCTGTGAATTTGTGTTATTCATTATTGCTAAAATGATTCAGCTGAAGGAGCACATAGTTTGGTGTTGTGTCAATTTGTGTGTTTGGGGGTGGGGGTTTGTTATTGGTTCTGTCTCTTATGTTGGAAAGAATTGTGACTTTGGTGAATGTGTGAATAAACTTGAATGTCATATTGCAGAATTACATTAGTCATGGCAATGTGGCATTCTCCATACTTGGCATTCACCAACTCTACTTTAACCACATGTGTGAACATTCTTGCACAGTAGACAACACAACACACTTATGGCAGCAAAATTGTTATTGTCTACACCATAAATTGACACTATAATCCATACGTATCCACTGCCTCCATGTTTATTTTCTACACTGAGTGTTATGCCCCCTGTGTTTCTGCATTTTATGTTATACATCACACACTGTAACGCAAAAAAAGTAATAATTATACATAGTAAGGGAATAATTTATGCTCATCTGCCACCTGACTGAACCATGTTGCTTTTATAACTGATGTTAACATTCATGAAATGTCAGTATAAACATTATCACACAAGATGTTTGGCCTTTAGATGATAGGGATGTGTCCCGATTTTTTGTTATGTGTATTTAATATTTTTTAGTGACAGTGCATTAATTAGCATGCTGACAGCCTGCTTTCCTTTAGCTGTTAGACAGTTTACATGGTAAAACCATCTCAGAAAAATTGCATCTTTAAATTCATCCCTTTTTAAATGCTGCCGCAACAGCCATACATATTCAGATGGACATCTTTGGCCTTTGCGTGGAGTCTTAATTTTTTTTTTTAAGTGTCCCACCACAAATATTATGGCTCTATTTTCGTGACCATGGTAGGAGCAACGCGCAATAACCGTGTGCAACGTCTTATCTAATTTTCATGAGAGTGCTAATTGTAAGCGCAATTCTCGTGCCAGCGCAAAGCCCAAGTTGCCTTGGGTGGAAATGTTTGCGGTATCTGTGGTTGTATGCTATGCGTGCAAACTGTGGGTGCATTATATATTAATGACGTTTGCTAATTTCCTGAAAAATAGGTCATTGCGCTAAGACTTTTCAGAACCAAGTCTAATCTCAGTTTCTGCTTTTGTAGTTTGCAGATTCCACCAGCAGGTGGTTAATAAACTGCATATCCAAACTCTGAAAATATAGTGGAACATGAAATTATGTCCCAGACGATCACTGTTGTAGCTGTTTTATGAAACAAAAATGTTTGAGATTTGGTTTATTTTTTCAGTTATTATTAATATTATTATGATTATATTTACAACTGTATTTATGATCTAATTTGTATTAAAAAAAATTCCACCTGTTGTCATAGAGTTTTGTATTAAGTCACTGCAAAAGAGGCTGGTAGAAGAAGTTGCAAAGGGAAAAATGTTTGCCGTGGTTAAATAGGATTTGTTTGACCACTTTGTTATTTTGATTATATTTTTGTTTCATTTGAAGTGTAATTTGAATTTAGAAATAATTTTGGTTTAATGTTTTTGTGTTTCAATAAATAAATACATTTTTTAAAGCAAAATCGACTGGTAGAAGTGAAGTGCGTGCAAAAATCCACAACATAAACTGAAAGGCCATTACAATACTTAATACTAGCCATGATTTGCAATATTGCATATAGCCCATTTACACTACCAACTTCTTATGAATGTGCTGTCTTTGTTTATAGCGCTGTTGTTTGACAGAAAATGGACTATATAATATGACGCACACAGTGAAATAACCGGAGAAGAACCTCAGAATTAAATTGCAATCCTAGACTTGGCGCATGCTTGCATGAAAATACCAAAACTTCATGGCCATGTACACTGACTTATCGCGTAGTGCTGCGCTTAGTGCTAGCACTCTTAAAATAGGGCCCTGCATTTTTAAGATGCTGTGTTGAGTTCAAAATTGTCCAACTTTTATAAGCGCTTCTCAAGATGTGTGCATTCTGTTCCATTCCTTTGCTCTCTGTCTAGCTGTTTTTGAACCCAAGAACGCGTTTTACGTAAACTTCCCTAGAAAAATGCAAATGTTTGGGCTCAAGTGAACCGGAAATAGGTGTAATTATTCAGGGGTTATAAGACTAATTAGTCGACTAGTCATTCAGGCAACCCACCAGCTAGTAAATTTGATTTGTTTTGCACTTCTCCATTATAAGGTTATATAAATATGCATTATGATGTGATTTGTAACCTGTCTAGCTGCCTTGTGAGGATCAGATCATCTTGCTGAAGGGCTGCTGTATGGAGATCATGTCCCTACGTGCCGCAGTTCGGTATGACCCAGAAAGTGAGACCCTGACCCTCAGTGGAGAGATGGCTGTTAAACGAGAGCAGCTGAAGAATGGAGGGCTGGGTGTGGTGTCGGACGCCATCTTCGACTTGGGCAAGAGCCTGGCGCAGTTTAACTTGGATGACTCTGAGGTGGCACTGCTACAAGCTGTACTACTTATGAGCTCAGGTGAGAGGACACCAGGGGAACATAACCTATAACTGCTCTCCTTCACATATACAGTAGGGATGGGACGATTTGGTAATCTCATAATTTGGTTTGATGTACGATATGAGGTTCACAATTCGATATAATCTTGATTCGATATAATAACATTTAAATGACAAATTATGACAGAAAATTGCATGTATTCTTTAGAAAAATGTTTGAGCAAAATGCACATTATAATTTCTCAACAGAATAAAGTTCTTTAAAACACAATGTAAATGCTCAAAGTTCAAATAATAAAAGTTTCTCACATACCTTTCTATATACAAAAACAAATAAATCTTTAAAAAAAGTCAGGAAGATCAGGTGCAGAACAAGCAAAAGCACTGAACAGAACCTGTCCTGAAAAAGTATGTGAAAGTGTATTTTGTTTATATATAATTTGTTTGTTATTATTATAATCACATTTTCACTTTTTTTAGAAGTAGAAAAATTCTACATTCTATTAATTAATATTAAATCATGAAATTGTATATATAATAGTGATATGAGCTGCCACTGGGTAAAATAATGTGTACAATTTACAAGTATTTACATTGAGTTTATATTCATTTGTATTAAAAGCGCAAAAATAGTACTGTCTCTTTAAGAGTTCAACTACGGTCTCACAGTGTTCCGGTTCCACGTACATTAACGAGAGAGAATTGTCTCGGTTTCTTTACCACATTCGTGCTATGCGTGTTTAAAATTAATGTTTCTTTTTACTTTTTGATCAACAACTGACTGTAAAGAACAGAAGGGATATTAAAAGACACTTCAATAAAAGTTGAGTTTGTTGACCTCATCTTTGATGGACACACATTACACAGAAGAAATTTTCTTTTTTAATCTCAAGCACTTTTTAACAAAACAAGGTGATTTTCCAGGTATTCCAGTACTTACATTTCTAACAGCTATATTCAAGCACCTCAAGCACTTCAAAAAGCAACAGAGATTTTGATATTTGATGGGTCATTTCATTTATGATCACATGGGCAGAAAACTATGTTGCAAATGCCACAATATCGAGTTTTGCTTAGATGTTTTTTTGTCATTTAATTTGGTTCTCGAAATTTCGAACTTTCATATATTGTCCCATCCCTAATATACAGTGGACCCAAAGAGTTTTTGGACACTTTTAGACACTTAAGTCACACTTTAAAATGTCTAAATTTCACTGCATATGAACTGAGTTCCCCTGAAGTTCTCACAGGTGTCCTTGCAGATTAACCACAGGTGTAGTCCATCCCATTAACTATTAACATGTTCCACAAAGTCTGACAACCAGAAAGTGTCCAAACACTTTTTTTCTTCATTTTGAACAAAATATCTATTATTTTATAGTTTGAAACTAAATAAACGTTTTTGGGGCACAAACTCAATGGTTTAGCAATATTTTAAAAGCACCACTAAGCCACAGTATTTTCGGGGGAATCAACCTGTGAGTGAATTACTTGTAATTGTCTCTACATATTAAGCTGGAGTAGGAGTCTGCATTTTAACATTAAAAAAGATTACATACATCACACTTAACTGGATTTCTGTGCAATATTTGTTTATTTTTTTATAATTGAGATTAGCTTAATAATAGTTGTAGGGCTCTAATGAGTATCCTCTCCTCTTCTGTAGATCGCACAGGCCTGACATGCGTGGAGAAGATCGAGAAGTGTCAGGAGATGTACCTCCTGGCATTCGAACACTACATCAACTATCGCAAGCACAACATTCCCCATTTCTGGCCCAAGCTGCTGATGAAGGTGACGGACCTACGCATGATCGGAGCCTGCCACGCCAGCCGCTTCCTGCACATGAAGGTGGAGTGCCCCACTGAACTCTTCCCCCCACTCTTCCTGGAGGTCTTCGAGGATCAGGAGGTGTGAGGCGATCGGGAGAATCAGGAACGTTTTTGAACTCGTGTTCCTCATCCCCTGTCACCCCACTCCACGCACCAAAACTCACCAGCAGCAGGAGTCTTCATCAGAACAGCTTTCATATGGGGGTCTTAGTCGGCAACTTTATTTTCTGCTTTTTACAGAATACTCAGCCCTCCCTCCATCCACTAAACTCCCTACGGGTGGCCCTTCTGTCTCTGCATAATGTCTTATACTGGTTTACCAACACCTTAGTTATAGACACAGAATATACACACATACACAGTGTAGTACTTACTGAGCGACACAACCTTCAATGAGGGTGTATACATTTGTACGCATACACTGCACTACTGTCACACCAACTTCTCAGAACTGGAGGAGCACTTCTACGCCCTCTGACAAGACGCGAGGGCTTTGCCGGTTTATGCCATGTTGCAGCTGGCGTCGATTCCTCTCAGCAGGTTGTGAAGTGGTCAGTTAACTTTAGTTACGTAAAAAAAGATTTCTTGTGAGATTGCAATGTAACCACCGGCATCTTGTCGCTCACGTGTTGTAGTTATGTCGAGCTCCACACAAACGTGGAGCATTTTGAACAAACCTCATTAATCTCTTACTAGTTACATTGAGCCTGTGTGCGGAGTGGGAGGATATTTCTAAACCAAATCAGGTGCTATATTTAAATAAAGCTTCTCAAAATGATTTGGGACCTTTCGAAAATATGCCCTCCCTCCCTCCTCTGTAGGATACAGACCATTTGAAAGCATTCGGTTGGTGGTTTAGCGAACATTCAGGGGTGCCACTTAAAAACTTTGTGTGTGGTTCTACTCACCTTTGTCCAGGCTTTGTGTGTCGACACATTGGCCTGTTCTGAATGATAAACGAGCTCTTTTCTCTCCCAGCAAAGTCACGCAGAGAGAAAAAGAGTGCGCAGGAGAGATTTCACAAAAGACTTGGAAATTCAGGCACCCCACTTGTGATTCGCACTGATTTGTATGTTTTACAGGTGTTGGGAGGGAGCCAGTTACCATCCTCCCAGACCCAGCACACACACACACACACACACACACATATGCACACAAATATACTCAAACACACACCTCAAAACTCAAATGCCTCATTTTTACTGTGTGCACTGCGGTGCTGTAGTTCTGGACTCCCATGCAGGACTTTGAGAGTTCAGTCCAGCCCCTTTGTGTTCTGCCCAGATGCTACTGTTTCCCGGTCTGTGTGAACACACATGCACACACTCCTGGCGAGCCCTGGCGGACTGGCTGATGTCGTTGTTTCTTTTTGTTTTTGTTTTTTGTTTTACCTCAAATGTGGGCACACCTCCGGCTGGCTGTGGCTCCAAGACAGGACAGGTTCTACCTCACCTCTGGACACAGGGCAGCTACCCTCAGCCTCCTCCCACACACACACACACACACACACACACACACATTTACTCACACACGGAATTACTCTGCTGGAAATCCAGATTAAGCTTGTAGATGTGTTTTGGAACATGGTAGCTGTTTTTTAGCTGGACTAAGCTGGTCATTATATTTATATTTTAAATGTTTACATTATATTTATGCATTAAGCCGACACTTTTTTTTTTTTCAAAGCGATTTACAGTGCATTCAAGGTATGCATTTTATGATTCTATGATTTAGTGGATTCCCGGACCCTTCCCCTGAAATCCGAACACAAGTGGTAAAAAGAAAAGCATATTTCAACCAGCTGTAAATAGCAATGTTTCGCCTGTCCACTTGTGATTCGATCTCCCAAAATGCATCTTAATACAGGTGTAAACAGGGCCTTAGACCAGCTAAAAACCAGCGAGCATGTTCCAAAACACAACTGTTATCTTTAGCTAGATTTCCCTGCAGGGATACATGCACCTACACAGATTCACACACTGACAGCCATAAAAAAACAACACAATTTCTCTCAGTTCTATCTCAGTTAAGTTGAAATACCACTGTAGACAGGAGGGCCTTCCATTACTCATTGTAGCCTGTCAGATTTCTCCGAGCTCCCTTTACTCTGGGCTGAGAGAACAATTCTGTATGGGGTTTGTTTTGTGTCTTTGTTTTTCTGTTCATGTGGGACCAAGTGTCACTTTGAAATTTCCGTCAAAACGGAAGCTAATTTTTCGGCAGACTAGCGAACTAAACCATTCATGCCGCTGACTATGAAGAGGCGCTGTTGAGACAACTACAGTTAAACGTGTGAGAAGATGAAGGACCCGAGGTGGCCAGGCCTAAACCGACTGGGTCTATCACTGTTATCTATTACCTTTCCAATACCAAGCAGTAGTTTGTAAAAATTTATGAAATTGAAGCGAGGAGTCGGCTGGAATCTTCAGGGTGGCGGAGAGAATGTGCAATGGGCTGGGAAGGTGGGGCAACAAGAAGTTGAAAGAAAGCACTTAGCTTTGAAAGAGCCAATTCAAATCTTCACAAACAATTAAACCCCTGGTTCCCGAGGCACCTTCTATGGCCCATCTCCCTCCATGGAGTTTTTGCACTAAGGCATGATGGGCCCCCTCAATCACACAGCAGCTCAGTCGCATGTAAAGCATGAGCTCTTTCCAAGGACTCTCTGTCAAACAGAGGCCACAACTACATGTGCTCCTGAGCATACCCTCAGTGTCAGTATTAAATCAACCATAACACTCATACATGCCAGGTATGGGCTGTAGTGCCATGCCACAGTCACGGACTCCAACAGACACTTTCAAAAACATACATACACCATTGTGCCCCCCACCCCCACACTTCCCCTTGAAGCCAGTCGTGGCTTTCGATAAACACCAAACAGAAATGGGCCTTTCCCTTGTGAGACAAGGGAGCGACCCTAGCCATGCAAAGTATGGCAGCACCGAATGAATGTGAACGATTAGCAGCAGAGCGAAAGAGAGAATCAAGTGTTGGAGAGAGAACGTGGAGTTTTACATTCTTGCTCTATAATGGGAGGTTGCAAAGCAAAGGAAGACAGCCAGTCAGAGGCTACCGATGACATCACAGAAAGTGGAAATGGAACGACCATGTTATTTCTTGCGGACAGTTGTGCGCCCCGGAGAGAGAGTGAGAACCTACCCACAAACCTCAAACAGACTGTCATCACGAGAGAGAAACAGCATTCTGTAAATGCCGGTATGGAATTCCATCTTCAAATATGACAACGCTGTGATGACAGTGGTTCTGATTGGCTGATGGCAGGGGTTTTGATGCTGCTTTACCTTCAATTTTTTTGGCTTTGTTTTTTTGCAAAAGATAGAAAGAGATAAAAAAAGATATAATAAAATAAGAATTACAAACCCAGAAAACAAATAAAAAAGCGTGACTCCAGAACAAAGTTAATATCTTGGAGCTGATTGTGCTTTTTGTTTTGTTCTTTCTTTTTTTTAAACTGAAATGTGTTTGTTCGTTTTGGATGCTTATCTGCTCTATGTAAGAGAGAAAACAACAGCCGTAGTCACTTTTTGACCATGCGTGCAGTGTAAACTAGACAAGAATTTCACCTCTTTTTCACCTCACTATAGTTTGTATTGATAAGTCAATTGCTCTGTTTGTCTGTGTATCTGTCTTTTGTCCGTCTTTTTATCAAGAGGAATTTACAAAACAAGAAACAGGAATATTTTCTTTTTTTATATTTTGTTTTCTTTTTTACGAAAGAAGACTAGAAATACGTAAATATGCTAAATAATGCAACAGAAACTGAAAATATGAAAAAAAAAAAAAACTGAAACACAATCTACTCATACCTCACACAACACAAAGCTTAAATGAACTTGGGAGGAGTGCTGATCTGTGTGGCACTTGTGTCAAAGTGCATCCAACGCATGTGTTGAATTGTACGATGGAGTGTATGTGCTTGTCGCGCTCATGTGATTGCAGAGGCGCACAGCGTCCTTCTTCAGCCTTCACAGCCGAGAGCCCATTCTGTTTCAGATTTGCACCAGGTACATACATTAGTCAGTAAACAGATGAGCCCGTGTGGCATCGTCCAAAAGGCTCTGTCTGCGGTGAAGTGATGGGCAGTAATGGAAGCGGACAGGATGCAGGATGGCTGGAAGGCTGTAGAGGGAGTTGTGTGTATCTGTGACAGCAGAGAGTACTTCATGGTATTGAATGTAGCTGACAGGACTGGGCTGGAACCAAGCCCGGGAACTAGAACCTCACTTCAGGTCACCAGCAGAGTGGATAGTGCTGTCAAATTGTTGTTACACAAACAGCTTACTAAGCATATATTGCCCGTCTTCAAGGTGCAATATTTTATTCGGTTTTGTTTTTATGTGTTTTTCCTTGTTTTGTCATTTTTGGCCATAACCAAGGATGTAAATATAAAACGAAAGGTTAAATCACTGTGTTAACCATATGCAAACGTCACATGCTGGATGTTGAGGCCCAAATGCAATCCATTTTGTAAAGTGAAACTGCTTACATAGCTCTGTAAATGCTTCACATACCTGTATGTGTACTATTGAGTGCACTCGCAAACGTGCATGTTCTATACAAATATGAAGAAGTGCCCCGTGAATTTAACAATCCAACCCCGTGCCTCCGCCCCGCACTCAAACCACAGAGATATCGACTGCTCTTTCCATACAGGGTAACTAGACATAATGTCTGTTTCATAGGTCCGATAACTGACAGAGAAATGGAGGAAGTGGTATAGATTTGGGGAAGTGTAGCAAAGATGAAACATCAGAGAGTAGCGAATAGGTTTTCACTGTTATTCACCCCCAAAAGCATAGTCCGGTACCCAAAAGCACTTAACTGGCCCAGCAACTGCCAATCAGATTCTATACGTCCATACACATTCACCAGGAGGGAGGGTAACAGCAGACACTGCATTGCAAAAAAAATTAATTAAAATAAAATATCTTACTCGTTATTTTTCCCTTCTTATTTTCTAGTAAAATTATCCGAACATCGTTTAAACAAGATTAATTAACTTAAGAAGCAAAATGACAATATTAACTCATTTTCAGAAAAATATTATCACATTTTGTGACATTAATGCTTAAAACAATAAAAGGCTATTTGGCAATGGGCAGGCCCATACAGAATCTGCACGCACAGAATTCCACAGAAATCTCCGCAGAGGATGCCCATAATTCACAAATGTCCACACATTCCCTGTCCTTTGTATGTTTGTTTATTAATCATTTTAGCTAATGTGATAATACTTTTTGCAGACATTAAGACTGTAGTACTCTCAACTCATTTAACAAATTTTACTTTTTAAATTGAATTCCACAGATTTTCTAAAATAATCAGCACAGAAGTCTACAAGTTTTGCCTGGGTCTGCCAATGAGGGAAACAAATAATTAAAAGTTTACTTTTCTTACAAGGTTTATTTTTCTTTCATCATTGGAAAATTCTTTTTTTTCCCTTCTTTTAAGTACAAACCTTACTACTTTTGCTAGATGTTTGTGTAACCAAGGGACTAAGGGGTGAATTCACTTAACTGTTGTGCTACATTTGCATGAAGTATTTAATCGCAAAAACCTGCGTCATCTTCTCTAACCACCCACAATCCACCCTACTTTCTACTTACAGTAAATTAAGCTAATTTTAGATTCATTCACAAATGTCTGTGCTATTTGCCTGGTGCAATTAACATTGTGCTATTAAATTATAAACTGCATTTGATTAAAAAGATATGTTTCTATACATTTTCTATTGATCATGGCAGCAATAATTAATTGTAATCAGTAATGATCAAATAACGGAGAAGGGTGTTGATCTGAGTTAACCTAATCCAAATGTGCAGTCAAGTGCACTTTCGGTAAATCGGACATTATAAAAGTGCAGACAGCACATGCAAATAAAATGCGCTTTTTTGAGCCTCATGTCGTTTTGCTTCTCAAATAAATATATCTTGTTTTAAGGAAGTTTAGATATTTTTACTGGAAAACAAGGCAAGAAAAAAAAAAAAGTGTGAGAAATTTTTTGGTTTGCGGTGTGGTTTTGGTTTGCTTTGGTGGTGGTATAGTTTTATTTCTTACCCTTGTTTTTTTTTGTTTTTTTTTAAAGATAGATCAAAAAAATGCCCTGTTGCAAGAATGTCTATGCAATGTTCTACCCTCTGATAGCATGCAATGAGAAGTAATCTTTTTAAATACTCCCACCCCCAAAGTCCCACCCACTGCAACTGCATGAGCCTCAGTCAGATTGTTCATCAGTCAGTCAGTTTCATAGACAAGGCAAGAAAAGTCCCTAACCTCACATACATGAGGATGGTAACTCAACTTTCCACTGATAATACTCTATTGAGAGACTGCCCTGCAAGTAGCATGCTTTTGTGTTGTATGTATGAGTTTGCGTTGAACGCTCTCTCATGGTTTGGTGGATTGGTAGCATACTACCTATTAGACAACAAAAGCACTTTTTCATAAATGTAATTAATGAAAATCAGTTCCATTCTGTGAAAATCAACCCCTTTAGACATGCATAGCTGGTTTCAAAAACAGATGAACCCTGGTGCATGAAACATTCCCTATGAGCCGAGGTGATCAATAAAACTTTTTCGCTTTTGTCAACCAGTTATTAATTTCTTTTATACAGACAAAAAAACACATTGTCTTAATTAGTATTTTTGTTTTGATTTCTAGTAGAACTATCTGAACATCCTTAACACTTCTATTTTGATAAAAATTTCAAACAACTGTTTTGACCCGGTAGAGTACAGTATAAATTGATTGTAAACATGAATATTGCCATAGGCTTGTTTTACACATTAAACACAAGCGTTTTAAAATAGCATTTCTTCTGGAAAGAGCTCCGCTTATATATCAATTGTGGTACTATTCTTTTACGGTAGATATACTGTATAGTGAACCCTTCATTTTGAGAAAAAACAAAAAAACATTTAAATCTAAAATTGAATACATTTTTTTTTTTTAATTGTATGTTTAAACAAAATCAGAATAATTTTTAATTAATTATGTCTTGCAAACATTTAGTAATGCCCCAGCAACCACCTAGCAACGCCCTAGTAATCACTAAAAACACCCTGACATGTGAGTCAAAAATGACCTGAACATAACAGGAGGGTTAAAGCAAGATATATTTACTTATGAAGCACATTGTTGTTTTTTGTTTTTTTTTAAGCAAAAAGCTTGCCACATTTTGTTAGATTTACCCTCAACGAAAAAACTAATTGACAGATATTTTTACAGGAAAACAAGACATAAATTCTAATTAAGAAAACATTTCTTGAAGTATAAACTTTAATTTCACGAGTTGAACTTTTTCCCCTCTCAGACCTTTAACATTAGTGAGGCATATTTAATTAGCTATGGTACTGAAGTCAGTTTTAATGTACTTGTACAGCATGTGGAGAGAACCGTAAATGCAATATGCAAATCAGCAACTGAATGAAACGAATGAAATACATTCAATCAAGTGGGGCGCAGAACCACACAGTTGAGTTTAATTGGCCACCCTCAGCATTGTGGTGTCAAAGCCCTCAAGTTTGGTGTGTTTATCTTAAGCTGATACTTCATTTAATTTGCTTTGTGTTGATGATTATTTTTAAGTGCTCAAGTATGAGCTAAATGCACCCAGCCATGAGAGTGTGAGTAGAGAGCGGGCATGATGTATGTATACACCACATCTGTTTGAAATGAGACTGGAAAGGAAAGCTTTTGAAAGATTCTCTCAGGTATCAACAAAATAAAAAAGACAAAAAAGAAATATATTAAACTTTTTTAAATAAATGTTGAAAAATTCCAGCCACACCTTTTTGTTAGCTCATCATTCTTTGCTCTCTACGATGTGCTTTCAGTGTTTGTGTCCTGTGGTGGTCTTCTGTTTATTGTTCTCCATTCACTCTCTGGTTATCTGTTCTATTTCTGACACACATACACACACACGGACACATCTCACACTCTTGATGTTAAGCCTGGTGTTCCAGCAGTGAAAATACATCTCTGCTGATCTAAATATTAAAGCAGAGAACCTTTATATTTCTGCAAAAGCATAGTTTTTGACACATGGGCAAGAAAATGAATATAAAGGTGAAGTGTGTAATTATCGAACATGTAATTTTAATGTTAAAATAGTTTCTTCTATTCCACTACTAAAAGTAAGCCGTTCGTAAGTTGATTTCCCTGAAAACTTTTTTTCATTCTGTGGCGCTATCAATACATTGAGCCTGTTTACATGCACACCAGTATGCTGATAACTTCCCCAAATCAACTTATTTAAAAAAAAATCAGACAAAGCAAGAAAACATGAGCTTTTAATTATCTGGTTATTCTCTACTTTTGACATCAAACCGCAAAGAGGCATGCACAAAAAACTTGCGTACAAGCCAGAATCTAGAAAGGTAAAATTGCCGGGGCAATGACATATGATGGAGGGGCATCGCCAAGGTGGAGGCGGTGTATGTTGGTGCACATGTGTCTTCCGTCAATGTGGGGGGTTCCATAAAAACATGTTTGAAAACAGTCCTTACTTTTGCAATTCCGTTTGGTGCTACTATATGCACAGAAATTACCACTTCACCTTTGAAGTTAAATTGAATCTGTTTTTATTTTATTTTATTTATTTATTTTATGAAAAAATGTTGTTGTGAGCCAGACCCAGTCAAACTTCTATGTTTAAAAAATCTATGTACACAATATGTTAAGGTAGTGTATATCACCATACATTCAGCTTATGTTTTTATGGTTCTCATGCATTATTCCTTATGACTTAAGGTAAAAGATTAACTGTACATGGAAGAGAATAATTTAAACATCTAATGATCATATAAAGACCCATCATTTTGAGATTTGCTTTGTTGGTTTGGTGTATTTTGTGCATGCTTGTGTGTGTGAGCATTTGTGCGTCTCAGCTTTCATAGTGATTATGTAGCTGGATTTGTTGACGGACCTCTTTGTTCTACCTTCAGACACACTTTGAGGCTTTTTTGATGCAGTAAAGAAGCAAATATTTGAAATTGATATTATTTCCTTGAAGAATGTAGCTGTTGAAAAGTATGGTACTGGGTGGGGAAATGGAGGACAGCTGATGAAAATGTGGTCAATAATGTGTTATAGGTTCAACTTTAAATAGGAACACTAATGATTTTCCATTTGCTAATGGAAAAGTTGTTTTTCTCTTTTGCTTCGTTTGACTCTTTAACCCTTGCTCTCATTCACACTGGCACAAGAGATTCATTGATTGTTTCGGTTGTTGTTCCTATTGTGCTTTTGTGGAATTTCTTTCATTGTACATGTTTGGAACCGAGTGCTTTTTTTGAAGTGAAGTTACTTGAAGGTAGTAATTGTGTAAGGGCTCCAGAGACAATATCAACATTTGAGAAAGTGTCTTTTCATTAGTTCATCTTGTGAGGAAATAGTACTTTATTTTGGCTTTGGAGTGTAGAAAGATTTGCCCAGTAATTTCAAGTTCATAGTAATTACAGATCAGTGCAACAGTTAGAGACATTTCAGTCAGATCTTTCTATGGGATATGGGCTTTTTGTTGTTTAAAGTGGTTATTAAAGGCTTGATGTAAATTCTGAGATACAAGCTATCATCCCCTGAATCAAATTTCTTGCTAGCATTTTCACCAGAGTATGACAATTTGGTTGGTGTTTGAATGTTTTGTGTTTAGTCATGTTGAATAGGTTGTTGGTATTGTGTACAGAGATTATTCTATCAAGTCAGGAGAGAAAACTATGCATAGACAGCAAGGAATGTGTTTAGCTAGTCACATGAGAGTATGAAGAATGGTTATTTTTAATGGCCAGTATTTGTCATGTTATGCAAACGAATGAGAGGTATGAAGAAATTCTTATGCAGTGTTTGTCAGGTGTTCAGATGGTTGCTTTTGGATCGGGCTTGTTCAGGTTTGCTTTCAGGACATGTTTCTAAACAACATGCAAAAAAAAAAAAATAAGTGCAATCTGTATTTCCAGGTCCAAAACTTGGGTCCATGTATCAAAGCCATGCACTTCTGTCCGCATTAACAGGGTTCCAAAGTGTACCCTCACATCTGATTTGCTGTTGTGTTTGTGCTGTTTCCACTAGTGTTCAATCTCAGCTGTCCACTGATCTGTTGCCAAAGCTTCCACATGTTCATTTCATTCAGCTTTTCTTACAGGATGTGCCAGATAAGACATAAAACAAGTGTCTAGTGTATTAAAGAGATGAATGCTACATAAGACAGGGTTGTTACCAAGCCCAGATCTCAAAATGGCAGTTATGGTAATATGTTATATTAATATTAAAAATAAAAAATAAGGTGTAATACTTTTTGTGATTTAATCTGTCTGTATTTTTGCCCATGACCAAGGATATAATTATTAAACTAAAATATTTTGAAAGATTTAATCATTATTTGTTACCATTTTCAACCATCACATACTGGATAAAGTGAGGCCAGAACACATCTGTAATTGTGCTATTTTATGCATTTGCAAATGTGTATGTTGAATAGATATACACCAAGAAATGCTGGAAATTTGTGGAAAATTAGATTTTTCCATGACCATTAAAAAGTGACACTTCACTGAGTTGAAGAAAGTGCAGGCAGGTGAACTGAACCTCTCCTATGAGTAAGTAATCATACCTGTACTCCTGTCAAGCAGCGGGGCAATTCAATTGATTTCAAATGAACTTTGGTTTGATGAGTAACTCTCTCCGCTTTCCGTGGCCGAGTAGCAGCCAGCCTCTACAGCAAGAAGTTAAATTAGCTGTTGTGCTGCAATCGACCTTTCAGTTTTCCATACCCTTTTTAATAAGCTTTAACAGTGTGGAGAAACCTTAAAACTAAGTAAGCAAAGAGGCGACAATTAAGTGAATCAAAAGAAGCACTGAAGGAATTGGTAACTTGTGTAATATGTTTTAACAAGTGGGTTTCAGAGCCACCACAGTCAAGTCTGATTGGCCCCCTGCAGCATTTTTTTCTCAAAGAGAAATTCTGAAGTGTTATATTTTGGGTACAATGTGGTCCTCTAATCTGATGACATCTGTGTGTTTTAGGTTTTAAAATAAGAAAGGGGTGATTTCAGTTTTCTTTCCTCTCCCTTTTCTACCTGCAGAATTTGTCATTCCTTTTCAGCAGAGGCTATTTGCACTAAGTGTAAAAAGCAACAAAAAGCATATTTTTTGCACTAAGTGCAAATAGCATTAGATGCTATTTGCACCGAAGTGCAAATAGTGGCAGATACTCTTACACCCCTGTTTAAATACTAACATACAATATAGTGGGATCACTACATTTTTACTGTGTTTATTTGGAGTCCCACAGACATCCTACACCAGCCCCTACCCCTACCCTACAAAAATTAACCATGGTTATACTACAGTAACCATAGTATCACCATGGTATTTTTGTAGTAAAATCATAGTAACCACAAAATTAAACATGGTTACTACTAACTACTGTTAACAACATGTTACTCTAGTAACACCATGGTTAGTACATCAGAACTAGATAGTTTCCACTAAAACTACAATATTAACAGTAAAACTATGGTTAATTTTATCCGGATCAAATCCTTCTCTTAACTCCCTGACCTTCACTGTAACCAAATCACTGTGAGAAATCTCTTTTATTTATTACTATAAGTAGTATTATAGGAAATGTTAAGAGTAGAGACATGTGAAAGTATGTTAAGGGGTGGGATTCAATCCTGGATTTCCAGCATGACAACACATACACATACCGTCGTTACACCCAGAGCTACTACAACTGCATATAGGGGCGCAGTTTGTCATATAATCCTGAGTTTCCACCAGATATTGGAGCGCAAATAGTCATTTAGTTATCCAGTCTCTTAATCCACTAAATGTCTAACCCGTTAACCAGTTTAATGTCTCTGCCCCATTGCGAAAAATTTGATCAGCTGTTGATCCCAAATAAATCTGTTGTGGCTGTTTTGAGTTTGGTCTGAGCAGTGGTGGGCGGAGTTAGTGTAAATAGTCTCTGCCAACAAGATGGGCTATTTGCACTTAGTGTAAATAGACACTCCATTCCTTTTCTGGCTTTCGAGCAGGGGAAACTAGCTTGTTCTGATTTCAAACACAAAGACATGAGCCCTCACAGAATATACTTAAAAAATTATGTAGTAGGAATAACATGCCTGTATGGGCGTGTAGTTTCCACAGGATTTTCCTATGACAGTTACAATGCAGTTTTTTATTTAGCTTTTTTGTTTTCCATTAAAAACATCTAAACAACATTTAAAACAAGATATATTTTATTGGAGCAGCAAAATAGCATTTTTAAACATAAATCTATAATTTAGTAATGTTTATGTTTAAAACAAGAAGAAATGTTTTGCCAGTAGGCTATTCATGCTATATTCTCTGAAACAAGTCTTATTATTTTACCCAATTTTGCTTCTCACAGAAAATTATCTTGTTTTAAGGATGTTTGTGATATACTGAAAAACAGTACAAAAAATACTGATTATACTGAAATACTTATTGGTACAAATAAGTCAAGACCAGGTATTGGTTGTTGTGGACAAAAGTGAATACATTTAAAGCTTTGCATAGTACATTATGCACAGTGCATGAATTTGTCCACTATGAGACTGCTAGTGAGTGTACATGTGAGAAGTTATGTCTTTGCTTTGATTATGAGGCTTAATAGACCTTTTTCACACTCTGGGTTTTGGAACGCGGAAGTAAACGTTTGCAGGTTAAACTTCGACAGTAGTGAATGGGAGATCACAGCAAATATTATTTTCACTTACCCATTTGCTCCAAGACCAAAAGAAAAAATCCACTATTATGTTTGAATGACTTTCCAGAAGAGGAAAAAATAGAGAGTGGTGGATTAAGACAGCCAGATGGGAGAAGATGCCAAATTTACTGTCACTCTCTCAGCAGCTGTAATCGAAACCCGGTGAAAATTTGTTTTTTAAAACTCGTTCCAGGGTAATATAACAATAAGCATAATGTATTTTACACTCAGTATTTAAAAAAATGTAGAATATAAAAAATAATTGTGAGATTTACACTGCTAAATAAAGGCAGAAACGTGTCATCACAGTCTGTGAAAAGGTCTATGCTAAGTCACCTTTATGTTGTCCTGCCTTGTTCCACCTTTTGAGGCCTGATTCAAATAATCGTACTGTACACTTACTGTATTTCCCTATAATAATAGACAATGCTATTATAATAGACTGCAGCCATTGACATTAAGTGTATGGTACTAGGTTCAGAGAAGTAGAGAAAGTAGAAAAGGTAATTTTGTGATCCAGTTTTAAAAAGAAACTGATTTTCCAATGGAAAATGTGCTGCTGCTTTATTCCTCTTCAGTGTTTTGGTGTTTAACAGTAATATATTTATTTTTGTTTGGAACCAAGAGCCATTTGTAGTGAATTTAGTGTGCTAGAGGTCTCCAGAGACAATATCAAGTGTCATTATGGCAATTCAGTGAGTGCACGAGGAGATCAGACCTGCAATCAGATCTTTCTCTAGGACTTATTATTTAAAGTGCTTAGGGGAGGCTGAAATGAAATGGTACTTAATTTCCAAGAACATTAATCACTATAGTTGTGCATTTGCTTAGGTGTTGAGTCAGATTAGATACAGGATGCTGTTAGTATTATGTTTTGAGTACCATCTGTGCATAGTTTGTGGAGGCATTTTCCAAGATATTTAAATATAATGCTATACCTAGACCATGAGGAATGTACATGTACTAGTATATATATATCTTGCCAAACATGAGACTATTTTCAGTGACTACACAAGAATCTATGTAGACAGGAATATTATGCAGTAAAGTGCAGCTAATTGTATGCTTATATATTAATTGTGAGTGGTTTGAGTATGGACTTACTCAGGTTTGCTATGGAAGGAATATTCCAGGTTCAGAACAAGTTAAGCTCAGTTAACAGCATTTGTGGCATAATGTTGATTTCCACACGCACAAAAAAAGTAATTTCGACTCACCCTCCTTATATATATATATATATATATATATATATATATATATATATATATATATATATATGTATATATACAGCACTGTGCAAAAGTTTTAGGCACTTTAGACACTTCAAAAATAATGCCATAAAAAGTTTTCATTTATCAATTAACATCATACAAAGTCCAGTAAACATAAAAAAGCTATATCAGTATTTGGTGTGACCACATTTGCTTTCAAAACAGCACCAATTCTCCTAGGTACACCTGGACACAGTTTTTCTTGGTTGTTGGCAGATAAGATGTTCAGCAGTTCTTCTATCTGTTTAGGCTGTCTCAACTGCTTCTGTCTCTTCATGTAATCCCAGACTGACTCTGTGTTCAGTGGGGGGCTCTGTGGGGGCCATGCTATCTTTTGCAGGGCTCCCTGTTCTTCTATTCTATTCTATTTGCAAAAGGAATGTTTGGGAGTTTAAAATGTATATTTCCTATTGACACACTAAAGCCAATGATATATTTAACCATCTTAAGACAAATTTTTTGTGAAACATCTTATGTGCCTAAGACTTTTGCACAGTGCTGTGTGTGTGTGTGTGTGTGTATATATATATATATATATATATATATATATATATATATATATATATATATATATATATCTGTTACATTAAGGCACCTACAATGGACGTAAATGGGGCCTGTCCATGAATGCTAAATTACACACAGTTTCAAAAATATAGCCTCAAGATGTAAACATTATATGTGTGAATATGATTTTAATATGGTAAAATTGCTTACTAACCTTATCTGTGGAAAGTTATATCCAATATTACAACTTTGTTGTCATGATGATGAAACCCTGTGATCTTGGCGTGGAAATAACTTTACACAGAAGGTTAGTAAGCGATTTTATCACACTAAATGTTCACACCTATAATGTTTACATCTCGTTACTATACTTTTGAAACTATGTGTATTTTAGCATTTATGGACTGGCCCCATTATCTTTCATTGTAAGTGCCTTAATGAAAACATGAGTTTTGCTTTGAGTTAAATCATTTGAGTCGAAATGCCACAATTGCTGTCAATTGAGTTTAACTTGTGTTGAACCCGGAACATTTTGTTAAAGGCCTCAGAGGGTGCTTTAGTGGAATAACCCTACATCCATCCACCCAACACCCTCCTGGGCTTGATGTAAGATTGTCTAGCTTTTTAGCTGGTTCTTACAAGACATAAACCCTACTTGCACTAGATGATTCCAAATCTACATGCAAAGCTTTGTGTATAATGAAATTGTTGCTTGTTCATTCAGATTTTTAAATTACAATGAATAAGATTTACAGATGAAAGCCCCTCTGCCAGGATATTCTTGGGGTTATTTCACCACATTGTTTCTGGATACCTTGAAGTTCTTCAATCTATGTGCAAAGGAAGTGTCCATGTCTTCAAGGCTTCAAGTTTTCTCTCACCATTCCAGCTACAGTAAAGGAACATTCCTTTTGGGCTACATGTGAATGCCTGTTTTTTCTGTCATGTTGCTAGTTTTCCATCCTCTGGCATATACCACAGTTTCCATATGTTTAGCTTTTCTTGGATGTTGTGCCTGATAAGTAGGCCCAGATGGAATCGGCCAATGCGTTTTCTTTGCTCTGATTTGGAGGGAAAATCTGCTGGATTGTGCAGCGAGCTGAGAGTAATACACCGTTATTGACAGCTGAAAGCATCAAATTAAATGAAATATTTAATAAACACACAAGGTTTGGGGCATGTGTAGAACATTGTGAATGGCTAGCATTTCATTCTATTGAAATCTGGCAAGTGTTGCGGCCACAGATTCTGTGTGGGCCTGGTGATAAGGTGTAAGCCATTTGTCATGTCTGCAATAACAAAATCAAGCCTGTCACTGTTTAAAGCCATCCTTTTTTTGTTCTTTTTATTGTACCATCTACCAGTGACACTGTGCAAAGGGTGTGTTTGTGGCAAAACAAAAAATTCAACTTCAACTATTACTAGTACAAACTAGTACAAAGCTTCACTGTGATCAAAGAGGCAGCTGGGAATTGTGTGTATTACAGGTTGCAGTCACTCAGGGGTTCTAACCAATCAGAGGCTTGGATCAGGGGTCAGCTTGCAGATGACTGGCTGAGGAAGGGGGGAGTGTTTGTTATAAACTATGCAGAGTTCAGGCTACACCTTGTTGTTATTGTACAGGGCCTTTTGGGGAATTTAGTGACATTGCTTGAGGGGTAATGAAAGAACCATGCATCTAAAAAAAAAAATTCAACCTCAGAAGTACGGAGAGGCATCCGAGTTAGCTTGATGCTGTACTCAGTGGAAAGTGCAGGAAATGGATCAAATGTGAAGCTGCTTTGCAGGAGTGCTCAGTACACTGTTCAGTGGATAATGTTTGGCTCTCCCTGGCTGAACAGTATGTGGAGGAACAAACAGATCTTAGAGGCCGTTCAGACAGAAAATTTTCTTGTGCTGAAGTAAGGCTAGATGCATCAGAATGGATATAACAGAACACAGGTGTCTGAGAACACAGTTTAAAAGTTGAAGTTAAGTTGACATGTGGCAAAAAAAAATTATGCAAGACATTTTAAAAACAGTGAGATGCAGCGCAATAGTCAAAGCCGTCTGTCTAGTGCATGTTTATATAGGAAAACAAATGAAAAATGCTTTCGGTGTGAACAGTCGCTTACAGTCTCATTACAGCATGTATCAACCTTTAGCTAAGTGGACCAGGTTAAGGAAATATATATATATATATATATATATATATATATTTCCTTAACCTGGTATATATATACATACAGAGAGAGAGAGTTTTGTTGAAACATCAGCACACCAGTGTCCCGTGCTGGTTTTTTCAGCTGAGAAGACCGGATAAAATCAGGGAGAAGAATTCATACTTGCATCACCTTTGATGCTATATGTTGTAGCACTGCTTGTAAGTCTTTACATCCATTTCTGCCAAGCACAGACATGAACACACACAGGCTTTTTGCAAGTTACTGGCCAAAACAAACATGTATAACACATGCACTCACTCAGATTCTTAAAAAGAAAAAAGGAAAAAAAATACACACAACAAAACCTCTGAATATCTACTGTGATCTCCTTTCATACCACCGCACCTCCATCATGCTGAACACCCTCACCACCCATTTACCTCCTCCTTTCTTCCCACCCTACACCTATAACAGTCTTAGTCCTTTGGGTGGTGTGATGTCAGGTTTTTGTGTAGGGCTGTTTATGACAGGTCCAGACAATCAGCGTGTTTGTCAATGTCAATATGTGATTTTAAAATTCTTTGTTTATGTTCAGGATTTTAAAGGAAGATATTTTTATGGTTATTGTCGCTGGTCTATTTTACTATATATTTATGTAATAAATATGTGACTAAATTTACATCCCAGACTCCCTGGTCTGTTTTTTTACCCTCCAACATGATCACACAAGAAATCAGCATGTTGCTAACCAAAGTTGATGGACCCAGAAATCAACCCCATTCAGCCGAATTACAGACAAGCACCATCCCCCATCAGACATTTTTACAACACTTCAGGTGTGAACACATTTCCCTGTACAGTAGTGGCCAAAAATATTGGCACCCATGGTAAATATGAGCAAAGAAGGCTGTGGAAAAAGATCCTTCAAACTCAGAGGTCCATGTTGGTGGACTCTCCTCTTCAGTTCACCCCACAAATTTTCTGTGGGGTTCAGGTCAGGGGACTGGGATGGCCATGGCAGAACCTTGATTTTGTGGTCAGTGAACCATTTTTGTGTTGATTTTGATGTTTGTTTTGGATCATTGTCTTGCTGGAAGATCCAACCAGTGCCCATTGTAAGCTTTCTGGCAGAGGCAGCCAGGTTTTGATTTTTTTATCTGTTGGTATTTGATAGAGTCCGTGATGCCATGTATCCGAACAAGATGTCCAGGACCTCTGGCAGAAAAACAGCCCCACAACATTAAAGATCCAGCACTACATTTAACCGTGGGCATTGGGTACTTCTTTATCTCTGTGTGCGCCAAACCCATCTCTTGTGTTTGCTGCCAAAAAGCTCTTTTTTTTTTTTTTTCATCTGACCATAGAACCCGGTTGCATGTGAAGTTCCAGTAGTGTCTGGCAAACTGAAGATGCTTGAGTTTGTTGTAGGATGAGTACAGAGGCTTTTTTTCTTGAAACCCTCCCAAACAACTTGTGGTGATGTTGTCTAATATTTCTGTATTTATTTTTTTTGAGACTTTCTGACCCCAAGACCCAACTAATTTCTGCAATTCTCCAGCTGTGTTCCTTGGAGATTCTTTGGCCACTTGAACCATCCATCCTCACTGTGCGTGGAGACAGTATAGACACCTTTTCCAGGCCGATTCTTAAGATCTCCAGTTGATTGGAACTGGTTAATTATTGCGCTGATGGTGGAAATGGGCATTTTCAATGCTTTGGCTATTGTCTTATAGACACTTCCCATTTTGTGAAGCTCAACATCCTTTTGCTGCACATCAGAACTATATTCTTTAATGTAACCCACTGTGATTGATGATTAAGGGAATTTGGCTTGTGTGTTACCTCATATGTATACCCCTGTGAAACAGGAAATCATGGCTGAACAATTTCATGTTTCTAGTCACCCAGGTGCACAAAAAAAAAAACAAAAGTAAAATATGAAGAGGAAAATACTTCAGATATATTTTACTCATAAGAATTTCTAGGGGTGCTAATCATTGTGACCAATGTGTTTTGGAGAAAAATATCTATTTAATAATAAAATATTTCCCCTCTTTCAATTGTTCTACTTCATTTAAGGTTAGATTTTTGTAAATTTTTTGAATGAAAGATCAGAAGGATAAACAATGCAGATTTTTTTTTTCACAGCCGCCTTTGCTCATATTTATCATGGGTGCCAAAATTTTTGGCCACTACTGTAGTGCTACAGATAGCATTTAGCGTAAGGAACCTCTGAGCACAGGTTCTAGTCCTGTGGAAACCAGAAAGTAATTGTGATCGTGTAATCATTGATGAGTGTGATTCTGAGGTTGCATATTTGCTCAAAAATGACATTTTTACTCCATTGACGGTTAAGTTTAGGTCAATAAAATATGCATTCCTGTTGACTGTTTTACATCATTTACATATAAAAATACAAATTGCTTTCGGCGCCACTCTGTGGACATTTCACTCGGACACTGGAGCTCACACGTGCCCATACATTCAACAATGCTTCCAACTTTGACCTATGGGGCAGTGATTTAAATTTCAGTAAGCACAGACTGAATTCAGCAGCAAAACTTTTAACCTTCTGTTGCCAAATTCACAGTTTGATCAGTCTGTGCCTTCATGCATAGCTGCATTTATTAATGTTGGCCAAGGCTGTAGTTGCAGAACACTTGATTAGCAGCAATCTTGCCTGACGTATCAGTTATTTTGATATCACTCAGCAAGTTTCACAAAGCTCGAACACTCTTAAAGCACTTGATTAAAAATCATCCCTCCAAGGACCTATTTTGTAATGCCTGCTTTGTGCCAAGGCTTGGGGAGTGCAACTGCCTTTGGTTCAAGGGGAATTCTGATTATTTGTCCTCTTCTCAAAGGCTTGGCAACTATTGCAACTTGTGACTGGGGTTGTCAGAGAGCCAGTAGCCTCTGGCCCAGACAGTAAACAGCTCCCAGGCCTGAAGATCTGTGGAAGAGATTCACCCCGCTGTGCATTTTATTTATTTATTTATTTATTTTTACGGGGATTCATTTGAAGCCTTCTGTATTTTTGTTCTCTTTTCTTATAAACACACTTTTTAATGTTTGTTCTTCTGGCGTTCTTTAGTATGACCACAGTCATTAGCAGTTGTGCCAATGCACTGTATAAAATAGAATAGTAATGACACAGAGTTCACTTATAGATACTCTATGTGGCCAAAAGTTAGTAGACGCCATATGTGCTTGATGAACATTTAATTTTAAAACCATGGGCATCAGTTCCACCTTTGCTGCAATAACAGCTTCCACTGGGGAAGGCTTTGCACTATAATGTATGTAGTAATGGCTGCAGGGATTTGCTCCCATTTAGACACAAGAGCATCAGTGAGGTCAGGCGCTGATGTTGGTCAAAGGGGCCTGGCTCACAGTTGGCATTTCAATTCACCCCAAAGATGTTCAAGGGGGTTCAGGTCTGGGTTTTGTGCAGGCCAGTCAAGTTTTTCTCACCAGACAACCATTTTTTTTATGAACCTTGCTTTGTGCACAGGGGCATTGGAGCAAAAAATACACTCCCAAAACTGATGTCACGAAGTTGGAAGCACAGTGCCCTAGAATACCATTATATGGAGTAGCATTATGATTTGTCTTCACTGAAATTAATGGAGTAACCAAACTTGTTAATTACAAGGGGGTGTCCACATACTTTTAGCCATAAAGTATAGATAACCACAATTTATTTAGCATATAATTTTCTTAATAGGTATTTGTCTTGTTTTCCAGTAAAAAACACCTAAAAGTCCTTAAAAAAAGTTAAACTGATTGATGATAAGGCTTGTTTTCAGAGAATATACTGGATGTCTTGAATTAAGTTTGTTCTCACCCTTTTGATTTAAACATAAACCCCACTGAATATGTTAGATTAATGCTTAACATTTGTTTTCAGAGAACATATTTTGAATTAAGTTTGCTTTCTTGTTTTGCAATTTTGCTTCTCTTGTAAATGTATAAATGTAAGGATTTTCCAGATATTTTTAATGGGGAAAAAAGGCAAATCTTACAGTAGCTGTGCCCCAAATGACGCAGTATACACTGTGCACTTACAATATGCGCTATGCATCGGCCGTCCAGTTTATTCATCCATTGTAATTTTCAAGTTTCCAACATTACACATCATTGCATCATCTGGGTGCTGTACACTTCTTTACATTTTTAGTGTGAACATACTACTCACACTACTTACACTACAAAATGGTGTATATTAGTGCAGAAGTATATGGGACATAGATGAACAATCAAATACACAATCACCACACTGTGATAAGAAAACAGCAGAAAGTGTGAGCGAGTATGTGTCTAGCTCTTTCATTGTTACTATTGTTCTATTAGGTCAGGGCACTTTTTGTGTGAAGCTTTCTTTTTTTATTCATGTACTTTAATTGAGTGCATTTTTCTAAAAGGTACAGCTCTTTCAGATCCATCTTTGATTTGTATTGCAAGTGCAGGGTCTCATACCAGGCAAATATGTTTTTCATTCAAAATTTTCCTAGTACTGACTGGGTCTGTACTTTATTGATGTCCTTTGATGTTGTGTTACAGCCTTTTGTGAATCTCTTTCTTCTTCTTGTTGTCTCTTAAATTCAACTGAAAGGACCTTAAAGTTTCCTTAGAATTCAGTATCATCTTTTGTAAAGCAAATATAAAATCGGAGTCAGATCATAGAGCTTCCAGAGAAGTTTACACATGTCGGAAAACCCATTTAAAACCACAACATGTGGATAGGACATTTAATAAAACTGAATCTTAATTTCTGTTTATGTATCTTTCTTCCTCAAGTTCCACATGTAATATGTGTGAACTTGTAAAAGAAGATTTTTGGAGGACACACAACACTGAAACACTAGCAACAGTTGTTATTCATTGAGAAAAGTGTTGGCTGACTGGAATCAAGGCTTCATTCCCAATGTGGGTGGAAGCTGTTGTGGAGGCTGTGATCTCACAAAGGCAGCTTTCTGCCCAGCCAATATCCGCCTGGCTCTGTACATTCAGGCTCCACCCTCTCATCCCACTTTTTTTGCTGCTCCTATATGTTCAAGAGTCCCTCGCTAGCTATTCCTCATATTCAGCTTTAGTAGGAATTTTCCACTCAGCAGCAAGCAGGCATATCTCAGGAAAGACAAACAACTCAATTGTTTCTCGTAGACATGAATGAGAACTTGCTTACTCTCCTGCTTCTCAGATTTGTTTCCAGAGAAGACCCCAGTAATGTTGGTGTGGCTATCCTTATGGGGACTCTCCATAGACATAATTAATTTTATACTGTACGAACTATAGATTATATCCCTAACCCTACCCCAAAACCTAACCCTCACAAAAAACATTCTGCATTTTTACATTTTCAAAACAAACATCGTTTAGCATGTTTTTTAAGCTATTTAAATTATTGGGACACTAGAAATGTCCTCATGAACAACATTTACAGCATAATACCCTTGTAATTACCAGTTTGTAACCTAAAAAAATGTCCTCGTAAACCACCCAAACCCACTCACCCACCAACCCACACACACAAGCTAAAAAAATACAATAAAGTGCAGAGGTGTTGATTAGTTAAGGTTATGAACTTGTGTTAAAGGGTGAAGAGGCAAACCTACAAAACAAATGTGACTGTTATCAGAGGCAATAATGTTGTAATCAAGAGAAAAGGGAGCAATGCTTGCTCTCAGGCTCCCTATTACTGCCTTAGTAGTGCTGAACTTAATAAAATTGTTTAGCTGACAATAATTGCTGTTCTCACCCCAGCAATCATCTGAGTAATGTGCTGGTGTATAGCACTGATTTGCATGGAACTTAGTATTTAAACAATGAAACATTAAAAACTAATAATGTTTATAAATAATATAGTATAATATGTATTAGAGTATATTATACCATGGTCTGTTCGAATAATCAGTTCTGACTGGCTGGAATGTGTGAGTTAAAACCATTTAATACACAGGTACTTCCAGTCAATTTTAATCAACGTTCTATATAAATGCTCCTTCTCTGCTGTCCTCCATAATGAGATATTGCAAGAGATTTATGCCTATGTACCAAAAAAAAAAAAAAAAACAACTCTGGGAGCAAATATAGTCTCAGAGCTGAGATTAACGATCAAGTCACAAAACAGCATCATCAAGTCATGCAGTGCCATCTTTAAATCAACTGTGAAGTGATTCAGGAAACACGGAAAAGACAACAGTGTTCATCAGCCCCGTTTTTCTCACCCAAGGCACTTGTAAGGAAAAAGTGGTTTGACATTCAGCTGTATTGCACAGAGGGGGATTGAAGGTAACCAGTAAGTCCGGCAAGACAATTTAAATTGTAATATGATATAAACATAATTTATTATTGCTGCCCTGCTTAACATGTGCGCCTATGCTAGAGAGCGCCCCACGATCACACATCACTGACTGAAGCTCTAAATGGAGACTGTTTAATAAAACGCAACCTCGCGCAAGGCTACATTGCAATTTAATTCTTAATTCAGTAAATCATGCAGCCTTAAGGGATACCGTATTGATGTCTCAGAGGTAAAAGTCTGCAGATTTAGAGCATTTTGGATGGTTTTCCCCTCATCATGTACAGTAACTGTTATGTGTACAATGCTGGTTTTCCCTCATTAATGTGAAAATGACAAAGAATAGGAATTAAATATTACATTTTCTCAGGAGTGCCAACAAGTATGCTGGCAAGTGACCATTTTATAAGCGTAATAATCCACAGCTAGGTATGTGTTAAATTATTTTAATGCTCTTTGCGTCTGGTGGTTCTTCACCTCTATGTCGTGAATTAGTTTAATGCACACCTAGCCATGGATTATCCCTTACTTACAGTATACCCTTCCTTGGTTAACTTTACCAGAAAGACCATGCTGGTTGACCAGCATTTTTTGCTAGTGAACAGCATGACTATGCTGGTCCACCAGTCAGACAGCAGATACCAGCCTGGACCAACATGGAAATTCATGCTGTCTAGGTTGGTCTTTTCAGCAAGGTAGACATCTAATACTTTTACTTCTGTAGTAAAGACAGTTGGTATATTAAGTCATCATGCTACAGAGTATAGCTATAGCTCCCGCCTAGGTAGGTGACACACACACATGCACATACTGCAAATGTACACACAATTTAGTGAGCAAGTGCCATATGTCTGTCTTGAACAGCTTGGTGTCCTCACTAAATCTTATGTGGTTTCTAACAAGAAAAAAACATTTTCTAAGACCGTTTCTAACATAAAAACATCCAGCCAAACTGAACACAATTGTTCTTTTCCAAAAGAGAGCTGCCTACGGATGCACCATTTTAATTAATAATTTTAATTTATCCGATACATATTCAATACAATTATCCAATAGATTTTGAACAAAAAATAAGACAGCATCATATGAATCCAACATGGAGAAGGCTATCTATGATGCATTGTGATAAGCTTAAAAAAGAAATGTTGATAATAAATAAACGTATATTTAAATAAATACTGAAAGTACCTAAAAAATAATTCTGTAAATCAAAAAAATAATTTTACCAATATTTGTGTATGCAGGGTATTTTTATGGTTATTAGAGTGGCATGACATTAGTTTAGCAACATGCTAACAGGAAACTTGTTTGAAATTAATTGTGAGTTGAGTCTCCAGTGCTACTTCGCGCTCCATTCACTCCCATTCAAACACATCTGAACATAGAAGACCGGAAATGCGAGCTCATTTGAAGAAAGTCAGATTTAGTGGCCTCTGACATGCAAATCCAGACGTGGAGACGATGTGTGACCAATAGAAGAACAAAACATCACACACTGACCTCTTGGCTCAATACAAAACACACATATTTCATTGATTTGTGCTTTTATTGTTGCATGGAAGTGAGTAGACAAAATATTTTAAGATTTAGTATACAGTATTATTTGCTATTTGTGATTTATTACTTTTTGAAACCAGAAGTCCTCACGCATGACACCATATCCTGTCCGTTGCAGTGTCTGAACTATTTTTGCAAACCCAAAGTCTAGTGTGACTGTCCCTTTAGCCATTTGTTTGCTTTTATTTTTTTTTTTTTTTTTTAAGCAAGAACATTCTGTCTGAATGGCACCTCAGAAGGCAGCTGCCTATGTAGGCATCAAAGCCATTCACTAGGTATTTTGTATATGTGCTGCTCTCTCATAGACATGAAAAATAGCCAAGTACCGCTGGCCATGAATGGACCCCCTCCCCTCCTCTGCTTTCACGCTGCCTCGCATGTAAACAAGCAGGATCTGACTGTGACCACCCCACTCTCCGTCTCTCTCCCTCCCTATCTGTCTCTCTCTCTCTCTCTCCCTCCCTCTCTGCCTCACACACACATACTTGTGTTTATTACTGCACCCCCCCCCCCCCAACTCATGTGGGTCAGGTGAGGACATGCACAGAGAGGGAAAGAGAAGAGGGAAATGGCCTCTGTAAACCCTTCCAACTCCTACCTACACACCAGTATAAAGTTTGGACACACTTGGCTGAATTTATTGGTTGATCTAAAGCTGTTTGCTTAAATGTTTGTCATTAGTTTTATAGACAAATACAAATTATGTACAACCCCAATTCTTAAAAAGTTGGGACAGTATTGAAAATGTTAAAAACCAAAAGGAGTGATTTGTACCTTGTGAGTTTAATTGTGATTTAAATCAGATGACTGCAACACACTCCAAAAAAAGTTGAGACAGGGGCAATTTTGGACTACTAACAATCTGACGAGTTGAAATAGCAAGGTGATGTGAAACAGGAGATGTTAAACAAGTGAGGCAATCATGTTAAAGTATATGGAGCCTCCAAAAAAAGCCTAGTCCTTCAAGAGCATAGATGGGTCGAGATTAGGCATGTGATGGTATTCAGTTATACGGTATATCACAGTAATTAACATGCATGATATTGTTATTGTGGGCACTTCAAAATACCGTAAATAATTGCAGATAACCTTTTGGCCAAATTGTTTCAATTTTTCTAAATGCACAGTAGTTTTTATCCCATCAACAATTCAAGATTCACAACACAGCGTGCACACGGCACAAATGACACATGCACACTCTGATGTAAACAAACCAGCGTGGAAGAGAAACGTGGCTAAAGGAGGAATGCAGCTGATCCTTTATCCACATTCTAATAGGGTTAAGTCTTAAGTGTGAAAGTATTTTGGGTTCCATAAAACTGCAGAGGGATTGTTGGTTGGAGATTGTTTGCATTTGTGTCAATTACTAAGTCCTGTAATTAATAATGGCAATGTGGCACAGTGATGATTTCAGTATTAATTTCAGGTTGGAATGCCACGCAATTGTACCTTGCCATACAGTGTGAGTGAACTTGCGGTTATTAAAGTTGTAGATAGCACCTAGCTATAAATTAGCAACTGGCTTACTATCCAGAAAAAAAAAAAAAAACATGCATACTATTGTTGTAGCCTAGTAGCTAGCTTGATAAAATTAGTCTAGCCTTACATTAACATTAGCCTCAACAAGACAAGGTCTGTACTGATCTGTAAATTTCAGTGGCCCTGTGGCAGAATGACCATTTAAATATGAAGACATCAATTTAATGATAGGCTATATTTGTTATGTATCAACAGTATGGTGTTGTTGATAGTTTTTTAAACGTTCAGGGCTCTTTGTTATCTGTTAATTTAAAGGCCATTTTAATTTAAAGGCCATTTTGGTATTGAAAAAGTAATGAAACTTGTTATTAAGAGAACAACAATAAAGTTTGTTTATCGTTCAACCCATTTTTGTAATTTAGATCAATACAGTATACCGTGATAAAAGCTTCAGCAATTATCGTGACATGAAAATTTGATACCGTCACATGCCTAGTCGAGGCTCGCCAGTTTGCCAACTGATGCGTCAGCAAAAAAATCTAGCGCTTTGAGAACAATGTACCCCAAAGACAAATTGGTAGAATTTTGGGCATTTCACCCTCTACAGTGCACAATATAGTTTAAAGATTCAAGGAATCGGGGGCCTGGGTAGCTCAGTGAGTACTGACGCTGACTACCAACCCTGGAGTTGCGAGTTCGAATCCAGGGTGTGCTGAGTAACTCCAGCCAGATCTCCTAAGCAACCAAATTGGCCTGGTTGCTAGGGAGGGTAGAGTCACATGGGTTAACCTCCTCTTGGTCGCTATAATGTGGTTCTTGCTCTCGGTGGGGTGCGTGGTGAGTTGTTTGTGTATGCCGCAGAGAATAAAGTGGGCCTCCACATGCGGTACGTCTCCGTGGTAATGCGCTCAACAAGCCTCGTGATAAGATGCACAGATTGATGGTCTCAGATGCGGAGGCAACTGAGATTCTTCCTCCGCCACCCGGATTGAGGCGAGTCACTATGCCACCATGACGACTTGGAGCGCATTGGGAATTGGCTATTCCAAATTGGGGAGAAAAGGGGAGAAAATCCACAAAAAAAAAAGATTCAAGGAATCTAGTCAAATCTCAGTGTATAAGGGCAAGGCAGAAAACCGCTTCCAAATGTGCGTGATCTTCGATCCCTCAGACGTCACTGTCTTAAAGGCAGTCATGTGTCTGTAATGGATATCATGACATGGGCTCGGGAATACTTCGGTAAACCTTTGTCAGTCAACACCATTCACCGCTGCATCTACAGATGCAAGTTAAGGCTTTACTATGCAAAGAAGAAGCCATACATCAACACTGTCCAAAAGCGCTGCCGACTTCTCTGGGCTTGGTTTCATCTGAGATGGAAAGTAGAACAGTGGAATCATGTTTTCTGGTCCGCCAAGTCCACATTTCAAATAGTTTTTGAACAAACAGATGTCATGTTCTCCAGGCCACAGAGGAAAAGGATCATCCAAGATGTTATCAGTGTCAGTGCCCACGGCATGGGTAACTTTTACATCTGTGAAAGCACAATTAATGCAGAAAAATATGTACAAAAATTAGAGCAACATATTCTGCCAAACGCCATCTTTTCCAGAGACGTCCCTGCTTTTCAAGCAGATCAATGCCAAACTACTTCCTGCCCAGATTACAAGTGCATGGCTGCAGGTGCTAGATTGGCATGCCCGCAGTCTTGACCTGTCTCCAATTGAGAATGTGTGGCTCATTATGAAGTGCAAAATACATCAACGAAGGCCCCGTATACTGTAATTGTTCAGCTGAAGATCTGCGTAATGGATGAATGGGGGGAAATTCTGGATGCTAAACTTAACAAACTTGTGTTGCTTAATAAGTGCTATTAAAAGAAATAGTGACATTACTCAGTGATAAACACTCGACTGTCACAACTTTTTTGGAGCGTGCTGCAATCATCTGATTTGAAATGAGTGTATATTTAAACAAACAAAACAACAACAACAAACCGGTAAAAAATCAAATAATGCATTGTTATAGTGCTTTAAATATAGCACAGGGTGAATGGAATTCAGAAATCACTCCTTTTTGTTTTTATTAGCATTTTCCATTCTATCCCAACTTTTTCAGAATTGAAGTTATAGAATTTCATTACCAAACTAACATTTTATTTATTCAATGCAGAAAACAAGGGTCCTGCATGTATGGGAACAGCTATTTTCAACAAAAAAAATTCTGAATCTGAGCACAGTTGAGCCAAATTTATCTGTGTAGTTACGTAATGCTTTGCCTTTGAATGCCAGTATTATTCTAAAATGTGGAAAATAGTAATAACTAGATTGATGTTGGCTTGTCAAAGCCTAGAATGAAAGTTTAAACTAGTTTTAAAAGTTTGAAGTTTGATGGTTATACAGACAGTAAAACAAACAACCAGCTAGATAGATAATCAGACAGACTGTCACATAGATAGTCAGATAAACAGTCAGATATAGATAGAGCGATTTTTGATCGTTCACTGTTCAAAAACTGTAAATCTGACCAGTTGGAAAAAACATTGCACACTTTTCCAGAACAGGAGTTAGTGTTAGAAATTTTGGTCTCAGTTCAGGCATTTTGAAAGTACCCTTAACAAAATTTGCAGAACAACAGTATGTTTGCTTCATCAAACCAACATGATAACGAATAAATTGTGTCCAAACTTTTGACTGATAGGGCACTTCTAATAACCAAAGTGAGATGAAGAGGTCTACAGGATTTTAAAAACTTTCAACACAATAGAGGATGAAAAAAGAAAAAGAAAGAGGCCAGTCACAAGGGGCTCAGACTGCTGAAGAGGTAAAGTTTTTCTGCACTCTCAAACAGTAAGGCAAATGGAATTTGAGCAAAAAATGGTGCTGAGCTATTAACAAAAACAGAATTACAACACCCAGAAACCTATAAAACCAATGCCACACTCGTGGAATGCTCAGTGAGAGAACATTGAGAGACGAGCTCTCTTCCTGAACTGCAGCGGCAGTGTTTTTGAATGACTGTAAGGAAATATTGTGAGCAATAAGAAGCTTAGTCGCGACAGGAGGTCGTAGCAAGGGGGAAGATCTATGGATGGTGAGAGGATGGGAAGGCAGACAGACTGCGGGAGGCAGGGGGTCTTGGGACTGGGTCAAGACTTTGGGGAGGCAAAGGCTGTTTACACGAGGAAGGACAGACTGTGGACTGTGTCAGGTTACATCATGGCTGCATGCTCTTGGTTATACCTCTTATATAATACAGAGTAAAAGAGAGAGAGAGAGAGGAAAAGGGGATCTGTGCAGACAGTGTTCTCTACCTTGGCAGAGTACTAATGCTCATTCTTAAATCTGCTTAGTGTGAATACCATTGGGGCGTGAGAGACAAATTTAATGTGCATTCACAATCCCCACAAATCATTCAGTCATAGTGTTGATTTTTTTTATAGAGTAGTAAAAGTGATGCAAATGGACATCATACATATATCAGGAACCATTAAAACAGTAACTTTTGCTTCATAGATGCTTGGAAATGATAATTCTGAAATTGTTTGGCGTTAGGTTGGTTGCAATGAAGGTGTGTAGCAACACAGTCAATCTGAAAGTTCATTACTGTAACAGACTGTGCCAAAGTGAATGTGAGGACATAAAGCATGTGATCTAAGGCAGAGTCTGTGGAAGGCAATGGCTGTTGGCATTTTCTTTAAATATTTGCTTGATGTGAGTTCCATCTAGTGGTTGGATTGTGGATTCACTGTATTGAGCACACATAAGCATGCTGGGTAAACAAGGATTGGAGTCTTGAAATGAACATTAAACAGTTGATAAATCACCTTGTGCTTGAGGTTGATTTGACATGTTTACAAAACAATGAAACAATGAGGATGCATTTTAAATTTAAATTTTCGGCCATAAAGAGTCTGTTTCATTGGCTCTGTCATTATACAGGGATCGCTGCATGTCACAACATGGCATAATCTTTAGGTGCACCAACTATTTCTTGTAGTAACTTTTAATAAACTTTCTTTGAAATGTTATAAATCAGGGGTTTTCAAACTGTTTGATACCGAGGACCCCCAAAAAGGCAGCTTTATTTTATTTATTTATTTTTTTTGTACGAAGACCCAATTTTACTGTTGGAAAAGATAATATGTTAGTGAGTGGAAATAACTGGATTTTATCATTTCATTGCACCAAAGCCAAACAAAATTACTAAACTATTATCTGAAAAATATTATCTCCAAAAATATTTTGTAATAAGTTTAGAGTGTATAATTTTTCTTATCTTATTTTCACTATTAATGTTTTTATATAAATCTGAAGAGAAACAATTTCAATAAAATTCAAATGTACTTGTATAATGCTTTCACATTAAATATTGTTCTAAAGCTTTACTGAGAATATGGCCTTACAACCCCTAGTTTTTTATGGTTAAAAAATGTCTGTCAATAAAATAAAATAATTATAATTAATCCCATGATTTCAAGATTTGGTCATTTAAAACTTATTTATTTATTTACATTTTTAAACCTATATATTTTTAAAACCCCTATTATAATTGAAATTGACACAAATATTCTTATGTTTTACTGACAAAAATAAAACAGTTCCTTCTAATATGCAAGATATGCATCACACAGAGAGTGAATATGATAACATTTAAAGGAAACAAAGATTTTTCAACATGAAAAGCAGTGCAACAGCACCAGTCACGAGGTAGATAACTAAAGCTCATAAACGTAAACACACTTTACAAAATCTACAGTACATAATCGAAAATAAAATACAAGTACAAAATAATACACAAAATATTTTCAGATTAAAAATTAAAAGAATATAATGGTAACACATTACAACAAGGTTGAAAATGTTGACATTATGTAATACAATAGTTAACACTATCAGTCAACAATGCTTTTGCAGCCTTTATCTTGATTAATGTTGATTTCAACACATACTGTACAGTAGACCTATTAATACATTTGTAACATTATGTACCTACAACAATAACAATAGAATATTTATAAATTAACATTAAGATGAATATTGTAAAAACATATTGTTCATTGGTTGTTCAAAACACATAATGCATTAATGTTAATGCTGCACTATGGTATCTACTGTGCAGATGAATCTGATGGTTTGAGGTATACCCATGGTTGCCTGTGATCACCATATCAGAGCGGATCTAACTAGCTACACCAAGAGTCACTGATGGTGAGAAAGTCCTAAAAGATGTATAATCCAATATTATGTCATCTAATCAAGTGAGTTTTTTATACTGTCTCAATAATGGTATTTAGCTTGTGTCGAACGAAAAATGTGAAATCATCTAGAGTGTAGCTTTAACATATACTGTAGAACTTTATTGTAAAGTGTTACTGATAAAATTACTGTCCAGATGTAATATATAATAATTTCATGAAACATATTACCTCACTCAATCAGTGTGATCAGTGTGCCATGCCTGTCTCTTAATTGGCATGCCATCACGCACATGTTCCCTGTGTCTATCTTCGCTTTGGGGTCTCTCTGGCAAGGCCACAGTGCTCTGAGAGCCAGCTAACCTTAGGAACTCCAGGCTCTATGTCTTGTGATGCCCCCATTTACAGGGGGGTGTACTGTTCAAACCTTGATCCAATGTAGACAGTATTACTTTATTGCAGTGAGCACTGGACCCTAAAAGTGAGGACTCTGAATGGGTAACATGGCAGCATGGAAGGGTATTATTGACCTTGGAGAGAAAATGCAATTGGTTCACATTCCAAAAGATAGGTAGATGGATATCGATGGACTCGTGGTTGCTTTGGGTTTGGAGAAGGATGGACACCTGCATAGGCCCAGGCAAATTTCTTCTCTGGGATATTCTGCTCTGGATCTCTTGAAGCTGGAGCTAAAAGCTGTACACCTCTTCAGTCAGTCTTCAGACCATCAAAACCAACCAGAAGGCTATCAACACAGGGCACCAGGTGGTCCACATAATGGTTAAAGTCAAAACTGTCTGAAATGATGGAGGAATCGGAGGCCAAAGAGGAAGCAGATGAAGTTTGCCGTGGTGCCATGGGACTGAGTGGTATGGAGAGGTTGGAGGCTTGAGAGCCCTGGGAGGATCTGGAAGGTGGAGGAATTCCATTCCTTCAAACTTGACTCGGTGCCTAAACTATAGAGAAGATAAAAAAAAATAAAAAAAATTGTTGTTGACAACACTCCAACCAATAAGAAAAATCTGTGTGTTTTGTTAGCATGGATGTATCATGGATGTATGTATGTATCTACTACATACAGCCCCCTTGAGACCATTACAACTTTAAAAAAAAAAAAAAAAAAAAAAAAAAGGCAGAGGCAATAGAGGCTACTTGCACTCCAAATTAAATACTAACAAACAGAGTAGTGGCATCACTGCAGCATGTTTATTGTGTTTATTTAGAGTCCCACAGACACCCTACACCAACCACTACCCCTAAACTTATCCTTCCACAACAAAAATTAACCATGATTTTACCACAGTAACCATTGTATCACCATGATATTTTGTAGTAACATAATAGTAACCACAAATTAAATGTTAACATCATACGACTGTAGTAACACCATGGTTAATTGCATTAAAACTATAGGTTTTGCCAAAAAACATGGTTACTGCAATAGTAAAAACATGGTTAATATTACCCAGATCAAACTTTTCTCTAAACTCCCAGACCTTCACAGTGACCAAATCACTGCTAGGAAATAAACATTTATATTAATTTGTTTTTTATTATTAGAAGTAGTATTTAAGGAAGGCAGGTGCTATTTGCATCTAGTGCAAATATATATATATTTTTTTCAACAGGAAATACATCAACACAGGAAACAAAACTACTCTCAACATGACAATGCATGGGGCCTTTAACAGATTAATAACCATATTCAGTATATAATGGCACATTCTATCACCATCTATAAACAAAATGATCGCCTTTTCTGCTCATACTTTCGCTGTAGATTTGTACTATTCTGTTTTACTGTTGAAATTTGGTATTGTGATACTACTAATATTGTTGGCTCCTTGATAAATCATTTGTTTTTGTTTAGTTTTTTGTTTTTTTCATTTGTAAATCACTTTGGATTAAGCGTCTGCTAAACGTCAATATAAATGTCAATGGACCTATATAAATGTTCCTGTAAATGCAAATCATAATGGACAAGAATAGTCAGACACTGATTTTGTACCTCTTTGGTCTTGCTAAGCCCTATCCATAACTTGATCCGTTTAATGAGAAACTGTACCATCTCATAGTCCTGTGGCTTCATGGATGGCCAGTAAATTTCTGCCTGTACCATTCAGGAGGTTTGAATCAATACAACAGCACATAGGCGCACAAGTACCCAATGTCCACAGCAGCCAAGCAGTAGAGAGTTCCCACCACTGGATGATGCGCACAAAGTCGATGCAGTCCCATATGCCCCCTCAATAAACATAGCAGTGTCTCACCCACACCTATCATATTGCTTCAGAAGACATTAATTTAACCACTGGAGTCTTATGGATTACTGTTATGCTGGCTTTATATTATTACCAGTACCGTAAATGTAGTGTGTAATATAGTGCCTGTACACATATCTGCAGAAGAAAAAAAAGAAGATTTTTTTTTAATAAAAATTAAGAGCACCTTATGTAAAGAATAAGGTGAGATCTGTTCTGTTTTGATAAAAACTAGGGCTGAAAAGCGATTACAATTTTTAACTACATGATCCGCTGATTAATTAATCAGATCATATTGCATACTGTATGTTTAAATCTGCTGAGAAAAGCCCTAAAATGAAGATAATTCAAAGAGTTTACCTTACTGTGGCAGATGAGAAAATCATTGAATAGACATTACAAAAATGACTTTTTTTTTTGTTTAATTTCTAATTCATTTGATTTTGGTTAGTTTGGTTTGGCCAGGTGTGCTGCCTTTAGTAGCTAATTGAATGATGTGTGTGTGTGTGTGTGTGTGTGTGTGTGTGTATTTTTGCATATAATTACAATAATTTACTAAACTAATGTTAAATTGACAGCCCTAATAAAATATTTTGGTCACACTGTATATTATGCTTCATTTTTGTTTTCTTATTTTTTTTTATTTTTATATATATATATATATATATATATATATCCCCTTTTCTCCCAATTTGGAATGCCCAACTCCCACTACTTAGTAGTTCCTCGTGGTGACGCGGTTAATCACCTCAATCCGGGTGGTGGAGGACAAGTCTCAGTTGCCTCCGCTTCTGAATCCATGCATCTTATCACGTGGCTCATTGTGCATGACACCGCGGAGTCTCCCAGCATGTGGAGCCTCATGCTACTCTCTGCACAACTTACCATGCGACCCATTGAGAGCGAGAACCACTAATCGCGACCACGATGAGGTTACCCCATGTGACTCTACCCTCCCTAGCAACTGGGCCAATTTGGTTGCATAGGAGACCCGGATTCACTGAGCAAACCCTGGATTCGAACTCGCGACTCCAGGGGTGGTAGTCAGCGTCAATACTCGCTGAGCTACCCAGGCCCCCATTATATTATGTTTATTTAAATACTATGTACTAACATTAAAATACATACAATACAACGACCTTCATGTTTTTCTGCAAAATTCTCATAAGATTCACATTTGCTGCAACTGAAGTTAAGGTACGGGTAGGTTTAGGAGTAGGGTTAGGGTTAGGGGTTAAAGTTAGGTTTTAGGGTAAGGGTTGTATTTGGGTTAGGTTAAGGGTAGGGGGCAGGGGCGGACTGGGAAGAAATTCGGCCTGGGATTTTACATAGAAACTGGCCCAAAGGTGGGGGGGGTTGCTGTCCTTTTATATCGCTGCCCCCTTCCACATATCGTGGCGCCGTTTTGTGGCGTGTTCTGCATAACATGCGGCCCCATTTCGCGGCCGGCCCACCGGGAAAAGTCCCGGTTCTCCCAATAGCCAGTCCACTTACTGGTTGGTAACTACAAATGTAATTAAATGTAATTAATTACAATGCAACAACATACATAATAAGTACATTGCATCAAATTCTTAAGTGCATGGTAGTTAAAGACAACTAATATAAAGTGGGTCCAATTTTTCTACCTCTCTGTATTTTTTAATTTTTTTATTTTAGCTTAGTGTAAAGCTGACAATTTACACAAGGTATATTTCTATTTCTTCTGCACCAAACTTACTTCAAACTTACTTCTCTGTCTGCTCGTATGAATGTAACACATCATAAGAAAGTGTTTCACCGCTGTTCAAATGCACTTTTGATCGCATCATTTATATGTATAAATGTTTTCCATCTGAAAGGACTAAATATTAAATGAAAAAAATGACAATAAAATGCAAAGTAATCTCTTCAGTAATCAAAATACTTTTTGAATGTAACTGTATTCCAGTTACCAATGATTTAAATTGTGACTGTAGTGGAATACAGTTACTTATATTTTGTATTTTAAATACGTATTCCCGTTACATGTATTCCATTACTCCCCAACCCTGTTTATAGAGTCAGGTGGAAGACTAGGGAGAAATGTGCTGGCCTCACAGAGCACTGAGAAGGTTGAGGGGGATTTGTGTAAGCTAGGTTCATATGCAGATGTATCCAGACTCAGATCAGACCACTCACTACACAAACTGTCCTGACTGGAAGAGAAAAACACATAGAGATATGTGATCATGTATCCAGGTGAACTGTGAGTGGTTCAGTGTGAAGTGTCCAGTGCAGCACTCACATGTCAGATAGTGTGCTCTCATTGGGTTTAAATGGTCACTGTCAGATGCAGCTGGCAAAGAGGACAGAGTGTTTGTAGGATTCAGGTCTGCAGATATAGTCCTAAGATCTTCCTCTAAAAACAGAACAAATGGTTCTATATTTTAAGGAAAGTGGGTGGTTTTTGTGATTTGTTTTATGGTATATTTATCATTGTGTGACAGTAAAAAGCTGAAGTGTGTAATTTCTGCACTAATAGTGTCACCAAACGACACTGCAAAAATGTTTTCAAAGAGGTTTTGCAAACACTCCCCCATCTGCCATTGTCTTTGAATATTAAGCTTGGGTAGGAGAAAGTATTTTAACATCGAAACATATACACACTTATCCTTCCTTATTACTTCAACCAAATAAAAAGTGTGGTTGTTTTTATAAAACTGGAGACTCGGTTGGTTTCAAGGTGTCACAGTCAGAGGTCGGAGAAGACAAATGTAGTTGTAGAAAGGCTTTTTTTCTCTTCAGGAAATGAGTGGTTCCTGTCAGCTCAGACAGACCAAAGATACTGTCACATGATGACCAGTGATCCACATTATGTCTGAAATTCATGTTTAAAATAACAGTCTGTCATTATGTAAACTATTTAAATACTGTAATTGTATGTAGAGTAAAAATTGTGGTACTGTTCTGTAGAGTTCCAAAATTCTGAATCAAGTTTATTGCTTTGTAAATAGCTCTTGGAGGAAAACAACAACAACAAACAAATAAGATGTCTTGACTCTAATTTAAAGTTTCTGTAAATCTGTTGCATTGCCAATTAAAGAAATTGAACTGGTCTAATTTAGAATGGAGAAAGATTTTTCTCTCACAGTGAAAGGAGACTGTCCATCATATATGGAAGAGTCAGAGCCAGTGGGTAGGGACAGAAAAGAAGAGTAGGAGAGATTTGGATGACTGAGGAAAACATCCATCTCAATACTGAGACACATGAGAGTCACCTGGAACACAATCCATCACCTGTACTACAAGTGATGCATTTTCATGAATGTAGATCTGAAGTTAAAATTCATTACATAGTCCCAAGTATGTAGATGCCCAAAGAAATACCACACCCATATGTGCTTGAGCATTTAATTTTATAACCATGGTCATTAAAAAAAATGGTCAGGGTTCAGTACAAGTTAAGCTCAATAGACAACATTTGTGGCATAATGTTTACCACATAAAAATAATTTCGACTTGTTCCTCCTTTTCTTTAAAAAAAGCAAAAATTGAGGTGGCAGTGAAGCACTTACAATGAAAGTGAATGTGGCCAATTTTTGGAGGGTTTAACCTGTTAATGACGGGTGGGTCAAAAATGACCCACTAGCATATTTATTTAATGCATGTTTAAACTGTGAAATTGTAAACTAATATTGACATCCAATATATCATTTGAAAGATCTGGGTCTCAAGATTTGACATGTTGAAGAGATTTTGATGGTCGCAAAATTACAACAATAAGATTTTATTAAACGTGTTAAGAGTGAAAATCAAAACACGGAAAATGAAACTGGAAGTTCTGACCTTTATTGTCTTCCAGCCAAACATAGATGAGTACAATCCTCCAAACTTCGGTATGCTTTTCATTGCAAGAGTCCAATAAATAAAATCCATTAGAGATTTTAATTCAAAAATGTAAAAATATGAAGAAATATTGATCAATCTCTCTTTGATCAGTCTGTTATCATTCATGTCCATTCATTGTGAAATCTTGTAATCTGTGTAGTGTTTCAGTAGCAAAACACCCAAAAATGATATTTGGGAGGGTCTTACGAAAGAAAATGAGCCCTCCCTCAAAATATTCTGTGCAGTTGTGGTTGGGTAGTCACTCAAAATAGCCAAACAGGACAGTCGGCATGAGTGACGTAAAGATTTGTCATCCATGTTTGTCTCTGTATAAAGTCGGCCAATGAAAAGCTAGATCATTTTTGACTGATTGGTCATGTAGCTAATGAAAAGATGAAAACAACGATATCAGTGTTGCATATATCCCTGATGCCGATTTGCGAAGGTTCGGAGTAGAAAACCGTGAACTATGTTTGTTTGTGTTTGCGCTTTTATGCACGGTGTGCAGTTATAGCGTGTTACTGCCATACTGTCGACAAAAAACTCGGCTTTTGGACCTGCGATCTGATCCACCCTCCTTGGCTTCAGTCACCATCATTGAGGGTATGGAGATCACAAGCTCCTGACTGCATTTTTTCATCAAACACCCTGTTCAACTGCACATCCAGGGGGCTCGGACATGTCATTCAAGCCAAAATGAGCGGCGTCCAAATCAAACTTAAAACACACCAGCACTGAGATGAAGGCGTTGAAAATTAAATCATCAGACACATTCCTTGACCTTGTGAAGAAGACTCCCTCTCCACTACATTTTTTCTTAATGTTTCAAAAACGTTTCAAGTCATCGCTTCATGACGAATTCATGTCGGTGCGAAACTGCTTATTATTATGGCGTATGCAGGTCTGAGCAGTTCCGTTTCAATTTCAATTTACTGTGGTAAGAAAGACAGAGAATATTACTTATTATCCAAGTTTGCAGTTTTGCAAACACACTCTCACGGCGAAATCGTCAGGATTCGTCCGACTTTTCTAAATTTGGCTAAATCGTATGATATCGTTGTATCGCTTGAAATCCTACAACTTTCACTACAGTCAATGACGTCACTGGAAATCATTTCCATCTAATACGCGACAATTACTTGCTTCTGTCACACACAACAGCTTCAATCATGTTTACACACTCTCTTGATTGGTTAAGTTTAGATAAGGGATTTGGGTAAGGGCATAATATTAATAAGTATGTCCTTAACGCCTCGTACGCGGAACTCGTGCTTACTTCTGCATTAGACATCCAGGAATTTGCACGTGATGAAGTTTTATGAGTTTATGCGAACAACATCGTGCGAGACCATACGTAAAAGCCAACTCATAAATTATGTATGACTTTTCATGAGATCGGTTGGTTTTGCAGATTTAATAAACCAAATCAGGAATATATGCTTGCTCTAGCTATCATTTAAATAATGATGCATAAGAGTACTGTCTGTGTAATTAATAATAAACAATTTATTCTTCTGAAGTTTTTGTATGGAGTGTGAACGTTGTACAGTATGGTTGTACCTGTAATTTATACAGAGGTGGGTAGAGTAGCCAAAAACTGTACTCAAGTAAAAGTACAATTACTTTAAAAAAAAATAATTACTCAAGTAGAAGTAAAAGTACTAACATAAATAATTACTTGAGTAAGAGTAAGAAATTATCCAATTAAAAGAGTACTCAAGTAGTGAGTAACTCGTTACTTTCACAAATTACATAATAGACACATTGAACATATATTACAGAATTGTTATTATTATTATTATTACTATTATTATTATTATTATTAATGGAAATTCTGTCATCATCACCATCATGTTGTTCCAAACCTGTATGAATTTCTTTCTTCCATGCAACACAATAAGTAGATATTAGACAGAATATTTGCCTGAGTCACTATTTACTTTCAGTGAATGTTTTTTTTTTCTCCATATTTTGAAAGTGAATGGTGACCGAGACTGTCGGTCCCTAACATTCTGTCTAACATATTTTGTGTTCCATGTAATAAAAAGCGTCTCACTGGTTTGGAACAACATGAGGGTATGGAAATTATGACAGAATATTAAATTATGGCTGAGCTATCACTTTAAAGAGATAGTTTACCCAAAATGAAAATTCTCTCCTCATTTACTCACCCTCATGCCATCCCAGATGTGTACGACTTTTCTTCTGCAGAACACAAGATTTTTAGAAGAATATTTTAGCTCTGTAGGCCAAAATTTTGATGCTCCAAAAAGCAAATAAAGGCAGCATAAAAGTAATCCATAAGACTCCAGTGGTTAAATCCATGTATTCAGAAGTGATATGATAGGTGTGGGTGAGAAACAGATCAATATTTGTCATTTTTTGCTAGACATCAGGGGATGATATGCAAAAAAGAATGTGAATCGCCAAAAACACAAGAAGAAGAATGTTAAAGTGATTTGTTTCTCTGTTTCTCATCCACACCTATCACATCGCTTCTGAAGATACTGATTTAACCACTGGAGTCTTATGGATTACTTTTATGCTGACTTATGTTTGATTGTTTAGCTTTAAAATGTTGCCACCCATTCACTTGCATTGTATGGACCTACAGAGCTGAGAAATTCTTCTAAAAATCTTCATTTGAGTTCAGCAGATGAAAGTCATACACATCTGGGGTGGCATGGGGGTGAGTAAATAATGAGAATTTAAATTTTTAGGTGAACTATCCCTTTAAGGGCTCTTGTCAGATCTGGATGAATTTGTCAACAAGAGAGGTTTGGAAGCATTTCTAGTAATTATTACAGTGAAAATGTCCCACAAGGGCATTTTTATATAATGCTGAAATATAAAACAAAGCAAGATCATGTTTTATTAATGCCTACTTTAGCTATTTCAAAGCTTTTAAAGTCCTGTGTGGATTCTTATTTCAGTGTAGTTAGAGTTTTCAGTGTTGAAAGAATTTATATCATTAGTTCTGTACAGCAGTACCTCCGCTCTCTAAGCGCAGAGTACGCAGCCTGTGTAGGGCACCAACCCTGGTCATGGAACACTCGCTGTGTCTGAAACCGCCCCCTATCCACTATATAGTGCACTAATTCAGGTGTCTGCCATTTTGTAGGAGTGTCTGAATTCTGAGTGAGCCACTTGTTCCCTACTTTTGTTCACTCATTATTAGCTGCAAAACACTCTAATTTCGCGTATACATTTGATGTACACTCGACAACGATTAATTGCCCATAATCCACCATGGGGAAGACGTACCAGCTGGGAGTTTACTGCTTCCTTCACTCCTGCAATGTTTTATTTCATGCTGAATGCAGTAAATTACTTTTTGACAAATCATTACTTGATTAAAATAACATAACATATAGAGAGGCAAAACATACAGATATATTTTAAAATGAACTCTTTATTTGATACAGTTTATTTACTCTTTATATTAACACACAGTATATATTAAAAATGGCAATCAGAGTGAAGATTTATTGTATTAATATATTATTTAATAAGAATAACAAGTAAGGCCCAAGTATTTTAAAATTTCATTTGTGACATAGTTTCTGTGACAGCCCCAGAGCTCCTACACTCGGTGTATACGTCAGCATCTGAATTCACTCACTCATTTCATTCACTCACTGCTGAGATATAGTGCACTAACTGCCATTCACTATATACGAAATAGTGAATGATTTCGAACACAGCCACTCTCTTCACCATACGATCGCCTCGCACCCACACATCTCAAACGCGCGCGCCCCGCGCACCTCACTGTGCACGCACAGAAATGCTGTCTGTTCACGCTCCAGTTGTCGGTCACGCGAATGGCAGAGCAAAATGAATTTATTTACACTCAACTTGGATGTTTACATGGATTTATACAATTAATCCGCCTGAAGTAGCTGCGATAGTTTCCAGTACCCCTGCGAGGGCACGTGGTAAACGCGTAAATAATGCTCATGACATGCGGGATGTGGGACAAAGCGCACTGATATATTGCTGCACTGATTTAAAAATGTACACTTAAAAACTGATGTCATAAGAGACCAGTTACTGTAACATTGGTGTCTAGGAGTGGAAGAGGAAGAAAGGAGATGCAGGACTAGAATCTTTCAATCTTTTAATTATAAATGCTGGAGTGGAACAAACAATAGAGCTAACTTCACAAAATAACAAAAGAAGGAAACACTTGATCAATATAGCTATACACTTCATAAACTCAACACAACACTTCAAGGACTGACAAATGATGAACAAAACTAGAGGGTATATATACACAGGGAAACAAATGAGGGAATGGAAGGCAGGTGCAGATGATGATGAACAGATGGAAGTGATCAGGGCAGTGAACTATGGGAGATGTAGTCCAGTGGAAAACCAAAATAAAGACATGAGTGAGACAGACTGTGACAGTTACATTATCACCTTGAATATGACCATCTAATTACACAGAAAAGTCCGCGTTAGGATTAGAGCCAAAACTTACCTCAGCATGCTGCTTTAAGTTGGAGCTGTGATTTTAATCTTGAAATATCAGCTTGTCTTGGTGTTAAATGAAGGCATTGCATGGCGAAAATATTATTTTTTTCCACTGTGCAGAGTGAAGAAAGTGTTTCACTTTGAAGAGTTTGATGCTGCAGCAGTGATTGAGTGACAGTCTGTGACAGCAGCAGAGAAATCAGGTGTTTAATAACTGGGTAAGACCTTGTTTGTTCAGTTGAATGAACTGGGAGTTACATGAATGTCAAAGTTTACACAGTAAGACGGTGCATTAAAGGTTCCACTCACCATATCCTCCTTTCAGGGCCGGGCGGTGGCATAGGCGACATAGATGGTTGCCTAGGGCATAAAATTGCAGAGAGGCGCTACACCAGAGTTTTTATTTTATTTATTTTTTGTCAGAATTGCGCCCTGTCGTGACGACTGTGCGCCCCTCTACCCATATATTGAGCACTAGTGCTATGCGATTATATTATAATCGGATCCTTATCATATGTAGACAAAATGAGTGAAAAAAAGAACCAAATTATCAGGTGAACAAGGCAGGAAGCGGCACAAAGAAGAGGAGCAGAAAAAAAGAGCAATATAAAGGTAAGAATCAAAAGTTAACGACTGTTCATGTTAGCCATTGATGTTTATTTACTACTTTGAAATAGCTTATTTAGAACCTCTTAACTGGCATGGACACTGTGGGCTGTTTTTTGCTTGTTTTATTTAAGTTAAGTGCAAGTTAAGTGCAGTGTATTTTCTTTAAAATAAACTTAAGCTTCTATAATGTTGTTTTAATTTCAGTTATATTGCTACTCTTTCACTTCACCAAAAAAACTCCTAAGTGTCTTCTTTTAAAAGAGACCATGATTAGGACTGTATTCTAAAGCATTCATGCTAAGCACCCTCAAACGAACATTAGAGCACCCTCAATTGCAGACCAGGGCAAACTGCTTCCCGCGGGTCGATTTATCATGAAAGTTTTTCCAAATGCGATGCCAAACAAACCATTGAAGAGACCTAAAATACTGTGCAGAAGTTTTAGGCACTTGTGAAAAATGTTGCATAATGAGGATGTCTTCAAAAATAATGACATAAATAGTTTTCATTTCTCACTTAATGTCATACAAAGTCCAATAAACATAAAAAACGCTAAATCAATATTTGGTGTGACCACCTTTGCCTTTAAAACAGCACCAATTCTCCTAGGTACACATGGACACAGTTTTTCTTGGTTGTTGGCAGATAGGATGTTCCAAGGTTCTTGGAGAATTTGCCACAGTTCTTCTATCTATTTAGGCTGTCTCAACTGCTTCGGTCTCTTTATGTAATCTCAGACTGACACAATGTTCAGTGGGGGGCTTTGTGGGGGCCATGACATCTGTTGCAGGGCTCCCTTTTCTTCTACTCTAATCTTTTCTATTTGCAAAAGTAATGTTTGGGAGTCTTACATTTATATTTCCTATTGACACATTAAAACTGAAAATATACAGTTGTGCTCAAAAGTTTGCATACCCTTGGAGAATTGATAATATATGTACCATTTTTAAAGAAAACATGAATGAGCAGGCAAAACACATTTCTTTTATTTCTTATGGGATTCATATTCAACTGTAGGTTATAACAGAATGGCACAATCATAAAACAAAACATGGCAACAATGAAAAAAAATGAAATGACCCCTGTTCAAAAGTCTGCATACCTTTAGTTCTTAATACTGTGTATTGCCCCCTTTAGCATCAATGACAGCGTGCAGTCTTTTGTAATAGTTGTCTATGAGACCCCAAATTCTTGCAGGTGGTATAGCTGCCCATTCAGCTTGGCAAAATGCCTCCAGGTCATACATAGTCTTTGGTCGTCTTGCATGAACCGCACGTTTGAGATCTCCCCAGACTGGCTTGATGATATTAAGGTCAGGAGACTGTGATGGCCACTCCAGAAACTTCACCTTTTTCTGCTGTAACTGGAGGGTCAACTTGGCCTTGTGCTTAGGGTCATTGTCATGCTGGAAAGTCCAAGAGCGTCCCATGCGCAGCTTTTGTGCAGAAGAATGCAAATTGTCTGCCGGTATTTTCTGATAACATGCTGCATTCATCTTGCCATCAATTTTCACAAGATTCCTCATGCCTTTAGAGCTACCATGCTTCACAGTGGGGATGGTATTCTTTTCACTATATGCCTTGTTGACCCCTCTCTAAACATAGCGCTTATGGTTGTGACAATAAAGCTTTATTTTGGTCTCGTCACTGCTGTGAGGCGTGTCAAGGTGTTGTCGGGAATATTTTAACGGGGCTTTTTTGTGGCATTGGCACAGTAAAGGCTTCTTTCTGGCAACTCGACCATGCAGCTCATTTTCGTTCAAGTATCGTCATATTGTGCTCCTTGAAACAACCAAAACATCTTTTTCCAGAGCAGCCTGTATTTCTCCTGAGGTTACCTGTGGGTTTTTCTTTGTATCCTGATTAATTCTTCTGGCAGCTGTGGCTGAAATCTTTCTTGGTCTATCTAACCTTGGCTTGGTATCAAGAGATCCCCAAATTTTCCACTTATTAATAAGTGATTGAACAGTACTGACTGGCATTTTCAAGGCTTTGGATATCTTTTTATATCTTTTTCCATCTTTATAAAGTTCCATTACCTTGTTATGCAGGTTAGAGTTCTTTTCTGCTCCCCATGGCTCAGTATCTAGCCTGGTCAGTGCATCCACGTGAGAGCTAACAAACGCATTGACTATTTATACACAGACACTAATTGCAATTTAAAAAGCCACAGGTGTGGGAAATTAACCTTTAATTGCCATTTAAACCTGTGTGTGTCACCTTGTGTGTCTGTAACAAGGCCAAACATTCAAGGGTATGTAAACTTTTGATCAGGGCCATTTGGGTGATTTCTGTTATCATTATGAATTCAAAACGAGCCAAACAACTATGTGATATTAAATGGCTTCATATGATCACTATCCTTAAATAATAGACCGTTTTTTTGCATGATCAGTCATATTTTCAAAATCATTGCCAAAATTTCACAGTTTCTGCCAGGGTATGCAAACATTTGAGCACAACTGTAAATAGCCATCTTAAGACAAATGCTTTTGTGAAACATCATACGTGCCTAAGACTTTTGCACAGTACTGTACATTATAATCAATGAGCGTGTAAACAGGTTGATAATGTTTTCAGAATAAAAAAACTTTATCCACTTTGTGGCAAACATTAAACTTTTAGAATCTATAATTTCAGAATATTTTATTTTACTATTAAACCAGACTCCTGAGAGTGTTAAATTGAATACTAAATTACCACTGCATTGAAGTATGGTAAAATAAACATTTAATAATTTTATTCAGCTTTTATTCAGTTTTACTAACACATGATAGAAAAGTAGCAGCAAAACTTCAAGCAACGCAGAATGGTCCCATCAGTATACACTTTTGAAAATTGCGCATCATTTATTGAGTGCATGAGTTCACTTCTAAAATCTCACCTAGGGCGCCAACAGAGCCTGGGCCAGCCCTGGCCGGATAAAAATACTGACGGCCTGATTTGGCCTGTGGGCCACCAGATGAAAGCCCTGGGCTACCATGTAACATGCCACAGGAATATTTGTACCCTTAAAAAGATAGTTCACCCAAAAATGAAAATTCTCTCATCATTTACTTAGCCTCATGCCATTCCAGATGTGTGACTTTCTTTGTTCTGCAGAACACAAATGAATATTTTTAGAAGAATATCTCGGTTCTGTAGGTCCATTGCAATGCAAGTGAATGGTGGCCAGAAATTTGAATCTTCAAAAATCACATAAAGGCAGCATAAAAGTAATCCATAAGTCTACAGGGGTTAAATACATGTTTTCTGAAGTGATATGATAGGTGTGGGTAAGAAAAAGATCAATATTATTTTTTTACTATAAATCTCCACCTTTGACCAGCCCCGACCAGTAGGTGGCGATATGCGCAAAGCATGTGAAGTCATACACTGCATTGGCATAAGTGAGGAAATGATGAAAGAAATTGCATTTTTGGGTGAACTATCTCTTTAAGGAGACAAAAAGAGGAACAAAACATATACATATACTTTTAAAGGTACACAATGGGTCCTTGGAGTACAATTACAGTTGAAGTCAGAAGTTATACACCTTAGCCAAATACATTTAAACTCAGTTTTTCACAATTCCTGACATTTAATCGTAGAAAACATTAACCGGTCTTAGGTCAGTTAGGATCACTACTTTATTTTAACAATGTGAAATGTCAGAATAATAGTAGAGAAAATGATTTATTTCAGCTTTTATTCCTTTCATCATATTCCCAGTGGGTCAGAAGTTTACATACAATTTGTTAGTATGTGGTAGCATTGCCTTTAAATTGTTTAACTTGGGTCAAATATTTTGGGTAGCCTTCCCCTAGTGATGGGTCGAATCGTTCATTTTGAACTAATCTTTTATGTGATTCAGAAGAACGAGTAGTCTCAGAGAGTGATTCGTTCATTTTGTGTTGGCCGCACATGTGCATTGCGCAACCTCTGTTCGTTTGTTACGTGAAAACCACTATATTGCCAAAAGTATTCGCTCATCTGCCTTTAGACGCATATGAATTTAAGTGACATCCCATTCTTAATCCATAGGGTTTAATATGACATCGGCCCACCCTTTTTAGCTATAACAGCTTCAACTCTTCTGGGAAGGCTTTCCACAGGGTTTAGGAGTGTATTTATGGGAATTTTTGACCATTCTTCCAGAAGCGCATTTGTGAGGTCAGACACTGATGTTGGACGAGAAGGCCTGGCTCGCAGTCTTCACTCTAATTCATCCCAAAGGTGCTCTATTGGGTTGAGGTCAGGACTCTGTGCAGGCCAGTCAAGTTCTTCCACACCAAACTCGCTCATCCATGTCTTTATGGACCTTGCTTTGTGCACTGGTGCGCAGTCATGTTGGAACAGGAAGGGGCCATCCCCAAACTGTTCCCACAAAGTTGGGAGCATGGAATTGTCCAAAATCTCTTGGTATGCTGAAGCATTCAGAGTTCCTTTCACTTGAACTAAGGGGCCAAGCCCAGCTCCTGAAAAACAACCCCACACCATAATCCCCCCTCCACCAAACTTCACAGTTGGCACAATGCAGTCAGACAAGTACCATTCTCCTGGCAACCGCCAAGCCCAGACTCGTCCATCAGATTGCCAGATGGAGAAGCATGATTCGTCACTCCAGAGAACGCGTCTCCACTGCTCTAGAGTCCAGTGGCGGCGTGCTTTACACCACTGCATCCGACACTTTGCATTGCACTTGGTGATATATGGCTTGGATGCAGCTGCTCGGCCATGGAAACCCATTCCATGAAGCTCTCTACGCACTGTTCTTGAGCTAATCTGAAGGCCACGTTAACTTTGGAGGTCTGTAGCGATTGACTCTGCAGAAAGTTGGCGACCTCTGCGCACTATACGCCTCAGCATCCGCTGACCCCGCTCTGTCATTTTACGTGGCCTACCACTTCGTGGCTGAGTTGCTGTCATTCCCAATCGCTTCCACTTTGTTATAATACCACTGACAGTTGACTGTGGAATATTTAGTAGCGAGGAAATTTCATGACTGGACTTGTTGCACAGGTGGCATGCTATCACAGTACCATGCTGGAATTCACTGAGCTCCTGAGAGTGGCCCATTCTTTCACAAATGTTAGTAGAAGCAGTCTGCATGCCTAGGTGCTTCATTTTATACACCTGTGGCCATGGAAGTGATTGGAACACCTGAATTCAATTATTTGGATGGGTGAGCGAATACTTTTGGCAATATAGTGTAGGTGCTGTACAGGAAACAGAAATGATTAGTTCACCTCTCGAGTCTTCTGGTCTGAGTCGTTCGTTCTTTTGTCACGTGACAGTCGTATACGCTATGCATTGCTCACACAGGAAACAGAAATAATTAGTTCACCTCTCCAGTCTTCTGGTCCGAGTCGTTCGTTCTTTTGTCACATGACAGTCGTATACGCTATGCATTGCTCACACAGGAAGCAGAAATGATTAGTTCACCTCTCGAGTCTTCTGGTCTGAGTCGTTTGTTCTTTTGTCACGTGACAGCTGTATAAGCTATGCAGTGACAAAAGAACGAATGACTCCGACAAGAAGATTCTAGAGGTGAACTAATCTTTCTGTTTCTCATCATTTGTCCTTGGCTGCATTATACATTTTTCCTTATTTGGACTATAATCAAAGTTTGCGTAAGTAGACATGTTGGGGGGGATTTGGCTATTGAAAATGTAACATTTTAATTTAATTCTGTTCAAATGAACTAAATGAACTAAATGACTTGAATAAAGATTCGTTCATTTTGCTGAATGAGACTCAAAGATTCAAGTCAGTAAAATGATCCGATCTTCCCATCACTACCTTCAACAAGCTTCTCACAATAAGTTGCTGGAATTTTGGGCCTAATCCTCCAGACAAAACTGGTGTAACTGAGTCAGGTTTGCAGGCCTCCTTGCTCGCACATGCTTTTTCACTTCAGCCCACAAATTTTCTATAGGATTGAGGTCAGAACTTTGTGATGACCACTCCAATACCTTGACTTTGTTGTCCTTAAGCCATTTTGCCACAACTTTGGTGGTATGCTTGGGGTCATTGTCCATTTGGAAGACCCATTTGCGACCGAGCTTTAACTTGATGGCTGATGTCTTGAGATGTTGCTTCAATATATCCAAATAATTTTCCTTCCTCATGATGCCATCTATTTTGTGAAGTGTGCCTGTCCCTTGTGCAGCAAAGCACCCCCACAACATGATGCTGCCACCCCCATGCTTCACAGTGAGGGATGGTGTTCTTTGTCTTGCAAGCCTCACCCTTTTTCCTCCAAACATAACAATGGTCTTTATGGCATTTTTGTTTTATCAGACCAGAGGACATTTCTCCAAAAAGTAAGATCTTTGTCCTCATGTTCCCTTGCAAACTGTAGTCTGGCTTTTTTTATGGTGGTTTTGGAGCATTTGGCTTCCTTCTTGCTGAGCAGCCTTTCAGGTTATGTCGATATAGGACTTGTTTTACTGTGGATATAGATACTTGCCTACCTGTTTCCTCCAGCATCTTCACAAGGTCCTTTGCTGTTGTTCTGGTATTGATCTGCACTTTTCACACCAAACTACATTCATCTCTAGGAGACAGAATGCGTCTCCTTCCTGAGTGGTATGATGGCTGCGTGGTCTCTTGGTGTTTATACATGCGTACTATTGTTTGTAGAGATGAACGTGGTACCTTCAGGCATTTGGAAATTGCTCCCAAGGATGAACCAGAATTGATTCCTTTTGATTTTCCCATGATGTCAAGCAAAGAGGCACTGAGTTTGAAGGTAGGCCTTAAAATACATCCACAGGTACACCTCCAATTGACTCCAATTAGCCTATCAGAAGCTAATTGGCTAATCACCTAAAGGCTCAACATCATTTTCTGGAATTTTCCAAGCTGCTTAAAGGCACAGTTAACTAAGTGAATGTAAACTTCTGACCCACTGGAATTGTGATATAGTCAATTAAAAGTGAAACAATCTGTCTGTAAACAGTTGTTGGAAAAATTACTTGTGTCATGCACAAAGTAGATGTCCTAAACGACTTGCCAAAACTATAGTTTGCTAATATGAAATCTGTGGATTGGTTAAAAAAAATGAGTTTAAATGACTTCAACCTAAGTGTATGTAAACTTCTGACTTCAACTGCATGTACCCAAAACGAGTTATAAATTTGAACTAGAGGTGCAAAAATTGGCCCCTTGAACAGGGCCGTGGGAAGATGATTGAAGTTGGGGGTGCTGTAGCGGGAGGTGCATTTTTGCATGTACATGGCCTTTTAAGGGCTGTATATAGCACTGGCACAGACAAACAGACTTTACTTAATACACAGTGTGTAGTGGGTGTTCTGAAAACCTATTTAAAAAAAAAAAATTTATTCCATGCATAACGTCACCTTGAAATATAACATAGGCTACTATGTTAATGTAACAATCACTATTAATGAACAAGTACAGTCGTTCACTTTTCTGAGACTTATTCTTAACCATACAAGTAACAGTAAACACGTCATGAAGCTAACGAACAATTCTCTCTCAAAATCTTTCTCTCACTTCTATCTAACACCCCTGCACGCCCTGCGCGTGCACACACCCCGAACCCCTCGGATGGGTGGCTTTCCCATTATCATCCAACACGAAGGCACAATCGAACTTAGTGCATTATATTATCAGTGCATTCAGAACACTAGCACATAATCTTTAAACATGCTACAATATCAATCAAATGCTTGCCAGTTTTGTAACTTCCAGGTCCTGTTGCGCACAGCAGACAAGTTATATCCACATTTTAAGTTCAAAAGCCCAAACTACACAGCAGACATGTTTGCAGCAAGAGTATAGCCTATCAGTGTAATGTTAAAAGGTACTCACAACTGTTAATATTAAACTGCTGGGCGGCAGCTAATAATAAACCAAAGGCTTTAACATGAGATGCACGGCTAGGTGCTCCAATAGTTAAGATAGTCTAAACGGGGCTTGGTGTTCAGGGGTTGTTGAGATGAAGGCCGCCATGATTAGTAATTATGAAATAATTATGACACTATTAAGTGTTGTAAATTATTTTTCAAGAGTCAAGACTTCCTCAAGCATACAGTAAATTTTTCTCAGCAACTTCTCATCCTCTATCTCTCTTGTCTTTTTCTGCAAAGTGGATTGTATTGCAGTGTCTGGTGTCAGGTCAACAATGGGAATGCCCTTGTGGTGTAGCAAACTCCATGGCTGCAAGCGTGATGGATATAGGAGGTTCTGCAGCTGGAATGAATGGGTTTTCTTCTGCCTCCATTTACAGAAGAATCTGCAGGACTTCTTGTCATTTCTCCTTCAGGTGAGAGCTCAGTGCTGTTGGGATGTGGGGTCTGTGCACAGGAGGTTTTTAGTAGGATCACCCCGTATGCCCACTGATCTTTGGAGCAGCAAGGGAAAGAGCCTCTTAGATCCGCGTCAATATCAACAAACGCATGAGCTCTACAGTCTGGCCTAGTGCTGATACAGCTGTCTCTGATGTTCCCAAATGCTTGTAGCCTTAATTACTCTTCTCTATATGATCAACAGTAAGGGTGCCACCTGCAATGAAAATGGAAGGGGGATTAGAAACGATTAAAAAAAACACACAAAAAACAAAAGAAAAACAAACAAAAAATGTTGTTCTGCTTACCATTTGGAAAGTTTGTTGCAGAATTCCAGCGCATAAAAATACCATGTTTGCGCATAAAGAACCAAAATGAAAAACATTTAGTGTTCAATCTATGCTTCAGGGTGACCCTCTGGTATCACACTGAATGTAAATGCTGAAGAATGATGTAGTTACTTAAAACATTGAGAATGTTCCTGCCGGTATCTGCAGGGTTGATGTCACTCTGTCCAGTTTGTTCTCTTATAACTTTTATCATCTTCTCCGTAACCTTCAGAACCTTTGCTTGGCAGCCCTTGCACTGCACTTCAGAGGGAACCACCTGCAGTTTTTGTCCTAGTATATAAAATTTGTACTTGGTCCATAATCATTATCCACCAATATCACATGTGACAATAATTTGTTCTTAGGTAGCATGAATTTCTTCTGTATTCCCTCCACTCCTCATTATGTAAAGTCCCTCTGAGTGTTGTCACAGCTGGCAGTCTTTATTCTGTGATGAGCCTTTGGTTCTTGTGTCACATTTTATGATAGCACTGTGCTGGATCTACAGAAAGTTGCCGTCATGCTTTGTGCTGAGCTGTAATTAATGCTGAAACAGGAGGCGTAGGGTGCTGCTGTATAATACTTTGGATTGGGTGTGCTGTTTCTTTCCATGAGCTTTAACAGTAGATAGTCTTATTGTGGATTGGGCCAAAGCTGAGCTGATCTGAGCTGCATCCTGAAGCAAGGAGACTGGCAGAGTTGACAAAGCCTGAGTTATGCTTCCTTGTATCTGAATCTTGTCCTCCAACTCTTGAGCAATAAAAGTCACTAGCTGTGGAAGAGATTTTGATATAAAAAAGGTGAGGAGTGATCAGTGTTTTAAATAATTAGTGTTGAAATACTTTATAGTGTTCTTCAACTTGCTGATGAATAATTTAATGATCCATCATTATCAACACACTACATGCACATATACTGTCACTTTAGTAAGAGTCTTCCAGGAAATGAAGAGAGTCTGGTGAAAGAGTGCAAATGCCCTCATAGGGAGGATGGTTGGGGACTAAGGTGATGCTTGCTGACCCCCAAACCCCAGAGGCTGGCTCAGACACATTGAGAGTAAAGGTGTATTCATGTCCCTCTATTAGCCCCCCTACTCTAATGACTCTAATCTGTCTCCAGAGATTTCCTGTTGAGGTAGTGACTTCATTTAGTGCTAGAGCTTCACCTCTTTGATTCTCTGCCATCCACCTGTACTGTAAGATGGAGTAAAATCAGTGGCTTATAAGATTATAGGCCAGGGTTTTTCTAACTTTTTAATGCCAGAAACCCCAAAATGTAATGATGACCTTGCAAGGAACCCCCTTCCTAAAATATAAAAGGCAGCTATATATTTTCAATGAAATAAATGGCATTTATTTGTCACTGTTCTAAAGCTAAACTTCTATCAATATTTACTTTTTATTATCATAAATCAGCAGCATATCTTTGTGTCCATGTTTTTTGTAACCAATATCAGAATATAGAATACAATTCAAATTTATTAATTTATTTACAACAAAAATCGCTCCAAAGCAACTTCAAAGGAATATTCCGGGTTCAATACAAGTTAAGCTCAATCGACAGCATGTGTGGCATAATGTTGATTTCCACAAAATTTAATTTTGACTTGCCCCTCTTTCTTTAAAAAAGCAAAAATCTGGGTTACAGTGAGGCACTTACAATGGAAATGAATGGGAGCCATTTTTTGCATTAAAATACTCACTGTTTCAAAAGTATAACCACAAGACATAAACAATATGCATGTAAACATGATTTTAGTGTGGCAAAATTACTTACTAACCTTTTCTGTGTAAAGTTATAGCCAATTTTACAACTTCATTGCCATGGCGATGTAATGTCAGCAAACACTAAAACCCTGAAACGACTGTAAAAATGACAATTTAAACAACTTTACAGCTCAAATAATACATGAGTTTAATTTATGAATTAATGTAAGTGCTTTAATAAAATTATAAGCTTAACATTTCTGCCTTTAAACCCTCCAAAATTGGCCCCATTCACTTACATTGTAAGAGATTTACATTATAATTTTTTATGTAAAAAAAAAAAAAAAAGAAGAAGAAAAAGAAAAGAGGGACGAGTCAAAATACATTTTTGTGGTAATCAACATTATGCCACAAATGCTGTCGATTGAGCTTAACTTGTATTGAACCCAGAATATTCCTTTAAATAGAACCATTTAACCAGTGATCAAGCTAAAGTATTCCCTAAAAACATAGTCTACACAAACTTATCTATGTAGCTGTATGTATAGTTGCAAAGAAGGACAGACGAACACATGAGACATTATGGGCTTGTTTGATATAAAGTCATTTTAAACTATGTTGTGAATGGATTACCTGTACAGTGTCTTCTTCACATGAAGAATAATAGCCAGCCATGACAATTTGCCTACTATGACTCACATGGAATGACAACAGGGAATCACAGGATATGCACTTCACATTCACAGATAGTAAAGCAGCATTGTCCACTGTAACTTGAGAGAATGAACAGTATTAATGACAAAATATGTTCACAATTACATTTCTAAGCTTAAGTACTGTAAAATGAGCTAACACTCACTGACTATGATACAGAGACAAGTTGTTGCCCACTTTTGTAAAGGGTGAGAGTAAAGTGGGACACTGTCTGGCAAAAATGCACTTCTGGGAAGAACAAGAATACTTCCATTTCCTGAAATAGGATGATGAGGGGTGTAAATGGCTGAAGATGATGCTGTAGTGTTCTGGAAGCACATAATCCACCAGAAATCAAGTGCTGACAGAAGTGAACTTGAGAGAATGAGGTATTTACTGTACTGTGTGTTGGTGATTTGCAAATGTAATTTACCTCTGTAACCGAACCGAAACAGCTCAGTATTATTCTCTTCTGAATCTGGATCATACGACTCAGTTGCATCCAGAATCAGATCATTTTGACCGTTAATCAGAGACACCAGTTGACCGTGAACCACAGCGATCATTACGGTCTTGTGTTGTTTTAGGGGAGTTCACTGCAGTCTGGTGGTTAATGTCAGACAGTAGTTTCACACTTTAAGAGTGTGATTTGGCAGAGACAGAAGCGGTGTAGTAACATCCACTGAATCATTTAAAGATAACTTGTCCATTGCTGAGCAATCAGGGCCTCTGAAAATCTCCCAGAGATATGATGCTTTGTGTGTAACAACCTTTGAAGTCCACTCTTGCTTCAAAAAAGCTTGGCCTAGATTTTAATATTTTAGATTGTTCTTCAACTAGGTAGATGTGAGGCTGGGTACACTCCAATTTTTGTACTTTAATTGTCATTTGCGTTGAGACCTGACTTATGTTGTAGAAAGCTGTAAATTGCACCACAAACCAACCCGTAACATTGTATCTGTGGTCTTGAGTATTGGATTCTAAACCACTGGAGTCTCCAAAATCCCAAATTAATTTTAGGTCACTTCCTCCAACTGTGACTGCTACAAAAGGGATTGGATAGTCAATAAAAGCACCATCGTGGGAGCTAACAAGCTTCACATCCTTCACATGCTTTTGTACTGTTGTTGTAATGCTCAGGCACTGTGAACAGAAGCCATTATCAGCTTCCACTTTAACAGACAGGGATCCATTTGTAATAGGTGTAAAGTGAACTTCTTGCCCAGTTTCCTGAGAGAAATAGACTCCATTTAATAGGAAAGTCCAGTAATTATCGGCTTGGGAGCTACTGCCTTGTTCTGCTTGAAAAGTGATGGTTTTTGATGCCTCAAAGGCAGCAGAGCAGCATCCAATCAAAAACAAGCCCTTGATTTTTTACACCACTTGCACGGTTACGGTCACTGTTTGGATACTGACAATATTTTTTGCTATTGCTCTCACTAAGTGCTTTCCAACTGAAAGAGAAGAGGTGGTAAAATTTTGCTCAATGTCAATGGATGAAATTCCATTCATGAATTTCAAAGTAAAGAAAACTTCACTTCCTTGAGAGACAGATGGTTTGAATGTAACCAAATCATTCTCTCATACAACACAGCTGCTAGCTGTTAGTGAAAGTCTTCTGATGGCATCCTCAGTGGTCACAATATACGAAACAGTTTGCCAGCTAATGTCATTTGAGGTGTCCACAAAAGAATAGCTAACTGTTTGATTGTCAGCAAGAACAATTACTTTACTGTTATGAAAAGTTAATGTCCATTCCCAATGTAGGACATTTCCTGTCCTTGCACATCCATAGAGTGACAGGAGGCTGTTTGATGCGACAAAAAAAGGGCTTGTTTTTCCATTTATCTGAAAGTCAACTTCAGAGATGCTCTCTTGAATTATTAGTAGTTTGGTTACATTGTCAGATCCAAACACATCTGAGACCGACACTCTGAGTTCGACCACACCAATAACTTTGAAGACATGCAAGACAAAGTGTACATCTGATATTTCAGGACTGTGTTCAAAGTGCAGGAACCATAAGCACTGAAGGCCTGTTCAAGATGCTACACTCACAGAGATCTTTACTGGCTTTCCTTTGGCAACAACATACATCGGTACTGAAATACCCACACCAGAAATGCGCTCAACTGCCCTCAATGAAAGTTTAATATCTACAGATCCAAGAGTATTGGATACTACCAACTTGACATATACATCACCAGGGCTGTTTGTAAATAGCTGAAATTGTTAACTGTTGCTTATAGTTTGATTATTCCCACCTTGATCTGCGAGCCACTCATATGTCAAGTTAGAACCATGTGTCACTGATGCTGTAAATAGCACAATCTGATTGGTCAGGAAATATCTTGCAGACTGCAGACCCTGACATAGGATTCCAACCCCTTCTATTCTCTCTATGACCTCAACAAACATTGTGGTTTCCATCTGACAGACAAGATTTTGAGCTGTGACTCTAATCAGAAACACCCCTGCCTTAGGGAACACATACAGTATATAAACTCAGATGTCCCAGGGACTGAAAGTGACAAATATTTTACAGTCCAGTAAAACTTAACATTCTCATTCACATCAGTCCAAGCTTTAAAAAGTATCTCTTTTCCTGCCTCTGCAAATGGCTGACTGGTATTAACCATTAAATGTGACAGAGGTGCCTGCACCTCTACTACTATGGAAACAGAATGGGAACTTATTGCATTAGATGCAGTGACAGTCACACAAAACCTCACAGGAAAGGAAAAATGTGTGATTGATTTTGGCCCTCCTTTTTTAAGGGACCATCTCCAAAGTCCCACAGTAAAAGGCCATCTAACTTACTACAAAGCTCAGCCCCAAAATACCTTCGTATTTTATGGATAGATTGGATACAGGCATTTAAAAGAAAAAAAAAAAGAAAAAAAAAACACAGGTGTTTTTGCCGTTCTGTTGCTGACTTTGTTACTTGTACTTGCCAGCACCGTAACTTCATACAAACCCTCTGCTGGAAAAAACAAAATTTTGTGACAGGCCTATGACTGGGGATTCACTAGAAAAGTTACTATTCCACCAAAAACTTACAATGATCACTTATTTTGGGAAGCACAGGTACATCAAAGCATATTTCATCATTCACCACTAGAGCATTCTTGGGTGAATGCAATGTAACATCTGTTATTTGGGCCTCAACACATATGTTGGTTTGATAATGGGCTGAATTGAAAAAAGTATGAGTGATTGTGGTAGCCCCTTTAACAATAGACAACCCACCCCATCTCCAAAATCCCAGTGATGAGTCAAAAGAGGAAAATAGCCATTCAATAACACCTTAAAATCTATCTCTGCTTCATTCACAATGCAGTCCGTTGGAAAGATTTTACTAATAAACAACTTAAAGACTTCCAAATTGACTGACTGGTGTTCCCTACTTACAGAATGATATGGGGTAACCTGAACAGTGTAGTTTCCAGGAGACATGTAAACATGAGAGGCTGAGCTTCCAGAGGGATCTTTCAGTACCGAACCATCTCCAAAGTCAAAAGTCAGTTTTATTTGTGTGCCTGCAGACACTTTGCAAGTGATTTCAAAGATGCAGTTAAGTTCAATGGAGCCAGTGTAATTCAGCTGGAGACCAGAGACAGCTTCAACTACCTGCACAGCTATATAGTTAGTCAAGATTGACAGGGTGCTGTTGGCACAAATGGTGACATCGTATGTCCCGGGTCTTTTAAAAACATGGCTGACTTTACTGTGATAGTCCTTCACTTTACTGGAGTTGTTGCCAAAGTTCCAGGAGTAAATCACTCCATATGAAGAGGGCCATAGTGAGACCTCGAAGACGATGGTGTGCTTGACCTGACATACAATTGAGGACGATGACACCAGCAATCCTTATATTGGAGTCCTTACTTTAACTGTTAAAGTCTTTTCAATATGGTCAAATTTGTTGTAAGCTGTTATTTTCAGTGTGTATTCACCTAAAAAAAATAACAAAAAATAATTACAATTAAAAAATTTGAAGGACAATTGCTACATTTATACACACACACACACACACACACACACACACACACACACACACACACACACACACACACACACACACACTGGCGGCCAAAAGTTTGGAATAATGTACAGATTTTGCTGTTATGGAAACAAATTGGTACTTTTATAGTCAGAACATTAATAACGTGAAAAATGACTATTACAATTGAAAAAGATGTTCAGAACGTCTTAAACTACTTCAAAGAGTTATCATCAAAAAATCCTCCACGTGCAGCAATTACAGCTTTGCAGATCCTTGGCATTCTAGCTGTCAGTTTGTCCAGATACTCAGATGACATTTCACCCCACGCTTTCTGTAGCACTTGCCATATATGTGGCTGTCTTGTCGGGCACTTCTCACACACCTTACAGTCTAGCTGATCCCACAAAAGCTCAATGGGGTTAAGATCCATAACACTCTTTTCCAATTATCTGTTGTTCAATGTCTGTTTCTTTGCCCACTCTAACCTTTTCTTTTTGTTTTTCTGTTTCAAAAGTGGCTTTTTCTTTGCAATTCTTCCCATAAGGTCTGCACCCCTGAGTCTTCTCTTTACTGTTGTACATGAAACTGTTGTTGAGCGGGTAGAATTCAATGAAACTGTCAGCTGACGACGTGAGATGTCTATTTCTCAAACTAGAGACTCTGATGTACTTATCCTCTTGTTTAGTTGTACATCTGGCCTTCCACATCTCTTTCTGTCCTTGTTAGAGACAGTTGTCCTTTGTCTTTGAAGACTGTAGTGTACACCTTTGTATGAATTCTTAATTCTTTTGGCAATTTCAAGCATTGTATAGCCTTCATTCCTCAAAACAATGATTGACTGACAAGTTTCTAGAGAACGCGGTTTCTTTTTTTGCCATTTTTGACCTAATATTGACCTTAAGACATGCCAGACTATTGCATACTGTGGCAACTCAAAACAAAGACAATGTTAAGCTTCATTTAATGAACCAAATAGCTTTCAGCTGTATTTGATATAATGGCAAGTGATTTTCTGGTACCAAATTAGCAATTTAGCATGATTACTCAAGGATAAGGTGTTGGAGTGATGGCTGCTGGAAATGGGGCCTGTCTAGATTTGATCAAAAAATAAAAGAATAAATAACAATTGTGATGGTGCTGTTTTTTTACATCAGTAATGTCCTGACTATATTTGTGATCAGTTGAATGCCACTTTGGTGAAGTAAAGTACCAATTTCCTTCCAAAACAGCTAAATCTGTACATTATTCCAAACTTTTGGCCTTCAGATCTTTATTAGGTTAGTGGTTCTCAACAGTTTTTTCCTTAGAACTCAGATTTTTCATTACAAAAGAAGCATTTTTTTCCTCCCTTATAAAATTTGGTAAGCCTATTTACTTTGCTGAATTAACTTTACATGATCATATGGTTTCTTGCATTTTATTATATGCATTTAGTTTTGTGCTGTCCACCACCCTATCAAAACAGACCTGTGACCCACAGGTTGAGAACCAATACTTCAGGTTTTTTTTTCAAATGTCATCAAATCTTTACTGCTTTCCCTATACTAGGTGATGGCAAAGAACCCTATGAGCTCTTAGTTAATTAGTTAATCAGTTAATAGCTGAACTTGCAGTAATTTCCATGTATATATATGTATATGTATATATATATATATATATATATATATATATATATATATATATATATATATATATATACACACATACATACATACATACATACATACATACAGGGTTGGGGAGTAAAGAAATACATGTAATTCATATTTAAAATACAAAATATAATTAACTGTATTCCACTACAGTTACAATTTAAAAAATTGGTAATTAGAATACAGTTACATTCAAAAAATATTTTGATTACTAAATAGATTATTTTGCATTTTATTGTCATTTGTTTCATTTAATATTTAGTGCTTTCAGATGGAACAAATGATTCGATCCAAAGTGCATTTAAACAGCGGTGAAACACTTTCTTATGATGTGTTACATTCATACAAGCAGACAGAGAAGTAAGTTTGAAGTAAGTTTGGAGCAGAAGAAATAGAAATAAACCATGTGTAAATTGTCATCTTTACGCTAAGCTAAAATGCTATTTCTAGCCTATTTACATGCATGTTACCAAACACGATCATTTTTTTATATCAAGAAAATTCAAGTTGGATCATAATTTCCTTTTTCTAGTAAGACCTTTGATATTAGGGCAAAATCATATTTGTATTGTTTTCCTGTAAAAATATCTAAAAATCCTTAAAACAAGATCAGTTTGATTTATCTTGTTTTAGAAACAGCACTGCATAAGATATTTAGGTTTTTCAGAGAATGTATTTTTAACATGTGTATTTTGTCTTACTGTACTGGCAGAGTTTTTATAGTCAAAACAAGTGAAAAAAATCTGCCAGTGATGAAGTAATCCAAAGTATTTAGAATACTGACCTTGTCTTTCATCTCTAAAGCAGCAGAAACTGGGTGACTATTAGAAGTCGAATTATCATCTGGAAAGATAAGTAACAGTACATCATAATACAGCATAATATAACCTATTAAAGAAGTCAAATGTACTTTCCTAACTTTAACTCAGTTAAAATAATTACATGTTAAATATAATATTAATTATAAATACTGGGGCAGTGGTGGCTCAGTGGTTAAGGCTCTGGGTTACTGATCAGAAGGGCAGGGGTTCAAGCCCTAGCACCACCAAAATGCCACTGTTGGACCCTGCACTCTGACCCCAGCTTAGCTGGGATATGTGGAAAAAAAAGAATTTCACTGTATATGTGCAAATGTGTGATAAATAAATATTATTAATTATAGCTTTAACTCCAATGGTGTAGAGAGTTGAGGTGTTTACAGCAATGGCTACTGAAGCTGTAAACAACTGTAGATAAAACTGATTAAGCATCCAAAAATGTTTTAAAATGCAGTAGAAATAAATGTTTAGAAACATTTCCCAAAATATCATGCAAATACCATTAGCCCGTAAAAATGTTAAAAGGTAACTGGCAAAATTTACAAAAATGACAAAAATCACAGGATTACCTACCTGTGGTAGCACAGTTACAGGGATATGAGACACAACTCTCAAACTCAGACTCTGGGAGTTCAGGCTGTTTGAAGCTATGATGTTTAGTGTATGTTCCCCTAGACTTGAAAGCACCATGTACACATGAGAGAACCATATGTCAGGAGTTTCCCTCACACATTCTCCATCAATCTCAAGCATCTTAGCAGGGCAAGACAGCCCTTCTGTCAAGTGTAGCGTCCACGTAAAGCAAGCTGATATCTCACACAACTCACGCGAAAGATGTCTGTGTTTCAGGTCTATTTCTTTCGGTGTGCGAAACGTTTCCAGCACTTTGGGTGTGAGACGCCAAAATACGGGACAAATGGCGGTGGCAACCCTAGCTGTCATTCTGCCTAACATCTCCTTTTGTGTTTCACAGGGGAAAGTCATATGCATTTTGAAAATCATGAGAATGAGTAACTGATGGCAGAATTTTTACTTACTGGTTGAACTATCCCTTTAGGAGCCATGCCACTAAGTGAAGCAATGCCACTTACACTAATGTGTGTGTAATTAGCAATCGGGGGCAATTTGAGTGACATGTCTGCCATCAAGTGGAAGAACGGTGGTGTTGCAGGGTAGTGGGGAGGAAGGGAGAATGCATAAGGGCTGCATAGATGGGCAGACAGATCTCAAGCAGGTGGCACCAATACTGCCGGCTGGCACATCCACAAGTGGTGTTACACATGGTCATCAGTGAAGAGCAGCTGAAAGGATTCAACAGAGAACTACAGCCTGATAGGGAGAGAGTGCAAGAGGTACACTGTGCGTGTAATCTGTAATGGTCTTTTTCAGAATATACAGCTACTTTTTAATGACAATTGACAATTGATAATTTGATAGCAAAGTATATTTTGCTAATTAGCAGCACTTAAAGACCCCATGAAAAAGCTTGACGAGTGCAGTTTTCTTTACTGTATTGAGGTATTTCCTATTGAAATTGGAAGTTAAGGTGGGACATATCGAAGGACTCATCGCTTGATTTTAAATAACCAGTAGCCTTTAATTTATGCTACAGCCATGAACTTGATTTGCTACTTGCTGTTGCTAGTCAGAAGTATGTGGTGTTAGGGAGGGACATTCTCAAACAAGAGAGCATTTTATTTTAACAAAATGAGTGAGTGCAAGAGGAGTCATCAGTATTTTTGACAATTTTCCTGGAAGAGAAATTCCAGCTTCCAAGCAACAGCTATAGAGCCTGCTAAAAGTACATTTTAAGAAAACTAGCATATAGCTGACCTCAAAAGCTGGGCTGAAAAACTCACAAAAATCCAGTTTTGAGTGATAAACATTTGATGTGTTGTTTTATTTTGAAAATGATTTTTAGGAGTGTAAAGAACAACATACTGCACAGTTGATTGATTTAATGTGAAAATACCACAAACACAAGAAAATAATAATAATAAAATTTGTATTTATTTTTAAAAACTATAAAAAGGAATTGCACTGTCTGTAAACATATTTTGTCTGGCAACATTAATTTTGTTACTGCTGTGTCCAAATATGTACAAATACCTCTTGATTTTACAGCACAAAAAAAAATAAAAAAAAAATAAACAGACTCCAAAAAACAGACAGCCTGCCATAAACTCACATGATTGGTTGAGCCAATGTAGCTATATCAGGATGCTCAAACAAACAAAGGAATTTTTTTGTAGCTCCACAAAGCCACAATGTTCCCACTTTTTGAGGGGAACCAACCTACGAATGACTTAGTCCTTGTTGACTCTTGCATTTAAGCAGGGATAGGAGAAAGCATTTTATCTTTGTAAAAAATGACATACTTCACCTTTTATTTGCAGCTGTCAGTAGGAGGGACATGCATTTATCAAGTAACACATGTGAAATGTCAGCACTCACCCGGTGGTACTAGATGATGACTTGGGCTACGGTAAGGCCGTACAATTTGCACTTTAGCAAAAGACAACTGATCACTTGGCTGCGTCACCAAATCCATAGACAGCACTCGACCCTCGTGACTGAACCAGAGACCTGGGAACAATATAATCTGTGGACACAGAGAAATTGACCATTGCTCTCACAATCGTTTAACATAAAGTGTGCATTGCAATAACTTATTCACAATACATTCCAAGAGCATTTACTTTGTAAGCTCTTATTTGGGAGATTATGCATTTGTTCTCTTCTCGTTTGGTTTGCTGGTTTTAGCTGGATTAAATTGGTCATAGCTGGTGTCCCAAACCCTCTAAAACCAGCCAAAATAATAGACCAGCCTTGATTAACAACAATTCAGTGAGATTATTTTCTTTACCATAACCCTTTGTTGTCCTGGGTCTGGTGGAGAGGGTAGCAGTTGTATCTGGGACACTGTGTATATGCCAGACATTAGTGGCACACCTTTCATATAGCTCTCCAGAGATGGCAAAGACGCTTTAAAAAGAAAATGAATGGCAATGCTGTCAGATAGGAGCTCTGGCAAAGGTTTTGTCACGCTAAGTGTGCTTTGTCACTCCCTAGCTGCTAAAAGTAAATTGATAGCAAACTAGCTCTGGGTGATAAAAGTATTTTATTTCCAGAGATAATCACTGTTTTTTTATCCAGTTATATAAAGTTGCTTGCATTAAGACCTACAAGTAATTATAATAATCAAACCACAAATGATGTGTAGTAAAATAGGAAATTTGACAGGTTCTGATCACGTAGAAATGCATGATTTGCCAGTGCATGTGCATGATGGTGCCAAGGTTAAGTACTTAGATGTTTGTACAAATTCTTAACCCTACAGTAAGAATGAGCAATTATAATAGTAATCCTTGGTTTACCAAACTCCACTCATGCTAATTTGGGTTACATGGCTTGGTTGTATCGACAGTTTTTATCAGCCTACCTGATTCGGTACCTTTTTCTCACATGATGAAATTTTCTTTGTCACATTGTTCATTTATCCACTGCAGAGGCCAGAGCCATTGAAGTACATGCTTCACTTTGCAACCCCCCCCCCATTCCATTCCTCAGCCAGACCCAAACAGGTGCTTCTCTGGATTTCACAGAGATTAAAAGCAAATATAGGATCTGCCCTATTACAGAAGACAGTTGCAATGCAATATAAATCTCTAACAAACTGATTTCCCTTCATGTGTTTCTGTGGGAGAAACCAGGCAGTCAGCTCTGATTTCATTTCAAACCATATGTAACCACATATAAGTCTTGTGATCTCTTACAGTTGAAATGAATTTTGTATGAAGGTCTGAACAGTCACATTGTTCACCGCAGCAAGGTCTCGTCCATCGTCTCTCTGACAGATGTCTCTTGCTTCTAGGAATGTTGATGTAAATATTGGCATCCAGTAACAGTGCAAACATCACGGTAAATTTTTGCTCCCTTTGGGCAGTAACATTCTATTGGAAAGCATGAAATGTTCCAAAAACACTGTGTTTATATGAGGTGCATCCACAAATAGCAAGCACATGCCACATAAGATAATGCTCTATGCTTGAAAACAATTAGAAATAATAATAATATCTATTACCGAGAAAGGTAGGAAAGACATCTCACCACTGAAGCAGCTTGTGAAAACAGAGAATCCATATGAGAGGCAGGTGCACAATATTTGCAATTTTATCTGTTCCCCAGGTAGAGCATACTAATGTGAGTAATAATGAATCACACATGAGAAAGACTTCAAGACGGTCTGTTTCATGCTCTGACAGTGAACCATCCACCTGACCCTGCTCTAACTTTTCCTTCTGCCTATTTGTCAGTACATTCTTTCTCCCTCTCTCTGGCCTCTATTTTTTGTCTTTTCTCTTACTTGTCCTTTTAGTGCTTGGTGACTTATAGCATTGTGCACTTCAACACCGTTTTGCCACCCCTCCCCTTAAACATTCACATGACTTTTGGTTTGTCTCACAACAACAGCCCTAGAAGCAAGTGGACAGAGCTGTAAATCCTTCCTGATGAATAGGCAGTTAAAAGCACTCATCCAGGTTAAATGCGTCATCACCTCCTTTATTACTTTAAATATGTAGAACTGTATAAAATGCAACGATGAAAAAGAGCATTCTGAATTAGGCAAGGCATGAGTGGCACTGTTTGCCCTTGGAATAGAACATCTATTGTGCAACTTTAATTTGCAGAACTGTATAATCCTTTAGCCTATGTCCAGACAAACACTTGAGAACTTGAACATATAGATTGGCCTTTGAGTAAAAAAAAAAAAAAAAAAAAGTTTCTCGAAGACCTTCCAGGACATACTGTTATTCTACTCTCTAATTCAAATGTACAAAAAAAAATAAGGGATGGGAAATGCAGAAAAAAGGAAGCATGAGTTCTTCTTGGGGGACAACAGCTGTTGCTAAGCAACTGAGTAGATAGAGCGAGGGTTGACAGTTATTCTTTTCAAAGCAAAGCAGACAGATGTAACAAGGGTTTCTTGGCTGTACTAGGACATAGCTTTCAGAGGTGGACAATGGAACAGCATCTAATAGTTTACAGCAAAGGGCCAATAAGAATTAGATGATTGATTCAAATTAACTTTCACCAAGGCTTCATGCAAAATGTTGTCTTTACGAGATCAGACAGTATGATTCTTGGTCAAACTATAACACATCAAGGTTGGTGCTTACAAAGAAATAAGAACTTAAAGGGTTAGTTAACCCACATTTTTTTAAATCTGACCCCTTTTGCTTCACTTTCTTTTTTCAGGAACAAGAGGAATAATTTCGAAAAATGTTGACGCTGCTCTTTCCCATACAATGAAAGTGAATGGGAACTGAGGTTATCTGTCACATTCTGAGTAACACATTGTGTGTTCCATAAAAAAAAAATAAAATAAAAAAAAAAAAACAGTTATTTTGGTTTGGAACAACATGAAGGTGAGAAAATAATGACAAAATGCTAATTTTTGGGTGAACTATCCGGTCCTGAATTCAATACATCTATGGTAGACATGACAAGAAATGTATGTATGTAAAAATATTAAATATTTAAAAAACTATTTAAAAAAATTATGATTACAATCATTGTCTTGTCATTGAGGCCATCACACATATCTAAGTGCTCATTAGCTCAAATTAAGATGACCTGTGCATTAAAAGGTGGCAGTGGGGGAAGGGAAGGTTTTAAAAAATACAAAAGGGCAAAAACTTCCATGGTGATGACTCTCAATTAAATAGGCAACTTCTGCTCTTAAATGATGAGCATGCCAATGAAAGGAGCGATATTGTGCAAATATGACAAAGTATAACCTAGTCACAACCCCACCCCCCCGAAAATACGTCCTGATGTCTTATAAACTCTCCCTCTTTGTTATCTAATGGAGTTTTAGTGATGTTAAATGTGCAAAATTAAATGTATACATTATTTGAGATTATAGTCTCCTATAGTTTGTACAAAATTTTACTCTGCCACAACACTGCATCTCACTAAAATATTAGAGGCAAGCTGTTATTCAGGGCTATTCAGTAAAATTAATGAATAATCATGCAGATTATTACACTAAGCATAGCTCAGAATCACTTAAAGGAATAGTTCACCCAAAAATGAAAATTTGCTGAAAATGTACTCGCCCTCGGGCCATCCAAGATGTATCTGAGTTACTTTCTTCATCAAAACAGAATTTAAGCCTTTTAGGATTTCATTTCAGGCCTCCTCCTCTAAACAATGCAAGTGAATATCCTCCATTTTTTGACCGTCCAAAATGCATATTTAGGGTGCATCAAAATAATCCACACGACTCCAGTCGACAAATAAAGGTCTTCTGAACGCAAACAATTGATAATTTTGAGAAACAAAACAATACTGATATACTTTTTAACTACAAATGTTCGCTTCAGTACATCTCTGTGAGGTGCGCTCATGAAAGGGATGACGTAAGCTCGTTGGTAAGGTCACGTGTCACGTGGAGGACGAGTCAGGAAGCGCTACTCTTGGTAGAGTGTGCCCGAAGCCCCAAGGGGGGCGGCATATCCTGGGCGATGGCGTCAACGTCCCAGTGGGCGATCCTCTGTTTGGAGACAGTGCTCCCATTTCGCTGTCCTCCAAAGCAGATAAAGAGCTGCTCAGAGCATCTAAAACTCTGCGTGTGATCCAAGTAGATGCACAAAGCACGCACAGGATACAGCAACGAAAAGGCTGAGTCTGCCTCCTCCTGGGGCAGCTTCGCTTGCAGGTTCACCACCTGATCCCTAAACGGGGTCGTGGGAACCTTGGGCATATAGCTCGGTCGGGGCCTCAGGACCACGTGAGAGTATTCCGGACCGAACTCCAGGCACGTGTCGCTGACAAAGAAAGCCTGCAGGTCCCCTACTCTCTTGATGGACGTGAGCTCAGTGAGGAGGGCAGTCTTCAAGAGACTGCCTTTAGCTTAACTGACTTCAGGGCTCCCCGCAGGATCTGGGAGGATTCAACCTCCTTGCGCCTCTAAGGAACCTGATGATCAGGTCGTGCTTCCCGAGAGACTTACCGTCAACTGCATCGTGGTGCGCCGCAATAGCGGCCACGTACACCTTCAAGGTGGAGGGGGACAGCTGCTCCTCCAGCCTCTCCTGCAGGAAGGAAAGCACCGACTGACTGCGCATCTCAGGGGGTCTGCGCGTCGGGAAGAACACCACTTAGCGAACAGACACCACTTCAAGGCATACAGGCACCTCGTAGAGGGCGCCCTTGCTTAAGTGATAGTGTCTACCCGTCCAAGGGTCAGATATGGAGATTCCAGAGGTCTGGTCGTGGGTGCCAGATGGTGTCCCGTCCCTAAAAGAGGAGATCCCTCCTCAGGGGAATTTGCCAGGGTGGGCTGTCACGAGGAGTGTTACCGAATCGACTCCAAATCAGCTGGACCACCTGGGGGTGGAGTCTCCACTCTCCCCTGAGCGTGACCTGCCGTGACAGCGCGTCTGCAGCACCATGCCCATCTCGAGACTCGAGTCTGAAGCGGTCTCATATGCATCAACCCGAGCGGCGTGACCACCGCTGAGGATGCCATATGCCCCAGGAGCCTCTGAAATTGCTTCAGTGGGACCGCCGTTCTCCGCCTGAATGACTTTAGGCAGTTCAGCACTGACTGCGCTCGCTCGTGAGGCGCGCCATCATAGAGACTGAGTCTAACTCCAACCCGAGAAAAGAGATGCTCTGTACCGGGGAGAGCTTGCTCTTTTCCCAGTTGACCTGAAGCCCCAACCGGCTGAGGTGCCTGAGCACTAGGTCCCTGTGTGCACATAACAAGTCTCGAGAGTGAGCTAGGATCAGCCAGTAGTCGAGGTAGTTTAAGATGCGGATGCCCACTTCCCTTAGCGAGGCAAGGGCTGCCTCTGTGACTCGTGAAGACATGAGGCGACAGGGACAGACCGAAGGGGAGGAGCTTGTTCTGGTATGTACGACCCTCAAAGGCAAACCGCAGAAAGGGCCTGTGCCTTGGTCAAATTGAGATGTGGAAGTACGCGTCCTTCAGGTCTACCGCCGTGAAACAATCTTGATGCCGGACGCTCACTAAAATGTGTTTCTGTGTCAGCATCTTGAACGGGAGTCTGTGCAAGGACCGGTTTAGTACTCACAGGTACAAGATTGGTCGCATGGTTATGTTCTCGCAGTGAGGACATGACCCGTCCACGAATGCTGTCTCCACATGGGCAGCGCCCAAGCATGTGCGACAGCGATCGTGGCCATCGGAATCAGAGAGGTAACGACTACAACCAGGAATTAAACACAGACGGAAAGGCATCTTTAAAAAGACGCACTCCATCAGCGCGACTCTTTTAGAGAAAATATACTCTTTTATTTGCAAGATTATATACTCTTTTAGGCTGTTGAAGTGCCCAGGGGCATTCTCTGCACTCAACAGTGCACGAGGGGTAGAAAATGCTGTAATGCGCCATAAATCCAACAGCTTTCTCTGAGATGAATGGAACGGCAGAGGGATTCAGCTCGCCGAACTCAATCGCTCGGCTCCGAAGAAAAAATCTGAATGAGTGGTTGCGAGCCAGCTCCTTTTATACCTGTATGTCCGGGGGAGTGGCATGAAAATCCCACTTGCCAATTCTCATTGGCCTTTTCTCAAAGATCAGAGGTGTCTGGGGCTCCCAAGAGCGACCCCAAGTGTCACTACATCGACAAAATGTCAAGTGAGTGACAGAGAGGGAACATTCAGGCTTTGTTTCCCCTAATCCTTCTGATACACATGAATAGCATGCTGAGCCCAAAGGGAACAGCTACTAAGACAGTTCTTGCCTATTTTATGGAAAAGAGAGACAGTCTAATCTTTAACAGTTAAGGCGGCAGAAGTTTAGGGAATATAAATGGATATGGAGTCAATAAAGTGGATTAAAAAACACCAACAGGACAATGCTTGTGCTGTTTAATGCTCCATGAAAAGCATATCTCAAAAAGCAGCAAGTGCTTGTAAGTTTGTATTGATCTGCTGAAAAACTGAGCCTTTCTTTCTGCTGAATAAAATCTAGTCTAGTTCAAATTTTTTTAATATCCTGTCCCACTCGGAAATGTGTCACATTACGGAGGTTCTAACGGTTAGAATCTAACCCTAACACTTTTTATATATATATATTAAAAAAAATATATATATATATACATAAACTCAGCTAAAAAAGAAACTTCCTCTCACTTTCAACTGCTTTTATTTTCAGCAAACTTAACATGTGTAAATATTTGTATGAACATAAAAAGATTCAACAACTAAGACATAAATTGAACAAGTTTCACAGACATGTGACTAACCGAAATGGAATAATGTGTCCCTGAACAAAGGGGGGGGGGGGGGCAGATTTGCCAGTTCTTGCTGTGAGATGTTACCCCACTCTTCCACCAAGGCACTTGCTAGTACCCGGACATTTCTGGGGGGAATGGCCCTAGCCCACACCCTCCAATCCAACAGGTCCCAGATTGAGATCCGGGCTCTTCGCTGGCCATGGCAGAAAACTGACATACCTGTCTTGCAGGAAATCATGCACAGCATTGAGATTGCCTGCAATGACAACAACCTCAGTCCGATGATGCTGTGACACACCGCCCCAGACCATGACAGACCCTCCACCTCCAAATCGATCCCGCTCCAGAGTACAGGCCTCAGTGTAATGCTCATTTCTTCGATGATAAACGCGAGTCCAACCATCACCCCTGGTGTGACAAAACCATGATTCGTCAGTGAAGAGCACTTTTTGCCAGTCCTGTCTGGTCCAGCGAAGGTGGGTTTGTGCCCATAGGAGACATTGTTGCCGGTGATATCTGGTAAGGACCTGCCTTACAACAGGTCTACAAGCTCTCAATTCAGCCTCTTTCAGCGTATTGCAGACAGTCTGAGCACTGATGGATGGATTGTGCATTCCTGGTGTAACTCAGGCAGTTGTTGTTGCCATCCTGTACCTGTCCCGCAGGTGTGATATTCGGATGTACCGATCATGTGCAGGTGTTGTTACACGTGGTCTGCCACTGCAAGGACGATCAGCTGTCCTTCCTGTCTCCCTGTAGTGCTGTCTTAAGCATCTCACTGTATGGACATTGCAATTTATTGCCCTGGCCACATCTGCTGTCCTCATGGTGTTTTTCAGAGTCAGTAGGTAGGTCTCTTTAGTGTCCTAAGTTTTTATAACTGTGACCTTAATTGCCTACCGTCTGTAAGCTGTTAGTGTCTTAACGACCATTCCACAGGTGCATGTTCATTAATTTTTTATAGTTCATTGAACAAGCATGGAAAACACTAATGAAAAAGTTATTTGGATTTTTACAAAATTATCTTTAAAATACAGTGTCCTAAAAAAAGGGACGTTTCTTTATTGAAGTCAGAAGTTTACATACACTTAGGTTGAAGTCATTAAAACTCATTTTTTAACCACTCCACAGATTTAATATTAGCAAACTATAGTTTTGGCAAGTTGTTTAGGACATCTACTTTGTACATGACATGAGTAATTTTTCCAACCATTGTTTTCAGGCAGATTGTTTCACTTTTAATTGACTATATCACAATTCCAGTGGGTCAGACGTTTACATACACTAAGTTAACTGTGCCTTTAAGCAGCTTGGAAAATTCCAGAAAATGATGTCAAGTCTTAAGACAATTAGCCATTTAGCTTCTGATAGGTGGTGTATTGAATTGGAGGTGTACCTGTGGATGTATTTTATGGCCTACCTTCAAACTCAGTGACTCTGCTTGACATAATTTTTTTGGACCTCCACAAGTCTGGTTCATCTTTGGGAGCAATTTCCAAACACCTGAAGGTACCATGATTATCTGTACAACAATAGTACGCAAGTATAAACATCATGGGGCCACGCAGCCATCATATTGCTCAGGTAGGAGACACATTCTGTCTCCTAGAGATGAATGTAGTTTGGTGCAAAAAGTGCAAATCAATCCCAGAACAACAGCAAAGGACCTTGTGAAGATGCTGGAGGAAACAGGTAGAAAAGTATCTATATCCACAGTAAAATTAGTCCTATATCATCATAACCTGAAAGGCTGCTCAGCAAGGAAGAAGCCACTGTTCCAAAACCGCAGTAAAAAAGCCAGACTACAGTTTGCAAGTGCACATGGGGACAAAGATCTAACTTTTTTGGAGAAATGTCCTCTGCTCTAATGAAACCAAAATTGAACTGTTTGGCCATAATGACCATCGTTATGTTTGGAGGAAAAAGGGTGAGGCTTGCAAGCTGAAGAACACCATCCCAACTGTGAAGCATGGGAGTGGCAGCATCATGTTGTGGGGGTGCTTTGCTGCACAAGGGACTGGTGCACTTCACAAAATATATGGCATCATGAGGAAGGAAAATTATGTGGAAATATTGAAGCAACATCTCAAGACATCAGCCAGGAAGTTAAAGCTCAGTTGCAAATGGGTCTTCCAAATGGAAAATGACCCCAAGCATACCTCCAAAGTTGTGGCAAAATGGCTTAAGGACAACAAAGTCAAGGTATTGGAGTGGTCATCACAAAGCCCTGACCTCAATCTGATAGAAAATGTGTGGGCTGAACTGACAAAGCGTGTGCGAGCAAGGGAGCCTACAAACCTGACTCAGTTACACCAGTTCTGTCTGGAGGAATGGGCCAAAATTCCAGCAACTTATTGTGAGAAGCTTGTGGAGGGCTACCCCAAAAGTTTGAGCCAAGTTAAACTGTTTAAAGGCAATGCTACCAAATACTAAAAGTGTATGTAAACTTCTGACCCATTGGGAATGTGATGAAAGAAATAAAAGCTGAAATAAATCATTCTCTCTACTATTATTCTGACATTAAACAAAGTAGTGATCCTAACTGACCTAAGACAGGGAAAGTTTTCTACTATTAAATGTCAGGAATTGACCTTTCAAAAGTTTGGGGTCACTTGCCTGAAATGTTTCTCACAATCTTAAAAACCTTTTGATCTGAAGGCGTATGCTTAAATGTTTGAAATTAGTTTTGTAGACAAAAATATAATTGTGCCAACATATTAATTTATTTAATTACACAACTAACATTTTATTAAAAAAATTTAAAAAAAAATTAAAAATGTTTTTTTGGGGAAATGGATGACTTGGCCGAATAAATAAGAAAAGCAGCCACTAAGTGCCCAGCATATGGAGGAAGGAACACTTATGTGAGAATGCTGTTTGTAGACTACAGCTCGGCATTCAACACCACAGTGCCCTCCAAGCTTGATGAGAAACTCCAGGCTCTGGGCTTAAACAGTTCGCTGTGCAGCTGCATCCTGGACTTCCTGTCAAGCAGACGCCAGGTGGTTAGAATGGGCAGTAATATCTCCTCATCACAGACCCTCAACACGGAGCCCCACAGGGCTGTGTTCTCAGCCCACTCCTGTACTCCCTGTAGACACATGACTGTGTGGCAACACACAGCTCCAATGCCATCAGTAAGTTTGCTGATGATATGACGGTGGTAGGTCTAATCACTGACAATGATGAAACAGCCTACAGAGAGGAGGTGCACACTCTGACACGCTGGTGTCAGGAGCACAACCTCTCCCTCAATGTCAGTAAGACAAAGGAGCTTGTGGTGGACTTCAGGAGAAGAGAAAGAGAACACAGCCCCATCACCATCAATGGAGCACCAGTGGAGAGAGTCAGCAGCTTCAAGTTCCTGGGTGTCCACATCACTGAGGAACTCACATGGTCTGTCCACTCTGAGGCCGTTGTGAAGAAAGCTCATCAGCACCTCTTCTTCCTGAGATGGCTGAGGAAGTTTGGAATGAACCGCCACATCCTCACATGGTTCTACACCTGCACTGTAGAGAGCATCCTGACTGGCTGCATCTCCGCCTGGTACGGCAATAGCACTGCCCACAAACGCAAAGCCCTGCAAAGGGTGGTGCGAACTGCCAGACACATCATCGGAGGTGAGCTTCCCTCCCTCCAGGACATATATACCAGGCGGTGTGTGAAAAAAGCTCGGAGGATCATCAGAGACTCCAGCCACCCGAGCCATGGGCTGCTCTCACTGCTACCATCAGGCAGGCGGTATCGCAGCATCAGGACCCGCACCAGCCGACTTCATGACAGCTTCTTCCCCCAAGCAATCAGACTTTTGCACTCTTGATCTCTCACGATCAATATACATCAGCACTGCACTTTATTAATCTTATTATCTCACACTGGACTGTCATAAATTATATTCTCTCTTAACAACACACTGGCAACTGACTATCAACCAACATTCTGAATGTCAATACAGTACAATACAACCTACTGTACATTTTATATATACTGTATATACTATTTAATTTTTTTATTGTATAATGTGTATTCTATATTGAGTGCATTGTATAATGTACATTGCATGTTATTATTTGTATATTGTGTTGTGTGTAATTATGTGTATATTAGATTTTAAATTGTGTTGTGTAAATTTGATGTTTATTGTAGATTGGTATATGTCTCATCACTGTCATGACTGCTATGTTGCTCGGAACTGCACCTAAGAATTTCACACACCATTGCACTTGTGTATATGGTTGTGTGACAATAAAAGTGATTTGATATAGATGGGAACTCCTTCAATACTGTTTAAAAAGCATCCCAGTGTGATACCTCAAGAAGTTGGTTGAGAAAATGGCAAGAGTACATTTCTTCAAAATCTAGGCAAAGTGTGGCCACTTTGAAGATGCTAAAATATAACATAGTTTTGATTTATTTAGGATTTTTTTTTAGTCACAACATAATTCCCATATTTCCATTTGTTATTCCATAGTTGTGATGACTTTACTATTATTCTAAAATGTGAAAAAATACAATAAAATGCATAAGTGACCCTAAACTTTTGAACAATAGTGTGTGTGTGTGTATATATATATATATATATATATATATATACACACACATATACACACACACACACACAGTACTGTGCAAACGTTTTAGGCACTTGGGAAAAATGTTGCATAGTAAGGATGTCTTCAAAAATAATGCCATGAATAGTTTTCATTTATCAAATAATGTCATACAAAAGTCCTGTAAACATAAAAAAAAAGCTAAATCAATATTTTGTTTGACCACCTTTGCCTTCAAGACAGCACCAATTCTCCTAGGTATACCTGGATACAGTTTCTCTTGGTTGTTGGCAGATAGAAGAACTGTGGCAAATTCTCCAAGAAGTCTCTTCTTGTAATCCCAGACTGACTCTATATTCAGTGGGGGGCTCTGTGGGGACCATGCCATCTGTTGCAGGCTCCCTGTTCTTCTATTCTATTCTGTTTGCAAAAGAAATGTTTGGGAGTCTAAAATGTGTATTTCCTATTGACACACTAAAGCTGAAAATATAAATAACCATCTTAAGACAAATGTTTTTGTGAAGCATCTATGTGCCTAAGACTTTTGCACAGTACTGTGTATGTATGTATATATAGATATTTCTAGATTGTAATAATTAGATTTTTTTAAGTGCAAGGGATTAAACATAGTACATTTACAAGGTGTTAAGTAAAAACTTTTATTAGAGTAGCACATTTAAATACATAACTGTACAAATAGAAAGAAATTAAATATTCCGACTGACGAAGTAGGTGTGGCAGTCCACTGCTATATTTTTAGACACATATCAAAAGACAGCATCAAAATATTTCAGAGTGGGTTACCAGTAAAAAGAATCCAAACCAAAATGTGGTAAGGTGGCAAAGTCTCTCACACCATGTCCACTAGTTTAAATTTATTCTCCTGTTTCGTGGGGATGATATTGATAAAGGTCTTGTAGAGAACTGCACCCTTGGGAAGTTTTGGGATCATGTCCCGGGTTTCAGCACTTCTTGGTGGAGGAATGTACACCTCCTTGGTGAACCTGACAATACCGTCTTCTAGGGCATAAATTGTTTTGTTGGTTCCAATACCGACCTGTGAGGACAGGCAATAAGAGGTTAATTCATATTTGTTAAATCTTGTTTACATTACGTTCATTTCTGAGATACGTCACACTGTCCCGAATGAAGCCATATTTCAAAACTTATACTAAATCAATGCTCTTAAAAATGCCTCCATGCATGCATCTATAATCCACAATCATTTTCTATTGTATACCTGGTTGTATTAAGTGTTTTGATAAAAAAAAAAAAAAAAAAAAAAAAATTCACTAAATGAATCAAAGTAAATCCAATCAAAATTAATCTATATGCTGCCTTTGTGTTGTCAATCTTGTCATGTCTTGTGAAAACAGGTACACGACTGATATTCATAGGAAATGTTTAATTCAAGACATCTTACATGGGCTCCAGGATGCCAGCGCATTAAACCTTTCCGTTGTGTTGCGAGGATGTTGCCAGCATGCACAAAGTTCCCTTGGAAGAAGATAAGGCAGAAAATGGGTTGTAATGCAAGACAATGAAAGATGTTAAGACACCTTTTTGCAAAGTTTAGCTAGAGTGAAATTAGTGTACAAAAAAAATCTATCTCCATATATTTCTTGTATATGCTCAGATCAAGATCAGTGGTCTTAAAAACAGTACCATCTTGTTTCTTGAAACCATATCTTCGGCCAGCACTCTTCCCTCCCAGGTTTTTGCTGCTTCCTCCTGACTTCTTTGAAGCAAATCTCGACAATACAACTGTGGGTGTTTGAATTGACAGCAGAGTGCCTGCAAAAATATAAATAAAAAATCCAGCAGAAATTATTGTCTGAAACACGTTTGGTGTTGAAACGTTTCTCCACGATGTCATCATTTTGATATAAATAGATGAGTGCTGTAAAACAAAAATAAGCTTAACCATTAACTAACTGAATTACGATTTACAAAAGATAAGCCACATCGGTGTTGTATCTTAATAGTTTCATAAATAACCGTTTGAATGCTTCGGAGTCTGTTGTCAACATTGAACACATGCTTACTTAAAAGGTGTGAGTGAGTTGAAGGTTAATGTGCTACCAACTACCGAATGTCATTACAAAGCGTTGAAAGAAAGAAAAAATGCTCATCTATAATAAGTAATTCACATACGACTCCAGACTAGCGCGCTGTATCACAACAAACATTACAAAATATATTCCACTTACAAGCTCTGGATTTAAGCATCAAGGACGCGAGCGCCGCCATTTGGAATCACGTGATTGTAACGCAGCGGACGAGCTTCCGTCATTCTCCAGAACCCGCGAACTGCGGAACTTGATTCGCGTGAGGAGAGAGAGAAATTTAAAGTTCACGCAATTGTCATTCATAGAGCTAAAGCTGAAGCTGTAATAGAATGAGCAGTTGTACTTTTTTATTTTCTGTGGTCCGTTGTCTCGAGCAGGAAACTTGAATTTTCCACAGTCCTCTTTATGTCTGCGCGTGCAGATGTAAACAGTCGACTGAGGTCAGAAATGTTGCAGTTCCGATCTGATCGTGTGTGATTGCATATGGTAAAATGAGCTTTGTTTGTTTTTTTAATCGAATATAAATTCGTCCTTTTTCAACAAAGTGATATTGTAAAAATATTTTAGTAGTTCCATAGGTCAGAGTTACAAATGTTGTAGATGCTGGGACTCTTCCTGTTTTGTTCAAGAGCTTCCTACATTAATAATTTCACTGTAGAAAATACAAAGAGGATTTCTTGAGGATTTACAACAAATATGCTATTGCTTGCAAAAATACCATAGTAACCAGAGTCTGCAAAAGAATACCATAGTTACAGTTACTGTGTTATCCAACACCATTAAATAAATTAAATGAATAATAATAAAAAATAAAAAAAAAATAATTCTGGTCAGATTTTGCAAGATCTTTTCACTGCTTGAAGGAAATTCCATATTAATCTATTCTGATTTTATAGTAACAACTGAAGTAATTTTGATATTTTGCTTACATTTTTAATTTGGTCTCTCCTTTCAGTGCATGTAGATCATTGGATGACATCTCAGCATGACCTGCACCAGTAAACCTGGATTCCTCATAAGTGACAGTGACTCCAGTGATACAGATGAGCTGCCTGTGTTTGATTTCTCACAGTCAAAACCCAAACAAGCCAACTTGGTGGTTTTAGAAAGTTCAGACTCAGAAATGCACCTGTTGCTGATCCAGTTTCATCAGAGGTTCATGTTCCTTCTAGAGCTGCTGGATGTGACGTCTTTATGGTTAGCAGTGACAGTGAGGAGGAAGAGGAGACCATGATTCCTTTAGCTGTAAGGCTAAAACAGAAACAGCACGGTCTGCCTAAAGCAGCCACTGGTGCAGGAAAGTACCAGGCTTCTAATGCGGTTTCTAAAGGATGTTCACGCCTCTTAGATGTTCCATCTATATAAGCTGCACATTATATCAACCCTGAGGCCCAGCCAGTAGAATATAACAATATCTTCAACACTGTAACAAGGAAGTGCAGCTGTGACTACGAAGCACAGCCTGCAGGGGAGAATGGCACTTACCTGTCCAAACGCAAGAAAACCCCAGCAGAATTGGAGGCTGCCAGACAGGAATCCCTGAGGGAGAGTCATGCGAGAGCATCAGCAGGTAGAGAAGGGGAGGCTGAGAATGGAGAAGAAAGCTCTTGCTGATGCTGTGAAAGCCCTAAAGCCAGAGGAGTGCATCAAACACATGGTGGTGACAGCTGACCCTGGTGGGTGGCAGTGTGACTCCAGTACTGTTATTTTCAGTGCTCTGTGCTCTTTCATAGTTTTCTTGAGTTGTTAAAAAAAACACTGGCATTGACTCCAGTCAGGTCTCCTAAGCAACCAAATTGGCCTGGTTGCTAGGGAGGGTAGAGTCACATGGGGTAACCTCCTCGTGGTCGCGATTAGTGGTTCTCGCTCTCAATGGGGCGCGTGGTAAGCTGTGCATGGATCGCGGAGAGTAGCATGAGCCTCCACATGCTGTGGTTCTCCGCAGTATCATGCACAAGGAGCCATGTGATAAGATGCGTGGATTGACTGTATCAGAAGCGGAGGTAACTGAGACTTGTTCTCCGCCACCTGGATTGAGGTGAGTAACTGTACCACCACGAGGACCTACTAAGTAGTGGGAATTGGGCATTCCAAATTGGGGAGAAAAGGGGAGACGCACTGGCATGAGATATTAAGCTGCTTTTGTGCAATGGATTATCAATGATTAACTGTCTCCTCCCCATAGGCCTGCTGCAGCTGGAATGTGGTGGCACTCTCCTGACTTCCCTGCACTCTGTGGGATGCAGTTGTGCCATAGAGAAGCAGTCTCTTTCTTGCAGTGTCACCTGGGCTAGACGCTCACCCTGCCCTCAGGCATGTTTACCCCCAGCACATACACAAATTATGAAGCCTTGTTCCTTTTGTAATTGGCTTTAAGGCCAGTGACAAAAATATAATGATAATGAAATATAATGAGTACTGGTATATAACTTAACAGTATTAATATACCCAAATAGGACACATACTGTATGTCACTGACACATCAATGCAGTGTGTTCATCTCAGTGTTTTTATCTCAGTAAAATAATGAAATGCAATGTTTTCCATTTTAATCTAGACAGTGTAATTTTTAGAGTGTTTGCTCATCTGCAACATGTCTCTTTTTGTTGTCATACATTCCGCATCTGTATTCACATGATTAAGATACAATGTAAGATCTAATGCAATAAACTAGATGCTTTAAATAAAACTTGATGCTTTCCAGCTGTGTCACTGTTGCACATTTCACAAATTTATCTGTGCCATCTTGTATCTGGTTAGAAATTAGTAATATCTAAAACTCCACATGGTTTTAGAATATTTGAATATTTTGTTTGCAGACTGGTGAGGTGCTGTCCATTCCAAAGTCCCATACTGTAATCCAAGTTCCAGTGGATAACTTTGTGACTATGATTAACAACTACTGCAAATTAGGCACATTATATTCCAGCACTGCGTGATTTTTCTATAGGCCCAAGGCCCATTAAAACTACTTAATTATCCATTAGTAGGATAATTGTTTAATTTGCTGGTTATGCCCTTTTTGTATGGTATAGCATCTAAAGATGGAATTAAAAGAGGTTTGTGGCCGAAAGGGCTCAAGGAGTGTCAGAGCAATTGAAGGTAATGAATATAATTACAGCATCACCTCTCAATTATGTAAAAATTACCCATAAGCTCCTTAAAGTATGCAGTTGCTTAATCTTTGAGAAATGTTTGTCTTTAGAATTGAGGATTTTTTTTTTTTTTTTTTTTTTAATGTGAATAAAAACTTTTAAGACCTGGGTTTTCTGTTTTTAATGTAGAGGCAAAACAATGGTATGTCAACTGAAAGCAGTATATCTCTGACCTCCTGGACTCAGGAGCAGGAACCTAGACAGAACCCTCAGCCTAGATTTGATTGACATAGAGAAGTATTAAGTAAGCAATGCACCAAGAGTGTCAGACATTTATTTATTTTAAAATCGAAGACTTCATGTGAATCCTGTAACAAAAATTTAAGCTTCTGTGCACTTGCCTCATAGACTCCCATATATATATATATATATATTTTTTTTTTCTTTTTTTTTGGAGGGACGAATCAAAATAATTTTCTTTGTTATTCAACAGCATGTCACAGATGCTGTTGACAGAGCTTGAGTTGTATTTAACCTGGAATATTTCTCTTGGGTAACCTATGTTAAGATATTTAAAATGTTTGCTTATTTTCTAAAAATTGCAACAGTAATGGGTTTAAAAACCATCATAGAACAAACATATAAAATACTGCATGCACTTTAGGCTTTATTTTTAATGGCTGACTAATGAAGAGTCTAATCTGATTACATTTATTTTTATAATAAATATTCCTTTGCAGATCGCAGAATTCAAAATGCCAGAAGAAATACTGTAAGGCAGTGCTGGGCGAGGACATGGGACTACAGGGAGGGCAGAAAAAGAGAAGAAAGAAAGATGATATCAATCAGCTTCCTGAGGTCTCAAGAGTGCAGGTGGAGGAGGGAAGCTGAAGTACCTCATTGGCAGTCGAGTCAAATTTATGACTGCATATGCTTTTATACAGTGGTATGTGAGGTTGTCTGAGTTAGCTCTGTCTTTCACTCCCCTCACCTGTCCATCAGGCTTTGGTAGACCTGCAGCTGCACACTAGGGTGCAGGTCCGTTTCTACTCAACCTGGAAGAACTTCACTGATTATATTACCATGTCAACTAAAGCAGTAGCAGAGGCACCTTTCAAGTGAGTGGGAAGCCAGTGTTTATATAAGCCATATTTATCACTTTCCAACCAGCTGAGTCTTCAGCTATTGTGGTTCATTTTTTACTTTTGTGTATCGTTGTTCTCTCCCAGATGGGAGCGAGAGAAGACGGGATTTACATTTTGTTTTGAGAGTGAGTGGGCAGGGGGTCAGAAGGTGGACTGCACAGGGAAAAGTCTTTTGCAGGTTTGGAAGAGGCAGATCCAGCAGTTGAACCGCGTCAGCCCTGATATGGCCATTGCTATACTCTGTGCCTTCCCCTCTCCTCAGCTTCTTGCTCAGGTAAACAAAACAAACAAACACAAACAAATAATTCTGTTCTTAAAGTTTTCCCAAAAACAAAAATTCTGTCATCATTCAGTAAGTAAATGATGACAGGATTTAAATTTTTGTGCAAACTATGCATTTAATTATGTCATTTCTAACAATAGTTACTCTTTTTCCTAACCTTACACTCTCATAATCTACTGACTGTGCACAAATGCACTTATGGCATATCATTGATTTACACTACCAGTCAAAAGTTTGGACACACTTAACTGAATTTATGTGTCATTATTTAAATTTTAATTTATTTTTTTATTTTTTTATTTTTTTTAACTAAATGCCTTTTTGTACACAAATATAATTTCTTTCTACATATACATTCCTGTACAAACCTAAAATTATAATTGACAATATTTAATTTTTTTAATCCATGAGTCGGACTGGATAGTGAAGCAGCCTACAAGTGAATAGCACACATGGGAACACCTTTAATATTGTTTAAAAAACATCCCAGGTGGCACCTCATGAAGTTGAGAGAATGCCCAGAGTGTGCAGAGCTGTAATTTAGGCAAAGGGTGGCTAATCTGAAGGATCTAAAATAAAAGGGGTCTTTTACACTGGCAGTGTCATCCAAAAAAGAACACGGTTCTCATTAAATATTGGTCATATGAAAGCTGTTTTGCGGACTGTGGTACAGAACCTGAGACAACCTGTAGGAGGTTGTCTGAGCTCGGTCGCAATGCAACTGTGGCATGGTTCGCTTTAGTGAGAAAGCAACCTATACTCTGGTCCACACTTGTTCAGGAAGTAAAAAAAAACTTGAGCATGCAACATTATCATTTGCACAAAACACACACACATGCATGAGTGGCAGAGGAACATAAACAGTGCTGCAAATACATTGCTCACAACCAGCTGTCTCCTCAAAAAAGATATAGTCGCCTGAGAATCAGATATTGTCGCCTTCTCCTGGACATGGATATCTGCTGAATTATGGCATGTTACACATAGAGGCACAAGTGGCGTTCACTCTGTTGTGACACCAAATTAATGAAAAACACAAATATAAAATCCTGTGGTGTGTTCTCCATCATGTGCACGTTTGTGATGACGTAAGTTGATGATGGAAAAATCACCAGGGCTCAACAGAATTTGAAAGAGTCTGAAGCCAGACCAACGCCGCAGGGGGCGCCAGGAACAATTTAATCAGATTTGGACTGCAGCATATGTGCCCAGTATAAAAACCACCTAAGTGTGATTTGTTTGTCAATACATTATTCCCATAAATTTAGTAGTGTATGACTTTATTGTAAGATGTGGAAAATAGTAATAAGAAAAAATAATTCGGTGTGTCCAAACTTTTGCTTGTAGTGAATGAAATACTTTATAGTGAGATCTGAGGTCTCATATTTATATTTGTTACATGCAGGCATATGCACGGTGCAAATCAGAGCATGAAAAAGTTGGCCTGCTATCAGACGTGCTTATTCGCCGTGGAGAGGGCATAACGTCTACAACACGCAGAGTAGGTGTGGAGCTTTCCAAACAGCTGTTTCTTCTGATGATGTCATCCTCCGCCAGGCCCTTGATTCTGCAGTATAGGTTCCTCTGTCTGAAATCAAAAGCAATTTGTTACAGGGTCTCAAGTTTTGGTGCATTTTATATAACTGTAAAAGGTTTGGTATTTATTACAGTTAAAATATTTTATGACCTACATGCTTACATTTGAAAGTGCCAGATTTTCAATGTTTTGTTTGTTTGTTCCTACTATACATTTTTTTTATTAATTTTCTTTTTTATTAAATAAGTTCCTTAAAACCATTTATTTTGTCTCCATTAGAACTAGTTATCCTCAAATTTCCTTAGTTCAACATCAAACCTTTATATACCTTTCTGCGCTAGAGAGGTAAACCTTGAAAGTTTCTCTATCATTGGAATGCTTTTTTAGTCTCTTTGTTCTCTTCATCCCCATTGCCTTGGATGCCGAGAAGCCTTTTCAGCATACATCAAAAATAGAGTAAATTCTTAGAAATGCTATATGCTTGCAGTTTTTCACATGCCACTGACCTGCCACTTTGTGGTCTGTAAAGAACTATAAGTCAAACCCAAGCCATTTTTTATTTTATTTTGTCCCTCGCTTTGTATCTTAACACACTCTAGCAGTGTTAGACAGAGTTTTAGTAATTGCAGAAACAACAGTTTCTGATTCTGTTTAGGCTCTTTTCCTGTTAAAGACACTGCAGCATGCCTTTCGGAACCAAAATGGCCCCTTGAGCATGCCGTACTTACTGTCTAAGGACTGTAGAGGCTCATGGCTCATTTCCAGCATATTAGAGAATGGCACCTGACCAAGGATTGCCGTGATGCCTGAAACGAGTAGTGAGGTAACGAGCCATTAAATGTGCTTAAGAGATGAGCTGCATGCTTCATCCCTGTCCCTGAAGGCAGTATTTCCACTACAGTTTAAGGGATGGCGTAACAAACTATGGCTAGTTGGTGTGTACTTGTGCCAAAGGGAATTATACGAGCAGAATTATGGTAGCTTGAAAAAGGATCACCTTGTAGTGATTGTTTAGCTGAATAGAATGAAATCCAATTTTTGTGTACTCTAAATGCCGACTATTATAACTTTTATGACCTAAAGTCTGCAGAGCAAACATCTCCACTGGCTTGTAACAGTTTGAATAGCACTTTAATTTCCAAAAAACTTGTTGCAGGATATTACGACTTGCCTGGATATATAAAAACATTGTAACTTGTCAAAACTGAATAGTCACCCCAAAGATGGGAAATTATACTCACTCTCTTGATGTGTACCATTTGTTCCAAATACACCAAAGCACAAATATCTTTGTAAGTGCTGTTGGTTTATTTTTTCCAATGTGGAATGTGCAGATTTAAATCATGGCTATTCCAGATGATAGATTGGGCCGCTGTAAACCATTTCTGTTCAGGAGAGTAGCAGGCTCTCTCTCTCTCTCTCATGTCTGATGCACATCTGAGATTCTTCCTGTTTCTTGTTGGAGATTAATAGGGATTGGGAGTGGCGGAAGGTCACTGCCGGCCCCTTTTACTCAAAGTCAGTGGAGTGGAAAGCAAAGCAGCGCTGTTAGTCACTGTCTTTCTGTTCATATTCTCAACTCGACTCATCCTTTTGAAAAATGTGCCTTCTGATCGGCCGGCACACAAGACTGAATACCACAAGCAGTGCTGTTTACAGTTTAGTGAGACCGTTTTGTTACCATTTTCCATTCATACTCTTGGGGATTAGGTGCCTTTCCAATTTCTTGGGCTATAGTGTTCTGCCAAAATAATTGCATCTGTTCTGCTGGCCCTTCGTCAACAGTGGCATAACAAAATTCAGCCTCAGTTTCTGTATGCTAAATAATGCATTATCTCAGGCAAAGAGAACTCTGGGTAAAATAGCAACATGGCAATGCATCTGAAATTAGCCTTATATTGTGTTCAGTGTGTGTTTTGCCTCAGCGCTGAGTGAATCTGAATGCTAAAACAACAAGATAGAATGTCAGAGAATCTACAATCTATTTCAGAACACAAGTAGACCGGCCACTGTGGTATTGGTTTCCTTGCCACCAGCATTCAATCAGTGTTTCCTGCCTCTCTTTAAAAAACAAATCATTATACTTCTCTGCATGTTCCTTTTGTTCATTTGCAAATCAGAGACGAGTGATGATTCAAGTGTTCAGATCCAACTATTCAGGGAAACTAGATGCAAGAAAACAACTTTTGCTGCCAGAACTGGGGGCTCATTTTACTTCAGAGTTAAAATGTTGCATTGTTATTGCAGAACTGGGTTTTCTGCCTTGCACTCTCCTACCAGACTGCATATACTATGTACATACAGTAGTTCCTTCACTCACAGTGGATTTTTTTTAATGTGGTTGGCTGAATTTTTTGAAAGCCACATGGTGGCAGAATTGTTTCACACTGCCTATACTATCAGGGTGTTTTTTTTTTTCAGAGGAGGCAAGGGAGGCAGTTCCTCCTCCCAAAAATGTGGATGAGGAAATAATCAACAGTGCAAAAGTGAAACAAAACAAATATTAGGCAATATGAGATCAAATAGTTTGAAAAGAATTCTAGAGTAACACTGTCCAACCTTGAAAAAATTGGATGTCTCCTTTGCCTCCCTTGAGCTTGTTGTGTTCTCATAGAGGTCTTTTAAGTGTCGTGAACATTAGGGGAGTTAGATTCCATAGCACAACGATTGACTAATTATCATCATTGGGTTAATGCCCACATTCGTTTTTTTTTTACAACCAGTTTGCAATTCAGACTGAATTGTTCAAATTGGTGGAAATTGGTTAAATTAAATAATAAAGGAGGTCCATAACACCAGGAAATACTTTTTAATGGCTGTCAAATGGTTTTTGCCCCATAATGGTGTAGTTATGTCATCTTCCAGCAGGGGCTAACTGACCCTTGCTAACCAGCCAAAACCTGACCCCTTGGGACTAATTACAAACTCAACAACTCACGCATTCTCACATATCACCAAGTTTGGTCACGTCTGGATCGAAAGGAACCTGAAATTCCTTTAAATGAGTTTAAGTAAGCTGGATTTTAGTGATGTTTAAAATAAAATGTGCTCTTCCATGCCTGTGACCATCAACACACTTGTGGTGTTTTCCAGGGATTTGTTGACTAATGTTCCGAAAAGAAGGTGACTAATAATAATAGCTGAATAACAGCTTGCAGTACCAAATAAGAGATTTACAAAATATGCTTGTTACTGAATTATCAAGCACAGCGTCAGTTCAGGTGGTCACGTGAGTCAAGCTTGCAAATCAGCTATGCTCGTCTACAATACTGTTCCAATCAAAGTTCCCCCTTCATACATTCTTTCAACCACCTTTTTATTGCTGGATGCTTGCTGCACTCAACACCCTCCTCTATCCCCAGCTCCACCTCTTGAATGTCACATTTATTATTTATTTATTTAGTCATCTCAGCTAGGGCTGGGCAATTGTTTTCTATTTTTCCGATTCAAATTTAAGTTTTGACACATTTTTTCTAGAGGTTTTGCATATTTTATTTTGCAAATGCTATAGTAAGAGGCTGTCAATCCACCAAAGGCTGAATAAGGAAGAGACAAATTTTCATTGCACTTGGCTTGATGCTGCTTCAAATCTGGTCAGCTGCACGTATGTGTGCACTCCAAATGAACGTAACTACTGTAAAGTACAGTAGGTCAACAACATTGAGACTGTTATACAAGACACTGGTAATATTTCCAGTATAATTGAACAATGTGATTGTAGCTCATCTTCATCCATCATGCATGCACCAGCTTAATTAGACCATAACTGGCCTCTGCATTCTGTGCATGTTGATGAACGGTCTCTTTTTCTTTAAATATCCATAATAAAGTTAGTTACACGACAGTTACGGTTGCTTCATATCAAATCATATGTATATATATGGGATAATCAAACATCCACTGCTCCTGGTTCAGATAGACAGCTAATTATTGCTTTGATCTGTGACGTGTTTCAAGTTTACTGTGCCTATAACCAACATTTGGCACGCTATCATTTTGACAAACTTTGTGAGTTGAATTTGAATGATAAATCGTGTGCCCTTTAGGACTGGCTCTATCTGCAGGGTATAGACTTGGTTTAGATAAAAAAATCTTACCTAAATTGGCTTAGTAGTATTTTGCAGTTTTCTTATACTATTATTTCTCAACACCTAGGTTTATTGCATTTTAATTTATTTTACATTTACACTATGTTGACAATTTCCTGTGTGATATCCACAGCTCTCCCTGCTCCATCCATGCATGGCTGCATGGAAGTGCGAGGAGTTTGCCCATAACAGAACCATACTGCCAACACCAACAGATGCTTTATTGCAGAGTCAATAAAGTATTCATTCAAGTATTCAATCTATTCATTTGATGGAAGTGCTCCTGACTGTAATGGTAGTTATTATTTGTGACACAATGGAAAAATGTTTGCCTCTACCCCTGAAACTGTGTAGACATCACTCAAACATTAATTTACATTGGCCTAAAAACACTGAGAAGCAGGGCTGGGTTAGGACTTCTGAGTGCCCCTGAGCATGAACACATTTAGTACGTTTTATATCTTATTGGAGATATTTTTACACTGGATAGTTAATTTTTATAAAAACAGATAATTGCAAGGATCCATACCTGTGAATGGAAATCCGTCTTAGCAGTATCTATTAAAACATTTTTAAAATCCTTATCTAGCAATAACAAATGGCTGTGATTTGCCCATCCTGGCCAGCGATGAGAAAAGTAAGAGGTACTATGTGACAGCAAGTCTACGCTCTGCTTTGATAGTGGTCTGGACCTCTGGACAATAATTTACACATGATTAATTATACTGACAAACTTTAATAACCATTTAAATAAAAATGGACCTAAGACCATTTTAAAAATGCCATTGCATGGTGCCCTCCTGGACGTGGTGCCCCTGAGCATGTGCCCAATTGGCCATATTGTTAATCCAGCTCTGCTGCTGAGAAGGGACTACAGTATGCATACAGTATGCATCCCTAACACACACCACTGAAACATACTAACTGGACAACTTTGTCTCAGTGGAGAACAAACTGGCCTACTGAGCATAAGAGGTACAAATATTAATCATATACACAAGCACATTTCACTTTTTTGCTCGGGGTACTTATTTGAGAAATTATTTTGAGGTTTTTGATGTATTATAAAAAAATACAATAAAAAAAAACCTTTCAAATGTAGATGTATATAAAGCACACCCAGAGATGCTTGATCATGCACTGGAGCCATGCATGAATTGCCTGCTGTCCTAATCAGTGATTAATGTTTGAGAAGTATGATGTAATGGTTTTTGTATCTCCTGCATCCATAATAATGTCGATGTGCTTATTTTAAATGTAAAATTCTGAAACCAGGCTTCTTTTTCATACTTTTTCAACAGTATGTAGTAAATAAATCAGTGGCAAACATATGATGCGGTGGCTTGACAACTGTGCGTCCCATTCAAGGAGGTTGATAATACCCGGAGAAGGTTATTCTTTAGCATTCCCATTCATTTTAAAGGCAGTTGCTTGACTGATGCAGGACCTTTGCATGTAGAGACTCAGTTCTGTGTATGTGAGTTTCTGAGGCAAGCACCTGAGCTGTGGATACCATGTGACTAATCACTCTGAAGCTGCATTAAAATGATGTCATGACAATGATGATTGGCTGGTGGCACAAGAATGCACACAGTACAGAATTGTTCACCAGTGACTATCCTGAGATGTGACATCAAATGGAGCAAACAGGGTAAAATATAAGTCCTTTTCATGCTATTAAGAGCCCTCCCAAAAAAAAAAAAAAAAAAAGAAAAAGTAATTGGTAACAAAACATCTACTATATTATAATGAAGAATTTGTGATTTTTTTTTTTTTTTTTTTTTTTTTTTGTTGTTGTCAGAACTCACAGCTACATTTGAATGGTCATCAAATTAGATTCTTTTAGCCCCCAGAATGGTGTAGTTACAGCATCTCCCAACGGGAGCTAAATGCCCATGCTATCCTGTGAAACCCTAGCCCCTAGGTCCTATTACACTGTGCAGCTTTTACTGTGCAATGTCGCTTCTCAAACTCTTGGTCAATTCTGATTATCTTGCTACAGAGGAGAAACATTTGAGTACATTGAGGTCTGTCCAACTACATCTCAAGCACTTTTAGTATCCTCATAAATATCCCGTTCTAACAGGTCATCAAATAGCAGATAGAGAAATCTTAATGATGGTCCTTACAAAATCTGATCATTATCTCGCTCCCTCTATCTGTTCCATCTCTCTTCACAATCTAAGTGTCGCTGTGGGAGGCTCTTTGCGGCTGCTGTGTGGAATCAGGCCAGGGCTCTGTTTACTCTAGATCCCAGGCCTCATCCCTGCAGGGACCCCTAATCAATGCCCGCCTCTCGCCCTCCTCTCCCGTAGTGACCTGATGTGATCGCTAATTGGGCTATCTGTGTGAAGGCGAGCAAGCCCGCCGTTCTTTCTGCTTGTCAGTGGAAGGCTTAGTGTGTGTGTTTTTGATGTATCTGAGTTGTTTACTTATTTATCTGAAGCATGCACCTTCTGGAGTCTGTAAGGTGGTTTGATGGACTGCGTCCCGGAAGAGTCTCCTGAGGCTCTGCGTGTGTGTGTTGATGTGTTCGAGACACCACAGCAGGTCTGCAGGAGTGTCCTGCACGCCGCCGCTCAGCATTCATTACACGCCGTCACCCTCTGGGGTGTTTTTATTAACATTCCAATCAGTGCCGTGCCAGATTGCTCGATCTGCAGAAACAAATTGGGAATAGTCTTTGATATAAGGTCTGAAAACACTCTGACAAGAGGAGGCACACAAATATGTATTCATGTGCACGGCACATATTGAGATTTAGTCAATGAGCCAAGTCAGGGCCATTACTCCGCTGTTTGTTATTCAAATGACACTACACAACAGAAGCACCTGGAGAAGGCTATCAGTTCCACATACATTGAGATCTTGTTCAACAAAACAACAGGGCTGTGCAATAGAATGATATACAGTGCATCCGGAAAGTATTCACAGCGCTTCACTTTTTCCACATTTTGTTATGGTACAGCCTTATTCCAAAGTGGATTAAATTCATTATTTTCCTCAAAATTCTACAAACAATACCCAATAATGACAACATGAAAGAAGTTTGTTTGAAATCTTTGCAAATTTATTAAAAAGAAAAAAAGAAAAAAATCACATGTACATAAGTATTCACAGCCTTTGCCATGACACTCAAAATTGAGCTCAGTTGCATCCTGTTTCCACTGATCATCCTTGAGATGTTTCTACAACTTGATTGGAGTCCACCTGTGGTAAATTCAGTTGATTGGACATGATTTGGAAAGGCACACACCTGTCTATATAAGGTCCCACAGTTAACAGTGCATGTCAGAGCACAAACCAAGCCATGAAGTCCAAGGAATTGTCTGTAGACCTCTGAGACAGGATTGTATTGAGGCACAGATCTGGGGAAGGGTACAGAAAAATTTCTGCAGCATTGAAGGTCCCAATGAGCACAGTGGTCTCCATCATCCGTAAATGGAAGAAGTTTGGAACCACCAGGACTCTTCCTAGAGCTGGCGGTCGGGGGAGAAGGTCCTTAGTCAGGGAGGTAACCAAGAACCCGATGGTCACTCTGACAGAGCTCCAGCATTTATCTGTGGAGAGAGGAGAACCTTCCAGAAGAACAACCATCTCTGCAGCACTCCACCAATCAGGCCTGTATGGTAGAGTGGCCAGACGGAAGCCACTCCTCAGTAAAAGGCACATGACAGCTCGCCTGGAGTTTGCCAAAAGGCACCTGAAGGACTCTCAGACCATGAGAAACAAAAATTTAACTCTTTGGCCTGAATGGCAAGCGTCATGTCTGGAAGAAACCAGGCACCGCTCATCATCTGGCCAATACCATCCCTACAGTGAAGCATGGTGGAGGCAGCATCATGCTGTGGGGATGTTTTTCAGCGGCAGGAACTGGGAGAGCACTCTGGACCTCAGACTGGGGCGAAGGGTCATTGTCCTGTTGGAAGATGAACCTAAGCACACAGCCAAGATAACAAAGGAGTGGCTACGGGACAACTCTGTGAATGTCCTTGAGTGGCCCAGCCAGAGCCCAGACTTTAACCCGATTGAACATCTCTGGAGAGATCTGAAAATGGCTGTGCACCGACGCTCCACATCCAACCTGGTGGAGCTTGAGAGGTCCTGCAAAGAAGAATGGGAGAAACTGCCCAAAAATAGGTGTGCAAAGCTTGTAGCATCATACTCAAAAAGACTTGAGGCTGTAATTGAAAATAAATTAAAAAATTTAAATTAAAAAAAAATTAATTGGTGCCAAAGGTGCTTCAACAAAATATTGAGCAAAGGCTGTGAATACTTATGTACATGTGTGGGGTTTTTTTTTTTTTCTTTTTTTTTTTTTCTCATTTTTTATTTTTAATAAATTTGCAAAGATTTCAAACAAACTTCTTTCACATTGTCATTATGGGGTATTGTTTGTAGAATTGAGGAAAATAATGAATTTAATCCATTTTGGAATAAGGCTGTAACATAACAAAATGTGGAAAAAGTGAAGCGCTGTGAATACTTTCCGGATGCACTGTATTGAAATCTTGCAATACTTTTTTTAAATATTGCATTGATTTTGGATCCCTGTATCGATATTTTTATTGATCTATTTAAGTATTCATGTCATGTCCTACAGTTCAAAATGTATGCAGCTGGTCATTTAAATCAGAGGTTTTCAAAAGTTTTTTTTTTTTGCCAAGTACCCCCAAAAATAACAATCACCTTGCGCTGGACCCCTCAGAAAAAATGTTATTGTCGCTATGTATTTTGGTGTATAAAGACCAGAGGAAGTGTGATATTGTAAAGACAGTTTTAATAATTAGCTTTTATGTTGTTATTTAACTGGAAAAGAAGTGGGCAGCGGAGTGCGTGTGCTTCACATCCCGTTAATACAGTGGCGTTCTTGGCAAACATAGCAGACCAGGTTCTGACACATGCTAGATTGAAGCATAATGCTTATGTTATTAATTTTTAAGAACTTTAAATGTGTTTTCAAGCAAGCACTAAATGGAGACAGAATCCATAAAAAACTGAAGTGGAGTCTGCATGTAGGAAATAGAATGAAGTGAAAAACAAACTGCCAGTATTTTTTTCTTATTTGAATCGGAACTTCCGGAACGCAATTTAACCCCTGTTTGTAATACTTTGAAAGCGTATCTTTTCTACCCAATGACTGAGTAATGTTAAGTGTGTAAACCTGAAAGCAACATTCCATTAAACTGAAATTGCAATAATGTCAAATTCTGTAAATATTGTTTTTTTTACTTTTCATTTATGAACACTTTTCTTTTCTCTGAAATTTTCCATGGATCCCTAGCCTCCCCTCGCAGCCCCCTTGAAAAACCCCATGTCTAAATAAGCTCAAACTCTGAGAATGGAGACCTATGCGATGTTCACACTAATCTGTTTGAAACCTCCATTTTCATTTTGTGGTAATAGAGAGCATTTTCGAAACACTCCGTTCTAGTAATTCAAGCAGTTCTAGAGTGGATGAGAGGCATAAGCATAGTGAAATTTATGCAGTTACAAACTAAAATGTATTTGTGTGGATGTGTCCTCAGTGTGGTCAGAATCGCTTCAATGAGGTCCGCGAGAGATTCAATCTTAACCTGAGGATTCCCTCTTTCTCTAAAGGACAATCTAGGTCTCTCGCACAGTTTGGTGCAGTTTCAATTGCAATTCAATGATGATTTCATGATGCATTGCAAAATATATTGATTTGTGACGTGAGGTTGTTGGCAAAACCCAGCCCTACAAAACAACCAGTGGAAAGCTGCTGGTTCTTCCTGAAAGTTATGGACACTTTTCTGGTTTTCTCTTGTTCTTCATTGTTGTCTTTATTTCATCTTTCTCTGCAGCTGACTGATTCTCAGAATGGAGGTGGTTGACCGCCACAGTTGCCCGCAAAAACACTTTATTCTCACTGGAAGTCAGCGGTGAGATGGAGAGATGAAGGAAAGACAGAGGATGTCATTCATCGTGTCTCTCAATTCACAGGTCTGTCACACTCCCCTCAACCCCTCAATCCACTGAAGGCTTCACAAGACTTAGTGCTCTACGTTCTCTGGTCAATAGCAATACTTTACCTTTAACATCAAAAAAGTTTATGTGTGTGATACATACTTTCCCACAGCGTGTGCCATTTACTGTGTCACCTTTGGGTTATCCTTCTCCTAACAGGTCTTAGGATCAGTCCTTATTTGTGTTATATCTGCTATCCTTAACCTACCTTTCCTGGTGCTCACTTCATGTTGAATGTGTGAGGATGTCACAATGACGTTAGTGATTGCTGCATGACAAAGGCATCTAAGCTCAACAGGAAATGGAATGATGATAATGACGCATCTTTTAGAAGAGTGGAATGAAAAGACATGGCAGGTTCTTCTTTTAGTGTTCACTCTGTCCAGGATAATACTACATTGTTTATTTCATTTATATGTTGTCTCATACTAAAGGAAAGAAGTACTTTCAGAAATGCATATATGGTGACACCCAAAAATATTTGGATACTTTTGGACACTTAAAGGAATAGTTCGCCCAAAAGTGTTTGTTTTTTTGTTTGTTTGTTTTTACATTTTATTTATTTTATTTTTTTATCATTTACTCATCCTCATGTCATTCGAAACCTGAATACATTTTTTCTTCCATGGAACACAAAAGAGATGTTAAGCAGAATGTTAGCTAATTTATTAATTCCATTGCATTAGTTGAAAAATACCAAGCCAAGTGGCATCTGCAAATAAATTATGCAATACCTTTTCTCTGAACTAACTTCATGTGTCTCGGCCATTTTCTAAAATTGCTTTTAATGGACTGATTTCAAGGTGATTTTTTTGTGAATAAATCATGAAGTCAGTTTCCTTCATAGATTTACCACAGGTGTAGTTCATATTAAAGCAATTGTTCACCCAAAAATTACAATTCTCTCATCATTTACTTACCCTTAGGTCTCAAATTCATATGACCTTCTACTGTGGAACACAAGTGAAGATATTTTAATGGAGATATGATGTGAGTATATCCATACAATGCAAGTCATTGGGGTCTAACACTTCCAAGCTCCAAAAAGATATAAAGGCAGCATAAAAGTAATGCAAATGACTCGAGTGGTTGAATCCATGTCTTCTGAAGAAATACAGAAGCAGAGCATGTGTGTAGCACGTGTACTTGGGCAGAGCTTGTGTAAAATGCTCTGCACATGTGTCAAGCGTGAGGAAGTGTAATCAAGCTTGAAATCATGATCGCACCAAGTAGACTGCAATGTAACTTTTTTGGTCTATTTCACTCCCAAAAAGGATTGTATAGAGTCGTATGGATTTCCTTTATGCTGCCTTTATGTCCTTTTTTGAGCCTGGAATGTTGAACCCCATTGACGTGCATTGTAGGGATACTGTATTTTCACATAATATCTTTGTTTGTGTTCCGCTGATGATTTTGTATTTGGGTGGATGAATGATTTGAGAATTATTATTATTGAGTGAACTATTCCTTTAACTAATGACATGTTCCTCCAATGTTTGACAACCAGAAAAAGTCCAAATACCTATTGTCTTATTCTTACAAATGTCTATTGTTTAATAAAGCTAACAAACTTTGTCAATGAGGAAACTTTTGTTTGTGTGTTTGTGCTGTATATCTTTGGACACTTTAGTATGGCTGAAGTTTCCAAATAGTTTTTGGGACCACTGTACAGTCTGGGAATCTATATGGACATTGCATGTATCAAATGTACAAAATTATATATAAAATTTTAATTAACTTAAATAATATATATATATATATATATATATATATATATATATATATATATATTCTGAAGACTAATTGTAGCCCTTGCATTTTATAAAAACAAAAAGTTGATAACATGCATTGACGAGGTACTAGAAAAAAGAGCTTTTTGTTCTGTGACCTTTATTCATGATTGCTATGAACAGGATTTGCAGCAAGACACTAAGGTTGATGAATCTGCTTATTGGCTAATTGCAGCAGGGTCCCCTTAGCTTTCATGCATTTCTTTTTTATAAATGTCTGCATATTTGAAGTTATTATCCTTGAGATAAATATATTGGAGCATTCAAAATATGAGGGGAAAGACAGTATGCTCCTCCTCCTGTATTCCTAATAAAACACCAAAAACAAAGAAATGCTGCTCTGTAAATCTCTTTTCTTTCTATTTGAAAGTGAGGAAGGTGAGCACTGCTCAAAATGAAAAATGGATGTTCATTCTTTTTATCAAAAGAGCATCTTGCTTTTCAAAGAACTTCTTAGCTGTGGAAATGCTAAACACTATGATGTGAGGCTGGCTTTTTCATCATACATCGATTAAAATGCCCAAGCTGGTAAATAATTCAGGGTATGTGATGTACTTCATATTTCCTGAGCTTTGGGATTTATGTAATTTTCCCAACACCAAATGGTGATTGATAGACTGATAATGATGTAATTATCTTAGCGAGACTTGGTGCGCTCCCATTAAAGAGGATAATGTTGCTGTTGTCCTTCTGGAATTCAGTTGCTAATTTTACCCTTTAAAACTATTACAAAATGACAGTGCACATCTTGAAATGAAGGGATCATTTAAGGAGCAAAGTCTGATGACGCTATGCAAAGGTTAAACTCTTCTTCTGAATCAACTTGTAAAAGTTGAATGTTAATACTTGCACAAAGAATTAAAAAAAATTACAGCCATATTGTTTTATAAAAGGACTTAAAGTTCACACACATTAATAGAGAGACCAATTACTTTAGCTCAACTTCATAATGAGAATGTTGATCAGCTTGGTCTCTCTTTCATGAATCAATCCTTTATTGACATGAATTTCATTATGTATTTCTCTAATTTCTGTTTGGGAATTTTGTGGATTTCTTTCCTGTTTTATATAAAAAAGTAAGAGTTTTATGTTTCGAGTTTAAGGTCGGTCCATTCATCCATCCATCCACCCACCCCTTTTTAATTGTATTAAAAAGCACCATATTTTAGCTAGTGGAATAGAATAATGAAAACAAAGGAACAGAGGAGAGGTTTTCAATGTATGCACTAATTCGAATCTAATATATAGTAGTCTAATATATATAGATTATCTCTGTTAGCAAAGACAGGTTAAAAATTTACCTGGTTACTCTCGCTTTGTCTCTTTGTGAATATACCAGGCAAGGATATGGAAGGGACATTGATGGAATGTGATGTAACCGTGGGCATTGCTAGAGGCAGTCTTCTGGGGCTAAAGCCCTGAGTGAGCCTAGCCCCAAAAGTTTTTTGTTTGGAGATAGCCAGAAGTGGAACATTAGGGAATTAATAGGTAAATATGGGCAATTGTTACTCAGTCGCTTTGATAAGGATGGGTTGTACACTGGCTACAATTATTCAGTTCTCGGAAATTATTAGTTACTAAAACCATGAGGAATTTGTGGCCAAACATGTCAAAGGGGAACAAAACTTTGCAACACAACTGAATCAAGGTACAGACCAGTTACTTTTGTAGTTGGTGATCCAATGTGGTCCAGCTATGCAATAGGGATTTTGCTCCTTTACTCAGAAAACATTTAGTATTGAACTTTTGTCTCAAACATCTCTGACATTACCCGTGTCAGCTAAATTTTAAACTGTGCATACAATTTTCTATTGGCTGTATAAATGTAACTGAAAAAAAAAAAAAAAAAAAAATCATACTGTTAATATCTATTCTTAGTGTATGCATTAATGTAGATTAATACAAAACACATCCTCAAACACTAGACATGTCCCCAGAGTATAAAGCACATACTGTATACTATCAGATCACATTTAAATGGAGCAATCAAGACAAGTTTCTATGAAAAATACCACCCCTGATTTTCACTTCAATAGTTTATAAAGATTATAAATTATGTGTGCAAATACTGGACATGATATGGCCATTGTTAGTGTATTTTGCATTAATTTATTACTAATGTTAAATTTATTGAATGTTACGATTTTCCTTTCTCTCCCCTTCTGCAGTCGAGTGGAGGCAAGATGAAGTTAATGTTATTGTGAGTAATTTCACAGTTCTTTTTGTCTCTCCCCACATACAGGGTAAAAATAAATGATGTGTGGAAAATCGTCGCAGGAATTCTCAGCATTCTAAGTGAGTTTGATTCATGCATTGATAATCGTTCATCTTGTTCATGATATGATGCATTATGCACTGCTGCAATTTATATTCAAAGGCTTTCCCCTCCAGAATGTAAATTTTTAGTGGCAAAAAAACTGATTCCATGTCAAACTAGAATGACATTAATTTTTACTGGCAACATTGCAATTATATATATATATATATATATACACACACACAGTACTGTGCAAAAGATTTAGGCACTTGTGAAAAATGTTGCATAGTGAGGATGTCTTCAAAATAATGAAATAAATAGTTTTCATTTACCACTTAATGTCATACAAAGTCCAGTAAACATAAAAAAGCTAAATCAATATTCGGTGTGACCACCTTTGCCTTTAAAACAGCACCAACAGTTTTTCTTGGTTGTTGGCAGATAGGATGTTCCAAGCTTCTTGGAGAATATGCCACAGTTCTTCTATCTATTTCGGCTGTCTCAATTGCTTCTGACTCTTTATGTAATCTCAGACTAACTTGATGTTCAGTGAGGGGCTTTGTGGGGGCCATGACATTTGTTGCAGAGTTCCCTGTTCTTCTATTCTTTTTGTTATTAAAAGTTTTTATTGATTCCATATAATATATATATATATATATATATATATATATATATATATATATATATATTATTATATTTTTTTAATTATTTTATTTTATATATATATATATATATATATATATATATATATATATATATAAAATAAAATAATTAAAAAAAATAACAGAATATTTGGAATCACATTATATTATTTACAACCCTTCCTCCCAAACATTAACCACCCCACCCACCACCCAACACAAACAGATACCCCAGTGGTCAAATACAATTGACAAAGGCACACAAACAAACAATAAAACAGAAGAAAATATTTAGAAATACATTTAAAAAAGTATGTGTTCAAAAACAAAAAGGCTACAACATACACATTTAAAACAACACGTCTCCCTCCACTGCCCCTCCCCGAGAGCCCTCCAAAAAGGCCAAATATCTGCCCCACCTCCTGATGAACATATCCATGTTGCCTAGCCTTCTATATGACAACTCTTCCCAAGCTGCCACCCTGCCCATCTCCTTGCACCACTCATGAAACGAGGGGGCTCCAGCTGACTTCCATCCTCTAAGGATAACCTGTCTGCCCACCATAACACTAGCCAGGATCCAATTCTTCATGTACTTATCTCCTACATCAATGACTGCCCCATCACCCAAAATACAGAGCCTGGGGCAAAAGGAGATCTGAGTACCCAATACGTCGCCCATAGAATTCTGGACCCTCAACCAGAACTCCTGTATCTTACGACACCCCCAAAAAACATGGATGGTGTCTCCATCTTCTGAATGGCATTGCCAGCAGGTGGGTGTGTCCTTAAGACCAAGCCTATACAATTTAGAAGGGGTCCAATAAAATCTATGTAGAATCTTAAATTGCATAAGGCGCACCCTTGCATCTCTAGATGCAGACTTGACGTTTTTAAGAATCCTAGCCCACAATCCCTCCTCCAATAACAAATTAAAATCTTCCTCCCATAATCTTCTGAGGGAATTTAAAGCTCCGTCCCCCAGACTCTGAATTAGCAGGGAGTAATACACTGATGCCTCATGACCTTTTCCAAAAGCAGTAATCCCAGAGTATCTGTCGCACTAGGGGGGTGCGTGGCACTACCAAAAACAGTGCAGAGTAGGTGGCGCAGCTGTAAATACTTATAAAATTGAGATCTGGGAATCCCAAAATTTTGAACCAAATTTTCAAAAGGTCTCAATACTCCACTCACATATAGGTCACCAAGTGTATTAACCCCCCTCACAATCCAATCTGACCAACAGAAAGGGGACTTATTAATGCATAGTTTAGGGTTCTGCCATATGCTCGAGGCTACGTTTAAATAAATATCCTAATTTAACACTCTGGAAACTTTTGTCCATATCGAGTGTAAATGCAAAATAACGGGGTGTGACTTAACTTCTCAGATTAATTTGATCGAAAGGCTTTGCAGAGGCGACATAGGGCCAAGAGCTTCCTTTTCAATACAAAACCAGGGAGGGGCTCTCTCAGGTGGAAGCGACCAATGAGCCAAATGTCTGAGACCGAATGCATAATAATAAAACAAAATCTTGGGTAGGCCTAACCCACCTTTGTCAATCGGCCTATGTAACTTATTGAAATTTAACCTGGCACGCTTACCATTCCAAATGAAGGACTTCGCTATGCTATCAAATTGCTTGAAATAAGAGAGGGGGACATCTATAGGGAGAGATTGTAACAGGTATTTGAATTTTGGAATACAATTCTTTTTAATTATATTAACCTTCCCAATCATTCACCTGTCCACATCATTCAAAAACCTTTTTATTAAGGGATCAAAACTAATTCTGACTTAATCAGACAAATTTGCTGGGAATAAAATTCCCAAATACTTAATGCCCTGTTTGTGCCACTGGAAGGCACCTGTTTAGAAGGCCGTTACTGGACAGTACGCTGTCAAAGCCAAAGCTTCGGATTTAGACCAATTGACTTTGTATCCTGAGAACTTGGAAAATGTATTAATAATTCTGTGGAGGCAAGGCATAGATCTAGTGGGGTCGGAGACGAATAATAATATATCATCTGCGTAAAGCAGAAGCTCTGTGCCACACCTCCTGCCACCGCCCCTGGAAAATCATCCTCCTTTCTTATCGTGGCTGTTAATGGTTCCAGGGCAAGACAGAACAATAATGGGGAAAGAGGGTAACCCTGCCGAGTGCCCCTATTCAGAGTAAAATAATCTGAAATTAATCCATTTGTTTGTACCGCTGCTAAAGGGTGTCTATAAAGTAAATTAATCCAACCAATAAATGTACTCCCGAACCCATACATTTCCAAAATCTTAAAAAGATAATTCCATTCTACCATATCAAACACCTTTTCGGCGTCAAGTGAGATGGCAGCGACCAGAGACTGATCATTCGCTACTGACCACATAATACTGATGAGACAACTGATGTTATCAGAAGAGCTGCGGCCCGAATAAACCCCACCTGATCTATATGTATAAGAGATGTCATAATCTTACTTAATCGGTTAGCCAAAATTTTTGACAACATTTTTACATCTAGTTGGATCAGGGAGATTGGACGGTAACTTCCTATCATATTTCTTACGTTTAAGAAAAGTAATAACCTTCCTTCTTTTTATGGAGTGCCCCAACTCATTTACATTCCATGTGGAGAGAGACAATCCACTCATATTAACATTTGACATTTTGATATAGGAGAAAAAATAAATTGTGTGTCAAAAACAAAATTATACAGACCATATTGCCCATTAGTGAAAAAATCAAACCCCAAACTTCCCCCTGAACAAAACAAACAGAAAAAAGAAAAATGTGTGCATTAACCCCGCGCACGATAGCGCCAATCCCTTTAAACTCAAAAGGTCCATGAACGCCCACGAGCCCCCACGACAGCTTTGCCATCGGATTGCTCAATTTGTGAGGCAAAATTACATAACAGAGAATATTTTGTAAAATAAACCCCAGCCAATAGGAAGAATGAACACAAAGAACGTGTAGATTCATTCACAGAACTGTCTCAATGGTCTGATCTTCCACAAAACAAATTCCAGCTGATATAAAACCTTTCAGATTCCTCGGACAGACAAAAAAATGTTCAGTGAGCCAACTGTTATGAGTTCAGCGGATGACGTAATCATTCCAATGTCCCATAAAAATACTCAACAAAACAAACTCCAGCCAGCAGGAGGAATAAGCACGAAGAACGAACAGATTATTCCACAGCTGTTCCAAAGGAGTGTTATTCAATAGAAAAAGCTCCAGCTGCTAGGTGGAACCAATACAAAAAGAAACAAAACCGGCATCCCAATTCCCCGGATGGTCAAGTCAATTCACTCGGAGGCCGCATAAAAGTATATACCATGACTTACTCAATCCGTCAACTTTATAAAAGACATCATTTGTGTGAACGTAGATATTTAGCTGTCATCCGTAGTGTCCACTCTCAAACTGGCCGGGAACTTCAATGCAAAATTAATCTTCCGTCAAATCAAAAGTTTCTTTAAGGAAAAGTGTTATTCACAAAACAAACTCCAGAAAAAAGACTTTGCCTGATTGAGACATGTAAATACTTTGCGACCGTCCTTCATTTCTATTCTCAGTTTGGCCGGAAACATCAGAGCAAAAGTGATCTTTCGCTGATTTAAGAGTTTCTTACTTTACTTGAACCGATCGCGTTTCTCTCTTGTCGAACTCGCAAAGTCCGGGAACAAGAAAATATTATGGTTCTTCCAAGAAAGCTTCCCTTTGCTCCTCGCCTGGCACAACATAAGATCTTTATCAGATGATCTCAGAAATTTGGCCAGGATTGATCGGGGCCTTTCTCCCTCAGCAAATCTGTGAGCTGGGACTCTGTGAGCTCGCTCGATTTCCAGTTTATGGCCTGTTATGTCGAGCAGACTCGGGATAAGCTCGTCTAGGAATTTCACCATATCTCTGCCCTCCTCATGCTCTGGAATTCCAACAATTTGAACGTTATTCCTGTGGCTTCTATTCTCAAGATCTTCAAGTTTTTCAAGAAGATGTTCCAAATCAACTTTGATCGTGGGCAGATTAGCGGTTAATTCCCTCTCCGAAGATTCCAGACAATCAATTCGTCTCTCAACATTAGTCACTCCTGTAACTTACTCAGAGAATTGTATTTCCATTGCTGTAATCGATCGACGTATTACAGCGAGATCCTCCAAGTCAGCAAGAACCTTCGTCAGCATCACAGACATGTTGGACAACTGACGCTGGATCTCCTCTCCTGCCGTGCCATCCAAATCGAGTCCCCGGTCTGTAGGCCTGTCGGGACTTTCATCCTGAACACGTAAGTGTCTTTTAATGTCTCCAGAGCCCGAGGATTCTGACTTCTTTGCCATGTTTTGCCTCAAAGAACAAATGTGTAACTGGGTGTATCAAATTTCACCAGATTATAACATGAAAATAATTACAAATTTAGCAAAATGCGCAGAGCTCGTCGCTCACATATATGCTTCTTGCATGGTGTCACATGACCTCCCTTTTTCTTCTATTCTAATCTTTTCTATTTGCAAAAGGAATGTTTGGGAGTCTAACATTTATATTTCCCATTGACACACTAAAGCTGAAGATATAAAAAACTATCTTAAAACAAAAGCTTTTGTGAAACATTTTATGTGGCTAAGACTTTTGCACAGTACTGTATATATATATATATATATATATATATATATATATATATATATATATATATATATATATATATATATACACAGTGCTGGGAGGATTACTCGTGAATTGTAATCCTGTACTGGTTACAAATTACATGAGAAAAAAATGCAATCAGTATCGTAAACTTGTAGATACAATTTTTGGGGTAATCTGTTCTGATTACTTTTGGATTACTTTCAACCTAATTCTATTTTATTTTATGTCACATGCATTTGTGTAGGATAATCATTTTAACATAAAAGTACAAAGAGGAAGAAAATGTGTTCCATTTTTTATTACTAACAAAAAGAGCCTAAAAAAAGAAAAAAAAGTGCATTAAAAATTACATGAATGAAATAAACATTAAATCTAACAGCAATGACAGTGCATGGCCAAAGTGTATAATTCAAAACATTGAGACATCAACTTAATTTTAAGTGCATAAAACAATAGCAACATTAAGAACATTAATGACCATAAAATCAACTGCAACTGCAAAAACACTGAAACACATTTAACCCTTACTGTATACTGAAAGTCCATGACCTATTCCAAAGCTGAGGTGCAAGATATTATCTTTTGAACAGCAAGAGTTCCACAGAGTCACACAAGGAACAATTGTGTGAAGTTATATGTCAAGTTTTATGCAGTGGACTCAACTGCATCAGCAGCAACTGTAGAGTGATAGGTTTTGTTTCATATTGCTGCACATTTTGTAGTTGAACTATTTTTACCCTGTGGGCAGGACCCTTAGAGATGGCATACACTAGATCCTTCGAAGCAATTAAGTTCAATGTGTGAGCTGCACACCATTGATTTAATTTCATTCTTAAAAATGAAATTATCTTTATAGATCCGGTGGTTCAGTGCTGAAGTAGACCGCTCCATCTTCACCGGCTAGTAGTGAGTGTCAGTTCTGAGTGCAATACACACAACCCTCCCCCTCTCTTCTGAAAACACTCGAAGACTTACACCAGCGGTGTGCTGATTTAGAATGAAAAATGTAAAAGATTGAAAAAAGAGAATGATTAGGATGATCAATAGATTATTAACAATTTACTGCCATTGCCTTGTTATATGTAATCTTAAAAAGTAACTGTAGTCTGATTATGAGTATTTTAAAATGTAATCCAATTACAAGTACTTGATTTTGTAATCTTATTACTTAACACTCAGGGGTCGACGGATGCCGCTGACGCGTCCTGCTGGATTTTTTTCCTCATAACAACTGAAACAACTTAAAATACTCCGTCATTTTTGGGCATACAGATAAGTGTAAGACATCATTAGAGACTATAAATGGTCTATTTTTAATTGTGTACACTCACAATAACAACAAAACCTTATGCTTTTGTAAAATAAAGAAAATAAACAGGGTGCGCTTTCAGCCGTCTTTGTCTCCGCAAGCATCTTTCTGAAACACGTCACAAAAATGAACTGAAACTCCATGAATACTTATCAGACAAACATGAAACATATGTCTAAAGAAAGCTTAAAATGTCTACTTTTAAATAAAACAATTCAAATGTAAAACAAATATTCTCCTGCAATGTAATCCGTATGAAACTAAGTGATGTACAGTTTCTCCTGGCTCAGCTAATTATCGCTAATGGGATCACACCCACCAGCAGAGCGCGCTATTCATATGGTAATGTACTGAGGCGATCAATGCAAATGGTAAACGCCCCCAACAGTGCCTTAAAAAACATCAAGTTCATTCACTTTCATGCGCGTTTGGAAGATGGCATGCTACACAGGTAAGGAAGCTCCTGGATAGTGACGAAGAGTTCACATTTTCCTCAGAAGAAGAGCGGGAATCTGACGATGAACGTTTGAAGAGCGACTTGATCCAGCCGAGGATACAATTTCAGATGAGTAAATCTTTACTTACATTAGTTGACATGCTATTTTATATAAACATGTACATATTTTACTAGTTGGACTATTTCCAGACTTGCCAGCCAGTATTCAGAGTACTGAAATTTGAAATATGTCCTAATAGGCAAGTTTTAGTTACATTTAAATGTTGTTTCGGCTAATGCAGGTATTTAAATTGTATGCTGTATGATATAAATATGATCTGTAATATGATATAAAAATAATATGAATGTTTAGATTATATTTTAACTAGTGTTTATGCTGCCTCATTATCATTAACGAAGCTTGTGCTTGCAAATATCTGTTCGGGTGTAAATGTGTCAAATGTGCTGTAAATATGCCCATATTAGAAAATCAGCATATTAGAATGATTTCAGAAGATCATGTGACACTGAATACTGCAGTAATGATGCTGAAAATTCAGCTTTGATCACAGGAATAAACTGCATTTTACAATATATTCAAATAGAAAAGTTTTTTAAATTGTAAAAATATTTCACAATATCATTGTTTTTGCTGTATTTTGGATCAAATAAATGCAGCCTTGGTGAGCAGAATAATCTTACCGATCTAAAACTTTTAAACGGTAGTGTAGGTCTAAAGTTTTTAAGTAAATCTTTATGTAAAGAAAATGTATAGTCAGATTAATTCTTTTAACTTAAACTTGATTTTGTGAATAAGCTACAAACAATACATTCAATCATTATGTCTCCTCACATTCATTCTCTCTCAGGGGAGGGATCTTTGTCTCCTTAGGTGTGAATCACATCAATATTCGTGATCATCCTCACCTCCTCGCATATGGCCTTTCTAACACTAAAAGTGTCTTACAAAAGTTAATTGACTATATTGTTTTGTATGAATGAGTGATCAGGATGGTTTTCACATCATTTTGTAACAAAAGATCCAGTTCTCAAAAGTCTTGTGAACAAATGTTTAGTTTGTGTTATAGGGCCTTATTTCAGTGACTTCAATTTTTTTTTTTTCAAAAACCATGCATAAACATTATTTTCTCAAAAATACAAACATGTACATACATGTTGCTCACATATTATTGTAGCCCAGTTTGTGCTGAATACAGTGTTATTAGACTTTAGCCATTAATATGTTTTTAAGCAACTGAAAAAAGCACAAATGATAAGGCATGTCAAAACGTCTCCAGGGCCCAAAACACCCTCAGACCCCAGAGGGTTAATCCAGATTACATGTAATCTGTTACTACCCAGCACTGTATATATGTATCTGGCACCAACAATCATGCCACGGTCCAAATCACTAAGATCACATTTTTTCCCCATTCTGATGGTTGATGTGAACATTAACTGAAGCTCCTGACCCATATCTGTATGATTTTATGCACTGCAGTGCTGCCACACGATTGGCATGTTTCCTTCTACCTGGTAGATAAAACTGAAATACGCATCTTGAGAAATCACACCTGTTTCTTTTACAGCCCTAGGCTTTGTAAATTGCACAAAAAAAATAAATAAATAAATAAATAAAAAAAATTGTAAAAAATTTGGGGAGGGGTTAGTGCTCTTTTAGCCAAATAGATAACTTAGGCAATCAGAGAATGCTCTTTGCCTTTCTGCCTTGTATTGCTGCATTCCATTTAAAGTCGGATGCGGGGTATTCCGACTTTATATCTCTGATCTCCAACTATAAAGGCATTCCATTACCTGATGCTCAAAATATGACGTATAAGCAAATAAAATGGCAACACCCCCATTAGCTTAGCAGGTATTTGATTATCAGCAGAGATGGTTTGGTTTAGTTTGGTTTGGTTTTAATCACAACCAAATTCTGTCTAGCGGAAGTTAGTAAAATTGCTGATTTTTTTAACAGCACTTATAAAATCAAAAAGTAATTAAAAAGGCACCCACTAATCAACTATTCACTTTTTAGCTTGTCACTTTTTCTGAAGCTCAAACATCAATTGTTTGGTAATATTTTCTACATTTTCTTTATCACTTGAAAGTGTTACTCTGTCATGATTCACTGTTGTTTGCCTTGTGTTTCTCCCGTCATCTGTTCCTCCCAGACTACATTTCCCATAATTCCCTGCCCTCATCACTGCCAGCTGTCCTTGATTGTCCTCACCTGTGTTTCATTAACTCATTAGTCTTTGTGTATATAACGCCCTGTTGTTTGCTTAGGCCTTGTCAGTTGTTATGTGTTTTGACCTCCCGTGTATTACCAGTGCCTGTCATATATGTTTCCTTTGTTCCTGTGTTTTCCCATCGTGGATGTTTATTTTGTTCCTGCGTTTACCCATTATTTGGTACTTGTTTATTTCTCATTAAACTCTTAAACTTAGCTGCACCTAGATCCAGCTCTCGTGACTTCCCTCCATATCGTTACAACTCGAAGCTTATACACTTATATGAAAGTTTTAAATGCAACAACAACAACAAAACACTTTAGATACAACAAACAAATCAACTGAAAATGTACAGTACATCTGGAACGCATGCTATGACTTTCTAACTTTTTTCACCTCTCATGAGTTTGCATCCTGCATGTCACACTTTTCCCCTTTTTAAACAGGACTGCATTAAACTATTCTGGTGCTTTTGGAATAAAAGAGAGGCGTATGCATTTGGTGTACATATATTTTTAGTGAAACAGTGGCCTTGACATTTTTGTGCATGGCTCAAGATAATCAGAGATCTTCATGAAGTAAATAGTCTAATGGCTAAAACAATGTAAATTTGATGGCTTCTACAGGTGCATCTCAAATTAGAATGTTGTGGAAAAGTTCATTTATTTCAGTAATTCAACTCAAATTGTGAAACTCGTGTATTAAATAAATTCAATGCACACAGACTGAAGTAGTTTAAGTCTTTGGTTCTTTTAATTGTGATGATTTTGGCTCACATTTAACAAAAACCCACCAATTCACTATCTCAAAAAATTAGAATACATCATAAGACCAATAAAAAAAAAACATTTTTAGTGAATTGTTGGCCTTCTGGAAATGTTCATTTACTGTATATGTACTCAATACTTGGTAGGGGCTCCTTTTGCTTTAAATACTGCCTCAATTCAGCATGGCATGGAGGTGATCAGTTTGTGGCACTGCTGAGGTGGTATGGAAGCCCAGGTTTCTTTGACAGTGGCCTTCAGCTCATCTGCATTTTTTGGTCTCTTGTTTCTCATTTTCCTCTTGACAATACCCCATAGATTCTTTATGGGGTTCAGGTCTGGTGAGTTTGCTGGCCAGTCAAGCACACCAACACCATGGTCATTTAACCAACTTTTGGTGCTTTTGGCAGTGTGGGTAGGTGCCAAATCCTGCTGGAAAATGAAATCAGCATCTTTAAAAAGCTGGTCAGCAGAAGGAAGCATGAAATGCTCCAAAATGTTTTGGTAAACGGGTGCAGTGACTTTGGTTTTCAAAAAACACAATGGACCAACACCAGCAGATGACATTGCACCCCAAATCATCACAGACTGTGGAAACTTAACACTGGACTTCAAGCAACTTGGGCTATGAGCTTCTCCACCCTTCCTCCAGACTCTAGGACCTTGGTTTCCAAATGAAATACAAAACTTGCTCTCATCTGAAAAGAGGACTTTGGACCACTGGGCAACAGTCCAGTTCTTCTTCTCCTTAGCCCAGGTAAGACGCCTCTGACGTTGTCTGTGGTTCAGGAGTGGCTTAACAAGAGGAATACGACAACTGTAGCCAAATTCCTTGACACGTCTGTGTGTGGTGGCTCTTGATGCCTTGACCCCAGCCTCAGTCCATTCCTTGTGAAGTTCACCCAAATTCTTGAATCGATTTTGCTTGACAATCATAAGGCTGCGGTTCTCTCGGTTGGTTGTGCATCTTTTTCTTCCACACTTTTCCCTTCCACTCAACTTTCTGTTAACATGCTTGGATACAGCACTCTGTGAACAGCCAGCTTCTTTGGCAAGTAATGTTTGTGACTTACCCTCCTTGTGAAGGGTGTCAATGATTGTCTTCTGGACAACTGTCAGATCAGCAGATTGTGTAGCCTAGTGAACCAAACTGAGAGACCATTTTGAAGGCTCAGGAAATCTTTGCAGGTGTTTTGAGTTGATTAGCTGATTGGCATGTCACCATATTCTAATTTTTTGAGATAGTGAATTGGTGGGTTTTTGTTAAATGTGAGCCAAAATCATCACAATTAAAAGAACCAAAGACTTAAACTACTTCAGTCTGTGTGCGTTGAATTTATTTAATACACGAGTTTCACAATTTGAGTTGAATTACTGAAATAAATGAACTTTTCCATGACATTCTAATTTATTGAGATGCACCTGTATATTGAATGGCTCTCAAAAACAAGGTTATACATAATTCATCTAATGGATTGAATTTTGTGTGTTTTTAATAGATTATTCATGTCTTTTTTTAAGCCTTTTTACATTTCCTTTTGAATAATCAGCAGGCATGGACGTCACCGTCTACACATTTTTGAGATGTCTAAATACATTTCTGGAACATAAATAGTAATATACATTAGATATTGCAAGTATATACAACTCCATTCAATTGTACTGTTGGATGATCTCACCTTTCTCTCGTAAGAAGCACTGTGACTGGTTTCAGCAATCATCCAGTGCTTGATGATGTGTACCTGTTAGCACTATCCGTGAACTGAAATGTGCTACATATCAGTGGTTACCATGGTCACCACAATGGAAGTGTCTTCCTAGTAGTATTTTGCACTGGTGTAATATCATGTAAACTCAGAAGCAGTTTCAAACTTTGTACTAAACCTTACGTCGATGTTTGTGCCCTATGGTTTTGGCCAACATATCTGTTAAAGTCAGTGCATTCAGATACAGTAAAAAGTCGCTCTGGTAAAAAGCATGGACATCAGATTTATTGCACACTCATTTCCCACATTATTAGGTACACCTGCCCATTAAAGGTGAAGTGACAATATACTTCACATTCCATTCATTTTCACATCTATGTATGAATTGGTAAAGCAAAAAGACCAATACAGGGTCTATACATCAAAGACTGACTTCTTGGCTCATTACAAAAGAATACTACTATACATTAAAGCTGCATGGTAATTGTGCATGCTCAACACCTAGTATGAGTGCAACTTAAAGGTTTACAGGCTACACCTAGTGGCGTGGATGAAGCATTATACAAAAGCAAGGATTCCCGTTACCTATACCATTGTAGGATTGCACAATTAGCAGTCAGCCATGACTTGTGTATTCTATGAGCGAAGGTGTCCGATAATAGAGGGATTACTGATATTAAGCAAGCAGTGTTTGGCTGGTCATTTGATCTCAGTCATTCATGAGACAGAAACAATGCATAAAAGCATGCAGACGTGTTCAAACAAAATATAACAGGCAAGAAATATGATGTAAGTGACAATGACCATGGAATGATTGTTGGAGCCAGACGAGGTGGTTTGATTATCTCATAAACTGCAGATCTCTTGGGATTTTAAAGCCAACAATCTCTAAAGTTTACAGTGAATGATGGGATTAAAAAAAAGAAGAAAGTTAAGCACTTCGTAAACTGCAGTTATTTGGGTGAAAATGTCTTGTTAATGAGAGAGGTCAGAAGAGAATGAGCAGACTGGTTCAAACTTGACAAGAAGGCTAGAGTAACTAAAATAACTATGTGTAATAACAGTGCAATGCAGAAGTGCATCTCTGAAAATATAACATGTTGAACCCTGAAGTGGATTTATGTGAATTACACATAACTGTAACAATTATTTTAGTTACTGTTGCCTTCCTGTCAACGGCTCAGGCTAATAATGGTGTGGGGAATATTATCTTGAAACCAATTGACTCCTTAAAAGCCAATTGAGCTTTATTTTAATGCCATAGCTAACGTGAATATTGTTGCTGACAGTTATTGCCGTTGATGTCCAAGTGAATCCCTTTATGGTGACAGTCTACCCATTTTAAAATTGCTACTTCCAACAATGTGCCAATACAGCAGGAATATGTGTTTCTATCATGTCAGCACAGACCAGAATCTCAAACTAATAATTCCAGTATTTTGTCGAATTTATCACATAAAAAATAAGGCTGCTCTGGGAGCAAAGGAGGGTCCTTCCCAATGTTTAGAAATGTGTATCTAATAAAGTGACCATTGTGCAGTGCAATTAAAATCTTTCAGGTTGTAATTTGATTGTATTTTTTGAAAAGACTCTTTGAAAATGAAGAAAAACACAGGGTATCCATTTTTCCCCACAGGAAGCAACATCTACTAACAAAATATTGCATGAACTGATTGTCCTGCGTTTGACCATATTGCCCATTTTCAGTAACAATGGCCTATAATGCCTTTTCTTCCGTGGAACGCAAAGTCACCATTCACTTTCATTGCATGTTTTTTCCTTACAATGATAGTGAAGGGTAACTAGACTAACATTCTGCCTAATATCTTTGTGTTTCACTGAAGAAAGACATACAGTCATACATGAGGGTGAGTGAATGATGAAGGTTTTGGATATACTATCCCTTAAAACAAATAAATGACTGCAGACTTTGAAAAGGTAACAAATGTCACAATTTTTTTTATAGTATGCACTTTTGAATGCAGCTGAGAATGCACTGACATGCCGCTGATAGAAAATATCTAGCCAGAGGACAAATGCACTTGCTGCTGATGTATTAATTGGGAAAATGGCTGTGGTACTCACAACTCCTGCTGGGAGCACTTCCTCTCCTCAGACTTATTCAGGACACAGCCAGACAAACACCCGCGGCTGCTACACACATATTCTGTGTAACCAACACAAGGAATTTGATGTTTTTGCCACACTGTGTGGCCAGTGGTTTCTGAGAAAGTTGACAAATAGCAAGACAGATGAGCAGTTTCAAAATACTAGTTCCTTTTGAGAAATGGTGATCTGACAAGGGTGGTGAAATGAGGTGCCGATGAAGAGTGTGGATCTGTCAGACTACAGACCTAACTATACACAACACATGTACCAGTTTCAGGTAAAAGTCACTCTTTCACATTGTCACTGGGCAGTTCCATCTTAGAGTAACCTTAATGTTGGGCTCTGACCTGTGGAAAAATGCTCTTCAGTGTGATGTACAGTAAAGCAAGGGTTCAAGGTTTGGCTGGTAAGCATGACCCAGTTAGCCACTTCTGTTAGATGTTTTAACTACACCATTTGCACCCAAAAAGCCAGTTTCTCCATTGACAGACATTACAATTAGCAATATATTCTGAGGAAATAAAACATATAAAACACACATATTTCATTATATTACAGTAGATGTTTAATCTGCGCCCGTTTTTTATAAGGTACTTATAAGAGTGAAATGGACTTGTATTTTACATTTTCCGCTAGGGAAGGCCTTGTGACTGTGCTCGTTCTCGTGGTGCCATCAGCCAATCAGATTTGTCATTATGCTGCTTTCTATTAAAGTCTTATTTAGGATATTTCTACTTGACATCTCTGATCATTAAAGCATCTATTGCCCGATACTCGATAGATGATGTGTAAGGAAACAAACCACTCCCATTAATTTAGCAGCTGTTCAATTGATGACAGAGATGAGGAGAATAAATGATATAAGCAATGCTAGCATATGTTCCACTAGGGTACGATTATCAAAATAGAGAACAATTTACCTAATTATACACACCTGTCTCTGCAAATGTTTGTTAAAAAGGTTTTATTATCATGGAATGTACAAACTTTGACTGACAGAGGCTTTTTATTTGCTTAAAAAGTGAATATTAAAAATAAATAAATTCATAAATCTTCATATGTGCTGACATGTTTGCATGACATATTATATTTATAGTGTTGAGGATTTCGGTGTAAGTTTCCAAGTTGGAAGTGCAATGTCAAGTGGTGTTCTGTTGCATTTTTCCCAGATGAATGGATGCAGTATTAGTCACATGGCATTTATGGCTCTGGAGATTGGCTAAAAAAAATCCTGAAAGTGCCCATGAGCAAAGATGGCTGATTTCAAATCACATACTGGGGGCCGAGCAACTGCCTTTGAGATGAATGGGAATGCCAACTGATAGCAGACTCCAGGTAATATAGACGTCCTTAATATATAGGCTAGAACTCAAATTCAACAAGTTAAATACTCTCTTGACTGATTACAAAACACTAGCAGATTTTAGGTTTTCTTAACTGTCCTTTATTCTGACAGATTCTTTCAGTCTGCTTTATCCAGCAGACTGCTGACTGCTGACTGCTGACAGCTGAGATAAAAAAAGTAGGCAAATCTAACAAAATGGACAGGCTCTTGGGTTCCAAACAGGGTCGATGTCTGCCAATGCTTTGCAGTAATGTAATGACCACAGTTCATTCAAAGTGAATGAGCTCCATAATGTACAGACAGAGTAAATAATAAGACTAATATGTTAGAAGGAAATGCAAGCTGATATACTGGCAAAAAATGGGACTGAATCTGAAAAACAGCTTATTTTTAATGGAATTATTGAATCTCACATAGTGGGGTGTAAGCTAAAGAAGTAACACCACACAAGTGTGCCCTCTCATATAAAAGTATTATTGAATAAAATAATTTTACATAACAGCAGGCGATTTCCAACACCAAAAAAACTTAACAGGTATTAAAATGCACAACAAATGGCAAACAAATCCAATAAATTATTGACTGCCCTTTCTGCACATTGATTGCACATTAGAAGTCACAAAGCTTCTGTAATTTGTATGATGTCTACAGATTAGTTCTGGATGCTATCGTATAACCAGACTTCATATCCTTTTAAAGGTTGCAACAACAAGCTGGCTGTGTGGGAAAGCTTTGCTTTTCTAGAGAAAAAAAACAAACTTTCAGGAACAAAATGCTTTTAACATATTGGTTTGTGTCATTGGAGACGAGAATAAGAAAACAGACAAAGACAAATAGTTGTGCCCATGTGGTAGAATTTGGATTTGCCAACAATATCTTAAAAAAATGTCAAGGATCTCTTCAACAAACTCCCAGTGCCCTGGATGCAAAACAAAGCAAAAGCAAACAATAATAAACCAGTGCCTTTTGAAAAGTGCATTACCACTTCAATTTGGCTGAAGCTGGGTCACATCTCCTGTCCTTATTATTTTTGTGACTCTGTTAGAAGCCATGCACAGCGACCACGGTGTCAGTTCTCCAGCAAAAGTTGCTATATATACAGTATATATATATATATATATATATATATATATATATATATATATATATATATATATATAATTTATTTATTTACATTTATTTTATTACATTTATTTTATTTATATATTTACATACAGTTCCAACTCTGTAAATTCTGATTGGATGAGCCATGTTCGGAGCCACTGGAAAATGACTAATTGGAAAGTTGCTAATTGTTTATTAGTGTATAATTAGGTATTCCAGTTGATGCTGTAAACTGTATTGAGTTTATTGAATTTTACATATGAATTTTTATGCTTAATAAACTGTCAACGTGTAAGGTCATTTAAATGCTTTAAACAGTTTTCTTTTATTGGGGTAATGTCATGAACAGTTTAAGCAAAAGCTGATGGACACATAGAGATTTTTGCCTATTATCTCGATTTCCCCAATGTAAACACACGTGCTGGCATTCTTAACGGCCTATCCAATGCACACAAGTGTTGTGCACTCTGTTTTGTCAACATGCTATTTCTAATCTTATAGCAAAATAGTAAAACCTTTTACTCTGCTCTCTGGAATACTCAATTCTGATTAGTCAACCACACATCTGGGGATTAAGTGATATCAAACTTGTTCTCTGGGTATTGTGAGTCATCTTTCCTGCTTCTTATTTTATAGGTAAGATTATAAAATAATTTCAACTGAAATCAGTGTTTCATGTCCATTTATTTATTTGGCAATCAGTCTTGTAATATGTGGAATAATGAGCAGTCAGACAGTAATAAAAAAAAAAAAAAAAGTCAGAGGTGGAATTCAGCTGCTTTTAGACACTCTTCGATTTCTTTCATCTCAAATAATAATATTGTTTCACCGCAAATCAATATTTTATGTCCATTTTTTAATTTATTTGGTAGGTAGCAGTGGCGATTTTAGGGGGTGGCCTGTGGTGGCCTGGGCCACCCCTGAAATCTCATTGGCCACCCTGTGGCCACCCCAGAACTGATTGGTAGTTCATCATGTTCATCAACACAAGAACGAAGAACCAATAGAAACACCTGTCAATCAAAGATGACATCTCAGGTCATTTGTTGATTTAGAGCCACACTGACCCAGGGTCAGTTTTATATTTCTGACCATTATAGTAGTGGTGGGACTGAAGCTGTGTGAGCTGATCTTTGATTAGTGGGGGGTGGGGCAGGCCGCGGGTGGCCAGGCAGGTGTAGCAGGTTGCGGGCAGCGGGCGCCAGGTCTGGAGTATAATGGTCGGTCAGAAGCACGAAGCTGACACGAGCTAGCGTCTACCTCCAACTTCCAAAGAGCTGACGACGTCGATTTGTGGTCAAAAAGAAAGCTGTTATTTGAGAGGTATGTTCATCTAATCTATCGTTTAATTTATCCCGAATTTCCATGTGAATGTGAAAACATTGTTTCATTGTTACAGTAGCTAGGTTAAAGAGTAAACTAGACCCTACACCACATTCAGCATGTTATCTTTATATTGACATGAAATATGAAATGCCATGTTTTCTGATTTAATGACGGAGGTGTGTAAAGCGTTTTACAGATGTATATGTTCAGTAGCTAATGTTATATATATGGCTAACCTGTGTGTGAAATGGAAGGGTTTGTGCTGTGACTGTACTTTAAATCTTTACATGAGTTATTTATGAGCTCTTTATGTGTATTATTGGTCAGTCAGACCAATAAAATCTTCAATGTTTTTATACCTTATTTGACATTTTAAATATGCAGAGGCAGGGCAAATTGCACTTAAATGCCACAAATGATTTGACTAACTATTTTATTTGGTAATATTCAAAGTAATTGAAGCTATCAGAACATGTGGAAAATAAACCTGAGTAGGCACTGTAAATAGAGTTTTCTTTTTACTGTATTCAGAGCTCAATCTGCAATTGTGGGGTTTCCAGACAGACACCTATAAGCCCTCGTAGCCAATTTCACACACTGATTTGTACCCAATTTAACAATATTTCTGCTGGACAGTGCAGTTATAGCTAATAAATGAATGAATAATTGATTGAATGTTTGATTGAATTGCGCCTCAATCAGTTATCACCTGTACTTGTATCTTTTTATGATTATACACTATACCTGATGTTATACACAGATTAATTCTCTACAATGAGAATAGCTCTTAAAAATGTGTAACTGAATTTTCCTAAACAATTACTGATTTAAAAATGGATGTTATGTTAAAATAACCAGAGATTCCCAGAAACCGTAATAGGTTGAAATAGAACAGGAATAGAAAACTGTCAAATGTCAAAACAAAAGTCTGATATTGAATACAAACAATTCAGTGAATGCTAACATGAGTTTAATAATTCATTTATTCTACATGTGTAGATGTTGAAGCAAAGCAATGCGATATTTACACATTTTGATCATGTGCCATTCATAAAGGTTCTCCCGGTAACGCCACCCCACACTAGGTCTGTGCCCCATCTTGGCCACCCCAGTAAAAATGTCCTGGATACGCCACTGGTAGGTAGCTGTGCAATAATTGGGATAATGTACCCTCAGCCGGTCATTATTGCAAAGTAAACCCCTTCAGTTCAGGATCGCAACATGACCACGATGTTGTTTCCGATACTTCGGCTACCCAAGGATCAATCCCACCCCCCCCCACACACAATATTTATAACATGATCAATGGAAACACGTAAATGCTTCACGCTGCAACCCCCCCAATGTTCAAGACAAATCTACACACTTGCCCTTATATTTTTATATATTTTTATTATTTTTAGTAACTTGTAATGTAGTCTACTTTATTCGCAACCTGGTCTCATGGTGAAAACGTGACTATATACATTTTTGCAAAACGTCTTATACAGGTGCATCTCAATAAATTAGAATGTCGTGGAAAAGTTCATTTATTTCAGTGATTCAACTCAAATTGTGAAACTCGTGTCAATTATTGTCTTCTGGACAACTGTCAGATCAGCAGTCTTCCCCATGATTGTGTAGCCTAGTGAACCAAACTGAGAGACCATTTTGAAGGCTCAGGAAACCTTTGCAGGTGTTTTGAGTTGATTAGCTGATTGGCATGTCACCATATTCTAATTTTTTGAGATAGTGAATTGGTGGGTTTTTGTTAAATGTGAGCCAAAATCATCACAATTAAAAGAACCAAAGACTTAAACTACTTCAGTCTGTGTGCATTGAATTTATTTAATACACGAGTTTCACAATTTGAGTTGAATTACTGAAATAAATGAACTTTTCCACAACATTCTAATTTATTGAGATGCACCTGTACGTGTCTCTATTTACAATTCCCTGCAGTTTCCAGTGAAATGAACACTAGAGGCGCTACAACAATTGTGTGTTTTATTCACTTTCACTCAAATCGTGACTAAAGGCTGATTATGACTTATGACTATGTAGGCGTTGATTGTAAAGAAACAACACAGGATACCAGAAATATATTTTGGGGGTTTTATTCTGACGTATGTTAAAAAAAAAAAAAAAAAAAACAACTGTGTTCGATGGGGCTGTATTGTATTTAAAAAAAAATAAAAATAAATAGAATAATGATAAATTTAGCAAAATGAAACAGTAGAATGAAAAAACAGTAATGAAATAAGGTACAATGAAATAAGGTAGAGGCCAATGTAAAATAAAAACACAAACAGGGCAATAGCCTAACCATATGCTTCAGCATACATCACCTTAATACATGCTTATCATTCACAGCATTTTTTGCATTTAACACATGATTAAAACACTCAAATCATTTCATGCATTTAACACATGCTTAAATCACTTAAAGCATTTTATGCATTTTTAACCAGGCTTTAAGGACATGTACAACAGTATAAAACAATATAATTCTCATATTTTCACATTTAACACATATTACATTTATTTGGAAAACACTCTGGGCTTTAAATCAATAAATAAGATATGATTAATACAAAATGTACATACCAAATTCCTGCACATGTAGGAAACGTTGTCAAACTCCACACATGCAATCCATATGCATCCCTCAAAAATGATCCATAATCAGTGTTGGGAGGGTTACTTTTGAAATGTATTCCACTGCAGATTACAGAATACATGCTGTAAAATGTCATTTGTAACATATTCCGTTAGATTACTCAAGGTCAATAACGTATTCTAAACACTTTGGATTACTTCTTCAGCACTGGTAGATTTTTTCACTTGTTTTGACTATAAAAACAGTAAGACAAAATACACATGTTAAAAATACATTCTCTGAAAAACCTAAATATCTTATGCAGTGTTGTTTCTAAAACAAGATAAATCAAATTGATATTGTTTTAAAGATTTTTAGATATTTTTACATGAAAACAATACAAAAATTATTATCAGAATACGATTTTTGCCCTGATCAGGACTCAAGATGGCGCCGAGTATGGCTGCTGCGTTGCGAGCTCCGACACAATATGGTAGTGTTTTGTTTGTTTTGTTTACAATTCTTATGTTTTCTGTCTTGGATGTTGTCTGCCTTATTGGCTACGACAGACAAACACTTTTGGACATTGGTTCAGCAATTTCACACCGTAAACCAGACTTCAAATTCCTCAATGCCAACCCGCTGTTTACAAACACGCAAGCGGAGCCCTTTGTCTGAGCAGTCCAGACGCGGAAATGCAGGAGGAAAAGGGGAAACAGAGCCGGCGTTCTCATCAGAGTAAGACGCCACACAAATCGACCCCCGCTACCCAGTATTCTACTGGCAAATGTTCAGTCTCTGGATAACAAGCTCTGCGAGCTGAAAGCGCGGATCTCTTTCCAACGAGAGACGAGGGACTGCTGCATTATCTGCCTTACAGAAACTTGGATGTCTGCGGAGATTCCAGACTCAGCCATTGAACCCGCGGGGTTCTCCGTGCACCAAGCGGACAGAGCGAAAGACCTCTCAGGTAAAAGCAGAGGTGGTGGTGTATGTTTTATGATCAACAAATCCTGGTGTGATCAGAGGAATGTACATTCTATCAAGTCTTTCTGTTCTCCTGATCTGGAATTTCTCATGCTTCTGTGTCGACCATTCTGGCTACCGAGGGGATTCACAGCGGTCATTATCACAGCTGTGTACATCCCGCCACAAGCCGACACAGACCGGGCACTCAAGGAACTGTATGGGATTATAAGCAAGCAGGAAACCGCGCACCCTGAGGCCGCGTTCATTGTGACCGGGGTCTTTAATAAAGCCAGTTTCAAATCAGTCACACCAAAATACCACCAGCACATTAGTTTCAACACACGAGGGGACCGGTTTTGGACCGTTGCTACTCTCCCTTCCGGGATGGCTACAAATCCCTCCCCCGCCCACCATTTGGCACATCGGACCACTCTTCCATTCTGCTTCTGCCCGCTTACGGACAGAAACTGAAACAGGAAGCACCCACCCTCAGAATGATCCAGTGCTGGTCAGACCAATCAGACTCTACACTACAGGACTGTTTTGATCACACAGACTGGAAGATGTTCCGGTCCGCCTCTGATGACGACATCGAGCTTTATGCTGATAGTGTAATGTGTTTCATCAGAAAGTGCGTGGAGGACGTCGTTCCGACCAGAACAACACGGATCTATCCGAACCAGAAGCCATAAATAAATAGCGATGTTCACGCGGCTCTTAATGTGCGGACCTCCGCTTTCAATTCCGGGAACGCGGAGGAGCATAAACCAGCCAGTTATGCCCTCCGAACAGCAAAACGCCAGTACAGGAACAAGATTGAAGGACAGTTTAACACCACCAACTCTAGAGGCATGTGGCAGGGAATTAACATCATCATGGAATTAACATCATCACAAAACTCCGCCATGAACACCGCTGCCTCTCTCCCGGATGAGCTAAATACTTTTTATGCTAGTTTTGAGGGAAATAACACCGCCCTCGCGGAGAGAGCTCTCACGGCCGAAGCTACAGAGGTTAGTTCACTCTCCGTCTCTGTAGCGGATGTAACCCGATCCTTCCAACGGGTGAATATCCGCGAAGCCGTGGGTCCAGACGGCATTCCGGGCTGCATCATCAGAGCGTGCGCGAACCAGCTGGCTGGTGTTTTTACTGACATTTTCAACCTTTCCCTCTCTTTGTCTGTAGTCCCCACATGCTTTAAAACATCCACCATTGTGCCTGTTCCATAGCAATCAAAAATAACTTGCTTAAATGACTGGCGTCCTGTTGCTCTGACCCCCATCATCAGCAAATACTTTGAGAGATTAATCAGAGGTTACATCTGCTCTGTGCTGCCTCTCTCTCTAGACCCATTGCAGTTTGCTTACCGCAACAACTGCTCCACTGATGATGCCATTGCATCTACAATACACACTGCTCTCTCCCACCTGGAAAAAAAGAACACTTATGTGAGAATGCTGTTTGTAGACTACAGCTCAGCATTCAACATCATAGTGCCCTCCAAGCTAGATGAGAAACTCCAGGCTCTGGGCTTAAACAGCTCACTGTGCAGCTGGATCCTGGACTTCCTGTCAAGCAGGCACCAGGTGGTTAGAATAGGCAGCAACATCTCCTCATCACTGACCCTCAACACTGGAGCCCCACAGGGCTGTGTTCTCAGCCTACTCTTGTATTCCTTGTACACACATGACTGTGTGGCAACACATAGCTCCAATGCCATCATTAAGTTTGCTGATGACACGACGGTGGTAGGTCTGATCACTGACAATGATGAAACAGCCTACAGAGAGGAGGTGCACACTCTGACACACTGGTGTCAGGAGCACAACCTCTCCCTCAATGTCAGTAAGACAAAGGAGCTTGTGGTGGACTTCAGAAGAAAAGACAGAGAACACAGTCCCATCACCATCAATGGAGCACCAGTGGAGAGAGTCAGCAGCTTCAAGTTCCTGGGTGTCCACATCACTGAGGAACTCACATGGTCTATCCACACTGAAGTCGTTGTGAAGAAGGCTCATCAGTGCCTCTTCTTCCTGAGACGGCTGAGGAAGTTTGGAATGAACCGCCACATCCTCACACGGTTCTACACCTGCACTGTAGAGAGCATCCTGACTGGCTCCATCTCCGCCTGGTACGGCAATAGCACAGCCCACAACCGCAAAGCACTGCAAAGGGTGGTACGAACTGCCAGACACATCATCGGAGGTGAGCTTCCCTCCCTCCAGGACATATATACCAGGCGGTGTGTGAAAAAAGCTCGGAGGATCATCAGAGACTCCAGCCACCCGAGCCATGGGCTGTTCTCACTGCTACCATCAGGCAGGCGGTATCGCAGCATCAGGACCCGCACCAGCCGACTTCATGACAGCTTCTTCCCCCAAGCAATCAGACTTTTGAACTCTTGATCTCCCATGATCAAAATACATCAGCACTGCACTTTATTACTCTTACTCTTTTATCTCATACCGGACTGTCATAAATTATATTATTATTATATTATATTCTCTCTTAACAACTTACTATCAACCGACAGCCTGAATGTCAATACAGTACAATACAACCTACTGTACATTCTATATATATTACTATATATACTTTTTTTAAAAAAAATTTTTATTGAATAATGTGTATCTATATTGTGTGTATTGTATACTGTACAGTGTATGTTATTATTTGTATATTGTGTTGTGTGTAATTATGTGTATATTAGACTTTAAATTGTGCTGTGTTAATTTGATGTTATTGTAAACTGGTATATGTCTCATCACTGTCACGACTGCTATGTTGATCGGAACTGCACCCAAGAATTTCACTCACCATTGCACTTGTGTATATGGCTGTGTGACAATAAAAGTGATTTGATTTGATTTGATTTTAATATCAGAGGTCTTACTAGAAAAAAAGAAATTATGATCCAACTTGAATTTTCTTGATAAAAAAATATGACCATGCCTGGAATGATGTGCATGTAAAATGGCTAGAAATAGCATTTTAGCTTAGCGTAAAGCTGACAATTTACACAAGGTTTATTTCTATTTCTTCTGCTCCAAACTTACTTCAAACTTACTTCTCTGTCTGCTGGTATGAATGTAACACATCATAAGAAAGTGTTTCACCGCTGTTCAAATGCACTTTGGATCACATCATTTGTATGTATAAATGTTTTCCATCTGAAAGGACTAAATATTAAATGAAACAAATGACAATAAAATGCAAAGTAATCTGTTCAGTAATCAAAATACTTTTTGAATGTAACTGTATTCTAATTACCAATGATTTAACCTGTAACTGTAATGGAATACAGTTACTAATATTTTCTATTTTAAATACGTAATCCTGTTACATGTATTCCGTTACTCCCCAACACTGTCCATAATAAACTTTCTATTTTAACATTCAACTCTTCTGAACACATTTAATGTAATTTATAAGCATCTTGTGTGAAAATGTATATTTACCCAAAGAAATATCAACTGATGAACAAAACCAGGAGCTCTCTTGCCTAATGTATGTTCTCACGTTTCCAACATGAGAGAGTGCCGGAAAGCAGGCGTCGCAAACCTCCGGTGTCGCAAAACTCTGGTTCTTAAAGGGGCCATGTCCAGTTTATGAATAGAGTTAAATTACATGAAATTTCTCCACTTGGCTACATTTATAAATACTTATTTTTATCTCTGTTACTCAGACACTGCTATCTTATGATATCGACAAACTTTTACTCAAATACATCTTTTGAAAAACAGTACAAAAAACATTTTAATGCTTGAATTACAAACCCACCTACATATATACACTTATTACAACATTAATAGCTTGTGCGGTAGCTCACCTGATAGGGTGTTGGTCTTAGAGTTGGAGGGCTGCAGTTCAAGTCCAGCCATAAACTCAAGCTGAAACGTGACATCACAGAATCATAGAAGCTGCACAATATGGTGTGGTTGCTTCAGAAATTGTGCTTTTTAGGTTTAGACATTGAAAAGGTAAGGATGACCTCAGCTGGATGATTCACTGTAAAACTGCAGCCAAACATGTTATACAGCAGGTATATATTTAATTGCAAAAATGTTGTCATGTTCACATAAATTTCATGAGACCACACTGTTTATTCTACTCAACTTTAACAAAAGTTTTCAATACATATATATATATATATATATATATATATATATATATATATATATATATATATATATATATATATTGTACAAATTATTTTAGTTAATGTTTTCAGAAATTTTTAATTATCCAAAGCTTGTATCCTGGCAGGCAAAATTTTGAAAATACCTTCCCCAACACTGATTATATGTAAAAATATACAGTATATCTTAAAAAGAGTCAAATTGTTTTGCTTTCTTTTTTAGGCTTGTTACTCTTCAAAAATAACATGTGTTATTCTAAATCATTAAAAATGCTCATGAATAGCATAAAAAAAAGCTACTAAACTGAAGCTATATGCTTTCAATGTTATAGGCTCCACCACTCTTAACCAGCAGGTCTAACTCACATTCTTCATGTGAGTTCATGCCAAGGTCATGGGCGCTTGAGGATACATGTACTATGAACATCAATTTAATTTTAAATTTAACAGCTGATGACAAGGGCAGCTGTACATATACCAAATCATGTTTTAAGAGTAGACTCGTTTGGGAGGTGAGAGATAGTAGGGCAGGCATGAAAGATGCAGTGCAGCTTCTTTATATGCTCTTCAAATGATTGGAGTGGAGGGTATTATGTTGGCGGCGCTCTGAGCTTAGGGTGATGCTAATCACAGCAGCTATGATCTTTCAGAACAGCCCAGGACCACGAAGCTACGAATCTGATTCAATCTTCCCTTACCCACCTTTTCTCTTGTAATGTATGGAAAGCATGTACAACAGTAAAGGTCTACTTACCTGGAGCTGATTGCAGTTACAGATATGACTGCTGATAAGATATTAAGGGACTGCTTGTGGAAACTGAGCACTAGGCACTTGGAGGGTGGAAGTTTCTTTTTGGAAGTGGGCACACTTCCCACTGTGAGGCTGATTATGCCAGCCAGGCTCTTCACAATAAACAGATGGCTATGGCAATCATGGTCACTTATTTATTTATTCTGCCTTTCAGCCACTACACAGTGTTGGGAAATATTTTATTGTTAGTGTAAGTTTGCATTAAAGTTCTGTCAAGGGTTTAATAATTAAATGGAACTGCAAAAATAATTACAGTTTTCAACCAGGTTTCCTGAACACACCCTCCACCTTCAGTTGGTCAGCCAAACAGATAGACTAACCCCCAAACTCATGCCATTGGTTGGGGCGATGCTGCTGTGTCAGGCTAGTTGGGATTTCATTATTTATTTTTTTTAAGAACCAACTCCAAATATTCTTTTAAGGTTTTATTTTTTTGTTAAACATAAGCAAACAGTTCCAGAATGTTCTGGAAACCAAAACTTGTTAGTTGGGAAAAGAAACAATGTTGTGAAAGCACTCCAGAGCCAAAGTGTTACACTTCTGAGGAGTTCTTATCATTTTCTCTGTATTTTCAGCATGGAAAAATAAAATATTTTAACACTAGAAAAAAAAAAAAAAAAAAAAAAAAAAGACATACTTCTCCTTTAAGTAATAGTATTGACCAGAATACAGAATAAGACTGATATCTCAGACATGCAAATGGTTTGGCTGTTTTTTTTTTTTTTTTTCTGTTTACCTGCAAACAGACATGTCATTACATTTGTCATTATTTATTTATTTTAATATAATAAATAGAACCTAGCATTTTCCTTGTCACAGTTTTGCTCTGTAAGGATGTTAACCATTAGTAAATCCAAGACACTAAATATTTTTGTTCATAATTATTTTTTATTCATAAGGAGCATCAATAAATGCATATACATACATATACACATTATATATATATATATATATATATATATATATATATATATATATATATATATATATAATTTATTTTTATTTTTTTCAGAAACAAGAATGAAGGATGACTCATTCAGCTCCATCCCAATTATTATATCTAATCATAGGTTATTGTTCAGAACACAAATAGACATTGGCAGCAGGACCCTGCACATGGGGTTGCACGCTGATAATTACAGGTTTATGTTTTTTTCACAGTAGCAATTACTCAAGGTGAGGAATTTGAATGAAGCCATGGCTACCTGCCAAATAGTTTTTTTTTAATTTAATCTTCTCAATGCTGTTGCTTTTCAGAATTTTAATCTGTGTGCCTGTATGTTAAAACAACAAACAGCTCATTAGAATCTGTGAAAAAAGAAAGAAATAAACAAACAAAAGAATGAATCTGTTTTATGTTCTCACAATGCAGCGGTTGAGCATTCCGACGGTGCCACTATTTCCTTCAAGTGGCAGTAAACAGGAACTGAGGGCTAGAAAAATAGATGAGCCAGAAATTATTTTTTGTAATCGGTAGATCTTTTTGCATGCGTGAGGAACTGAACAGGAAAAGGTAATTCAGGCAAGAATAGAGGGAATAAAACAACACTTGTGACTTTGAGTGTGTTTATATAGTTTAAATATTTTTTGTTGTTGCGAAGGGTCTTGCTGACAGCCCCTGTAGAAGTAAATAATCTTTCTGTGTTTGATCTCTCCTTCGGCTCTCCACTTTTGCTAAAATCCTGCTGTTTTTACAAATGTGTTTTGTAAAACACTGCTGTGCAGTGTGTGTGAAGAGAGAGATTTTTATTTTTATTTTTTATTATTTATAAACAGACTTTATTCAGTCAATCAGCATAACAAATATATCAGATTACTGTCATTCAAATGTTTCCAGATCATGCATTGCTTTGTAATAACTAAATTAATCAAAAATTCTTGAGTGAATATATGATTTAAACAGTGGTATAAGGTCCTGACCACGCCTGTTCTCTATTCTGTTCTTTCTTGACGTGTAAATTGCAAGATTTGCTTGAACAACAATAAAATTAATCAGCTGACATTTAATCCTTTGTTTCTGATTATTCCCTGCCCCCAAAATAAAATCATTTAGTGCAAACTTTTCCCCAAAATTCGAAAACAATTGACACAACAGAACAAAGAGTGATTTAAGCCTTACAAATTCAAAAAAAAAAAAAAAACAGAATACACACTTATCAGAATTTGGATTAATAATAATGCAATGACACGAATGCATTTACAGCCACAGCCCCATGTAAAAAAAGTGGAAAGGAGGAAGCTGGGACCAGGTGAATGATCCAACAAACTTTAATACTCAACTTAAACACACTACACTTCTCAACGTCACACATTACATAATGATGCACACAGCTCCGTGCGTCTCTCTTCGCACATGTAGAACTCGTTCACTACTTTTCTTCCCGGTTTTATCTCATTTCCCAATCCGAGAGAGAGAGAGAGAGAGAGAGAGAGAAATTGTACATGCAATATAAAAAGAAAAACAACAGCACTAGGTCATTATGTTTGGACAAACTTTGGCACAGACAGAACACATCTCTTCCTGGGGATTCAGCTCACACTGTGATTGAAAGTAATTATTTTTATAGTTGTAATGCATCTACAAGTGTGTGTTTGTGTGTTCCCGAAGTCCTGCTGCCCTCCTCAAACCCTTTTCCTGTGTTCTTTGTGTTAACTGCTGTGTTCAGTACACACACACACGCACGCACGCACACAGAAAGTAGTGAAGTAGTAGAAAGTCAGTCTGGAGCTTATCTCAGCATCTGGCCATCTGTGGAACGCAACAGCTGCAGCATCATCAGAGATGACCCTTCACCCAGTCAGACCACACACACTCATACACATTTACAGTCAACACAAAAGAAAACAAAAGGGAGTCTGGGATCTGCTGACTGACTGACTTGATTATTGAAGGATATGCCCATATGCAAGGGCGTAGATTTTTTTAATGTATTTTTTTTAAAGAGTTTTTTCTTCTTAATCCTATAGACCTTATTCAAGCTACAGCCATCTTTGATTTTTAATGGGAATGACAATGAGGCTGTGAGGGATAGATGTACAGTCTCTTCAATGACACAAACGGTATAAAGCTGTATAAAGCTCCTAGATTACATCTGATTTTGAACAACTCATGTTGTCTGGAGTATACTGAATGTTCTTGGACAGATATTTTATTAATGTTTTGTCAGCGGAATGATCCAAAAACACTTTAAACTACAGTGCAGCCCATTGAAGAGACAATCATTGAAGATTACTATCAAAGATGGTGCTAGCGTAAATAAGGTCTGTTCACATATCGTATCTGAAAGCACCAAAGTACATAAATAAATAAATAATAATAATAATAATAATAAATAAATAAAAATAAATAAACAAACAAACAAACTGAAATTTTCTTTAAATTTTATTGATTTTATTTCACTTTGTTACACTTGTTGTGTGCCCGGTCAATAATGACATGTAAATAAACAGGGACTAAAAATGAAATGAGCAAAACATTTATTTATTTTTTGTTCCAGTTCAGAAGTTCCGCAGCTTCATTTCCAAAGGGTTAGTGGTAACTAAGAGGCCGTTTACACGACAACTTTTTCAACTAAAACCTGAAAACAGCGTTTTGGCTGTTCGTTTAAACGACAACGGCGTTTTGCGGCCTGAAAACGGGTTTCAAAGTGCAAGTTTTTGAAAACGATGCCGTTATCGTCTCTGTGTAAACATACAAAAACGTGAATTTGTGAAAACGACGACGTCATGCGCAAGTGTATTACATGTTCAGTCTATAGTCATGTGCGCGAGTACTTCAAAACAATGCGCGAGACATTCAAAACTACAATGGCGGACTACAGGACTGTATGCTGCTCAAGATTGTGAGTTTATTGACGCTTCTCCAGCAAAGTAATTGTAGTAATAAAGGAAACTCATCGTCCGTCCTGACAAAATTGTTCAATGCTTTAGCCATCTTCATTGTTTATATTCACTGCTCTGTGGAAGAATGCTAATGTGCGCAGGCGTGTAGTGTTTCTTTACAAAGTGACATCACCAACTACTGGCCTGGCATGCATAATACAGCGTTTTTAGTCGTTTTTGCAGATCCGTGTGAACGGGGATTGTTTGACAACGCTGTCGAGTGTTTACGCAAAACTTTTCAAAAACGCAAAAGGAAAAACTTTTCCATTTTTAGTACATCGTAGTCGTGTAAACGTACAATAAATAAAATAATATCTTATAATATATTATCGGGATTACATTTAATCGTGGATTCAATCCACTACATCAGCGTGCTACAGTCCGCAGTGAGGACCGTCTCGGTCGGCTGAATTCCTCCTTCAGACATGCCTCTAGTCCACACTGTTTTACTGTAGCCTACATCAGAGTGTACACGCAGTCAGAGGTTGCGCAAGAAAAATATATGAATCTGTCACTCTGACGGACTGAATTGTAAAATGTCCGTCATGGTCTATTTTTATCTGTCATACTTGTTTTAATTTTATAAGTACGACATTCAGGGCGTAGCATCCATTATAATGGCATATACATGAGAGTGGATAGGCTTAATGATATTTTTGACTCCCCAAGTGCAAGTCTGGTGAAACCAAGGAATTCATGGGTGAATTTAGTTACCTGTCAAAAACCGCTGTGCTAAAACAAAATTTTTCAACTTTACCGGTACGTGCGGCTTTTAAATGAAATAAATGTCAGATCGGAAAATGCACAGGTTCGGAACTTCTTCAATGTGCCTGATAGCCTATAACAATGAAGTCACAGATGAGAAGCACATGCATCTCTGAAGGATTAGCTGTCAGTAGGTGGCTCGCACAGACCCAACACTTACAGTGCAGTATTAATACATTACAGTATATATTAATATATAAGTATGATATAAATATTATATTAATATACACAATATTTACTTTTAATATTTGTAGTATTTTAAAGATCCAAGTATTGCAAAATAATTGCAAAATGTAGCAAAATTAGTAGTAAAAATAAAGGGCATCTTGTGGAGCACTTGCTTCTGTTTCACACATGACAATAAAAGACTGAGCACAAGCTGGTCCTGAATAAATTATTTAATCAATTACAATAATGACAATTGTGCATGTGCATTGTGGGATTTATATGTATCCAGGTGGCTCCAGTATTTTGTCTATGTTCACCAAAATTTGTTCAGATTAATTTAATGATTCAGTGACCATTTCTGGTGATGTCAGAAGGTGGTGACAAATGAGTGTCATGTGTGAAATGAGTTAGTCACTGAATCATGGATCAAAAGAAAAATGTAATCCTTTAAAATTTTTATGTCTACAGACCTACAAAGAGACTTTAGTAGAGGTTTTAAGCATTATAAGAACAAAGCAAATCTATGATTTCCCTACAGTTGGTTAGCTGCTGAGCATGACTTTTATCAACAGACAACAATAATATGTCCGTACGTTTTCATGTATAAAAAAGCATGTCTACATATCTATTCACTTCAGTAAAATGCATGTGTTTTAAGAACACATCATATCTATCTTTTTTCCTAAAGTTTGTCAACTGCACACCAACATAGAGGTAAAAAACAGGAGCTGATATTAAAAATAGCATTACATATTTAACACAGATATAGTAATCTGCGTAAATTGGCAAAAACAACCGATCAAACTTGTAGCAAATTAGCTTAAAAAGGGAATTATTTATAATTAATTATAACTGGTTATAATTAATAATAAATATTTAGATTAGATCTTAGAATTAACTGTAGCAGAATCGATATTACAATTACCTGATCTGTCCGTCCACTGAGCAGACAATATAATTATTTATCAATTCTAAGAAGATTACTTTCCTGGCCAAGGAACAATAGCCTTCCTACTTATACAGTGCTAGCAGTAGTTTAGCATGTAGCAAGGAGCAACATTCAGTGACTTTGAATTGTGAGCGGAACACAGAGACAATCAATTGTGAATATAAGGGATTTAATAAATGAAACTATAACTAACATACAAACAAACTAAGCAAAACATACACATATAGAATGAAGGAAAGTAAGGAAAGGAGAGAGAAGAGCAAAGAATGGCAGTATTTCACATCAGTTAACCACAACCTAAATGAGAATCATCAGAGGCACAATTCACCTTAAAATGGGTTCAAACTTAAACGCGCATCTAATCAGTTGTAAATGGTTACTTGCATTGGTTTTTTGCTGAATAAGAGTCTTGATGCGGTAGACGAGGTTCTCGACGATTTCTTTAGGAATGAGTTGAAGAAGTCCACAGCAAATCCACAAAGTTACTTGAAGGTAAACACTGCCAGAAGGTTAAACTCAAGAGGAGAATTTTGGAGTGTGTTGGTCTCAAGAAGAAGAGTTTTGAGCGATGATTAGTCTGCGTTCTGGAGTTTTAATAGTTCATTGCCGCACCCATTTTGTGGGTGGAGTGACCAATCAGAGGCATGCATTTTGAGCGGGAGAGACATCCTTTGTCTCTGTTTATGGCCCATTCGCATTTTATTGCTGATCTGGACCGCTAGTGCAGCTCTTAATTCAAAACATAGTAAGAATTGTTCGATGCATTTCACGATCACATGGTGTACATTATTGTGTGAGAAATAAAGAGAAGATCATTTTGATACCAAGAAGGTAACCTCCAGACGATATTAAAGCAGAGATACACTCATACACTTGAATATAGGCATTTAATGTCTAACTAATACAAGTAAAGGGTTTTAACTAAGTTAATATGATAGGGGAATATACATACAACACATGCATATAGCAGATACATTTATAACTGCTTACTATGGCCTAAATAGAGAAAATGTCTTTAGGTGTGTGTGTGACGTGTATTGGAATTACTGGAGACAGACAACTGCTCTGGTGCCTGGCACGGGGGGTCACCCCCCTTTCTGTGGAATGTGTTTGAAGCTTGATGGAGACACTCCAGAGGCGACCTGTTTTAGCATCCTTTTGATAGTGATAAAGACCATCTGCAATTTAGCACCCATATAAATGTAAACGCGGAGGCCAGGTCAGTAATTTATATGCAAATGTCAAAAGGCTAAAAGGGTTTTTTTCAAACAAAGTGTAATTAGCCATCACTGATCTTACACAGACGTTACAAACTATTACCTAACAAACATAATGTAAAATCATAACTTAAAGGTGCGGTATGTAAGATTCAGAAACCCTTGTTATTAATGACACCTGTGGCCATTAAGTGAACTGCATCCAGCTACCTGTTGCTCGTGCTCCTGCACACACTCCATAGGGCCAAAACAATGACGTAACGTACAAAGAGACTGAACGTGATCCACCGGCATCATGCTGACAGATGAGGTATCATAATTAAAATTACACAGTTATGATTGTTTTACTACAAACTTTGAGACTAATCCAAAACTACTTATCAGCTAACATAGCATAATGATACACACATACAGCTACATACTACCGAACTATACCAGACAGTTTACTGTTGCACTGCACTGTTATGTTGCACTATTTTATGTTTTGTATGTCATATGTTGTACTACGATCAAAAAACTCAGAGTATTTGCTTAAATTTATCCTGTATACCAGACTTTTAGTATAAAGAGAAGATTGTTGAAATTATTTGAAAGTTACAAAGCAAGGTAGCTTGCAGTTCGTCAGCGTTAGCAGGTAAGATCAAGTTAGATAAAATGACACAGATCAATCCTTATGGCACTATATTTCACATGCTTTGCAGTTATGTAAGCTTACCTGACCAATAAGAAGAATGCCAATTCAGGGTCAGTTTTGATTCCCAAGACCAAACGAATCAAATGCCCTGCCGATGTTCACTCTAGTTTTCACTCAACCATGATCACGTTCTCGCTTAGCCAGACGGGATTCAGTAGAAGGGAGTGCACATAAACGTCACATCCTTTGGATTTTCCCGGCAAAACCGACCCACTCCCTTCGCATGAAAATAAGTCTACAGGCTTTAATAGGCAACATAGGAAGTCTGGGAAGGGCTCATTTTTTAAGTTGCATTACAATCCGTTCACACATTGGCAAAAAAATTAAAATTACATGAAAATTGTTAACTACTGCACCTTTAATGAAGACTCTTGCTCTGATATAATCTCCACTTACAATGTATGCTTAAAAGAAGAATCATCCTTTGTTTTCTTCTTAAGTGCATTTTACGTAATGCTGCCAATCAAGAATGATATGCCGATAAATAACTCTCGTTTGTGTGTTCCTCATCTCTAGATTATTAATTTAGATCAACATCAATGCTGATAAAAAAAAAAAAAAACATGGATAAATGAACATTGTTGAAAGCAACTTTGAAGAAATGAATGGAGCCGCGTTGATTAGACTGTCTGACTGACGGCATATTACGTAAGGGTTGTTTCGGCTCATGAAACTCATCTGTGATTGACTGGATGGTCGCTAGTCAGCCCAAAGAAACAAAACACAAAGAATACTGTATACAAATCCACCATTTGGACTCAGTAAGGGTTTAGCTCGGAAAAGTGCAGGGTACAAAAATCACCTTTTTAAAGAATGCGGGGGACGTGTCTCCGATGGCTGCTATGCCCTTGAGTAACACAGTAATGTAATGACTGATATATGAAATCCAAACACAATTGCTCAAAAGAGACGCATACTACCTCAGGGTTGGGGAGTAACGAAATACATGTAATGGGAATACGTAATTAAAATACAAAATATAATTAACTGTATTCCACTAGTTGCAATTTAAATCATTGGTAATTAGAATACAGTTACATTCAAAAAGTATTTTGATTACTGAACAGATTACTTTGCATTTTATTGTCATTTGTTTCATTTAATATTTAGTCCTTTCAGATGGGAAACATTTATACATATAAATGATGTGATCCAAAGTGCATTTGAACAGCGGTGAAACACTTTCTTATGATGTGTTACATTCATACAAGCAGACAGAGAAGTAAGTTTGAAGTAAGTTTGGAGCAGAAGAAATAGAAATAAACCTTGTGTAAATTGTCAGCTTTACGCTAAGCTAAAATGCTATTTCTAGCCATTTTACATGCACGTTACTACAATCATATTTTAGTATGAAGAAAATTCACGTTGGATTATAATTTCTTTTTTCTTGTAAGACCTTTGATATTAGGTCACAAATCGTATTCTTGATAATAATTTTTGTATTGTTTTCCTGTAAAATATCTAAAAATCCTTAAAACAAGATCAGTTTGATTACTCTTGTTTTAGAAACAACACTGCATAAGATATTTAGGTTTTTCAGAGAATGTATTTTTAACATGTGTATTTTGTCTGACTGTACTGGCAGAGTTTTTATAGTCAAAACAAACGAAAAAAATCTACCAGTGCTGAAAAAGTAAATGGAGTTAATTAACAGAGGTTCGGGAGGAGCATGTTAATTTTAATCTGACAAATCACAGCCCATGAGCAGGAGTATATAAGCCGCTGCTTACCTGCTTCCTGTGACAACACTCCTGACATCCCACCTCCACCCCATCTCCACCTATTCTCTAGATTCATTATCTAAATAAGTCCCCCCCGGTAATCAGGACTCGAGTCAAGTCTCGAGTTCCGAGCCCTCCAGTATACGGACAGCAAGCCAAATACGTTTACTGCTTCAACACAAGATTACATTAACATACGAACTACTGAATCCAAAGTATTTCGAATATGTTACTGACCTTGAGTAATCTAACGGAATATGTTACAAATTATATTTTACAGCATGTATTCTGTAATCTGTAGTAGGTGCTAATGGTGATGACACCTGTTAATACACATCTTAATACCAGGCAAAAAACAGGGCACACACACACATGCAGCGGAAGTGTGTGTGAGAGAAAAAGTGGTCAAAACTGATGCACTAGATGAAAATGTTTTTCTTATTTTTTATCTGTCAAAATGATGGACAGCATTTTAAATTTTCAGTCAAACTTTCAAAAAAAAAAAATAAATAAATAAATAATAAAAATAATATATATAGCGGTAAATGGCAGATAATTATCTGTTAATGAAACCCCTGCACGCAGTGTTGTAAATCTCGATTCACTGATGGAATAAAAAATACTGTGTGATCAAAAAATATATATATATATTTTTTTTAAATTAAAAGGTTGTCTAGAATTATCTACGGTATTTTGAAGTGCCCTCAATAACAATATCGTGCATGTTAATTACCGTGATATACCGTATAACCGAATACAGTCACATGCCTACTCAGCATATGTCATAAGATAGCATTGTGTGAGGAACAGAGCAAAAAGTAAGTTTATAAACTGCCGTTTTACTTGTGATTTGTGTGAAAGTAAATTAGGAATATACCGATTCGATACTGACGTTTTTTACCTGATGGGTAATCGGTCTGAAGAGACCGATCCAAATCCATTAGCTTGTAGTATAAGTCATGGTCGTTACTGTCAAGCAGCAAAAATGACATAAAAGAATCATAAAAGCCCCTTTACAGTAGTCCATATGCAGGCCCAGTTCTATGGTCAAATTCATGTTTAAGCACCCTCAACTGAATATGTAAGCAGATTTCCTTGAATCATGACGAACACACACACACACACACACACACACACACACACACACACACACACACACACACTCCCTTCATCAAAATGTATAAACGTGTATTATCTTGCAAATCAGTGTGTTCTAATTTGCAGGCCCAGCAATCTGCTTTCATGCCTCCAACATACACATTAGCATTTGATCGGTTAAGACCTTAGAGAATTCATAGCGGAATTATTTCGGAATTATTTCACTCAGAGAAAATGTAGTTATCAATGACTGAACATTAAAAATAAAAAAATAAAAAATTCTTATACAAAGGCAGTGTAATTCGTTGATTAAATATTACGTTATTTTGTTAACGTTAAACATGATTTTTTTTAATTATTACATAACCACTTTATGCAGAGCACCCCCACTATTTTCAGAAGCACCATTAGAAATTTTTATCTGAAACTGGGTCTGTTAATATGACACAAGCATTTTATTCAGTCACTTGAAGCCGTATGATAGTTTAGAGAATCTTCCAAAGGCGATTAAAAGAATAAAAAGATTAAAAGAATAGTTAAAAATTAAAATTCTATATCACCATCTACTGGGCAGGGTGGAGAATTTACAGTAAAAATGGACTTGAATATTGATGTGTTTCTCACCCACACCTATCATATCTCTTCTGAAGGCATGGATTAAACCACTGGAGTCATATGGATTACTTTTATGCTGGCTTTATGTGCTTTTTTGAGGTTCAAAGTTCTGGCCATTATTCACATGCACTGAATGGACCAACAGAGCTGAGATATTTTTCTAAAAATCTCTGTATGTGTTCAGCAGAAGAACAAAAGTCATACACATCTAGGATGGCATGAGGGTGAGTAAATGTGAACAAAAATTCTCCACGGAAAAAAAATAACAACATACTTGTTTGAAAAAACACGAGGGTTTGTAGATAATGATTTTTTTGGGTGAACTATTTCTTTAACATTTATAACATAGGACTTTGTTTTGACCTGTGAGTTAATGTCAAATGACTAACTGACTGGGTTGGAGAGGCGATTTTTTTGAAGGCAGATGCTATTTGCACCCTGGTGAAAATAATGGTATATGCTATTTACACACCAGTGCAAATAGTGGCAGATACTATTTGCACCCCAACGCTGGTGCAAATAACGGTAGATACTAATTGCACCCTGGTGCTTGCACATATGAGATATAAACAAATAATATTATCATTAGATGAAATATTAAATATTTTTTAAATATCAGATCCCTTGCCCACTGCTGGTTTTCTTGTTTGATTATGGCAGAGGAAGTGGAGGATCGTTAAACATCATGTCTTTGAACTATACAGTACATCATTGCTCTTGCATGAATGTACATAGTGCACATCACAGAGCAGTGAGCCCACAAGCAGAGTGGCATTAGATACATGGATGAGATGTAGGACTGTATGATTGAAAGCCCGCTTTATGCCCAGTGTAACAGAGAGTAATGGCAGTGAGGAAAGCTATCATGAACCTGATGATTGGACAGTCTGTTCCCACTCATGTCCCTGCCTTCCATAAAGTGAACTGATCAAACTATGTCTGTTTGGTTTCTCCCCTGCATTTGTCATGGTGACGATGACCTGACAGGCCAACCTGGCCGCCCTGAGATGAAACTGCGGCAACCCATTTCCTGCCTCCATTTCTCCCTGCTCCCCAAAGACAACAGGAAGGAAATTAAAGAAAGAGGGTGCTTCCTTTTATCCTGTATATTTTATACCATTTATGTTGGTTGTCTGCCCATCTTTCTCTCCCTCTCCCTGTTTCTCTGTCTTTCTTTTACACATACGTGTACAAACACTTTGTAAGATGAGACTCTGACAGGATTAAATAATTCTCTTTGTTAAAAGTCCAAATGTTTTTCTTCTACAAAGGTTAAAGAAAATTCCCTCCAAAACATCTCCCAGGAGTGCTAAAGCATTCAATAAAGGAATAATTTTTCTACAGTAGTCACACTTTTGTCCCAGAGGACTATATGGCAGCTGTGAGAGGAAACAACATGGCATGAGAAGCATTAGGTAATTAATATTATTAGGTACAATTAGGTAATTAATAATAAGTAAATGAACTGATGTCTGATGTAATGTTATATGTCCTAATTTTGTAATTCATCAAAGCGTAAGGAGCTTTTTCTCAGATCCACTCCATAAAAAATGTATATTTGACTTTTGAGTTACAAAGTTTCTTTAAAAAAATTAAAATTCTATCACAATTTACATACCCTCATGTTGTTCCCAACCCATATGACTTCTGTTCTTCTGCACAACATAAAAGGAGAACTTGCAATATTTAGCATTAGAAACTGTTTGAAAAAAGTTAATGAGAGCCACTGTGAATAAGCATCTGCACTCATGAATGTGCAACAGATGTCAAGATTTCCATTGAAAAAATGACTTAAATTTTGACAAATTCTCATATGTCTTTAGAAGACTTGGAATATGACACAGGAGCCGATGGACTACTTTTATGTTACTTTTGGGTCCTTTTTAAGCTTTGAAGTGAGTCACTGTCAACTGACATTGTATTGAAAAGACGGGATGTATTTGATGTTTGATGTAATGATGTGTTCATATCCATACAATGTAGGTCAATGAGGTCCAAAACATTCAAGCTCCAAAAAGGTCCTAAAAGACACCATAAAAGTAACCCATTCAACTCAAGTGGTTTAATCCAAGTCTTCTTTAGTGTGAGAAACAGACCAAAATGTACATCCTTATTCATTATAAAGTTTGCCATCTTGTCACAGTCATGAGAGAAGCTCTTTCACACTTCCTCGTGCTTGATCCATGCTCAGGATGCTGCACATGCAAGTCGAATGTAGCGCTGGGCGTTAAGGCTACAACATTTTTTATCTCAATATTTATCAGCCAATTATAAATGTATCCCAAAAATTATGTATTTGCTCTGAAATAGCTTAAAAGTGATTTCTTTCAGAGGAACCATAATTTCAACTAAACAGCCATTGTAGTCAAGTAGACAAAAATGTTTAGTTAAAAAAGGCATGAAGGCATGTTACTAAATGAACACAAGAAGAATTATATTTAATTGTTTATTTATATGCACCCATCTACACAGTAGCCCAAAAGATGCATTATTTACTTAACATATATTTTTTATTTTTATTTTTATTTTTTGTGAATGAACAGGGTGTGCTAAAACTACAACTTCCCTCCCTTATTCTTTTTATTTTTTGGAACCTAGTTGAATATTATATAATACTGAATTATTATTGTGGGGCCCAGCCAAGTTTATTACTATATTATAATTCTGAATAGTTATTATTATTGTTTTGAGGATTAGATTTGTTTTTAACACTTGTCATATTTATTTCACCTGAAGCTTTTATTTTGGCGCAACTTTGAAAGTGCAGTGTGTATTTGACAGTTTAATGTTCCTCATTGCAAATTTAGTGAAACGCTGTCATCTTTTCTGTGATACTGTGTCATGTTTTTAGATTTGTATAATAACTTATCGCAATAACAAATGTTTAAAATTGTGCAATTGTGTGAACCTGTAGCACTTTGCATCTCAATGCACGCGAGACGCTTGGAGACCGCTGAAAAAAGATCAAAGCATATCAAGAGCCCCGTACAAGCACACAGAACAACGCATCACATGTTCACTCTAAAAGCGCGCACACAGATGATGTATTCATGTCATAAAATCACAGCCTTTTGAGATTAAATATTGACATGACCACATCAAGATTCTAATGTTATTTTGATTAATTGTGCAGCCCTGAAAGACCATAAAATAAGGACACACTACTTAGGAAATGCAGTGGCCAAATAAAAGAAGCATTAAAATAGTGATAATCACAATATTGCTTTATTTTATATCATTAGCAAAATCATCACGATTATATTGTTAATATTCAATGTATGAAAGTTTTGGACCCCACTGAATTACATTGTATGGTCAAAGACATCATACATCTATCAAAATATAAAGCTATCAAAATATAAAATAATACAAGTTTGAGACAGCATTCGGGTGAATAAATGATGAGAGAATTATTAAAGATAAACTATTCCTTTAATTTCAGCTTGAATTGGTGTGTATGTGCATGAAAGAGAAAAAAATTTCACGTAATAACATTTAGTGAGAGCAATGCCTTGTTCACTTGTGAGTCGTGGGTGATGTAAGTATAAGATCTCTTTATAGCACCTCTACCACTGTATATACATCACTACACACAGCACTGTTCAGCATCCAGCATCTTCCTGTTAACGAGAAAATACCACTTAGCAGCCATCCAGAAAAATAAAAAATGTCTCTGTGATGTCACTTGCATAACTTGCTTGAAATGCCCTTATAATAAAAAAGACAATGAATAAAACATATCCAATACCCAGTCAGGGCTGTTATATTATTAAAGTGGATTTCTACATCAAAGCACATCATGGTTCAAAGCAGCAAACGCTAGATTTAAGAGAATGAGCCGGAAAGCCATAGCACTGGTCAGACAGATAACTCACTGATGTGAAATCTATTTGTCTATTTGTCTTACAGTATAACACTTGCCTGTGAGACCAAGATCGTGCAACCCAAATCTCATTAGATGAAGAAATAAAACATAACTGTCTAACACAGGTACATGCGCTCATTTGAGCATGCATCTGCACATGCACACACACAAGATGAATGTGTGTGCCCATGTGACCTGCTACTGCTGAACTTATTTATGCTTATTTAGGGAATATTTCATAGATTTTATTTGCTGTCATGTCCAAAGGGAGAAATCCATACTGACTTTATTTGCTGATGCTGATGAGGCCCCTTGAAAAGATAGAAAGTAAAAACTCAGCACTTGAGCATTCGATCTGAGAACTTATAAAAGGTAAGTAGTGCGAGCAGCACTGCATGTGAAATATTTGTGGTTCTGCTATGTTCTGTACAGTGCCCTCATTGCCCCTGGCTACTTTTTAATTGGATCTCCCTAGACATGTAAACATCACATTGAGTATGCAACAGTGAACAACAGATAGGAGTGCAAACAAGAAAGAGTTGCTTTATTAGTGCATCAATTAGCTGGTTGCAGTGCCTGGGACCCTCGTTTAAATTGGTGGTCCACAGAGAAACTCACAGAGTTTGTGCTAATATACTATTGGTTATGGAGATTTTTTTTGTTGTAACAATTATTAAGCACTGCCTGTAAATTTAGAACTAGAAGAATGTGGTAATGGACTTAAATTTGTTATAAAGGCTGGCATTTTCCTGGTATTTTTAAACAGACTGACAGAAACAAGAAGGGTTTCAGGAGGAGGGTGCAAAATAAAAATTCAGTGTAAATTGGTAGCAGCTTTTGATACGCTATTATAATATCACTACTGGCCAGACATGGAGCTGTAACCAACCTCGTCTTAATAAGAATGACCTACACTGCTGTATAACATAGGCCTGAATATTTATCAGATACCGGAGGAAAATGTCTGGCCTTTGAAAAATGGGCCAGCAATGGGCTTTTACTCAACAGTTAATTAATATTTAGCATTTAGAGTGGAGTTGAAAGAAAGATGTGTGGGTCATCAGGAAGTCCTTTTTTTTCTCTTTTTTTTTCTGACTTTAGACTTTTAAGGCCAAATAATATTAGGGTAGACATTTTTTTTTTAAGTTAAAGGGGAAGACAGTTGGTTGTCTCATGTTCTTTTTCATCCTTTGAAGTTTGTATGTTCAGCTTTGACATTAGATTGCTAGACTCTGCAGCAGGACTTTAGAAAATAGCATATGCTTCACATATTTTTTATTTTATTTTTTTTACAATACAAATTCATCTATTTCAGTCACAATACTTTTTCCTTGCAGATGTCATATTTATGACTTTCCATGGTGAAAGCAATGGCCATGAATCCAAAAGACCAGTGAAATTATCTCAAGAAAATGTCGATAATTGCATGTCTCAGGAAAGATTTATGCAGATCTGAAGTCAGCACAAATATTGCCAAATTTGACTTTCACTGACATTTACATTTAATTTATCCATGATTCATCTCCATACGCCAGCAAACCTACTAGTACCTCATCTCTAATTCAAAAGTTACAAATGTCCATGTTTATATCTGGTCTGAATTTGTCACCATATTACAAAACGCCTATGATGATCCTGTCTGTGTGAATCTAAGAGCTGAAATTGCGTCAGCTCATGAAGAATACACAAAGCAACGAAGCACATTTTATGTATGTAGCCAAGTGGAGAAATTCCATGTAATTTAACTTGTCATCAATTGGACGTGGCCCCTTTAAAGTTTTGCGACACCTGCTTTTTGTCACTCTCTCATGCTAGAGACGTGAGAAGATACATTGTTGAAGAGAGCTCCCGGTTTTGTTCATCATTTGAGAATTCTTTGGGTAAATATAAAACTTCACACAAGATGCTTAAAAATTGCATTGAATATGTGTTCAGAAGAGTCGTATATTATGGGCTATTTTTGAAGGATGCATATGGATTGGATGTGTGGATTTTGACCACATTTTGCACACATGAGAGGACTAGGTATGTAAATTTAGAATTAATCATATATTATTATTTATTATGTCTTTCAATTAAGTGAACGTGTAATGAGAATTTTATTGTTTTGAACTGTTATACATGTCCTGAAAGCCTTGTTAAAAATGCATAAAATGCTTTGAGTGATTTAAACATGTCCTTAAATGCATAAAATGCTGTGAATGATATAAGCATGTATTAAGGTGATGTATACTGAAGCATATGGATAGGCTAATGCCCTGTTTGTATTTTCATTTGGATCTTAGCCTTTACCATATTTCATTTTCACATTTAATGTTTGTATTTAATTTTTTGTATTACATTTTTTGTATTGTTTTTTTTTACAACCCACTGGCTACATGTATGACGGGTAGAGTTTAACTGCTGTTGTATTTATATCATAGTACAAGTAATTTTATCTCATGGAAACGGTCTATTTGATAAAATAGTTATTTTTATTTGCCATCATTTTGGATTATCCAGCAAATATTTAACAAATAAAAGGTATTTCTATCTTTATCACATTTTAATTCTTATTTGAAACTGGATCGAACAAAGGATATGATTATTCATAACAAATGAATGAAAAGTCAGGCATAAGTTCAAAAATAGCTTCATATTATACCGACTCTACATTCTGATAAGTCACATTTGCGGCCATTTTAAATAGCTGACATTCGCACACCAGTATGCTAATCAACTGAATTCTGTATTAATGCAAAAAGTTGCAACAGTGCTCGTAAAGTGCAAACAAATGAACTTTGCTTGCTTTGTCCAACTATAACACCCGTTAATAAGGGGTTTTTGGGACACATCCCTCTCTGTATTTTCACATTTCTCCATGTTCCTTTGTTGCTTTCACGCTGATACTGATAACCGTCCTTCCAACTGATAACCATGCTGATATTATATATATGGTACATCTTCTGTGGTATAAACGGTGTAGCAAAATCTCTACTGGTTGACACCATGTACCATACATGGTGATGTTGTCATACTCCATGCCCTAAAATGTCGCTACTAAGGTAGCTGACACAGTTTATTATGTGTCCTTCGTTTCTCCTGTGCCACTATGTCATTTCATGCCATTCCTTTCCTGTCATCACCTGTGATGAAGACAGGAAGAGTGCAGTTGTAGACTGGAGTGGGACCTAAACAGCTGTGACATTGATGGCATACCTCAAAATCCTTTCTCAAATTGACCGTTCCACTCTCTTCAGTCATGTCCCCATTCATTAGTTTCACCTCACTTCCTCTGGCCTAACGTCATGAAGAGGTATTTTACCTGGATTTCGACCAGCATCAATATTCTAATGGGGCAGCAGTGGGATTATGAATGTGGATTAATCCTGGGTCAGATTATCCAGGTTAATTGTGCATCAGAAAACCTGTATCACTTTAGAGAATTAGAACTTAAAGGCAAACAGCAACCCATACATTTTTTGCAAAATTACTTTTTTTTTCGTAACTTTTTTTTTCAGGGCATGTTGTGCTTACAATAAGAGCAAAGTTTAGGTGTTCTCAGGTGCAATATTCTCCTTAGTTAGCCAAACAGATCTCTGGCGAAAGCTGTTAATGCAGAGCAGACATCTCTTGGATCAGAACTGACCTTTAATAAAGGAGTAACCTATCCCTACATAAAGGCAGGCTTTTTTACTCTTACTTACCAGGAGAGAAAATGCAGGGCGAATGAAGCATGCTTTCGCACAAACCACCGCAGTACACACACCAGCGTGCTCCAGAAATCAGATCAGCAGAGCTTTGGGACAGCACAGAGTAAACTTTTGTGAATCAGTCATGCTTTACTCAATATCGTGGTGGCCAGCATAGAACAAAACTTATGTGACCCATTTGATTTCCACAGAGAACATTCTAGTATAAAGCTCTATATTGAGGAAGTCGAACCTCTCAAACTGTTAGACAGCCCTGACATTAAACAGCACTGACAAGGTAAAGAGACAACAGTGTGCCATGCATCAACAATCGATTAGGGTTTTTAAAATACACATCATCATCCAAACTAAAAATGTCTTTACTGCTGTAACACTAACTGGTATAGATGCATTTTAAATCGATTAGGCCGAATCTATAAAACTTTCTTCAATTATTCTGTTATCATTCACTTACCTTTATCTTGATCCAAACTCATAGGACTTTCTTTCTTCCATGAATAAAAAAATAAATTTTTTTTTAAAAAAGATTCATCTATTTTTTTTTTTTTTTTTTTTTCATTTATGGAAAATGGTGCAATGAAAGTGAATGGTGACGTGAGTTTAATCTACCTTACATATCCTTTTGTACTCCATGGAATTATTAACTGTGAAAGCTGTAGTTAAATGTTTATAAACATGTTTAAGCTATTAGTTTTTCATAACAAATACTATAGTTCATTTTTAAGAAAGACTGTCTGCATTAGCCTAATCACAGTAATGTGGAGCCATCCATGCTCTGACCTGTGCTAACGGCCTTATTATTACAAATGCTAGTGGAAGAACAATGGTGAACTTTCATGAAGGCAAATACAATTTTGAATGGTTAAAGGGGTTAAAATCTGGACTTCAATGGACAAATGGACAAATTAACCTTGTGCGACCCAGCATCCTTCTGCACGGACATTGTGTTTTGGCTTCGCTATACACAACGCATAATTTAAATTAATAACATCCGGCCTCTTTTTGTGCATGAGCTTGAAAACGACACACCCAAAGTGAAACTTGAACCCTTGTCTACAAAGACAAACTTGGGATCGTTTGAAAGTAGACACTTAGACATTTGTTATCCAAAAGTAAAAATGTATCATTGTAGTGTAAAAAAAAATAGTTAGAGCTATTCAAATATTTTGAATAGTGACCGAAAATATTATTTATAAAATAATATTTTATACGTTTTTTAAATATGCAAGACTATGCGCAGTGCCCCAAAAGTTTGAAGTCGATATGATCAAAATTCTTTGTTCTATAATGATTTATGTAAGCTTACTTCAAAAAAAAAAAAAAAAAAAAAAAAGGCCACTTGGAGGGGCCAATAGACCACTTGTAGTAACTCTGTAAACCAATTATCAAAATGGTTTCAATGTAAAAAATACTACACAAACTAAAATACACATGAAGATATCATTTTTTTATTTGGGAGTATATTATAATGCATTCCATATATATTTATACATTTTATAAACAATGTGAAAAGAACATCACAATTTGAAATGTTGCAATGGAAATAAACTTTTACATACAATAAAGATGCTTCTGTTAATTGTTTCCGCATATTTTCAGAGCTTTTGCTCTGCCGTTCACCCAGGGTCTTTAGCCACTGCCTCAAGCCGGGGAGCTTCGCTCTCCCCAGCTTCGATCACCATCAGTGAAGCCTGGAGCACACCTGCTCCCAATGCAAATTGAATGAAAAGCAGTGGAAAAAAGTCAATGCATTGGGAGCACATGTGCTTCAGGGTCTAACTCACGGTGAGCGAAGCTGGGGAGGGTGGCTCATCTCAGCTTGAAATGACATTGCAAGAGCCCCCTGGATGTGCAGTTGAACAGGAGGTTTTATGAAACAATGCAGTCGGGAACATGTGTTCTCCAAACCCTCAGTGATGGTGACTGAAGCCGAGGAGGGTGGATCAGATTGCGGGTCCAAAAGCTGAGTTTTTTGTCGACAGCATGGCAGTAACACGCTATAACTGCGCACCACGCATAAAAGCGCAAACACAAACAAACACAGTCCACGGATTTCCACTCCGAACCTTCGCGAATTGGCATCAGGGATATAAACAACCCTCATATTGTTGTTTTCACCTTTTCATAAGCTACATGACCCATCAGTCAAAAATGATCTAGCTTTTCATTGGCCGACTTTATCCAGAGACAAACATGGATGACGCAAATCATTATGTCACTCGTGTCGACTGTCCTGTTTGGCTATTTTAAAGGACTACCCAATCACAACTGCACAGAAAATTGAGAGAGGGCTCATTTTGATCATAAGACCCTCCCAAATATCATGTTTGGGTGTTTTGCTACTGAAACACTACACAGAGTGCAAGATCTCTCAGTGAATGGACATGAATGATAACACGTTTTGAATATGTAAAACCTGAACAAAGACTGATCAATATTTCTTCATATTTGTAAATTTTTGGACTAAAATCTCTAATGGATTTTATTTATTGGACTCCTGCAATGAAAAGCATACTGGAGTTTGGAGGATTGTGCTCATCTGTGTTTGGCTGGAAGATAATAACTGTCAGAACTTCCAGTTTTATTTTCTGTGTTTTGATTTTCACTCTTGACACGTTTAATAAAATCTTATTGTTGTATCTTTGCGATCGTCAAAATCTCTTTAAAATATCAAATCTTGAGATCCAGATCTTTCAAATGATATATTGGATGTCAATATTAGTTTACAATTTCACAGTTTAAACATGCATTAAACATAAATTAAATGCAAATACATACTCAAGTGGGTCATTTTTGACCCACCAGTTGTTAAGAGGTTAAACTGACTGATCTCAGTTCAGAAGACTCTGATCTGTCAGTAAAGGGTTAAACTTTTGATGCACCAAGTCATGTGACAAAACAACATGGGGCCGATCTCATTGGAATTTATCTTTGGGAGAAACGGCAACAAAACTACATCAGGTATGAAATCTCATTAAGTTTTTACTTTGAAACCTATTTGCGTCAAAAGATTAGAGTTTCTAGTTTCATACGATATACCATTTTTAAAATCTGAGCAATTTATCATGAAACGGAATGCTGTTTAACACAATGACCAGTACAGTGGACAATAGTGCTAGTTTTTCCATTAGAAATCCTATATTTACTGTGCATTTTCACATTGAGAGAGAAAAAAAAAAGTTGCGTTCAGAATCAGTTAAATGAAATTAGGATGAAAATAAGGTTAATTTTAAACTGTTCTGAGACCAGTGTAGACAGACAGCACACTGGAAGTTATTCACTAAATAGGGAGCAAGGGAGCATCCTATAGATTTGCTATGTAACCAAGTGCATTCACCCCTAAAATCTGACCAAAAGTTCAGTTTCAGGCTGCAGATAATGCTTGGCAGACATGGGACAATGGTAATCAGTACATAGATTAGGAATTTAAATGTATAATTTTATTTTAACATGGTTGGCAGTGACTGGATGATGTTGGCCATTACTTTGAATCAGAATTATTTATGCTAATTTCTGATTGGTAAAACGATTCAGCACTGGCTATCACTTGTTTGTTTGGCTGTGCAAAGAGAGAACATTGAGATTTTGTTGCCAAAGTAAAAAAAATAAATAAATAATAAAAAAAAACATTAGTAACAATCAAATCAAGTCAAAACATTTTTATTTGTATAATTTTTTTATTTGTGCTTTTGCCAATACACATTGTTCCAAAGCAGCTTTGCAGAAATCAGCTGTCATGTCTGTAACGTCTCAAAAACATGAATAACCAACACTCCTGGAAACATAAACAATTTGACGTAAAAAAAAAAAAAAAAAAAAAATAAAATAAAAAAAAAATTGACTTTCTATAGCTTGGTATTATTTAAAATTTCACAACCTAGTCCCGTTGTCAATTTTTAAGAAAAGTATTTGCTCTATAATAATAATTATTATTATTTATTCTTATTGTTTGCATGTTTATGAGGTGTTATTAGTTACAAATCAAAAAGGCAAATGGAAAATGCACACAGCAGTCATGCTCGTGTCTCAGGAGGTTAATGACAAGGTTTTCCTCCAGTTCTATCCTACTCCTGTTCTTACTGGCCATGTTTGCCTTCAGATTAGGCTTTTAAAGGATTTGACTTAAATCATTAGACCTGTGTCCTGCTGAACTCATAATTCATGTTCAAATAAAAAGTCCAAACAAATGCATGTAATTAAAGTCTTCAGTTACTTTTATCACTTTTTGTAGGGCTGGGGATTTTGGTTAGTGAAAATGCTTAGTGGCTAGTGACTGAGAAGAAAAATAAATAAATAAATAAATAAATAAATAATAGCCTTAGTGTCCAGTAAGCCAAAAAGTTCATGTCAAGCTCTGTATGAGACAACATTTGTTTGAAATGAACATTCTATACATTGCTATTTGTGTTCATATACTGTTTACGCTTTCATTTTGGAGCTTTTTTGAAATGCCAGAAACACATCTATAACCAAAGGCACTTTCTTAAAGGTGAAGTGTGTAATTTTTTAAAATGTTAAATTACTTATCTATCTCCCATCTTAAAATACAAAGACAACTATTAATAAGCCATTGGTAAGTTGATTCCCCTGAAAAGTGTAAACACTGTGGCTATTCTATTTGTTTTTGAGTATTCTGACCAGCCCGACAAACATAATTGGCTTCAGTGGCGGTTCTGACTCACTTGATGCCCTAGGCGAGATGAGACATGAGCCTCCCCCACAATTAAGTATTTTTGATTTATAAACTCAAAGCATTAGCTCCTGATCATTTAAATGAAGAACTAGATCTATAAATGTTCCTATAAATAGTAATAAAATAATAATAAAAAAGGAAGTGTTCAATCTACTTGATGGTTTTGCTGAAGTGTACTTATGATATTGTGTACAAGTGTACAAAATATGAATCTGAGTTGCGACTATTGTTGATTTATGATAGTGTATAACTGATGTTTCATTGATTGCTTCACTTGATCAATCATATTTATTTGCAGATAGTGTAAAAAAAAATTTTTTTTAAGTCTATATGTTTTTATATTTTTGTGATGGTTTTATATACTTGAGTTTTTGTATGATCATGATGATTGTTTGTTGGGTAATAAATTATATGTCAGTTGTTTGAATCATGTGATCTTTTAGGCACTAATTGTTTGTATTCTGCAGCATTTCTTGTTTGTTAATGTAGGGATACGTGATGATGTCATGGAAAGAAGAATATAAGAAGAGGGTGGGTAGCTTGATTGTTGTACACATTGGAGGAAGGCCTGAGAGCGGAAACATCTGAAACATGTAATAAAGTGTTTCATCTCTATGTGGATCATCACTTCCAATTGGATCTATGCACCCATTGAGCTTAAAGAAGAAAATAAATATATACAAGAGAGTGCAGTGTAAAAATTACCTTGTTGGAATCTGCTCACATCCCACCCCAAAAAATAAATAATTACATGACTTTTGTACAGTATACCAATGTTTACTATTTGATAAAATAATGTTCAACAGGAGTCACACTGTGTTGTATGATTTGAATAACTTGGCATATTGATAAACAGCTTGTCACAGTCTGGCCTGACTGTGCCACCCTTGACTATCTGTTTGTCTCGTCTGAGTGTTTTCCTGTGTTTGCCTTGTCTCTTACACCCTCGTGTCTTGCAGGTGTCACGTTGAGTTTGCCAGCTCCAGTTCCCTTGGCAAGGATCATTACTCCAATCAGCTGATCATCCGCGGCACCTGCTCTCCCAATTACCTCTCCCTATATAAGCTCTCCTAGCGTTGATTCCTATGTCAAATCCTTTGTTATCATTGTGCCGTTTGTATACGAGAGGAGGAGGGGCTTGCTACCGGCCGCTAGAACACGGAGGGATGATCCATCCGCCTGGGGAGGAGTGGCTGTCATCCACCTGAAGGTGGAGGAGTGGTCAAGGACCAGGCGATGGCATGTCTGGGAACCGACGAGCAATTTTTTTCTCTCTCCTCTCTCTCTCACTGACGCTCCGCCTCGCTCTTTCCCTGTCTTCTTTTCCCTCCCCTTGTCTCCCTCCCAGGTCTCGAGGAGGGCAGGGAAAGCCTGCTTGAAGGTGCGGCCAGAAGGGCAACACCCAAGGGGGGGGGGGGGGGGGGTGTACATCATGCCGGGGGTTCCCCAGCCTGAGGCAAAGGAGGGAGGAGTGTGACGAGGAGGAGGGTGGGCACGCCCGGCCCCCAAACGGGCTAATCAGCTGAGGAGAGGGATAAAGATGAACCGGATGTGGCAGTTCGAGAGAGAGAGAGAGAGCATGTTTTTGTTTAAATTCTCATTAAAATATTACTTTAATGGTTTATCTGGTTCCCACCTCCTCCTTTCCCATTTTATCCCCCCTGTTATAATCTCTTCCTTTCAGGCTTGGATAATCCGCTTAGCACAGAGGTGCCAAGCAAGATTTTTATTTTACTCTTCTGGGATCTGGTGGACCTTACAGATATCAAAGACCTGCAGTGGAGATGGAACGCCAGATCCAGCAACCCCTCTCAGCCTGTGCCCTGTCTCCCCCGGGCACTTCTCGAGCTTCTTGTCACTGTGGGAGGAGGAAGCTCACGGTTGACCGCCAGGAGATGGAGGAGCCCGCTACTAACCACCAGGAGGCGGAGGAGCTCGCAGCTGACCCCCAGGAGGTGGCGGCCCTTACCACTGCCGACCATCAGGAAGCAGCGGCCGTTCCCGCAGAAGTGCTTCTGACTGTCCGGAAGTGGAGGAGGAGATGGGCTCCTGTCATTCCCCAGTCACTGCCAGCGCTCACGGCCACAGAGGCCATTCCTCAGTTGCTGCCAGCATCCTAGGCCACGGAGATCATTCCCCTGCCGCTGTCAGCACTCACGGCCACGGAGGCCATTCCTCTGCCGCGGTCAGCATCCTCGGTCACGGAGGCCATTCCCAAGGTTTGGTTCGGGTGTCGGGATCCGGACACTCATGCTCCGCATCTTGTCTTTCTTCCCTACCTCCCTCCCTGGTCAGTTCCCTTTGTGTTGGTATGTCTGTTGTGGATGCCAGGAGGCATCCTTCAGGGGAGGGGGTACTGTCACAGTCTGGCCTGACTGTGCCTTCACTGACTATCTGTTTGTCTTGTCTGAGTGTTTTTCCTGTGTTTGCCTTGTCTCTTACGCCCTCTTGTGTCCTACAGGTGCCATGTTGAGTTTGTCAGCTCCAGTTGCTTTGGCAAGGATCATCACTCCAATCAGCTGATCATTCGTGGCACCTGCTCTCCCAATTACCTCTCCCTATATAAGCTCTCCTCATGTTGAGTCTTTGTCAAATTGTTTGTTATCGTTGTGCTGTTTGTATCCAGTCGGCTTGTTCCTGTTATTAACTTTGTTGGTTTCTGGCTTGTGTTAGTTTCTCTAGTTTATGTTTCGGTTTCTGTTTTTCCCCCTTGCAGGTGTTTTGGTTTGTACTTTTGTTTTTGTAAATAAAGCCCTTATCCTTGCCTCCCTGCATTTGGGTCCTGCCCTGCTCTCTCCATTATCGTGACACAACTATAATGAAATATCACACTTCTAAAAGAAAACCTAATGACTTTTACACAGGGGCTGAAGTGAGTCAGTGAAATTTTATTTGAAGTGGTTCATTACAGCCATTAGAGTGAACTGATTCACTAAAATGAGTTGGATGCATCAATGCTACATTACAGTATATTGTGTATATTGGTGAACAGTTTATAACTGGTTTGTAATTAACAGATTCAGTTAAGTGTTTTGCACTTTAGACATTAGGATGAATGGATTAGGAAAGCATGTTTGATTAATGTCTCAGTTTGCTGTATGTGCAATACATTGTGTCAAAAAAAATAAATAATAATAAAAAAAAATGTACTGTTTTGTCATTTAGCTCTAGTATTGTGAAAATAGTTGGACTTCTGTATAGCTACCATTACTTTTCAACAATCTGGCAGCCTGCAGGAATGCTGCTGCCCTGGGCAACTTCCTATTCCCTATGCCAAGATTCATCACTATGGTCTCTACCAATGGTGTGAGTTGTCTCAACTATTATTTTTGCAATTCCATTTCATATTAAGGCAGAGAAATTGCATACTGCACTTTAAATGTCCAGATTTACAACATGCAAACCCTTCTTGCCACCCAATCCAATGGTTTTAATGTCATTGAGGTTAAATCTCATGTTCAAGGGCACAATCTACTCAAGGAGCACCATAGTATAACTGACTGTGCACAAACCCCTCCTTCTCTGTGACTATGTGCGTTCAGATAGAAATCCTCAGATTAGAGAAAAAAAAAAAAAAAAAAAAGGATAACATGTTGGTTGAAAATAAGTGAAAACACATTAAGGTTTAAAAACTCCCATTTGATTAGAGAATTCATCCCTGGAGTTTGCAGGATCCAAAATAACTCATGACGGGGCAGGGTTAGAGAATTTTCTGGAATTATATTTGTTTAATTCCTGCGTCAGGTCAATCTGAGATTTGTTCTGAAAACAGAGGGCTCTGGATTTAAGCATCTGTTTCAAACACTTGGATTAAGGTATTATTCACAAACCAATGCTTATGGCCTCATTAGTACATCAGGTAAGTTGTCAAAGCTTGCCCTTGGTTTGACGAACAGTTCGGTCCTGGAGGGCATACATTTATTGCGCTTATGAAATGTTGCACATGCAATAATTGAGAAAATATAATTCGGTGTGTATTTCATAAACAATCAGCAAATTTTACTTTAACAAATATTATATTGTCAAATTGTGCACTGAACACACACTTTTAAATACATGAAGCAAGAAATGTACTCTGCATAGGCTCATACATATTATTTAAAACTCAATGGGTTACAGCAACATATGAATCTACATGAACTAATTTCCCACTTGGATTAATGTTAATAGTTAATTTAAAATGCAAGTGACAAAAGAATTGAGAACACATTGATAAACAAGCATTGCACATGTTCACGCAAGTTGTAATAATGTAGCTAGATACAGAATCAAACATGTAGTTCTGGTAATAAGAAACTGTAAGTGGACAGAAATCAAAGGGAATAAATAAAATAAAATAAAAAACAGATAAATAATTAAAATCTTGTTTCATTGCTTGTGCTAGTCGGCTATGCGTGCTGCTCTGTATTGCTCTTGTTATTCTGCCATGTTGCTAAGCAACCATCTCCAAGAGAGCTACTAGACATGAATCTTATTAGTGTTTTATAGTTTTTTGTTTTTTTTAGATCAAGGTCATAAATAAGCATTTACTTTTCTGCATTTTTGAGGTGCGAGCGATGGTTCTTGCCAGGAAGGCCAAAACAAGCAGAGGAAATGTGTTGAGGGACGAACTGTAACCAACGTACAAATAGCTCAGTAATGTAGTCTCACAGCAATGTTAGGCAACTTACAGTATGTTTTGTTACAAGGAAAGGTTTACATCTAAGTGTGTGCTTCAAATCGGTAAGTTCTTTCAGTTTGTGTACTCGCAAGTGTACACTAATATGCATAATTGTACATACTGTAGGCTACATTACATAGCCAAAAGTATGAGGACACCCCATTTCTAAATAATGGGTTTGGATAGTTTAGCTACACCCATTACTGCATAAAATAAAGCAAACCACCATTCAATCTCCTTTGACCAAAAAAAAAAAAAAAAAAAAAAAAAAAGTTTAGCAGAATGGGGCATACCTTTTCCGCTCCCGCATGACACTGCTCCCGTGTACAAAGGATGGTACATTAGAAGAAGCATACTGAGTCTGTTGTAGAAGATCTTGACAGGCCTGCACAAAGCGCAGACATGAACCCCACTAAACACCTTTGGGATGAACATCAACTCTGAGCCAGGACCTCATTGCTCAACATCAATGTAACGTTGGGTTCTTGGAGAGGAAGAGAGGAGATGCAGGAGTAGATAATTTCAATATTTTAATTACAAATGCTGGAGTGGAACAAACGATTAAGCTAAACATCACAAAATAACAAAATAACAAAACAACAAAACACTTCATCAACACAATGTAACACTTCAAGGACTGACAATCAAATTAACAAAACTAGAGGGTATTTATACACAAGGAGCTAAATGAGGGAATGGAATACAGGTGAGGATGAGGAGCAGATGGAAGTGAAGAGGGCAGTGAACTATGGGAGATGTAGTCTGGGGGGAAACTTCAAAATAAGAGTCCTAGGAAGACATGAGGGAGACAGACTGTGACAATCAGTGCCTGACCTCATTGATGCTCTTGTGTCTGAATGGGAGCAAATCCCCATAGCCATGTTCCAACATCTAGTGAAAAGTTTTACCAGAAAAGCAGAATCTGTTACAGCAGCAAAAGGAGGATAATGGCAATGTAATATCTATTGGAAACCTGTACAAAAAGCTCATAAATACATAACTAGTGTGACAGAAAAGGGGCAAATATTGGTATGCAATAACGTAAATAATAGGCTTTTTGTCAAAAATAGGGCAAATGTAAGTAGTCATTTAAAAGTCATTTAGCTGACACTTTTATACAAAGTGACTTAATACAGGAAGTCTCTCTGGAACAGGGGCAGGGCCAGAATGAGCTTAATAAATTATGCACTCACCCTCATTACCCATGAGATTTTCTGATTTCCAAACAACAGCAGCTGATTCTGTATTTATTTAATGTAAAGCTTAAAAAAGCACCCAAAAGTGTCATAAAAGTAGTCCATGCGACCCATGAGTCATATTCCAAGTCTTCTGAAGAAATATGATCACTGGATGATGAACAGACCAACTATTCACTCTCAAATCAAATAATTTGATAAAAAATTTAATCAGCACACAAATATGGCAATATGAAACCTCACTGGTTCTTCTTTTATGACGTGATGATCATGGGTCACAAGACATGCAAAAACAATTTATACACAAGATTTACAAGCAGATATCATCATTACCATCTGTCTTTATGGAATGAAAGTATTTTTATTGTTAAGCTTGTTTCTTTCCCATCCCAGATTTATCTGTCAATATATATTTGTAGTAACAGCATGTTGTGTTGTTTTTTTTATTATTATATTTATTTAAATGTTTAATATAAAAGTGTGTCTGATGTGACACAGGAAGGTTTAGTTTCTTCAACCTCTGGCATGAACTGTTGAAACAGCTGAAGACTTGAAGCAGTATGTCAGCTTTACACCCAAAATATACTCTACTACGTGAGTGCGTGAGTGCAGACATTTCTAGCAAAGCAAGCTCAATTTCACGTGTTGTCAAATTCTCATCATTGCCGCAATGGAATTCTAAAGTGGTCATTAACTTAACAGTATGTTCCTATGGTCGGTTTTTTTCTTTTTCTTTAGGTCAAAAATTGTCATGATAAAGCAACAGATTAATCTTGCTTAGCAAGTTAGATATTATAGAAATCTTATTTACATCTCATGTTAACATGCTAGCTACCTGAATAATAACACATCTGCGGGCACAGACATTGTAAGGGAAATCTATAGCCCTCTTGATTACTGAGGTTTGTTATTGCCACAAATATGAGTCAAGTATGTATAACGGAACCACACACTAGCAATGTATTGTAACATTTGTGTCTGCATACTAGCACAGTATGTTTCTGCCATTGTATTTTTTACAACAGAATACATAACTGCCTTTTATTTTTATTTTTTTATAAATGCATCTCTGTATGTGGCATATAGGTTGCTCATATCTTTTTTCACTGTCATCCCAAATTCATTCAGTCACTGCTACATGCTGTGCAGATAACACTGAAGATGTCAGTGTGATGACCACCTAAATTTTAAATGCATTTTTTTTTTTTTTTTTCTGTAGAGTGCGAGCGAGGTGAGGGAGCTGAGCTCTAACCCTGCAGTCTGCTACATGAACTTCCAAGAGAGACTGGAAGTGGGGCAGTTGGCAGGAGTGAAAACCCAATTAGGCAAAAGTGACTTGTTACCGCCACCCACCTTGTGCACAGAAACTTTTTCATTTAGCTGTCTGGGCAAAGGTTGCCCATTTCCTGGGGGCAGATTCATCTTAAGAGCGTTGCTAGTGAGTTCTGAACACATTCTCTTTGAGTGGGATGGAAAGCACTTTTCAACAGCCACACAGCAAGCCCGTGTTGCCGATGATAATACTGGATTTGTTTTTTTTTTTTTTTTGCCAATGTATAATTGCAGCATATATTGGGTGCGTTCAATTTTTCACAAAAATATTTGTCTTATAATCATTGTTTTATACAGTATATTCTGCTTTAGTCCTACAACAGATGATATGGCCCCCACAGAGCCTGGATCTCAACATCATTGAGACAGTCTGGGATTACATGAAGAGACAGAATCAACTGAGAATGCCTGAATAGATAGAAGATCTGTGGCAAGTTCTCCAAGTGGATTGGAACATCCTATCCGCTAACAACCATGAAAAACTGTGTCCAGGTGTACCTAGGAGAAATGGTACTGTTTTGAAGACAAAGGTTGTCACAACAAATATTGCTTTAGCTTTTTCTATGTATACTGGACTTTGTATGACACTAATTGTTAAATGAAAACTATTAATAGCATTATTTTTGAAAACATCCTCACTATGCAACATTTTTCACGAGTGCCTAAATATTTTATACATATATATATATATATATATATATATATATATATATATAAACACCTAATTATAAGGAAAAAAAAGAAAAAAAAGGTTGCAGTGCCATGTTAGGGCTGTGTCATGTGAGGCAGAAGTCAAATCATTGAGAAATACATGAATTTTAGATATTTAAAGTTATTTAAATAAGAAACTAAATTATTATTCAAAATACATTAATTTAGTGAAATTTAGTAATAGTGTTTGTAATAGTAATAGTATGGTACACTATAGGACCAAAGTAGTGGACACCTGATCATCACACCTATATGAGCTTGTTTAACATGCCATTCTAAAACCATGGGCTTTAATTTTAATCCGACACAAGACCACATTTTTATGTTCTGGTCTTGTCAAGGACTTGGGAGCATTTGGACTCGGTCATGTAACAGACTCAAACAAGTGTGTAATAGGACTTTTTCCAGAGACCAGTCGAGTCCCTTAAAAAAAAAAAAAATTTGCTCCAACTTATTGAAAAAAGATTTTTCTGACTGACAATATCAGCGATCATGACGTGTCCCACATTTCTGTCAGCTGTGTAGAAACTTAGTACAGGAGCAACTCGATTTTTTAAAGTTGCTATATCAAGTTCAGCTGTTTCCCTTGCACCTTTAATTTGAGTTTTTTACTGACACATTGTTAACACTGACATGTCATAATTGTAAAAAAAAAAGAAGAAGAAGAAAAAAAAAGAATGCGTTCACTTAACATAGGATGTGGCATTTATTTCCTTTTTTTCATTTCCAGCTGGTGTATATTGTGTAAACCAACATCAGCTTAAGCAAATAATATATTATAAGGTATACAGTATTTGATTTATGAGCCTAGAGTCAATTTAGTTGTTTACACTGTACATTTAACATAGTCATTAAGATTGCATTAGGCCTATACAAGTCTTGTCTCAGACTCTTCTGGTCTCGGTCTTGACTCGGACTCAAACTGCTTCTGGTCTCTGTCTTGACTCGGACTTAACCAACGCTGGTCTCAGCCTGGACTGGTACTCACATGAGCAGGCCTCGACTACAACAATACACTATGTATTCTGGAAGGCAGCGTTCTCCTGGCATCCATCACACCCAGATCCTCCAATGGATTGCAAAATAGAAAGCAGAATTCATCACTCCAAAGAACATGTTTCCACTGCTCCAGAGTCCAGTGGCAGCTTGCGATGCACCATTCCAGCCGATGCTTGGCATTGCGCATGGTGATGTGAGGTTTGCGTACAGCTGCTTGGCCATGGAAACTCATTTCATGAAGCTCCCGAAGCACAGTTCTTGTTCTGATGTTGCATCCAGAGGCAGACTGGAACTTTGTAGTGAGTGATGCAACAGAGTATAGACAGTTTTTACGTGCCAAGTGCTTCAACCCTCGGCGGCTCCACTCTGTGAGGTCTACCACTTTGTGGCTGAGATCTTAATGCTTCTAGACGCTTCCACTTAACAATAACAGCACTTCCAGTTGACCGGGGCAGATCTATGTAGAAATTTCACAAACTGACACAACTTGCAAAGGTGTCATTCTATGACAGTGCCATGTTTAAAGTCACTAAGCTCTTTAGTATGACCCATTTTATGTCAATGTTTGCCTATGGAGATTTCATGTCTATGTGCTGGATTTAATGCACCTGTTAGGAAAGGGTACGGCTGAAACACCTTAACTCAATCATGTTTAGGGGTGTCCACATACTTTTTGGCCATGTAATTTATTTATAATAGTGTTTTCTGCATTTGGAGGCAAAGCTACAGGCACAGCTTGTTCTTGCAATGTAAACAAAATTTAAAAAAAAAACTTTCACTTTTCTCATGCACAGCACTATTAAGAAGAGATGAAATAGACCACACCACCTGCAGCAAAAACATACCTCTCTTGATTCAGATCACACTTCCTTGTCAAACACCATAGCATGGTTCTATGTTGCCAGTAGGCATTATGGATCTGTTTCCTGGGTATCGATGTTGAGACATGTGAGTGTGAGCTTGCGTGGGGGGCTGCAACTCTCTAGACAAGCTCCAGATAAAAATGACCAGGATCAGCACATCTGGCAGGGCTGTGTATTTCCCTGTTTAATATGCACAGGAACCTGCATGGATTGGGTGTAAAAACTTGAATGAATAATTGATGCGGCATGGTGCCACAAAGCACTTTTTTTGAGTTAATTGGATTTAAAGAGAGAGAGAGAGGGATAAAATATCATTCAGCCTGTGTGCACTGAAATGGTCGGAGAGGTAGAATAATAGCACCCCCTTCGCACCCCGCTCATTAATCCAGGTTGCCAACTTGTTTGAAGCGGAGTATTTGATGTTTTAAGGTGCACTGGCACAATACATTTGGTATAGCTAAAAAACTGACTGTAATGACTCTCCTGCTATTCTGCTGTATAATATGCTATTTAACTATTTAATAATACTATACAGGTACATAGTTTATAATAGTTTATGTTACTAGAAAAAAATATAATATACCATGAATGAACTAATCATGTTTAGTTTGTTCAAGCAATTAGTCAATCCACCCTGAATTCAAAAATGCTTCACATTGCCACACAATGACAGTGAATTAGAACAAAGTTGATGTTTAATGCACATTTATGAAGAGTGAGGTTTTGGACCAATGGGATTTCTTGGTTTTCAGGGCCTGTCACAGAAATGGAAACCAAAAAATGGACAAAATGTTCTGGCACTTGGATAATAGGGTTTACCTGGAAGAGATTTCATGCACTTGCCAATTTATTAGTGTTATATAATCCTAATAATTCTAAAAGTACATTATCAGTGTTGGGTAAATTACACAAAAAATTCAACTACATTCAAACACAGCATGCAAGGAGTGCTACTTGGGTGTAAGATAATTCCCACTGGTGCTCTTTGGATAAGGCATATTCTGTTCAGATGCTATAGTAGTTCAAGTCACTCAGAGTAGGGTATAAATAAATAAAAAACCTTTATTAGATCACGGCTATTGGATTAAAACATACCACAAATGTGTTGCGGCTTACAAGCCTTCATCAGGGCTTCCAAAAGAAGAAACAGAATCTCTGAAATGGCTTTCAAAGAATGACAACATTATGACAAAAAAAGCAGACAAAGGAGGAGCTGTTGTTGTTTGGAGCAGAGACCAATATGTCCAAGAGGCTTTGCAACAACTACAGAACCGTGAGTACTATCAGCCATTAACATCTAATCCAACTGAAAGAGATAAGACTGAATTTATAGACATGCTATCACATGCAAAAAATGAAGAAAAAAAAGGATATCACACAATGAATTTGACTTTCTTCTTTGCAACAACCCTTGTATTCCTACGTTTTATATGCTTCCCAAAATTCATAAAAATCTTCTACATCCACCAGGAAGACCTATAATTAGTGGGAATGAATCTATCACAGAACCTGCTTCTACATTTGTTGATTTCTTCATTAAGCCACTGGTCACTGAAATTCCCTCATTTATTAAAGACACTACCCATGTTCTAAATAAAATTAAAGAGATGAAAAACATTGAATCATCATCACTTTTAGTGATTATGGATGTTTAATCAATATATACCAACACTGACCACTCTGAGGGACTTGAAGCACTATCGCATTACTTTGAAATAAGACCACCAGAACAAATGCCTCCTACTGGATTTATTTTACAACGTGCAGAATGGACATTAAATAACAATATCTTTCTTTTTCAGGATCAGTTTTACAAACAAATAAAAGGTACAGCTATGGGTGCGTGTTTTGACCCTAATTATGCTAATTTGTTCTTGGGTTTTTTGGGAAAAGTTTGTATATTCAGATTTAAATGTGTATTTAGAGAAAATTGTGTGGTGGGGTAGATTTATTGATCATATTATTTGTGTATGGTCTGGGTCAGAGACAGAGTTACTGCTGTTTCATTCCTATTTAAACAACACTAACATTAATTTAAAACTTAGTTTGGAATTTTCACTTACTGAAATTAATTTCCTAGATTTGAAGATTTCTAAAGACTTTAATGGTGACTTACATGCTACTATCTACAGAAAAACAACAGATCAGAATACCATTCTAAGAGCAGATATTCATTTTGGTCAGTTTCAGAGGTTGAAACGTATCTGTGACTCAGAGGAAGATTTAAAAAAAAAAAATAAAAATAAAAATAAAAACAAATTATCCAGGCATGTATCATAGGTTTTAAAAAAGAGGGTATAAATCTACTGTTATCAGCAAAGCTTATAATAAGGTCAAAGACCTAAGCAGAAACCAGTTATTGGTCCAGAAACAAATTTTACAACATCCTGCAGATCAAGTATATTTTGTGACTCACTACAGTAGGGAAGCAGGCGGAATTAAACAAATCATCAAAAGAAATTAGAATATACTGATGAGTGATGCTTCCCTTAGAGAAGCTCTTCCAGATGCTCCTTGTATTAGTTTTCGGAGAGCACCTACCATAATGGACAAACTGGTAAAATGTAATTTGTAACGTATTTTGTTAGATTACTCAAGGTCAGTAAAGTATTCTAAATACTTTGGATTACTTCTTCAGCACTGGTAGATTTTTTTCACTTGTTTTGACTATAAAAACTCTGCCAGTACAGTCAGACAAAATACACATGTTAAAAATACATTCTCTGAAAAACCTAAATATCTTATGCAGTGTTGTTTCTAAAACAAGATAAATCAAATTGATCTTGTTTTAAGGAATTTTAGATATTTTTACAGGAAAACAATACAAAAATGATCAAGAATATGATTTTTGCCCTAATATCAAAGGTCTTACTAAAAAAAAAAAAAAAAGAAATTATTATCCAACGTGAATTTTCTTGATAAAAAATATGGTAACGTGGTTTGGTAACGTGCATGTAAAATGGCTAGAAATAGCATTTTAGCTTAGCGTAAAGCTGACAATTTACACAAGGTTTATTTCTATTTCTTCTGCTCCAAACTTACTTCAAACTTACTTCTCTGTCTGCTCGTATGAATGTAACACATCATAAGAAAGTGTTTCACTACTGTTCAAATGCACTTTGGATCGTATCATTTATATGTATAAATGTTTTCCATCTGAAAGGACGAAATATTAAATGAAAAAAATGACAATAAAATGCAAAGTAATCTGTTCAGTAATCAAAATACTTTTTGAATGTAACTGTATTCTAATTACCAATGATTTAAATTGTAACTGTAGTGGAATACAGTTACTAATATTTTGTATTTTAAATACGTAATCCCGTTACATGCATTCCGTTACTCCCAACACTGTAGATGTAACATCAGGTCATAAGTTTGACATTAAATCTTTTATTAATTGTAATACTACATTTGATGTGTATAGGCTGGAATGCCCATGCGGTTGTTTTTATATTGGGAGGACAAAGAGAAAACTGAAAGCTAGATTAGCAGAACATAACAATGCCATTCGAACTGGTAACCCTCAATACTCCATGGCCTTGCATTATAGAGATGCAGATCATAGAAGTGTAGATACACTGAAAATATGTGTTATTGAACATATACCAAGCTCAGTAAGAGGTGGAGACAGGCTAAAAAAGCTTTTACGGAGGGAATCTTTTTGAATTTACACAAAAAAAGCCACTCAATTTCCAGGTTTAAATGGAGAATTAGATTTTTCACCATATTTGTAAATTGTTTTGGCTTAATGCACTTATTGTTGATATTTTTATATTTATAATTTGAAGCTTAACACATTCACAATACCCTTGTCTGTTTGTAAAAAAATATTCAACTACATATCTGATTACAAGGATTTAAAATTCAATCCATGCCTGTTGACAAAAAAGTAATTTGATTACAGAAACTAAAGACTTTGCAACTGTGTTATACACAGCACTGTTATTTTTAGGGATGTTAATATCTACATTTTTTAAATAAAATTAATTGCAATTAATTGCATGTATAAATATTTGTTGAAAATGGCCCCCAAATAAAGATAACTCAATATAAAATAAATCAAAAGAATTATAAATATAATATATATGAAATATATAATATTAATTTATAATAATATAATAATAATATCAGATAATTTAAAGACATTACAGTATGGTGGTAAAGAATTGATTAGACAATGTTCCATTTGTTTGAGGTAGACTTGGGCTGTTCTCACAGGACGGACACTTTTGGTGCATCTCACTGTGGTGTTTTTAGGACTCTATGTAAAGCTAAATGTAGTTTGAAACTTTAAAAAATGTGCCTCAAGACCCCTGCACTGTGTTCCGTCCAGGTGTCTTTGATCAGCATCAGTGTGTTGTCTGTACCACTGCGCTGTCCCGTGCTGAATGAGACTTGCAAATACATGAAGGTGGCACTTCAAACTTGAAATTCTCCATTGGTATGAAAACTACTTTTTGAGGTGGCATGATTAATTTGTTTTAATGGCACAGGCATGATACACTTTAGCAGAGATGCAGAACTGATTGTTATGACTCTCTCTCGGTGCTGACCTCCTTTGCATTATGATGCATCTAATTTGCTTGGGTTTATGACTAATGCTATTTTTCCCTATGATTTGCGTCACTTTCAAAAAGATATTGCAACATCTCTTAAGATCCCTATGAGCAACAGTTTTCAGAATAGGAAGGACAACAAAGCACTCAGATGTAATGCCTGGGATTTAACTTTGTTAGGAAAATCAGCCTAAAGATGACTACCCACAACATCTCTGAATAACCACAGTCTGTGTTGAGTGGCTTGGCTTGAGCAGTGCAGTCTGGGTAAAATAATGAGACACACAAAGCGAGGGGTCTAAGTGGGTGGAGAGAGAGGGAGCCAGGAGAGTGTCAGAGAAAGCTAAAATGAGAAGAGGGAAAAAACTCAGAACTGCAGCCCGCTGGGCATCTTGTTTCTATATACGTCGAGGAGATAAACATGAAAACATACATTCTGAGCTCTGCCAGGCTGTGAAAATAAAATCCCAGTAGACAGGAGAGAACAATTTACAACCATGCTCTCGGAAAGGTTTCTTCAACATTCTGGCAGGCAGGAGCATTCCATCTGTTGGCAAATAAATAAATAAATAAATAAATAAATAAAGTTAATACAAGAGTATAACAGAGAAATAGAGAGAGACCACCCTAATGGCACAGTATTACGCAACCATTGTAAACAGTGGCCATGTAAAATTTTGGACACTTAAAAAAAAGCATGACTTTCTTTGCATTCTATAACAAATTATCAAACCAAGTGGCATTTAATTTAGAGAAATATAGGCCTAGCATAGACACATTTTTCAATCAAAATATTTTACAAAAATATTTTTTAAGGTTTGAAATGATAAAACAAAGATATACTATATGATAGGAAAAAAAGGTATTTGGACACTTTCTGGTTTAAAACGTTAGTGGAACATGTTGAAATAAACTACACCAGTGGTTACAGTGATCCCCGAGAGGTTGGCATCCTAGAAATGGCCACATTATGCCGACTCACTGACAAGCACCATCTCCTATCAGACATGTTTGCATCGGATCCAGCATGTTTACAGTACCTTTCCATGTGGTGTGACCGACCGGAAGCCTGTTGCATCAACAGCATGGGAGACCCGGGTTTGGATACCGCGTTGAAACCAGGAAGTAATCAGTGACGAGCACGATTCAGCTGTTGCATTTTTAACTTTAACATTACGATTTTTCTCCACTGATGGTTACATCAGGGTTTGGGGGGGGGGTTTGGGCACTGGCCGATTTTAGCTAAAGAAATGTCAACCTACTGTTTTCAATTTCACTGTGAGATCAGTCTGGGTTACTCTCTGAGGACACCTGTGTGACTTCATACATCCAATAAATCACCTTGAGACCACTTGGTAAAAAAAAAAAAAAAAGAAAAAAGAAAAAAGCAAGTAGTTCTGAGATATGCACTAGCATCATTAGTTTGAAGATGCTACACTGTTTGATATTGTATTATCTAATGCAATGGCATTCATTAATTATAGATGTGACTTTTTGGGGCCAACATATGTAAATCAGAGTCAAGCCACTTTAAAACCCCTTCAGCAGGTAGAATGTTTATAAGAGAGATTACAGCTGAATAAAGGGCAGGGGCCACTTAAACACCACATCAAAATCACACAGATTTAATCTATTTTATCTTTCTAAACCATGATCAGAGAAAATGAGGAAGGTACAGAAAAGTATGAAGCTGTTGGCAACTCTGTGCCATATTCATTTTTTGGATTACAAAGCAGGAATGATTTCAGAAGTCTGTCTTCAGGTGAAGGTGAACAGCAACCATGAGAGAGCGCATTCTCTCAGAGACAAAAAAAAAAAAAAAAACTGTTTACCAGTCACCTGCAGGCAGTGGGAATCACAATGAGAAGACGGCTTGCACTGCAGGTGGATGTAAGATTAATAATAATAATAATAACAAAAAAGCATGTAGAATAGAAGGGGGGAGAGAGAGAGAGAGCACAAAATCACAAGTGAGCCACATAGACAAAGACAAAGGAAGGAAATATAATGGATGAATTACAGGAGAGGAACTTACAGTACCATGCAAATCTCATGAAGCATGTCATCAAATAAAATATACTGCATAAAAGTAATTACGCATGTTTTAGGACGATTACAATATTTTCATGACAATTAAACATACAATTACATTATTATTATTATTATTATTATTATTATTTTCCTAAATACTTTACAGTATTTAGATAATTTAGCATTACAATAATCACAATTGGGGGTGGGGAAATATGGAGGGTCAAATATCTCAAATTAAAGCGTTAAATGAATAATTAAATAAATCAATAAATATATTCCATGTATTTAATTTTACTAGCTTTGCATCCATTTGAACTTACTTGGGTTGATTTTCATTTACTTGCACAAGCTTTGCTCTTGACAGTTTTTTTGAGATTTCCCCTAGCACTGCTAAAACAACACACAAGATAAAATGCAGAAAAATATCAGTTCAAACTGGTTTATACTGTTGTCATCTGAATTACACCCAAAGAGAAGCCTGTAAATCTTCATCAAAATGATTGTTATTATGGGTGGTTACAGACTTGTCCTAGAAGTGCCGTCTGACCAGATCGCTGATAATATTCCCTGCTCTTTACATTCTGAACATCTGCTTCTATATAGACTTTTTAAAGTCCAGCATCATTTCATGCAGTAGCTGTCACACTTAAATTCCCTGAGAGCCAGAGACCTTTTCGTTGTCTTATTAATGGAATATCATTAATATCCTCTTAACATCTGAGTGCCTCCTTTCCAGTTTTGTGATATTTATATTCCTTGGCAGGAACAGTAATCACACAGAGAAAAATGGAGTCTGTTCCACTGAGATATACTGTATCTGAGGTGTTTGGAAGGCCAGGGGTGATTCTTTGTCAAGAGTGAAACACAGAGTATTTATCTATCAAATGATCCAATTCTGTTCTTTCCACTGCTGGCTTGACAGAGAAATGGCCACAACCATGAACGCTAGCTGTTCAAAATGTCTGACTCTCGTTATCTTTTTATTAGCCATCTGTGAAGCATGATGATAAAATACTAAAATTATGGGATATTTTTTTCCTCACACCAGGAGGTATGCTTCATTGATTGAGATATAATTAAACCATAAGGTGGGGGGATCAATGCTGCTTCCACCAACTTATGTGCACTTCAAATCAACACGGGAGAATGCTGCAGTGTTTCTTAAGCTGGCACCAGTCTCATAAAATGTGTGCATTATAAATCATCTAATTCTTTTACACACTCCATCAAAATGTAATGTGTTCTAGAGCAGTTGATTCCAGTTTACGTAAAATAAATCACCATAAAAACAACATGAAACTGGTTGACGGGTGCAGTTTTTTGCTCTGTGTTGGCATATTTTTTTATTTTTTATTTTTTTTAGTGCACCAGTCAAGTTCTGGAAGTAAAAATCACATTTAATTTCTCCATTGGGGAAATAATTTTTAAGGATAACTTAAAAAAATACATATGTACATATACATACACTGGCAGCCAAAAGTTTGGAATAATGTACAGATTTTGCTCTTATGGAAAGAAATTGGTACTTTTATTCACCAAAGTGTCATTCAACTGATCACAATGTATTGTCAGGACATTAATAACGTGAAAAATGACTCTTACAATTTTAAACAAAATTTCAGAACTTCTTAAACTACTTCAAAGAGTTCTCATCAAAAAATCCTCCACGTGCAGCAATGACAGCTTTGCAGATCCTTGGCATTCTAGCTGTCAGTTTGTCCAGATACTCAGCTGACATTTTACCCCACACTTCCTGTAGCACTTGTCATAGATGTGGCTGTCTTGTCGGGCATTTCTCACGCACCTTACAGTCTAGCTGATCCCACAAAAGCTCAATGGGGTTAAGATCCATAACACTCTTTTCTAATTATCTGTTGTCCAATGTCTGTTCTTTGCCCACTCTAACCTTTTCTTCTTTTTTTTTTTCATTTCAAAAGTGGCTTTTTCTTTGCAATTCTTCCCATAAGGCCTGCACCCTTGAGTCTTCTCTTTACTGTTGAACATTAAACTGGTGTTGAGCAGGTAGAATTCAATGAAGCTGTCAGCTGAAGACATGTGAGGCATCTATTTCTCAATCTAGAGACTCTGATGTACTTATCCTCTTGTTTAGTTGTACATCTGGCCTTCCACATCTCTTTCTGTCCTTGTTAGAGCCAGTTGTCCTTTGTCTTTGAAGACTGTAGTGTACACCTTTGTATGAAATCTTCAGTTTTTTGGCAATTTCAAACATTGTATAGCCTTCATTCCTTAAAACAATAACTGACTGATGAGTTTCTAGAGAAAGCTGTTTCTTTTTTTGTGCCATTTTGTTTTTACCTAATATTGAACTTAAGACATGCCAGTCTACTGCATACTGTGGCAACTCAAAAACAAACACAAAGACAATGTTAATCTTCATTTAATGAACCAAATAGCTTTCAGCTGTGTTTGATATAATGGCAAGTGATTTTCTAGTACCAAATTAGCAATTTAGCATGATTACTCAAGGATAAGGTGTTGGAGTAATGGCTGCTGGAAATGGGGCCTGTCTAGATTTGATCAAAAAATAAAAGAATAAATAACAATTGTGATGGTGCTGTTTTTTATATCAGTAATGTCCTGACTATACTTTGTGATCAGCTGAATGCCACTTTGGTGAAGTACCAATTACTTTCCGAATCAGCGAAATCTGTAAATTATTCCAAACTTAGTATATATATATATATATATATATATATATATATATATATATATATATATATATATATATATATGTGTGTGTGTGTGTGTGTATACACGAATACATCACTTTGCCAAATTATTTCAGTTATTTCAAAGAGCCGTACATGCTACCATAGCAAAACCATATAAAACAAAGATATTGGTTAAAGTAAATCGGTTAAGAATGTCAAAAATATCCTACATTTATTTTAATTTCAGTTGAAAAGTGCCCTTGCGCTCCCTTGTCTCACCCGCACTTACACATACACACTCACATAGAGACTTGAGTCGTGACCAACAAACAGAGCTGCATTCCTGCGAATTGATCAATACAAAAGTTTCTATTATCCAAAATAAAAATTTTATATGTGCTACTTTTAATGTTTCTATGTATTTCGCCCAAATCAGCCTCACATAGCTATAATGGAAAGCACAGTCTGTGGGAAGCACGCTCCCCCTGCCCCTTCCCCTCTCATACACATGGACACACATACATATACGCATTACGCAAACAACTGAACAATGTCTTAAGGTGTGGTAACCGTGGTGTAATCAGAATAATATATATAAAAGATATTACTTATATATGACCTACCGTGAGGTCAATCTGGCTGTTAATCGATGGTATATGCTGATGTTGATGTCATCAGTCTGCATTATTTCAACTTAATTTTTAAAAAATTGTGTAAAATACCATTTCTAGAGAAGAACTTGACTACCCATTATCCTGAAGAGAAACGAGTCACCAATCTGAGAATTGCTGTGAAAAAAGTGCACCAAACAAGCTCTGCAGCGACCACCCACTTGCACTGTGAATGACACAACTGAGTCGGTCTCCCTACACTCTCAAACTACTTGTATATTTGCAAATATGTGAACATTTTCAATTAAATCAAAATATATGGTTTCTAACAACTTTAAATCAAATTGTTTTATATATTTTCTTTCGTATTTAATTCAGTTACTTTAATCTGCAATGCTTCATGAGACTGTAGTTAATGCTTTCATTTAAGACATTAAGTACACAGACTCTGACCCTTTTTTTTTTGTGTGTTTTTTTTTTAGATTTTAAAGTAATCGTTGCCTCAAATCAAAGTTTGTCATAGATGGACCATGGAGCTGGTTGGTTTGGTTTATGTCTGAGAAGCATGATGCCTAAAAAAGTGGACTCTTTGCTGTTGTGCTTTGTTGTAACAGGAAATTTGTGTGGGACATATCAAAGGGTCAAAAGGCTTTAATTTCATCCCCGCCATTCACCATAATTTCCTAATTGCCAGTCAGTTGCAGGGGGAGATACATTATCATTCTAAAGTGCATTTGATTGGACAAAAATCTGTGGTGCACAACATGAGTCATCAATACTTTGGGTACATTTTCCTTGGCGAGAAAGACTGTACATTGTCTATGCATATATCAACTATGAGATAATTTTGTTAACATTTAGGTGTATACTAGCATATAGATAACCTCAAAGCTAATAGATATAGAATAAAAAAATTAAAAATTAAAATAAAACAAAACTACTGTTCTTTTCATTTCATGGGGTCTTTAAAGTAGCTACTTAGATGTCCACACAAATGTAAGGTTTTTTGTTCTTTCTTTTTTGAAAGTTCATTCAATATTTATGTGTGCAAACTCAGGAATAAAATCACATTTTACATTAACGCTGCAATGAGTATCCAAGGCGAAGACATCAAAAAATATTTACAAAAATGAACTTTCCAAACACATTTATTGGGCTGATAACATTAATCAAACACAGTGTATGACCATTGTAAACAATGAAACAGAAAAAAGGCATCAGCTCTGCTCCAGAAATTCAAAATGCGCCAAGCATAAAATATTGATCTTTTTTCATTTATTTTTCCCTCTGATATTATTTTTTAAATGTTTATTTGTATCTTTACGTACTCATTTTCAGCATTAATAATTATATTTACAACGCCAAGACTCTCATTTTTATCGCAGACAATATCCCCCCAGATTCTTCTGTATGATGATTTTTGTCTTGACAGTAAACCTGCAAGGTTGTTGCCTGTCCTCCTCTCCACGCCACGAGCAAACAAAGATTGAGATTGCAGTTATGATTCAAGGATGTCTCTGAATTGGTCGGTGGGTTCAGTGTCCTATGTCCCTTTTTCCCAGATTTGTAGCAAGTTGTCCATATGTACAAAGGCTAAAAACTTTCAGTTCCATTGGAGAAGAGGCTATGAAATAAATGTTATATTTTTTTGAAAAAAAAAAAAAAAAAAAAAAAAAGTATCAAAACATTTGTGTGGTTATAACTGTATGTCACTAGTTTTGACTTGATGTATGAAATTGGATCTCTTTGCCAACAGTGCAAAGTCTCTTCTTGCTGGGGTTTCTTTTTTCTTTACAACGTCATGACTTTATTGGGCAGGACATATGTCAGTCTTCAGTCTGTACTATTCCATCATTTCTCTTGATTCTGTTTCTTGTACTTAGTGTTCTTGGGCTGGTCCACATCCTCACTCTATTTCAGCAGCCATTCATTCACTGTAAAGGGGAAAATTAAATACTATTTTGAGATTTTGTACTGAACATACTCAGATACTCTCTTTACTCCACTTCTGTTATGAGATCACAGACTTTCAAATCCAACACTCCTTTCTAACTGCTCATCATTTAACATTGGAAAATGTCTACATACTGTATATACAAATGCACACTACCGCATTGTGACATTAAAGTACTTGATGCAAATAATGATCCCCCCCCCCCCCAATAAATCAAACAAACAAACAAAACACAACTCAAATATAGTGCTAGGGAGTGGGAATACCACTTACTTTCTTTTCAATCTAAAACAAAGCACTGTCAAGGCTAATAATGCTGATTATAACACCACTACAGACACCTTTATTATATTTTAAGTTTATTTAAAAACAGGCAGTTATAGCCATTTTACATTAGAAAGAAATTATTCATATTAAATATGATGAAATTTCAAATTTTCAAACTTATTTCGGGTTAAATCGGATTAAACTATATCAAATCAACCACATTTCAGAAACATCCCCAGCTAAAATTTTACAGTTGAAGTCAGAAGTTTACATACATAGGAAGAAGCCACTGCTCCAAAACCGACATAAAAAAAAAAAGCCAGACTACAGTTTGCAAGTGCACATGGGGACAAAGATCTTACTTTTTGGAGAAATGTCCTCTGGTCTAATGAAACCAAAATTGAACTGTTTGGCCATAATGACCATCGTTTTGTTTGGAGGAAAAAGGGTGAGGCTTGCAAACTGAAGAACACCATCCCAACCGTGAAGCATGGTGGTGGTAGCATCATGTTGTGGGGGTGCTTTGCTGCAAGGAGGAACTGGTGCACTTCACAAAATAGATGGCATCATGAGGAAGGAAAATATGTGGAAAAATTAAGCAACATCTCAAGACATCAGCCAGGAAGTTAAAGCTCGGTCACAAATGGGTCTTCCAAATGGACAATGACCCCAAGCATACTTCCAAAGTTGTGGCAAAATTGCTTAAGGACAACAAAGTCAAGGTATTGGAGTGGCCATCATAAAGCCCTGACCTCAATCTGATAGAAAATGTGTGGGCTGAACTGAAAAAGCGTGTGCGAGCAAGGAGGACTACAAACCTGACTCAGTTACACCAGTTCTGTCTGGAGGAATGGGCCAAAATTCCAGCAAATTATTGTGAGAAGCTTGTGTAAGGCTACCCAAAACGTTTGACTCAAGTTAAACAATTTAAAGGCAATACTACCAAATACTAACAAAGTATATGTAAACTTCTGACCCACTGGGAATGTGATGAAAGATATAAAAAACTGAAATAAATAATTCTCTCTACTATTATTCTGACATTTCACATTCTTAAAATAAAGTAGTGATTCTAACTGACCTAAGACAGGAAATGTTTTCTACGATTAAATGTCAGGAATTGTGAAAAACTGAGTTTAAATGTATTTGGCTAAGGTGTGTGTAAACTTCTGACTTCAACTGTAAATGATAATGAAAACCAAAATTTTAAATGCCATGGATATTTTTACAATATTTACTGAGTAATCCATTATTTTGAAGAGAGGGGCATAATGATAATTTACACCTGTAATTTGCAAGCAAAACTACAGGTAAAAAAATAAGTTCAGTTTATATCAGCAACCCTTGTTGCCAGTGGTCCAAAAAAGCAAAACAAAAACCTTGGTGTTGTTTTCCAAAGTTAGATTGCCAATAAGTCCAGAAGCATTACAAATATCTTAATATCCAGAAAAAAAATCTTTCCTTTTGGTATCTCCTTTGTTAAGGCCCTATACAGTTAAATCTCAAAGAAATGGAACTCTCAATGTAAATCCATCCAAAATTGTTACATTTAAAATGCTATGTGTGCAAAAATTATGATTTTATTTTTTTTTATTTTTTTGTAAAATTGAGTTTACAGTAATATCAAACATTGAAAAAACAATCCTATTATACTACAATTAGCTTGGAGGTCATTTAGGAGAAATACTTTAGTAAAATAAATGAAAAACTTCAATACTACACTGCTGTCTTTGTTTGAATAAGCTGTTAGTGACTGCTTGTTCCCTATCTGTCACTCACTCGACGTTGGTGTCGATGTAGTGACACTAGGGGTCACTCTTGGGAGCCCGAGACACCTCTGGTCTTTGATAAAAGGCCAATGAAAATTGGCGAGTGGTATTTGCATGCCACTCCCCCGAACATACGGGTATAAAAGGAGCTGGTATGCAACCACTCATTCAGATTTTCTCTTCGGAGCCGAACGGTCATGCTCGCTGAGCTGAATACTACTGTTCATTCACCTGCTGGATCTGACGGCGCATTTCAGCGGCTACTCCCTCCTCTGCACTGGTGCACTGCAGAGAACGCCCCTGGGCGCTTCGGCAGAAAAACTAGAGAGTATATTTTCTGAAAGAGCATTTTTCCCCTCTAAAAGAGTATATATTTCTCTAAAAGAGCGCACACACGGAACGTCTTTTTAAAGACGCGTCTTTTTAAAGATGCTTTTCCGATTGTGTGTTATTTCTGGTTGTGCTCGTTATCTCTCGCCTTCTAATGGTCACGATCACTGTCTTTCGTGTCTGGGCACTGCTCACGCGGAGACAGCGTTTGTGGATGTCCATGGCAACGTTGCGGTCGCGGCTCGCCTTCGTAAGAAAGCGAGCCACCCCAGAGGCTCCCGCCTCGGTCCTTTTACCCACGGGTTTGAGGCCAGCGCGGCTAGCACTGGGGGCGATTTGGGGACCACAATGGGACCGCCTCCGCCGGGTATCCCCCCGCGGACCTCCCATTCCCCAGCACGCTCGTCTGCCCCGATCGGGCTTCCGGGTGAGTCCGCTGGCTCGTCTCACGGCGAGTTCGACCTCTTATTCGGAGCCCGCGAAAGTGATGAGCTCTCGAGCGCAGCATTGGAGAGCGGGCTCGTCCAGTCGGAAGCCTCAGCTGGGCTCCTCCCTTCGGGGTCACAGGCTGACGCGGAGATGACGACATGCTTTCCCGGACAGCCGCGAGCGTAGGTTAGAGTGGATTTCACCGCTCTTCCCTGAACCCTCACGGCTCTGTGATTGGTTCCTGGGCTCGCGGCGCCGCTCAAAGCCACGCCCTGCTCCGTTCCTTTCTTCCCGGAAGTGCATGAAGAGCTGACAAGGTCGTGGGAGGCACCTTTTACTGCCCGGTCCCAATCTTTTCAGCTTCCCCGCTCTCACTACCCTCGATGGTGGGGCGGCCAAGGGTTATTCGGCAATCCCCCGGTGGATAAAGGCGCTCGCGGTGCACCTATGCCCGCAGAGCGCCGCCACCTGGCGCGGGTGCCCAAAGCCCCCGTCCAAGGCCTGTAGGTTTACGTCGTCTCTGACGGTCAGAGCCTACGGCGCTGCTGGACAAGCCGCCTCCGCCCTGCACGCCATGGCTCTCCTGCAAGTCCGCCAAGGCGCTAAAGGAACTGCACGAGGGTAGTTCCGCCCCGGGATTGATGCAGGAACTGCGCTCGGCGACCGACCTCGCTCTCCGAGCGACGGAGGTCACGGCGCGGTCTCTCGGGCGGACGATGGCCACACTAGTGGTCCAGGAGCGCCACCTTTGGCTCAACCTGGTCGAGATGGGTGAGGCCGACAGGACACGATTCCTTGCTGCCCCCATTTCCCAGGTGGGCCTATTCGGCGACACCATCGAGGACTTTGCCCAGCAGTTCTCGATGGTAGAGCAGTAGATGGATGCTAGCCGGCTTATCCTGCCCCGGCGTGGCTCAAGATCCCGCACCCCATCTACTCATCGCCGAGGGCGTCCCCCTGCGGTGACTGCACCGGCTCCGCCACAGCCCGCCCCTCCGGCCCGGCCCCGGCGTGGAGCCCACCGCAGGAAGCCGACGCCACCCGTCTCACAGCCGGCACCGAAGAACCCACGGAGATCTTCGAAGCGCCCCTGAGACGGGCGACCCAGGGACAACGAAACCCGCTGCTCTGGAGCTGGTAAGCAGATCTTCATCTTTTTGTTACCTTTTGCATTTAATTGCGCTGCATGCCTAAGTGGCTGCAGTACTCAAGAGCTCTGCAAGAGTGGTTTCCTTGTTCCCTGGGTTACATATCCAGTGTGTACGGCTGGCATCACGACCACCGTCCACCACTCCATTTGGCAGGTTGGCGCTCCAGCGGCGGTCTCCCGCCCTGAGCGCCCAGCTGTGGCACAAATCCGCCCCCGATGTGACAGTCTCCACGGGTCATGAGGACAGGCCTCTTCCTCCCCCGTCCCAGGCTGTTCCGGGGCTGGTCACAAGGAGCCAGGTAAGTGCTTCGATGTCCTCGGACTCAGCACGGCCACGATGTGGTGTGGCACCTCGAGCTCCACCCCGCCGCGAGGCCCCACCCGCCGGTACATCCGATGACGTTGTCCCTTTGGTCCCCCTTGCACGGAACTTGGACGCATGGCTTGCGCTTTCCAGTCTGTCACGAGGGCTGGTCCGGACCATCCGACTCGGCTGCGCGATTCACTTCGCCGGGCATCCGCCCAGGTCCAGCGGTGTCCACTTCACCTTGGTGAAAGTCGGAAACGCTGCTACCTTGCGTGGAGATCGCTACCCTCCTACGGAAGGACGCGATAGAACCTGTCCCTCCAGCTGAGATGAAGAAGGGGTTTTACAGCCCCTACTTCATTGTACCGAAAAGAGGCGGTGGGTTGCGGCCAATCTTGGACCTGTGAGTACTGAACCGGGCCTTACACAGACTCCCGTTCAAGATGCTGACGCAAAGACACATTCTAGCGAGCGTCCGGCATCAAGATTGGTTCGCGGCGGTAGACCCGAAGGATGCGTACTTTCACGTCTCGATCCTTCCTCGACACAGACCCTTCCTGCGGTTCGCGTTCGAGGGTCAGGCGTATCAGTACAAAGTCCTCCCTTTCAGCCTGTCCCTGTCTCCTCGTGTCTTTACGAAGATCGCAGAGGCTGCCCTTGCCCCGTTAAGGGAGGTGGGCATTCGCATTCTCAACTATCTCGATGACTGGCTAATCTTAGCTCACTCTCGAGACGGGTTATGCGCACACAGGGACCTGGTGCTCTCACACCTCAGCCGACTAGGGCTTCGGGTCAGCTGGGAAAAGAGCAAGCTCCTCCCGGTTCAGAGCATCTCTTTTCTCGGTTTGGAGTTGGACTCAGTCTCCTTGACGGCGCACCTTACGAACGAGCGCGCCCAGTCAGTGCTGGCCTGTTTGAAGGCGTTCAAACAGAAAACAGCGGTTCCACTGAAACTTTTTCAGAGGCTCCTGGGGTATATGGCATCCTCGGCGGTGGCCACCCCACTCGGGTTGATGCATATGAGGCTGCTTCAGCACTGGCTCCAGACTCGAGTCCCGAGACGGGCATGGCACCACGGGACACACTGTGGGCCATTACGTCGGTCTGTCACCGTCTTTTCAGCCCTTGGACTGACCTCTCATTTCCACGAGCAGGTGTTCCGCTAGAACTGGTCTCCAGGCGCGTCGTGGTCACGACAGATGCCTCCAAAACGGGCTGGAGCCCGCCCAGACGTGGCGCTCGGACCTCACGCTCCTTGTGACAGCTCCCCCCGGGCAAATTCCCCTGAGGAAGGCCCTTCTTTCTCAGGGAAGGGGCACCATCCGGCACCCGCGCCCAGACCTCTGGAATCTCCATGTCTGGCCCCTGGAAGGGACGCGGAAGACCTAAGCTGTCTCCCACCTGCGGTGGTAGACACGTTCACTCAGGCTAGGGCTCCCTCTACGAGGCGCCTGTATGCCTTTTAAGTGGCGTCTGTTCGCTAAGTGGTGTTCTTCCCGTCAGGAAGACCCCCAGAGGTGCGCAGTCAGATCAGTGCTTTCCTTCCTGCAAGAGAGGTTGGAAGGGAGGCTGTCCCCTTCCACCTTGAAGTAGTACATTGCTGCCATAGCAGCCCACCATGATGCAGTCGACGGTAAGTCCTTAGGGAAGCATGATCTGATCATCAGGTTCCTAAGAGGCGCCAGGAGGCTGAATCCCTCCAGGCTGCACCTTGTTCCCTCATCGGACCTCTGTAGTTTTTCAGGGTCTACAGAGAGCCCCCTTTGAGCTTTGCAGTCAGCCAGGCTTAAGGCACTCTCCTTGAAGACTGCCCTCCTGACTGCGCTCACTTCCATCAAGAGGGTAGGTGACCTGCAAGCGTTCTCTGTCAGCGAAATGTGCCTGGAGTTCGGTCCGGGCTATTCTCACGTGATCCTGAGACCCTGACCGGGCTATGTGCCCAAGGTTCCCACCACTCCTTTTAGGGACCAGGTGGTGAACCTGCAAGCGCTGCCCCAGGAGGAGGCAGACCCAGCCCTGGCATTGCTGTGTCCGGTGCGCGCTTTACGCATCTATTTGGATCGCACGCAGAGCTTTAGAATCTCTGAGCAGCTCTTTGTCTGCTTTGGTGCACAGCGGAAAGGAAGCGCTGTCTCCAAGCAGAGGATCGCCCACTGGCTCATTGACGCCATAACTATGGCATGTCTCGCCCAAAACATGCCGCCCCTGGTAGGGCTACGAGCCCATTCTACCCGTGGTGTAGCGGCTTCTTGGGCCCTGGCCAGAGGTGCCTCTCTAACAGACATTTGCAGAGCAGCGGGCTGGGCAACACCCAACACCTTTGCAAGGTTCTACAACCTCCGGGTGGAACCGGTTTCGTCCCAGGTAGTGGCACACAACACAAGCGGATAAGCCCGGGATAGCCGGCCGGGTGTATCGCTTGCACATAGCGCCTTCCACCTCCTTTTGAGCTGAAGACGTGTGCTGTTAATTCCCAGTAGTGTTCACAAAAGTTGTTCCCTGGTTGACTTCATCCGAGCCCTGTGGCAGTCGAGTTTTCGGAGAGACTCGCTGCCGGCCCAGTACACGCGCTAACTAAGATCCCGGTTCTGGGGTAGGTGCTCCGCATGTGGCGGTTCCCTGTAAGGCTAACCCCATGCGATCTATATCTTCCGCTAGTTCGTTTCCCTACTGGCAAACAGCGTCTTCCTTGGGCAGAGCCCCTCAGTCTCCATGTTGTAGTAACTCCTCCCCCATTGGGCAGGATCTACCTTGAAGGCTCTCCACATGGTTGGAAAGACCATGTGATGTATTCTTCCACTTAAATATCTCCCCCTCTCTTGGGGCGAGGTGTGGTCTCCGCGGTGTCCTCCCCTTGGGAGGGACACCCCCCGACTAGACCTGGCGGCCCAGTCAGATAATCCCCCTTCTTTTTTAGGGAGTGGAAAAAGAGAAGGGGAAAGAGGCCACGACTGGGTTAAGCCTGTCTCTATCTCTGGGTAGTCGACTTGTCCCCAAAAAGGGCCGTTCGACACTCATAACTGTGTTGGGGGAGGTCACGTGTCGACCTGGTGCGCTGGCTATGAGGCACACAGCAAGTCTGCCCACCACACACCGCCAGTTCATGTAACACAGTTCAGCCTTGTGGCGTTTTGTATAGGGACCCCTAGTGTCACTACATCGACACCAACGTCGAGTGAGTGACAGATAGGGAACGTCGTGGTTACTGGTGTAACCTCCGTTCCCTGATGGAGGGAACGAGACGTTGGTCCCTCCTGCCACAACGCTGAACTACCCGCTGAAATGGCCGGACCTTATATCGGCTCCTCAGCGTAAAACCTGAATGAGTGGTTGCATACCAGCTCCTTTTATACCCGTATGTTCGGGGGAGTGGCATGCAAATACCACTCGCCAATTTTCATTGGCCTTTTATCAAAGACCAGAGGTGTCTCGGGCTCCCAAGAGTGACCTCTAGTGTCACTACATCGACACCAACGTCTCGTTCCCTCCATCAGGGAACGGAGGTTACACCAGTAACCACGACGTTCTACTATTCAGCAATTCTGCTCATGTTCAGATGAGCGGATGGAGAAATTGTTCCTATAAACAATTGTTTGCTAACTAAACAGTAAGCACTATGAAGCTTATGAATGTTTATGTTAAAATTGTTAGTGTTAAAAAACACAAGATTGATATTTTATGTAAGGATCAATCTTCCCCATACAGAAGCATCAATATCAGAAGTATAGTTATTTCAAGATCGATTCGCCAATCCCAATATAGTGTTAATTCTAGCTGCAGCCCATGATCACACGGGAAGTCGGCATGTTGTTTCCAAGAGTTCCTGTATCCTAGGATCGGCCATTTTCTATCAGACATGTTTGCATAGGCTCCAGTGTGTTTGCCTTCCCCTGGTGAAACCAGAAGCGTGTTGCATCAGCAAATGGGAGACTCGGGTTCGGATCCTGGGTTGAAACATAATCAGTGACAGTTGCATTTTTCCCTCTAACATAAAATTTTTACTGTACTGATGGCTAGTTTTAGGTTTGGGATTTGGGTTGTGGGATACAGTTTATAAAACATGCATTCACTTTTGGTGCCTCTCTGTGGACATTACACAAGGAAAATCGAGCTCACACGTGCCCATTCGCCCAACAACACTTCCAGCTTTGGCCACCGCGAGCAGTGTTTTGAATTTCGGTAAGCACAGACAGATTTTAGCTTAAGAAAAGTCAACCTACCATTTCTGATTTCATTGTGAGATCAGTCTGCTGCTTTGCAAGACACCATAAATCATCACTGTATAGCTTCCCAGAATTAATAATTTTCTCATGCACTGAATATTATCACCTCAAGGTAAAATTTAACATTCAATTAGCCTGCAGACACCTCACTGTGATAGTTTTACTAAAGGATCTATTTCTTCTGTCTCCCTGGTTAAGATACATGACCTGTGATACCTAACCAACACTAATTAAATGCCTCTTTTTACCTCCAAGATATTTTCATCCATTACTAACTCAAATGTAATAAAGGAACAAATCTTTTTTTGGATCACTCATTTACCCTTTGGGGTGGTAAATTCAACCTCTCAAGCAAATGCCATACCGACTTAAAATAATCAGTTCAAGAGTACAAGCAAATCCTCTATAATTAAATTGCGTGATCAGAGCAGTCTAGATAAGTTTGTTTCTTTGTTAATGATGCTTTGGTGCTTCAGGGGTAAAACAATTTGTACAACAACATTTCAGGCATTGTGATAGAAGCACAAACAATATTGTGTGCATGATCTGAAGATGCCCATGGCTTCCAGAGCAGACTGCTACTTTATTGAGGCTCAGAAACTTATCCTACAAACTCAGTCAATAAATGATGCATGTTCAAGTGGAAATTACCTCTAATTATCTTAGCACTTTCTACTAGATGACAGAGCACCCAGCAAGTTTATTTTATATATAATAAGCAGTTTATCTGTACAAATGACATATTTGAAGAAATGGGTAATTACATGGATTTGTTGAGGGTAAATATTTGCTTGTAAGCTGCTGAATAATTAAGTACAACCCCCTCAGCCCCCTCTCCCAATTATCGGTATTTCGAAACGACTGTGAGTGTTCAGAATTCCTCAAGTTTGGCACAATTGTGGAGCATCGCATATACAAGCGCTACTCAGAGTACTTTAAGAATAGCGTGGCACGGAGCAGTACTCAAATGTACGCATACAGTACGCATATTGTTGCTGCATAAACGGAGTAGTTGTTGAATACACACAGCGCCATGTGGTGCTGCATTTGTACTTGATAAATGCTATTTGTTTGAATCAGAGCGTGCTATGATATATGGTGTTTAATTAGGCTATTCTTCAAAGATAAATGGTTATATGATAATTTAAATCAGAAGAGAGAATAGTTTATTTCTGTAATATTTATGTTATGTGATGTTTATTTACATATTTTATGTTATTTACATACATATTATGTTACATATCATATTATGTTATCATGAGGTACAAAAGAGATACTTCAGTAATTCAGTTGCTGCTTATTTTTTATTCTGTTTACTTTTTAGAAACCTTGCATGTCCACTACTTTCACTGATGAGCAATCAGTAAAAGCCTCAATAACACCTACATAACCCTGAGTTCTCTAACAGGAACGCTGTAGCAGCCAGTATTTAATTCACCAGCATTTCACCCTAGAATTACAATTTTATGATAAGAAAGAATGTTTGATATGATATTTTTAAATATTTGTGTATTGTGTATGCTATGAAAGTGAATTTGTTTTTTTTATATGTGCATTAATTTGAAATGTTATTATGCACAGTGTAATGTATTGTAATGAAACAATCTTTTGATCATAAATTCTTGGGGACTTGCAGTCCTGTTGTTATTATTATAGCCTAAGGATAAATTACACATTTAATATTTCCCAATGTTTAGGGAATTATAATTATTTTAATACTAACGCAGACAGACAGATAGACAGATAGACAGACAGACAGACAGACAGGCAGACAGACAGATAGACAGATAGATAGATACAGTAGATAGATAGAAGTCCCCCCCCCCTTTTGTCTTTTCCAAATTTTCCTTTTAATAAAAATATTAAAAGCTGTATAACACCCAGAAAGTCTTAATGTTAAAGGTCACAACTGGTTCTTCCCATACCCATTAAATCAATGGAAGAAACAATTTGTTTTAAATTGTTATTTCTCATAATTATAAACAAAAATATATATGTTTTTTAAACTTTATAAAACTTTTTTTATTTAGTTTGTTTTGAAAGTCTTGACCAAGTCACAACGTTTGGTTTCAGTACCACAAGCTATGCAGTGTTCATAACAAATATTTTGAAGGGTCAGAAATTACCCTAAGACAATAAAAGGGGTTAAGACAGCAAGTGAACCTTTAAGTCCAAGTTTCTGCTTTAGTGTACTTGTTTACAATGTACAGAACAATATGTAAAAACAAAATGTTCAGACCAAATCTATGCTGTGTCTTTTCCAAATTTTCCTTTTGTGTTTGATGGAAAAAAATAACAGGACATGGACTTGGAAATGACGTGAGGGTAAGTAAATGGACCTTTTTCAGATTTCTGTCTTTTGGAACGCCAAAGTAAACTGTTGCAGGTACATTTTTGTTGCTGTGAATAGAAGTCCACAGCAAATATTTTGTTTACCCATGTGCTCCAACAGTGGAAAAAATCCATTCAATCCATTTACGTTTCCACGAATTTCCACAAGAGGAAAAAAATAGAGAGCGGTGGATTACAGCAGTCAGATGAAAAAAAAAAAAAAATGCTAAATTCACTGTCACTCTCTCATCAGCTGTGGTAAAAAAAAATTTCCCCAAGGTAATTTAACACAAATCATAATGTTATAAATTTACACTTGATAATAATTGTTTAAAAAAAATAAAATAAAATTATATACATATATATATATATAAAAATGCTAGAGTTACGCTGCTGAAATATGGCGGAAATACATCATTGCAGTCTTTGTAAAGGGTCCATAATGACATTTTTTACTTTTTATGTTGCATAATTTTTGGGTCAGATGGCTCCATTTTCACTTATTTTCAGCTACTTGAGCAAATAAGACCTTTAGATAATCTAAAACCCTCACCAGCTTGTACTGTTCAATTAAAATCAAATAATTTCTTCTCATTATTATCCGTCTCTTACACCTCATCGTTTATGTCCACTGTAACTGCACCACTTTAATGCAAGTGTTGCAATTATGTGTTTTGAATAGACAAGTAGAGCTACTGCCTTTACATCTGACCAAACACTGCAAAGGTCACGACTGTGCAAAGTGAAGAGAATAAAGAAAAAGGTCACTTATTTTAGATGCACCTCTTCGATAAAGTCACTTGGAAACTAACTATCTTAACATGTATTATACAAAGGAGTTAAAAAGTCCACTTGTCGAAATGCTTCTATATCACATTTTTCAAATTTTATTAATTACAAATTATATTATCAGCATAACAATTTGAGTGAAGAATTCAATTGAAAAATTAACATGAATTTTAGAATTTTTTAGCATTTTTTAATTCCCCTTTTTCTTTAATGACAGCATGCACTTGAGTTGGCATGCACTCCACGAATTTGTTAAATTCCTGATGATCCGTTCCCCCAGCATTATTTAAGAATGTTCCAACAAGCATCTTGTGTGCTTCAATGAAAGAAAGAAAACCTGACCTTTATTCAAAGTGGTGAACATGGTCAAAGTGATCAGTGACCTAGAAATAGTGCCAAATCTTCAATATTTCATATTAATTTTACATCAAAAAGTTTCTTTGTTTAAAAATGTCAAAATTTTAAATTAGATTTTGAATCCCAAATTTTCCATGTAGACTCAAACTTTTAAACCCCACTCAGTGTCAGTGTTGTCCTGAAGTCAATGAGTAGAAACATTTTTTGTACTTTTTGTTTTATCATGGGATAAACAAACTTACACTCTCTAATTCAAATCAGAATGAAAGATCATAGTGAATAAGTGACAGAAACACTGACACAAACCTCGGTACTGCAGCTTCTGTGCCCTGTTGTTGGGGCAGTCCCTGCCCTGCATGCTGAAGTTGATGTTGGTGCGGATACAGCGGTTGTTCAGAGGCTGTACTGGACGCACGTTGTCACTCATACTTAGGAATATCTGTGAGGGCTGATTCTGACTGAGAAGTCGCATGGAGTGCATCTGTAGGGACAACACATACACACAGAGCATTTATTTAGTTGGCTCTCTGATGGCAGGTCAGGCGATTATCGCACACTCAATCCAATCCTAACAGACCTATATCAAAACCGTCTAGGGAACCGGCATTCTGTAAGACTATTTATTACGTGAGATCCACCAAACATGTGGGTATGTCACTTAAGAACAGCTTATACTGCATGTGTTAACTGTTTGTATATCTGCTGTGTCAAAAACATGTTTCAGCCTCAAGTAGTACGGTGTTAGCCGAGTCTAATTTCATTTACCTGCATCTTTGTGACGTAAATTGGCTTGTTCATCAGAATCCACGTGGCAGTCTCATAGCACGGTGGGATTGTCATAGACCCTTCGTAAGTAATAAAACTTGATGTCTCTGGATACACCTCCTCAATGTTTAGCCCAGAGAGAAGGTATGCATCATCTACACAAAGGGAGGGAACGCATCATGAAATGTTGTTGTTTATTCATTAAATTGAATTCATAAAGCCAGTCTAGAGAGCAAATTTACACAGATGAATTTGCCATTTTAATGCTCTAAATAAATTCCAAACCCAACGGCATAATTTTCAGCAACCTCTTCATAATTCAATGTTTAAGGTAGAGTTCACAAAAAATCTGCAACTATTTACTCATCCTCATGTTGTCCCAAAGAGAGACATTTCCCACTCCTCTTTTCGATACAAGAACACATAACTCACATCTGCCAAATTCCAAAATAAAAAAAATAAAAAAATAAAAAATCCAATTTGTCAACGTACTGTCACAAGTTTGATTCCCTGATTCAACGATCCGTTCGCAACAGTTCTCGAGTTAACAGCTCACTGGTGGAAAAGATTATAAGTGAATAATGACATAAATTTCAGTCTGTTCCTCACACAAAGCTATCATATGGCTTCATGAGACTTGGAATATAGCGAACAAGTCATATGGACTTAACAGCTTGACAGATGTGGTCTTTTTGTGTTCCACACAAAAAAGGAGGAAAAAAACAAAACAGCATATGGGTTTGGAATGACATGAGTAAATAACTTAAAAACGTAAATAACAAAGGAATGTCTAGAAATGATGTCCAAACAACAACAGCAAAGCACTAACAGAAAACAGTAACAAAGAACTCTGCAGATGATAAAAAAATAATAAAAAAAACTGGCACCTTTGTTTGCCAAAACTCCAGTCTTTTCAGCTGGATGTATGCTCTGCCTTTGATTTGTTGGGTGGCCGGTGACAGCTTGTGTTATTTTGACTTCACAATAGCGGGCCAAATTTAGATAACGCAGGGCTGAATTTATGAGTAGCAGGACATACTGAACCCACCTTCCACTGACAAGAGACAAGTAATAGGTTCCGACTCATATCAGCCAGAGGAAATAGTTCATTATTCTCACCCTATCCCATTGATTACCATTCTATCTGAGGCTGTGAAAATCCCTGCATGTTTGCAATTCTGCTGGGATCATCATGCAGAACTTTGATAGCTTTGGTGGCATAAATAATTCCTTGTGGCTGTGGAGGAGGGGGGTACATTTGAAAAATACATGCGCTAGCTCCACAACCGGTGCAGTAAGGGCTGGTAATATTCAGCCGGCATGAAGGAGGTGGGGGAACAGAGCGTGAGGCCAGGGAGGTGGGTGGGGGGTTCTGACAGCTGTCAAAGCCCACTCTCCTCTGCTCTCCCCCGGTACTGCTAGTCCTCCCTGAGCTCGGCTAGCCTGTGTTCATGCACCGCTGCGGCCTGGGATACAAGCACCAGCCACCAGGGTTCAGAAAGCTTTATCTATTCATCCACTCTTTCACCCCTATTAATTCAATTATGAAGCCCTTTTTTCAAAAGCCCTCTGGTGAGCTCAAGCATAATGCCATGGAAGATTTCTACTACTCTGCATTTCAGTGTAGCCATGAAATATTCCAGAACTGATTCTTTCAAATCAAGAATGTTTAGCATAAATGTTAATTTATACAGTAAAAAAAAAAAAAAAAAAAAAAAAAACTATAAAAACAACAGCAGCTACTGTAAAAAATCTTTAGTTTACAAAAGTTGTCATCATTATAAACTAATCTTTGTTTCCATTCATTTAACTTGACAGTTTTTTCTACTTATTTTTGGTGTTTTCAGAGTTTATGACACATTTTCTTTATAACCGGTAGTCATTCATTTAATTTAAAGTAGTCAAAAAGTGAAAGGAACACCACAGGATGTCACTTTAGTAAAACTTAAGATTTGACATAAACAAGGATAGTTACCCCAAAAAGTTGCATAGATTACGTTTAGGACATATTTGGGTCCTTTTTTATGCTTTAAAGTGAGTCACAATCAACTGCCATATTGAAATCAGCAAACAGGACATTCTTATAAATGTACTGTTTTTGTGTTCCGCAGAATAAAGTAGTAAGGGTTTTAAACAACATGAGGGTCAATATTTTCATTTTTGGGTGAACTATCCCTTTAACCCTCCTATTGTCTTAATAAACTGCACCCTCCTTTTGTCCTTCGGGTACAGTTGTCCCTGTCTTTTACTAAAATCTGTTTTATTGTGGTCCCAAAGTGTATAATGATAGGGAGAGAAAATGCTATATGCTGAATATTAATGGAGTAACATAATTTTTAATGAATATATATATATATATATATATATATATATATATATTTAAAAACCAAGGATGTCTCAATTTACATTTATTTCAATCACTTTGGACATTTTATAATATGTTAACTATACTTCAACTATTTCTGATGTATTCTGCTTGTAGAAAGTCAACAGTGTACATTTTGGAGTAACAATTTTAGTACATGCCTATTTCACAAATGAATCTCTATTGTCTTTCTCAGCCTTCAAAATGGGCCAACTTTGCACATCCATTGCAAGAAATCTCTTCCTTTCCACCAATTTCAATCAATTTTTTGCAGTGTTACAGGGGTTTAGGAAGGTGCCATAATAGATATTTTTGCCCAGTGGGGCAGGTGGGAATTTAGAAAATAATATGGGGCTAGGGGCTAAACTTGAGAAAATGTGAAATATTTTTAGGTCAAAATTGATTCACAGATATACAAAAAATGAAATAAAAATAAAAATAAAAATATTAAAAGCTGTATAACACCCAGAAAGTCTTAATGTTAAAGGTCACAACTGGTTCTTCCCATACCCATTAAGTCAATGGAAGAAACAATTTGTTTTAAATTGTTATTTCTCTTAATTATAAACAAAAATATATATGTTTTTTAAACTTTATAAAACTTTTTTTTATTTAGTTTGTTTTGAAAGTCTTGACCAAGTCACAACGTTTGGTTTCAGTACCACAAGCTATGCAGTGTTCATAACAAATATTTTGAAGGGTCAGAAATTACCCTAAGACAATAAAAGGGGTTAAGACAGCAAGTGAACCTTTAAGTCCAAGTTTCAGCTTTAGTGTACTTGTTTACAATGTACAGAACAATATGTAAAAACAAAAATGTTTCTTATTACCAACAATATAAATGGTGAGGTCTGAATTTTTCACTCACTTTTATATGTTATTCTTGTGATGGTGTCTCTGTTCAACATTCGATTCAGAAATGAATTTGAAGTCTCAGATATCTGAAATGGAACAGATGTCAAGGGAAGGAGGGGAGTGGAACAGAGTGAAAGTGAGGCAGAAGGACAGTGATAGATAGGAAAGAAAAAAGAAGAGGAGTAAGCAGGGGGAAAGGGTCAAGGGAACGTGAAGAGAAGCAGATTAGTAGTGACAACTTTATTTCTAAATGGCAAAAAACATAACTGAGAAAAAATAAAAAATAAAATATGAAACAAACATCTCAGGGGAAGTAAAGGGAAAATCTCCCAGTCATTCAGGTAGTGTCATGTCACTTGAAATTTACTTAGACCATTTAAGCACTGAAACACTTTACACAACTACACCAGGATGAACCCAACAGTGTTCTGTAATTTAATGACACCTGATAGAACCACTTACGACATACCCATTTGCAATGATCGACAAGTTCTTCAAAAGTTGTGACTGTTTTTTAGTAAGAAGCGTTGACAGAGCCAACAAGGATAAGTGTGCTCTTGCTTTCTTTTGACTCCACTTTAATTTGCTAATTTGAAACACGTTCAGTTTCAGAAATTAAAAGAAAAGTGCCTCATGACTACAACACAAATCACTTTAATTTTGACCTCCTCATTGAGAGAACAGTGAAGACTGAGGCTTAAAAGTCTTAGTCACATTCTTGTGAGACTTTCTACAATATTACCTGGGGCTGCAGTCAGCCATTATCTCACCCAAGAAATAATTAGTGTGGACTACACAGTGTTTGAAAAGAAATGTTGCTACAAAAAATAGCTTTTACTTTCCCTTGCAATCAATGGTTTTGCCTTGCCAAGAAACAACTTATCCATATAGCTGTTTATATCACAAACAAAATAGCATTTTTGGCACACTTTGCATTCAATCTATGGAGACTCACATGAGAGTCCTTCCTGGAAGTGTGACGCCAAAACAGGGAACACAGCATGTGATACCTCAGAAAAGGGCTTTGGCTGTGTATCATGACAGAGTGAGAATAAGTGCAAGAAAAGACACTGAAATCAGAGGTGATCACTAGAAAGCCATTAAAACAAACCTTCCATTTTATTTTATTTAGTCTTTATTTTATTGAAATGATGATATTACCTTATCACTCCATTTCCCCATCTGTCCCCAGAGCATACTGTAGCTCAGTGTTTCAAATTGATGAAAATGTATTCATCTTTAATAATAATAAATGTGTCTATATTTAATTTAGGATGAATATAAATATAACTGTATCCTGACAGAAGGGAGATATTAATTTAAAAACATACCTCTTTTATAAGTTTTCACAGCTGTGTCCCTACTTTTTGTCACACCATCAGATATTTATGAAACGATCATATATATTGTAAAGAAATTGTTTGGAATTTTTGGATAATTTCTCTCATTTTAAGTAGGTCTTCTAAGAAGCTAGAAACAAAAACAAAATTACTTCTACATGAGTAATGTGTTACCTGTCAACTCCGTCAGATGTTCTTCAATAGGTGGAGCTGACAGTCAGTTTGAACCCATTCCCAATTCATTCTTAATCAAAGCGAATGCTGCATTTGTCAAATATAAAATAAATATTTGACACGACAGTACACGTTTGTATGTATAGTATTGACACATAATGAGTGATAGGCAAGGAAAAACGTTTTGTGAGAACTTTAAAAAGGCAGGGGCTTGCACCAAACATTTGGTTAACAATGTTTAAATATTTAACAGACTAATAAAGAATTATTCCTTGGTACATAAACCTTTTTTTTGTTTTTTTGTTTTTTTTCTCCTGCAGCTTGTTTGTCCCAGCACATAAGTGCATGATACAATTTTTTATTGTATACCAAGTACATAAAATGTTCTAATTTCTCCAAAATATCATCTACAGTATATAGTTGCATCATAGCATTAAAAGACATTTTACTTTCTAGTATATGGAGAGTCCATATTGAGTCTTCATGCAAAGACTGCATAATTGTTCCTATAGAGTCAGAGAGTGCATGAATTAAACACATTCCTGTTTGGACAGACAGCAGAGGTGACTGCACTATGCTCACTTCCAGGGCAAAGATGACTGCCTGCCACTGACTTTGGACGGGTTAATTAGTTTAGCTTAAATTCTTGTCCTGAGGGAGAAAATAAGGTAATGGTCTATCACAGCTCTTCAGACATTTCTCTGCACAGTCATTTCACAAAGCAGGGGAAAGTTATTTCATAACCTTGTCCTTCCAGAGTGACAGGGATGATGCTGTCTGGTAATTGCATGGCTAATTGTTTCTGAGCTTTAGAGCATGTATTTATTTAATTAATGTGCTGAAGTTCAAATTGGGCAATAATGTGTCTCCGGCAAAAAAAGATTATTGTCACAAACATTCATGTCAATCCGTAAATTCACCTTCATGTCAGTGGAGAGTGTACATGGCAGAGAGATTTTAAGGACAGAAATGGCCCACTAACATGCATATGAATGGGAGAAATTGTAATGCTAAAAATTGCAGCTGTAGGACTGTCTTAAATGAGCCAATCACCTTTTTGATAGAGGCCTCGCAATGCTCAATATGGTGGCTGCGGGAACAGAATTTCCACCTTACAGTGAAAAGCGGCAATCGGCTTTTGGATAAAATGTCCACAGCATTAGCTAGGCCACCTGAAATATAACACTTTTTTTGTGTGAGTTTAAAGAAGCACAATTTGTGATACCATTGTTGTCAGATTAATATTATTTATTTATTTAATTTTTTTTGCTGATTTGAAATATATTATTTAAACGTTTTCTTGACCAACAGTTTTGTAGATTTCAGTCTTTCCCCTTTCAAGTAGATAGAAGCTGCGCTTGAATTGGCATTACAAAATGGCCACAGAGTGACCTGGCATGCCTCTAAAGGAACTTTGTTATGTAGTGAGACATGACAATTAAGCACTAAAATCTTTTTATTTTTGCATGGATGTATAGGTAATACTCACCTTCATAAATATAGACACTATCACCAACCCATTTGGACTCTTGGCAGCTTCTGTGTAGTTTGTGTACAGTTCATGGTTGTAATGTATAAGCTGTACCTGTGTAGAAAAAAAGACAAAATGGACATAAATCAGCTTTGACATAATGTGCAATGCTTTATCCTTGGCAAAGAGAGCATGAGATACAGAAAAGCATCCCTACTTTTCTCTGTTTGCTCACCACAAAAGACACTTTGACAAAAAAGGGTTTTTATCTCTGTTGATTAATTGTGATTAATTCCATGTTTCTTTTGGAATTTATTAAATATGAACAGCATAATTGGGAAAAATTACTGGTTGATAGTAATTTGGTTGATAATTACTGAAATTCCAGTTTCCAGTGTGTGGATCTTACAACCTCTTTTCACCTTGTCACGGTCCTGTCACCTTGCCAGGTTGAGTTTTTATCTGACGAGGACCGTGGCATCATCGTTCCCTGTCTGTCTTGTGTTTCGTGTACATTCTTTGTGTGAGTGCATGGGTTACCGGCGTGTATGAGTTACCGCCATTTGCTCTCCGGTGATGTCTCCGGTGATGTTCAGCTGGCGAGTTGCACCTGATCCTTGTTTGTCCATGCCTATTTTAATCCCCTTGTGTGTCATGTCCTTGGTCTGATTTAATGTTAAATGTAGTTCAGTGTTCACTGAATGTCTCGCTAGATTGTTGTTTGGTGTGAAGTAACTAACCTCACACTCTCTGCCTAGTTGTTCCTGTCTCGTGTATCTGTTGGTTGTCTACATGTCGGGTGTGTGGTTGCCTTCCAGTTCGCTACATATCAGCTGGGTTTCCACTGAGGATACCTCGTCTTTGCCCGCGTGTCGGGAGCTACATTGCCCTACCCTGCTAGGCGTCATTCTGCACCTCACTAAGCTTCAACGGAGGATTCCACAAATTTATTCCTCGACATCCACAGTGACTGCTCACATTTATTGTAAATAAATCCTTTGAACTATTCCTCTGCATATGGGTCTGTTTGTCTCACTATCGCTCGTTACACACCTCAAATGAATTTGAAAAATGAATTTGTCAATTTGAATGAGTTTTGTACAGAGCCGAGAGTCAGTTTGGATAACAGACAAAGTTTTTGTCATTACAGATGGCTCTGAATCACAATCAAAGGTAAACAGCTGCTTCTGTCTTTGTTTGATTATGTCTGTCAAATTTAAATTTAAATTCATTGTGAAGCACAGGTAATCTTGCTTGAGTGCACACTGTCCCTGTGAAAGAGGTTCAAAAAGGCAGTTTAGATAGGTGAAGAGGATGCAGTCTCTTTTTGCTCCAAGAGCTGAGAACAATTATTGTAAAATAACTTTTCTGATGAAAAAAATGTGCATTTACTGTTTATTAGTGTCTCATCCAAGGCCTTATCCAACTAGAGCACATTGTAAACAATATGATGACCATGTAGAGTTGCTGGGAGAACCATCATTTTCTTTTTTCAGAAACTAGGGACACATTCTTTCCCTACCCCTTTTAGCCTGATGGTTTTTTGTTTTTTCTTTTCTTTTTTTTTTTTTTTTTTTTTTTTTTGAGAGAGAGAGAGAGAAATTAAAAACTGTGTGGCTGATAGAAATTATGAAATATGCAAAAGGGGAGCCAGGGAGTGACAGATCGTCTGTAAACTTAATCAAGTGTGGAGGACCACGATTACTGAGCAAAATTTAATTTGATTAATTTTTCTTTGTTGTTTTTTCTTCATTTTTTGTGAAGCCAGTACTTTTCCCAAACTCTCTAACCAGCTAATTTGAAGCGGGAGGCAGCTGCAGCAATACACTATCCAGAGAAATCACAAGAGAAGAAGAAAAGATTTGGAGAGCTGTATTAGATGTAGTCTCATAAAGTGCCTAAGACAGCACGCCCACTGACTGCCTACGGTCAGTTCACTAATCATCTGATGCATATTGCACTATAAAACTGGAAAACACTTTCTCAATCTAGTAAGCACTAATATGATTGGCTGGTTTGATGCAACTTCTGCGGGTAAAGGGACCTAGGCTTTTAATATCTGTCAACCTAGAAACAAAGTCATGTTTAGACTGTACCAGGTTGATACAACAAATACTTTTGAGAATGAAATAAATCATTGGATTTGTTGAAGTTTGCCAGGGTAGTCACATCAAATTTTTGCAGATATTCAGGGGGGAAATCACTAAGAATGAATTGCAACAGGTAAATGCTTATTTTCCATTTTAAATGTTTATGCTTATTTGCACATGCTGTCTGTGCCAGTTTAGCACCCAAATCATTAGTAAGCAATTTAGCAGATCAGGTGTAACGTTATGTTGGCGCTGGCAATGACAAAGACAATGACGATGGAGTGAAGAACCCAAGTGCAATTTTATTAACAAAAGTGAGATCCAAAAACCCTAACTCTAAATGTGAACAAAACATAAACATGAACTTGACTTAACTAAACTTGACATGACTTGGTGACTATGAAACAAAACATAAACATGACTTGACTTGACTAGACTTGACTTGATCATAGAACCAACAACAACCTACATACACAAACAATACCTGACAATGGACAATGGCAAACATGAGGGTTAAATACTTGGACATGGGAGAACACATGACAAAGATAACCAATGACAAGACTGAACTAATAATAAGACATTTAAACATGAACCAATGACATAACAGAACTGATAACAAGATAACTAGACAATAAACCAATGAAAACAAGACACATGAACATGGAGGGAAACATGAAATCACATGACCAGGGGACCAAATGACATGAAACACATGAACAAACACATTAAACATTACATCAGGCAAGGGACAAAAAAAGCATCCTCAAAATCTGTTCTGAACGCAATTTTCACAGCGTAATTTACATCTTTCGATCTGGTTCGGAGCGCTATATAGTGGAGGATGCAGCGGACTACCTTGATCTGGACTGTACAGCATCACTCAACTACTGTGATCTAGACACCTGAATCATCTCTTAAACATGCCAAAAGTGTGCTTGACTATACCGCATATATGAATATATGCATAAGTATTATACTCTTCTCCATCATTTGATCACTATTTCATAAATCATTCATGAATCATCACTGAATTTTTCTTTAATTCAATTTACCACCTGCTTTCCTCAGGTGGTAATAGCGTGATGTTAATTGCTCGCGTCAAATAGCACAGAGTTCTGTGAATAGAGCGCAATTTATAAAGAGCCTATTTAACATAGAAAGGAGTTGCATTAACACGGAAAGTAATGACAATGACAATTTAAATACTCAAGAAACAGCACTTTTTCAGCGCAGATTGAGCAGCTTAAATTAGATTGTGGGTGTTTAAAGAATAAGATGCAGGTTTTTGTGCTGAAATACATACAAGTGGCCTGAATGTTTAGTGAATTCACCCCTCAGAGTTTTGTTTGCGGCACTTAGTAGCAAGTTAAATGGATATTCACCAGCAGAAATGTGTATGTTTTTTAAATTTTTTTATCTTATTTATGTCAGTCAAATGCACTTATTTTCTGTACTGTACTTAGAGTCTCTACTTATTTCCCGCTACTTAGTGTTTTCTTAATAATATTTTTTTTCAGAAAAGGTCTGTTGTTGTAGGATAATCAATTTAAGATAACCCCACCCCTACATAGACAAACTGTGATTGATCTCTTTACATGCCAATCAGACATGAAAGCCTCTTTCTGTCTAAGTGGGTGGTTCTAGATCAGACTAGTTCTGGCAAAGTGTCAGACATTTACATTTTCTTTAAGGAGCAATGTTTTGCATCCATACAAAAATATATGGTATTCTTTTATGGGTAACACATAGGTTCCATTTGTTAACATTAGTAAACAACATTTGTTAACATGAGCTAACAGTGAATAATACTTAAACAGCATTTACTAATCTTGGTTCATTTTAATTTCAACATACAAGTACATTTTTAAAAAGTTGTATATAATAAAATTAATTCATTAGTTAACTAACAATGAACAATTGAATTTTTATTAACTAATATAAAAAAAGATTTATAAATACTGTTCAAATATATTGTTCATTGTTAGTTCATGATACCTAATGCATTAATTAATGTTAACAAATGGAACCTTATTGTGAAGTGTTACCCTTTTATGTCAAATGCTTCAATACAATCACTTCACTGACATAATTAGATATCTTATTATAGGCCTAGAATATATATATATATATATATATATATATATATATATATATATATATATATATATATATATATATAATTAATAATAAACAAAATCAGATTTTGCAAATAAAACAGGAGGAATTCATTATAGGGGCACATTTCGTGGGCCTTTATGCAATTTTCCATTATATATATATATATATATATATATATATATATATATATATATATACAGTTGTGCTCAAAAGTTTGCATACCCTGGCAGAAATTGTGAAATTTGGGCATTGATTTTGAAAATATGACTGATCATATAATTTATTTAAGGATAGTGATCATATGAAGCCATTTATTATCACATAGTTGTTTGGCTTCTTTTTAAATCATAATGATAACAGAAATCACCCAAATGGCCCTGATCAAAAGTTTACATATCCTTGAATGTTTGGCCTTGTTACAGACACACAAGGTGACACACACAGGTTTAAATGGCAATTAAAGGTTAATTTCCCACACCTGTGGCTTTTTAAATTGCAATTAGTGCCTGTGTATAAATAGTCAATGTGTTTGTTAGCTCTCACATGGATGCACTGAGCAGGCTAGATACTGAGCCATGGGGAGTAGAAAAGAACTGTCAAAAGACCTGCGTAACAAGGTAATGGAATTTTATAAAGATGGAAAGGATATAAAAAAGATATCCAAAGCCTTGAAAATGCCAGACAGTACTGTTCAATCACTTATTAAGAAGTGGAAAATTCGGGGATCTCTTGATACCAAGCCAAGGTCAGGTAGACCAAGAAAGATTTCAGCCACAACTGCCAGAAGAATTATTCGGGATACAAAGAAAAACCCACAGGTAACCTCAGGAGAAATACAGGCTGCTCTGCAAAAAGACGGTGTGATTGTTTCAAGGAGCACAATATTTGTTGACCCCTCTCCAAACATAGCACTTATGGTTGTGACCATAAAGCTCTATTTTGGTCTCGTCACTCCAAATTACAGTGTGCCAGAAGCTGTGAGGCGTGTCAAGGTGTTGTCAGGCATATTGTAACCAGCTTTTTTGTGGCATTGGCTTCTTTCTGGCAACTCGACCATGCAGCTCATTTTTGTTCAAGTATTGTGCTCCTTGAAACAACCACACCATCTTTTTCTAGAGCAGCCTGTATTTCTCCTGAGGTTACCTGTGGGTTTTTCTTTGTATCCCAAACAATTCTTCTGACAGTTGCTGTTGAAATATTTCTTGGTCTACCTGACCTTGGTATCAAGAGATCCCAGAATTTTCCATTTCTTAATAAGTGATTGAACAGTACTGACTGGCATTTTCAAGGCTTTGGATATCCTTTTATATCCTTTTCCATCATTATAAAGTTCCATTACCTTGTTACGCAGGTCTTTTGACAGTTCTTTTCTGCTCCCCAAGGCTCAGTATCTAGCCTGCTCAGTGCATCCATGTGAGAGCTAACAAACTCATTGACTATTTATACACAGACACTAATTGTATATCGTCCCAAGCCCCTGTATATAGGTGTAAGTTCTCCACCGATTCACTCACTCCAAAACACACAATTCACAAACACTCAGGAAACTGATTTAATCCAGAATGCTTTTCTAAGTGACATCCAGAGGCCAAAACAGTGTGAGAAATTAACTTTTGCATTAAGGAGCAATATTTGCCCTAATATTTGTTTTTCAGGTGGATTTTTCACCTTTATGAGGGCATTGTTAGGGCATATTGTTTTTCCTAACCATACAAAATATAATGATATAATTTCATTGTTTTATGTCAAAAACTTCAATTTAATAAAATAATTTCATGAGATAAGACAGAATTGTAAGTATGTGTGATGTTATAAATAAGAAATAGAGGAATTAATTAGCAGGTTTTAGCCCACACATTTTTAATTTCAGGGGCATTTTTGTCACCTTCAGAGCCATTTTTAGAATCAACGACATCATGTCTTGTCTGAGACACACCACTCACAATATCTATATGTTGGTGCAGCTATCATTATGAGGACTCTCCATAGACATAATGCTTTTTATACTGTACAAACTATAGATTCTATCCCCTATCCCTAACCCTACCTCTTAACCTAACCCTTACAAAAAACTTTCTGCATTATTGCATTTTCAATAAAACAGTGTTTAGTATGTTTTTTTAAGTGATTTAAATTACGGGGACACTAGAAATGTCCTCATAAACCACATTTATAGCATAATACCCTCGTAAACCACTTAAACCTGCCCACACACACACACACACACACACACACACACACGAGAGAGAGAGAGAGAGATCTGTCAAACTGTGAGAGGAGAGGTGTCTCTGCTACGATGGGAGACAGCTTGTGCCTCTGGTGGGCCCCCTGACAAGCTCTTTATTGTGTGACAGCTGGCTTAAGCCTACTGCAATGGGCAAAATATGAAGACAGCAAGTCGATAGCAGAAAAAGGGGTGGACAGCGCTAACAGGGCAAATGAAATGCAGTCATCTGGAACTGACAACCAAAAGCGAACGAATCAGAGTGTACACTCACAAAGCAAATAAACGGAAAGCCCGGGAGTATGGTTGGCAAGCCAATTTGATTACGTTAAAGTTAAGCTACCCCGAGAAGGAGCATGTAGTCTGTGTAACCCACAGTTTGAGAGGGACACTCACTGCAGCATAAAGGAACAAAAGGCAAAGCTCAGCTGACTTCAAGTAAAATGACCAGTTGCTACTTACCTAAGTGTTACACAGTCTGAATTTAATTCAAGATCAGGGCTACTGATCTTAAAGAGTACAACTGTCATAAATTTAATATTCACCCTCATATATTTCAAAACCCATGAGAATTTATTTCTTCTGTGGAACACAAACAGCGTTTTTATAGTATAATTTAATGGTGACCACAACTCTCAAATAAGATTTTCTAGGCAAGATTTTCAGTGAATAAAGGATTCATATGGCTTAAGAAGGCTTGGAATAAAGTGAGCTGCATAGACTACTTTTGTGATGCTTTAACAGAATATTTCGGGTTCAATACATGTTAAGCTTAATCAACAGCATTTGTGGTATAATGTTTAAAAATAATTTTGAATCGTCCACCCTTTTCTAAAAAAACAACAACAAAAAAACAAAAACAAATCAAGGTTACAGCGAGGCACTTACAATGGAAGTGAATGGGGCCAATTTTTGGAGGATTTAAAGGCAGAAATGTAAAGCTTAAATTTCATAAAAGCACTTAATTCTTATAAAATAATTAATTCATCTGTTAATACTAGTGTATTATTTGAGCTATAAAGTTGTTTTTATGTTCGTTTTAGGAGTTACTGCGCTACGTCATAATGGCAACGAAGTTGTAAAACTGGGACACAAATTTACAAAGATTAGTAAGCAATTTTATCAAACTAAAATTATGTTAACATACATATTATTTATGGGTTGTGGCTATACTTTTAAAGCAGTGAGTATTTTAACGTTTACAGATTGGATTCAATTCCATTGTTAGTGCCTCACTGTAACGTCATGGTTACTTGTGTAACCTCCGTTCCCTGATGGAGGGAACAAGATGTTGTGTCGATGTAGTGACACTAGGGGTCACTCTTGGGAGCCCGAGACACCTCTGGTCTTTGATAAAAGGCCAATGAAAATTGGCGAGTGGTATTTGCATGCCACTCCCCTGGACATACGGGTATAAGAGGAGCTGGTATGCCACCATTCATTCAGGTTTTATGCTGAGGAGCCGATATAAGGTCCGGCCATTTCAGCGGATATTTCAGCGTTGTGGCAGGAGGGACACAACGTCTCATTCCCTCCATCAGGTAACGGAGGTCACATAAGTAACCATGATGTTCCCTATCTGTCACTCACTCGACGTTGTGTCGATGTAGTGACACTAGGGGTCCCTATACAAATCGCCACAATTGGCTGAATTGTGTTACGTGAACTGGCGGTGTGTGGTGGGCAGACTACTGTGTGCCTCATAGCCAGCACACCAGGTCGACATGTAACCTCCCCCAACAAATGTATGAGTGTCGAACGGCCCTTTTTGGGTACAAGTCGACTACCCAAAAGATAGAGACAGGCTTAACCCAGTCATGGCCTCTTTTCCCCTTCTTTTTTTCCACTCCCTAAAAAAGAAGGGGGATTATCCGACTGGGCCGCCAGGTCTAGTCGGGGGGTGTCCCTCCCAAGGGGAAGACACCATGGAGACCACACCTCGCCCAAAGAGAGGGGGGGATATTTAAATGGAAAAATATGTCACATGGTCTTTCCAACCATGTGGGGAGTCTTCAAGGTAGATCCTGCCCAATGGGGGAGGAGTTACTACAAACATGGAGACTGGGGCAGAGGGGCTCTGCCCAAGGAAGATGCAGTTTGCCAACAGAAAAACAAATTAGCAGAAGATATAGATCGCATGGGGTTAGCCTTACAGGGAACCGCCACATGCGGAGCACCTACCCCAGAACAGGGCTCTTAGTTAGTACGTGTACTGGGCCGGCAGCGAGTCTCTCCGAAAACTCAACTGCAACAGGGCTCGGAGGAAGTCAACCAGGGAACAAAGTTTGTGAACACTACTGGGAATTAATGGCGCACATCTTCAGCTCCAAGGTAGGTGGAAAGCGCTATGTGCAAGCGATACACCCGGCCAGCTATCCCGGGCTTATCCACTTGTGTTGCGTGCCAATACCTGGGACGAAACCGGTTCCACCCGGAGGTTGTAGAACCTTGCAAAGGTGTTGGGTGTTGCCCAGCCTGCTGCTCTGCAAATGTCTGTTAGAGAGGCATCCCTGGCCAGGGCCCAGGGAGCCGCTACACCCCTGGAATGTCCTAGGCGACATATGCCATAGTTATGGCGTCAATAAGCCAGTGGGCGATCCTCTGCTTGGAGACAGCGCTTCCTTTCCGCTGTGCACCAAAGAAGACAAAGAGCTGCTCAGAGATTCTAAAGCTCTGCCTGTGATCCAAATAGATGCGTAAAGCACACACCGGACACAGCGATGACAGGGCTGGGTCTGCCTCCTCCTGGGGCAGCGCTTGCAGGTTCACCACCTGGTCCCTAAAGGGGTGGTGGGAACCTTGGGATCACGTGAGAGTAACCTGGACCGAACTCCAGGCATGTTTCGCTGACAGAGAACACTTGCAGGTCACCTACCCTCTTGATGGAAGTGAGTGCAGTCAGGAGGGCAGTCTTCAAGGAGAGTGCCTTAAGCTCGGCTGACTGCAAAGGCTCAAAGGGGGCTCTCTGTAGACCCTGAAGAACTATGGAGAGATCCCATGAGGGAATGAGGCGCGGTCTGGAGGGATTCAGCCTCCTGGCGCCTCTTAGGAACCTGATGATCAGGTCGTGTTTCCGTAAGGACTTACCGTCGACTGCGTCGTGGTGTGCTGCTATGGCGGCAACGTACACCTTCAAGGTGGAAGGGGACAGCCTCCCTTCCAGCCTCTCCTGCAGGAAGGAAAGCACTGATCCAGCTGCGCATCTCTGGGGGTCTTCGCATCGGGAAGAACACCACTTAGCGAACAGATGCCACTTAAAGGCATACAGGCGCCTCGTAGAGGGGGCCCTAGCCTGAGTGATCGCTTAGGTCTTCCGCATCCCATCCAGGGGCCAGACATGGAGAGTCCAGAGGTCTGGGCACAGGTGCCAGATGGTGCCCCGTCCCTGAGAAAGAAGGTCTTTTGTCAGGGGAATTCGCCAGGGGGGAGCTGTCGCGAGGAGCATGAGGTCCAAGCACCACGTCTGGGTGGGCCAGTAGGGTGCTACCAGGACAACCTGCTCCTCGTCCTCCCTGACCTTGCACAGGGTTTGTGCAAGCAGGCTCACTGGGGGAAACGCATATTTGTGCATGCCAGGGGTCCAGCTGTGTGCCAGCACGTCTATGCTGAGGGGGGCCTTGGTCAGGGCGTACCAGAGCGGGCATTGGGGTGGATTCTTGGGAGGTGAACAGGTGCACCTGTGCCTGTCGAATCGACTCCAAATCAGCTGGACCACATGAGGTTGGAGTCTCCACTCTCCCCTGAGGGTAACCTGTCATGACAGCGCGTCCACTGTAGTGTTGAGGTTGCCCGGGATGTGAGTGGCTTGCAGTGACTTGAAGTGCTACTGACTCCAGAGGAGGAGACGGTGGGCGAGTTGTGACATACAACGAGAGTGCAGACCGCCTTGGCGGTTGACATATGCTACCGTTGTCGTGTTGTCTGTCTGAACTAACACGTGCTTGCCCTGGATCAACAGCCGAAAGCTCCACAGGGCGAGCAGAACTGCCAACAACTCGAGGCAGTTGATGTGCCAATGCAGTTGCGGACCCGTCCAGAGGCCGGCGGCTGCGTGCCCGTTGCAAACAGTGCCCCAGCCCGTTTTGGAGGCGTCTGTCGTGACCATGACGCACCTGGAGACCAGTTCTAAAGGAACACCTGCCCGTAGAGACGAGAGGTCAGTCCAAGGTCTGAAAAGATGGTGACAGATCGGTGTGATGACCACGCGACGTGTCCCGTGGCACCATGCCCATCTCGGGACTCAAGTCTGGAGCCAGTGCTGAAGCAGCCTCATATGCATCAACCCGAGAGGGGTGGCCACCGCCGAGGATGCCATATGCCCCAGGAGCCTCTGAAAAAGTTTCAGTGGAACCGCTGTTTTCTGGGCATGCTCGTTCATAACGTGCACCGTCAAGGAGACTGAGTCCAACTCCAAACCGAGAACAGAGATGCTCTGAACTGGGAGGAGCTTGCTCTTTTCCCAGTTGACCCGAAGCCCTAGTCGGCTGAGGTGTGAGAGCACCAGGTCCCTGTGTGTGCACAACATGTCTCGAGAATGAGCTAGAATTAGCCAGTCATCGAGATAGTTGAGAATGCGAATGCTCACCTCCCTTAACGGGGCAAGGGCAGCCTCTGCGACCTTCGTAAAGACGCAAGGAGACAGGGACAGGCCGAAAGGGAGGACTTTGTACTGATACGCCTGACTCTCGGACGCAAACCGCAGGAATGGTCTGTGTCGAGGAAGGATCAAGACGTGGAAGTACGCATCCTTCAGGTCTACCGCCGCGAACCAATCTTGTTGCCGGATGCTCACCAGAATGCGTTTTTGTGTCAGCATCTTGAACGGGAGTCTGTGTAAAGCCTAGTTCAGAACTCACAGGTCCAAGATTGGCCGCAACCCACCGCCTTTTTCGGTATGATGAAGTAGGGGCTGAAAAACCCCTTCTTCATCTCAGCTGGAGGGACAGGTTCTATCGCGTCCTTCCGTAGGAGGGTTGCGATCTCCGCGCAAGGTAGCTGCGTTTCCGTCCTCCACCAAGGTGAAATTGACACCGCTGAACCTGGGCGGATGCCCGGCAAAGTGAATCGCACAGTCGAGTCAGACGGTCTGGACCAGCCCTCGCGACGGATTGGAAAGCGCAAGCCATGCGTCCAAGTTACGTGCAAGGGGGACCAAAGGGACAACGTCATCGGATGTACTGGCAGGTGGGGCCTCGCAGCGGGGCGGAGCTCGATGTGCCACACCACTTCGTGGCTGTGCTGAGTCTAAGGACATCAAAGCACTTACCTGGCTCCTTGTGACCACCCCCGGAACAGCCTGGGATGGGGGAGGAAGAGGCCTGTCCTCGTGACCCGTGGAGACTGTCACATCGGGGGCGGATTTGTGCCACAGCTGGGCGCTCAGGGGCGGGAGACCGCTGCTGGAGCGCCAAACCTGCCAAATAGAGTGGTGGATGGTGGTCGTGATGACAGCCGTGCACACCGGATACATGACCCAGGGAACAAGTAAACCGCTCTTGCTGAGCTCTTGAGTACCACTTGGGCATGCAGTGCAATTAAATGCAAAAGGTAACAAAAAGATGGAGAGATCTGCTTACCAGCTCCAGAGCAGCGGGTTTCGTTGTCCCTGGGTTGCCCATCTCATGGGCGCTTTGAAGCCTTTCACGGATTCTGGGCGGCCACGAGACTGGTGGCGTCTGCTTCCTGCGGTAGGCTCCACGCCGGGGCCAGGCCGAGGGGGCGGGCTGCAGCGGAGCTGGTGCAGTCACCGCAGGGGGACACCCTTACCGATGAGTAGATGGGGTGCGGGATCTTGAGCCGCGCCGGGGCATGATATGCCGGTTAGCATCCGTCTACTGCTCCACCATCGAAAACTGCTGGGCGAAGTCCTCGATGGTGTCGCCGAATAGGCCCGCCTGGGAAATGGGGGCAGCAAGGAATCGTGTCTTGTCGGCCTCGCCCATCTCGACCAGGTTGAGCCAAAGGTGGTGCTCCTGGACCACTAGTGTGGCCATCGTCCGCCCGAGAGACCGCGCCGTGACTTCCGTCGCTCGGAAAGCGAGGTCGGTCGTCGAGCGCAGTTCCTGCATCAATCCCGGGGCGGAACTATCCTCATGCAGTTCCTTTAGTGCCTTTCGGACTTGCAAGAGAGCCATGGCGTGCAGGGCGGAGGCGGCTTGTCCAGCGGCACCGTAGGCCTTGGCCGTCAGAGATGACGTAAACCTACAGGGCTTGGACGGGGGCTTTGGGTACCCGTGCCAGGTGGCGGCGCTCTGCGGGCATAGATGCACCGCGAGCGCCTTTATCCACCGGGGGATTGCCGAATAGCCCTTGGCTGCCCCACCATCGAGGGTAGTGAGGGAGGGGAAGCTGAAAAGATCGGGACCGGGCAGTAAAAAGTACCTCCCGCGACCTTGTCAGCTCTTCATGCACTTCCGAGAAGAAAGGAACGGGGGCGGGGCGTGGCTTTGAGCAGCGCCGCGAGCCCAGGAACCAATCAACGAACAGCGAGGGTTCAGGGAAGAGCAGTGAGTTCCACTTTAGCTGACACTCGTGGCTGCCCGGGAAAGCATGTCGTCATATCCGCGTCAGCCTGTGACTGAGCAATCGTCCCCGAAGGGAGGAGCCCAGCTGAGGCTTCCGACTGGACAAGCCTGCTCTCCGATGCTGCGCTAGAGAGCTCATCACTTTCGCGGGCTCCGAATAAGAGGTCGAACTCGCCATGAGACAAGCCGGCGGACTCATCCGGAAGCCCGATCGGGGCAGACAAGCATGCTGGGGAATGGGAGGTCCGCGGGGGGATACCCGGCGGAGGCGGTCCCATTAGGGTCCCCAAATCGCCCCCAGTGCTAGCCACGCTGGCCTCATACCCATGGGTAAATGGGTTGGCTTGCTTTCTTATGAAGGCGAGCTGCGACCGCAACGTTGCCATGGACATATCCTCACAATGAGAACATGACCATCCACGAACGCTGTCTCCGTGTGAGCAGTGCCCAGACACGAAAGACAGTGATCGTGACCGTCAGAAGGCGAGAGATAACGAGCGCATCCAGGAATAACACACAATCGGAAAAGCATCTTTAGAAAGACGCGTCTTTAAAAAGACGTTCCATGTGTGCCGCTCTTTTAGAGAAATATACTCTTTTATTTCTGCCGAAGCGCCCAAGGGCATTCTCTGCAGTGCTCCAGTGCAGAGAGGGGAGAAGCCGCTGAAACACGCCGTCAGATCCAGCAGAGGTGAATGAACAGTAGTATTCAGCTAAGTGAGCATGACCGTTCGGCTCCAAAGAGAAAATCTGAATGAGTGGTGGCATACCAGCTCCTTTTATACCCGTATATCCGGGGGAGTGGCATGCAAATACCACTCGCCAATTTTCATTGGCCTTTTATCAAAGACCAGAGGTGTCTCGGGCTCCCAAGAGTGACCCCTAGTGTCATTATATCGACACAACGTCGAGTGAGTGACAGATAGGGAACCCTTTTTTATAGAAAATGAGGGGCTAGTCAAAATTATTATAATTATTATTTTTATAATTTACATTATGCCACAAATACTGTTGATTGAGCTTAAATTGTATTAAACCAGGTATATTTATTTAATGGTGTTTTATGTCTAGAACTTGACAGCCCCTAATCAGAAGAAAGACATTAACGACATGAGTGTGAGTAAATGATTACTGAATTTGCATCTTTAGGTGAACAATCCTTTTGAAAATGTAGTGTTTTCCCATGGTTTGTCAAAGGAAGAGGCATGTTAAAAAAGGGCTGTTATGTGATTTAGCCTTTGTCTTTATGACATCATATAATAAAGAGAAATTGGTTCTGGTGGAAGTTTAATGATTTCAAATTTTCTGCCATACTTTATAGATGCAATATTTTGTTATATTTAGTACATGTGAAAATTGGATTTTAATGAGCAAATTTGTTTTGGCATCTAAGCACTGAACAGTGATGGTAATGTGTTATTTTGCTACCATCGATAATTAGAAATTAATGAAAGGGTGAGAGGGGGAATTGTGGGTTATTAGGCAGTTCTGCAAATCATTGGATATGGTGTTAATTCATTATTTCAAATAGGCCTCAACTATTTAATATTTATGTATTATATTGTCCTGTTTATTTGCATACTTTTTGAAATGTCTGACACTGTTTAATTTAGAAACAACTTTTCTGCTAAATAACTCAGCATATATTCATCACATTTCTGTCTTCACAGCTTAGATTATGATATCCTGTGATAATAAATTGCATTCCTCCTAACAGAAATGATAATTTTATGCAACTTTATTTTTGTGTATCAAAACATAACTTTTCAACAGAATGATGGCTCAGGTGGTTAAAACTGTTTTGTTTTGTTTTTGTTTTGTTTTAATTACACTATATGGCCAAAAGTTTGTGGATTAATATGTAATGGACATGTTTGCATTAATTCAAGTGAAGAAAAGTCTTAAACGTTAAACAGTGGCATTCTAAAGAACTGTATGCTTCCAAATTTGTGGCAACAGACTGGGGAAGACCCTTTTCTATTTCAGCATGACAATGCCCCTGTGCACAAAGTGAGGTCCATAAAGACATAATGTACTGAGTCTGGTGTGGATGAACTTGACTGGCCTGCCCAAAGCCCAGACCTGAACCCCACTGAACACTTTTGGGATGAATTGGACGCCGACAGCAAGCCAGGGTCCATCTCCCAACATCAGTGTCTGATCTCACTGATGCTCTTCTGTCTGAATGGAAGCAAATCCATGCAGCTATATTCCAATATCAAGCCTTTCCAGAAGAGTGGAAAATGTTATAGCAGCAAATAGTGGGATTAATCAATATAGTTTTAAACATTAACTGTACACAAGCACATATGAATGTTGGTGTTCAAGTATCCACAAACCTTTGGCCATACAGTGTATGCTGCAGGAGAGATGAACACTCCACATAACAATATGCAGAACTATTTCTTACTGTTACAATACATTTTGTATTTAAAAATGTACATCTAATTATTTTACATCATTTACTTATTATCATACCCTTATTACAATACATTGTATTATTAAAAATAATATCTTATCAGCACCCACTTGTGGTCCCCAATCTACAGTTTGAAAACCTCTAGGTTAAACAACCTGGTCTCATAGAATCACATTACAATACCTACATTTTTGCTAAATGATTTTTACGTACCTTGTTATTTTTTGTTACGTGTAACAATGACTTTTATTCACATTTACACAAATCAAGAGTAAAACGTCAAATTATCAGTTCATAAACACGTTTCGCTCTGTTCCTCACACAATTCTATGTTATGACATCGGAAAACTTTAACTATAGCTATTCCAACCAACTACATTTACAAGATTGTTCAAGCATGATCAATTTGCACGGTTGCACAACTGATAATGTGCTGCACTTGTAAAGCAAAGGTCCGAGGTACAAGTCCTGAAGAGCTTGCAAGACAACATGTGAGGTGCAAGTGTCATAAGCACCACAAAATGACTGGGTTACTTTAGCAATTGCATTTTTCATCTCACATTTGCTTTTATGACACTATCAGTTAGGTTTAGGTTTAAAGTTTAGGAAAGGGAGGTAGGTTTTGTTCATTTAAAACTTGATAGAGAATAACACTTAAAAACCTCATCTGTTTTGGAGAACATTTAACCCGCTTTTAGCACCACACAGTGGACATTTCACCTTCGAAATGCCGTGATGCGCGTAATTAACCACGCAAAATCATTGTGCAAAAACGTCACCACAGTGACATAAATTTCATGAGATCAAACTGGGGTTAAAACACTAAACACATGGACTAACCCAAAGCCCAATGATTAGCACAAAGTAAAGAAGCATGTTTATCAAGGTTCACTGAAGCAGGGCTGTTTCTAGGCATAGGCGAACTAGGCGGTTGCCTAGGGCGCCACCTGCAGGGAGGGCGCCAAAGAGGAGGCCTCTGCCATACCCCCCCCCACCACCACCTCTCGATGGGGGCACCAATTGGGATCTCGCCTAGGGTGCCAGAATGGTCTGAAACGGCACTGCCCTGAAGCATGTGAAATTAAATGGGTAACATAAAACAGACAAGCATCATATCACTATGAAAAGCTTTCCAACTGATAGTGCATGCTTTCAAGAGCATCTAAAATGCAGTAAAAATGCAGTAAAAAAAAAAAAAAATTCTGTGGCTGTTTTCACCCCAAGCTACCAGGGGAAAATAAAGAATCAAGGGATATCACCTAGGTAGGTTTTTTAAGTAAAGTTTCTGAGAAACACCTTGAATATTTTAGCACTCATTTCATCAGTGGTGTTTCATTTTCGGCTTGCGAGTAAGACCGCCCTCATGAATCATGAAGAATGAAGCCTGTATTAACTATGAGGTGTTGCAATGCATCTACAGTGAGGCAACTTCCCTCTAGGCAACGTGAACATCAGTCAAACGTAATCTTTTATTATTAGAGAACAAATGGTAGAAGAGAAAGAAAGAGAGAGAGAGGGAGATGCATTTTGTTGAATGTAACAGAGGCAGACATCCAAATAAACTAAAAGCTTGGTAGCTTTTTTTTTTTTTGGATGCAGTCACTGGTGGAGAGATATTGCGAATGTATTTGCGGTTTTAAGTTTTAATGTTCTTTCACTCTGTTCTCTTTTCAAGGGCAGGCACGGTCCCAGATCATTTGGTTCAATATACATTCTTAGGTTCTTTTTCCGAAGCTTCTCCATCATTACCGAGAGTGGGGGGTGGCATGGATTTCCGGCTTCAGACGTGTGTGAGGAGTGCTGCCCAAGACTCTTTCATAAAAATTTGCAGACAGTACTCCATCAAAAACAACACAAAAAAAATTATTTGTTTGGTGCAAGACCCCACTGTGACCATTATGAAAAATGTTCTTCCTTCAGAGGATAATAGGGCTCAACAATAAGAATGTGTGTGTGTGTGTGTGTGTGTGTGTGTGTGTGTGTGTGTGTGTGTGTGTGTGTGTGTGTGTTGGGGTGGGGGGGGGGGGTGGGGGGTCAGGTTTAAGTGGTTTACGAGGACTATTTTTTAGGGTACAAACTGGTAATGGGTATTATGCTATAAATGCGGTTTATGAGGACATTTCTAGTGTCCCCATAATTCAAATCGCTTAAAAAAACATACTAAATGATATTTTATTGAAAATGTAAAAATGCAGAATTTTTTTGTGAGGGTTAGGTTTAGGGGTAGGGTTAGGGTTAGGGGATAGAATCTATAGTTTGTACAGTATAAAAATCATTATGTCTAAGGAGAGTCCTCATAATGATAGCTGCACCAACGTGTGTGTGTGTGTGTGTGTGTGTGTGTGTGTGTGAGGATCAGGCCAATGCTCCTTTGTTGCTACATCTTGTGTTTGTTGATCATGTGCATGTGTTTTTATACCTTGCAAACTTAAAGGGATGGTTCACCCAAAAATAAAAATTCTCTCATTATTTACTTACCCTCATGATATCCCAGGTGTGTATGACTTTCTTTCTTCACCAGAACACATTTGAAGAAAAATAGAAAAATATCTTAGCTTAGTAGGTCTTTAAAATGCAAGTGAATGGCGATTTCTCTTTTGAAGCTCCAAAAATCACAGACAGTCAGCATAAACGTCATCCATGCGACACCAGTTGTTTAATTAATGTCTTCTAAAGCGACACAATCGCTTTTGGTGTGAATAAGATAAATATTCAAGTACTTTTTTTTTAACTCTAAATCATGCTTCCAGTCGGCAGCGGTACTCGTGTGTGATGTAATCGCATTGGCATTTGATACGCAAGAACTGAGGCAAATGCGTCACAGCCGGAAGAGCAGCGCTGTGTACAAGTGAGGAGGAATGCTGTACAGTAGCTTGGTTGGTTTTGGTTTAGATCTGATATTATCTGTTTCTTCACTCACAATGGTGCATTTGTGTGATTAGTCTCAACTGAGAGAAGAACGTGAGATTACGTCTGTATTATGGCAACGCGAATACGTCACGAGAGAACACTTGGACTACACCCTCTCGGAAGCGTTGGATCACAGTTAAAAAGTACTTAAATACTGATCTTTTGTTCGCACCAAAAATGATCGTATCGCTTTAGAACACATTAATTTAACTGCTGGAGTCACCATTCACTTGCATTTTAAGGACCTACTGAGCTAATAATAATAATAATAATAATAATAATTATTATTATTATTATTATTATTATTATTGTTGTTATTTAGATAAAAAAAATACATTCTTAAAAATAAAATATTGGTGAGACAAGTGAAAATCCAAACTACTGGCCCAACCGGGCTGGCTGAAAAAAAAAAATCAGCCAGTGTGGCATTAAAGGTAAAGTTCACCCAAAAATGAAAATTCTCTCATCATTGTTTATCGAATCAAGTGACAGCTCCAGGAGAAATGAATTATCATTTAGCCTCTAGTGTCTGTCAAGAGATGTAATGGCTTAAACACAAGAGTGAAAGACAGAACTGGCCTTTTGGTGCCCGGGTCATGCTTCTCTTTGCCCTGATAGACTGAAGACACATTGTTTTATTATTGTTGGATTATCAGCTGGCTGCCTCAGGGAGTGGGGGAATAAATTATAATTATTAATTACAGCGTTTGCCTGTCAAGCTAATGCTTATTTTGTTGCCACACAAATCATTGTTCTTATTGTGCTCAAAGAGAAATGTCAGGACTTCACAGACTTTATCAAATAATGGAGGCTGCAGTGCAGTGTCTGCAAGAATTACACTGTGAGCGTAATTAGGACACATTCTCCTGCTATTATGACTCTGTTAGTGGGAGACTACTTAGATTTGATTTGATTTTTTATTTATTTATTTATTTTTTTTTTATCAAAGTATTGTTATAGTTTACTTCATGATACTGCACTGATATTTTAACACCAAGAATCAATACTTTTGTTTGAGTGTCCAAGAAGATGAAACTACACTTTACAATAAGGCTGTATTCGGTAACATTAGTTAACACAATAGTTATCATGAACTACTAATGAACACTAATTTTAAGACACTTATTAACCTTGGTAAATGTTAATTTCTACATATACTAACATTTTATTTTTTTTCATTAAAAGTTGTCTAATGTTAACACTATTTAATACATTATGAACTAACATGAACTAAAAATGAACAATAGTATTTAAAAATAATAATAACATTAACCAAGATTAATAAACACTGTAAAAAACAATAATTACTTAATGCATTAACTAAAAAATTTTAACAAAGAGAACCTTATCGAAAACTGTAACCAAAATAATGTGGCATTAAAGGTAAAGTTCACCCGAAAATGAAAATTCTCTCATCATTTACTCACCCTCATGCCATCCCAGATGTGTGACTTTCTTTCTTCAGCAGAACACAAATAAAGAATATTTAATCTCTGCAGGTCCTCACAATGCAAGTGAATGGTGATCAGACCTTTGTAGCTCCAAAAATCACAAAGGAAACATAAATAATCCATAAGACTCCAGTGGTTAAATCCATATCTTCAGAAGCAATATAACAGGTGTGGGTGAGAAACAGATCAAAATTTAAGTTATGTTTTCAACTCTAAATCTCCACTTTCACTTTTACATCTGAAAGTCACATCTGGTGCCTGTTTAGTTTCACTTTCACATCTGAGGACCTACAGAACAATTTTTCAAAAAATCTTAATTTGTGTTCTACTGAAGAAAGGAAGTCATACACATCTGGGATGGCATTGAGGGTGAGTAAATGATGAGATTATTTTCATTTTTGTGTGAACTAACCCTTCAGGTCAAAACAGAATTATTTCTATTCAATCAATTGCAAACTTAGCAAGAGCTATAAGTCTATTACTTGTACAGATCCTCTGTACAGCTAGACTGCAAGATTTTTTGTGCAAGGATAATCACGCTGGAACCAAATCAAGCTCCATCCTTACGCCTTTTTTTTTTTCCTGAGACTGACATACCAACATGTATGCGCTACATTATAGCTCTATGATGAAGTAAAGCAGAAAGTTCAACACTTGCTGTGCAAAGCACCGAAGTCCAATAAATATGAATGAGAAACAAGTAAAAGACTGCAATATACCAGTTTCAAACCACAATGCACTAAACAAAGAATCTCAATATTACCTTAACGCAACACATATCTATATAATATTGTATCACCTGGTCCCTGCTGGTTCCCATCTGTACTAAATATGTTCATTTTCATATGACAAATATTCATATTTTTTGGTATGTTAAAGACTATCTTTCAGCATTATGTCAGCAGGGCCCAAACCTTACTTTTTCAGAATCTGATGCAAACCATGTAAAACATTTCATGAAATACATGCTCTGAGGCACACTATTACAATTCATGCATACAACCACCAAAATAAGCATTTGTTTTACAGCTATACTTTTCTATTCCATGCTGAGCTTTGCTTTCAGCCTACACCCTCTGCTGACCTATGATGGCAAGCTGTCTTTACACTTAGCATAGAAGATCAACGAAACCAATCAATAGGTCCATAGGCTGGCAAAAAGCAGCTACTATGGTCCATTATAATCTGGTCTGCCATACAAAAGCAAAACACAGTAACTACATATTTCCTCAAAACTGAGCTTTGACCGAAATTGAGTTTGTTAGACTATGATCTGTCCTGTGACAGACTGAGTTGGCTCAACTATGCTCAGATTCAAGATAAGCTTTGTGAAAATGTCAAAACACCTTTAAGCCATTTTCTCAGTAGGTGTAGTTATTGTGTTTGGCTTTGTAGGCCAGTGTAGCCCACTCATGATACACAGAATTGGGAGGCTCACCTCCCCAGAGAAGGCCTGGCCATTGAGGAGATGCTCAGAGCCCTGTCCATCCTCACTGCCAAAGTGTAACCTGATCTCCTCGAGTCTGTGGCTGTACGTCATTGGTCCACCCGAGATGTTCACCAGGTGCTCTTTGTCCAATCGCAGTGATACATGGCGGCCGGTGTTGTACATTGTCCCTCCCACCTTTAGAAAAAAAAAAGGTATGGTTACAAGAGTCACAAATTAATAAAACAAAGTACTGCTAATCAAATGGGGGAAGAATTTTCCATTAGCCTCATGTCATTTACTTCAGGGTGACAAAAACAGCCCGATAACCAATCAAAACTAGCACAATGACCAATAATACTAGCCTCAAAACTAGCCCAATATCAAAATATGCCACTCCCATACCTAATAAAAAAACATTTTTACAGTCCCTATTACGCATTTTTATATTTTCCCTTCATTTGTAGGCTTAGTAAAGTGTGCAAATGCAGAGCACAATTAGAATTCCAGGAGTAAACCATTTGAGAAATTGATATTTGTGATACAGGTAATAGGCCTATATAAATCTACTATACAATTTTCAAAACATACTTACAATGAACTCAGAAGATAATAATCAATGGCAAATGCTTCTGTAGATGTCATTTGAGAATAAACTTATATATATATTAATTGTTTTTAATTGCTGATTTCCCAATACAACTCTCCAAATACAACTCAACCCATAATCCACCAATCTGTTACCATGGTAAGGAAAATGGCTGCAGTTTTAAGTGACATCATTGAGTCACCTTAGCAGACAGTCCTACCATTGGTAGAATATAAAAGAGCACAAACTATCTCATTCAAGCATTTCATTCAAATTTACTTCATACTAGAGATGCTCAGATAGCGTTTTTTAGAGACTGAGTATGAGTACCGATACTTTCTTTTTTGTACTCACCGTTACCTGTATTTTAGCAATGTACAGTATTTTTCTCCTTATTATGTCCATTCAGTGTCAGCAGGTGTCAGATGATTATAAACAATTACTCTTCATCTTTCAGTATTCCCATTTATAGTTTCTGCTTTGTCACTACTTGTGTTGTAAATATAATTTTATTTTGATCAAAATGATCACGCTCCTTCCATTTGGTTGGCAAGCATGTGCGTGAGGAGTGCGTGGAGGAACCCAGGAGGAAAGGGTGAGCAGAACAACAAGTCTGTGGCTGTGAAACGTATTGAAACATTTGAATGATCTTATCATTGTTGAATGATCGGCAAACTGCCCAAGTTACTTGCAAGAAATGAATGTGCTCTTCATACACTTGAGTGTCTTTCTGTGTCTCTGCACGCACTCTTTGTATGTGCTTCATTTGCGAGTACAACTGCAGCTCTACACAGTAGTAGGCTTGTGTGTGTTGCTCTGTATCGGAGCATTTTTACAAGTACATGAGCCAGTGCAGAGCCAGAGCCCTAATTTAAACAACATGTCATACCTTCATGTCAAACTTTTAAAAGTAGCCCAATTTCATGTGAGACTTGGCAACCTAAAAAAATTAAAAATACTTTTAAAGGAATAGTTCATCCAAAAAGTAAAGAATATGTAATTTTATTGTCCTCATGTAGTTCTAAACCTGTATGATTGACTTCTGTGGAATTAACAAGAAGTTACATAAAGCAGAATGTCCAAGCTACTCTTTTCCAATGAAAGTGAATTGTGAACATGGTAGTCAAGTAAGATGTCCAGTGAATAATGAATTATGTGAATCTTTTCCTCACATAAAGCTATCACATGGCTTCAAAAGACTTTGGACTACTTTAATGGTGCTTTTTTGTCCTTTTTGGAGCTTTACAGCCCCTGGTCCCCATTTGCTTTCATTGTATGGAAGAGAGCAGCTTGGACATTCTATTAAACTTCTCCATTGGTATTCCATGGAAGAAAGAAAGTAATAGAGGTTTGGAATGACATGAGGGTAATATCATTTTCATATTGGGAGAACTATCCCTTTAATATACAGTATCTCATAGTTTTACTGAAAAGATGAGAGTTGGCTGTACTTATTCTGAGTAACACATAACTATTTTAACTATTTAAAAAAAAAAAAAAATCATGCAAGGAAAGAAGTTTCTGTGACAAATGGGGGAATGAAAACAAAAGAACTGTGTCCTCCGAGCCTGAGAGAGTGAGAATCTGCTTGGAATCGATTAGATCAGAGGTGTTAAGAAGAGAGCATGGAGATACAAGAACCCCGGATTGCAATCTCTATCAGTGTATCTGCTTATTTATTTATATTCAGGAGTTGCTCCAAAGTAAGCTATTGATATTCTAAACACGATGCTAGAAAGGCTTCCATGCCTCTTATCCTCCCTTTCCTTTTTTGCCTTTCTTTCTTTCTGTCTGTCTCTCTCTTTCCTTTTATGACTTTGCCTTCAAAATGATTTTCCCACTCCACATTCCCAAAGAGAGAGGCCTGCCCACACATCGTAAATATTTTATAGAACCTTTGAAAAATCAATGATTTGTGTAGGGTAGAGAGAAGAGGTGAAAAAGAGATAGTGGGGAAAAGAAAGAGTGGGAATAGGTAGGGCATGGAGGAGGGGGATATGAACCCAGGAGCAAAGGGTGAGCAGAGACGGTGTAGCCGCACTTAAAGGATTACTAGTCTGCGGCGTTACCTTGGGATACTGGACTCTCCCAAGAAAAGGGCAAGACATTTAAAAAACCCTGAAGAGGTCATTTCTCAGTGATTATTCATGAGCTACAGATGGCAAAGGTAGGAGAAAGGAAGGGAGGAAAAAAGATTTTTATTGTGCAGTTTCAATGAAGAAAAGCCCTGTCTATGGTACATGACATTACAGCCACTGTATGAGAAAATGAGATGTTTCTGCTACTGTCCAACTACAGGACAGAAGTCTTACAAAAGTAGAATATCCATTCAACTGTATGTATTTGTGAGCATTCTTCCATCATTGATGGGCTGTCTATGCCGACCTTCCTTAACACTTTATATGCATGGACTTTAATTTTTTTATTTTCTTTTTACAATGTTCCCAACTGATTTCAAATATCATATAAAAACAGACCACAACAGATAACAGATGTCTAGGCATGTGCATATAGACTACACGCCTCACACGTTACACCAGCAGAGTTCAGATGTTACCAAAGGGTATGAATATCATCACAGAGAGAATATACTCTACTCTCTTCACTTCGTGCACTCGGGTTCTCATGAGGTTTGGTCTGTGCACTGCATCTTCTCAGCATTTTAATTGTCCCAAATGCATTCCCAAATGCATTGAGCTGTTTTGCTTTTCATTTCACCTCATAATTTGTATTAATGAATTCAAAATCATGCTAGTAAATGCTCTGCTGCACTTTAATTTGTTGATCTAACAATTCTATGGATAACACATCACAATTGCAAAATACCTCTGAGCACGACAGTTTGGATTAAATTACAGCTCATGCAGCGTTGTATTGCTATGCATATAGGAATCATATACAAACTGTAACAAATCACTCAATACAAAAACATTTTCTTACTCTGTATTTTTGCCTTACATTTCTGTAAAAACGAGAGTTCATATCTTACTGTCTGTCATTTTAAAATAAAACAAACATATGAAATATGATTTTTGCAGTACACAATAAAGAAAACATAACTACTGTACACAAGCACACAGCTCATAAGCACTCCTTCTGGAACACTCTTTTTATCTACTATACGCAATAACTCTGAAACCTCCATCAACACTATCCCAAAATGGTTTTCTGTAAAGATCCCATAACTTGGGTTTAATTTAGAAAACATTGTTCCTGCCAGCATCAAGCAAAAGGCTAGTTGTTAGATGTAGGTAATACTCCCTGGTCAGGTCATCATCATTAGATGTTTTGAAAGTACAGTAATATCATGAATGTTATTGTAATGCTCTAGTGAGACTGCAATGAAATAAAGAAATTACTGGAGCACAGGCTTTGTCATAGGGATTGGCATTATGAGCTTCTGTAAGCATTTGAAAGGATAATATCTGGATAAAAAGTATGTAAACTGATTCATTCCAAGGTCTCCAAAGCATTGTAGAGATCGGTCAGTTGTGTAATTCTCATAAATACTAATTCACTCATACTCGTGAGAAAAACAAGTTTCGGCAACATTTGAAAAATTACAGTATTATAGGTATTGTAAGATATTTTATATATGTGTTGAATAAAGTATAGAATAAGATGATAATACTGCATGTAAGGAGAATTGTATTGGAAATTATTCAAATGCAATTCAATGCAAGTGAGAAAAGCACAACAGAAAGAGAAGAGGTACTTTCATTCAACTGAAAAATTTAGAAAGTTAGTAATATCTTTCCAACACTGCATATGACTCCAAGAAATGCCATATTGCCATTCTTCTAAAAAAGAAGTTTATGATTATTGAATAAACAGTCTAAATAAACCACTTCACAGATGCCATTCATGGATCCCTCCCTGATTGTTTCCAAGTCTGTCTTGTGTAATCATGAGTTCCAGCATTGTTTCATGATTTATTTGGTAAGTTTTGGATCCATTCTTGCTTTTGCTTTGAGCTCTTGTATAATCATATATTTTGGTATTATCTTGTTTTGGAACTAAAAAAAAACCATTGCACTTGAGTCATTATTACACCAACACAAGATCATTTCTTGCACTGTACTGTTGTAAACTCCCTGCAGGCTTTGTGTTTTCAGCATGAACACATTTTAATACTGTTTTTGGCACCCTGTGAAGGCTAAAATCATAATGTGTTTGATTAAATTATCAGATTTGTGTTGTTTTTTCTTTTTCGTTAAGGTGCAAGAGGCATGATGCTGATAAAAAATTACTCTGGCTCTAGATTTGTAAAAGTGAAAAATATGTCTGCATCGTCTGAATTGTCAAATTAATTTCTTTTTCAACAGAACTGGCAAGTCAAAGTCGTGCCAAGATGCTGTTTAGTGGCACCACACTTTCGGAACCTTTTTAACCAAGTTTAAAATGTCAAAATAACAACAACAACAACAACAACAACAACAACAACAACAACAACAACAACAACAACAACAATAATAATAATAATAATAATAATAAAAATGGAAAAAGGGAAAAAGGGAAAAAACTACAAAAACAACAACAACAACAGAAAAGAACAGCAATGAATGTCTTTTGGAGCCAGCAGGAGAGATTTACTGAGGAAAGACTATGAACGTGTGGCAGTTTACTATCTGAATACTTTTTTTCCATTTCGATCACAAAAATTATATTTGTCCTGCTGTCTAGAATGTGCACTCCTCATGAATCTAGACTCACTGGTCTTTTGTTTCTATGTATCATTAAACATAAATGCAAATTGACCTCTGAGACTCAATTTTGAATTGATCCAATTTCTCAAAATTGTCATTAATGCTAATGCTGGCAGTTCTAATTTCTAACAAACTGCTAAGCAGTGGATTAGACAAATGTTCCAGCATGCCACCCCATGACATTTCGCAAAAATGTGCAATAGCAGAAATAATCCAGCAAGCACAATAAAATATGTCTTAGAAAAATCTGCTAGTGTGCTTATCGTCAGACAATGTATTCCCTTTCAAGCAGTTTCCTTGATTGTCAGTAGCACTGAGTCAGGTGCATTTGCATGCCCATTTACTCACTTGATTTTTTTATGCCGTTCATATTAGTTCACCATAAGTTTGCTCATATATTGACTGCCAGATGCAGCTAGCTACTATTTCCAAGTTCCGGTTCCACCAGAAATGCATAAAAAGTTTCAGCAATAGAATTCAGACTGATCACACAGTGAATTTGGCAACAGCAGGTCAAAAGTTTTGCTGCTGAAATCAGTCTGTGCTTGCCGAAATTCAAAATACTGCCCCCAGTGGCTGAAGCTATAAGTATTGTTGAATGTATGGGCATGTGTGAGCTGCAGTTTCCAGGTGAAATGTCCACAGAGTGATGCCAAAAGTGAGTACTATTTTGTAAATAAATTATGTAATACAGTCAACAGGAATGCATATCTTATTAACTCTAACCCCTTACCCAAATCCCAACCCTAAACCAAACTTTTAACACTGAGTTCAAGATGACACCAAGTATGGCTGCTGTGTTGCGAGCTCCGACTCAATATTGCAGTTTTTTTGTTTTGTCTACAATTCTTATGTTTTTTGTCTTGGATGTTGTCTGCCTTATTGTCTACAATAGACAAACACTTTTGGACATTTTGGACTTTGTCTGGGCAGCCCGGCCACGGAAACATAGGAAAAGGGGAAGGAGAGCCGGAATTCTCATCAGAATAAGACGTCGTGCAAATCGACCCCCGCTACCCAGCATTCAACTGGCAAATGTTCAGTCTTTAGACAACAAGCTCTGCGAGCTGAGAGCGCGGATCTCTTTCCAATGAGAGACGAAGGACTGCTACACTATTATCTGCCTTACAGAAACTTGGATGTCTGCGGAGATTCCAGACTCAGCCATCGAACCCATGGGGTTCTCCGTGCACCGAGTGGACAGAGCGAAAGACCTCTTGGGTAAAAGCAGAGGTGGTGGTGTATGTTTTATGATCAACAAATCCTGGTGTGATCAGAGGAACGTACATTCTATCAAGTCTTTCTGCTCTCCTGATCTGGAATTTCTCATGCTTCTGTATCGGCCATTCTGGCTACCGAGGGAATTCACAGCGGTCATTATCACAGCTGTGTACATCCCCCCACAAGCCGACACAGACCGGGCACTCAAAGAACTGTATGGAAGTATAAGTGAGCAGGAAACGGCGCACCCTGAGGCCGGGTTCATTGTGACCGGGGACTTTAACAAAGCCAACTTCAAGTCAGTAGCACCGAAATACTACCAACATATCAGTTTCAACACACGAGGGGAACGGGTTTTGGACCATTGCTACTCTCCCTTCCGGGATGGCTACAAATCACTTCCCCGCCCACCATTTGGCAAATCGGACCACTCTTCCGTTCTGCTTCAGCCCGCTTACAGGCAGAAACTGAAACAGGACGCAACCGCCCTCAGAACGATCCAGTGCTGATTAGACCAATCAGATTCTATGCTACAAGACTACAAGTTTTGATCACGTGGACTGGGAGATGTTCCGGTCCACCTCTGATGATGACATCGAGCATCAATACGGATCTACCCCAACCAGAAACTGTGGATTAATAGCGATGTTCATGCGGCACTTAATGCACAGACCTCCGCTTTTAATTCCGGGAACGCGGAGGAGCATAACTATCAGAGCAGCCAAACGCCAGTACAGGGACAAGATTAAAGGACAGTTCAACACCACCGACTCTAGAAGCATGTGGCAGGGAATTAATATCATCACAAACTTCAAAGGGAATAAAAACTCCTCCGTGAACACCGCTGCCTCTCTCCCGAATGAGCTTAATACTTTTTATGCTCGTTTTGAGGGAAATAACACTGACCTCGTGGAGAGAGCTCTTGCGGCCGAAGCTACAGAGGTTAGTTCAATCTCCATCTCTGTAGCGGATGTAACTTAATCCTTCTGATGGGTGAATATCCGTAAAGCCGCGGGTCCAGACGGCATTCTGGGCCACGTCATCAGAGCATGTGCGAACCAACTGGCTGGTGTTTTTATGGACATTTTCAACCTTTCCCTCTCCTTGTCTGTGGTCACCACATGCTTTAAAATGTCCACCATTGTGCCTGTACCAAAGCAAGCCAAATTCACTTGCGTAAATGACTGGCATCCTGTTGCTCTGACCCCCATCATCAGCAAATGCTTTGAGAGGCTAATCAGAGATTACATCTGCTCTGTGCTGCCTGCCTCACTGGACTCACTGCAGTTTGCTTACCGCAACAACCGCTCCACTGATGATGCCATTGCAACTACACTACACACTGCTCTCTCCCACCTGGAAAAAGGGAACAGATATGTGAATGCTATAGAGTACAGCTCAGCATTCAACACCATAGTGCCCTCCAAGCTTGATGAGAAACTCCAGGCTCTGGGCTTAAACAGCTCGCTGCGCAGCTGGATCCTGGACTTCCTGTCAGGTAAACGCCAGGTGGTTAGAATGGTCAGCAACATCTCCTCATGACTGACCCTCAACACTGGAGCCCTGTAGGGCTGTGTTCTCAGCCCACTCCTGTATTCCCTGTACACACATGACTGTGTGGCAACACACAGCTCCAATGCCATCATTAAGTTTGCTGATGATACGATGGTGGTAGGTCTGATCACTGACAATGATGAAACAGCCTACAGAGAGGAGGTGCACACTCTGACATGCTGGTGTCAGGAGCACAACCTCTCCCTCAACATCAGTAAGACCAAGGAGCTTGTGGTGGACTTCAGGAGAAAAGACAGAGAACACAGCCCCATCACCATCTATGGAGCACCGGTGGAGAGAGTCAGCAGCTTCAAATTCTTCGGTGTCCACATCACTGAGGAACTTACATGGTCCGTACACACTGAGGCCATTGTGAAGAAGGCTCACCAGCGCCTCTTCTTCCTAAGATGGCTGAGGAAGTTTGGAATGAACCAACACATCCTCACAAGGTTCTAGACCAGCACTGTAGAGAGCATCCTGACTGGCTGCATCACTGCCTGGTATGGCAACAGCACAGCCCACAACCGCAAAGCCCTGCAAAGTGTGGTGCAAACTGCCAGACACATCATCGGGGGTGAGCTTCCCTCCCTCCAGGATATCTATACCAGGCGGTGTGTGAAAAAAGCTCGGAGGATCATCAGAGACTCCAGCCAACCGAGCCATGGGTTGCTCTCACTGCTACCATCATGCAGGCAGTATCGCAGCATCAGGACCCGCACCAGCCGACTCCATGACAGACTTTTGAACTCTTGATCTCTCATGATCAATATACATCAGCACTGCACTTTATTAATCTCACACTGGCCTGTCATAAATTATATTCTCTCTTAACAACACACTGGCAACTGACTATCAGCCGACAGCCTGAATGTCAATACAGCACAATACAACCTATTTTATATATACTATATTTTATTGTATACTGTATATTCTATATTCTATATTGTGTGTATGTGTATTCTATATTGTGTGTATTGTGTACTGTATATTGTATATTATTATTTGTATATTGTGTTGTGTGTAATTATGTGTATATTAGATATGTAAATTGTGTTGTGTAAATCTGATGTTTATTCTAAATTGGTATATGTCTCATCACTGTCATGACTGCTATGTTGCTCGGAACTGCACCCAAGACTTTCACCCACTGTTGCACTTGTGTATATGGATGAGTGACAATAAAGTGATTTGATTTGATTTGATTTCATCCGTAAGGGGAGTAAAATTGTCAATATAGAGTGAAAATGCAACTTCTGAATTGCGTTCAATATTGTTTGTGAACACGATTACTTGCTGGTTCCAACAGGACCAGAACCTGTGTCTCGGAGCTTGCATGGGCAACACAATATCAGTAGTGCTAGATGGAAATGTGTTCATATTTTAACGGATGCAAAAATATCTAATGGGAGATGGCGCTTATTAGTTATTCAGCAGAATTGGGTTGATTTTATGGTGCATGAAATGATGTGGCTTAAATTGACATGAAAAATGTCAATTTAAGCCACATCAGTCAGCTTTTACTGTGTTTCCTATTGCAGTGAAGGGAACCGGCCACCGTCCAAAAATATTGGTGTTTAAAAAAAAAAAAAAAAAAAAAAATTACAATTTATAACAACTACAGTCTGAAACTGTTGTGGATATTTATTTTACAACCAGTCAGTAATGACATTGATTTAGGTTTAACCAACCTCACAAATTAGCATTTTTAACAATGCTTTCAAAAAGTACAATAAACAGTATACCGTCCTCTACTCATTTCGAATCTGATATGAAAGCCTGCTGTTCAGCAAACGAGTGAGTCATCTGAGCTGATTCTGTGAGGAAGTGAGTTGCCTGATCGATTTAGTGCTTGATTCAGACTGGTTCGGAAATTGGTTTTGACTGATTCATTGAGAAGGACCACACAAATCACCCAATCTGTTCATTAATTGGTACAGGTATGTTTGTTGTTGTGTGTAGTTAGCAAAGACAATGCGGAAAATTGTGTTGACTAATTATTGTCAGTATATTATTTCATGGCACCCAGTCAGATGTTTTTTTGATTTTTGTATTTTTGCTATAGTGCAGCAGATTAGTTCCAAGTAGTGGGACAGGAAGCACTCCTTATACAAATATTCTACATTTTTTCAGACCGAAAATGTGGTTTGCCACTTGTTTACTGGCTGTAGGACTATCATCTAGGATTGTCTTCTAGTTAGTTGGTTTTGTTTGCCATTTTACATTTATTAAAATGGGTAGAAGGATATGCACAAATTTCCCAACTGCCTCTCCTATGACTGCTTCTTTTGTCCCAGAGACCCTTCAGAGGAGGAAGAGGAGAGAGGGAAACGGAGACGGATAAGGGCTGTGAAGGTCTAGTGGCTGGTTTGTAGCTGCTGACTCAATAAATGACTTAAAGCCAGGTGTCCAGATTCAAGGTTCACTTTCAGGACTACTATCATACTGGTATGAGTCGCCATGGAAATACACCAGAAAACAAAACAAACAAAAAAACATGCACATACAAACACAAACCCTTCTAGTGCACAAACAGAACATTTGTACATTATGTATATGTACAGTACCCACAGAACATTTATTATGTATTGTATTCACTTTTTATCAAGGGGAGGTTATGCAGCGTAGAGACAGGCGTAGTGATTAGACATCTATATACTGCAGCATTTTACAAGGAATCTCCCTGAGGATGAAATACAAATACAAGCTCTTAGATGCCAAATTTCCTTTAATTGCAATAACAAACTAGATCAAGATCAAGAGCCTTCAAACTGGGTGTTCCAAACCAGAACATAACACAATTGTTACAATGAAAACAAGTTTAATCATTTGTAAAACTGACTAAAAACTATACTGTAAAAAATGATAGCAGGCTTATATACAGCATAAAGTGAGGTCGATAGGTGTCATGTAAACGGTCTCAGGGTCTGGTCAGGACAGTTGAACATGTTTAGGTTTTGTGGTGATGTGGAACACTGTAAGTTCTGAGATAAAGAGAATCCTCTTATTCCAAAGACTATTTTGAGGAACTGCCTTTGAGGCAGAGCAGACTGAAGATGAGAGGGAACATACAGTTATGCTCTAATAAAGCAATACGCCAGGAGAAGTCCTGCAATACAGTGATTTTATGACAGAAAGGGGTGAGTTGCAAAGTGAGTGCCTGAAACCCCCTTAATCAGCAACAACAACAATATGATAAAAGAAACTGATGTTCAATACAGATACATTTATAAATAATAATGACAATCATAATAAACAAATCTCCCATGAAGCAAAATAGTTTATTTGCCTACAGTATTTATTGGTTGTTTATGGTTGCTAAGCAACAAAGCAACTTGCCACATTAAAGTTGCACTCAGTAATTTTTCCTAATTTAAAAAAAAAAAAAAAAAAAAAAAAAAAAAAATGACTTCTAAATAAATTAATTGTAATTTTGAAATGTATGTATAAAAGTCATGAGCACTCACAAGAAATGAAGACTCCGGTCACAACAGTAATCTTTTAAAAGCTGTTTTATTCTACATGAAAAGTCCCCTCATGGGGGCTGCCATGTTGGAATCACATGACTAGCCGTATACTACTTGCTTAAACTCAGGACCTGTTACTGGACACTTTCACTCATGGATTAAACTATTCATGGCTGACTGTGAATAGTGAATGTCTACAGTTCCATCAGTAACTGAAAATATTACATTTGAATGATGCTGCATCCACACCACTAGTTGTCACTGTAAGTCCAAGATGACATATTAAAAAATCCTTAGGGCACCTATTCAATGTGCAGTCACAGGTTTCCAATGCTAATTACCACAAAAATAAATAAATAAAAATAAATAAATAATATAGCAGAGGTAAGTTCATTTTTGTTTTTAAAAATTATGTTAACACATATGGTTACATCTTGTAGCTATACATTTGAAACAGCGTGCATTTCAGTGTTTGTGGACTGGCCCTATTTTTAATTTATTTTGTGTGTGGTAGTCAACATTATGACAGAAATGCTGTCAAATTAGCTTAATTTTTATTAAACATGGAACATTCTATTAACAAGGGGGGTGACATATTGCTATTTCTTTGCATATAAATGGTTACATTTTTAGTTATATCAGTTAATGGTATTTGTAATTTTATGATGCTGTTTCTTTATGTGAATAATATCAAGAAGTATGAAAAAAAAAAAAAAATGTGTACATTAGATCCAAATTAGATGCAACTTCAAGAGTCTTTCCGACAGTGCAAATGGCATACGATTAAGGAGCCACATCTGAAGTCCATCTGTTCCTGCTGTGTGCCTGTCTCACTAATGCCAACACAGCCAACCGGACGCCACCCCGCCACAGTTGACAAATTAACACTTAAACACACCCTTGGCTCGCTCACAGCCTTGGAGAGCCAGAGTGGGAGGGGGTGGAAGATTCAATTAAAGGGCAGAGGAGCACGTCACAGGACTCTGGCAATCCGATATGAGAGTCTTAGCACTGCCACTGACAGTGAAGTGGACTCATTAGGATGCAGGAGCAGAGGTGAGCTGTAAAACCGATGTCTTGCCACATATCATGGTGAGCCGGAACGGCAGGGACACATTTTCACCGGGACGCTTACAGTTATAACTTATTGTATAGGGCTGGGAGGGGAGCAGTGGGTGGGGTAAGGATGTAGCCTAAAGCTTTTGCTGTTTTGGTAAGCCAGAACAGCCTCCCCTTGTGAATTTGCTGTCATTGCATGAATAAACAACATACAGGTAACACTTCAGCATACTCTTATGAGTAAATAACCAATGCTAAGTGGCTTAGCAAGTCGTTGACTGTGAAATACTTCAGATTGCTTTCATGTAGAGACTGAACAGATGCCTTTCCCAAAATATATAAACAGGTGTAAAAAAGCTTTCCAAAAAGATAATCTAAAAGCTGAAATCCCAAATCAGATACTTCTGCACGATTCTATGCCATTTTGTAGTGTAGGTAGTGTGATGATATTTCAACTGCAAAAACCAAGTGTGGAATGTTAAACACTTGCAGGTTGCCCTATGTAGCAGAAGGGGCGAATGACAAAACAATGGTAATTAATGGTGAATTTGGCAACTAGTAATCCTACAGTGAAGACAGCACTTGCAATTGTGAATTGAACGCCTTACCATCACCCCAAGCTGTTTGAATATCTAGTTTATTTGTAACGTTTAATTTGATATAAACGATGTACTGAGGTTTGCTGATGTGCTAAAACTAGCGAAAACACATCATGTGCATTTAAAACATTACATCCTTCAGCTAAAAAATCTTAATGCTTCAGTGTAGTGAAAATAAGCATTAGTACTCCATTTGAGACAATACTACTCTTTGAAAATTTATTCACTAGATATCCAAGTGCATAGTGTATACTGTAAGTGTACAATGTATAGTGCGTCATTTGAGACATGGCTTTTATATGTGGAATGGACAGTTGTGTTTAGATTTAAAGTTCAGTTAAATAAGCTTGTAGAGCATGGCGCTAGCAATGAAATTATCGTGGGTTTGGGTCTAAGGGAACGCTTGGGAAAAAAGTACACATCGAATGCACTGTAAATCACTTTGGATAAAAGTGTCTTCCAATTGATAAAATGTAAATGTACTTTTTTTTACAACCATGCTTCTCTAAGACAAGTACTTGTCAAAACTCTTACTGCACTCTGAATTTAAATGTATGGAGCCACTTTGAGGACAAAGTGGAAATTTTGTTTTCTGAAATTGTTTTGCGTGCCCTCGCAGTAAGTTTTGCATTCCCTCACAATAAGTTTTGTGTGCGTTCACAATAGTTTGCATTCCCTCGCAATAATTTTACCATGGTTTTACTACAGTAACCATAATTAAACCATGATTTTTGCAGTGAAACCATAGTAATAATAAATGAAAATGAGTACAATGGCAATAAAAATCATAATTTTGTGTTTACTATGGTTTTACTACAAATACCATGGTTAAAATATGGTATTTGTAGTAAAACCACAGTAACCACAATATTAAACATGGTTAGTCTATAGTAAAACCATGGTTACAATATGGATACAGTGTACTGCATTAAAACCAAGGTTTCTGCCAAAAAAACATGGTTAATTTTTAAAGTTACTACAATATTACCATAGAAAAAACATGGTAAAATTATTCAGAGGGAATGCAAAACTATACACTACTGTAGTTACCATGTAGTTATCAAGATTTTTGTCTGAAAACATAGGGGGTACATACTACAGTATACTTACTATAGTAATACTGTAGTAAGTGTGATTGTAGTAACAAAGTTATTTTGGCAGAAACCTGGTTTTACCTTATATATTGTAGACAGTATTAACCTTAGTTTTTGGCAATAATATAGTAATATTGTAGTAACTATGAAAAGCAAATTTTTTTTTTTTTTTTGCAGAAACCATGGGTTTAAAGGGACAGTTCACCCAAAAATGAAAATTCTCTCATTATTTACTCACCCTCATGATATCCCAGGTGTGTATGACTTTCGTTCTTCACCAGAACACATTTGAAGAAAAATAGAAACATTTCTTAGCTCAGTAGGTCCTTAAAATGCAAGTGAATGGAGTGAAAGTTCCAAAAATCACAGACAGTCAGCATAAACGTCATTGATATGACTCCAGCTGTAAAATTAATGACTTCTAAAGCAACACAATCGCTTTTAGTGTGAAAAATATACATAATGCTTCCGGTTGGCAGCGGTACACACGTGTGACGCAATCGCATTTGAAACACGCGAGAACCGAAACAAGTGTGTCACAGCCAGAAGAGCAGCGCTGTTTACAAATTAAAAGGAGGAAAGCTGTAGAGTAGTTTGGTTGATTTTGGTTTAGATCTGTTATTATCTGTTTCTTTACTCACAATGGTGGGTTTGTGTGCTTATCCTGGATGTCTCAAACGAGTGGAGAATGTGAGAATACCTCGGTATCCATGGCAATGGATACGTCACACGAGAGACCACTTGGACTCCAGCCTCTCCTGAAGCATTGGATTATAGTTAAAAAGTCCATAAATATTGATCTTTTTTCACACCAAAAGTGATCTAATCGCTTTAGAAGACATTAATTTAATGACAAGAAATTTATGCTGACTGTCTGTGATTTTTGGACCTTCAAAAGAGAAATCGCCATTCACTTGCATTTTAAGGATCTACTGAGCCAAGACATTTTTCTTCAAATGCATTCTAGTGAAGAAAGAAAGTCATACACACCTGGAATATCATGAGGGTGAGTAAATAATGGAAGAAATTTCATTTTTGGGTGAACTATCCCTTTAATACAGTATACAGTATCCATATAGTAACCATGGTTTTACAATACATTAACCATAGTTAATCTTAAGGTTACTATGGTTTTGCTACAAATACCATGGTATTTGTTTTAAAACCATAGTAACCACAAAATTATGATTTTTATTACCATTGTTTTCGTTTTCCTGTACTATTACTATGATTTCACTATCAATATCAATGTTAAAATATGGTTACTTTAGTAAAAACATGGTACATTTATTGTGAGGTAACGCAAACTATTGCGAGGGTACGCAAAACTTATTGAGAGGGAACGCAAAACTTATTGTGAGGGTACCCTCCCCTCCCACCCCCTTCCTCTAAGGGGCTCCATATAAAGGAACAGTTGTTAACAACAGATATAAAACAGAAAACTTACAAATATCTTCCTTATAAGCAAGCTGCAAAAAGAAAAAAAAAGAAAAAAAAAATCTGAAAATCACAAGGTTTAAATTCTTAATAAAAAATGTAGCATTTTAATGCACTATGAAATTAGTAACACAGTGAAAACAGTTTCTGCTGTGCCTGTAGACTTTGTTTGCATTTTTGTAACATTTGATTTATTTATTTGCCTTGCTGTTCAGATGAGTTCATTCTTCAAGGAACTGCCATTCTTGGCCCGAGGTTTTTTTTGAAGCAACACTATGTATCGGGGGCTGTTTTGAGTGGGAGAGAGTGGTGGATCTACAGGGAATTCAGAGGAACACAACAAAACCCGTTCCTTTTTGAGCCACTTACATTTTCTATATTTTCCAAGCTATTTTAAGGGCTGAACAATAGATAAGCTCCTTTAATCTGCCAGATGACTGATGATAAACCTGATGGGATGATTGACAGTGGGAATAATTAAAATTAAAAGTAAACAAAGCAGACTAGATTTTACAATGCCATAAATACCATATGCATATACACTACATGACCTAAAGTACAGTATTTTGATACCCCCCTTTGAATGGATGGGTTTGTAAATATTTTAGCTAGATCAATTACTATCAGGTGCATAAAACAGCCATGCAATCTCCTTAAACAAACAGACTCCCTTTGGAGAGGCCCTTTTCTGTTCCAGCATGACAATACCCCTATGCACAAAGTGAGGTCAATAAAGAAATGGTTTACTCAGTCCGGTGTGGAAGAACTTGACTGGCCTGCACAATGGCCAGATGTGAACCCCACTGAACACCTCTGGGATGAACTGGAACTCCAAATGTGTGTGCCTGACCTACTAATGCTCTTGTGTCTGCATTGCAGCAAATCCCTGACACCATATTCTAACATCTAGCGGAAAGCCTTCCCAGAAGAGTGGAAGCTGTTATAGCATTAAAAGGAGGACCAACTCAAAGTGCTTTACATTGGAATGATGCAGAAAATAAAAGAAACATAAGTCAATCAGTTAAAATCACTTAAGAACAAGAAAATGAGTTTAATTAAAAATATACTAATATGACTAAAAAGGAAAGAATACAGAAATAAAATTAAACAGTGCAATCAGTAAAGTGCAGCACAGTTCTTTGTTGGTAAATGCACAGCTAAACAGGTGTTGTCCATCTGAATTTGAATGTGGCTACTGATGGTTTTTAAATTAAATGTGTAACAAGCACATATGGGTGTTGTGTTTGGGCATCTTTGGCCATGTAATGTATTTCTGCATGAAACAATGTATATATTAGTCAAAATTTAAGAGCTACTTGTTCTTCTATTTTGGTTTTGTAGAATTAAGAGAGGTAGTCGGTTACTTTTGTCTTATCGAGTAAAAAAAAAACGAAACAAGAAAAAGATCGGATCAGAATTAGTTAATCATGAATAAATAAAGAAAAAGCAAATGGCACAATTGCTTAAGCTCAGCACTGGGAGTCATTATCTGATTCTTGGTTGGGTTTTAAGAGAAGCTACTTTTAAGCAAAGAGTATTGCTGCTGGCTAGGTGGACCTGCATGATAAGACTGAACTCTGGGTCTCTCTCTTTGATGCAAGTGTGTGACTCAGAAGCCAGCCCATTATCTCTCTCAGATAAAGCCTTTTTTAATGGGTAGAATGAGCAGGACTTATTATTTTCCAAATCGAGCGATGCAAATAATATATGGAACAGCTTTGAATGAATAAATGTAATGTAATGGGAGGACACTAAGATTCACTGTCCTAAGAGAGCTAGAACAATCAATATTCTTTACATTAATGCACAGTCTGCTGCTTTCATTCTTAAAATGAATCACTAAACAACTAATTGAAAAGGACTAATGGTGGCATTAGCGGAGATCAATGGATGATCAATACAGGCAAATTATGGGTTTAATCATGTTGGTGTCAGGCTCAGAGGTGATCTGGGTCAATAAATGTTTTTTTGACATATGAATTGGAATTTGGAGTCTCAACTGATGAATGTTATATAGCTCATTCTGACAATAACTCTTTTCTTGATCAACATGCTAGAATTGCTAGGTTAGAAGGCAACTGCAGTGCAAAACAATTAAATAAAAAAATGTAAGTAATTATAACAAACACTTTGATGACAGGTTTAGTTTTAGACAACTGCATGAAGTTACATTTCGAATTTAGTTTGTATTCCCAGAAGGAAATGCCAGTGCTGGCAAAGCAGCAAAAAATAGTGGTTAAGTTTTAGGTAAGCTTAAATTTTAGGCTTTGGTTCTATGCTTGATCTAATGCTACCTTCACATGCTATCGGAATTATCATAAATACGAGTTTGCCACTCAGACGTTGCACATGAACGTAGGGCTGCACGATTATAATCACAATTGTTGATTATTTCCCTTAAAATTGTAATCATGATTATTAATTATGATTAATTTACATTAAATTCCTTTTTTGAGAGGGGCAAATTACTATCCATATATTTATTGTAATCTACAACTCCAAAAACAAGCTTAAAATGTTGTTCCTTAATTATCGCTGTTATATCTTTATATTATAATGGGAGCGTTCTAGTTTTGTTGCACCATTATTGTTATGTATGAACATGTCTGTGATTGGTTACAATGCTCAACTGCTGACAAAAATGTAAACACAAAATTTTCAACGGGAGTAGATCTAAATAAAATGCTGTAATTGACACTTTTCACGATTAGTTTATTGCAGCAGCCCTAATTGAAATCTTGATTATTTTTTAGATTAATTGTGCAGCCCTACATGCACGACCCCTCAAGTTGTAATTACGAAACTCTGAGATCATTTTTTGATACCAGAGTTTCCAAGATCGGAGGAGTCCTAAACTTTCAACATGATGTACAGTTTCTGTAGTGAATGACAGGTTTTGTTGATTTTTCTAAATACAGCTAATTGTTAACGCTTGCCATTTTGGTCATATACATTTATGTATATCAGCAACCATTCTAAGCATGTTGTACATTTTTACACCTTGAAAATAGTTTGTATTTGACTAAAACTCCATTATCATCAGCAAGCTAACTGAGTAATATGGTGTCAAAATAAAAGTTCCTCAAGAAATCTGCATGAATGAACCAAGTGTCGTTCATGTTTCCTGTTCTTTCTGACAACAAAGTACTTGAACACGACATACTCATAATTACCACTTCAGAATTAAGTGTATAATTAAGCAGCATAAGTCATAAAAGACTAATCACAATCATGCATGCAATTAGTATGATGATGTAATCACTGTTAGTTTGATTTTGAAGACTGAACATTCTAATTTGAAACAGAACACATTTTTGTGAAAAAAAAAAAAAAGAAAAAAAAAAAATACAACACAGACTGAAGCAAAAACAAGTTTTGTTTGAACAGCCCCTAATTAAGACAATGGGAAATTTTTTAACTTTAACGTTATATTTCTGAAAAGCAGTTGATTCCATTGGCACTTAGAAAGCATACTTGTTTACCAGGCCTTTCCCTTAGCCACTTTAATTCTCTTCTCTCAATACTTAGGCAGCGGGCCAGCCCGAATTACCCAGCGGTCCACCGGGAAAATGCCCAGTGCTCCTGACGGCCAGTCCGCCCCTGATGGAGCCTGTAAGTTAAGCAGTTCAGGCTGAATTAATTGCAGACTTTTAAAACTTAGGGTTAGGGATTTAAAACAAATCACTAGCCAGAATATTTGAGCAATATCAATTCAATGCTGCCTTCCAAGCACTTTAATAAAAAGAAGGGGAATATCAATATAGTGTTCACCTTAAAAGCACTTCCAATCCACAGCCTCTCTACATTGCCCTATTGCCTCCTGAATGCACTGGTTGTTTCATTCTTTTTGAATTAAACATTGATGTAGTCCTTTGGGTGGGAGTGCACAAGAGGTTAAGGGTGTTTGAACCGATAAAGCAGTCTTGTGAATTAGTCAAGAATCAATCCATCCACAACCCCCCATCCGCAACCAATCCCCTGCTATATCTATTGACCATAACAGCACTAAACAAGTAAAGACACATTCAGCCACAGCCAACAATTGGGCAAGAAATTATTTATCTGCACACTAATGCAAGGTGTTGACTCCCTGAACCTGAGAATTGCTTGCATGCCACACTTTACTCCACTGCTACCAAGACAAAAAAAAAAAAAGAAAAAGTGGGTCATGGGATGGTCATCCCAGAGGCCCTGTGGGAAATCTTTTCTTCCACTCTTTCTGACATGATGCTCCTTGGCAATGTTTCATGAACCCTCTGTAGACAACACACTCATAGACAACATATGCCACAAAAGGGAGGGAGCACACTATCAAGCAGGTACATCAGTTTTTGGGCTGCCATTCTTTTTCCAGGGGAGGTGAATGATTAACTATCTGCTTCACTTCTACCACTGTGTCATGCTCCTGGGAGATAGTGACCTGCTGTTTTAGATGGACAAGCTAAGCTTTAATCAATCTTAAATGCCAAGGGTGAGTGAATGTTTGAAATGCCTGACTGAACTCGGTCCCCGGCACAGCAATGGGAGTCAGGCACTGTGGGAGAGTGGGATATTTAAAACAGGTTGGGAATGTCAAAGAATAGCCTCTCCATACAACAAAGTGGATGCAAGAAGCAAAAAGTGTTCAGGAAAAGCACTAACACATCCCAGCTGCTGATAGGCCATATGTGATCACAGACAGCAATCAAAAACAGATTACCCATGTGATCAGCATACATTCAACATCAAAGTCTATGATGGTTGTTTTCTCTGTGGATGCAGTGCCTACACAAAATAAATTGGATAGGAAAATAATGAACAGTTCAAAAATAAAACAATACATTTTACGAAATAGTGTGCAAAACACTCATCTTTCTATAGTAACGCTGTCAAATAGCAATACCAGTGGATAATGAGACAGACAGACAGACAGACAGACAGCAGTTTAAGTAGATTAAAGCCAGAGACTATTTAGCAGAGACAGGTCACTTCTGTTAAAATGAATGGGAGAAATTGGAAAGCCCAGCAGTCATCAATGGTCACCAGATGTTAGAAAGAAAGTCCCGCCTTCAGGTAAAAGAGCCAATCACCTTTTAGATACAGACACTGCGTGTCAATCAGCTGGAGAACGTGCATGCGCATTACCTATCCACCTTTTTCATGAATGTGGAAGTGTTCCACGATTCGATGTTTTCAATTTCCGGTCTCCAGTGTTTTCTCTCGCATTGGCGTATATTCTTAGCGGGTAATGTAATGTTTAAGGTATTACATTTGTAAAAATTGTCAAAAAACATGCCAATACTTCACAGAGTTGAGATTTTCATAGACAGTGCCTCACCTGAGTGTGTAGATAGCATGAAGTGATTGTCAGAGATAAGTTACGTTGATATCATTAATTATTGAGTTGTTATGACAGCCAACAATGATACAAGTTAAGCCTGAAATTCATTTTTACACCAAGTAACACTTAAATGGTTGTTCTTCTCTGGATTGGCAGTTTTTACTTGGCGTTTCGAGACCAGAAATACAAAACAGGCAATGAGAATCATCATGGCGCTTCCCAGTGGTTGCTCAGGAAAACTGTGGATACAAGATGGGAAAATTTAGTTTTTTAATGTAATGTAATGAAAAATATGTAAACAGGAGCGTTCCAAAGATGGCCACCGAGTGAACTGACTTGCTAAAAAGACTTTGTTAAAGCACAAAATGCCTTTTGTGAGTTTGTTTAAATTAGAATTTTTGACAGTTGGAGATTGAATTAAAGAGCATTCCGTTGGTCCAAATGAACATTCCTTCAATGTAAGACTATGGGGTTTTACTGATTTTTAATTGTCTGCTGTGCAAAAAATTATCAGTGAGAAATGACAGCACAATATTCCAGAATAATCTGATTTGGATTTGTAGGTCGCTTTGGAAAAAAAATATCCCCAAATATGTAAATGTAATTATGTCTGCAAGTGTTTCAATGCTCAAAAACACACAGTCCTGACCATCTGAATGTCTATGATGCTAAGGTGGCAGCTTGGAAAGCTTGGCAAATTGCCACATAAATGTATAGGCAGCTTTGGCTCCCAGTCGTGGAGATTTCCTGGGCACAAGCCAGCTGTTCCTATCTGCTCCCCCCATCTTTTCCAGATGCACACAGCCATACTGCTTTTCACATGGCCTTCACCAGGGACTCAGAACTGTCACATACTGCGTACAGAGGGCCTCTGCATCTGACACTGTTTAAACCCCCATTATAGAGACCAAATGCTCCTGAGATCTGCTCACAATGTGGGAGGGAGGAAATTTGTCTGCAATATGGTGGGAAAATCAATACATCTCGGCCGATAGTAACTGAGCTTCTCAAAACAGAAAATCAGTACAACCTGGCTGATGATTGTGAGCGTTACAACACTCACAAAAAGAAATTACAAAACACCTTATGACATAAGAGCACTTGTGAAACTCCTGAAAGGCACAAAGATGTGCTATCCACCTTTTACCTTAATGTGGAAGTGTTCCACGATTCACCTGTTTTCGATTTCCGTTTTCCAGTGTTTTCACTTGTATCGGTGTATATTCTTAGTGGGTAATGTGATTTTTAAAGTATTACATTTGTAAAAAAAAAAAGAAAGAAAATGTAAACATATAGCAAAATAGTGCCGATAATTCACAGAGCCGAGATTACTGTTTTTTGACAGTGCCTCACCTGAATGGGTAGGCGACATGAAGCGATGGTCCGAGGTTAGTTATGTCCATATCATTAACTACTTTGAGTTGTTATGACAGTCAACGAAAGCACAAGTTGAACCTGAAATAATTTCTCCAAGGCAAAACACTTTAGTATTATCAAGAGGCTTCCATGGTGAAAAGACCATCTTAGACTAGCATAAAGTTAAAAATGTTCATGCATTCTTCTTGTGAGCATGCATTTATAGCTCACAAGCTAACCGGTTATCCTACTAGCTTAGCATGCCTCTGGCCAATTAGCCTGCTAGCTTAGTATCCCATTAGCCGCTTAGCACATACTCTACACAAGTTACTACAGTACAAGTTTTTTATAAGCCTTTGTGTAGATACCACTGCTACAAAAGGATACCAGCAAATGCTATTTTGATTGTCTAGAACAAGGTATTTGACAGGGGCATAAACAGTTAGAACCAGTGTTGTGTAAGATCCTGTATTTTGTTATTCACCGTCAAAAAATGCTGGTCAACTAGCATGAGCTTTCTGATTTACTCCTGATGAAGGTAGGCTTGTTGGTTAAGCTAGTTAAGAAGCCTGGTAGGAACACATACCACCATTATGTTGTGGACCAGCCCCCAAAACACAATATGTGCTGGTGAGCAGCAATGCTGGTCTTTTCAATACAGAAGGCTGGTCTTTTTAATAGCAAGGGCAAAGCACGTAAGAATCATCATGAGGTTTTCCTTCGTTCCTGTTGTAATCTTGAATATTTCGCATTAATATAACCTCAAGATGACAACAGAAATTTTGGCAAAACAACAGCCTGATAGTAGTCTGCTTTCTTCCTGAAGTGCTTCAGGACAAAACTACTGGAACTGAACCATTAACCGTTTTTATGTTTAGTAGTAGCCTATAAGACTAGAGGAAATCATCAGAGCCACAGTTGGAGTTGTAAAAACTAAATCGAGAGTTACTTCAAATAATTAGCCTGACTCCACGCTCTGACTGCGTATGATTTTAAATCTTGATAATTTACTTCCACATTGTTCTCAAAGCTGTAGATATTTTTAGTCACAACAAAAATATCAAGGCAAATCATAGGAGCAAGTCTAAAGTGTGTGGTAACTAGGAGCCCAGACATGTTTTGTTTGCATATTCAAGCTGAATTCTTGAGAAGCATGATACATTAAATTGTGTTTCTATACCTTAAAGTGATAGTTCACCCAAAAATGAAAATTCTCTCATTATCTACTCACCCTCATGCCATCCCAGATGTGTTTGACTTAGTATCCCTTAGTATCTTTCTTTAGTAGAACACAAAGATTTTTAGAAGAATTCCTCAGCTCTGTTGGTCCATACAATGTAAGTGAATGGTGATCAGGCCTTTGTAGCTCCAAAAATCACATAAAGGAAACACCTTATATGGAGCTACAGAGCTGAGATGTTTTTCTAAAAATCTTTGTTTGTGTTCAGCTGAAGATAGTCAGTCATACACATCTGGAATTGCATGAGGGTGAGTAAATGATAAGAGAATTTTCATTTTTGGGTGAACTATCCCTTTAATTTACTACATCATATTAGCAACATACAGTAGTCCACACTGAACTTTGGGATACTAAATCTAAGTTAAACCTGGAAATAAGAAACAAGATAAAACAAAGAAACATTATGAATAAGAAACATTCAAGATTCTGCATTATATATCACATCATTAATCAAATAATTTCACTTTGACCTTGTTAACTCTTTACAGCAGGTTAGTTTTCCTTGCTTCTGATGAAGCACACAAAATCATGCTGGGATGACATGGATCATCAGTTTTTGCACAAACTTGCCAGGAGATGCATACAGTCATTAAAGGAAAAGGGCGACATAACAAATACTAAGAAGTTGTTAAGTTCATGTTATTTTTATTTTATTTTTTTCAGCTTTTCACTGAAACTACTGATTTGAAAAAGTATCATTTGACATTTTCTATAACAAAAATGCAAGTTAAAATGCAAATTTATTTGCTGTGAAGTCAGAGACATGGACAATGTTTTGGGGGGTACATTAAAGATTAAGCATTACAGATGAATTATGATATTGCACCTAAAGCATTGGGGGTATTTCCACAACACAAAACTGCTAATTCAGTGTGATGCCATGGCAGCCAAATTAATTTAAAAGTGGCAAATTTAAATATTTTATTACCGTATGTAGGGAAGAAAAGCTTAAGGGCGAAAAACATTTTGTTTTCTAATTCATTTTCCAATTTCCAGTTCTGAGCAAGTGATAGATGGCAGCCCTGTAAGTCAGGTTGGAAGGCACACGCTAGCTCATGTGCAACATGCTTTGACACAATTAAGAAACACAGTAGAGGTTGTGAGGTTTTCAGCAACCTGAAGTCAAAAATGTCAGCGCTTTCTTTTTTCAGCTTCGAGCTTTATTTTGCCCTGTATCAGTGCATGCTTTTATGCTATTCTCTTCTCATAATGCGAAGTATAACCTTAAGAGGCAAAAGTTATATATTTGTTAGAATTTTATGAATACAACATCTCTCTAAGGTGCTATGTTATTTTCAATCCTTCAACATCTCAGCGATCATTCAAGCTTGGTTTCCATATCATTCACAGATGCCAAACACATTCAGATGAATGTCTTCAGCCATTTCATGGCATCTTGCGCTGTTTTGTGACCAGCATTGTGTTTTTAAGACGATGTGTCATGTTAAAAACAGTGCCGCTTTCTTAAGGCATCTTGAGATCCCTGTATTCACAAGAATGCTTCTTATTTAAACGACCCCCTAAAAAACACATCCAGTCAGGCTCAAGTGAATTTGAAGACAGCCTAAAATGATTTTCTAATCCTAGCTGGTTTAAACTTGTCTCCTAACCTGACAAGCTGAAAAGTGCCCAAAACCCATGTAAAACAAGCCAACTGACCACCCTATTAGGCTGGGAGACCAGCTAAGACCAATAAGCTTGGTTTATTGTAAACAACTGGTTTTAATGTAGCTGTTTTGACACAGGGCTTCCTTAAAGGATTAGTTCACCCAAAAATGAAAATTCTCTCATTATTTACTCACCCTCATGCCATTCCAGATGTGTATGTCTTTCATTTTTCTTCAGAACACAAATGAAGATTTTTAGAAGAATATTTCAGCTCTGTAGGTCCATAAAATGCAAGTGAATGGGTGGCAAATTTTTTGAAGCTCCAAAAAGTGATTATAGCCATCATAAAAGTAATCCATATGACTCCAGTGTTTTAATTAAAATCTTCTGAAATTAAATGCTAGGTCTAGGAAATAGATCAACAGATAAATATTTAAAACTTTTTTTTTTGTATAAATTCACAAGGGTCGAGGTGAAGCATGTTGGCAATTCACACGAGAACTGACACGTGAAATACAAAAAAAAAAAAAAAAAAATGGAAGTGCAGTGTTGTTTACAACAGAGAAGCATAGTTAATCATACATGGATGCCTCATTTGACTAGTTTGGATACGTCAGCTGCATTGCCATCTTGGAATGAACAAGGAGAGCTGTTGGAATCAGTTTGAATGCAAGTGAGTGAGTGGATGATATGCCTCAGACCGAGCTCCTTGCTCAGGCCGCTGCATAAACTGCTTTTTAAACTGCATTCCATAGAAGCAGCTGCTAATAAGGGATCTACTGTACGTATGAATATCTAGGCAGAGGAGGCTTTCACGCTTAGGCAGTTTGAACTCCACACTCCTCCACGAGCTGGTTGGAAGTGAAAATTGTTAGTAAAAAATGTTTTAAATATTGATCTATTTCTTACAAACACCTAGTATTTAGCTTCAGAAGACATTAATTATACCACTGGAATCATGTGGATTATTTTTATGATGGCTATATGTACATTTTGGAGCTTCAAAAAGTTGGCACCCATTCACTTGCATTTTATGGACCAACAGAGCTGAAATATTGTTCTGAATCCTTCATTTGTGTTCTGCTGTAGAAAGACAGTTATATACATCTGTGATGGCATGAGAGCGAGTAAATTATGAGAGAATTTTTGTTTTTGGGTGAACAATTCCTTTAAGAACGATTAGTTGACTAGTTGTTCAGTCAACCCACCCTCTAGTTAATTAAAAAAAAGGAGAAAATAATAGTTTTGCACATACAGTATACACTGTGGGATAAGTGGTAACCTGCAATTGTTACTTTAAGGATCTACGTATTTCTACTTGATCTAAGCCATTAACAATTACTTTAGTTGGTGTAACATTGTATTCAGGTTGAATTAGTCAAGTAATTTTTTGTACTTGAATTAAACCAGTTCATTTAGATGTTTCCAGATGTAGGGCACTTTTAGGTTAACTGACAAGAAATGTTTTACAGTTTAAGAGCTGCTCTCATCTGTATGCTTGGCCATGTGCCCTTGTGATTGATTTCCGATGAAGTAGAGATGCCACTGGGAGTTTCTATTCTAGCTGGACAGAAGTGATCATCCTTGTGTTGATTCCAAAAACACATTACGTTACAGCCCATTCTTGATTATTGGCGAGTTCACCCAGGAGTTTTACCCTACGGAAGTGTAAAGGAATGAAACAGGAAATGAAAACATCATTATATATATATATATATATATATATATATATTGAGGGGTTCTTCTCCATTCATTTAAAATGTTTATGGCAGCCATAGTCTGTCTATATTATTGAAAAGTGTAGGGTTGGTGATTGAAAAGATTATAGCAGGTCATTAACTATCAAGACTATTTTAAAACATCAGGGAGGGATCACCTTTATATGGGAGCATCATTATCAGCAATGAAGATTGATAATAAAACCTGGTTTGATCAATATTGATTTACATATCAGCCTTGCCAGAAAATTCCCACATGGACTGCCACTGAAAGTGAGTGAGGAGAAGACTGAGTGGAAAGCAACTGAAAGCTAGCATGACACTAATCTGTGTGCATCAAAGAAATAAGAATGCCATCCATCATTATTTACTCATAAAATACATATAGGACCTTTAATCTCAGTATCAGATAAACTCAGACACCCCTTTTCCTAAGTGAAAAACCAACACATTTACCAAGAAATTAATGAGAATATGCTCTGAATGAAGGGTTGCATAACCAGTAATTGAGTCTGGACCAACCAGAGAGGAGATAAGGCAGAATGTCACAACATCACAAATAAGCTGCAGGGTGACACTTAACTACTCATTCACTGTAAATCCATAGAAAAGCCATATTGAATCCCTGTATTAATAAAACACATGGAGCAATTTATCACTGCTCAAAGAGCATAGCCAGGAGATCTCATGTTTGTCTTCTGACATTTTATCAGCACGGGTCAAACTAGTCAGTGGCTATGACATTGACAGGCGGTGATAGTGAAATGTGAAGTGGGGTATGGTAACTCGGAGAGGTGGCCTCTGAGCAAATTAGCATATTAATGTGGTGGGACCGAGCATGGTAGTCCACTGCAGGCTTTTGTAGGAGATGTGTGAATTGGCATACAGCAACTCTGCTTAAAGGCGAAGCCTTCTAATTAGCTATCTTGTGATCCATACCCCTCTACTTATCTACATGTTTTATTCTGTCATATTATAAAGCCTTCAAAAAACCCTAAAATGAGGATATCGGAGGCTGTGTATAGTCATCAAGGACCAAGCAGATTAACTGACAAAAATTAAATATTTAACAAGGGTGATGAAACAAAGAGTGCATGCTTGCTCCAGTTTGTAGAGGGCCAATAATTATTAACAGCTTCCATTCTCTTTAAGATATAATGAATGAGTCACATTTATATCATTCCACATTGCTGTGTTACTATAACAACAAATTGACTTCAAAATGCAATGAATTGCTTAATTGCTGCAATCAAATATCCAGATATCACAGGCACATTTTTCTTACAGTGGTGCACAAATTGTTTAATTGCATGTTCTGATCTCTCACAGCATTATCTCAGTGGAAAGGAGCACGGGTGAAAGAGTGCATTGAATGAGTTTGATTCCTTGTTCAGTCTAGGTAATGATGCCGCCAGCTTCTGCTGCATTGTTGATTGAACTGAAGAGTGCTCTGGAAAAGGGTGAGGAATTACAGTCAACAGAAGCTATTTCAAACTGGCAAAATCAGACAAGAAACTTAATGACACACTGTGACACTGCCAAATAATGTGTGCAATGTCAATAGGGAGTGGAGACACTTAATTCAGTTCTGTGTGACCACATTTGGAGGTGTTGGCAGGCACCTACAGAACTAAAATACACCAGCAGACCCTGTGAGAATGGACTGATTATGAAAGAGAATCTATGTATAAAATAGGTCTCTACCTTCATCGCCTTTTGAGAGCAATTACAGAGCACTGAACTCAGTGCGGCTTGACATTGAACTACCGTTTGTGAGTTGGATTTGACATGCCCGCACAATGTCAACAAGGTCATGTAAAAAGTAAGAGCTTGTGGGATTCTGGAAAAAAAGTCAAGTGACCCACTTCACATATCACTTTAACTGGTGCAGTTTATGGGTAGCAAAATTTAGGCAGTCAATTTTAACACTCCAAAAACTTGTGTGTGAAAATATTTACATATTTTCTTCCCAGCCATTAAAAAACAAAAAGAAAAAAATGTAGTGCCAAACTTTCCAAAGAAAACATCTTCCAGGGAGGTTGTTACTGGGGTTGTTAAAAAGTTAAAATGGAATATAAACTAAACCAATATTGCTCGTATGGATACCATGCTAAGTAAAACAAAACTGTTTGTCACACTGATTCACCCAACATTAAATTTTTCCTCCCATGCTTCATTATGTTGCATCTACTGTATATTTAAAAGTGCTTGGATCATCTCACAATTAAGCTGTTTATGAAACATTCTTGTGTAACGATTATACAGCCTCTTTACCTCTCCTTCTACATCAGGGTCATTCCCAAAGCACCACTACACACACTGTGGCTCAGTAACAACACACAAACAACTCACACAAGGAACTCACACACAAAACAAGGAACAGCATCAACTGGGAATAAAGCCACAGTTCCTCTCGATGGCTGTGAAATGAAATTCTCTCCATTTTGAAAGGGGCCACAAAGGACAGGCGTTCACTTAGCAAACCGTTGACAAAGTAATTGCCTGTGAATTGTTAGAACTTCAAACCCTTGTTTCAGCTTCTTTTTTACATCTTCGCTTCCCTTGATGTCCAGTGATGAATGTGCAGCTGGGGAAAACTGAATCAGCAACGATCATGCCAAGTGTAGACTGCTCTAATGTAGCTCATCTATATCAGATGTCAATTTTTTGCTATTTTGCTCAAATTAGATGACACTGACTGACAGATGTTTTTTTTTTTACATTAATTTGTAATCTTGATGTCTATGCAAATGGTAAGTGTAGTTTATTTTTTAAAACATATTATTTCTTTAATTGCAGTATCCCAAAGTAGTGATAGTCTATTAGCTTGGGTGATCAGTCTATTGTCCAAGATAATATGTTGTCCAAAATGTGGCTGCTTTGAGATTTTTGGCATCAGCGGAAAATTGCGCCAGTTTGGCTGTGGAACAGCTTAATCTTACGCCATCATTGTGTCCAACAGCCTAGTCAATGGATAATACAAAATGTCTGTTTTCAGATAATTTTTTGTGAATTTTTAGGACATGTGTATGTGTGTAAAAAACTCCCAGCCATGTCCAGTTATGCGTTGCTCTGGCATGAAAATTGCACTTGGATTTAGCGCTCATGAAAATTACATAAGACGTAGCACACGATTGTAGTGCGTAGCGCATAGCGCTGCGCCTAACTCAGGTAAGCAAATAGAGCCCTATATCTCAATAGCCAATATTAAATTGTATTATACTATAATATATTTACATTCTTCAGCAAAACATTTCACAAAAATACATTTGTTTGGGTTAAATGTAAAACAACAAATTGACTTTTCAAAATTAAAACAAATTATTGGGACACTTTCTGGCAGTCAAACTTTGTGGAACAAGGCTATTTGGTTTGATAATGCCTTGACATTATTTGGTGTGACTTAAGTGTCCAAAATATACATATTTTATATACATAGGCCACTATACACTGTACATACGGATTATATGAGCAATCAGCCACTAAAAATCCATATCAGTTGGCCATTATCACAGAGTGCAGGTTGATTGAGGAACCTTGTTTGAACAGAGATTATTTAGATGGGTAAAACCTAGGAGTCAACAAGCATGTTGTTGCAGGTTGCATGCTTTAACAACAACACATTGGGGCAAAGGGCACCTTCTGTTCTACATGTATCCTTTGGATCCTTTTAAGCTGCAACTTTATTCTGATTCAAGACAAAGCAACTGTAACATCTGAGAAATGCCTTCCCAGCATCTGATAAATGATTATGTTTAAATACTGAGCCGAGGAAAAGGATTATGAGAGATTTTTTTCTCGCATTCATCCCTCCTGCTTAAGATTTTAATTCTGCTTTATAATTCCCCAGCGGTATATTCGTGTGCTGTGGTGGCAGAGAGAAAAAGAGTTCTTATTGTCGCCTGAACTGAGAAAAGGAGAAAAATAGCCTAAAGTGGATCTTGGAAAGGGTCTCGAGGTCAGCATTTGCTCTAGTGTATGAAGACACATGATAAGGACATTGTGGGACTAATGAAGGCCAGAGTAACTTGTTTCAAGTTGTTCAGGGGATAAGCCCTGCTGAATCTGATCCATGCATGGCAAATAAAAAATAAAAAAGTAACATCAAAGTAGGGATTTTTTTTTTTTTTTTACACCAGACGTTATGTGAAGAATTTAGGACAAATCCTGCCCAAGAGTAAAAAAAAAAAAAATAGGACAATACTAGGAGAGCTAGAGAGAAAGAGAGATGGTTGGAGAAAACAGACAGCTTAATTGGTACTTAAGAACGTCACTGAAAATAATAGTCTGAAACATGATTACGTACCAACTACGCACAGAAAACAGAAAACGCCACTCCTGACAGGATTACCACAGACCTCTTGTCTGAATGTTGTGTGTAGTCAATATTTGAAAAGACTTTTGGCTATCAATGTTAATCTGATCTTTTCAAGGGCTTTACATTTCACAGTAAAACATAAATTTCATTACATATGGCACAGATGTGTCACTTTTGTGCTGTCATCTCTGCCAAACAGACCTCCTGATTTGAAGACCGGGAAAAGTGATGACACCATTCGCTGTCATACTATCTGCAAAAATGTGTGGCAGATAGGATCTGCAGATTGATTTTGTTTGTCCATTCTTCCCCACCGTCCCCCTGCAGCTGTATATGAATAACAGATGGGACAATTTAGCTGAGAATTGACAGCCAGTCAGATATCTGATAATAGGACTAGCCCAGTATATTATTGTGCTGCTGTCAGATCACCTGAACAAATATGTGTGCTCCAAAATCATTCCACTGAAAACAAATAGTGAAACACCAGCTTCTGTTTTCACTCGATAATCAGCCCTTTTGACTGAATTTGTCAAAATTGGGTGATCACAGTTGGAAGGTCTGTGTTTATAGCCGGCAACTAGTGATGTGCAAAACTACATATATTCAAAAAAATTTACTAGTCTGCCTGAACAACTACTGTAGCTGACTAAACGGTTTTAAGGAAGTCCTGTCCAGTTAGGCTAGTTTCAGGTTCACTTGACCCAAATAGACACACTTCTTAGGAGACATTGACATAAGATGCATTCCTGCATTCAAAAACAACTAGACAAAGCACAATTGAATGGAACAGAAAGCGAGGTGCAGGAAACATGTTTTTAAAACGTGGACAATTTATACTTGATGCGCCTTATTAGAAGCACAACACTCATGTTAAAAAAAAGTGCAAGACATGGTGTAATGACTAAGAATGTGTGTGGCTGTAGCGGTGGTGCTTTAAAGGGGATATCATGTAAATATGTATAGATGAGACTAGGGCTAGTTGTATAAATTTTTCCTCCAGTAAATTCTTCTCAGGTAGGTATATTTTGGAAAGTCAATTTCTGCATACCCACATATTTTGAATTCTTGGCTACAAAAAAGCTTATGAACATTTTCACTGTACTTGTCAAAGAATAAATATATAGTTCATTAACAGGCAAGTTGTCAAAATGGAACCTGCCAAAAGTGAACATCGTGGGTGACATTCCCCCATGAACCCCCTATAATAACCACCAAAGTAAAATCTACACTTCTGTTTAAATCTACACCAGTATTACAGCCTATAACAAGCATTTCAGGAACATTTTAAAATTAACATTATTATGATGCACACAATGATTTATTAAACAACAAAAATGGAAAAATGTAATGTACAAAATTATGTATCATAAATGTTCTTTTGGCCAACACATATTTTAATTTATAAATCGTTTATATTTCAGACATTTAAAACACATGTGACAACATGCCCCAAACGGACTTACAGTACCTTTTTTTGTATGCTAGTGTGGTTTGATTGTACCCAATAGCTATTACAAACATATGATTATACTGAAAATTGACCTTAGTAGAATAAAAAAAAAAAGAAAAAATGGGGTTTTGAACTAGTTGTTTGATACCAACAAACCACTGTTTGAGAAAACACACATTGGTGTATTTGGACTTCTGACTTCAAAAATGTTATTGTTACTGAGATTCAGTCTTTGTAACAACTTCCCAATGTGACAACTTGCTCCTGTCTCCCCTATCAAAAATAATCTAAATAAACTAGTCAACCTCACATAGGGGTGGGCAATATGACCAAAATCTTGAACGATATGAGTATATCACAATATCGTTATCATGATAATGATAAAGTATATTTCATGATATAGTGAATGTTTTAGGAAAAAAAAAACTTTATATAAAAAAAATTGGCTTATGAATTAAATAACCATATTGTAATGACTGTTCTTGGATAATTCAGTGAATTAAATACTTTCAAATATTTAAGCAATATCACACGAGTAAAATATGGCCCTACATCAGGCCGAGTGCCATAGGTAATCACAGCGGTGCTGATTTAGGGCCATATAGCACGATTGCAAGTGTGATAATGCTTATATACAACAGTTCAATGAACAAGTACATTTTAAAAGAATGAGGAAGAACTGAATATGGTCACAAAACAATGCATTTGTGCATGGAACTTCTTTCTTACGCCACGGATCTGATACTGCCATTGATTGTTCAAACCAAATGATGCGTTCAAGCCTCTCAAAAACATCACTTTAGAACAAGTACCATGGCTTGGGCTGTTTCTAACAAGTTATTGGAGAAACAAGGATGTGTGAGTGAGTGAGAGAGAGAGAGAGAGAGAGAGAGAGAGAGAGATGGAGCGAGTGTGATCACCTGTTGCCACTCCCAAGCAGAGATGCTGTGGTGTGTTAGTCAGCTTTCTGAAGATAATGTCATTTTGGTTAAATGCATCCTATTTTCTCTGTGGAAAAAAATCCATCCGAGCTGGGGTATTCCTCACTGTTTCGAGGTAGTCGGTGCGCAAGAGTCATTCACTATTCACCTTATTCAGCCACGCCCCTTTCCCACGGTCCACTCTTCCGTATTTTGTCATCTAACTTTCTGTTTGTATTGAAGCTACTGAGGAGAGTCAATCAAAATGGATTACGTGTGGGAGCACAGAAAGTATTTTTCCCCAGGAGTTGATGGTGTGAGTCTACAGCACCACTTTACTATGTGAAAATGCTGGTCAGGTGTTTTTTCAATCTGAATTTTCGTTTTCGACAACCATGTCCTGGCAGATTGCATTCAGACATCTTTGACACACTGCACTTTTACATAATACAAGTGTTTAATTGTTATACGTGTAATTCTCCTTAATTTTTAGGTTTCAACTTGTTAATAATTTGTGTTAAAATGTGTAATTGACATGAAATTTCCAACAGTGATAGCTTGTATTATTACACATGCAAGTTCAACATTAAAGAAAATTACAATTGTACTTTTTTAAATTAATTTGTCACCCTACATTTTTTAGAGGCTAAAATGTGATTAAAATAGTTGTAAACGGAATATAAAATAAATAATACACTTTCACATGTGTATGTATGTGTATGTGTGTATAAATAGTTACATCTATGAAGGTAAATCAGTAGCAAAACTCTAGAGCTTGCATATTTGGATTTGAGAACTTGTACAATAAATATGTGTACTCGTAAGTTGAAATGTACACTCAACACGAAAGTTGAATGTTGCAATCTGCACTCACAGACAATAATTCCAAACTTGTGTTCTGAATTCACAATTGCAGAAAATTAATCACAAATGTGTAAAATGACATTCACATAAATACACCTACTGAAACAAACTTGTATTACACATCAAATTTAATACTTTAATTCATTTTCACAGTACAACCACAAATCGGCACTTACAACCTCTCAAATCTGGCACTGCAAACTTAAATCTTCACACCTTGCCTTTTGTAACTACTTTTGCGAAAAACCTATAGCAAAACTCTAAAACTTGTGCACTTGTAAAATCCTGATGTGAGAGAGCAAGACCAGTGTTCGGTGGGGGAGGGGAGGTGTCAATAAAGTTGTTTTATAGGTTGATGCCTAGCCAATGAAATGGGACGTTTTTCTACGTGATGACGTCATGCCACAATGCCAGCACGCTCTTTTTCGTTAGGGAAAAGCAGAGCCGGTGTTATGGATCAACTGGGGATCGTGTTAACTGTGGATGTGTGTGTGCATGTGAATAATTTCACTTGCCTTTTCAGCAGATTCGTTCAATGTGAATTGCCAAGGAGCAAAGAAAAGACGTTTGCACATTATAAAAACAATGCTGGTATCATTATTAACCCTATTTCATGGTAGTTGGTGAGCAAGAGTCGTTCACTTTTCAACTTATTCAGCCACGGCCTTTTTCCATGGTTCGCTCTTCCGAATTTTTTATCTAAATTTCTGTTTGTATTGAAGCTACTGAGGAGAGTCGATCAAAATGGATTACGTGTGGGAGCAGATTCGAGGACCGGAACTAACTGTTGTATATTTCCTCTTATATATTTTTCTCTTTATTTGGCACTTGACAATAGTCAAAGTACAATAAATAAATAAATAAATAAAAAATAAAAATACAACTTGTTTTAAAATCATTCTTATCATAATGCTAAATTTCACATTGTCACATTTCAGTCTGACACGTTGACCAATATTAGTAGACATATTTCTCAAGAAACTCAATATCTTCCCAAATCAATACAACATAGAAAATAATACATAAGTTTAAAAAAAAAAATAACAATGCAATGAAAATAAACACTTCTTGCAGAAAATTTTCTAAATTAAGTAAACACTTCTTTCAGAAAATATCAAATAAATAAACATTTCTTACAAAACAAATATATAGCTGAATTAAGGCAGAGCACATCTATTGGCTATCATAATATTCTTTTACGTGGTTCATTTTGAGATTAAAAAAACTGCTTTTATTACGAGTGAGTATCATTGTGTGACAGTTTATATATTATATTTTTCTGCTCCATGTTGGGTTTTGTGAACCAACACCACAGATGTCGCACTTGTTTCAATAACAAGCTTCTCTTAATTTTCTTAACTTGTTTGGGAGTCGTCCCGTTCTGTGGAGACCTTTTTTCAGGGTTTTTCCTTGGTCAAGAATTAAGTAGTACAGGTGATCCCGCTCTAGGCTCTCCTGAAAATTTTTGGAAGCATGCTGGACTCAGGCGCAATTGCGTGCTTGAGAGATAGCACACGCAATGCTCAAATGAAACACACATATGCGGGTCAGATCAGAAGCATATTAAGTCCTAATGAAACACTGACCGTGGAATGGATGTAATTGAATTTGCTTGGGCGGCCGCTGAAAATTTATTACACCCTGTCGATGTTTCTTAAATTTACTCAGTCTCACATGAAGCCCTGTCCACTAAAAGATAAGCCCACACTGCGCACATGGATATTTAAATATCGCGATATACACGATATAGCAAAATCTCTATTGACTGACACTTTATATCGTCACCATGATATATATTGTCATATCACCCAGCCCTAACCTCACTTATTGAATAGTTGGTTGTTGCACGGCTAGTTGACCATTGCGACCCATCCCTACAAATTTTGACCTGAGTGATGAGGACAGGAAGAATATCCTTGAATTTGGCATATGCTTCCTTTCATTGTAACTTCCCTCTAACAGGAGTGTAGCAGCTGCCAAGTGTCACATGATGTGTTGTACATGATGGTTATTGCATTTCCTGAGAAGGGCTGTTCCATCAGGCACAGAGAGGTGTTTGCAGCTTGTAAAATCTCTGTAGAGGAATTTACTACAGCTGTTTGCATATGCTGGATCCAGGATCATCACAAGGGCATGTTCTAAACAAGTGCTCTTATAAAGTGCAACAGAATGAGATTAAAGAACCAGGCTAGTCAATGTAAGAATAGCAACCTGAAGTAAGGGTGTGCGAGGCTGCTAATCCAGCCCTGTGTTCTTCCATGGCCTGTCAAGAAGGCTGGAAAGCTATGCACGTTCCTCAGGTGTAATTCCCGGCCATAAGCTGACCACAGCAAAAATCGTTTCTGAATCATAACATACCTGGTGTTTATCCTGTTTAACCTTTTGCCACCCCCAGAGGGCCAGAGGCAAAATCCCAAACAAAAGCCTTGCTGCTCACTTTCTTGGTCCCTTTCAGAAGAAATACAGCCAAAAGCTTTTTCTTTCCCAAGTGGATGACAGTTACTACTGCAAAGAGACTATCTGACAAGAACCCTTTGTCAAGGACAAGTTCATGAACATTCCAGAGTGTAATGGTGAAAATAAAAGGAAAAGTGTATCTATTGCTCAGATACTACAGATTTTTAGTGATGTATCACATAATCTTATGCTACACTGAGTCAGTAGTCAGGGTGGAGACTTATGGGGCAATTGAGCGTGGTGGTCTTATAGCACTGGGAGGTTGATTCCATCACTTTGAGCCCACAGAGCTGAAAGGCAAAATACTTCTGCCAAGGAACCGCATGAGGAGCAGACAAACTACCTGCGAGAGGTGAGTGCCGGGTACACAGAGGAGCTGTTCATCTGAGCATGTCAGTTACTACAGGGAACTCACTATATTGGCCCTCTGACTAGATCTGCCCCACTATCCCCAATCGCTGCCCATGGTGCTGAAAAGTGCTGTCCTATATTTAAACTGAGGAAGTGGTTCTCTCCAAGGTGCTGAGCACTCACTGGGTGGATGACTGCATTAGCTCATTAATATGTCTTTAATTGCCTGCATCACAGAACTGCACAATTTCCAATTAATTGTAAGAGCTTCATTTAAAAAAGAATGCTCCTTTGCTATTCATTACACTCCTTTCTTTTATGCAAGGGACAAGGTTTGGGTTGTTAGCATCACTCAAGTGCAAAATGTTGCCACATTAGCTTGCAGTGGTGTAAATTTTAAAGGACAGTTTTTTTTTGGAGACCACAAATGGGATGAACCAATTCAAAACTAAATCTCCCAGACACTGAGAAGCAGCTGCTTTGCCTCATTTAAACTCTCTCTTTTCAATTACCCTTTGCTTTGTCTGATAGCTCTACAAGGCAATATCAGCATTTATCTACCTGCTGTTTAGTCCATCTGTCTTTCTTTAAGGCTGCTCAATGTGAGGGGCGCCAAGATAAACTAGGAAGAAACATTATGGCAAGAAAGGGGAAAGAAATCTTGGAAAAACAACTTGACGAGATTGTGAAGGACTTTCAACTCATCATTCTCCAACGTTTAGCAGATATCACCAGGGAAGGAAATGCAGCTGCCTGGGAGCTCACACCTGGGAACTTCAAAAAGATACCCAGATGCTCATGTCTACTCAGAGCAGGCTTGTGATGACGGACGTCATGCAGTGGCTGAATTCATTGAAGAATTCATAGTAACACAAAGTCCTTTCAATAAAATAAATTAGGTCTATTTCAGTTCTCCTGTGAACCCAATTTAAAGCTAATTGTTATTCAAAGATAATTTCTGTGCCACTAGGATCACCAAAGAGAATAACAAAAATAATGATCGTTTTCAAACTTGTATATAAATTTGGAACTTAAAATGAAATTAAGCGAATCAATATCTTTCGTTCTTCAATACTGTTCTTAAAAGCGTAAAAAAATATATTCTGAACAGATAAAAAAACAAACAAAACAAATTGTTCACAAACCCATCATTCAGACCATACTCTCATGCAGACTGACTGATTCATTGAAACGAACCGACTTAAAACAACAATTCACTCAAAAATCGCACATCCCTTTTGTTTGCAAGTTTAATTTACACATGTGATTTCCAATGACATCTAGCCGATAAAATATTTTAACTACAAAATTAGCATAACAGAAATATATAAATGTATTAAAATTACCATAGGTTTTCAATTACCTTTAAATTTTTATTAAATATTTGTATTTTATTTTATTTCCATTAGAGACTGATATTGGATTTTGCTGCTACTGATAACTAAGGTGGTGGAAAAGGCTGATAACAGATTAATCGGTCGATAGATTTATATAATTATAAAACAAATTTAACAACAACAACATAAAAAAAAAAGTATTTTGTTACTGTGACTGACACAGACATAGAGGCTACAGGAATCCAAAATGGGTAAAATCCCAGATGCAGTTTATTGTTCAACCAAAATCGCAATGTGGGACTTTTAAGCATAAACAAGCCTCAAAACACACAAGGGACCCTTATTTTATAGCCTACAGATTCACCCGGTGAGGTTAAATGAGGGATAAGGTTTATTATTATAGACCACTACAAGGATGTAAACAATAACAAATGAATTACAGTAGAACGTTACTGGCCAGGGAGCACTTCCGGTATCATTACCGGATCCTTTAAATAAGGCTCAGAGTTAACATATTTTCTCAAAGAACATCAAACGTTTACCTGAAGTGACTTATCCAGACGTTTTGTTAATGCTGAGCATCTACTCGAGAGAGGAGATGAAATTGGATCGTAGTTCAGATGCTCAAAATAATTTCCTCAGCGGAAAGATCGGGAGTATTGGATCGCTCCTATTATAATTAATGAAGCCGTCTGCATTACCTGTGGACAAGGTAAGGATTTCTTTTTTGTCTGTGTGTTCCCAATTTGTAAGTCATTTTGGACAAAAGCATCTGCCAAATTACAATTTAAATGGTTCATGTCTCCATTTGTGGTTGTTTTTTTCTGAGATCTAAATACTTTAATTTCCGTTGGTTCCAGGCATCCAGGGAGCATCCAGCCACCGAACAACATGGTCCACATTTTAATAATGATATTTTATGAATATCATGTTAAACGTTAGTAACATTAATCATGTTAAAGTCACTATGAATGAATGAAAGTCCTTGAAATGGTCTATTCACAAGATATGTCAACCTCTGTCAAGCTCCTGAAGTTTGCAGACGACACCACTGTCATTGGCCTCATCCGAAATGACGATGAGTCTGCATACAGAAGGGAGGTTAAACAGCTGGCTGTCTGGTGCAGTCAAAACAACCTTGAGCTGAACACGCTCAAAACGGTGGAGGTGATTGTGGACTTTAGGAGGAACACCCCAACACTGTCCCCCCCTCACCATTCTAAACAGCACTGTAGCAGCAGTGGAGTCATTCAGGTTCCTGGGTACTACCATCTCACAAACCTAAAGTGGGAGACCCACATTGACTCCATTGCGAAAAAGGCCCAGCAGAGGTTGTACTTCCTTTGCCAGCTGAGGAAGTTCAACCTGCCACAGGTGCCGCTGATACAGTTCTACTCAGCAGTCATTGAGTCTGTCCTCTGCACTTCAATAACTGTCTGGTTTGGTTCAGCTACGAAATCGGATATCAGAAGACTACAAAGGACTGTTCGGACTGCTGAAAGGATTATTGGTTGTCCCCTGCCCTCCCATCAAGAACTATACACTTCCAGAGTGAGGAAAAAGGCTGGAAAAATCACTCTGGACCCCACTCACCCTGCCCACTACCTTTTTGAACTGTTGCCTTCTGGCCGACGCTTCAGAGCTCTGAGCACCAGAACCGTCAGGCACAGGAACAGTTTTTTCCCTCATCCTTCGCTATCCTTCACATGAACAGTTAAAACTGCCCCATTGAGCAATAATTAATGTGCAATACACAGCTCAGTCTTTTTATATTATCCAACACATCCAACCTCTTCTGCCATTACATTCCCTTGCACTGTACATAACCGATTTATATTTAGATTTGCACTACATATGTGTATGTATGTACTGTATGTATGTATGTATATATATATATATATATATATATATATATATATATATATATATATATATATCATCCTACAAAAGGCTTAATTTAGTTGTCTCTGCTAATTAAGCTAGGATAAGAGAAAGCATTATAACATTGAAGAAATTACACATTTTAGCTTTATTCCTAATCACTGTAATGTAATCAGTGATTTTGAATTTGCAATTTAAATAGCTATTTCACCACTGAGGACAAAAAGGTTAATGCAATGCACAGTCCCTTACATTTAAAGTGTCTCTGAGAGTCAGTAAATCTAACTGATACTAACAGTCAGCACAGGGAGCACTTGACCCCTCATTTAAATGACACTGTTAAGAGTCTAACTGAGACTCCTCATAAACCTGTTGGAAATGCTGATTCTCCTATCATTAGTCCCTCATTTCAAGACTCTCCTTAACAGTCAGGCACATGTTGTTTTCCTCCAGGCCCTTAATGTCCCCCCCCCACCACCCCCACATATATTTTCCCTGAACAGCCAGCAGAGGGAGTGTGCAGACTAATAACTAGGGATGGCGACCTTCATCAAGCTTGCAGGAATAACAAAAAGAGGGGACAGCATTCCTGAGAAAGGTTCACGCATTGAACAGACAAGCTCTATTTAAATGCTTTGATCTGTGAAATAATAGCAGCCTAGCACTGGATTGTCATTTCAGTGTTGACTGATCAAATCTGACTAGACTGGATCTTTTCTTGCCCTGTGAGCAAATACAAGGAGGTTCTTTTTTTCTGTTGTTGTTCCTGCCTTCCGTCAGACTGCCATCTGGAGAAACTGGCTGTTCACACTAGGTCTTGGCTCCATATCGAAGCTCATGTCTTGCTGTGGAGTGAGAAGGGAGAACAAGGGGAAGGTGTGGCAAAGTGTTGCTGGTAACTGTCTCTCTTGTGGCAGTCACCTATTGTGATGAGGGCAGACAGAAAGGTTGATGGGGGCTATTGAGGGGAGGGGAACTCAACGAGGTGGTGGCTGGTTGAAGCCCTGCTGAATTTTAAATGAAGCTGTCGATACAATACAGCGTTGCGACTTTTCACCGGCACCTCCTGGGAACTCTGCTGCAGCACATGATGAGGGAAGGGTTGAGGGAGGGGGGTCTCCTCCTCCTACTGCAATTTATTGTATCTCTTTGGAAAATAAATAGCATGACTCGCCCTCTCTAGAACCACCAAATATTGAGGCTATATTCCTGATGGTTTTGCTAAATAAAATTAAGCAACATCATGAATATTGCAATGATTCTAAAGCACTTTTTGTTTGGCCATTATGATTTTTGAACACTGTGCCATTAATTTCACAATCTTTCCTTGTTTTTTGACTTAATGAATAAGAGTGTCAAGAAATATATATATATATATATATATATATATATATATATATATATATATATATATATATATATATATATATATATATAAGCATCTGTTATGTAAACAGCAGTAGCAAAAATTGGCATTACAGTTGGTCATTTAAATGAATTTCAATCAGTTCAAATTGCCATTTTAAATGAATTGATTTCAAACTGAATCATCGATTCATTTGCCATCAATCAAATGTCCTTACATTATTTTTATCTATATTGTAAAATGGTTTAAAATAAAATGTATGTTGGGACCTGTGTAGCTCAGCGAGTATTGACACTGACTACCACCCCTGGAGTCACGAGTTCGAATCCAGGTTGTGCTGAGTGACTCCAGCCAGGTCTCCTAAGCAACCAAATTGGCCTGATCCCTAGGGAGGGTAGAGTCACATGGGGTAACCTCCTCGTGGTCACGATTAGTGGTTCTCGCTCTCAGTGGAGTGTGTGGTAAGCTGTGCGTGGATTGCGGAGAATAGCATGAGCCTCCACATGCAGAGTCCCCGCGGTGTCATGCACAACGAGCCACATGATAAGATGCGCAGATTGACTGTCTCAGAAGCAGAGGCAGCTGAGACTTGTCCTTCGCCACCTGGATTGAGGTGAGTAACCGTGGCATCACGAGGACCTAATAAGTAGTGGGAATTGGGCATTCCAAATTGGGAGAAAAGGGGATAAAAATAAATAAATAAATAAAAATAAAATGTATGTATGTTTTTAATAAAAATATAAATATGTAGGCAAATATTTCTGTTTTTATTATGTATTGTTATACTGGTGCATATAAATATAACTGATTATAATATAATCAATATTATTTGTCCTCGTGTTCATTTAGTCATAAAGAGAGTGGAATCAAGCTCAGAATTATTTTTTTTTACAGTAATTTATGGCATTAAAAATTTTGAATCTACTTGTAAACTATAAAAAATAAAATAAATAAAAATCAGTTGTTACGTATTTATTCTGAAATGCAGTTTTATTTTATATATATATATAAAATAAAACTGCATTTCAGAATAAATATGTAACAACTGATTTTTATTTATTTTATTTTTTTTACTATATCAATTTAATATTTAGCTATATTGCCCAGTCCTACACATCATGTTATTTTAAGTAAGTTCAACCCTTGCTGGTAGCTTTTTCAAGCTCTCTCAATCAGTACAGCTTTGTTCAATAAATCCCTGTAATTTGGGCAGAGCAGAATTAAAAGGCCAGAGCTGAGAATATAGAGCACTGAAAAAACATGAGGCACATGGATGAGCCTGGAGTGTTTATAGCCTCTCTTTAACAGGCAGTACTTTGTGGAATTAATGCCAGCGCCAGGCTCCAGCGCTGCTTTCCATCGACAGATTTGTGGTGTCTCCCATCTATTGATTTCTCCCCTCTCTTTATCACTCAGTGTTTACTGTAAGTGAGTTGTGTAGCTCTTTGTGTCTCAAGCTTTGTTGCTCTGCACTGAACATCTTAAACAGAACAGAAAGAGAGTCAGAGTGAGTGAGTGGGCAATCTGGCTCGTGTTATGGAACATGTTAGGGAAAAAGGTCTTTAGAGGCAGGAATGGAACATTGTATCTGTCTCTCTTCAGAGTACATTATGAGCAAATTTTCAACTTTTTAATGGCTTCTGCACTTTGTCTCAAATGGAGTGCTGTTGGCGGTGTTGAGGTATGTCTGTTTTAAGGGATTACTGCTATCAGCACTCAGAGGCAATTTGTCTGAAAACGCATCTTTCAGTGGGATGGAAATGCACATTGGAAGGGTCTGCTTTCCATAACTTTGACAAATTACCTCATTACCTCACCTAGCTATGGATGAAAGTACAGGAAAGATTCTGTTCATCAAGTCCCCCCACCAACTACAGAGGCTAACACAAGGCCGTTTTAATACCAGTACAGCAACACTATCTGGCCACATAGTTCACCGCAGATGCAATCTCAGATATGTTTGTGTTCACAAACTCGATTATATCAGTTGCAACCTCAAAGAAAAAAAAATACATAGCAAATAGGGTTGAAGTAATTCAAATTTCTATTCTGTGGTCACAGAATACAGACAGATAACCAATATTAACACAGTGATCGGCCAATATTCAATTTTATTTCATTTTTCAATGAGCTCCTTTGTTAATATTTTAACAGTTTGACTGGCTAACATTGATTTGACTGCTGACATTTGTTTTTTTAACAAGCCCCATTATAACGCACTATAAGCATTGCAACATATGCTGAAGCAAAATGCATCAACCTTTAAAATTAGACAAATTTACATTTTGTGAAATGTCACAATTATTGAAAATAATTATTTGAACATATAGTAAACAGACAAGAACATTTCTGAAGAAAAAACAATCAACAGTACAAAAATATAAACAAATATGTATTAAATAATGTTAAATTTTTTTACAAATTATGTATTAAAAAAAAAAAAAAAAAAACATTTAATTTTTCAATATAGTAACACTGTTCAACAGCAACACCAGGGGTGGCAACAAGATACAGGCAAATCGATGGCACTGCACTGTAACTGTCATTATAAATACCATGAGGGTTCAATATCACACAACAAAAGTAAAGCTACATAGCTTGTAAAGCAGAGCACCATAATGCACATTGTTCATTCAAAAACAAGGGAAATATATCCACTTCTCGGTCCAAAATTGCTCCAGTGAGAAAACATTAGTATCTTTGATTTGTTTACCCTTTTTAGGATTTTGTTTAGGTTTAGTAACGCAAATCACTTATAATTAAGCAACTGAGAGAAGACGTCTGTAACAGTACAGGGACAGGCAAGCAGGAAGCGGGAACCAGCTGAACAGTAACCATAAAGTTTTAATGACAAACTCAACTTAAAACCAACATAAGCAAACATGCAGCGCGGCCACGTGTGTCTCTCTCTCCCGAACCGGCATTTCCGGCTGCCCTTTGTCTCGCTCTCCCGCTGATCAGCTGATTAAGTGCCGGCCGTGCTCCATCACGGACCGGCCAAGCCCTCCTCCTCGTCACCACGTCTCAGTGCAGTTTTCTACAGAATAAACTGTTACTGCTGTTTTAGCATTAAACATACTGTATATCTCTGGCGAACTCTTAAACAGGGTCTGTCACAGATTAGCACTGTAATGAGTGACTCTGACTCTCAGTGATACTGAGAATGCGCACAAAAGTTCTCTTTTAATGCATATGCAGTCTTCCACCACACGTTACATCTGGGTTTTCAACTAAGAGTAAGGGAAGCTCCTGTAGGGTATCTGTGGAGAAGATATCCTATAAATTGAAATATTTTCTTTAAGAATTTCAAGACATTTCTAACTATTTGAATGAACTTTAACTAGTGATCTGATAAACATTACATAATAATGGTAGTAAATGTTGTTAATGAAAGGTACCTCAAAGTGTTACAGAGCAAACAGCTTTATTATCTAGGTTAGCTGATAGTTTAGGTATGGTTCCCTGGGTCTATAAAGTTTGAAAACCCCTGTGTTGCATCAAGAATACTCATTTGTTTTCACATTTTTGTTTGATGTTTAATTCATTGTTACATCCATTCATTGTTTGCAGTTTCTTTTCCTCTCTGTATATCCATACAGTAATACAGAGAATTACCCCAATCACTCTTAAAAATGGACAGGTTACAATTTCAACACCTTTAAAATGTATACTGTCAGATGTGCCGTAGGACATTAGATAAACCACGTTGCAAATGTGTACCTAACCCTGCAACCTAGTCTCATAGAATCAGGTTACCATAACTACATTTTTGACAAAAGAGTTACGTGCCTCGTTCTACGAATCGCAGCAGTATTCTGGTGAAATAAATACAAAGGTGCATTAGCAACAAAAAGTTGTATTCACTTCACACAAATCACAGGTAAAATGGCAGATTAAAAGTTTCATAAACACTGACTTATTCCTCACACAATGCTACCTTTTGACATTGAAACACTTTTACATAATGCATTGTTTGAAAAATGAAACATTTCAGCACTTGTATTACATAAACAACAACTTTTACAAGCTTTTTCCAGCATGACCAAGTTGCACAGTAGCTCAAGAATAGGGATGTGAGTCCAGCAAAGCATGTGAGCCGAAAGCGTCATAGAAGAGCCATGAAATTACATGGTTGCTTCAGCTATTCCGTTTTTCATCTCATCTCATTTTTTTTATTTTATTTTTTTATGACACTATCGGTTAGGTGTAGGTGGCAGGTTTCGGATAGGGATGTCAGTTTTGTTTACCTCACGATGGCTTTTATGACACTATCATTACTGTAGGTTTAGGTGTAGGATTTAGAGTAGGAATGTTGGTTTTTTATTTAAAACTAGAAAAACAGATTATGTTTTTAAGGTTAATGCTCTATCATCTCACATATGCTTTTTATGACACTATTGGTTTAGGTGTAGGTTGAAGTTAGGGAGGTATGTTTTGTTCATTTACAACTCCATAGAGCATTAACCTTTTTTTTTTTTTTTTTTTTTTTTTGGAGAACATTTAACTTGCTTTTTGCACCCCTGAGTGGAAATTTCACCTTGAAATTGTAATGATATGTGTAAGGAACCACGTAATTTCATTTAGCAAAAATGTTGCCACAGTCACTTAATTTTCATGAGATAAGGCTGGAACCATGGGCGAAGATTCACAGTAACCATTCAACCCCAAATAACCAGACATTCTGAAACATTTACAAATCCAAATCTACTTTTCATAACTCACTTCAAACATTTCTTTATGTGGGATAGCAGACTAAGGTTTGTTTTGCGGGCAGACAGACTAATAGGACCCAAAGGGGAACCAGACTGACAGTTCACCAGACTTTAGGGCACACTAACCAAGCAACTCCATTAAAATTACTGTATCGTACTGATGCTGCTTGTCGCCACTGGAAATAGACGGTTTTTACATTTGGCTTTATATTTTCTCTAAGGATGTACTTCAGTCACTCTTATGTTATTGTTACATTTTAAATATAATTAATCATATAATTATTAAAAAAAGAGGATATCTGGAGCAGATTTCACCTCAGGCTGTGCACACTTCTGTGTGAGGAAAAATGTCCTCTTGCAAGATGAGCAAATTAGCTATGGAAATCACTTCACTGGTAGTCTGGGAAGCAGATTTCTGAAACATTGGCTTGCAAGTCGCTATGGATGTTTTCACATTTGAGTCTTTAAATCTGTGCATGCTTGCAAGTTATTTTCCCACCGAGCTGACTTTTTCAAGTGCAGGATAATCGTCCTGTCTTTCTTTAATTTTGCTCATCAAAAATGAATGCCCTAAGTAGCCTAAAAAAAGACTATGTTAGGCTATGTGCCGACTGCTTAACTGGTTAAACTATCTTTTATTCTATGTGCACGTCATGTTTAGAACAATACTTTAGGTTTACTGTACTTTTCGCACAGGCCACGCTTTTTCTATCCTAGCTATTTGTTTTTTACATTGTAACTGTTATTGGTTAATGTTCTTAACCGAACAGCTGTCTTACTGTATTAGATCATAGGCAAATCCATGTTGTGAAATACGTGCAACTTTTCAGCACATTTCTTTCTTTCATAGATTTGGCTTACTTGTTAATTATTTTCCACAATGTCCTAACTGTTTTAATATGTTAAGTAGCTTTTACTTGGTAAATGATGTTTAGAACAGGCTATCAGGGTTGGTCTTGCACTATTTGTCCTACTGGTCCTGCACTATTCATTCAACTGTTTTCAATAAATGTGCCTGTTTTTGCTAACATTGATACAGTGTCATGTTCTATATTTAATGTAGCTACAGTACAACGATCATAA